>NC_139219.1:163181030-164418530 GCF_055691185.1 Crinia signifera | reverse complement strand
AAAAATCCACTGTGTTTTAATAGGTTACCAACATGAACATCAGTAAACACAGCACAAATAAATGATCACATTTCTGATTCATGTTTTCATGACTCAGCCTGAACATTACAGTTATGCTTGCTGAGCAGCTAATTATGACTCCACCAGTCACTAATACTGTAGGTGAAATTGCTGAAAACTATTATTATATAGTCATGGGAAATAGTAATTATTCTGTTTATCAGCATTTCCTTTGTAGTACACTGCTGTTTAAGCAGTTCCTTGCCGTTACTGGCAAAATAGCAACACAATTACAAAGGAGTAAAACACTGCTAAAAATACATTTAGAAATACAGTATAATTATTATTAACTCTTACAATATAGGAGTAAATCTATAGTAATGCCTCCCATGTTGTTAGAACAATTCATAATTATGGTCATAGACAGTAGGAACATAATAAAACTTGTTTTGATCACCCAGTAAATGTAAAAGTTCCTTAGAACAACTAGATCTAAACTTTGATCCAATTCCTTAATGACTTATTCTAATTAATAAATACTTAATAAGGGACAGCTATATCCATTCTCTGCTCCCCAAGACCAATATGAGATCCCATCCTGCCAATTTTTCATGTATTTGCAACTCCATCATTATGCCCTTTCTCTCCTCAAATCTGGTTACACTCTGAGGGCCTTATTCTAGTTCACTCTTAGAGGAAAATTCCTTCTCAAATGGACAAAACCATGTGCACTGCAGGTGGGGCAGATGTAAAATGTGCAGAGAGAATTAGATTTGGGTGAGTTATTTTGTTTCTGTGCAGGGAAAATACTGGCTGCATTACTTCTACACTGCAATATAGATCTCACTTTGAAGTAAACCCCCACCTAAATCTAATTCTATCCGCACATGTTACATCTGCACCACCTGCAGTGCACATGGTTTTGTCCATTTGAGAAGGAATTTGGTTCTAAGAGATAAGAATAAGGCCCTAAATTCTTCAGACATATTGAATGTATTATGTATTATGAAGACGTATGGTTTCCAAACCCTTCCGCACTAGAGACTTATATTCTCAACTATGTTTGCTGGGTTCCTAAGTTGCTTGGTCTAATATCGCAAGTCCATGGAGCACAAGCTTCCCCACCATTAAGGACATACCTAATGGAATTTAGAAGAAGGGATGGTTTTCCATTTTAAACGAAACCTCTGTAAATGACATGATTTCAGATAAAGAAAAACTATGGAAACAAAATATATGTGCATGTCTATCTATAATTTTGTCCCATTAATCCTCATTTGTGATTGTTTTTTAAATCAAGTTTTGTCATTAAAAAACTTTTTGGGGAGTTAAGCATATGCCATTTGCTGAATATACACACACCAAAAAAAGGCATTTGTAGCCAGGGGTTAAAGTTTGGGGGGTGGGGTGAAACGGAGTTCCGACACCTGTAATAGTAGGTGGTACTAGTTCCACCTCCACCATGGCCCTGCACAGTAATTCCAACAGAAAAGCCTCCTCCACCACCCACATCAATAGATGATGTAGGCGGCACTCTCAATGATGAGCTTCAGCCACCGTGTGCTTTCTCAGGCCCTGGTGGCTCCATGGTTCTCCGTCAACTGCGGCCCTCTCCTCCTTGTATTCACACATGCTGTGTCTGTCAGATGGTTATCATTTACTCCCAGGGGGCTGGAAGTACACAGAAATGTGGCAACTGCTGGAGGGACAAGGGCAGTGTGTTACTAAGCAGAGCTATGTATAAAAGTGGCAATACTGTGGCCATTATGTGCATAAGGGCACTTCTGTGGGTATTGTGTATGAGTGACACTATTGTGTGTTTTAACATGTACTGTATAAGGGGTACTACTGTGTAGCATAAAGTGAATAAGGGGTACTAATGAGAGATGTAACATGTAAACAGGGCACTACTGTTTGTCCTAATGTTAATGAGGGGCATTACTTATGATTTAATGTAAATAAGATTGTGCTACTATGTAGCATACTTTCATTTGGGTGTGCTGTTTTGTGACCATGCCCCTTCATTGTAAAACCACTGTCCCTTTATAAAGTATTGGATATAGGGCACAGGTTTTGCTGAAAACCTTAGCACTGCCCTGGATAAGGAGGTAGGGGGAAGGAGTATGTGGCAGCGAAAATAATTTCCACCGCCTCTCCAGGGCCACTTTACGCCTGTGTGTACAGTATCTCCTTTTTTTTACCTTAGAATTTTGCATTTTGCAGTCTTGCATCCCTTTATTCCTGGGGAGGACACAAGCAGGAACAGTCATGGCTTCTGTGATATCAGTGAGCTCTGGAACTGGATGCCTAGCACTATCTAGTTGCTACTGATTGGATGATTGTGTAATGACCTCTTCAGTACCTAATTGGTACTATCAGATTTGCCTTATTGTCATTTCCATTTGGTCAACTTCAGAAAAAGTCATTCTCTGTATATCTGTAACTTAAATAACAGATGTGGATGTGTTTTTACTTCAGTACATTTTATACATAAAATGCCATTTTTTGCAGCATGCTTCTGCATTGCGCATACAGTATGACACGCTTACATTATTATTGTATATAGATCATGTGACAATAACATATACTCTAAACGCTGTCAAGCTCCATCTCTAAAGATATATAAGACAACATTTGCTTGTGGCATATATTGTTTTAAGTTGGATGCCTCAAGTCTGACTCAACACAAACAATTAAGTTTGAATTATTTGTTTATACCTTTTTAGTTAGTGTTTTGCATGAAGTAATTTAATATAATATAATGATGTACCTTGTACTGTAACATTCAAATATGCAAAATGAATTTCCTGTAATAAACTATGTTTACCGTTACTATATGTAACCTTATTATCTAGCTGAGTGTTGTTGTTATTTCCAGTCAGTCATGTGATAAACCACAGATGCCCTCTGATGTTTTCTGTAAAGTAGACCATCCATTACTGTACTAATAATGTGGTAGAACCTCACTCTGTTGCTGCTGGTGCATATATGGCATTTTATCACTGACTAGTTACCATCCCCTCAAAATGACTTAATAACATAACAATAGTATCAGGACCGATGGCTGTGTGTAGGAGGGGGGGGGGGGGGGGGATATTGCTGCAAGGGGGGCTGGTGTGCAAAATGCTTGAATTCCCATAATAGAGGTGAGTTGCACTGTAAGCCTTATATTTGGAGTTATGCCATTATTATTCATGCCAATACTTGCCAAAACATAATGTTTCACTTAAAATTGCAGTTGGAGGGAATCTATAGGTATTAAGGTGCCTACAGACGCATCGATCCCGGCGTGCGTTCTGTGATTAACTAGCACACATAGCATTGCATCGTATGCCTTGTGCATGCGATGTGCATGCAATGAGATGCTATGCGATAAAAAGCTAGTACAAAAAGTATGTGCAGCACATACTTTTTGTACTGTGCGATGAGGTGCCGTGGGAGCGCGCACCCCATCGCATCGCACCGCTGGGATCGGTGCGTGTGTGGGCACCTTTACCTTTAATCTTAGGTTGTACAGTATGTCAAATAAAATCTAGATTAACAGGTTTCACATATATTTTTAGTTTTAACAGAAACTCTTACATTAAGTAGTGGTGGTATTATGTCTACAGAGCAAATAAAGCATTTTGTATAATAGCTTTGTGGGATTAGGTTTGTTTTGGCAACATTTAACATCTCCCAATTATCTGCACCAACGGCTCTGGCAGTGCCCTTTGGTCCACCGGTCAGCTGACACAGGGTTCTGGCAGACTCCTCTGCGGTGAGCATGATACCCCTAATTCTAACCTCTCCCCGTCTACAGCATATTTCTAACCTTCTCCTCCCACTGTCTTTTTGTGACCCTCCCCTCCCACATTCTAATCCCAAGGTCAACATTGTGCAGAATGTCGACATTTCAGAAATAAATCTTGTGAACATGTCAACATATTGCATGTCAACATTTAAGAAAAATGGACAGTACTTTTGACACATTATGACTGTCAACATTGTTATTGGCGACACGGTGTCGCAATAGATGACACAGGTATTAAGCCTACTTCCAAAAGGCCTAGAGTCTGATTCAGATTCATACACAATGCCAATGTTTACACAGATGAGCATTTATCGTTAGACTGTGCATGCGTCAAGGTACTCTATTGATGCCACCTGCAATCAGCAGTAAAAATACAGTGCCTTGGGCCCCAAACTGGTATATTGCCTAGGGCCCCATGATGTCTAAAGCTGTGTACACACGGTGGAAGATATACTGCTCAGCAATATATTGCTCAGTGTCTCCTGTTCATCAGCGACCAGAGATGGTCGCTGATGAACAGGAGACTCTGCCGGGGGAAGAGGCAGGGAAACAGCTGATTGCAGGAGCAAGTTCCTGCGACCAGCGACCATCAGGGGCTGCACACGGGAGCGCGCACCTGGCGATTTATCGCCGACAGCACAAACAAATCACTGGCAATATGGTCGCTCAGCAACCATATTCCCAGCGATATGTGCTGAAATCGCCCCCGTGTGTACACAGCTTAAGTCTTTCTCTGCTTCAACTAGATTCAAGTCTCATCTCAGCTAGGTGCAACAAGGGGATGAAATTGCAGCTTGAGATTTGCTTATGCCACTAATGGTGTGTAGACACAGGAGCAATATTAGGTAAAATCGCTGGGAATATGGTCGCTGAGCCAGATTTGGAGCCAGTGATAAAATCGCCAGCTGCGCGCTCCCGTGTGCACTCCCTGCTGGTCGCTGGAGCATGCTCCTGCGACCAGCGGCTTTCCCCGGCAATCACTGTGCCGGGAGGTCAGCGCAGCCCAGTGCCGCTGCTCCCTTCCTCCTCTCTTCACGGAGGTCAGCGCCGGGGAGATCAGCATTGATCTCCCCAGCCCCGTGCCGCTGCTCCCTCCCTCCTCCCATCAAAGTGACAGCAGTAGCGTCTGCTGCTGCTGCACTCCCCCTCCGTCCCGTAGCAGTGTCTCCTTTTCATCGCTGATGAAAAGGAGACACTGAGCAATATGATTGCTGGCAATATATTGCTGGCAATATATCGCTAGCAATCATATTGCACCGTGTGAACACAGCATAACTTTGAACCAGCAACAAAGACAAAAATTTATTTTCAATTGCATTTTGCAGTTCTGGATACATCTAACTCAATAAGACCAATTACTTCACAATGCAGTCTGGTTAAAAGTGTAACAGCTCTGTTTTATAGATAAATTATTGAGAGTACTGGTAATATTTTGTTAATTTTTTTGTGGGGGTGTGATTAATTTTTTCAATGATTTCTAAATTGGGTGATGTGGCAGGGTATTAACAGGGGTCAGTGTGATGGGCAGTGCTGGCAGTTGCCAATCATAAAATATATGGGCAACAGAAGTTCAGCACTCACCACCATGTAACTGAACTAAAGTATGACTGGTAAGCACAATTTACTTAATTTAGTAATTAATGCTGAATTGTAATGCACAACTGAGGCTTACATGCAATATTATGTATCAGATAACAGCAGTGCATTGTAGTGAATACGCCATCGTCCGCTATAGTTCTAGAATAGCATAGGACCCAACTGGCAGAGACCTAATAAGAGGATCAGCTACTGTGTTGAAAGTAAATCAACTTCCAGGACTATTTTCTCAGGATAAAGGCTTATTTTTTAATAAATAATGTAATATATGTACAATGGCTAACTGGTTATGCCCCATATGGGGCATAACCAGTTAGCACTCATTAACATATATCCGGCCTCAATCAGCCTGTTTCTATCGAGTTGTGGGAAGGTCAGAGTTACGCAGGTTTTGTCTATTAGATCTACAGTGATCAGGTCTGAATAAACTCCTTTGTGTGGAACATTACAGAAACTGGTGGGAGGGTACCAAGACCCCTTTATCACTCTCTTAAGGTGCCCATAAACATTACTATTATTGTATACAATATCGCATCTCGGTTTTGCGATGAGATGAAATGAGATCTAGTTTAAAAAGTATGTGCAGCACATACTTTTTGTATTAGATCTCATCGCAAAACCAAGATGCGATATTGTATACAATATTGTACACAATAATTGTAATGTGTACACTGGGCCCCCTCCCAAAAAATAAACCCTCTTGACATCCCTCCACGCACATTTATATATATGCACTTTCTACCATTCTCGGTAAATTGTGGATATGGTTCATACAGCTCTGGAGTCTTAATGACCACAAATTTGAGGACCTCGTTTAACAGGTCACAATTGTTTTTTCTGATGACCTCCATTTATTGTTGTTTTACCATTGTCCAAATTCTTCCATTGTACAGACCCAAATATAAGGTCTAAATCTTGCAATACCCCTGATGAAGTTGTTCTGACGAAACGCGTTGGGTTTTAATAAAGAATTTCTTATCTGAACGGAGTATACATTTTATTTTGGAAAATAACGGAAGAGTACTGTATGAAGTGTGATTGGGACATCACGTGGTTATGATTATATTGTTGGCTAGGTGGTACCCGGTCTAGCGCACGCCGATAAACCCCATGAGGGGGTTGCTGTGGGCCTGACTGGGGGGTGGGCAAGGGAGCAGTTTGCCCCCCCCAAGTATGAGAGAGGCACCAACACTTAAGCATCCCACTGCTGACTTTTTTTTCCGCTGTCTGTCCATTCCGGCATGGCTGGTGGCACGCAGCATACTCCCCAGCAGCAGGGAAGCGCAGGTTTGAAGAGACTGCTGCGGGCTGGACAGTCCATGACAGGCAGGAGACTGTGTGCTGGGGGACCTTGGACGTACGGCCTCTGATGGAGATGCCGGGTGGCGTAACATCACCGGCATCTGGGGAGCTAAGAGTGCGGTGCAAGGTGCACATCTCCAGCGTCTGGGGAAAGGGAAGAGGTCGGCACAGGGCATTAATGCCATCTTCGATGTCTGGGGGGGGGGGGGGAGCGGCGCAGGGCGCACATCACTGGCGTCTGGGGGAGGAGGTGTCACTGCCTTTTTCTACTAAGCACAATCTCATACAGAGGCAGTGATTGATCATGGGGCCCCTCCAACCCTTGGGGCCCAGGTCAGATGTCCCCCTTGACCCCCCCTGTTGCCGGGCCTGTGGGCACCTTAAGGCTTAGTACATTTGCCCATAAGTGTGATAGTAATATACAGAAATTATGAAGTGTAAATCTTTAATATACAGAGCAGTGGTTCTCAAACTCAGGACTCCACACAATTCACATTTTCCAGGTCAGCTAGAAGGTACACAGATGCATTCAGTACTCACAAATTGTAAAATATCCATAGTTAGAGCTAATTATTTCACTTTTTACTCTGTGGAGAAACCTGAAAAACATACACCATGGGATCCTGATTCAGGCTTGCTTGCAATGGGCAAATTCAATCCCATTTCCGATGCTGGGGGGGGGGGGGGTCCTGTACATGTGCGATTATGTGGGTTGTTAGGTCTACACCAACTAGGTCGACAAGCATTGGGTTGACACCACTAGGTCGACAGGCAGCAAGGTCGACATGGGTCTAGGTCAACATGGGTCAAGGTCGACATGTGTTAAGGTCGACGTGAGTCTAGGTCAACAAGGCATTAGGTCGGCACACGCATTAGGTCGACATGGGGAAGGTCGACAGTCAAAAGGTCGACATGGGGCTTCTCACTGTATTTTGACCCGAATGTCAACACAGTTTGAAGTGCACCGCTTTGCTTGCTATGCTTTGGGCACAGTGCCTCGATAGGCTTGGCATACTATTTTATTCTCCCACTATTCCATGTAGGGCACATGTTGGCTCAAAAAACAGTGACAAAACCCCATGTTGACCTTTTGACTGTCGACCTAGCCCATGTCCACCTAATGCTTGTGTAGACCTAACGACCTGTCGACCTTGACCCATGTCGAGAGAACCCCATGTCGACCTTGCTGCTTGTCGACCTAGTTGATGTAGACCCAATGACCGTATCCCGATTATACACATGTGCAGGCCCTATTGTGTAATATCTGTGGTATAGAAAGATCTCTGTGCTTCCACTACTATACTTTGGTGTAGCAGCAATGTACAGAAATATTTTCACAAATTGGTTCAAATCACATCTTAGTACATGGAATAATCTGTGGAGCATTATGCCATTTGTGTTCGAATTGAAATGAAGCAAAAGTGACTGACATTGCAAGGTAACATGATTTATACTTGCTAGGCCAGTATTGAACTGAAGTACTTTTCTGTTCAGAATGGCACACAATGTCATGCAGGCATTCCTTAATAAGCTGCAACATCTCTCCTAGCAAAGTACTACGCAACCTTTTAAGTGAAACATTTGAAATAATAGTGTCTGCAAAGGTCTTTTTATGTTTTAAATTGTAATTGTTTATTTCCATAGAAATGTTTCTGAGCTGTAACAATAAGGAAAATATGTTCGCAGTGGGTTCTTTTTACTTGTATAATAAAAGTGCAGTTCTTTCAATTTAAAGTCAGACTGATTTTAAAAATAAAAGTGAAAGTTTATTTGCTTGGAGTCATTTTATAAAGTAATTGAACTTGTCTAATATGATGAAAGGTCTAACAAAATACCGAAAGGGTACATACTTCACTGTGCATTTTTCTGACAGCACAAAGTATTCATACCAGGAGACTGTAATTATGTTCTCAATAATAAATATTTTCTTACTGACGAGTTCTCCCTATCATTGGATGTGAATGTACGGAACGTGGAGCTCCTCTACTGTAGCTTGTAAACTGTACTGTGGGCCTGATTCAGACCTGATCGCACAGCTGCTAATTTTCAGGTGCGAATGGCTTAGCCCGGCTTGTGAAAAGTAGCTGGATCAGGGTTTCGCCGCCAAATCCTTTGGCATACCGCCTACCTTCGAATGCTTTTTCACAGTGTGTGCGGTCTGTGCATAGCCCTGGATTAGAATCAGCCCTGATGGCCGAAGCTGATGTCACACACCCTCCTTTGAAAAGCAAGGGGAACGCCCTGCGTTTTATAGGTGTGCCCATAAATACTCTGGGCGAACCCTGCAGGTGCAGACGGCTGTTGTCACATGACATCAGCATCCACCCTGAATTTGGCGATCTGCGGCCATAATTAAAGTCAGTCTACACTGAATTTTATTAGCAAATGGGTGAAAAATCATTTGATGGAGAGCGACTATAGAATGATTTTTCACCTGTGCGGCCGCCTGTGTTAGCATACACATCCCCTTGCATGTTAGAGAGGGGAGTCTATCAATGGGGATGGACTTCGGCAGGGTGTGGGCCAGCGTTCACCAGTTCACTAGACTGCGAACATACAAATTCAAATTCAACATTTTCATTACAGTGCCAAAGCTGGATATCCTAGACCAGCAGAAAATCTTCTGTTTCTTCATGTCGCATAATGACAACTTCATTATCATACGTATTACACTATAGTTAGACATAAGTTACTAAATGTGCCTGCAATACATCAACAGCCCATACACAGAGGGAAGAACAGCTAGGGGAGACTAAGGCATTACCAGGCCTAGGGCAAAGATTCCATTAGTGGGCTCAGATTCCAATTTCTAACATTTCCGTAAAACAATAGTATTTTTGTCTTTTTGCACATCTACATATACTAATTATACTACCAAGTCTTTTCTTAAACAAATAGGCTGTGGGAAGGCAGTTAGGATTCGGTTACCAGATTTGTGTACATAAATCTAGGTACACAAATGAAATAAATGTTTGTAAATATTTACATGATGCCAGTTCAAAGCCACACCCATGGGATACCGACAATGGCATCCTGACTAGCAGGCACAAGACCGATGCTGGAATTCTGACATCATTGAGGATGCCGACTTTGTAATACCGATTGCTGCTGTCCCGATTGCAAGAATGTAGGGCACTTAGCATTAGGCCATATTGTTGGAGGGAAGAGGGTTAGGTTTAGGCCCTAGTGGGGTATTTAGGATAAGGCTGAGGAGGGGGGTAAGGATAACGTAAGGCTGCAAGGACGCATGGTTCAGGCACTTGGAAGGGGTAATTAGGGGTAATTTAGGGCTCTCTAGCAAACTGAAGCAGTTGGTGTTGCAGTGAGTACACTATATCCCTGTAATTCGCCCTGTCCATTGGTCCTTCAATTTTAACAATCACTGTGGAATTGGGTCCTGATTCAGATTTGTATATAATTTTGTATATTTGTGTATTTGTGTGTGTGTGTGTGTGTGTGTGATTTACCCTGATTGACAGGATGGGTGGAGCTGGGCTGTGTTCCTGAAAAATCCCACTTCTTGGAGTGCTGAGGCCAAAGTTTGTATCTTATGATTGGCGCAGCAGTGTGAAGATCCTGATCATCCTGCATAACTTGAGGGTTACTCAAATTGCAGATGTTCATGCAGCTTATCCTGTTCTGCATCGTTGGATGCAGCAATGGATCAAACATACATGCGTACACAAGACTTCTCCTGCATCTTTTCCTAGCAGCTCCTCTATTGTGCTATTTACTGCATGTAACTGGTAGAAAATAAATGTATAACTAAGATGTGCATTAGTTTCCCCCCCCCTAAGGAAAAGCATCTCCACAATATGACAATACCTCCCCCACACAGTACTTCCCTGATGGGATGATGCTTGCTGTAGAATAGGCAGTGTTCGGCTTGCTTAGCATTATGAATTAGATCTCCATTTCGGTCTCATCTGCTAAAAAAAAAATCTTATCCCACATTTTATCCTGTTGACTTCAATGTTTTCTGGAAATCTCCAGAAATGCATTAATGTGGCTTTCAGCAGTATTTGCTTCTTTCTAGCCACCCTCCCATAGAGTGCTGGGTATGCTAAGCTTTTGATATAGCGGACTGGTGCACTTTCACTTCTGTCCCAGCTACTGTAATCTTTAGCTCCTTCAAACTTGACCTCCCTGTGTCTTCTCACACGAGTCTTCTTGCTCTGACTATGAGCTATGAGGTATGGCCTAGTCTAGGCAGTGATGTGCAGTAGCTTCCATTTCCTCAGAATTGATCCAACAGTGGTCATTGGGTTATCCAACTATGGATTTTATTTTGCAGCCATATCCGGACTTTATTGTAAATTTCCTTAGAATGCTCTTTGGTGTTCATCTTCAAAGATTTCAATCAGAATCGGTGTATGACCAATGTTATGGGGATATTTTATCCATAAAAGTTTGTGTTTTTAATGATTCACAGGCAGAGGCTAATTGAAAGTGAATTCCTAGGGCATCTAAATCTGTAGTTTCCACAGTACGGGGTCGAATATTTCTGCAAGATGAATTTTTCAATTTGTATTTATTTTCAAAATCTGTAAATAAGTACTGAATTATGAGTTTGAAAATTTACTTTAAAAGCTTGCTTGCTTCACCATCTGTAACAATCTGTAAGTGTTATTTGTATTGGAGACAGAATTATAAAGCGCAACGGAATATGCTTATATAAGTAAATGATGATAAATCTCTTGAGTTTTTCAGGGTTTAAATGCATTTGCATCCCCCGTTGCCCCTGACTCAAGCGTGTAATCACATTCTCCTGCAGTCACAATCATTTTCCCGCTTTTTTCCTATTGATGTTATCATTTTTCATCCTCCTGTATAATCTGACACTGCAAATTGTTTAGCAATGTTCACACTACAGTCTGGTTCTTCACCTCACAACAGTAGGTCACACAACCACTGCTATTCCTTATCCTACTCTCTTGCCTGTTTCTTTTTCTGTTTCTTGTTATTCTCTCCGCACTCCCAACTAACCTGGCCGAGACTCTTTCCTGTTTTTTTTTTCCATCCTTGTTATCTTCCGCAATGTACCTGGCTGTAGTTCCCTGACAATTGCACACCTGTAGTGCTGCTTTGTGGCATCATATATGTAGATAAATTATGATCTCAATGCTCACTGTTATTATGTACTATTTTAGTCAAACGAATAATTACTTAACAGTACAAAAATAAGTTAGTGCAAGCTGGTGTCTGACCAAGAGAACTATTCGGTATTGGTATACTGGGTACCATTTATCAACGAGTTATAGCTATTGAATATGGTAAACAGTGCTGCAGCCAATCATCTCCTAACTGACATTTTTTTTTTTAAATGGCCTTCTGAGCGATATATTTTACATTATGGTCTAGAGTCTGTATACTCAATATCGTTAATGATGCATGCTAAACATGCAGATCACTTTGGCTGGGTTCAGCAGGTCCTGGGGATGTCACTGGACATTACAGTACAGTGTGTACACTCAATATCATCCACCTGCAGCAGATATCATTAACTATATTCGCCACATCCAGGGCGGCCTAGTGTGTATGGGACGTAAGACTGAATTGTGTATTTTTTAATATAACTTGTAAGTGTAACAATAATTTCACAAACATTTGTGGAAAGTCAGATACAGATTAGGATACCTTGTGAAAACCTGCGGCCACACACACAGGGGATTTTAACCCCATTTCTAAGTGATCTGACTTGATTTCTTAGATAGTAACCATGGATCGCTCCCCAGGCGATGGCGATGCACGGTACCCTATGCCGCTATCACCCGCAGACATAGACAGTGCTTTCACTGTCTATCCTGCTTGATCGCGGGGTTTTTGCCTATATACAATAGGCAAAACCCCGCTCAGCACACATCACGGGAGCTGAGCGATCTGTGCTTCAACAAGTCGCTTAGCATGGGCTGCAGTCGCCCAGTGTGTACGGGGCTTTACTGAATTTCTTTTTCTAATGTAACATAGCTGGTAAAAGCTCACATTGTTAAATGTACACCTTATTATTATTTGGTAAAATGCAGTGTCAGGCTGGAGAGCCCAGCACCTTCAGTGCCCTCTATGCTTATGAGAGTTTTCTGTAAATATGGGGAATGGAAATATAATCTGAATGTAATTTTCATGTCATTGTAAATTGAATCCCAAATATACTTGAAATACTGTTGGCAGGATTACTTCACGGAATTCATCTTTTCATGTGGTATAATCTGACTTTAAAACAATCCCAGCATTACAATTGCCTAAAAGGCACAAGCATCTGTTCTGATGGATTAGGAATACCTTGTTTAGGAGCAGCAGTTTAGGATTTGATACTTGTTCAAAACAACTCTCAACAGTGAAGCTGGCATCGCATTGCTGAAAGCATAAAGGCTGGAAATAAGCCATATACATGAAAGCTTCTAGATTAGGTAATAGAGCAGGAAAAATCATTGTGCTTAGAAGACATTCTGATTTAAAACCCATTTAATGTGCACATTTGATAATTAATATATTGTATAAATTGTCAGATTACAAAAAGTAATCATTTATTAATTGTATTTTTAGATAAATATGTATGTATATACATATATGTATATAACCTATCTCTCCTGGTAGTACTGAAGTGGAAACTCTCCTATGGTGTAGACATATGTCTACACAAACTGTCCATATGAGCATGTGGTGTAGAAGACATATGGGGACTATTGTAGGCATGGAAAGCCAAGGAGTAAAATGAAAATAAAAACAACAACTAACATGTTTCAGCAATGTGAATGCATTAAGGAAAAAAAAGTATTTGATAAAATTTGCTACTTTTCTAAAGTGGTCAACACAGATGGAGGCCACTTGCCACAGACTTAAACCCCATACACATGGTTCGATTTTGGTCTAACTTTCTATTCAATATTGCTTATATAGGCAAAAATGAATCAAAACAAAATTGAACAGTTTTCAGCCGCAATCAATCCTGATGTGCGGCCCAGGAGCATCGAAATCAAATAGAAAAATAGACTGTGCAGGCAAAACTATATAGTACAGATCTGTACTATAAAGTCTAATCTAATGTGTGCATGGTGCAGTGCAATTCCATGAATCGGGATTGAATATAAAATTAATTGCACAGTGTGTACGGGGCTTTAGGTCATGTACAACAAGATTTAGAAATGCATTGGTGTACAGTACAACAGTGATGGGACTGGATCAAATACATTTAAGCAAAGGAATACAAGCAAGAGCAGGACAAGTTTAGGATCGTGGGCAATTTAAAAAACTATAATGTTCACAAGAGCTATCACTAGCTTAGACAGTTCATGTTCTTCTATAGTTCAACATTTAATGCATGGAGCCCTCTTGATTCAATTCCTTAGGAAAACCATAAGGTTTCAATTGTTCCTCTATATGTAAATCAATGTTTCCTTCTATAAAGCAGTAAGAACATATGAATGAATGGCCACTCTTGGCAATCCATACTCACAGTCAGAGAAGGAGCACATGTAAATTATCTTGGCAGTATATGAAATAAGCCCATAATCATCATCTTCACCCAAAAAATATGGCATTTATAGGGGTCAATCAAATGAGGTGCACCTTGGGTAATGCAAGATGTTCTTACGGAGAACAATTATATCTTCTACGATTACTCTGCACATTTTCCATCATGGTTACACAGACCTTAAACCTATAATTATACATTGCCCATCACTTGCCAAGTGACAGGTCAATAGGTTACCGCGCCTTTCCTCTAATAAATATTCAATGTATTTTATGCATTTTGCTGGTCAGTGTATATGTTTATATCAGTGGGTTAGGGTGACAAATAAAACTTAGTGTTGTTTCTGGAATCAGGAATTGGGACAGCAAAGACAATGGCACAACATAAATCTTACCATCATACAACCATCCTACAACTCTGTAAGGGTAAAGGTTGGGGTGTCTGAGCTGTCCATCAAGTTGCAAGAAAAAAACAATTATATCATGGACAGTATAGTTCCAGATATCACATTTAGAGCAGCATGACTAAGACCTAGTCCATGATTTTTCTGAGGTGAAGCAAAGTATTACCTGTGGTTTGCTGTTTAATATTTAATGGCAGAGGATCAGTGTTCCCAATGTCAGTTAGTTCCCGATGCTTGGTGTTGTGAGGTTACACAAGTGACTGCTTGTGAAGTTGGTGAATTGCCCGCTCTATAACCTCCTAGACAAACATATGCAGATGTTTTATATTATGTGTGTTTGTGGAATATACCATATACCATTGTGCTGAAATCTGTGATTTCGCTATCATGTAATGATATTTATGGCTTTGTGCAGCATTCTTAGCACCCTGGCTACCTATAAAGTTATTCCCAGCATCTGGTAATAAAATGGATACAACTGTGTGCACCTTTTATAGAGCCCAATTGTCAGAAAAACTAAAAGCTATATTAGGTCAGACTTTAATCTGTGCTCTACATAGAAATAATAATTCTCACTTTTCAGAGCAAAGTCCTAGGGGGACTGACTGTGATCTCTGATTTGTAAGTAAAGTAAGTGACTGTGCTCCTGGAAAACACTATGTTGCACTGCAGGTGAGGTAAATGTAACATTTGCAAAGAGATTTGGGGGGGTTGGTGTAAAAATAAAGCTGTACAATATAATAATATAATAAAAATATTGCATGGCTATATTGTTTGCTCCAGATACAGTATGAAATAATTTGCTGTTTTTTTTTTTTTGCTTTACTTACGAATCACAATAAAAGAGGACTACTATTGTAGTGTCAGATGTCCTAAATTGTTTCAAAGTGTTTTTCAAAACGGTTCTGAAGTTTGAATTCATAATAAATTCTCAAAACTTTAGCTGAAACTAATATTCTCAGCAAAGAGAACCGTTTTGATGACTTTTGAGATGGTTTCAACATGTCTACACTTGTTTAAGCTTTGTGGTTTAATTTTATAATATTTACTAGCTTCTAAAAATAATAAGAGGTAAAGTTACCCATAGCAACCAATCAGATTCAGCCAATCATTTTCTAGGATGCAATACAGAAATAGACATTATCACCTTTTTTCCATTTTAAGAAGTTTTGGTAAATTAACCCCTTAGAGCATGGGTCCTCAAACTGCGGCCCTCCAGATGTGGTGAAACTACAAATCCCAGCATGCCTTTCCACAGTTTTCCTATAAGGGAGTGTTAAAACTGTGGCAAGGCATGCTGGGAATTGTAGTTTCACAACATCTGGAGGGCCGCAGTTTGAGGACCCATGCCTTAGAGTTTAAGATTAGAGGGGGGCGTATCCACACTCAAATCCAGATTGCAGCGTGATAATTAAGGATTTGTGGGCTACATGCAGAAGCTTTATACCTAATTCAGAATCAGGCACTTTCAGTGGTTCAAATGTTTTGAATGTCTACATGAATGTTCATTTAAATTCCTGTCAACATTTATTATGTGTTATTCTAACATAACAAGATAGGAGGATAGGTTAATCCTCCTAATAATTTGCTTTCCATTATTATAGTGAGAAAATCTTTCACATGAATAATCTTTTCTGGAATTGGAAACAAAATATGTCCAAGACTGTTCAAACTGTGCTGCTGGAAACCTAGGGGCCTATTTATCAAAGTTTTTTTTCCATAAAATTATGTAGAAACTAAAGTTTCTACATAATTGTATGGCTTGTAGCTAAATGCTAATAGTATATTGCAGGAGATGTCACAGAAATATGCAAAATGCTAATTAGCACTACAGATCGCAGATCTCATTATTATTAATGGGGACTACAAGTTGACCCCTATTTACCAAACTCTGAAAAGCAAAGCTTCTCAGAAATTGGCCACATTAGTTTACACCATCTATAGTGTAAATTGCTTTAAGCCTGTGGCATATTAGTGGGAGAGTAAAGTAAATAAAATAACAGCAGTAGCATAGGATTTTATTTAGTCTTTAACTCTATGTGAACCAAGCTATGCAGAACTATTTAATTATGTAGTTTCTTTGTATAAACAAAAACACTATCAAATATGGAGGATTGTGCATGAATAGGCCGCTTATTCTAGCAATAAGTTGGATTTTTTTTTTGCTGTGATAAGAATTCTTTATCACTGCAATTTATCAAAATCTAAGATGCTCAGTTCTGGTCCAGTGTTAAGGTTCCTTTTTTGCTGGACCAGTCTCCGCAGATTTGGGCAAACATGAACTGACTTGTTGGCTTGTGTATGCACAATGGAACTAAAAGATTTCATTTGAGCTTCCAGTTGTACTTACATACAAGCTAGCTAGGAAATAGATTAAAATTGATCAAAACTCTCTTTAGTACACCATCAGTCACAAACTGTATGATGCATGTGGGGAGTAACAGTTTAGGGGTGAGGGTTTGGCAACTTTGTGCATCACCTGTCCTGGACAGTACAGGGGCATATTCTAAAGGGGTATTCAATTAGCCACGATGATTAACTGTGGCCTGATATATCCTTCAGGGCTATCCAATTAGCCTCATATGTTACACTTAATATGGATTTTTGTTTTAGTTTGAGCAGACCCAAAAATAAATCCCCAATAAACAATGTTTTCTAATGCCACGATCACATTAATTAATAGGTCTGGGAACTTATCCCATATTCTATGGGTTAATGCCCAAAACAATTAGTTTAACTTGCATAGCTCTGGGCATAAAAGCTTGAGGCTGACCCCCTATTTCACACAAATGAATTTAACAAGGCTAATTGAATTCCCCCTAGATTACAATATTCTAATGTCTAATATTTTACGGCTTTGGTAAATAGAAATGACTTTATTTATTGTAGAGCCAAGCTTGGCAAATCAACTGGTTTCTATGGCTCCGTGACTTTATATTTTGGTATTGTTGATTAAATAATGAAAACCTGGCAGTAAAATGTGGAAAACCTCGAAAAATTACTGTATTTGAAGGTTTTCCACATTCTTCATATGTATTAAGCTCCGGAAAGAAAAACTTTCCACAGCTTCTAACCAATAGGTAATGCCATCTATATATGGTGTTGTCTATTGAAGCCTATGTGCTCTTTACCCATAGAGGAATTTAAAGATGCACCTCTGAAACCTCCCATCATCCTTCTCTGAGGTATATATATTATTTAAATTTTTCTTATAATCAATTTCATAATTAAAGTGCATTGTACAGTATCTAGCTTTGGAGAGAGATGATATGGAAAAGGTGCACAAAGCAACCAATCAATCAATCAGCTTCTGTCTTTTACGTAGCTCAGGGCTAAATTTATCACAGCTTGCAGAGTGATAAATTGGAGAAATATAAAGCACCAGCCAATCAGCTCGTAACTCCCATATTACAGGCTGCATTTTAAAAAAATGAAAGAAGCTAATTGGATGTTTTTTATTTCTCACAATTCTCTCTCTAAGCTTTGATAAATACCCACCTAAAAGTGTTTTAATATGTATATGTCTAAAATGGCTGATTTGTATTCTCTGTATAATTTGGAAAATCTTTTTTTGGTGTGTGATATGCTGTACCGGTATATATTAGAAATGCATGTAGTTTATGAGTTAATTAATTTGATGTATACACACATATGGTAACTAAGAAATGCAGCCAATTTTAACTTTAAAATATACAAGAAGATTCTTATTTCTCAGCATTTTCCTCCAATTTATTTTAATTAGCAAGTCGAAAAATGCCATCATCATCAATATTTATTTGAGGTAAAATAGATTCTGCAGTGCCATATAGTTTTCAGTACATAAAACATAATCAATTAATATGAAAGTATACCAGTTACATCATGAAATGCATATAAAAGCACAAGAACAATTGCATCACTAAAAAAACCCCAAGATGAGATTATCTTAAATAGCAATATTAATAATTGCGTATTATTGCTTTAATGCAATGTATTACCAGGCATTTACGGCATCTATGAAGCAAATGAATGATGGAAACGTGGGAATAGATTGTGTTCTGTATTTAAAAAGAGATTAATAAGATTACTCCTAAGAAGTAATTTGTGCATTCATTATTAAATAATTTCACAAACTATATTGGTTCCCAACTTTGGTCGTTAAGGCACACTTATGGGTAGTATAGTTACTAAAGTTTGGGGTTTTCAGAGTGGAGATTTTGCCAATAACAACCAACCAATTTCTAGCTATTATCTTCTAGAAGATGCTAGATAAATGATAAGTAAAATCCGATTGGTTGCTACAGGAAACATCTGTACTTCTAAAAACCTGCACTTAGAGCGGGATGTATCAACGCTTACCGCAGCGCTGACATCCCCTTTACGCATCCGCAGTGCCTTCTCATGATGTATCAATAAAGTTTCGCATTGCTCTTAGTTAAAAAACTCCGCCGGCTTGTACTATCGCGACGTTTCCGGCGCGGTAGTTACTGTCATTCATTTGTATGTAAGCTGACGCGCTGTGTAATGTATGAACATTCGCAGAGCTCAGCTATGCCTCGGAAATATTCGCCTAGTTTTGCAGGCGATAAACATATAAAAAACGCATCAGCGGCAGGGACTTTTGGCCAGCGGGCATTAGAGGAACTTCACAAACACATCACCCATATACACAGCCAGCATAGAGCTATATATCGCTATGTATAGCATTCAGGTAATCATGTTATCATCATGCTAAATAGTGCTATGCTGGCTGTGTTTTGGAAAGTTCCTATAATGTCTGCTGCCCCTAGTCCAGTGCATAGAAAAAAAAAAAAAATTTAACAGATCTGCGCATGAGAGGCAAAATACACTTCATTGCGCATGCGCAAAAAAAAAAAAAACAACGAAAAGATTCCGACGGAGGTCTGCATTACTGCAGACCTAGGAACAGAGGGAAAAAATGATACATAACGCGGAAAACTCCGCAAAAAGCCCGCGAAAACACCACGAAAAAAAGGACTCCACTTCACTACAGAAATGCGAGTATTGATACATCCCGCCCTTAACCCCTAAAAGTCCAGGTTATAGTAATAGCTATGCTTGAGCACAGATGGTTGAATTAAAATAACTGAGGTATTAATTACTCTAAGTTACCTGTGCTCAAGTATCTGAAAGCAAAATATGCATTCACTATTAGATTTAAATAAATTTTTTTTTTTTTTAAATAACAATAAGTAGTAACAGTACAGTAAGTAAAAGTAAGTAACAGTAATGTAAAACCAGTGGGTAGCTGGCCTTCATAGGGATTATATCATTTTGGGTAAAATATTCTCACTTCAACTGACTGCTCTGATTAGTGTCTAAGCTATTTAAGTGGTGTCAAGATTAAATAAATGACAGGGCATGCTTCAGAAGCATTGAGCTACTACAGTAGCAGCCCTTCAACTGTTTACTTCCCATATGCCATCTTGGACGGGAGCACTGTTGTGCCCTGATGCTGTAAATAAAGCAGGTTCAGCAAAGGCTATTCAGCAGGGACCTGTGTGCCTTTGCTTCTTAGGGAACAAGCAGGATGGAAAGAAAAGCTGCAATTTGAATTCTGTTACCTCCTAGGTCTGTTTGACAAATGGAAATCTCCAGGGGATGTAGCAATATGTTTCAGATTCCCATGTGCATTTTGTTTTTGTAATTAGACATGTTCAGAGGGACCTAGCACCTGTTCATATGCCCATGAAATTGCTAATATACACACATTTTAATATAAAAATTACCCTTTTTTCTCATACATGTATGTACATACATGTATGTATGTATGTATGTATGTATGTATGTATGTATGTATGTATGTATGCATGCATTAGGATGGGGAGGAGGGGGGGGGGTGTCTCCAGGAATCAAGGATGAGTGAGGTGGCAACCCTAGTCACTGCCCCAGTGGGGTTATAATCTCTATTCCCTACCACATGTACATGCACACACAAACATTCTAGGGTAATATTTTTGGGAGCCAATTAATCTACCAGTATATTTTTTGTGGAGATTGTGGGCGGAAACCGGAGTATCCGGAGGAAACCCACGCAAGCATGTGAAGAATATACAAACACAGTTAGGGCCATAGTGGAAAATTAAACCAAAACCTCAGTGCAGTGAGGCAGTATTGCTATTCATTACACCAGCCATGCTGCCCCAATGTATATATATATATATATATATATATATATATATATATATATATATATATATATATAAATAAATAAATAAATAAATAAATAAAGGAGAGAGGACTGGCACTCGGTTGAGTAGGTGGGTAATAGGGCCTTGGTGCGCTGGAGTCCTGGTCTCCCAGGTGGAATAGAGAGCAGAATGATGCAGGCACTCGTAGGGCTTTGTAATCCACGGAAAGAACTGGACACAAGGGTCTAACAGTAGTGATGCAACGTTTCAAGCATTTACTTGCTTTTCGGCAGGCTTACAGGGTTATTACAGGGTTTGACAGAGTGCAAAACCAATTTCTTGACCAAGAAACCAGGGTGCTACAGGTGTGTAGGCTGTACCACTTGTGGCTACCTGGAGACAGGTAATTTCTTTCTGCACCCCCATTCAGGGGTCAAAATTCCCATTCGTCAGGTCCTCTCTTGTGCCAGTACCCATGTTGTTTATATCATCAGATGTCCTTGTGGTCTCCTCTACGTGGGGAAGACCACAAGGACCTTTAAAGAACGCATGGGTACACATAGATCTACGATCAGGCAATCCCTGGAGGGAAAACCTGCGTCCAACAAACAACCTGTCCCCAAACATTTTAGGGAATTGGGACACAATTTGTCAACCCTTAGGTATAAGATCATTGACCAAATTCCTGCCAGCCAAAGAGGGGGAGACCGTGGTAAACTCCTCCTGCAATGTGAGACACGCTGGATCCACCGTCTGAATACGGTGTTTCCGGCGGGTCTTAACGAATACTGCAGCTTCCACTGCTTTTTATAACATTTTGTGACACTTTTGTACATAGGTCGACATGATGTGTCGACATTTGTTAGTTTGGGCCTTTGTGATCACCGGGAGGCTCTGAGGTTTAGTGACCCCTGCCCGGTCCCCATCCATTCATGTTGCTTAATTTAGGGGCTGCATGCCTCAATTTTTCATATGGATTCAGAATGCCGATTGTTTTTTAACTCATATGTAAAACTGTTGTTTATCATGGCGCTCTTATGTTATGTGTGTTTTATTGTTGTTCTCATACACGTATTTTGTTTACAGGTTGCCGGGCAACCACCCGCCCAGCCTGGGGACGGAGCCAATGTGCGCCGCAGATGTGCTGACGTCATTGGGGATGGACCCGGAACTGGACGGGCGGCGTGCGCGGCAGCCGGGAGCACAGTGGAGGTAAGGTGATTTAAACACTGCTTGTACATTGTAACTTTGTAAGCCTGACGAAAAGCAAGTAAATGCTTGAAACGTTGCATCACTAAAAAAAAAAAAAGGTAAGCCTGACGAAAAGCAAGTAAATGCTTGAAACGTTGCATCACTACTGTTAGACCCTTGTGTCCAGTTCTTTCCGTGGATTACAAAGCCACATCATTCTGCTCTCTCTCTCTCATATATATACATACATACATACACACACACACACCCTGCAGGTCCTAACACTATCGCTGAAAATGGCTACAATACACATAGCTATCACATCATTGTAGCCATTTTCAGCGATAGTGTTAGGACCTGCAGAACAGTGGGCTCCCGTGAAGGGGGCTGCAGGCTTAAATGCATTGATCAATTCATGAACCAAATCTCCAGTATTTATTATCAGTTAATTTAGTGTGTGCAGAGCCCCCCAAAACTAGGAAAGGTGAGTGCCGATGTTAAGTATATATATATATATATATATATATATATATATATATATATATATATATATATATATACCCAGCATGCTTATTGGTATTGAAAACAATTTTACAGGACAGATGGTAGCTCCCTTCAGTGTTATAGATTTGTAATGGATATGATACTCTAATCATTGCACATAGGACATAATTACAGTTTTCTCTAGAATAAAGTGTCACATTTATTGTAACCCAAGTCAATGCAAAAGTTAATGAATTTTCCAAGCAAATCATGCCTTGCTATTTAAGGAATAAATATGCTGATCCCATGGCTGTATTTAAAGCCTACCATCAGTGTATGTGATGTGAATTATTCAAACCCCCATTAACAAACTGTTCTCTTCTGCTTGGCTTACTGCTGTGCACCTGGGTCTGATCTGTACTCTCTCTCTGTTTTCTCCTGGGCAGCTACAGTAAACCTCGTAAGGCCTTTTTTCCTGCGCATTGGCTGCCAGTGTAGGAACAAGCTGCAGCTGATTTGTCACGCACCCGTTGGGATAGCTCAAACAAATCAAGGACTGCCTATAGTGTTCAGTGTTCCTCTCTAGTCATTAGGAAGTTCACATTCTACTGTAAAGTACAGAACTACACAATGAAATATTCAAATTTGTTGCACCAACTGTATAATTTTATTGAATCTTTCATTGGTCTGGAATGTGCTATTCTACCACTCCAGAGAATACTACAATCACATCTGGTGATGAGGCATCTACCACAACACAAATTAGTGCACGTGGAAGGGATTGGGTTGATAGTTCAGTGTTCCAGTTCCTACAAAAACAGAGAAGCTTATGTATTCATATTTTTAAACTGCCATAGGCGATATTTATCAAAACTTGGAGAGAGCTAAATAAAATTGTGATTGATAAAGTACTAGCCAATCAGCTTCTGCCTTACAGGCTGTGTTTGAAAAATGAGAGGAGCTGTTTGTTTCAAACTTTATATCTCACAATTTTTTATGGCTCTCCAAACTTTGATACACCCCTCTTAGTACCTAACCCTTCCTTCTTAGTGCATAGGCCTCCTTCCTGCAGACTAACACTAACCGCCCTTATACTGCCTAAACCTAATCTTTACTGCCCCACGCAGCCTAAATGACCAGCACCATCATACTCACGTTCGGGGATTTGACAGTCGAGATTCCAATGCCAGCAATGTGTGCAGTGTTGGAGTTTTTGCGGCAGTTGTCTGACTGGCGTCGGGATTCCGGACTGCCAGCATCCTGAATGCCGGTATGGAACGCCTCAAAATGTGGGAGATGCTCTCACCTGCATTCCCATCTAAGTTGGAAAAAATGATGCAGAACTGGACCAATATATATCATTTATATCAGGAAAGAAAAGGCCAAAAACCAAAGGAGAGGAACATTGTGGAAAGCAAGGCCAAAGGAAAGAGATGGTTAAAGATCAGTGGCAAATGCAGAATTTTTAGAGGGGGGTTTCCAAATGTAATCCAAAGTCTCCCACTCCGCAGGGCATTGGAGTAAGTACGGGAGTCTGGGGGAGCAGTAACAGCCATAAAAATTAGGCTTTTTATACACTGGATAGATTATGGAATACAGTACAAGGGCGTAACTACCATTGGTGCAGCTGCTATGGGGCCCAAAGCTGAGAGGGGCCCACTTTGCCTGTCAAAGTTACATGTGCGGTATATATTTTTCAGCATTAGGTGATAAATAGGGGCCCTTACAAACTTTTGGTATGGGGCCCACATGTGTGTAGTTACGCCACTGATACAATAGTAATATTTAAATGTACTGGTGGCCTATAGTATAGGCTGTTTCAAACATTTAAATAAGATAGGTGGTCAGGGACTTCCGCTTCCGGCACCGTGGAGTGAGCAGCCTCTCCACAGCGCTCCGTGTCCCATTGCTAACCCTGATACCTGCAAACTGTCGGCCGCACGCAGGAACCGCTCCAGATCTCCGCGGCACACTGTTCCCGACATGGAGAAGCCGGTGACTCCTGCCCAAGCCGCAAAATCACCCTCACAGCCTCCGCAGCAACAGAGGCAAGAGAAGCGGCGCGGTGAACACAATATGGCGCCGGGACAAGACAACGCCCAAGGCACCCCAGCGGCGAAGAAGCCGATAACGGAGCCAGAATATGCTTCAGACCCAGTAAAAGGGTGCCCAGGTATGTCTCTGACATATGAAAGTTTAGTGGAAGCCATCAATACGACGATGGCTCCACTTTTACAGAAGGCGGTGGCAGATATTACAACACAGATACACTCGCTGAATATCAGAGTGACTGAGACAGAGAGCAGAATTGGGAACCATTCTGACCAAATAGATGGCTTACAGAAAGATCTTAAGTCACTACAGAGTGAGAACAAGCGTCAGCATAGATAATATTGAAAATAGATCCAGACGCAAAAATCTTAGAATTGCTGGATTACCTGAGCATTTAAAGGGGCCGCAGCTGGAACACTTTGTGCGCATAACATTACCAGCTCTGCTACACATCGAACCAGCGTGCGCTGACTTAGTTGTGGAGAGAGTCCACAGACTGGGGAACTATCAGCCTACTAACAAAGAGAAGCCCAGGATAGTGATCTTTAAAGTGTTGAATTACCTGCACAGGCAAGCCATCTGGGCTGCGTCCAGGAAGATTAATCCCATTAAGTGGGAAGGGCATTTATTACGCATACATCAGGATTTTTCAATGGAGTTATCCAAATCCAGACGTTCATTCACCAATGTATGCTCCACACTTGTCAAACACAAGAGAAAATTCTATATGCTGTATCCAGCAAAACTGCGTATTTTTTCAATAACTGGATCTGATTATCGTGACTTTCTCACAGCAGTTGATGCAGAAGCCTTTCTGCAGAGAGAAAAAACCAACTATGCTACAGAAGATATAACAGATATCCCCCAGGGATGAAGTATACTATTAGCATTATGCATTAAAGCATATATCATATACCGTTCTCGAACAGAACTGTCACACCTGACTCTGAACCCCAATACATCCAACTCTACAGTGGAGATGGACTGAAGCGGTCTATGACTCAAATAGATAGCGAAAAATACTACTTATACATACTAAGAAAGGGGGTCTTGTGACATTGTTAGTAATTATTTTATCGTTTGTTAATTTAGTTAAGCCGACATATCTATTATCATAGTTAAAAGTCTACCTTAAGGTGTGAACACTAAAGGTAATTATATCAGGGGAAGCATAGGCACGCGGAGGATTGCCGTAGTTCAAGTTACACGTTTATATAAAGTGCAGATGGTAGGCATACAGGTGATGCCTTCATCTGAAGGATATCGGAAGTTCATTATAGAAGTAAATTTGGCTGCAGTGACTAGAGTCACGCCTGACAAAACGTTAAACTGCATTTCTAACTTTATATGTTATTTGTGTGTATGTGGTCAGTCTGCCCCTTGTATTGTAATTTTTCCTTATGTGTTATCCCTCTTTCTTCTTATTCTTCTGGAGTGTGCCCGAGTCTCTATGCATAAACATTTTGTAATGCTATGTCTGTCACCATAGGTTCTCTGAACATAAGGGGTATCCATACGCCTGCAAAGAGAAGAAAGCTTATGATGTATTTGAATAAACAGGGTGTTGAGCTTATCTGCCTCCAGGAAACGCATCTAATGCCGGCCGAAGTCAAAAAATGAAACTTCCTTCAGTGGAAAGTTTTGGGCTCTGCATCCCATACCTCAAAATCATGCGGGGTAGTCACCCTGGCTAAATCACAAGTTGATATACAAGTTACCTCGGTGGATGCGGATCCTGAGGGCAGGTATGTTATTGTGTCTTGTAGGTTAAGAGGTAAGGATTTGAGCATCTGCAATGTGTATGCCCCTACACAATATAAGAGATCATTCTTCACCCAGCTGTTAATGAAACTATATCAATATGACCCGACGTCACTGATTATCTGTGGCGACCTTAATTTATTGTCTTCCACATATATGGATAGATCACCGCCACCCAAAAAACTCAAACCGCTTCCAAAGGTGGGAGTTCCCTATTTAACAAATTCTTTGAATTTAGTAGACTCTTGGAGGATACTGCATCCAGACGAGAGAGAATATACGTGTCTCTCACTTACATATAATGTATGGTCCAGAATAGATTATATACTAGTTGCAGAGCCGCTGCTTCCAATGACTGAATCAGCCACAATAGCCCCCCCAATCTTATCGGACCATGGATTAATTACCATATCTGTAACACTGCAGGATCACTCTGGCACTAGACCAATGTGGAGGTTTCCTTCGCATTTGACTCAATCACAGGGGGTACAGGAACTTATTATGAACAACTGGAAGGATTATTGTGTTAATAATGCTTCTTACCAGACAGAAAACCCCAATATCTTCCGGCAGGCAGGCAAAGCAGTATTGAGAGGGGAAACTATTGCATATACATCCAGACTTAAGAAAAACCAGACAGAGATATATAAAAAACTACAAACCACTCTGACGGAGTCATTTCAAAATTATAGATTAAACTCGACACAAGCCAATAAAATAGTATACAAGGCAGCCAAAACACAGTATAATGAATTTCTTCAATCACAAGGGGACAAGTATCTATTTAACGTTCACTCAAAATTTTATACTTTTGGGAACAAGGTGGGGAAGTTACTTACAAATTTATTACAGGGATCAAGACAACATGTAGTGGTTCAGCCGTTACTGAGAGAGGATGGAAATTTAACTACCTCAAATACTCAGATAGCAGCAATTTTGAAGAATTATTATGAAAAATTATATACACCACCAACGATCTCTTCAAATAAACAGGCTGATGATACACAAACTCCTCTGGCTGATAGCTACTGGAGTTCGGTCCAATTGCCAAGGGTTCCGATAGATATAGCGTCAACTTTAATTACCCCAATTACTGTGCCGGAAGTACTATTGGCAATAAGTAGGCTTAAACTTGCCAAGGCCCCGGGACCAGACGGGTTCACTAATGAATTTTACAAGTTAATGGCCAATCAGATAGCAGAACCCCTGGCAGCAAGTTATAACATGATAATAAAGGAGGGTAAATTGCCAGATCATTTTTCAGATGCGATTATTAAGATCTTGCCAAAGTCTGGGAGAGATTTGAAATTACCTGGGTCATACAGACCAATATCTCTACTAAATGTAGACTTTAAGATTTTTACAAAAATATTGGCTGAAAGGCTGAAGCCACTACTTCCTCAAATAATTCACAAAGATCAATCAGGATTCATAACTGGACGCCACTCGGCGGTCAATGTCCGCAGAGTTCTGGCAGTCATCCAACAGACAAATAAGGATTCCGCATCTGGCGTGGCAGCAAATTTGTTGTTAACGCTAGACGCGGAAAAAGCCTTTGATATGGTCCTTTGGCCTCATCTCTTCCAGACTTTGGAGAATTTTGGATTCCCGCACCAGTTTATTGAGATAATCAAAACATTGTATAGATCCCCTATGTCCTCAATAGCATGTAATGGCCTGTTATCCTTACCCTTCGAACTGAGGAGGGGGACAAGGCAGGGTTGCCCTCTGTCCCCACTCCTCTTCGCAATAGCGATTGAGCCCTTGGCAGTTGCGATCAGAAATTCCCCAATGATTCAAGGTATTAAAATAAATGATGAAGAGTTAAAAATAGCCTTGTTCGCGGACGATGCATTATTATTTATTTCCAACCCAACCCAATCCCTCCCTGCTCTTTTACATTTGATTGGCTCATTTGGTGTTAGATCTGGCTATAAAGTGAACCTATCTAAATCAGAGATGCTCTTGCTGGGAAATACTGATCCTGCAGTGATACAGACGCTACAATTACCATTCGTTATTACCCCCACACATTTTAAGTATTTGGGCATTCAGATTAGCACGGACTTCAAGAGTATTTATACATTCAATTTTTCATCAGTAATCACCCAAATCATTACAAAACTGGATTCATGGAAAAATCTCCCCATTTCACTTCTTGGAAGGATAGCAGTGATAAGATCAATAATCTACCCTAAAATCCTCTACCCGATGCAAATGTTACCGATAGCCTTAAATAAAGCAGACATTACAAAACTAGAATGTGTGTTCTCAAAATTCATATGGCAAAACAAAAGACCCAGAATCGCAAAGAATAAATTAAAAACCCTTAAGAGAGATGGAGGCCTGGGATATCCAGATATTGGAACATACTCACATACCATCTTTTTTAGATATGTCATAGACTGGGTATTAGGGAAATCAACATACACTGATGAAAAGTTAGAAAGGGAGATATTTTATCCGTATTCACCAGGGGCCCTAATACAAACAAAAAGGTCTAATGTTCCGCAACATATCCGGGAACATATTTTGTTCAAAGATACGTTTGACAGCTGGGTGAAGATAAATAAAATCTTAGGCAGGAATCCATGCAGATCTCAATTTAAGCCTCTATGGGGTAACCCAGACTTTCCTCCATTGGTCGGCAATTTGGCCTATCTGAATTGGAGAGACAAGGGTCTAGATTCCTCAACTAGGGTTTTTGACCCCGGAGGAATACTTATGACTTTCAGTGAACTACAACAGAAATACGCATTGCTGAGCTCAAATTGGTACATGTATCTTCAAGTTAGACACTATGTACAGACCTCTGAAACACTTAAACCAGGTCTCGCTCAACCCCAGGTGTTGGCAAAAGTTCTAAACATAGATGACTTATTGCAATATTTGATTTTGAGACCATTTAAATTAAAACTCCTTTACACTATGCTCATAAAATACACAGCCTCAGCTGACCAACAATGGACATTGTTAAAAGACAAATGGAATAAGGACATACCGTCACTTTCTACAATAGAGGATATCACCAACATGTATGCTCAATCACTTTCATACTTAAACTCCACATACCTGCAGGAAGTCTGTCTGAGGACAACTCACAGGGCCTACATTACCCCTCTTAGGAGGAGCTACATGATACCAGGAGAATCGAGTCAGTGTTTAAAATGTGGGGCAAGTTCTGCAAACTTCTCACACTGTATGTGGGACTGCTATAAGTTAAAACAGTTCTGGAACAAGGTTATTAACTACTGTAATGAGATTTTTAGTACCAAATTCCCAAATAATACAGCAGCATTGATGGGACTCAATTATACAGGCTGGCAACTTGAGGACTTCGACAAAGGCAAAACTTCCCTGCTGATAACGATAATCACTGTTGCCAGGAAATGCATACTAATTCACTGGACAAAGAAATCAGCCCCTAGGCTAAGAGAGGTCCAACAAAAAATGCTTCAAATATTATACTTTGAAAGAAAATATGCAAGACTTGAAATAACCACTGGAGCAAAAAAGTTTTATAAAAAATGGTCTTTATTCATTGAAATGTTGGATGTAACCACTAAAAATCATATATCATCTGTTTTCGAAAATGTAATAACATCTATAAGATAAAACTTACACTAGATGTCAGGAAAGTATGTACCCCTGGGATTGCGTGATGAAGACTAGATATAATTGTTGACTGGGATTGTTGGAAGCTATGATGTGAATACTGAAACTAGGCACCCCCCCAATTCTCTTTCTTTCCTTCCTTTTATCCCTCCGCTTTATTCCCCACCCCTTACCTTACTCCCATCTTCAACTCCTTGACTTTCTAACTCTTTTACTTCTCTTACTTTCCCTCCCCATCTTTCTAAATGTCATGTCCTGTCTTGTTGTTTGTTTGTCTGAGTCGTTTATACTATATGTTGATTGTGGGTGTACGGGGAGTAATATATGATATGATTTGTATGTAGACCGAGAAGATTTTATATATATTGAGGCATTATACCTGTCAGGATATCAACATTGAAAAGAAGGATTTAATTTAAAGACAGGAACAGGGCCTAATTTATCAAAATAGCAGACAGATATAATATGGAAATGATACAAACTGTGCACGATCTGCAATAATTGATTTGATTCATATGTGACCCATATTTGTCTCAAACTGACTTTAAATGACTTTATTGGTATATATACACAATTACTACGCCCAAAACGGTCTATCATATTTGTTTGTTTGTTAATTGTATGTATGTCTAATTTCTTTGAAAAAACCCTGAATAAAAACTATTTAAAAAAAAAAAAAAAGATAGGTGGTCAGGAAAAGGTTAAACATATAATAAATAAATACACAGACATAATGGAACCAGTACCAAGTTCCAAGCTCACACTCTCCCACCTCATGTTAAGGCTCCTGTCTCTTCCTCCTGGCAGCTAGGGATAAGAGATGCAGATCTTGGACAGAGCTAATGGGTTGCATTGGGATACATTTTTGTCTTTACTTGTCTAAAAATATATGTTTGCAGAAATATTTTATATGGATTCAGTAAAATACAGACACATGACAAAACTAGAATAAAATTAGTTTAACCACATCATCCAAAATAGATTGTACAGTAGGTAGCAACATTCCAGTAAATAGTGAACTGCAATAATTAACGTGGGATACAATGCTGAATTATAGTTTTGCAGCGTTTTGTGTGACATGTAGAAATATGTATTAGGCTTATGTAACAGCAGTGGCAGCAATGGGTATGGTAATACCAAGGTGTGTCCACATGATGTCCAATTACATAATTCTCAGAGGAGATTTAGGATTGCCTCCAGAGACTCTACCTACACTGCAAGCTCCTCTTGGTAGGAGCCAGACACTGCATGGCAATGTAACCGAAGAGGAGCCTGGCACACCCAGGACCCTCACTTTGATGCCCCAAAATATGTACAGATGTCCCGACAGCTGTTTCAACTGGGCTCAGCCAGTTGTCATCAGGGGAACAGAACTCACAGAAGCCCCAACTTAAATAGACACAAATTGCACCCAAAACAATGTAAATGAGAAAGGGAAGTGAGGGGGTCACTGGCCGTGCCTGGCTGAAGGCTGGTGGTCCTCAGTTCCAAAGGATACTGTGGCCAGCGCATGTGGAAATATGTGTATGAATGATGGACAAGTTACATTAGTGTCATGTATGTAATGTGCGGGGTGTGACAGATCACTTAATAACAGACCCATGGCGGGGTTACAGCATATACAGTATATCACATATACATAAAGATAAATAGAATCTCTGGGAGATACACGGCAGCGTCTACCCCAGCATGATGGCTGAGAGCAACACAAGGTCAGAAATTCCAGAAAACATGTTATGGTGTGCTGGAGAGATATCTCTTGCATAAAGTGCAAGAGATAAAAATGTATCTCTTGCACTTTATATCTCCAGCACACAAAACATCGACCTGCAAGGCCAGCTCTGTGTGAATTATTGTAAGTGCCACCAGCATTGTATCATATATTGGGCTCCAAAACAGGAGTATTATGGAGGGCACCACATTAGTGAAATTTGTTTGAGGACTGCTGCTCTTACTGGATTTTATATATCTATATATACAGCCAGAAAATAGAAATGGCACTCACCAGGGCTTTATAATAATGCAAATAGGATATTTTAATCCATCATATATCAATACATACAAGTCAGGTCGAGGTTTTGGCCACAAAACGTGGCCCTAATCATGACCACAGCAAACAAACAGACCAACATATCCCTACCCACAGGACCTCCTTTTATTCTAAGTTAGGCACCTCCCACCGATAACCAAACCAACCAGCATATAATGTATGTCCATATAAATAAATAATATACTAATCACATATCATATTGAAATCACAAAAAGCAATAGAAATACATAAATACCCCAAAACATCTAAAAAATGCCATCACAGGTTATTCCACGAGTCCTGGGCAACACCCAGGTGCTTCATTTCCTTCATGCATTCCATATCACAGGAAATGTATCAAACTGCATTGCAGTGACCAGCGCCTCAATGCCCTCAAACTGCGCATATTCACCAAATCCCGGAAACACATTGCCGGACCCAGCATTTCCGGGGATGCGTGTCACAGACCAGAAAAAACTCATAATACGTTCCAGATATCTTAATCATACCTATGCTCCACCACATAGTATTTTGGTGCGCACAGCCATGTTTAAATGCCTTAACCTTGCAAGGCACAATATCACTAGTAGGTGGCAATCACCGCTGGGGGTCTCCCAACCAGAATACTGAAGATACCTGTCAATTCATTTCTTTTAAAAACATATACACACAGACTAAACAGACAAACCCCATATATTACATATACATATCACATCAATATTTTTAGAAAATCTACGTCTTCATCGATGGTCGCCAATAGAGACCATTGGAGACATCATACACAACATCACATAAACCACACATTAATTTAATAAAGCCTCAAGTTACAGTATGTGAATAAAAACATTATTATTATTCTATTTTTATTCACATAACTGGACGCCCGATTATTTCGGCCAGGGGGTCTCTGTGTGAACCTAGTAATCTATTTGGATTCATTCTTGCAACCATGTATTCAGAGAACCACCACTCATTTAAAAGATTCAACCACTTTGTTACAAATTTTTGCTTCCAGTCCAAAGGTTCTGGAAAATGCTATTCTGGCTACACTGGAAGTAGCCAGTCTTTACACTTGCATACCCCACTCTGCTGGCCTAGGGGCAGTGAGACAATTATTTGGTAATGAAACGTATAATGGTCCAGACATTAATTTTTTTCTGACTCTATTAGAGTTCACGTTAAAACACAATTATTTTCTGTTTAATGGCGCCTTTTATAAACAGCTCAACGGGTGTGCAATGGGTTCCCCGGTTGCCCCTTCACTAGCCAATGCATACATGTGGCAAACAGAAAAGAACATCTTCTTTCTGGACTCTACAGTAGCGGTGGGCATAGTAATGTACTACCGCTACATAGATTACCTATTTATAATCTGGTCGAATTCAAGCCAAGATCTGGATGCCTGCGCTGAATTGTAGAGGGATGGATATTTTACAAAAGAAAATTCAGAATAGCATAAACATAAGCAAATAGGTCAGGTGTGTGGTAAAAAAAGATAAGACAATTTATTGTAACTTTTTCACATGAATATAAAAAATATCAAAATATCAAAATAAAACAACAATAATAAAATAGTTAAAATAGACACTGATCATATAAGTCACCCTTAGATGATAGGACAGTTCGGTCCAGTTAGCGGATCTTGATTTTTTTAAAAAATTGTAAGATTGGATGGATGCGTCCACACCTGGAGATTTTTGTAGAAATTGCACGATTGGATGGTTTTGTCCACACCTGGAGATGTCGTTTTTTCCGTGCTGTATGTCGCAAAGTGAGGGGCCAGTTCACTTTGTAATGCAGGTATTGTAATCCATATTAATGGTACCAAGGATGGTATTGTGGTACTTGGGGGAACACTGGACCTCTGTGGACCCAGACGGGCTTGTTAAGGAGGTGGCGTGCCTCCAGATGGATAGAAGCCTCGGGTGGGGATATGGGTATCTCTGGTGTTCCGCTCACTGAGTAGTTGGAATGATGAAAAAGGTTTTCCAGGAGTGGATTCTCCTAATAGAGGTGTGGTAACCAGTAGGAAGGACCGTGAGTGTCAAATTTTGAGGGGTGATCAGGTCATGCAGGGGCGCACCAACGCGTTTCGCTGTTCTCAGCAGCTTTTTCAAGGTGACTTACAATGGCTGTTGTCTGGGTTTATATACTCTGTATAATGAGTATGATCACACACACCTGACCATAATCATTAATGAATAGAATTACCTTTGCGTTTAATATAATAATAACATTTTAAAGGGGGAGACAGACCTATTTATAGCAGTTATATAGATATGAGGAATAATTGTAATTACCTTTATAGACAGATGAAAAGAAAGTAAGAAAATATCTCCAGTGCGGGGATCGTGAGAAGCGGAAGTGTACAGTTATCTGTACTTCCGGTGTTTGGTACGCAAGCTGCCGGAAACATCTCGGCGCTTGTTTGGTTGTGACGGGAATACGTCACCCTAGCTCCGTCCTCGACTTTGTCTTGAGGCGGAAGTGTGTTGTGTGTGAACCGCAATGCAATGCGGAAGTATTGGTTCATTTTGGAACGCATATTTGTTATTGTATAAATTACGATCCCCGCATTGGTTTTATTCTCTTTGAACAGGTGTAAATATTTCTCATAAATAAACATTTTTCAAAAATAACATTCCAAAGATTCTCATTGGTTTGTATATATATGATTTCGGAGTAACTCAGGGAATATATATTTATAACAGCGGAAGGGGTCATTTCAGATTAGAAATTTCAAAGTAGACAGAATATACTAAGAATTTTTTATACACATGAAACAATACATAGGACCATCATTAGTGGGCTTCATACAGTTCATTCCATATGTTTGTACTTATATGGAAAGATATAAGTGTGTACATCTTAATATTTTTATATTTAGATACATTGATACATTTTAGGGAGTGAAGATATAATCTAATATTATACTTGAATACATAAGTATAATATATTATATTTTTATACTATTAATTGGTGAGTGTATATATATTAAATTACTTATTTATTATTATATTATATTTTTATTATTTTTTAATATTTTAAATTTGTATTTATTTATTATTATTTTTATTTATTTTTAAGAGGAGCTAAAGGATGTGAAGGGAGGGGATGGAGAGTAGGGGAAGGAGGGAAAAAGGTGAAGAGCTCAATGGGGGGGGGGAGGAGTTTGACAGTGGATGGTAAGGGAGGGGGGAGGGGGGGGGTTCCAGGAGGGAGAAACCCAGTAACACAGGAGTGGCCCATAATGATTGTTAATTTCTTATTTTTTGCTTTGCAAGCAGGAGGTATTAGATGATTGCATTTAGTTCTATGGCCTCATTAAGGCCATCTGGATGGACTGACTGCATTTTAAACATCCAATACACCTCCTGCTTGCAAAGCTTTTTAAAACGGTCTCCTCCCCTAATAGTGTGGGGGATGCGTTCTAAACCTATCAGGCCAATTTCTTTTGGGTTTCCCTGGTGTTTCTCAGAGAAATGTCGAGGGACGCTATGTGATGGAATTTGTTTAAGAATGTTGCGTCTGTGCTCACAGAATCTAATTTTCAATTTTCTCGTCGTGCGGCCAATATATTTTAAGCCACAAGGGCATGTTAACATATAAATGATGAAATCGGAATTGCAATTTATGTAGGTTTTTATTTGGTGTATGATTCCTTCACTATCTGTAATTTGTGTGATTGGTTTATGGGGAATGTACGTGCAGGTTATGCATCTGGTGTTACCACATTTAAAAAATCCCTTGGGAGAGGGGTTAAGCCACATATCGGGGGTTTCTTTTTTTGTGCTTTGTTCCTCAGTTTTGGTAATGAAGCTGGGTGCTAAAGAGTTTTTCAGGGTTTTGTTTCTTTTGAAAACAAAGATGGGTTTTTCCGGTAGTAGGCCTAGGAGGAGTGGGTCTTGTTTTAAGATGTTATAGTTTTTTCTTATTATTTTTTGGATTTGGGAAGAGTGATTATTATAGGTGGATACAAAGGCCATTTGATATTTGTTCTGTTGATTGATGGCGGTAGGTTGTTTTAGCTGACAAGGGGGGAGTTGCAATGGTTTATTCTCAAGGATTTTCTTTCTATCCAATACTTTAACTTCTTGGAGTGCTTTTTCTAGTAGTGCTTTAGGATATCCTCGAGATAAGAAAGAATTCATCATCTCCTCCGCCTGTTTCTCGAAAATGCTCATATGTGAACAATTTCTAAACAGGCGGAGGAATTGGCCCTTTGGGATCCCCTTTTTCCAGGGATTATGGTGGGCGCTTGAAAAGTGCAGATATGCTGCTGAACCAACCTCTTTGGTGTAATTTGATGTTATTATAGTTTCACCATGGGCTTCAAGGGTTATATCCAGGTAGGAAATGCGGTTCGGGTGAAGGGTGTGGGTGAAGTGAAGATTATAAAAATTAGTATTAAGGTGGTTAACAAATTTAAGTGCAGTTTGTGTATCCCCATCCCAAATAATAAAAAGATCGTCTATATAACGGCCATAGAGGACCAGGTTCGCTGCGAAGTCGCTGTTCCAAATAAGTTCTTGCTCGACCTCGCCCATATATAAATTTGCATAACTTGGTGCGAACCTGGTCCCCATGGCCGTCCCCATCACCTGTAAGAAGAAAGTGCTCTGAAATAAAAAATAGTTGTGTTGAAGAATATAAAGAATAGAGTCGCAAAGAAATCTCTTGTGTCTATCCCCCAGGTCTCCATCTCTATCCAAACGTCTGGAGATGACTTCAGTTCCCAGTTGGTGGGGGATGTTAGAATACAGGCTGGTAATATCCAATGTTAAGAAGGAATAAGAGTCCTTCCATTGGATATCCTGTATGTATACAGGATATCCAATGGAAGGACTCTTATTCCTTCTTAACATTGGATATTACCAGCCTGTATTCTAACATCCCCCACCAACTGGGAACTGAAGTCATCTCCAGACGTTTGGATAGAGATGGAGACCTGGGGGATAGACACAAGAGATTTCTTTGCGACTCTATTCTTTATATTCTTCAACACAACTATTTTTTATTTCAGAGCACTTTCTTCTTACAGGTGATGGGGACGGCCATGGGGACCAGGTTCGCACCAAGTTATGCAAATTTATATATGGGCGAGGTCGAGCAAGAACTTATTTGGAACAGCGACTTCGCAGCGAACCTGGTCCTCTATGGCCGTTATATAGACGATCTTTTTATTATTTGGGATGGGGATACACAAACTGCACTTAAATTTGTTAACCACCTTAATACTAATTTTTATAATCTTCACTTCACCCACACCCTTCACCCGAACCGCATTTCCTACCTGGATATAACCCTTGAAGCCCATGGTGAAACTATAATAACATCAAATTACACCAAAGAGGTTGGTTCAGCAGCATATCTGCACTTTTCAAGCGCCCACCATAATCCCTGGAAAAAGGGGATCCCAAAGGGCCAATTCCTCCGCCTGTTTAGAAATTGTTCACATATGAGCATTTTCGAGAAACAGGCGGAGGAGATGATGAATTCTTTCTTATCTCGAGGATATCCTAAAGCACTACTAGAAAAAGCACTCCAAGAAGTTAAAGTATTGGATAGAAAGAAAATCCTTGAGAATAAACCATTGCAACTCCCCCCTTGTCAGCTAAAACAACCTACCGCCATCAATCAACAGAACAAATATCAAATGGCCTTTGTATCCACCTATAATAATCACTCTTCCCAAATCCAAAAAATAATAAGAAAAAACTATAACATCTTAAAACAAGACCCACTCCTCCTAGGCCTACTACCGGAAAAACCCATCTTTGTTTTCAAAAGAAACAAAACCCTGAAAAACTCTTTAGCACCCAGCTTCATTACCAAAACTGAGGAACAAAGCACAAAAAAAGAAACCCCCGATATGTGGCTTAACCCCTCTCCCAAGGGATTTTTTAAATGTGGTAACACCAGATGCATAACCTGCACGTACATTCCCCATAAACCAATCACACAAATTACAGATAGTGAAGGAATCATACACCAAATAAAAACCTACATAAATTGCAATTCCGATTTCATCATTTATATGTTAACATGCCCTTGTGGCTTAAAATATATTGGCCGCACGACGAGAAAATTGAAAATTAGATTCTGTGAGCACAGACGCAACATTCTTAAACAAATTCCATCACATAGCGTCCCTCGACATTTCTCTGAGAAACACCAGGGAAACCCAAAAGAAATTGGCCTGATAGGTTTAGAACGCATCCCCCACACTATTAGGGGAGGAGACCGTTTTAAAAAGCTTTGCAAGCAGGAGGTGTATTGGATGTTTAAAATGCAGTCAGTCCATCCAGATGGCCTTAATGAGGCCATAGAACTAAATGCAATCATCTAATACCTCCTGCTTGCAAAGCAAAAAATAAGAAATTAACAATCATTATGGGCCACTCCTGTGTTACTGGGTTTCTCCCTCCTGGAACCCCCCCCCTCCCCCCTCCCTTACCATCCACTGTCAAACTCCTCCCCCCCCCCATTGAGCTCTTCACCTTTTTCCCTCCTTCCCCTACTCTCCATCCCCTCCCTTCACATCCTTTAGCTCCTCTTAAAAATAAATAAAAATAATAATAAATAAATACAAATTTAAAATATTAAAAAATAATAAAAATATAATATAATAATAAATAAGTAATTTAATATATATACACTCACCAATTAATAGTATAAAAATATAATATATTATACTTATGTATTCAAGTATAATATTAGATTATATCTTCACTCCCTAAAATGTATCAATGTATCTAAATATAAAAATATTAAGATGTACACACTTATATCTTTCCATATAAGTACAAACATATGGAATGAACTGTATGAAGCCCACTAATGATGGTCCTATGTATTGTTTCATGTGTATAAAAAATTCTTAGTATATTCTGTCTACTTTGAAATTTCTAATCTGAAATGACCCCTTCCGCTGTTATAAATATATATTCCCTGAGTTACTCCGAAATCATATATATACAAACCAATGAGAATCTTTGGAATGTTATTTTTGAAAAATGTTTATTTAGGAGAAATATTTACACCTGTTCAAAGAGAATAAAACCAATGCGGGGATCGTAATTTATACAATAACAAATATGCGTTCCAAAATGAACCAATACTTCCGCATTGCATTGCGGTTCACACACAACACACTTCCGCCTCAAGACAAAGTCGAGGACGGAGCTAGGGTGACGTATTCCCGTCACAACCAAACAAGCGCCGAGATGTTTCCGGCAGCTTGCGTACCAAACACCGGAAGTACAGATAACTGTACACTTCCGCTTCTCACGATCCCCGCACTGGAGATATTTTCTTTCTTTCTTTTCATCTGTCTATAAAGGTAATTACAATTATTCCTCATATCTATATAACTGCTATAAATAGGTCTGTCTCCCCCTTTAAAATGTTATTATTATATTAAACGCAAAGGTAATTCTATTCATTAATGATTATGGTCAGGTGTGTGTGATCATACTCATTATACAGGGTATATAAACCCAGACAACAGCCATTGTAAGTCACCTTGAAAAAGCTGCTGAGAACAGCGAAACGCGTTGGTGCGCCCCTGCATGACCTGATCACCCCTCAAAATTTGACACTCACGGTCCTTCCTACTGGTTACCACACCTCTATTAGGAGAATCCACTCCTGGAAAACCTTTTTCATCATTCCAACTACTCAGTGAGCGGAACACCAGAGATACCCATATCCCCACCCGAGGCTTCTATCCATCTGGAGGCACGCCACCTCCTTAACAAGCCCGTCTGGGTCCACAGAGGTCCAGTGTTCCCCCAAGTACCACAATACCATCCTTGGTACCATTAATATGGATTACAATACCTGCATTACAAAGTGAACTGGCCCCTCACTTTGCGACATACAGCACGGAAAAAACGACATCTCCAGGTGTGGACAAAACCATCCAATCGTGCAATTTCTACAAAAATCTCCAGGTGTGGACGCATCCATCCAATCTTACAATTTTTTAAAAAAATCAAGATCCGCTAACTGGACCGAACTGTCCTATCATCTAAGGGTGACTATATGATCAGTGTCTATTTTAACTATTTTATTATTGTTGTTTTATTTTGATATTTTGATATTTTTTATATTCATGTGAAAAAGTTACAATAAATTGTCTTATCTTTTTTTACCACACACCTGACCTATTTGCTTATGTTTATGCTATTCTGAATTTTCTTTTGTAAAATATCCATCCCTCTACAATTCAGCGCAGTCAACCACCCCCCCTTTTTTTGCCTTCTACTGTATTGGGGTCGACTTCCCCCTTTTTTAGACTGCTGCTACATTTAGCCAAACCACTCATACACAGCGCCTTTTGTGGATATCCGTATCCCTTCTTTTCAAGATCTGGATGCCGTAGTAATTACTTTATAAGCGTAGGAAAACTTTCCCGACGCCGCAACCGGAAGTGATCATCAGATCATTTATCCGGCTAAAGAAACACCTGGAAACAGCGCATCAGTGCAGGGAGGAACAACAGAGGCACACACAATCCCAGAACCGCTCCAGAAGTGTAGAGCGTTCCACAACCTTGGAACACACTGCGGACCGGTAGTGTATAGCAATTCACTCATCCAATATACAAATACCAGGTTTAACAGCGCATGAGCGCTGGTCACCTGGCCACAAAGGGGAAGAAATTTGGAAACGCACCCATACTCCCCCCACAATACGGCACAGCAGCGCCACCTTGTGGGGATACGGCATAATGTGTATTTTTAAAGTGCATCCTATAAAAACATAACACTTTTTCTTTTAAATGCAGGAAATTTTATTTCAACAACATTTTAATACCACTCGGGATATTGTCATCAGGTTAAAAACAACATGTAACACATTTACCTTAAATACCCTGTGGATCAGTAGGTGTGGGGGTACATGTCGGGCGTGAATGCTGACTCCGCCCATCCAGAGCGTCATCACACCACAACATTTTCCCCAGCCCATGTCTCCATACACAATAGCATCACCATGGAAATCGTATACAAACTATACCACAACCACTACACATAACCTGGCAGACCTATTGTGGCTGCCAGGGGTTCCCTGATGCAACCTGTATCCATTTATTTAGATAGTCTTTTCCAGCCTTGCATATGTGGTCATCTACCTTATATATTAGATACAAATTCGCTATTACGGAAATGATTGGAGTTACCGACGTTTGAGGATGAAGTCTACATGTTCTCAATTGATGTGTCAGCACTTTACACGTCGATCCCGCATCCAATGGGTTTGACTGCCTTGAAACATTTCTTGGTAGAAAACACATTGTATAAGGACCCAATGTGAGATTGATTATCGAATTGATGGAAATGGTGTTATCTAGGATTTTTTTTTGTCTGTATAACAATAAATTCTTTTTACAGAACATTGGAGTAGCAAAATGTGGCAGAATACTAACTAACTTTCTATTTGATTTTTACTATATAGTCAAAATCAATAGCCAGAATCGCACCATGTTTCCACAACTAGCGGTATAGATGCACTCAAAATATGTATGATGCTGCACTGATCTTAAGTTAGTTTCCAAAGTATGTGCAGTGCAGAAAGTCCAAGAGATGATCCACTGACTCATCCCCTTAGCGCGTGCACGTACATTCATTATTGTATACTGCATTCTTTATTGTGTTTGAGCACATATAGCATTATGCACGTCTGATTTAATTAAAAAAGGTACTGCAATTGTGTCATGGAGTTAAAGTCTAATCAGGAAAGCAGGCATATACTAGAAGTGTAAGATAGCTGTTCACTGATTCCCCAGCACAGTCATTTTTACATAAATTCCCCATCAGTGGATGCTTTGTAAAGTAACCATCTGCCTAACTGAAGTGGCTTAATGGGCCGCATCTCATTATAGTGCTTGTGGTACTTTACCAGGGAAAGAAAATCTAAAAGTACATTTATAGCATTTGTCTGGATTTAAAAAATGCAGTTTCTCAACTCACTGAACTTACTTTCACTTACTTTCCATTCTTAGTTGAAGGCAATATTTTTTCTGTCCCAAATTCTTTATAATAATAACCTTTATTAACCTATATATGAACCTACCCCAGCCCAAAACTGCTTTAAATCAAAATTATGAACTGTGAAGATGTTCAGTTTTTTAAACTATAGCTGCAGCATATGATTGAGCCACCAATTAAAAGTATGCTGTATGCAAATTTACAAAATAGTCTCCCATGGGTTCTTGGAGAGTATATAAATATGTGCTGCATATTTGTAGGCCTTCTCCTATTCTGGCACACGTGCAGGTCTCGGGGAAACATAACGTTCACGCTATATTTCCAGAGAGATCTCTACTACACATGCACATATTTCTTGAAAAATGATCACTTCACCATTTTCTTGATGATTTATGTCTGCAGCACTGGCCAATGCAGGACCCTGGAGAGTTAAAAACAATAATATGGGTGTGTGGAGTGAGCACTGCACACTTTACGCCTATATACTGTAGATACACTAATGTTATTATTTAATCATATTTAATACAATGTTAATTTGGACTGTCAGAAACTTTTCCAACAGTTGGAATGAGATCCATTTCCCATGTCAATTTGACAGTTGGAATTCAATATTACAACTGTCGGAAAAGTTACAACAGTCGGGACAACTGTAGATTGTCGAAAATGCATGCGGATTCGACAATCCAGCTGCTGTTTTTGACAATGCAGGTTTGACTTTTTAAATAGTCAAATCTGGATGCCTTCAATGCGGTTGGAAATGGCTGTCTATTGTAAATATCAACAAACATTGAATAACCCCATTAAACTGTTTTCAAATTAAGAAGAATTGTCCTCTTTTTCATTGACTAAAACCCAATTGGGCCAGATGTATCAAGCTTCAAAAAGTGATAAAATTGAGACTGAAAAACAGTCAGTGAATCAGCTCCTAACTGTCATGTTACAGGCTGGATTTCAAAAATGACATGATAGAAGTTGATTGGCTGGTGGTTTATCACTCTACACTTTATCACATTTTGAAGCTTGATACATCTGACCCTTAGTGAGTTATGTACAGAACAAGAAATCATTTTAGTGAGGATTATATGAAATATTTATGTTTATTGTCTTTTAATGTAAGTATGAGAGGTTTATTTACTAAGTGTTTGGTTCTAAAATCCGGTGCTTCGATCAGATTTATGCACACCGGTGAAAGGAGCAATAATTTTGTTAGCAAAGCACAGATAATAAAAGCATGAGCCTTTACATTTTGGGAATAAACAGTTAGAAATGTTGTGTTTTAGAACCTGACCCCTACAGAATATACAAGTCAGTCTGTGGCTTCCTTCTTTCTCCTACTTCCATCCTCACTAGGATATTGCTCCTGTCACACACAGCTCTACAATAAAATAGTTGCTGCTAATATTCTGCTCTGATTGTCTACTGTTCTACCCTCACCCATTTCAATATAGGGTCAAGGGCATAGCTATTATAGGTGCAGGGAGCACAGTTGCAATGGGACCAAGAGCAGATAAAGGCCCACCTTCCCTGCCGCAGATACAAGGTTTACACTTATTTTTCACTATAGCAGTAGCATACGCAGGGGGGGGGGTTTCTGAGTACCCAGAAACCCCCCTCAGGAGTCTAACGGACATAGACTGAAAGCTGAGGGTCCCCTCTTTCCATGGGTACAAGAATTTTAAAAATCGGCCCTTGGGAACCGGAGATATCTGACTTCAAAGCAGTGGTCCCCATCCAAGCCTGTTAATTGCTCTTCCTAGTCAGATATTTCAGGTTCTGTCTGACATAGTTTTTCTGAGGGTATATTCCAAAAGCTGGCACTCTCCCCCTTTGATGGACACTAGAAGCTTGTCTCTACTGTTCCCAGAACCAGAGATATCAGCCTTCCAGCAGCTGGTTACTGCTCCAGCTCCACACACCTGGTATGTAGTTTTATATCCTCGTTGGCAGATTGCTCTGCCTCCTGAACTCTGATCCCCTAGTCCCCAATACTATTTGGTAGGTGGGATCCTCTAGTTTTTAATTCCATTAAAATATAAGAAATCTATTTCTGGAAACTGGAGATATCTGCAGTCAAGCAAGCTGTCCTCCCATCAGAAAATTATGAATATTAAGCCCACTCCACTATACACCCCTCCTCTGCATATTAAACATCCTCTACCACTCTGAAAGTTATGAATCAGGGCCCCTTTATTCAGCCCAATGCCCCTTTCTCCCACCCCATTTCCCACCATCTGTGCAGTAAAGGGGTAATTAGTGGAAATTACGGATCCAGGCCCTACATGCTGAGCGGTTGATATAATACCCCCTGCCACCCGGGGGACATCAAAGCTTCCCACACCCCTACCGCTGGAGGATCGGTAGGTGCCCCAATACATTGCTATGCCCAGGGGTCGGTGTGTGTGTGTGTGTGTATATATATATATATATATATATATATATATATATATATATATTATTTATTTATTTATTTATTTGCAGTTTCTTATATAGCGCAGCAGATTCCGTTGCGCTTTACAATAGTAAACAGTGATAAAACAAACTGGGTAACAACAGACAGACATGGAGGTAGGAGGGCCCTGCTGCAAGCTTACAATCTATAGGGATATAGGAGGGAAACACAAGGACAGGCACCAGTAATAGCATAGCAGTCCCAACAAGTTACAAGTCCAGAAGGGAAGCTATATAATACATAAGTGCCTCAGAGGGTTATGCGTGTAGAACTTAAATATGATAGGCTTGCCTGAAGAGGTGAGTTTTCAGGGAACGCTTGAAAGTTTGGAGGCTAGCGGAGAGTCTAATTGTGCATGGAAGGGCATTCCATAGGATAGGAGCAGCCCGATGAAAGTCCTGTAATAGTGAATGGGAGCTAGTGATCGGCTCAGATGAGAGACGCAAATCTTGTGCAGAGCGGAGTGGTCGAGATGGGAGATATTGTGTGATAAGTGCAGAGATATATGCTGGTGCAGTATGGTTAATAGCTTTATATGCAAGTAGAAGTGTTTTATATTGAATACGGTAATATACAGGCAACCAATGGAGGGACTGGCAGAGCGGATCAGCAGACGATGAGCGTCTTGCAAGGAAGATCAGCCTAGCAGCAGCATTTAAAATGGATTGCAGTGGTGAGAGTCTGTTCTTGGGAAGTCCAGTTAGGAGACTATTGCAATAATCAATGCGGGATATAATGAGTGCATCGATAAGAGATTTAGTAGTGTCTTGTGTGAGATACGGTCGTATTTTGGATATGTTTTTTAGATGCATGTAACATGATTTGGAGACAGATTGAATGTGGGGAACAAAGGACAGGTCAGAGTCGAGGGTGACCCCTAAGCAACGAGCTTGTTGGGTAGGGTAGATTGTCGAGTTGTCAACAGTGATGGAGATATCAGGATGGTAACTGTTCTTAGTTGGCGGAAATATAAGTAATTCAGTTTTGGAAATATTGAGTTTGAGTTGGCGAGAAGACATCCAAAGTGAGATGGCAGAGAGACATTCAGAGACTCGGCCCAAAACCACTGGTGACAACTCTGGGGTTGATAGATAGATTTGAGTATCATCCGCATATAAGTGATACTGAAATCCGAAGGAGCTGATTAGTTTGCCAAGCGAGGAGGTATAGATTGAGAAAAGCAGAGGACCTAAGACTGAGCCTTGCGGAACTCCGACTGACAGAGGTAGTGAAGAGGAAGTAGAGTCAGAGAAGCGAACAGTGAATGAGCGATCAGATAGGTAAGATGTGAACCAGGAAAGGGCTGTATCATTAAGACCTAGGGAGTGTAGTGTTTGTAAAAGGAGAGTGTGATCCACAGTGTCAAACGCAGCAGAAAGATCTAGAAGAATAAGCAGTGAGTAATGGCCTTTAGACTTAGCTGTTACCAGATCATTAACCACTTTAGTCAGTGCTGTCTCAGTGGAGTGTTGAGAGCGAAAGCCTGACTGAAGCGGGTCTAATAGGGTGTTGGAGTTTAGAAAGTTTGTTAGGCGAGAGTAGACAAGTCTCTCAAGTAGCTTGGAGAGGCATGGGAGCTGAGAGATAGGACGATAGTTAGAGAGAGAGTTAGGGTCAGAATTTTGTTTTTTCAGAATGGGAGTAATCGCTGCATGTTTGAGCAGAGACGGAAAAGTACCAGTAGCAAGAGAGAGATTGCAGATTTTAGTTAAGGTTGGAATAAGCACAGGAGATAGATTTTTAATGACTTGTGCAGGTATAGGATCAAGAGGAGAGGTAGTAGAGTAGGAGGATAAGAAGAGTGCGGATACTTCCTTTTCATTTGTGGGCTCAAACGAAGAGAAAGTGCCAGAGGGTTCAGGTGTGGCAGAAAGAGGGTTAGAGATTGTGGAGCATACCATTTCATCTCGGATGTTATCAATCTTGTCCTTAAAGTAGGAGGCAAGTTCTTGTGCACTGATGGTAGCCGGTGGGGGAGGAGGGGGAGGGTACAGAAGAGACTTAAATGTGTTAAAAAGTCGCCTAGGGTTGGTGGCATGAGAAGAGATGAGAGATTGGTAGTATGTTTGTTTGGCCGTGTCCAAAGCATTGCAGTAGGAGTGGTAGCTAGTCTTATATGTGAGGAAATCAGTAATATTACGAGATTTACGCCATTGGCGTTCAACTTTACGTGACTGATTTCGTAGTTGTCTTGTTGTGTTGGAGTGCCACGGTTGGCATCTAAGCCTACGTGGGGTATAATGGGTAGCTGGAGCCACTTCATCAAGGGCTGTTTCAAGAGTCTCGTAGAGGTGGGAAACAGCAGAGTCAGGAGAGGTAAATGTAGAAATTAGTGAGAGCTGTTGTTGCAGGGAGGTGGAAAGTTGTGGAAAATTAATAGCATTAGTATTTCTGCGGGTTAGAGTAGGCTTGCATGATTTCTGTGTCAGTGAGCTTGAGGTAATGGAGGAGAGTGAGAGAGTAATGAGATTGTGATCAGAGAGAGGGAAGGGAGTGTTAGTAAAATCAGAGACTGAGCACAGCCTGGTGAAAACGAGGTCAAGGCAGTGGCCTTCCTCATGAGTAGCGGCGTCGGACCACTGGGAGAGGCCAAGAGAGGAGGTTAGAGAGAGGAGTTTGGAGGCATGCAGAGATGGTGGACTGTCAATAGCAATGTTGAAGTCACCCAGGATGATAGTGGAGATGTCAGAGGATAAGAAATGGGGGAGCCAGGCAGAGAAATCTTCCAGAAATTTAGATTTGGGAAGCCCAGGTGGACGATAGATAGCAGCAACACGCAGAGAGAAAGGGGAAAAAACCCTAATGGAGTGTACTTCAAATGATGTAAATGTGAGTGAAGGAACTGGTGGGAGAACTGAGTATGTGAAGTCTTGTGACAGTAATATACCAACTCCACCTCCTTTACAGTTACCAGGCCTAGAGGTGTGAGTGAAGTGGAAACCACCATGTGACAGTGCTGCAGGCGAGACCGTGTCTGATTGTGTGAGCCAGGTTTCTGTAATTGCCATCAGATTGAAGTTGTGGGAGATGAAGAGGTCATGGATGGATGTTAATTTATTGCAAACAGAGCGTGCATTCAATAGGGCACATGTAAGTTGTTTGGTGTGTGGTGGGAGGCATGTGATATTTATGAGGTTAGCTGAATTTCTAGGCTTAGAAGCCATTAAATCTGGGTGGGTCAGGTGGTTGGGGCCTGGATTAGGTGATATGTCCCCAGCTAATAAGATTAGAAAGGAGAGATAGAGATAGGTGGATGTTTGCAGTTTTTTGTATTGGTGATGGGAAGTGGATGTGAAAGTACAAGTAGAGAAGTAATTAAAGAGCTCATGAGTGTTTAGAAGAGGGGAGTGAATAATGGAAGAGGCAATGTGTACAGAGTGGTGAGTGTCAGGGAGATTATAGGATGGTTGAAGTTTGGTGAATATGCCATGTAATGAAATGAGAAGTAGCATTGTGGTGAGCATGATGTGATAGTTTGTCTGTTGGTGACCAGGTAAAGGGGAGATTGTTTGAGAAAGTGTGGAATAAGTATTGTATATATATATATATATATATATATATATATATATATATATATATATATATATATATATATACTGTATATATATATTTATAGATATAATTTTTTTATTATTATTATTTATATACATTTGGTCTATCTAAAATACTTTAACTGACCCGCATATACTGGGTCACCTAAGTGTCCATCTCCGTGCTTTGCTCCGCCCCTCTGGAAACCCCCTTCTGAAAATCCTGCATTTGCAACTGTATAGAGTGGTACATAGGGGCCCTTTATAAATTTTTCCATCGGGTCTATAAAATATATAGTTAAGTCACCTGCTCATTTTAATGTGGTATAGAAGCCTGTAGGGCCTTATAATATGGGGGCACTGTAATGTGGCACAATATGAAGTGAGGTACTATAGTGTGGCCTAATATGACAGGGCAAGGTAAGGCATAATGTAATTTGTTGGTATTGTGAGAAGTACTTATAACCCTACAATGTGGCATAATATGACACAACTATAGTAAAATTAACTAGTGCACTATTATGGGGCATACAAATTACAACCACTGTGGAGAGGGGTCTCTAGTATTGTGACAAGGGCCCCTTCAAAATATTGCTATTGGGCCCCGTCATATTACAGACGAGCAGTACCATTTACATAGCTGCAGATTAAGAAGATAGGCTCTTACAAGAATCCTGCTAGCTAGGGGCCCCCTGTGGTTGCCATGTCTTTTTTTGCTAAAGGTTTGTGCATGGGAGGGGGGTAGCGCTGCATCTTCACCTATCTGCTAATGTGACAATGATTAATAGTGCTGAGCATGGGGTGCCAAGGCACACTCACTGCACAAGTGTGCAATGCATTACTGGGAGTTGACTAAGTCCCATGAGACTTTGCACAAGAGGGTAGAGGCTGAGAGGTTTGTGCTGAGCTCTGATTGGTGGAGCTCATTACATGCTTCTCAGGTCCATGGAAGACAGCAGCAGCCTAGTCATGGGAGGCAGCACTGAGTCTATGAGGTCTCCTACAGAGTAAGGCGCAGAGGGACAAACACAGGATATATATATATATATATATATATATATATATATATTTTTTTTTTTATTATTATTATAACCCCCCCCCCCCCCACAGTTACCCTTTGACCAAGTTTATACTGCCTTTACTCTGTGTTTTGACAGTGTAATATTCTACCATGCAGTCTGCGGCCAGTAATGACAAGTGCAAGGGGACCCCCCTGTCTAAAGTGCCCCGGGCACCCGAAGGCTTGATCTGGCAATGCTGGAAAATATTTATAGTATACATATATGGGTGGTGGCAATGGAGGAACCACACTAAGCTGCTAGACTTTGGATATAAGTAACAGGGCAAAATTGTACAGAGCTTGGTTTTTCTGTAATCATCATGTCCCCCTAGAACTTCTTAGCAAGTCTTTGGGGAAAATAGTCCGGTAATAATTTTTCCAGTGATTTTTCTACTGTGCATTCACAAGACACCATGAAAATGGCCATCGAACCATTCTACCTGTGATTTCTGAAGTGCTACTGTCACTGACCCAGGATTCTGCAGAGTTACAGTAAGAACAGTTTTACAGAAATGGCTGCATCTTGTTGGAGCCATTATAAATACACCACTGCCCCATCCCCCACCTAATTGTTTCCATGCTATTTCTGTAAGTAAAGTTAACATTTAGGTCTTTTTCACATTTTGGAATTGGGGATTTACCGCCTCCTTGGGCAGCTCTTCCTATATTAGCTGTCCCGGTTATGAAATTACTTCCAGGTTTATGACTAAGGGTCATACTGCACATTTATGGTCAACATTTATGTGAATTGTGATATATGTATGATTTATTTGTAATTAAGTAATTTCTTTGTTTCTATACAGTAACATGATCATGTTAATCATAAGTTTGATACATTTTCCTGATGTTACAATATGACTTAGCAGAATACTGTTGGTCACATGCTGCAATTACAACAGACTGGTCCAATATTGCAACTCAGATGGCCTCATAGGGTGGTATTCAATACCGTGGCAAGGGAGTTATCTATGGCAAGGATGGCATATTTTTGGCGAGGAAAATCCATTCTCACCGTCAAACCCCCTCGCCATATTCAATGTTTGGCCAGAATCGATTCCCTTGAATGTTGAGGTTCACCACAAATGCAGCAAGTCCATTGCATTCTGTGGCAAGCCCCATTGCTTTAATGGCCACACTCGCCGTGTCCACCTCGCCAAAGGGAACCAACAAAGTGGAAAGGGCAAGTGAAGGGGAGGGAGTTGAATACTCTGAGGGCGAGCTATTGGCACTGCTCGCCATCATAGCTTGCCATCATGAGCATTGAATACCCCTCAGAATGTGCTTGATGTCCAAGTAAAATCTAGCAGACCCAAAAAGAATCATTCCATATTTATGTAATCTATAGCCAACAACAGAAATTACTATAATCAATAAGACATGTAGGTACTCTGGTTTACTGTAAATGTTACATTTCTTCTCTGCCCTGTTATAACCTTCCAAAATTGCTTTAGCTTAATTGCACTTTCTTCATTTCAGATGTGTTGCTATGGGGCACATATTCAATATACATTAGTGCACAGATACACTGTACATTTTTTTGTGCTTCAAGGACATTTTTTTCAAAGACTGCCACAGTGTGCATGGAATCATTAAGAGACCATATTACAGCGAATAGAACATTAACAACAAGTACAACTGTTTTCTGGTTTTACAACTACAGCTGTGCTTTTAACCAAAAATATATATATATAGCAAACACATAGTTGTTTCCCACAGGATAAACTAGATCTATGCAATGCTTTTAAAGGAAAAACATCCATAGAAACACAGTCTACATTTTTAGGCTATCTGCAAAAGTCCTCTTTGAAATAAAATGTCACTGTGCACATAGGCAAAATATTTGATTTCCCTATTCATTCTGAATGAGAACTAGTAAAATAAAAGCATTGAACTACTCAGTCCAAACTATGTACAATTGCAACACAGCATAAAACATTAAAAGCACCTTTCATTTAGGGTTACAACTTTCTCCAGCTGAGACCTATGTTGTACAGTACGTGTAAAGTTCTCTCAATACCTCTTTATTTCTACTGTGATGGAGCTTTCATTTGAGTTCATTACACCTTAATGAGAACTCCACCCTCCGTCATTCCTATCTTCCAAACAAATTTAATTATTTTTATTTTCTTTCTGGAATAGCCTGTAACAGCTTGGGGACTGGATCGAGTGGTCAAACTAGACTGATAACTTTAACACTTTACATAACACACACCCTGCCTTAAGTATTTATATACTTTGACAATGTAACTCGCTATTGGACCCTAGTGCTGTATCCCTTCATTCTCTCCTTCACTTCCTGCTATTCTTTGTCTTAGTATGTATGTATTTACCCATTTTGATATTCTATTTTATTCTACACTTTACTCAATTTGTTTTTTGTTTCATACTGTATGATCATGTTTTTTTGTCATGTGTAACTTACTCTCTACATTTTAATTATTGAAGTATCCAGAGAATTTTCTATAAACAATTTTTGGCTTCACCAATATAAAGCGTTTTATTCTAGATGGATATGGTCTTGTAATTATATTGGTGGCCAATTGCTAGCTGTATGAAATATATTCTGTCTACTTATTTACTTTATGAGCAATATGCTTATCAATCTACTCCCAATGCTCATATATAAATCATTGTACTTGTGGTTCTAGTACATAACATTTTTGTATTTTTTTATAGTAAAAATATGCTTATGCACACAAACTAAAACTGAGATGTACCTGATTATATGTATTTACATGGATGTATCTATAGAGGGTGCAAGGGGTGCCATTAGTATGGGGTACAGAGGCTTAAGATTGTCCCAGACCCATCTCATATAGTTTCACTTCCCAAAATAGCCTGCCATGAAATTGAGTCTAGCTCATTGTTTGGGTCTGAAAAGGGGAACTCATCAATGGTTCAGTGGATCTCAGTCTCTCTCACTGATATGAGCCATCTCCCCCAAAACTGTTCCATTCTCATAGGGCAGTATTCAATGAGAAAAATTTGCCGTGTTTTATGGCGAGTTTGTGCTTTTTTCGCGTTGGACGGAGACTTTTGCTCTCAAAAAGCAAACAACCCTATTCAATGTGCACTTCTTGCCGTCTTTCTAAATGATTTTCGCCGTGTCTCTCCGTGTAGCAATTCTCCATCTTTTCATGGAGAAGTGGAATGTGAACTTTTTAAATAAAAGGTTTTTTCGTTTTAATTTTGGTGTAAAAAAAATCAGGAATTTTATTCTGTGAAAGGGCATGCTATTTTTAATTAATTTAAAAAAAAAAAAAAATATATATATATATATATATATATATACACTGTATATATATATATATATATATATATATATATATATATATATATATATATATATATATATATATATATTTTTTTTTTTTTTTACACAGAGCAGCCAGCAGGGGGCCGGGAGCTGAGCCACTCATTAGATATTCATATATTCACTGCACCCGATCATTACATATGCATGATCGGGAGAAGTGACTATACCCGGTCCCCTGCTGGCTCTGGGGGGGGGGGGGGCAGCTTGTGCTGCCTGGGTCCCGGGGCAAAAGTTCTGGGGCAGGCAGGGAGACCTCCCTGCCTGCCACGTCCCACGGCTCCCTGCCGCGGACGCTCATCCGCTGCAGGGGTTAAGATTCGTCGCGAGGGGCAACTCGCCCCTCCGACATTGAATACAGGGAGAGCGAGTGGCAGCCAGCCCTCCGGAACACAGCGAGTGTGCAGCGAATCCTAAACCGGATTCGCTGCACACGGCGATGTTTTATATTGAATACTGCCCATAGACACTGCTGAGCTGATTAATAAGCTTTGCAGTTCTCATTTACAGCCTTTGTAAAGCTGGGGGGAGCGAATTATGCTCTGAGAGTAGACCTGTCACAAAAGGGGACAGCTTGTGTCAATTAAGGAGACACACTCAAAATGGAATGTCCTGCACCAAGCAGCATCCCTTTAAGATAGTAGCTGTTTGGTCCCTGCACCCAGTGTGGCATAGAATCAACTGTGTGAGTCAGTGTGTGGCATAATGTGTACTGGCAGCGATCCAATGTGGCATATTGTGAATTGTGGGAATACAATATGACATAATATAAATTGATGGCACTGTGTGGTATGTGAACTAGGGCACTTTGATGTGGCATAAAATGAACTTGTGCAATATTATGGGGCATAAAATTAACGGTACTCTTTACCTAGGACGGCGCCCATCGCGGGCATCACGTCCATCGCATGCACTAAAGTAACGGGTGCGACGCGACCGACGCGATGCCCGCGATTTCCCATAGGGATCAATGTTAAATTTTTCAATGGTCGCGATTTTTCAGTTCAATGCCTCAATGCCCGCGATTTTGCCATAGGAAACAATGTTAAATGGGCCACAGAGCCCAAATAGGCACCCTTAGCAGTGAAATGTCCCCCACAATTGTTAATGACACCCCACAATCCACGCGAACCCGAAGCGTGGCGAGCGCAGCGAGCCCGCGAGGGGCGGCGGTACGCGTCCTCCGACCTTTTCATACCCCCACTATCCACGTCGGCGTGGAGTTGAGAATAGAATAGTGTGGCGAGCGCAGCGAGCCACCGAGCCCGTAGCGTGGCGAGCGCAGCGAGCCCCGCGAGGGGACGCAGATACCTGTGAAGCCCGCGTAGGGCCGCGTTTACCTGTGAAGGTATCCGCGTCGGCTCGCTGCGCTCGCCACACTATTCTATTCTCAACTCCACGCAGACGTGGATAGTGGGGGTATGAAAAGGTCGGAGGACCCGTACCGCTGCGCTCGCCACGCTTCAGGTTCGCGTCGATCATGGGGTGTCGTTAACAATTGTGGGGGACATTTCACTGCTAAGGGTGCCTATTTGGGCTCTGTGGCCCATTTAACATTGTTTCCTATGGCAAAATCGCGGGCATTGAGGCATTGAACTGAAAAATCGCGTCCATTGAAAAATTTAACATTGATCCCTATGGAAAATCGCGGGCATCGCGTCGGTCGCACCCGTTACTGTAGTGCATGCGATGCCCGCGATTTTTTACACCCGATGACCGCGATGGACATCGTGGGCGCCGTGCTAGGTAAAGAGTACCAAATTAACAACCACTGAGGAGCGAAGTCTCTATAGAAGCTTTAGGGAGGAACACATACAAAAAGATGCACGTGTCCGTGTGTATTTAAATTATTTTATAAAATACATGCATTATATTTTCCCTGAATCTCTGTTTGCACCTTTACGGTTGATAGAAAATCATATTCTGAGCAAGTGCAGATAGAGCATGAATTGAAGTGAAGTGAACGACTGATTCTCACACCACACCAGGCCACTTTAGCGGGTACTACTTTGTTGGAACATTGTACTTTGACACTTACAAAACCTCTGTAATTGCTGTATAAACTCTAATAGTATAGCAAACATATAAGAAATGACAATAAAAAATATGGTACTTGTGTATTATCACGGCTCCCACGATTTCCATCTTATGGGATCTTATACAATTTAAAATTGTATACCATTGTATATGGCATACAATGGCATACGATGAGATGAGATTTTAAATTGTATAAGCACACTAATGGGTGCTTTCAAGGTCAATTGGCCCCCCTATAAGATTTTTAATTGTATAAGCACCCTAATGGGTGCTTACAATGTTAAATGCACCCCCACGCCACCCTCACTATCAACGCCAACCCATAGCGTGGCGAGCGCAGCGATCCCGCGAGGGGCGGCGGTACGTGTCCTCCGACCTTTTCATACCCCCACTATCCATGTCGGCGTGGAGTTGATTTTATATAGTGTGACAAGCGCAGCGAGCCACCGAGCCCGAAGCGTGGCGAGCGCAGCGAGCCCCGCGAGGGGCCGCGTAATACTTTACATGTATTACACCTGCGCTCGCCACACTATATAAAATCAACTCCAAGCCGACATGGATAGTGGGGGTATGAAAAGGTCGGAGGATGCGTACCGCCGCCGCTCGCCACGCTTCGGGTTGGCGTTGATAGTGGGGGTGGCGTGAGGGTGAATTTAACATTGTAAGCACCCATTAGGGTGCTTATACAATTAAAAATCTTATAGGGGGGCCAATTGACCTTGAAAGCACCCATTAGTGTGCTTATACAATTTAAAATCTCATCTCATCGTATGCCATTGTATGCCATATACAATGGTATACAATTTTAAATTGTATAAGATCGGGTCCCATCGCAGCACATCTCTCATTGCATACCATCTTAAGCCCTATGGTATGCAATGAGATGGGATGAGATGGGAGCCGTGATAGTACACAAGTACCAAAAATATTCCATACCTACTTCAATTCTGTTTCAATACTTCTGATTTCAGTCAGAGGAAAAGAATGGAGATTGGTAAAACAATGTCAGCTGTAATAGGCAGGAGAGGTCTTGTGTTATTAGATGTCTAATGACTTTTCTGTGATCCGCTGGGGCATGCCAAGAGACACCATCAGATCACTCTGCGTGACCATTGGTCATCTGTGTAACAGGTTACTTGACATGCCAGTTGCCAATTCTTTCCCTCCTCCAACTTACCCGCTCCTGTCATTTTTCAAACAAAGCCTGTAACATGGCTTTTCTGTTTCTCTGTCCACCTTATCTAACCCCTATTCCTAGTACGCCTATAGTTGCTACTCAACACATGGCGAAACATCACTTGTGATATGACCAGCGGTGGTTTTTACCTACGAGCTCCAGGGCAGCAGCCCTCCCAGGTAAAATCCGCTACTGTTCTCTGCCTAAGTGAAGCCAGATGCAGTCTGTGAGACTTCTCTGGCTTCACTGTGACTGGCAGTTACTTCCTATTGGAAGTGCGACCTGCGAGTCACCCAAGGCAGTCCCATTCGGAGGTGTTCCCTGCTGAGTGACAACCCATTAAACAGTGTACCGTGCATATGCAGTATGAGGACAAATGCTGCTCATGCACTGGACCCAGGACCCTTAATATGGTTCCATAAAAGCTGGGGGGGGGGGGGCAGTGTATGCGCAGTACCTAAGAAGCTGCTGAGCATGCGCCGGTCCTGCAGTGGGGATCGAGATTGGTGCCTCCAGCAGCAGGACCCACAAGCACAGCGGTGGCGGCCTCAGAGGGCAACATCTTTCCGGCCCCCCTCCTCCACAGAATTTAGAGCCACCACTGGATATGACCCCTCAAGGAGAGCAACTGAAATGGGGGGAGATAATTATATCTTCAAAAGGTCGCTTTTTATGTTTTATCAACTTGGATTTGATCTAAAATCGATGCTGTACTTCCAGGACTACACAATCACACACACACACATTTACTGCCAATTACAAATATAAAAAATAATAAATGTATGTTTAGGCCGCTGGAACCCAACATTGTTGGAGATCAATTTTCATTGATGTGAAATCAATTAATATAGACCTTTAATAAATATACCTCTGGAAGTGAATTAATTAAAGTTCAAATTGAATCATGGTTGGAAACATTTAAATATCTGGGCTATACATGCACAACTTCATGTGTATGGCCAAACAGATTGGCTTGTTTCATTATGTGGTCCAACATAGTGGCAACATTGGGCTGTATTTGACCAGCATTGGCCCCACAGACATACTTATCATTTATACAAGATGAGAGTATGTTAAGTGTGAATAATCTCATTGCTAAACATCACACACATACATATATATATATATATATATATATATATATATATATATATATATATATATATATATATACTGTGAAGTCATAGATTGTAGGTAGGAGCAGATAGGTACTGGGGGTGGGGTGGAGAATGTCAGCTATAAAATGTTCACATCTCAAGCTGAAAGTACATTGCAAAAGCCATCATTTTGACGGACTTTTAACTGTCTATATGTTCTCTAGTAACCCATATTTTTATCTCTCCAGTTTCATTGGTTTTACTTTATTTAATTTACTATTATGTTCTCCTCTACTCCTCACTTTGACTGCCGGACAGAAAGCTTTACCTCTTCAAAATGTTCTCTGGGCAACTATATTTATAAAATGCTTGAAGTACGCTTTTCTTTTCCCTTCCTATTTTTTGCTATTGACTAGAAAGGCAGCACAAACTGTCTGAATTTTCTTAAGATCTGCAAATCAGATGTAGGGATGTGAAGCTTCTTGCCTGCGGCACTGTGCTAGTTTATGCGTTTATAATATTAATATTTTTGGTATTAAAGTGACAACATATTTCAATGGAATTAACAATTCAAGAACACAGCAAATAGCCCTATTATAAAGTATGTTGCTGGTAGCAGGACATCCTTTTTACTTGTGTGGATACCATTAAACTTTACCTTGCTCTTATTCCCTAGTAAGAGTATTATAACTATGCAAAACGTTACAAATTCAGATCTGCATAAATAAACTAGAGAGATAGGCCCTAACTCTGACTTCTGTGCAATGCTAATATTCAACTGCATGTTGCACAGTGATTGACATTGTAAAAGAAATGTATTGAAAATATGCTGGGCATTGCAGGGTGTCTTGATGGTGGTTATTCAGGTGCCTGAAGACAGACTTCACATGTTATGGGACTGTTGTGGGCATGTTACTTAGGGGAGTATAGAGCCATCCCGGGCCCCAGTAAAGAGGTGGGATGTGGCCTAAAAAGTGGGCGTGACAGCATCCTTTAATATTAAACAATGTAAAAAATAAATTAATTGCGGGGCATTGTGCATTTACAGAGGGGGGCACCATATTAAAACAAGAGAGGGGAGAACAGGGGAGAGCAGCTGCCTTCTACATTACTTAATCAGGAAGCAGGTTCCTCCTGCCTAGCCAGCACCACCTTTCCAGTGAAATTTGGGAAGCTGACGCTGGCAACTAGAGTGCAAAGACTCTTTGCTTTCAATGTGTGGCGCCATCGTCTTAGAGATATCATTGAGCCTAATATTTAAGCGGTCACCAAAATAGGCTATTTTAAGCAAATCGGCCAGGGATTTCTTACTATACATTTGTCTGTGCATATGTGTAGTGATTGAATGGCGCTTGCACCAAGGGATAAGTCCTAAAATGAGTGACAGGACGACAGCATTTCAGGTCGGTAATGGGGGGGGGGGGGGTGCTTTGGGAAAATGCAGTTGTGTGATGACCGTTTAGATGGCATTTTCTGGGTATGCAAAAATGTAAAGATGTATTCCGACTTGCTACTCTGCACCCCGGGAGAGCAACTCGGCCTGAGCGTCTACAGAGGATCTCATAATCTGAATATTTAGAGGCTTCCCCCCCCCCCCACCGCATCATTTTTCATACACATCGGGTTTATCTTTACTGTCATCCCCGGTCCCAAGGGTGCATTGGATGGGTGCACTGGTTACATCATGACTGGTGAGACCTCTGAAAATGAACTTGATAGCCGCCGTGGATGTCAGGGACATCCGGTTCCAGGGGAAGCAAAAAAAATATTCCAAAACCTAGAATAACCCATTATCCAAAATGCTTGTGGTCCCCAGCATTTCGGATATCAAACGAAATTAATTTTTGCAACTTAACAGTGTATATAGGCCTTAACAATTAAGTACTGAAAGGTGTTAAAGAGTATTCAGAAGGAGGGGTTATCTGTATAAAAAAACTGAAATTTGGCAATAATTACATACAGCTTATAGAAAAAGTGATGCATGTCCAGAACTATTTTGACATGGAATGAAATATAGCCATGTAAATAAATAATGCCTTTCAGACACTGCCACATTGTACATTTCGCTGATCTGGCTTTTCAGCATGCAAGTCTATTAAAACTTACATTAGAATATGTAATATGCAATTGAAAATATCTGGTAGCAGAATACTGTAAATAGCTGCAGGAATGGAAAATTTTCCTGTGTGTGCTATAATTTTTTTTTTTTATAAAGTATTAATAGCAATATATGAGGAGAGTATTAAGAGTTCATTAACCTTAAAAGACAAAAAATATCTAGCTCCAACCAAATTGACATTGCTAAGTACAAAAAGTATTTTGTTAGACTGCATCTAACAATTAAAATTAACTCACAATAATAGTGTCTAACAATTATCAATAACTCACAACAAGAGCATCTAACAATTACACATCCCCTAGATTGGTGATTATAAATATTATTGAATCATAGTGCCCTATATAGTTTCAGCATTTTTTAATGACAAGGCCAAAAATGTGGAAAAACATGCTTACCTGTCATCCTTAGGTTCAGGCATGTAGGGAAGGACAGGGCTGTGCTTCTGTTCTGTCCACATATTTCATGATTGATATCCACTATCACTGGTTTTACGTATCACATTGTCCATAAATAATTTGATCTGGACCACTGAGTATGGTATAACTCTCCAACAGTTGAATTTCTCCGATATCGGAATCCCGACTGTCAGGAGCCCGACAAGTGGTCATGGATCCACAGGAGAGAAAATAGCCCATGTAAGTTGGGATTCTGACCGTCGGGTTACTGATAGTTGGAATTCTGATGTAGGAGAAACAACCGTCGGAATCCTAACTGTCATTGAGTCATTAGGCAAATGGTCAACCAACCCCTTTTGGAACTACAGCTATAGACTTTAAGCACAACTCAAGCAGTACCCATTTTGCTCTTACCCTGTATTATCCTGGTCTCAAGAGAGATCCCCCTCACAGCAAGCAGCGCAGACCTTTGTGGTCTTCCCTCCTAAGGCACTTAGTACAGTGGGAAAATATCAAACAGTGAGATTTCTATATGACTGCAAATAATAACAAAAACATGACTGTCTTTTTGAATATATGTTTTATTGTATTTTGCATGGCGCTATAGATAAAAGATATAAATAAAAAATAATAATAACAATAATTATGATAATATCAAGAAATCAATAGAAAAACCTAAACACAACCTAAAAATTTAAGACGTAAGTTAAAATATAAATCCATAGTAATAAATTTCTAAAGCAATGATGTCTTGCCCCTCAATAAAGTTTTTTTTTTTTTTTTTTGCAAAACAAGAAAAGTGAGCAAAACAAGTGTGATTAAACAGGAAATAAGTGATTACAAATAATGATTACTGTGATAACATTTTATTATTTATTTAGTTTAGAAATTTAGATTAAAATAGTACACCATAGCACTGTTATGCTGGTGGTTAGTGGATTTCTGAGACTTATAATATCCAAATGTAAGGATTCTTGGTATTTCTAAGGTATAAAATAAACACCAGATACGATCATTGCCAGTTTAAGAGAAATAGGCAGTGGATACTGTATCCCAGTCCCCCTTCTGTCAGGAGCCCTCCTGATCTAAACACTGTGCCATAATTAATTAGTTTACCTGGTTCCTGTCCCAGTGTGTAAGTAGTTCAGATGTTGCTACTATTTTTGCATTTGACAAGATAGTTGATACAATGGGGGAAAGTTAATAGGATGAGAGATTCGTGAGTATCCCAAAAGGTACTATTTGTATTGCTAAAGCCCCTTAATATCCTATATTGTTATCATCATCATCATCATCATGCAGAAATAGTGCCAGGGCTTGAACCCAAATATTTGTGCCATTAAGGGCAGTGCGGGAGAGCTGATGGTGTAAGTGAAAAGCAAAATTAGGGAAGAGGGGTCTATTTATCTATGAAAGGGTATAAATTAGAGACGTGTGGGTTTGGTTTTAAACGGATTTACTTGGTTCTCAAAGAGGAATCTTATTGGCTATCGGCTGTCACATGTTTTGAATAGCCAAGAAGATCCCACTTTGAGTACAGAGTAATCTGGATAAAGCTGAACCGCACATCTCTAGTATCAATGGTATATTTTTAAATTGGTATTCATGTTATTCCCCTACCTCTGCCTTGATATCCTGTGTTGAATCAGGAAAACAAGAACACATTACATTTCTATCTTCAAAATCAGAACTACAACCCACACAGCTCTTTACTGGCCCTACTAAGAAGAACTGCAAAATCCCCTGAATGTCTTCCTATGTACCTTCGCAGTAGATTAGATGTATCAATTTTAGTATCTGATTCCACAATAAACTTAAGTGCTGATCTAGTGTAACAGTAAAACTGTCAATGTGTGCGATATTTTAGATGGCTTATTGTGATCAGCATAAACATTCTCAATCCATTAGGATTGTTGAACTGTATGCATGTAAACTGTTTTATATGTATATAGAACCTTTATGTGTTACAGTTTGATTTCCTTATAGTGTGAGTCTACTACTGCTTATGTAACTACAATTGCTTAGTTAGGTAGTATAAGGAAGGCAATAAGTGTTTACTACAGTTGCAGAGTTGAACATATGCCCTTTTACGAGTTTGAAAATGCGCACATGCAGTACTAGTACATAAATCCTGGCAAAAACCATAGTCACAGAGCACAAATCATGAAATACAGTGAAATTAGTGTATTTATTATAACCAAACATTACAATGGTGGAAGTTTACCAACATAATATGTGCAATAATGACTTGATGGCCAAGTGATAATAAAATAATAAGTTCTAAATATTCCACTATATCATGGTTGCCGACTTTCTTGCTGCCCTCTCCGGGAGAGGGCAGCCAGCTCAGCATGACAGGGGGCGGGGCCAAAATCCAGAGCAAATTGGGGCAGTGCTGGGGCGGAGACACGGCCGGTGCTGACCTGTTTTGTGGGTGTGGGTAGAGTGATTGAGTCATTTAGTCCCGCCCCCCCGCCGTGCAATGCCGGTATTTTATGCATTGCACTGCGGGGGGCAGGGCTGAAATGACGCGATCGCGTCATTTGACCCACGGACCCCCCCTGGCTAGGGGTGGTCCGCTGGTGCTTGCAGGGCAATGCGGGAGGGGTGCCCTCCTTTCCGGGGGGCCGGGAGGGGGACCCGATTTCCGGGACCCTCCCGGTCATCCCGGGAGGGTAGGCAAGCCTGCACTATATGCAGTTCATTAACACATGTTGCTAGCATGTCAGGACATAAAGGAAAATACAATATGTACTATATTATATTCAGTTAGAAACAATATAAAAAGACTAAAGGGTAAATTTACTAAGATAGGAGTTCTATTTCACATGGGATGTTGCTATAGGCAACCAAAAAGAATCTACTGTATTCTAATTTATTTAACACCTTTAGAAGATAGATAAGATCTGATTGGTTGCCCATACCAACATCCCATCTGAATAGAACTCCCATCTTAGAAAAATTTACCCCTTAATGAAAAAAAATCTTCTTTGAAAGCAGACTACTGGTCTTTTATAACTTACTGTCACGTGGAACTATACCGGTAGCTTCATTTTTAGAACAGCCATACACACAGTGATACTGTACATGTGCTGCCATATCATTGGCTATCTAATAGATTTTATATGTGGTTACAGGTCATTGGCTATCTAATAGATTCTAATACCATATTGGTTGTCTAATTTGACATGCTAGTATATTGGCTAGATTTTCTCAGCAAAGGACCAAACTGGTTTGGTTAACTTTAGGTAGTAGCTTCAAAATGTCATCATATTTCTTATGATCTAATTAGTTGCTTCAGATGTGCACACATACTGGATCCTAGGTTAGACCCAGTCTATTGTCATAACAAGGTCTGTTGATAATTTGTAGCTACTATAAGTTATGAGACCTACAGTATATCCTTTTCACATCTTTGATCTTTTCAGATGAAACATCACATTTCTAAATAGGATTACAATGTGCTTTTTAAAAAATTGCATCCTTGTAATATTTAGATAATTAGAAATAGATGCAAAACATCTGGCAGTCTTTCCTAGTTGAAGGTGCTTAACTTGACTGGTGTATTTTTACCTTTTATGTTGCTGGTATTTACTGGTTTGTTGCAATTTACAAACATTTTCTGTATTTGTTAGTATAAATACACTGCAATATTGATTGAACTTCATTCACAAGTTTTTTATTTTAGACTGTATAACTTATCAACCAAGGCTAAATGGTCTTGAAGCTGTATATTTCTGTATGTAGGGCCAATTTTCAGGATGACCTACCTATAAAAGGCCATGGGCAGTGCCTCCCTCAAACTATGCACATCTTCCTCTACTCCTGCATGATACATGCACCACTATCTAATCTGCACAGCTATTAATGAAATGGAAGTTTTCCTCAAATCCTTGGCAGAGCAGGACAGTTACACAAAATGTAAGCAATCCTGATGGAAACAGGATTGTTAAGTAAATTTAAGTTATTTTCTGATAAGTCTTGAATGGTCAGATACATTTTAGAAATCAATACATACAGACACCTATAAATAAAAGTGGCATCAATCAATTTTGTGATGAGTACATTACATGTATATACACAGGAGACTCTCCATTACTTCGAGAATAAATTCATACTTTGCAAAAAAATTAATTGATACAATACAGAAAATGTTATTTTATTACCATGCAACACATAGCACATCCTAATAACCAATATACAATACAGAGAGCATTATTTTAATCACTACTGAATACAGAGCATTTTAGGCAATTAATACTGCCGTAACACTTTTCTTATCTGTATAATGATAATATTAATCATTTAAAAAAAAATAAGATAAAAAAAGAGGGGAAGAAAACTGCAAGAAAAAAAAGTCCATGAAATGAAAACACTTGGAAGTATTGATAACAATATCTCTTATATAACTGAGTAGTGGATACTTTATTTATTTATTTTATAATCCAAAAGCACCTGGCAAACGCAGTCAGCAGTGATATACTCGTAAAGTCAGCGATAGTCATATACAATACAGTATCAAAGGAGGTAGGGTAGGAATACCACTCATATTCAAATGTTGATTAATTGGCATTTATAGTTGCTGATGGCAAACGGCAACTCTAATTGCCAAATAATCAACACTTCATAGCAGATATATCCAAAGATCACAAATCCTCAGAATCCAAACCCAAGTATTTACGTCAGGCATATAATGCAACAGTAAATGGATTTGTAAAAAATTTGAGCAAATAGAAACAGTTAAAAGGGCCAGTGCCTGGTTGGGTTTCCTGCCTCTGCTGTTCTCCGGCATGCACAAGATGTAAAAGACCAGGGACCTGGCAGTGAGAGAAGGAAGAACATAAGAAGTGAAGGGCATGGAGAAGAGGGTTGTGGTCATCTGCCCATATGCACAAGGTAGTGCAGTACTTTACCAATATTTTATAGTTCTATACATTCTTCTCTCCACTTAAAAACTCTCCAAGGCTTAGTACATCTGCCTCTGACAGTAGTATGTTGGGAGTCTCTCATAATTGTGACACTCTGAATTATAATATTATATTATATAAGTGAAGCCACCCATTGTGTTTTCATCAGTTGTCTTTATTTATTTACTAATTTCTTATATAGCCCAGCATATTCCGTTGTGCTTTACAATTGGAATTGCCTTACACACATTTAAGTTACCCATAACACAAAAAGTGTATGAAAAGGTTTTGTAAAAATAAATTCATTTTCAGTAATTTAGTCAATCACACAAAAAAAGCAATTGTGTAAAAAAGAAGTTTATATCTTGGCATTCTATTTGTTTATTAGTATATATTATATAGCACATTAAATTCCATTGCACATTAAAGGCACTTTGCAAAACTTTTTAATAGTTGATAGATTTCAGTAAATAAGTCTTAGTAATTATAGACATTAGTCACAATATCATTCAGTGTTTAATGTATTGAATTGTAGTCTTGCTTTTAGCAAATGATGTTTACCATCAGATTTTCCCACTTAATTATACAGGAAACAGTTCACCTCATGTTGTCTTTTATTATTCATATTGGCAAGTCCAATATGATGTGGTCAGGATAATTGTAAGTGCATTTCCAGTATAATAAAACCAATAAATGCTTGTAACCATTACTTCTAAATTAACCACTTCTGACTATACTGTATGTCTACCATGTAATGGAATTTGTGCAAATGTGAATGTGTAGAACCTACACACAGCCATATACATGTCAGAAATGTTTTGCAACTGCTATATGGCAGATATACGTTTCTTGCTGATATGGATAACCATCATCACGGATACTGATTTTTAAAAAATAAAATTAAAAGTTGTTATTAATAGGAAATAACTCCCACACTATTTGTTTCTGTGGTTATCCTAATAATCAAGGCAATTTTTTAGCACACTAATCTTATTTTTTTTTTAATGAATCAATTTTCTGCAAAATTATGCTGAATTTGCATTTCCCCGTCCTGAGGGAAATGAGGTAAATAGAACAAATTGTAGGAAATATGGGCATATTATTGAGCATGCACACACACATCTGGCTAATTTCCTTTAGTTGACAAAATTGTCAAAGAAATTTTTTTTAGCTGTTTTAGGACTATTTTATCTGCTTTCTAGCTTTTTTTGCTTTGCTCAGAATCAGGACCTATGGGTGATAATCTAAATTACCCAGGAGGAATATGTGGAACATGCATTCATCCTGCTTGCTCAGCTACAACTCATAAATTAGTTTATCCGATGTTTTGTTACAACTGTTTTTATTTATTTATTTCCTGCATATTTGGCCTATTGTATTTCTGTAGAATACAGTGCCACTTTTACATCAGTTATGAACTCAGATTCTTTGCTACCAGCAGGATTACTTGACTTTATTACAGGGAAATAAATTCTCAACACTCAGAAACTATTTTCTCATCTTTCCAAACAGCGGGGACAAAGGAAATAAAAGTGTTACTTTTTTTTTTTACAGCAATAAAAAGACAAACAATAAAATTGATTATGCTATTGCTCAGGACACATAGCAACAATTGTGGGTCTTGTGGGTCTTCTATCACTAGATATGAAAGTAGCAATATTTACTCCCCAGGTGCAACAACACATTTGCTGCAGAGCAGGACATTAGCTGCCACTTGAAGAGACATCAAGTAAAAGTGTGCCCAAGAGCTCTGCCATAAGGACCTTTCAGTTAATTGCAGTATCCATTATGGTACTCTCCTTGGCACAAACATCTGCCTTAGCTTGTTCAAATATTAATGTTTGGAGTCTACTTTAGAATTACTCTCTTTTATATTGCCATGTAGTCAAAATGCATAAAAAATATATACATTCCACAACAGTAAAATATTGATGTGCTCATTTTTCCCAAACCATCAGTAACAAATACAAATGGTACAGAAATGGAAAATGCAAGTTCTGTGTTTGTAATAAGCGGTATAATGTACATTGGGGGTTATTGAGTCATTTGCTGTAATTGCTTCACTTCGTCAGGCTGCTGAGAGCTAATTGTTGTGGTTAACTGCATATTTTCAATTTATTGATGATGATACTACAATACATTGATCTGTTTTTCTGAAAGGATTATTCCACCATTTGGTCTGCACCAGTGGTGCAAGTTACTTTAGTTTTCTACAGCTACTCTCTTGTGCTTTTAAAAATGGGCATGGCCATGCATAACAGGGTGTGTCTGCACAACATACTCCATTTGTCGTCACTGTAGGGGCGTGACCAGAGCTCTGGGAGCTGCTGGGCTGCCTCCGGACACTCACAGCCAGGGTCCGTCTCACTCCCTCCACAGCACAGGTAATGGCAGGGACAGTAAGGTAGTATGGCGGAATCACTGGTCCACACTTCCTCAGGGATCCCTGCTTTCTAGTTACAAAATCTGTTGCTCTTACAACAGTTTTATACTAATTTTCCTACTTCAAGTATCTCGAATGAATTCAATATGAGGGAAAAATAAAAGTTTACATAACAATTGCTGATTAAAATGCGGCAGACTAGAATAAAATCCAGAATAAACCTGCACTTTGCAGGCTATTATATATTTCACTATAATCTGGACATGTATGTAGATTGACGTGTCTACACATGCACAGCAGGATCACAGGGATTGTAATTGGACTTGGAGGTCGGAGATAGAGGTCACACTGCAAGTTCGCCTAAGCTTGGAGCATTCTGTCTTTAGGTCAGTAAAGAAATATTCGACCTACCGCAATTGAGGGTTTTCCAGTGTTCTCTGTATAATATAGCTGATTGCTGATAAATGTTATGTCATCATTTACTGTAACGACAATTGGTATGAACACTGACCCCTGCCACTAGTGTCAGTAACTTCCAGAGAGCTCCAGAATAACAAATGACTTCAGACACACATTATATATATATATATATATATATATATATATACACACATATACACACACATATATACATATATACATACACACACACACCTTACATAACCATCTGGTTGTGTCTTTCTTGAACTTACTATAAACTGTGAATAGGTGTCAGATTGCATGATGCACACTCTTGCTATATTTCCTGGTTCCTAGGACAGGACAGGGATCCGGCACTCCCAACAATCTCTAACAGCCACCGTGGTGCCTTCCTTGAAGATATAGCCAGGTAAGTATCAAAGATACAACGGGGCGGCACTTGAAACGGATTATCACAGAAGTAACTGCAGACCGACAACTGCTGAGTTGTCAGCAGTTGTCGGTCTGCAGTTACTTCTGTGATAATCCGTTCGAGTGCCGCCCCGTTGTATCTTTGATACTTACCTGGAGATAGATAGATAGATATACACACACACACACACATAGTAATTAGAGGCAGGCACAACCACTTGAATAGGTGCAAAAAGTTTTCATCTGATGAACTTTATATAAAAAGTTTTTGCACCTTTTTCAAGTGGTTGTGCGTATATATATGTATGTATATATATATAGAACGCTGTGGACGGCGGCACTCACAGACAACGAAATGATGACACAGGATAACCTGGCTTGTGACCAACGTTTCAAGCCTCCGTGGGCTTTTTATCAAGGTGCATTTAATGCACCTTGATAAAAAGCCCACGGAGGCTTGAAACGTTGGTCACAAGCCAGGTTATCCTGTGTCATCATTTCGTTGTCTGTGAGTGCCGCCGTCCACAGCGTTCTACATTACACCGGCTAAGCCAGCCGGGTTCTTTTGAGCGGGCACCCGACCAGTACTGCACCTGCAGCCGCATATCCTGGGAGTGCCGCACCTATGCAAAGTTATATATATATATATATATATATATATATATATATATATATATATATATATTAAAAACCCTCCCATGACTAGGCTGCTGCTGTTCTCCATGGGCCTGAGAAGCATGTAATGAGCTCCACTAATTAGTGCTCAGCACAAACCTCTCAGCCTCTGCCATCTTGTGCAAAGTGTCATGGGACAGTAATGCACTGCACACTTGTGCAGTCAGTGTCCCTTGCCACCCCATGTTCAGCACCATTTTTTTTTTAAAATACATGCCAACCACAGGGGGGCCCTCGCTAGAGGGGGGCCCAGGGGTACTGACCCCTTCTGCCCCTACTTTAATCCAGCCCTGCTGCAGGAAGAACTGGATATATGAGTATTTTCGGAATCATCAAATCATGCCTGGCTTTGTTACACAATTACAAGTAAGTGGATCAGACATTGGATTGAAGTACAAGAAGCAGTGAGTGGAGGGACTGAGGAAGAGTAGGACAGCATGACACACAGGGTGGGCAAGTGCACACTGTACAACCTGCAAGTCTTTTAAAGGGGTTGGTGCTCAATGCTGGAGGGGCAGGACTTAGATTGCGGACTTTGACAGCGGCTTCGTTACCTGTTTTTTTGGTACTTATGTAGTATCTGGGCTGCCAATTTTGAAATCGGGTCCATCGCATCGCATACGACCATATCGCATGCGATGGACCCGATTTTTCCATAGGGTTCAATGTTAAAATGGACTGAGTCCATTTGAACATGGAATTCAATGGGAAAAGGGGTCCTTTTCATACCCCTACTATCCAAGTGGGCATGGAGCTGGATATAAACCTGTGGCGAGCGTAGCGAGCCACCGAGCCCGAAGCGTGGCGAGCGTAGCGAGCCCCGCGAGGGGACACAGAATATCGTCCGCTCGCCACGCTTCGGGCTCGGTGGCTCGCCACAGGTTTATATCCAACTCCATGCCCACTTGGATAGTAGGGGTATGAAAAGGACCCCTTTTTCCCCATTGAATTCCATGTTAAAATGGACTCAGTCCATTTTAACATTGAATCCTATGGAAAAATCGGGGCATCGCATCGCATGCGATATGGTCGCATGCGATGCGATATCGCATCGCACTGATTGTATGCCTTAAGTTAAGGCATACAATCAAAAAATCAGCAGCACAGATAATACATAAGTACCGTTTTTTGGGTTTTTTTTTTTACTGTCAGGGAGGTTTTCTGGGTACTAAAGGCAAACAAAAAGATACATGTGAAGCACAAAGATTTTTCACTTTGGCCCGTTTATCAGTTAGTGGAAAGCATATATATATATATATATATATATATATATATATATATATATATATATATACACACATATACATACACACACATATACATACATACATACATACACACAGACAATTTTGGGCACCTTTCTATATGAAGCATTTAAGAGGAGAAGTTCAGTGGATTCAGTTAGATGTGTAAGCAATACGTGAAATGATCAAAGATAAGCAGTTGCCAAAACACTGCAAGTGACTGAGGGGTAGATTTATTAAGCTCGGTGAAGTGCTAAAGTGTCTGTTTTTTATCGCTGGCCAATCATCCCCTACCTGTCATTTTTTAAACCAAGCCTGTAACTTCACAGTTAGGAGCTGATTGGCTGGTGATAAAAGCCAGACACTTTATCACTAAACTGAGTTTAATAAATCTGCCTCACAATGCTCTGTTTCTCGACTCTCTTAATGTATGATTGTCATTACCTGTTTTAAATAGGTTCGTTGACAAGGGCGTAACTACCATAGGTGCAAGGGGTGCAGCTGCTATGAGGCCTAGAGCTGAAGGGGGCCCATCTTTACTGTATATGTTATATTTTCTTTATAAATTTATCACCATTAGTTGGTACATAAGGGCCCTTATAAACTTTTGCTATGGGGCCTACGATTGTCTTATGACGCCCCTGTCCGTCGATAAGAAAGGTGTTTCACCACAGGTGATGGAAATCATAAATTAAGAGGGAGCAGAAATAGAGAGCATGGTGTCCCTCCTGGAGAGGGTCAAGTTGGGAGGTATGAGCATATGATATGAATATCAAAGCAATAGTTATAGAATATTTGGCAACTAGAGTTCTAAAGGTCTTACCATATATACTCGAGTATAAGCCTTCTTTTTCAGAACATTTTTTATGCTGAAAAAGAGAGTGAGAGTCCCACTTGAGTCGATAAGTTTTCCCAGTTTTGTTGTTGTATATAAGGTATATTGTAAATGATGTACTTAACAGAGTCATTGATTTCTGAAGCTATCAACCCTGCTATACAGTTATAGACTCAAGGCATCAATAAGCCTCAGTTCTATTGCTATAAATTATATAAAACATGTTCATTAGCCACAGAGCATGAAAATTAACTCATAAAGATAATAACTACAGCACTTACTAAGAAATCCCCATCTTTTCATCATATCACAGGTTAAGCTTTTCTTAAAGGTTCTCAAGGGATAAACACTATTCTGACACATCCCAAGGGAACCTTAATCCTGTATGTAAGTCCATGTCATTGATGAAACACACAAGAAAGCAATGAATGTGCCGCACCACTGTCTAATTAGAAGCAAAGACATAAGAGATATAGTTTTTCTTTGTTTGTTTTTATAAGAAAATGGCATATATAGCGTACCTTTAGTTTTCTACAAAGCAGCAGATAGGTTTAGGATTATAAGTAATGAGTGGTGTTTTAGAAACCTGTATTAGGCGTTCTCTTTTTTTCACAGCATTTCATTTAATTAGTTCTAGAACACGGATTCTACTTTAACCATGCATCCGGGAATGTTACTTTGGTACTTGTTTCCTAGAACGGCCACAACGATTTAGATCGTTGTGGTCGTAAGATAAAAAATCGGATCGATCGCATCGCATGCGATTTGGTCGCATACGATGCGACCGATCCGATCGACCGATTTTTCACCCGATTTTTTTTTTTTTTTCACCAGATTTGTTTAAATTGCCCCCCCAAATGTTAATAAGTGTGCTAGACCCCACGATAGACGTGAACCCGAAGCGTGGCGAGCGCAGCGAGCCCGCGAGGGGCGGCGGTGCGCGTCCTCCGACCTTTTCATTCCCCTACTATCCACTAGGGCGTGGAGTGAGAATATAATAGTGTGGCGAGCGCAGCGAGCCACCGAGCCCGAAGCGTGGCGAGCGCAGCGAGCCCCGCGAGGGGACGCGTCTAACTTCACAGGTATACGCGTCCCCTCGCGGGGCTCGCTGCGCTCGCCACGCTTCGGGCTCGGTGGCTCGCTGCGCTCGCCACACTATTATATTCTCACTCCACGCCCTAGTGGATAGTAGGGGAATGAAAAGGTCGGAGGACGCGCACCGCCGCCCCTCGCGGGCTCGCTGCGCTCGCCACGCTTCGGGTTCACGTCTATCGTGGGGTCATGGCGGGCACATAAAAAATGTGAAATGGGTCATATTGGCCCATTTCACCTTTTTTATCATTTTTCCCTATGTGAGATGGACTTAATCAAGTCCATCTCATCTTGTGCCATTATAATGGCACAAGACCGACCGATTTCAATGTTAAAAGATTTTTTAACATTGAAGTCTATGGAAAAATCGGGTCAATCGGTCGGTCGCATCGCGGCCGATTTTAATTGGTCGCGACCGACCGATTGACCCGATTTCTGTCAATCAAAGTGAAAAATTTGTAAAAAATCGGCCACATCGTGAGGATCGTGTCCCTTAATTAAGAGCCACGATCACTCACGATTGTGGCCGTTCTAGGAAACAAGTACCGTTACTTTTATTTATTCCTCATGGTTTCACAGCCATCAGACCTGAAAAAGAACTTGTGCAGTCTTTACTCAGTCAGATGGTCACAAATAGTTTTCCATTGCAGAGCACTAAACTGTGTAACTAATAGGAAACAAGCACATTACAAATTACAGTGCTGATAAATGGTGTTCAGCCACAGGACCCCGTTCTGCTGATGTGTATAAATGCAGTTTCTCAGGATAAGTAAAGTTAATTAAAAGCTTACAGTAACTGTTTGTTTCCAGTGAGAGCTTCACTAGACTGGATGACAAAGGATAGATAGAGATATATATATATATATATATATATATATATATATATATATATATATATATACATACACTTATGCCCATAGGATGTCTTGTTCCTTTATTGTACCTTAAAAAAGATAAATCTTATGTGGCAGAGCCTAACTTTTAAATAAATATGTAAAGCTAGTAAGCCCGCTTGAAGAAAAAGCTTTGAAAGCTAGTCTGCTGCCTTCTGTGTTTGTGTATGTGTGAGAAAGAGATGTGGTTTCACTCTCTGCCAGCAGACGGCAGTGTTTCGGAGACTTACAGACACTAGACATATTTATCAATGATGGTATAATGTGTCTGGGCCAAACTGGTCACAAGACAGTAATTTGCATTATACATAGCTCCCTTATATCTCACTTTCCATACACAGCCAGTGCATCTCTTATATCCTAATGCTCGGCCATATACATATGATCATCATACTATCTCTTTAAACCAGGACGCTCATGGATTACACAGGTTCTGTGGCTGATTAAATCCAGGTGAAGTGCAGGCTTACGGGAGGAATGGTAAGCCAAAATAGACAGCCAAATCATAAGGCACTGTAAATACAGTATATACAGTGGCGGTTTTTACCTATGGGCTGCAGGGCTGCAGCCCCCCCCCCCCCCCCCCCGCCCAGGTAAAATCCGCCACTGTAGTGAAGCCAGATGCAGTCTGTGAGACTGCACTGGCTTAACTGTGACTGGCAGTGACTTCCACTTGGAAGCCCGACCTGCCAGTCAAAAGGGCAGTCCCATTGGGAGGTGTTCCCTCCCTCCGGGACGCCTTTGTGCAGGCTGCCGTGCAAAAACGCAAAATGCACATGAGCAGTACCTATATAGGTACTGCACACGCGTTGGTCCCGGTGCCTGTAACTTACATTGTACAGGCGCAGTAACCAATATTGCTTCTATAGGCTGTTGCCCAAGCAGCCCATAGAAGTCGGTTGAATGCGCGGTACACGTGTGTATTACTATTACTGGGGTCTCGGCAGTTTGGGGCCACGCAAGGACTGAGTCCTGCCATTACCCAGAGAAAGGCAGAAGGAGGAAGACGGGGTGCAGTCCCAGCAGTTACTCGAGGGAAGCGGAAGGAGGGAGGTGGGGTGTTTGCGCGGACAGTGCTTGTGGTACTTCTCGATTTGCTGCTCAGATAAATCGGCAGCCACTGCCAGTAATCAGCAGCTGCATTGTACCAGACTCCTCCTCCCCGGGTGCCTCATCAAGGCTCCTCCTCCAACTGGTGATCGGGAACCATGGCTGGAGGAGGAGAGGTCACTGCCCCAGGATGTCACTGGCTCCTATGATACTGTCTGACTTGGCCTGCTCCAGCCTCGGCAAGCAGACAGTGCTGAATGCAGAGAACAGTGCAGCTGCTGGCCATGTCATTGTTTTCTTGAACTGCCAGCAACAAAAAGTGAGTTACAATAAATGTCATCCGATTAATAATCATTTAATATGCAATGGGGGGGGGGGGGGGGGGGGGGGGTGTATTTGGCATAAAGTATATATTGTAAAAGGGGTGAAAGCAGGGGGGTTCATCTATGCCACCTCTTGCCCTTCAGTCTGTCTTTGCCCCTCCCCATATGTTCATCTTTGCCCCTCACGTCTATGCCTTTCCCTTCTGTCTATCTATCCTTGCATCCCTCTGTCTATCAATATAAACCCACTCCATCCCTCCTGTCCATCCGTCTTATCTATGCCCCTCCTGTGAATTTGTGCCCCTTGCATCTGTCCATCTATATCCCTCCCATGTATACCCCCCCTCCCTTCTGTCTGTCTATGACCCCTCCCATTCATTTGTCTGTTTGTCTATTCCCCATCCTGCCCTCCTGTTCATCCATCTGTACATCAATGCCTCCACACCCATCCTGTGCTGTAATCAAGTAGTGTCTCTCCTGCTCGCTCCTCCCTCTCTCTCCCTAACACTTTCCGCTTTCTCTCTTTCTCCCTCCTTTTCCCCCTCCCTATCTAACTGGCTCCTCTCTTTCTCTCCCCCTGACACCCTCTTTCTTTCTCACTCTTCTCTCTCTCCTGTCCATAAAGGGCATTGTAGTGACAAAAGATGGGAGGGGGCCCTTTAAAGATTTTGCTATGGGGCCTATCGAGTTCTAGTTATGCCTCTGCCCCAAAACCCCCCACCCCACCCCACAGTGAGATCAGATAAAGCCGAGTCAGTGGATCCCAGGCTCGGTCTCTCACCTGCTACATGTGGTAGGGTTCTCACAGGGATACTGCTGCTCAGGAAAATCATTACTTCTCCACACACAGAGATGTCGCCTCCTGTCTTTAGCTAAATGAGGTAAACGTTGGGTGGGAAACTTACATAAATAGATTATAAGGGGGAAATTTACTAAGATGGGAGTTCTATTTCAGATGGGGTGTTGCTATGGGAAACCAATCAGATACTTTCTATCTTCTTATAGAAGGTGCTAAATAAATAAGAAGTAGATTTTAATAGGTTGCCCATAGCAACACCCCATGTGAAATAGAACTCCCATCTTAGTTTCTACAACTGTGATTTGCTGCAAGGACAGAGTTCCCTCCAGGGTACAGTGTGGTCAGTATCAGTCCATAGAGCACTCAGCACAGTATGGCTGGGGAGTGACAGCTGGGAAGCCCCCATGTGAAGGTCACTGGGCCAGATGTATTAAGCTTTAACAAGTGATAAAGTGGAATATAATAAAGAGTGATAATGTACTAGCCAATCAGCTCCTAATCATCATTTTTCAAACCCAGCCTGTAACAGGACAGTAAGAAGTTTATCACCCTCCACTGTATCACTTATTATGATGTACATCTGGCCCACTGTGTATTGTCCCCGTCGCTGTGCTCACTGCTGGGCCAACACTACTGCTGTTACCACAGCGGCTTCATTCATCTGCAACCCCCCACAGCCAATCCCACCTATACCGGGCCATACCATATCACCATGGTAGGGGGTATTATTATGATGCTGCCTCTAGCCGAGCTCCCTCGTCTCTTTACTGGTGGTCTGCTGAGCACATAATCCCTTCTGCTGTTTCCAGAGTGTTGTTTCCATGGTTTGAACATTGTGAGAAGCAGGAACAGCATTGGATTAAATATTTTGTTCTTAAGTTCAGGTAATGAAATCCATTTTTTTTTATACCAACCCACATAAATCAAGGGATAAATATAAAAGACTGCAAGTTACAGGCACTAACAAGTTCCAGGTCGAGTCTGTATGACTTTTTTAAAGGGGCAACCATTTAAAATGGAAAGCCAGGATGAAGAAACTGATTTTATCAGGAACACGTTAGGCTGTTTACAGTTTGGGGTAAACTTTTGCAATCCATAAAACTCTATTTTCTACATTAATTCATCAGAGCAGACATTTCCTCAACACATTATTTTGGTTCTACAAGTGCATCTCCTTCTGTTAACCTCCATTGCATGTGGTATTGAATCATCCTCCATCTGTTTGGCACCTAGCATATGCTACACTCCTGTAAACAATGCACCTACTCCTGGATGGGTCTGAACAGGCTGCAGGGAAATGGCCGTAACTAATACATATATGACCACTTCCTAAAGTTTTCAAAAGGTGCTTTTCCTTGCATCACACAATAATAATAATAATACTACTAATACTAATAATACTAATACTAATAATAGGGAGAGACTCACTCTGCTATGGAGTTCATATATAATCCATACTTGCCTAACCCTACCGGAATGGCCGGGTGGTTCCCACAAATAGTGTCGCCCTCCCGGCCCCCCGGAAAGGTGGGCAAGTCTCCCGCATTGTAGCAACAGCCCCTGCTCACCCCTTTGGTGGTAAAAATTTCCGAAATTCACGGGTCCACGGGGAGGGGATAAAATGACGCAAATCGCATAATTTTGCGTCATTTTAGCCCCTCCCCATACATGAACCCGCAAATTAATGTGGCTGCCGGTCATGGGGGAGCGGCTTAGTGACATCAGCCTCCCCCCGCCCCTAGGCTTCTCCCGGAGAGGAGTTTTAAAAAGTCGGCATATTTGTTTTATTAGTGACAATTGCACTATTTTATTACTATGTTTTTATTTTTCTATATATGACCATATTCCATAGGTAATCTGTGTATATTATTTATGTCCTGCTATATAGAATGCATACAATTTTTTTAAACGTATCATCAAGTAATAATTGTTAAAGTTTTTACTATAGAAATTTATGCTCTCACTATATTATTGTACTATATTATTGTTTAGGTTATTGCCATCAGATTGACCTTTCTCCTACATCAGTGATGGCTAACCTTCACACTACAGATGTTGTTGAACTATATATCCCAGCATGCCCTCCACCTTTAGTGCAGACGTAGCCGGCTGCCTCTACCCCATCCCTGGGTCTCTGCACTTGTGCATTGGATCTGACAGGTGCCATAACCGGCGCATGCGCAAAATCCATTGTGCAGTCTTATCTCCAGGCACAGGGGTAGAAGTAGCCCTCTCCTACAATTAGGTGGATGTATCCATCCTCATTTACTTAATGTCTTGTGCCATATGGCAAGATGCTACTCCCTTATGGGTATTGATTTGTACTTTTTCCTAAATATTTACATTGGAGTCACATGCAAAGTCTCAGTGTACCAGACACACCTTTGTTGAATAGATATTAGTATAAAGGCACAGATTAAGCCTAATGGTATGTGGCATGAATTATTGCTTGGTTCACTTGTATCATAAGTTATCACAGTTATGATTCACACTGTCTTTTGCTTTTGTACCCAGATTACCAGCTGAGTCACACACACTAGTACACAAAATGCCAGTGGCAGTGTTCAGTGCACCCTTGCAGAGTACTTTTGTCACATGAGTGCTGCAAATAAGTTGCATATTTTAAGAAAAAGTAGTTGGTTAGATGCTTGTCAGGGATAAGTTGCAAAGTATGTGGTGCACCAAGCATGATTATATGGAGCAATGCAAGCGAAGGTGACATGGCCTTTACTAAGCAACACAGCAAAACGTTTGGTACTTGTGTAATAACTGGGCGCCCGATTTTAAGATCGAATCGCATCGAAATCGCAATTTTCCATAGGATTCAATGTTCACATGGTCCTGTTCATTTCCCCACTATCCAAGTGGGCATAGAGTTGATTTTATATAGCGTGGCGGACGCAGCGAGCCACAGAGCCCGAAGCATGGCGAGCGCAGCGAGCCCCGCGAGGGGGCGCGGATTACTTAAAATGTATTCCACGTCCCCTCGCCATGCTTCTGGCTCTGTGGCTTGCTGCGCTCGCCACGCTATATAAAATCAACTCTATGCCCACTTGGATAGTGGGGAAATGAACAGGACCTTGTTAACATTGAATCCTATGCAAAATCACATCGAATCGCATCGCATGCGTTTCGATGCGATTTTGCCAAAAATCGCGTTGCATCGCACCTGATTGTATGCCTTAAGGTAAGGCATATAATCACAAAATCGGGCGCCCAGATATTACACAAGTACCAAACGTTTGGCTGCAGTTTTAGCCGTGCGCCCTTGGTCTCCTTAAATACTTCTTAATGTGTAGTTAAATAGGCTGCAGTTAAAAACAATAGGGTAATCCTATAAATCTTGTTTTAGATAGATAGATAGATAGATAGATAGATAGATAGATAGATAGATAGATAGAATATTTCCCTATACTGTTTATTTACTTTATAATTTGGAAAAAAAATGTTCTTGAGGTGGTAATTGATGTTGTTCCATACAATAACCATCTCCTACCACAAGGACCTAACACCAATTACCACCTCAAGACCACTACTTCTAATCTAGAAAAGGCACAGCTACAATTCCATCTGCTGATAATATTGCCAATCCATTCCGGTGGACATTCGGTTATTTATACCAGCATTGGGCCGTCCACGCAGACACAAGTGGAGGATACAAATATTCTAAGAGTGGTAACTATACATATATCTGTATTCCCTTCATTTTATAGAGGTATTATAGGAACGGACTCTTCGATATTATATATTTTTTATGCATTTATCATATTTAAATTTAATTGTGTAAAAGATCATCCAATCTATTCATGAATTTTTATTTTTAATATTGTGTGTGCTGCTCTACTCCCCTTTTCTTCTGCATACTTTCATTCAGCCAGACTGAAACTTAAATCTAAATGACTAGTTTCCCACGCTGTCTGTATAAAATACTGTGAAATAAGAAAATTTAATTATTTTCAGTAACAACTGTGTACCCCTGGTACTTCTTTATTCAATGACAGTTAAAACCACTGATTAGATTTAAAATCTTAACACACATGGTGTAAATGCATTACTGCTACAAAGTACTAAGGTCATGGGTTTGATTCCCACCATGGTCGTTGATGGTCTCTCCCGGGTAACAACCTGTGGAAACAGCTCTTATCTCCCTCTGCCCGGCTGTTCCTGCATGCTGGCCAACCACTCACTCACCCATCCCTGCAGGCTGCCCAGCCATTTGCCCGCAGGTCCATGTATGCTTCACAGCAGTCCGCATGGCTGTCCCTGTTACCACCGCCTGCCACAGAGCTAACAGCCCACTGCCCCTGAGGTGACTGCTCCCTGCCCTGCTTTCCCGGATTTCCTGCTTCAGAAGAAATGGTGTAAACCCTGAAAAAAAAAAAAAACCCTAACTCAAAAATCCCATACGTGACCCGGGATTTTGGTGGAAAAGCGCTACATGATGCAAGTAAACACTGCCCTCTTGTCGATACATACAAATCTTTTGCTACATTCTTATGGGGCATACACACGGGGAGATTTAGTGTGGGAGATTTCCCACAATCTAGATCTTCTATATACACTGAGAGATTTGTGCTGAGTGATTTAGTATGGGAGATTTGTGTTAAGGAAAATAAATAAATAAATAAATAAATAAATATATATATATATATATATATATATATATATATATATCTCCACTTTGTCGGGCAGCACTCACGGAAATAACAAGCCAGACACTCAAGGTGCGCACCTTATTGTTATTTCCGTGAGTGCCGCCCGACTACGTGGATATCTGTGTTTGACATAGGAGGGCACCCAGAGCCTGTTTCCTCTCAAGCGAGTGCCGGACCTTGGGACATACACACACACACATATATATATATATATATATATATATATATATATATATATATATAGCTATCTATCTATCTATATATAGATATGTATATAGTCCACGGTGACCGGCACTCCCCCTGTAGTCGTCTTGATGCTATCTAGCTCCCGCTGCCCTCCTTACTGGAACAAAGTCCACTCAAGAAGAGATGTGTGGCAATAAAGGTAAAACTCTCGGATTTGAAAAAGCTGAAAAACGTGCAATTTTATTGCAAGTACAAGACCAAGGACCTTGCAATAAAATTGCAAGTTTTTCAGCTTTTGCAAATCCGAGAGTGCTACCTTTATTGCCACACATCTCTTATATATCTATCTATCTATCTATCTATCTATATCTATATCTATCTCTATATCTATCTATCTATCTATCTATATATATATATATATAGCTATCTATCTATCTATATATAGATATGTATATAGTCCACGGTGACCGGCACTCCCCCTGTAGTAGTCTTGATGCTATCTAGCTCCCGCTGCCCTCCTTACTGGAACAAAGTCCACTCAAGAAGAGATGTGTGGCAATAAAGGTAAAACTCTCGGATTTGAAAAAGCTGAAAAACGTGCAATTTTATTGCAAGTACAAGACCAAGGACCTTGCAATAAAATTGCAAGTTTTTCAGCTTTTGCAAATCCGAGAGTGCTACCTTTATTGCCACACATCTCTTATATATCTATATCTATATATATATATATATATATATCTCTATTTATCTATCTATCTATCTATCTATCTATATACATACACTGTAACAAATGATCCGGTACTCCACTCAACTCCAATTATAAGGGGGGTGCCTTGGCTGGTCATATACACGCTGGTTGTAGAGACATAAATCCCTCTGCCCGGCACTCACATACATCAAAAGAAGGCGACCTCACACAGGTCTAAACGGCAACGTTTCGGGAATTTTATTGTATTCCCTTCGTCAGGACAACACTACAACATCGTACAGAACAACATTAAATACACTTACCCCTCCACCATAACGAGCGCTCCCCGCCGCGCCGTTCCCTGGAGTCGCGATGACGTCATTCTCCTCCGCCCGCCTGACGTCTCCCGTCGGCTGCCAAGGTACTGGGCGCCGCTTGAGGCGCTGCGTCCAACTCACCCTAAGTGACATAGAAATACATGCGGTGAAAACAAAACAATAAATGGCAAAAAAATAACCAAACGACAAACTAACCAATATGTCAGTGGCCATAGTTAATATTAACTCACAATGGTGGCTACTAAACTAGTATGATCAGAATACAAGCGCACAATAACATATAAATAATCCTACTGTAGGGGCAAGAAAATATATTCTAAAGAAGCTCCTAAACTGGGATGTGATGTTAACTGGTGCAATCTGAATCATAACAGTCAGAGTCAGGATACTGCAAGCATGTCAATACCTGCACCTAGCTTGACAATTTAAGGAGCTGTATATCTCCGGGGCAGAAAGAGAACCATAATCTGGCAGCAATTAGACAGACTAAGAAAACCCAAGACAGGGAGATAAAGGAAGGGCTAGGGTAGGAAACAAAAGGAGAAACGAAGGAAGGTGTGTGTATAGGGAATAATGGAAAATGAAAAAATAAAAGGAAAGGAGCAGAAAAAATCTAGTCCCCGACACCGGTGGTGAAACTCAATAAAGTGATATCCAATAATCACAAAAAGCATTTCAAGGACATGAGCTCATTAAGGCCCAACGGGTGGACTGTCTGTAGGGTGTGCATCCATTTTGCCTCCTTCTGTAGCAGGGTCTTGTTTCTGTCTCCTCCCCTGTAATTGGGGGGGACCCAGTCAATCATTTTGTATTTAAGGGAAGCCATGGAATGGCCCAATTCCCTAAAATGTCTGGCCACCGGCTGTTCAGACCCTCGTCCCTCGAGGGCTTGTCTGATGCTGGAGCGGTGCATATCCATTCGCTCTTTAAAAGTCCTGGAGGTCTTCCCTATATATAGTAGCCCACAAGGGCATCGGATAAAGTAGATGACAAAGGTTGAACTGCATGTCAAGGGGTAATTGATTTTATAACGTTTACCAGATCTAGGGTGCACGAAGCTATCTCCAGTTTCAAGATAGCCACAGGTGGTGCATCCTAGGCATTTGAAGTTGCCAGGTTTACGTGAGAGGAAGTTGGTTGTAGTTTTATTTTTAAACTTGGTAAGGTCATTTTTAACGATTTTGTCCTTAATATTTGCTCCTCTTCTGTAGCCTGGGACCAACCTGGAGTCTTTGAACATAGGCAAAAGTGGATCATTGGTCACACTCGGCCAAAGATCTTTTGCAGTTTTGGTGATGTGCCCGGACCCTGTGGTAAACTCCATCGGCCAAATAGTTTTTCTTGCAACCTCCTCATCTCTCTTGGGATGGAGTGCTTCATCACTGGAAATGGCCAAAGCTCTTCTTTTTTTCTTTTTGTAAATCGCGTGCCGAGTATCCCCTCTGGAGAAATTTTGTCAACAAATTGTCAATTTGGATCTCTGCATCTCTTCTATTGCTGCATATGCGGATCATACGTAGAAACTGGGAGAACGGGAGACCACGCTTAAGCGCTGCTGGATGGTGACTTGAGGCGCTCAAATACGTGTTCCTGTCCACGTCCTTGTGATAGACAGAGGTGGTAATAGTGTTGTTCTCTAGGGTCACTAGGACATCAAGATAGTGTATGCTGATATCGCTGTACTCTGACGTGAATTTGATGTGCGCATCTCGCATGTTGATATTAATGAGGAGTGTTTTCAAGTCTTCCTCGGTGCCACTCCAGAATATGCAGATGTCGTCAATATACCGGCAATAAAAGGTTAGAAAAGGTGCGCAAGCTGGATCCTCGAAGAACACTGACCTCTCCACCAGAAACATAAATGCGTTGGCGAAGCTCGGTGCCACCGAGGAACCCATGGCACACCCTTGTTTCTGCCTAAACAGCGAGCCATTAAAGGTGAAATAGTTCCTTGTTAGAGTTAAGGATAATAACTGTATGAACAGATCGACATCTGGGCCCTTATACTGTTCATTCGACTGGAGCAGTGATCTTGTTGCTTCCAGGCCCCGCTGGTGGGGGATGCTTGTATACAAGCTCACCACGTCTATAGTGGCCATCAGATTTTTATTTGGCAGGGGCGAGAGGGCTATCATTTTTTGAATGAACGTTGTAGTGTCCTTAAGAAAAGTACTCTGCATTTGAATAACTGGCTGCAGGTAATGATCCAAAAACTGCGACACTATATAATAAACTGATTCTCTGGCGGCTATGATTGGCCTGCCAGGGGGTTTGACCGGATTCTTGTGCAGTTTTGGAAGACAATAAATGAGTGGAATTTTGGGATGTTGTACCATGATGCCATCTTTGATTTTATTAGAGATAAGATTCTTGGTTACGGCCAATTCCAAAATATCTGACAGCTCTTTTTGATATTGTCTCGTGGGGTCTGAGGAGAGTTTCTCATACACCGATGCATCACACAGTTGTCCCTCCAACTCTTGGATGTAGTCTTTGGTGTTTTGCACTACAATTCCGCCCCCTTTGTCTGCCGCATGAATAATGACATCAGTATATTCACTCAAATTCTTAAGTGCTTGTTTTTCAGCTTTTGTAAGATTTTCATTACATGAGGGCATTCTAGATACTTGTCTGATGGTGTTGTCCATGGCAGAAGTGAATTGTTTAATAGCAATATTGGACGAAGAAGGATCAAAAGATGATTTGTTGAGAAATGTAAGATATTCACTGTCTGTTTGATCTTGTTTGCCATACATTTCCTTCAATTTAAGGCCGCGATTAAATTTGAAGAGGTCAATTTTACTTTTAAAGGGGTCAAAAGGGTTTGAAGGCACAAAGGACAATCCTTTGTTGAGGACGCTGACTTCACTGGTGGTCAGGGTCCGATCGGAAAGGTTAAACACTACGGTATCCTTCCCCGCCAGCGCTTTCCTTTCCCGTGCCCACTGGCCCCCTCTTCTGCTGTAGATCCTCTTGCGGCGGCTCTCCTGTCTCGGGGGGTAACCCCTAAAGGGGGACGCTTGGAGGTGTCTGGGGCGACAGTGGAATTCTCGCTTTGGGTAGATGCCTCTGTACTCGAGGATCCCGTGTCGAAGCGGGGTTTGTGAAAAGGGCGCCCTCTATGTTGACGTCCTGGGTTGCTCTTATAGTTCACCCACGCATACACTTTGTTTTCTGCGTAATCGCGATCCACTGTTGCTCTTTTGGATTTTTTAAACTTAACCAGTTCAGCTTTGTAGTGATCGACTTGGGCAGATAACTTATCAAGCCATTTGGTGTTTTTATCCTGATTAAGGCGTTCTAAATGAGTTTTTTCAAAGGTGTTGATAGCTTCTCTCACCACAGCCAGCTCTCTTGAGGACTCTTCTACCACCAAAACAATAAGATCAAATGAGCAGCGGTTTAATATTGCTGCCCATTTGCGGCAGAATTCGCTGTTGTGGCGCCCTATGGTAGGGATATTCTTCAGCCTAAAACCCCGTGGGATTTTTTTGTCCCTGTGATAATCTGATAAGGTTACTGCATGCAAATAATAGTCTATTTCTCTTTTCTTGAGTTTCAAGATATCAAAATAGATCTGTTCGCAGGTTTCCTCGCCTGCTGCTTCCGCGAATTTTTCTTTCACTAATATTCTATCGATTTCAGTGGTGGTATAGGTAAAGGAGTCTCCCAGGGGAAGAGAGATATCGCGAAAACCACCCACATCTGTGGGTTGTGTGGACATATCTGATGGTGTGTACACGCCCAGACAATCTTATACACACTGTGGGCTATGACAGTCAATCTTTAGCGATAAGTTATGGTGCAGAATTCTGAGGGGAAACCAATCTCTAGGGCTCAAATGAAAAGAGTCTTTCAGGCCTGTGTCTCATAAACTGAGAAAAAGGCTGCACAATCCAAGGTGTGCCTTTTATAGGCAAACGGTCGACATGCAGCAATAGCTGACACCGACAGTTATCTGGCTGTTTGTATTAACGACAAAAGCAATCATGCACAATCCAAGCTGTAATTTTTGTAGGCAAATGGTCGACATGCAGCAATAGATGACATTGACAGTTATCTGGCAGTTTGTATTATCGACAAAAGCAATACAAGATCTCTTAGAAGGGAGAGCTTGCAAGCACCAGCCAAGGCACCCCCCTTATAATTGGAGTTGAGTGGAATACCGGATCATTTGTTACAGTATATTCTTTGATGCCTTGGGTCAGGCATTGGATCAAGGTTTACCCACAGAACTGTTTTTCTCAACATTATTTGCGGACATACCACTTCACTTGTCACATCCACTGGGTGATGCTTGCAAGCTCTCCCTTCTAAGAGATCTTGTATTGCTTTTGTCGATAATACAAACTGCCAGATAACTGTCAATGTCATCTATTGCTGCATGTCGACCATTTGCCTACAAAAATTACAGCTTGGATTGTGCATGATTGCTTTTGTCGTTAATACAAACAGCCAGATAACTGTCGGTGTCAGCTATTGCTGCATGTCGACCGTTTGCCTATAAAAGGCACACCTTGGATTGTGCAGCCTTTTTCTCAGTTTATGAGACACAGGCCTGAAAGACTCTTTTCATTTGAGCCCTAGAGATTGGTTTCCCCTCAGAATTCTGCACCATAACTTATCGCTAAAGATTGACTGTCATAGCCCACAGTGTGTATAAGATTGTCTGGGCGTGTACACACCATCAGATATGTCCACACAACCCACAGATGTGGGTGGTTTTCGCGATATCTCTCTTCCCCTGGGAGACTCCTTTACCTATACCACCACTGAAATCGATAGAATATTAGTGAAAGAAAAATTCGCGGAAGCAGCAGGCGAGGAAACCTGCGAACAGATCTATTTTGATATCTTGAAACTCAAGAAAAGAGAAATAGACTATTATTTGCATGCAGTAACCTTATCAGATTATCACAGGGACAAAAAAATCCCACGGGGTTTTAGGCTGAAGAATATCCCTACCATAGGGCGCCACAACAGCGAATTCTGCCGCAAATGGGCAGCAATATTAAACCGCTGCTCATTTGATCTTATTGTTTTGGTGGTAGAAGAGTCCTCAAGAGAGCTGGCTGTGGTGAGAGAAGCTATCAACACCTTTGAAAAAACTCATTTAGAACGCCTTAATCAGGATAAAAACACCAAATGGCTTGATAAGTTATCTGCCCAAGTCGATCACTACAAAGCTGAACTGGTTAAGTTTAAAAAATCCAAAAGAGCAACAGTGGATCGCGATTACGCAGAAAATAAAGTGTATGCGTGGGTGAACTATAAGAGCAACCCAGGACGTCAACATAGAGGGCGCCCTTTTCACAAACCCCGCTTCGACACGGGATCCTCGAGTACAGAGGCATCTACCCAAAGCGAGAATTCCACTGTCGCCCCAGACACCTCCAAGCGTCCCCCTTTAGGGGTTACCCCCCGAGACAGGAGAGCCGCCGCAAGAGGATCTACAGCAGAAGAGGGGGCCAGTGGGCACGGGAAAGGAAAGCGCTGGCGGGGAAGGATACCGTAGTGTTTAACCTTTCCGATCGGACCCTGACCACCAGTGAAGTCAGCGTCCTCAACAAGGGATTGTCCTTTGTGCCTTCAAACCCTTTTGACCCCTTTAAAAGTAAAATTGACCTCTTCAAATTTAATCGCGGCCTTAAATTGAAGGAAATGTATGGCAAACAAGATCAAACAGACAGTGAATATCTTACATTTCTCAACAAATCATCTTTTGATCCTTCTTCGTCCAATATTGCTATTAAACAATTCACTTCTGCCATGGACAACACCATCAGACAAGTATCTAGAATGCCCTCATGTAATGAAAATCTTACAAAAGCTGAAAAACAAGCACTTAAGAATTTGAGTGAATATACTGATGTCATTATTCATGCGGCAGACAAAGGGGGCGGAATTGTAGTGCAAAACACCAAAGACTACATCCAAGAGTTGGAGGGACAACTGTGTGATGCATCGGTGTATGAGAAACTCTCCTCAGACCCCACGAGACAATATCAAAAAGAGCTGTCAGATATTTTGGAATTGGCCGTAACCAAGAATCTTATCTCTAATAAAATCAAAGATGGCATCATGGTACAACATCCCAAAATTCCACTCATTTATTGTCTTCCAAAACTGCACAAGAATCCGGTCAAACCCCCTGGCAGGCCAATCATAGCCGCCAGAGAATCAGTTTATTATATAGTGTCGCAGTTTTTGGATCATTACCTGCAGCCAGTTATTCAAATGCAGAGTACTTTTCTTAAGGACACTACAACGTTCATTCAAAAAATGATAGCCCTCTCGCCCCTGCCAAATAAAAATCTGATGGCCACTATAGACGTGGTGAGCTTGTATACAAGCATCCCCCACCAGCGGGGCCTGGAAGCAACAAGATCACTGCTCCAGTCGAATGAACAGTATAAGGGCCCAGATGTCGATCTGTTCATACAGTTATTATCCTTAACTCTAACAAGGAACTATTTCACCTTTAATGGCTCGCTGTTTAGGCAGAAACAAGGGTGTGCCATGGGTTCCTCGGTGGCACCGAGCTTCGCCAACGCATTTATGTTTCTGGTGGAGAGGTCAGTGTTCTTCGAGGATCCAGCTTGCGCACCTTTTCTCACCTTTTATTGCCGGTATATTGACGACATCTGCATATTCTGGAGTGGCACCGAGGAAGACTTGAAAACACTCCTCATTAATATCAACATGCGAGATGCGCACATCAAATTCACGTCAGAGTACAGCGATATCAGCATACACTATCTTGATGTCCTAGTGACCCTAGAGAACAACACTATTACCACCTCTGTCTATCACAAGGACGTGGACAGGAACACGTATTTGAGCGCCTCAAGTCACCATCCAGCAGCGCTTAAGCGTGGTCTCCCGTTCTCCCAGTTTCTACGTATGATCCGCATATGCAGCAATAGAAGAGATGCAGAGATCCAAATTGACAATTTGTTGACAAAATTTCTCCAGAGGGGATACTCGGCACGCGATTTACAAAAAGAAAAAAAGAAGAGCTTTGGCCATTTCCAGAGATGAAGCACTCCATCCCAAGAGAGATGAGGAGGTTGCAAGAAAAACTATTTGGCCGATGGAGTTTACCACAGGGTCCGGGCACATCACCAAAACTGCAAAAGATCTTTGGCCGAGTGTGACCATTGATCCACTTTTGCCTATGTTCAAAGACTCCAGGTTGGTCCCAGGCTACAGAAGAGGAGCAAATATTAAGGACAAAATCGTTAAAAATGACCTTACCAAGTTTAAAAATAAAACTACAACCAACTTCCTCTCACGTAAACCTGGCAACTTCAAATGCCTAGGATGCACCACCTGTGGCTATCTTGAAACTGGAGATAGCTTCGTGCACCCCAGATCTGGTAAACGTTATAAAATCAATTACCCCTTGACATGCAGTTCATCCTTTGTCATCTACTTTATCCGATGCCCTTGTGGGCTACTATATATAGGGAAGACCTCCAGGACTTTTAAAGAGCGAATGGGTATGCACCGCTCCAGCATCAGACAAGCCCTCGAGGGACGAGGGTCTGAACAGCCGGTGGCCAGACATTTTAGGGAATTGGGCCATTCCATGGCTTCCCTTAAATACAAAATGATTGACTGGGTCCCCCCCAATTACAGGGGAGGAGACAGAAACAAGACCCTGCTACAGAAGGAGGCAAAATGGATGCACACCCTACAGACAGTCCACCCGTTGGGCCTTAATGAGCTCATGTCCTTGAAATGCTTTTTGTGATTATTGGATATCACTTTATTGAGTTTCACCACCGGTGTCGGGGACTAGATTTATTCTGCTCCTTTCCTTTTATTTTTTCATTTTCCATTATTCCCTATACAAACACCTTCCTTCGTTTCTCCTTTTGTTTCCTACCCTAGCCCTTCCTTTATCTCCCTGTCTTGGGTTTTCTTAGTCTGTCTAATTGCTGCCAGATTATGGTTCTCTTTCTGCCCCGGAGATATACAGCTCCTTAAATTGTCAAGCTAGGTGCAGGTATTGACATGCTTGCAGTATCCTGACTCTGACTGTTATGATTCAGATTGCACCAGTTAACATCACATCCCAGTTTAGGAGCTTCTTTAGAATATATTTTCTTGCCCCTACAGTAGGATTATTTATATGTTATTGTGCGCTTGTATTCTGATCATACTAGTTTAGTAGCCACCATTGTGAGTTAATATTAACTATGGCCACTGACATATTGGTTAGTTTGTCGTTTGGTTATTTTTTTGCCATTTATTGTTTTGTTTTCACCGCATGTATTTCTATGTCACTTAGGGTGAGTTGGACGCAGCGCCTCAAGCAGCGCCCAGTACCTTGGCAGCCGACGGGAGACGTCAGGCGGGCGGAGGAGAATGACGTCATCGCGACTCCAGGGAACGGCGCGGCGGGGAGCGCTCGTTATGGTGGAGGGGTAAGTGTATTTAATGTTGTTCTGTACGATGTTGTAGTGTTGTCCTGACGAAGGGAATACAATAAAATTCCCGAAACGTTGCCGTTTAGACCTGTGTGAGGTCGCCTTCTTTTGATGTATGTGAGTGCCGGGCAGAGGGATTTATGTCTCTACAACCAGCGTATATATATATTTTTTTTTTTTATAATGGGTGGGTATTAAGGTAGTGTGGGTATATTTCACAACTGGAGAGACACTTGCTGTCCAGATCTGCTGTAGGCTAATAGGAAGCTATAGATGGGTGGCTGCACATGTAAAATGCAGGGGTTAAAGTGTGTGTGTGTGTGTGTGTGGGGGGGGGGGGGGGGGGGAACTGTCTCGAACTGAATTTCAACACCTCAAAAAAATGACAAAGTCACTCCTCAAGCTCCAAAACAAAGTCCCGCAGCTGCTTGTCCTCAAACGATAGTACAACTGTATACTAGGCAAGAATTCAGAAAAAAAATCAAACAAGATTTCTGAGGCTTTCCCACAGCGCTGGACCTTTGGAATCAGTATAACCAGGATGATTCTTATTCTCAAAGATAAATGCAGTCCACTCCTCCTTAAAAGTTAGCAAAAAAATTTATTCAAAAAACATGAAAAACTCCACACATAAAAAATGGCTTCCATATACCATAAAAAATATATATATATATATATATATAAAAAAAATATAGCAGGGAAAACAGTTCTTTTACACAACCCGGTCACTGTCTCCTAGGGAAATGGGTGATTATTGATGTAACAAACCAGGCCTTTTCAGGGTGACTTGCGATTATGCAAAAAAGGCAAAAAACTCATAGGGAAAGATGTTATTCCCGGGTATCTCCTATGGGGCTTTCTACGTACAGTCTCACAGTAACCTCTCCAAAGGCTTGGAGCAGAGAATAGATAAACAAGACCACTCTCACCCTTCCGCTGTAAATACTGTTAGGGACCTCTCCTTGGATTGGGGACGTCACGGCCTCCCACGCTGCCACTGCGGTCGCCCGTGTGACCCCTTTCCTTTGGATACTGTCTACTCAGGGAAGATGTTATTCTCAGGGACTGCTCTTCCACTGCAGTCTCCTGCCTTCCAGTATCTCTGACTCCACTTGCGGTATTGAACGCAGGAGCTGGATAATGCCAGCCCGTCTCTCACTTCGATTCGCTGGATCTCAGCCGACTGTAATCAGCTATGCGCCTCCTGCTTCCCCCGCGTCTGGTAGTCAGGTTACTTGCGGATGGGTGGTCTATGCGGGACTGTCCGTGCACCTGTCTGACCTAAGTCCCACAGGCGTCGCTCAGCTCACCGCGTACAAGTGATCCTTCTCTCCTCTCCTGCTATCTCCTTAGTTCCTTATCTGCGAATGCAGTGAACCGATCATAAAAGTCCAAGCTGCTGCCGCCAATGCGTTTCTACCCTCACTGGGTCTTTCTCAAGGCACGAATTTCAACGCCTGTTTTGCTGGGGGTCCTCAGTTCCACCGGTACTTGTGTAGTTTCACGGCACCAGCATACCAGTTCCACCGGTACTTGTGTAGTTTCACGGCGCCAGCAGCGGGGCTCGCTTCGCTCGCCCACGCTGCGGGCTCAGTGGCTCGCTACGCTCGCCATGCTGTTTAAAATCAACTCCATACCAACATGGATAGTGGAGGTATGAGCTATCCATGTTGGCATGGAGTTAAGTTACTTTTTTAACATAGTTTGTGGCGAGCGTAGAACCCGGAAGTAGCACGGCGCCATGAAACTACACAAGTACCGTTCCACCTCCATCACAGCCATGCACAGTAATTACAACAGTGAAAAGTGTTTCCTAGGGCTTCCTTTTCTGGCATGGCATATGTGATGTCATACCATCATTTCCCCTGAGGTGAAGAAGAGAGGAGAGGAAGTTGCTGGAGGGACAGAGGTAGATATGTGTATTAAGAGCACTTACTGTGGACATTTTGTGTAAGGGGTACTACTGATTTGGGCATTATGCGTAAATGGTCAATACTTCTATATAGACAGTGGCATAACTAGGGCTCCGCAGCCCTAGCGGTGGCAAAGGGGACCGGCGTCACAGGGGTGAAGGACAGGGCTGGCCCAGTCACTTACTGAAAATTTGGCACTATCGGTGAGCCAATCAGAGCTCAGAGCTCTGCAGCCAGTCAGGCAGCCACAACCCCTGATTTACTGTCGAACCACGAGCTCTGGTTGGCTTGTGAGTCAGCAGGGTCCGGGACCAAGGAGCAGGAGAGCAGAGGCGGGCGGAGACCGAGGAGAGCAGCCTCAGCAGCGGTCAGAGACCAAGGAGAGCAGTGGCCGGGGACCGAGGAGAGCAGCAGCAGTGGCAGCTGCAGACTGAGGAAAGCGGCCCCGAACCAGGGAGCAGGAGAGCAGTGGCAGCAGAGGAGCAGGAAAGCCGTGAGGCAGGTGCCGGGGAATGGGAGACCCACTGATCATGGTTAGAATGAGACCTGCCTCCTCTCCCCACTCTCTCCTTATCAACCTGTCATTTCGCTCCCATTAAGTTACCCCCTCTCGGACCCCGGTTAGCTCATCCTATCACCTCACACCCTCAAACCTCTGGCGATTATCATGTGTAATGTGAATATGATTGTGCTACAATATGGCATAATTTGAATTGGGGTACTATTGTGAGGCTGTTGTCCCTTTATAAAGTATGGGCGGTAAGCACAAATTTTGTAGTTTCCAGGGGTTGTTGAAAACCCTGGCACTGGCCGGGTTCCGCCTAGTGGGGGGAGTGAGGAGGAGGAGCTGGGGGGAGGGGGGGTTGGGCAGTGGCAGGGGAAATGAGTTCCACTTTTTCATCCAGGACCACTTTAAGCACTGGTAAAATGTATGTATTTGGATTGCCAAGCAGGATAGTTATAAATAGTTATCCATATAAACAATAGGATACCTTCTAACATAAGAACTACACAAGGCTGTAAATTCCCACAGGAATTTAATGTTGCAGAATTAACCTAGATAACAGAACATGCACAAAAGTCACAACAGACTCACAGTATATCTAGTAATCTAGAAATCACATAACATGCTAGCAGTCCTTTTTTAATCTTTCAAGTTTTTAATTCTGAGCACCACACCATTACATATATTTTAAATATTTTGTTGTCTTATCAGAAATATTACATTTTTGTACGGATTATATCAAAATTGAATAGATTTTTTTTATCAGTGCACCAATAGAGACACCCTTTCCGCTTCAACCATTGCCCCAATAAATAATTCCTGATTGCTGTGATACGTTGCAATTAGGCAATACACTTATCAGACAATACATGTGGGGCATAATAAATATGTCCCAATGTTTTCAACTCCCTGCTGGGTTTTCTAATGTGGTGTAACATCAAAAAGGAATAGGTTTCATCACCTTTGCAAAGACATTTTAAGTAAACTTGCAAACAGATTTAGAATAGGTTTTGCAAGCTGTGTCATCATCCCCATTATCTGACACTAGTATCACGACAATCATCTACCATATTAGATGATGACATAGATGATAATTATTATTGTATTTGTAGCATATTAAGAAAGCCCTTGGAGCTGCTTCTCAATAAACACTGACTGCATAATTGTACAGTACATCTAAATAAGACTCTAATGCAATCCGTGTACTGAATTTACTTCATCAATGTAATGAATACAGAAGAGACTGCCTTGCAGAGATACTATTATTGCACTAGATGTTGAAGGTCTTTTTAAAGCTAATTATAATAGGGGATATAATAAGACTGAGGCTTTAAAACTGTACTCAAATCAATCATTTCAGCATTGCTTTTGTATTTTTTGACAATAATGACCAGAACAACTTATAGTAATTATGCATATAGCACCTGCATGTTCTGTAGCGCATAACTAAAAAAAAAAAAAAAAAAATTACTACTACTGCCAGAAAAAGAATCCATCCGCACAGTAGTGAATGTTCTCCTTTGCAACACCTTTTGATTGTGATATTTCCTGTATTTTCTATATCTAACTCTGTGCTCAGCTCTCCCTTTACCCAGACACACGCATGGATTGGGCAGCCAGGAAACAAGGGACAAGAAACGCCCTAAATGGAGCAATAAGTCAGGTAAACTGTGTTGGTCAGGCTATATCTACTGGCAGTCCCCGAAAGCAAGCACTCGGTTCCAACAGCATTCAGAAACTCCTCCGGTTTCAGCTCACGTATGCTGACACATTATCAGACTCAGCCAGCGGCTATGTTGAGGCCACGTCTGCCACCACAGGACAACCAACTGGACTCTAGCACAGATGAGGGGGACCACATAGAAAATAAGTATCCACGCACAGAAAAAATCCCAACACCTTTGGACAAAGACCAAGACACAGGAATAGTTATGGCCATTGACCGTCGATGATCCAAAATCATCAATGGTCTATGACCAATGTTAAATAGTTTTGCCACTGATGGGAGAGAACCAGATGGTTTCTCATCAACGATGTTGCACAAGCAATGAATACGCACATGCATATATATGTGTGTGTGTGTTTTTTTTCTTTTACAAAGTGCAGGAATACTGAGTTTAGCTCCACCCCTGACATTTTAAGAAAGATCATTGACTTGCAGTTTGCTGAATTGTAAAATAGGGCTGACCATCGGTGGGTGAAACAATTGATTGTTCCTCTGCAGAGGGTTTGATGGCCAACATCAATAGGTAACCCATAGATGGCAATCCCTACACAGAAATGTACACACAGTGAGAGGGGACTGCCACCTAGGAGGATGTAACCTTCACATATGACAGCCAGATGACATCATACGTCACATTGCCGCATTCTGTCCCGCATGCCTAAACTGATCTAATGACTGGTGGCAAAGATTGGCACTGGAGTCAGTCTCAGCAGATAATGACTTGTATTGCGCTAGAGTGTGGATCTGAGAGACTGGCATGCTCTCATTTGGGAGCAAAATTAGCATTTAAGCTCGCTATGCAAATGAGGGCCTCTCCAAGATTTTGCTAAAGGGCCAACAAAGTTCTTGCTATGCCCCGATAGGCACCACCCTCCTGGTTGTGCCCATAGGGAGTCTACTACTCTCTCGGCTGCATGCATATTCAGGAATATAGGTGTATCTAAAATGTGTTTTGCTTGCATTTTTGTAAACCCAAACAGTATGTGTACATTTTATGCTTTTCACATAAGTTCAAACTGTACAGTTAAAGTTTGAATAAGGATTAAACTTGTACCTATATTACATCTCAGTGTACACGTGTGCCTTAAGAAGTTTCTACATGTGTAAAAACTGCTTCTATTTAAAAATCCAAGATAAAACTATTTAAATAAGCTGGTGACGATATGTAACCTGCCCGTGTTTTGATTCCCTCTGTGTAAAACCCTAATTGCATAGCCCATAACTTTATATGACTTAAATATTGCCAAACTGCTTGCAAATATGTATGCAAGAAAAAGTATAAAAGGTTGACCATTTATATGTACTAGCAATGTAAAAATGGATAAAAGGATTAAAATCACATAATTTTAATGTTCTGTGTTCATAAATTGGTACAGTAGTCTGGTTCTACAGCATGTACCATAATGATCTCCATAAATTCTGCAATACTGCAGGGGAATTACCAATCACAACCATCCATCTATAATATTTATTATAGCTTGTGATTGGTCCTCCCCAATTATTACTTGACCCGGGATATTAACTAAGGCTTTTAGAGGAATAAAGGTGACAAAAATGCTGCAAGTAGGACGTAATGCAAATTCCGTTTTTGTGATGAAATACAAAAACAAATTATTGCAAATATTGTCTATTTGCTGCATCACTGCACCTGCACTTGTGGTACAAGGAAATTATTATGCAAAAAGATGGCATATTTATGAATGTGCACAAAAAAATGGGAGATCATCTACTACAGGAAGATCATGGTAACTTTAGGTTTGTGAAAGTGTTGGATCTCTTACACCCATAATCACAAAATGTCATATAACATAGTAAAATCTTTCTGCTACTCATAAAGTATATTTTTAGTATTGCAAATGTCACCCAGTCTTGTAACTCAGCTGCAAACACAAGCAAATACCAAAAATGTATAAGATTTTATGGGGTTAATCCGTGACAGTGGGTGCATTTTATGGAGGGCCAGAGTCTCAGAAAAGTGTTCTCTGTCCAATAGGGCTCCAAACTATTTTGTGCAAAGTCAGGCTGATTTTTGCCCATGAATGTTGCTAGTTCGGGCTCCGATGCCTGTGTTAAAACACTGTGGAAATTGCACTTTGCATCCTTCACAAACAACAGGATTAAAAAACAGTCTATCATAACTCTATGAAAGTCTTACTTAACTAAGTGACAAAACAAAGTGTTGATATAGTTGGGTATGGGATAGAACAGGCAAAAAAATATATCAGTTATATAACCAATTTGTGCACAATGTTACTTTTTAAGATTTATTTAAAGGCTGAGATAAACGGTGGATGTTAAGCCACTGGAGTCAGTATGTGGACCCCCAATTAGTGTAGCATGTACCCAGGGGTGGATCCAGGATAAAATGACAGGGGGGGCACCATGATAAAAGAGGGTTTGGGTGGGGGAAGGGCGGTGTTAGTGGTGCCAGTGTACATGCTAAGAGAGTGGCAGAGAGGGTGGCAATGGGATTAAAAATAGGCCCTGGCATTTAAAGTATGCAGGCCCACCATGGCGACAAAACTGAAGGATGTAGTTGTGCGCGAGCCAAAGGCGCGCTCCGGAAAAGGGGGTGTGTCCTTGAGTGTAGTGTACCACACCATATACAACTTCTACATATTATGCAACAAAACAATAGACCCCATTATACTTGCCCCTTACACATGATGCCAAATGGAATGAGCCAAAAATCACATAATGCCACATGGATTGTGTCAAAATTCACATACCACACGGATTGAGCCAAAATTCATAAAATGCCATATGGATTGAGCCAAAATTCACATAATGCCACAGGGATTGAGCCAGAATTCACATAATGACACACAGATTAAGCCAAAATTCACAATATGCTTCATAAACAGGGACATTGTCTGCCAAAGGCGCGCATTAAACATTTACACCATAATGTCCATTACACGTTAAGTTACACGCCATTATGTCCATTATGTATTATGCCAAACACCATAGTGCCTATTAAAAATTATGCTACATAAGTGCTGCTTATCTACATTCTCATTGCCAAGGGTTCCATGCTCATTGCCTTGTGGGATTACATGCTCATTGCCAAGGGGGAATACATGCTCCTGGTAAATGGGGACAGCCGCCGCCAGGCAGAAGTGATAGCCACTGACAGTGGCAGAGCCTGGCTGTATTTAGGTCCCGGCTATTTTAAATAATACCCCTTTCACACCAGGAAATGCATTCCCAGGTTGGCCCCTTTTACACCAGCCTAGTCCCTACATTTTCTGGTTTGAGGGGGGAGAGAAAACCACCCCTCCCCCTCCTTAACCAGTTATCTCATTTAACCGGTTATATCTTCGGAACCAACTGACCCATTTACATGAAACAAGTATCATATTGAAGAACTTTTGAGTGGGCTTTGAATGATTTTGGTCTAGTGAAACTGGAATGTTTGGTTCCAGAGTAATCTGCCCTCAAAGAACATGAACAGCCATGAAATTACATTAAAAAATAAATAAAAAAAAACGTTTATCCGCAATATCTCTGGAACCGATATGGACCAACCTGGTATAATATTGAAGGCCCAGCGATTTAGAATTGAATGAGATCAACCACAAGCTTCTGTAATGCCAGGGGAGGAACTGGCAGCCGTCGGAACCTGGTGGGGGTCGGAATTATATTATCCTATGGGGGAAAAACATTACAGCTTTGCCAGGCAATATCTCCGGTTCCCAGGTGGCTAGAGACACGGGGCTGGGCTCATTGAAAAGCCCTGGTCCTCAGCTACAAAATTATAGGGGGCACGTGCCTGGGTGCCTCCCTCCCTGAGTCCGCCAATGCATGTACCCGCATAAGTCTTACATACAAGGTATACTAATCAGGGGCTTTTGCTGGCAATAGCTCTGTATCATCACCATCAGTCCTCAGGAGGCTGTATGTGAGGCTCTGTGTGGAGGGGTCCCATGTCCCATGTACTGCCCTCAGTGAGAGTCAGCAGCAACAGTTGTATACGCACCTCACTACCAACAGATTGTCGCCAGTTGTGGGAAGGTGACGTTTGCACTGCTCAAAACAAGTCAACAGGCGACCATGTCTCTATAGAAGTAACTAGAACATTGCAGTACATGTTTGCTGTGTACCATGTTAGACTTAAGTAAGCACCGTTAATTAGTACTTATTTGGACTATTATCCATATATGTAGGTCTGAGAGCTATAACTTATTTTTTTTAATCATTTTGTTTTTGTGGTTAACTGACTTCCATTATTACCAACTTACAGCTGAGCTAAACCCGGTACTGCAGCTAGCATTATAATAAAATGCAATATTGCCTATATGCACTACTGCACATATTTTAGGTCAATCTGAATGATTGACCCTTGGCTACATTAAGTTACTGTACTGTAAATATTCCATTCCTGGGGATGCGGTCGGCCGGTCAACAATAGAAAAGGTCAACATTCAATAGGTCCTTCACGATTGGTCGACAGGCCATAAAAAAGTCAACATATCTTAGGTTAACGTGGGAAAACGTTCGACACATTGAATGGGTCGACATGGGAAAGGTCCACATGAAAAAAGGTCAACATGAGTTTTTCACCAAAACAGGTGGTTTTTCATACTTTACTATCCAAGTGGACATAGAGTAAGATTTTAATAGTGTGCCAAGAGTAGCAAGCCATGCGAGGGCATGCAGTACACTTACATGGCGTCCATGTCGACATAGACACTAAAACTTTGAAAACCGCATGTTAAACTTTTTCATGTTGCGCTTTTCCATGTCAACTCATTGCTTGTGTCGACCTTTTCACCCTGCCGACCTAAGGTATGTAGACCTTTTTCATGTGTCGACCTATGGCCTGTTGACCAATATGACCCATAACCCCATTCCTTTTCCACCCCAGACACCCCATCCCGTGACACCCCCTCTTTCCTTCCAAGCCATCAATGAATGGGAATAATGATGTGTTTCTGCATAGTCTGAACATCTTATTATTAATTATTATTTATATAGGGCATCACAGTAAATCAGTCTAGTTTTTGAGATATTTTCTGGTATTTACAGCAGAGAAGCGACCTTGCTAGCAAGTATAAAATATATACAGCTAAAAGAATATAACGTTGGCTTTAAATGGACTGTTTTAGGTTTTCTGCATCACATGCACCACTATACACATTAATGTTTCAGTTTTGCATTTTCTATATGTTCTATAAATGTAACTGGAGAGGAATACAGGAGCAGATTAATTCCCAATACCCATTTCACTGCCCCAGATGACTTCATTCCAATGCATTGGATATGAATCCCCTCTAGCGCTATGGCCTAGATTCATCAAAGAGATAAATATTTAAACCACACTATATTTTATATCATTTTCTAAAAGTGGCTTTTTTCTTTTTTTACCAATCTGCGTAACAGAAACATACTCAAAGAATATGCAGCAATGTAACTCTTGAGAGATAATCAATGTAATTGTAGGCACAGCATATGAAATAAATTAATCTTTGAAACCTATAAATAATGTATAAACAATACAAATGAACATATTTAAACAATATTGATTTTATTTATAAACTGTATATAGTTGCTAGCATAGAAACTTTCATAGGGAAATGTGTGCCACCTTTTTATGAATGTCAGTAACCTATTAATACATGACAGCTCACAGAACCTTTCAATGCTAAAAATGAGAACGCTCAGTCCCTACCAGTTTCACTCCGTAAATAGATAGCTGAATAATACAAAACATGCCCAGAATGATACTGAGGTGGATGGAGAATCTACTTTAGATCATTCTTTAAATTGGTCAGTGTCCTACTCTGTCCTTAGCCTGTACTTAATGTTTAGAAACTTAGAGTGTGTACACACGGTTCGATGTTCTGTGCGATCCGATGTACGATTCGATGTTTTGTCCGATTTTTACTTTTCCCTTTTTTTTTCTCTACTCCTTAAGATATGCCTTAAGATATGCTTAAGATTTGGACTTTTTACCATACAATTTGCTATGCGATTTCCTATTTGATTTACTATGCGATTTCCTATGTGCCTTAAGATTTGCTTAAGATTTTGACTAAGCGATTTTGACTTAACAACAGGATGACTGACAGGGCCCTGGAAATCGTATAGCACATCGCATCTTAAGCATATCGCAAGGCACATACAATGCATGCGATATGCTTGCGATTTGTGCTAGATAGAGTGTGCTGCCCACTCTATCTCCCCTCCGATCTCTCCTTAAACGGGAGCGCGCATCGGGCTAGGAAGCCCTTACAATGCATACAATCAGTATGCGATATGTATGCGATATGGCTTCCGATGTTGACGATATCGTCAACATCGGAAGCCATATCGAACCGTCTGTACACACTATTAGGATGTATACGTTTACAGTGACTTATATTTACTCTGTGGGTACAGTATAAAGCGCCAGATGCACTAAGCTTCAGAAAGTGATAAAATGGAGAGTGATAAACAACCAGTGCATAACTGCCATGTTACAGACTGGGTTTGAAAAATGATAGGTAGGAGCTGATTGGTTGGTTGTTTATCACTCTCCATTTTATCACTTTCTGAAGCTTGATACATCTGGTCCAAAGTGAGATAAATATAACTGGAGTACAATGGTGTAATTATTGTTTAATCACAAAATACATGCCTGTGTTATGCATGGAATACCCCAGAAATGAGGGTGGAACAAACCCACCCAGTTCTGATTTCAGCATCATATCATTACTGTACTAGTATAAATGTAGTAATCAGAGGCGTAACTATTATTAAATCTCCCCCCCCGCCGCACAGTTTGGCAGCGCCCCCCGCCGCACAGTTTATCAGCGCCCCCACCCCCCGTTTATACCTCCGCTGGTACCTGCCGCTGTGCTGCATCAGTCCCGGCCGGGTCTCCCTGCTCTCCCAGCTCCTGCTAATAAAAAACTGACACTTAGAAAATGGCTGCCCCCATACAGCAGACCATTTTTAAGGATGCTAGAGGAGGCGCAGGCCTCCTCTAGCATCCTCAAAAACGGTCTGCAGTATGGGGGCAGCCATTTTCTAAGTGTCAGTTTTCATTAGCAGGAGCCTGGAGAACAGGGAGACCCGGCCGGGACCGCAGACTGATGCGGCACAGCGGCAGGTACCGGCGGCATTAAGTGGAGGCAGCGTGTAACAATAGCCCCGCAGCCCCCCCGGCACCCTCACTTACTAAGCGCCTCCCCGCCACCGTGGGGGCTGCGGGGCTCTAGTTACGCCACTGGTAGTAATCATAATGAGTAGCAGGAAAATACTATAATCCATAGCAATTACCTCTAACACCATTTCCTATTGTTTGTTTTATTGTACTACTGTGAATTTGTGTCGCTCCCCACGGTTCAAAAGGGTTTACTGGATCCAAACTCTGAGGTTGAGTCTGACCCATTCGTATGGGTCTGAATTCCTGTGCGCGCGCAGGCGCAAATATGCACACATGCAAAACCTCTGTGCGAAGGCCTTCGGTGAGTATCACTTGCAGAGGTTTTCACACAGTAAGGGGAGGGCCAGGGGTGGTCAGGGTTCGGCAGCAGGGGAATGTCCAGTGCTTCGATGCCTGAATGGGGCGGGCGGCTGACATAACATGACGTTAGCGCCGGCCTGAATTCGGGCTGCAGTTGTCATCTGAAAAGTAATAAATAAATAAATAAATAAGTATTGACTCATTTTTCAGACCAAAGGCTGCAGAAATCATTTGGTGGTCAGTGACCATCGAATGATTTCTCTCCCATTTTTGCCAGGGGAGGTATTTAGACGGGCGGCATGTGTAATAAACTTGTACCTTTCTCTATGCGTTTTTTTGAAACATTCTTTTTATAGATGGACAAGAAGTCCCAGCAGGCCCATTAATGCTGGAACTTGTGGTTTGCCAAGTCCCAGCATGTGGGGGAGGCCTGCTGGGACTTGTAGTTCACCTGTATAAAGCAATGTTTTGTATGGATGATTTATCCCTATGAGGCCGGCTTCCATAGCCCTTGGACGCTGGTGACAGCCCCGGGCTTCAGCCCTGGACGGGTGAAGCCTGTGTGGGGGGGGGGGGGACTCATTTATTGGGGGGTCCCCACTCCCCCAGATACCCCATCCAAGGCTGACCAGCCACGGTGCTCATGGTACGGCCGGAGGACCTTATGTAAAAAGTTTCCCCCGGCTGTGGCATGACACCGCGGGCTGTTGGAGCCTGGTGCTGGGTTTAAAAATATGGGGGACCCCCAGTTTATTTGTCCCTCGTATTTTTGGAACCAGGACCGGCTCAATGAGCCTGGGGATGGTTATGCTCAGGAGGGGGGACCCCACGCCATTTTTTTTTTATTATTTAACTTTTACACATTTTTTAAGACAGAACCATGCACAGATCTTAATGATCTGTGCATGGTTCAGTCAAATTTGCCTGTCAGAACCTGGTCTGCATGTGTGGCGATTTTTAGTTACATTTTCCCGAATTTGCATCTCATTAAATATGCGATTTCGGGAAAAAGTATTGGCAGAAAAAAAATCAAATCCCATTAAATGTCACCCCTAGATTCTACCCCATAGTGACCCGGGAGACCACTTATGCAATAGTGCTGTACCAGAAAAATTTGCTTTGCTTTTACCAACTTGACCAATATAAATCTGTAATTTTATGGCCTTATTTAATTGTTATTGGTGGAATTGCACCACATATTTTCTTAATGTAAAAGTGTTATTTTCAAAACTCATATACATTTCAAGATTTTCTTCTATAAAAAAAATCCTCAGTAAAGAACATATAACATTCAAATATTCCCTTAGGCACTATGCACAATGAAAGTGTAATGCTAGAAAATCTGACTGAAGATGGAAATCTAATGGCTACATACCAAGGACAGTTTGGGGCATTAAGAATTGGCATAACTACATAAGTGAAAAGTAAATGACTCAAGTCAAGGTTAGCTGGAATGCTCAATGAAGTAAAGGCTGAAAGAGTCATTGTTTTGGATATTTTGTGTGTTATGGATAAAGTCAGATGTAATGATGACCTATCTATGAGCAGCCAACAGCAATTCTAAATGACTAGATCATCTCGATAGCCATGCCATGTGCCCCTCTTCATGCCAAAACATACAAAATTCCTGTCATTTCTCCCAAGGTAAAACACAAAATGGTAGAGGGTGGAACGGAGAGACAAAAAATCATCAGTTTCATACAATCCATTAGAACTGTATTTTATGCCTAGTTAATGATTTAGAACAATACTTCATTTTCCAATTAATGAATAAGCTAAACCAAAGCTGAATATTTTGTTCTTAAAAATAATTAATACTGTTTTAAATTGGACTTAATATCGCTAAACAGGGCTGATATATTCTAGATTTATAAATATACATAAGAAATAATGTATTACTATTTAATGAATATCTACTCTGAAGGAATTATAAGAGGATAATACTAGTACAAACAGTAGTTCCATAAGACTAAGTTCAGCATAGCCTGTGATTAGCTTATTAAATATTTAGAATGCTATAAAGCAGTTGTACTTATTTTAATGAACATTAAAGTTTTACTTATTTTCATTGTTATAAATTGAAGGTTCTTTTTAATCAAATGCTTTGACACCAAAATGGGAGCTACAGATGGAGTGGGTCTCTTCTTTGCAGGGGATGGCGATGGCGACGCCAGCCGCCATCCCCCATCTGTATCTGCGAAAGGGGACGCTTCCGACGGCTTTCCCTGGGTCCCCGCCGGCTTGTCGTCGGTCACCCGGGGTCCCCACCGCCTCCCCGCACCCCCCCTAACTCTGTCCGTCTCCCTGAAGCGGAGATGGACAGGGTTCCCGTCACCCCGCCGCCCAGAAACTGAGACGCGCGTGCGACGCACGCGTGTCTCAGTCAGATGGACGCCAGGCTGCTGGCGGATCGCCAGCGGTGACGTTCTGGCGATTCGCCAGCAAGAGGGAGCCCGGCTCCATCTGTATAAGTAATCCCGAAAAAACATGTTAACATTGAAAATGAGTTTAGAAGAATTGCAATACAATTTATTTCAGATTTATATCTGCATATTGTTTATGGTTTAATAAGTGAATTATGTGACCTCTATGGACTATGAGAATGGTTCCGAAACGTTTTTTGAATCAAAGCGCCATAGAGAATCAGTTTTTTTTTTTTTCATAGCACTCCTGGGCAAAAAGATTCTTATTGTGAAATTCAGAAAAACATAGTAAGTAAATTGTGTTTGTCATCCTTGGGTTCAGTAATGTGGTGAGGGACATGATTTGTATCTCTTTGTCCATATATTTTATGATTGCCAGCTTCCAGCACTGGTTTTACCATTGACCATAAGTTATTTGAATTGGTCCTGGACAACCAATCCAGGGCACCCCTGCAAGGTCCCGAAGACACACCAAGGTGTCAAAGCACCCAGCTTGTTAACCACTGGACTAAGAGAAGGGTAGCTCACCATGAATTTTAAAGGTCCATACACACTGGTGATTATGCCCAGCGATGATCGCTATGGCATGCAAATAGGCCCTAAAATGGTCCCTAGATTTTACTATGCATGTTTAAAAATACATCATGGCCACAATAAAGGGATACACAAGATGCTATATGTTACTCCTGGCAGAAAATACCATGACTAAGAATGTCGTTTTATCACTGCCCTCCCTTAAGCTCAGCAATATTAACCACTCGGTGTCCAACCCTTCCTCCCCCAGATGGTGATGCCCCCTTAAAGCGAGTGACCAGTGGGGCAGCTCCCCCAGGCAGAGCTTCCTCCTCTCTGTTTTTTTCCACTGCCAACCAGGATATGTCCTGGACCTAGGCAGAGACCAGCATCATATATGGATGGGTATACTGGGCCCTGCCCCAGCTGGCACCTGTCGCCCTGAAGTGACTCTCACAGCATCACTGGGACCCAGAAGTAGACACGGGTGATGCCACTGCTGTTTGGAACAGGTAAGTAACCATTACACCACCAGGGACATTTTTTTCAACACGTCATTATGTCAACATATCTTCCAGGTAGACATGATGAAGGTTGACATGGTCACCCTCAACATGCTGATATGCTGCATATTGACAGTTTGACCATGATGACTGTTGTCCAGTTCTACCACATCAAAGAGGAAGAGGGGGATAGACTTGTTAGTAAAGGAGAAAGGGCTGCCATGTCTAACTACTGTTTGACTGAAATATTATTGATTTGATATTATTGCTCCTGATTTACAACTACATTCCCTCTAGATTTATAGGGGTATTAGCTGAAAGAGTTTATGGTTAAATTGCATTGTATGGACATAATCTTATTAATGACATATCATGAATCAGCTCACATGGTACATATTGCATAATATTGTACATAATAATCAGAACATAATAAAATAGTAATACTGCATAGACTCTTTATAAACATTTCCCACAACTAATGTGCAAATAGGATACAACCTACTACAGGCTCATTTTAAACATGATTAAACAAATCCTGTAAGGACAACCATGAAAAATAAATGAAACTCATTCTTCTAATTGGGAGATTTTTGGTGCATGTTTAATAATTGATGACATTATTTTATAAATAATAAAGATAATCATTACAGAAATCATTGTTTCTAGTAGCTATTTTATCAGTATATCTTGCAGCATCCTGTTTTATTACTTTATCCATCCATTTCTGAATTTCAAACAAGTCCTGCTGAAGTGAATACTGAACAGCATAACTCACGCCTAGGACAGAGTTATTCAGTGATAAAACACAAGCAAACTCTAAAGTAAATATGGGGCCTATAAAAGCAGTGTCTTTCATACAAAACCAATGCACTTGCTGAAACAGCAACTTTAAAAAGACAACCAGTTTTATAATAAAAAGCTCCTATATATTTAAAGTGTCATATAAACATAATATACAGACAGTTATGTACTCTTGTATTGGTGGTTTGCCTATTTGCTTGGATTGATGGATCATTGGTTGTATTTATAACTATACAGTTAATAGGATTGGTTTCCATGGTTCACAGCAAGATGATTTCAAATGTATAAAAGAGAAAAAACATAAAAATCCCCTATATCCCTCATTTTTCTGTAATGGATTGTCCTCATTATATCTACAAACAAAAGGACAATGACTCATTCTTGACTCACTCTGTTGAACTCTGTGAATATACAATATGTAAAACATTCTGCACTATGTCTGCATCTGAGCAATCCATTGTATAGCCCAGTGATTTTCAACCTTTTTACCTTGCGGCACACTAAATAAGATTTTAAAATTGCCAAGGCACACCATGAGATCCCCACAGGGCAGAATACATTGGCCCCCACAGGAAAAAAAACAAACCTATTGGCCCCATATAAAAAATAATCACACTGGTCTTCACAGGTAACAAAAATAAGATACATTGGCCCTTTACATGAAAAGAAGAGACCAGTAACCAACAGTTGAACTGGTGGTGGCTGTAAACTAGTTTGGGCATCTCTAGATCTGGGGGCACACTTGAGAACAGCTTAAGGCACACTAGTGTGTCACGGCACAGTGGTTGAAAAACACTGGTATAGCCTAACTGCAGATACAAGCTCTTAAGGAATCAACACAGCCTTACTTACATCATCCTACCAATGCAATTCTTAAATATACTTCAGATATTGTACCGTAGGAACTATTTATAAAAACTATTATTATGTTAATAAGTTATAGTTATAATTGCATCATTCAGCATAATTGATGCTTCCAAAAGAAATTCAGCAAGAACTATAAATCACAGAGTCACCTGTGCATTCCCACTGGGCACTTGGGAACCTGAGTATCACTTATGTCCTGCATTTATGTACTGAACTGTGCACCATCTACTGCATTTGCATATGCTGTGTACAGACTGCACACTGATACTACCCACAGATCCTACTTAGCTCATCTAGAAATTGATGAGCACAATATTAGCAAACATTTCCTGTTATGCTGTTATCTTGTATATACAATTATCCACAGTGGAAATCACTATTCCTGTGTTTGTGTATGCATCTTACATATACATTCTATATGACATTTTCTCACAACATATCATTACTAATTGTCCTGATCATCACACCTATAGTATGATACTTTGATGTAGCCAAAAATATAGAAATATGATTAACATTAATTGGAATATGAGCAAATGACATGAAAACAGATCAGAAGAGATACAGTATTTGTTAGAACTAAAACCATAGAAAAGTGTGTATAGAAGGGACTAGACTGAAAATGAGTTATATAGCCTCATCTCATTCCCATCGGCATACAGCTCATGAATATGCAGATATATAATATTCTGTCCATGCTGGATGGACAAATAATTACCCTGTGCGGTATACATCCACTGAGTACACTAAAAAAACAGACTTTATCGCAGGAGATCTAGGAAATCAATGTGTGACTTCTGTGAGATTGAAACATTTATGGCTAGAAATGACACTGTCCATCAGTCCTGTCAGGACTCTATAAGGATGCCCATAAGTCATGGCATCCACACAAGGTGGTACTGTCCAAGTTAGAAAGTTGTTGCTCTACTTCCAATTACCACCCCCCCCCCCCCCATAAATGTATATAACTATGTATTGTACTTCTTCGTATAGAAAATCTTGTAAAAATATTCAAATATAGAACAAAGTATTGATTTCAAGTTAGATACAATGTCTGAAACAATATACAAGTTAAAACAACAACAATGATGCTAAGGTGACTAAGTAAAGTGTGTGAATGCTATTGTATGTCTATATCCCTGCAGAAGGTAAATTAGAGGTAAGCATACTTCCAGCATTGCATGGAGTGTGTGTAGTGTGTGGTGTGGTGTGTCTGCAGTGAGTGAGTTAGAGGGAAGGTGTATGAGTATGACTACTGCTATTAGTACTGTGTATGTGCTAATAAAATGCCTACTACATTCTGTAGAGGCCAGGTAACGTTAAAGTGGCCCTTTGACAAGGATATTGGTTTATCAGTGCTAGCCACAGTAATACAAGCACTATGACAGTACAGTAGCCTTTCTATTGCCCCAGCAGGCATAACACTGTTCTGACTGCAACAATTTACCAGTGACCCAGCTCTGGCATGGAGGCAGTAGGTTCCACAGCCTTGTGAAATGCCCTCTGCTATCTGAATGTTACATCCCCAGGTCACTGCAGTTCTCACATCTTCTCAACTGCTCCAACAAAACTATATCCAATTATGCACAAAAGACGTCTAATGATAATGGTATAGTGCAGCACAGGCACAGCCTCTCTACATGCTAGTATATTCTGTAGGATGTTCTGACTTACCAGCAAGGCTATGTAGCTGCACAGAGCGGAGCCCCAGCACACGGCGGCTGCTGCAGCAGCTCCCGGCTGTATCCTGGGAAGATGCTGCTGCTGGCAGTGTAGGTGGAGCAGGGTGAGCGGCGGAGAAGCTGCTGAGCGGTGACACACAGGAGCCGGAGCACGGGATTCGCTCCCTGCATCTCCCTGTGAGACCGGAGCCAGGTGCAGGGCACACACTCCCGCAGAGAGGCTCAGGCACGTCACTCACTCAGCCAGCAGCACTAGTAGCAGCACACACTCACTAGTGCCTGGCTGGCTGCTCCTGAGCGGGGGGAGGAGGTGTCTCCCAGCCTCCCTGACACCACTGGCTGCTGCGCTCTTGTCCCTGGTGGGGGAAACTTCTGCACCGGACTGCGCTGCCATATATGCGTCCAAACTTCTGATCGTGTCAGTAAATCTCGGGGTACGAGTGTGCATGTACCGAGGGGCCTTACTGACACTTGCTTGGTCCTCTAATTTGCGATCTCACAATGTGGTAGTAGAAAAGCACCAATGTGCCCAACTCCTGAGCTATTCCTCACCTGGAATATGTTCTAGTTACTTGTTTACTGCTCTAAAAAAATCATTGTGCCCATTGATGTTTAGTTTTTGGCTTTTCAGTATTTTCGATGGGTAAAGTATAATACCTGCATGGTAATCCATGTGATGGGCATTTTCGTTTTTTTCCCAAACCTCCCCAAGGAATCCGAATTATCTCTAATAAAATATTTACAGTTTTGCTGCACAGAAGGCTTACTGCTAATTATATAAGAGCTAATCACTAAAGTTATGTAACCAGCGTCCCAGCCACTATCACAATGAACCAATCTACAACATAACTAACCACAGCTAATGGATACAGTTAGCAGCAATTACAGCTGGCAGAGTACTCAGACACGCCACCTAGCGGCTGCCAGCATATTAGTCATGTCATTACAAGTCTGTATTAAGACTTGTAATATACATATCTTGGAAGCAAACGATTTCAGATCATGGATTAACAACATCACATAATGATTTGCTTCTTTTTGAATTCAATATATGGTTTATTAACTCATTATTTGCTGCTGAGGCTTTTCTCACCAAATGCTCAGACGATTTTTCGGCATCTACGCTTGTCACATTATAATGTATCTCTGGTATGCGGTACCCATATGAAATGTACTGTGTACAGGGGATGCATTCAGCATCCTGGCAGTGGGGATGCCAGCATTCACAACAGAGATCCCGGCATCCCAACTACCGCCAGGAGACTAGCACTGGAATTCCAACACCAATGAGGATGCCAGGGCGGGAATCTTGACAGGAAGGATACCTAACGTAAGTATGCAGGGCAGGTCAGGACAGGGAATGGGGGGTTAGGTTTAAGCATAGGAGGGGTTAAGGTTAGGCTGCGGGGAGGGAGAGTAAGGTTAGGCTGCGGGGTGTTAGGTTTAGAAGAGGGGGATATTGGAGTTAGGGTTAGGCACTAGTGGGGATTGTTGGGATTAGACCAGGGCTGGATCAAGACTGGTGGGGGCCCAGAGGCAATGACTTTGTGGGGGCCCCCACAAGTGAATTACTGCCAAAGAACCCCCCTCTCCTCCCGTGTGCCGCTGGAGTGTCCCTGCAGCGGCAGCCTGCATGCCCAGAGGGGAGCTGGTTAGAGATGCCTGTAGTAGCAGCACCCCTCTGCACTGACTAACAGCTGAGCTGCCGCATAGCAGAACAGGGCAGCCGAGCAGCTCTGCTGTCCAATAGTATGTAAAGCAGAGGCCTGCCACTGCAGGGAAACTCCAGCAGGGTGGCCTCTGAGTATGTGGGGGCCTTTAATGCCCCTCTCTTAATCTGGCCCTGGATTAGATACGACATGTAAGGTTAGGCTGCATAGAGTGTGGATTGGGGGGGGGGGGGGGGCAGGGAGAAGCTAAGTATACTTAGCTGACCACTGTCAGGATTACCTCCATCAGGATGCCGGCATTGATATTCTAACCGTGACCGCCGTTCGTCCATATGTATCCCGTATGCAGTACCCATAAAATGCTGGTTTCACATTGCCTAAACGTTTGAGACTCTCATTACATATGCACTGCGCTAATTACATATGTGCATATGTAATTAGTGGCTCATTACATATGCACTGCACTCTAATAGCTACTGCCTGAGTCCTAAATACCGGTTAAGAGCCATTCACATCGCATAAAAAACGTCTCTGAACCGTGAAGGACTCTGCTTTTTACCCATTTGCAAATACCGGATATTTGTAACCGGTAAATGCAGACTGGCGCTTTCACACTGCAGCTCTAACCATTTTAAAAGGCTACAAAATCGGCAATATACCAGTTAAGAGCTGCAGTGTGAAAGGGGTATAAATATACTTTTTTCCAATCAACAAAAAATATGTATTTTAAGAAAATATTATGAGTCTTTATGCTCATTCTAACACACCAACTAATATTTAACTAAATGGTTGAATAAAGTAATCCAAAAACAAACATTTTTTTTTTTATAAATGACACCTACAGTATGAAATTGTATTCAAATACTTTACATATACTTTAATATTTAGTTGGTCCCCCTTTTGCAGCTATACCCAAACTCCACAGTTCACATAATGCAGTCAGGCAGGCAATGTTCTCCTGGCATTTGCCAAACCCAGACTTCCCATCTGACCCCCAAACAGACAAGCGTGATTCATTACACCACAGAACACGTTTCCACTGCTCTACTGTCCAGTGTCCGTGTGCTTTACACCACCCAATCTGATGCTTGGTATTGGACATGATGATATGAAGCTTGCGTGTAGCAGCTCGGTCATGGAAACCCAATCCATTAAATTTCTGCCACATAGTTTTTGTGCCTACATTATTGGCAGTGGAATTTTGGACCTCTTCATCTATGGAATCAGCAAAGGGTTGGCACCTGTAATGCACTATGCACCTTAGCATTCATTGACCCTAGTGTTAGCTATCAATGGTTATCCATTGTATTTCACTGAATGGCCCGAGGACCAATCAAAATGTGGGGGCAGGGCTTCCGGGTGTCGGGGGCAGAGCTATGCTCTGTGTCCCGACACATAAAAAAAAAAAAAAAAAAGAACATCGGTTCTCCTCTGCCATTGATGTAAGGAAGTCATCTGGTTCTCCCACATCAATGGCAAAGGTATTTAACATCGGCCATAAACCATTGATTGATGATTTTAAATCATCGATGGTCGATGGCCATCCCTACTTCTGCTTCATGTCTGAGTTGCTGCTGTTCCTAAATCCTTCCACTTTCTAATAATATCTATCTATCTGTCTGTCTGTCTGTCTGTCTATCTATCTATCTCACCAAATAGGGCTCTGTTCATCAGTCTGTCCTGTGCTGTAGTCATGTGGGCAGATAGTGTCTCTCCTGTGCACTTCCCCTCTCTCTTTTTTTTGACCCCCTTCCTCTCCCTAATACTTTCTCTACACTGTCCCTTTCTCTCACTGACACTACTTCTCCTTCTCTCTGACATTTTCTCTATCTCCCCCTCTCACTGATATGGTCTCTTTCTCCCTGACACTTTCTCTCCTTCTCCTATCTCTCGGACAATTCTCTATCTTTTTCTCCCCCTGCTCTCTCTCTCTTCCTGATACCATCTTGTTGTCTCTCTCTCTCTCCATCTTCCCTTTTTTCTCCAACGTTCTCTGACCCTGACACTCTCACTTTCTCTTGCTCCCAACTTACTTCTTCCATGACACACTCTTTCACTCCCTATTGCACTGCTTCCTCACGGTCTTGCTCCTCTCCCCTCTCTCTGATGCTCTCTCATTCCTTTTTCTTTCATTCCCTGTTTTTCCATGATTCTCTCTCCCTCCCTCTTTTTCTTGCTTCTCTCTTTTTCTCTCTCTTTCACTAAAGGTCCACACACACTGGGGTGAATTACTTTATGTTAGGGAACCCTGTACTGCTGAATAAGTAACTAGAGCCCCTCAGTGGAGGGTCTTCTGCCTATAACAATGACCCTTTGTTTCTTTAGTGCAAGCAGACACTCCGGTACTTAGGCCACCGTCAGGTCTTATTGCCTCCGGGCAGTAGATACGGTACTTGTGTAGTTTCACGGCGCCAGCATGGTTCTACGCTCGCCACAACTATCTAAACTATCGAAAATAAACTAACTTAACTCCATGCCAACATGGTTCATACCCCCACTATCCATGTTGGCATGGAGTTGATTTTAGATAGTGTGGCGAGCGCAGCGTGGGCAAACGAAGCGAGCCCTGCAAGGGGACTCAGACGCACGGCGCCATGAAACTACACAAGTACCATAGATACTTATACAACAGAGAACTGCTAGGTAGTGTTAAATGGCAGGAAAATACTACATACAGTAGCTACGACTATGGTGGATAGGTCGCCAAGTAGGGTCACGTTGTTTGGCTGTTGATATTGGGAATGCATTCACTTTGATTGGATTGTTCAGGTGATGGACGGCTAACAGAAAGAAGCTTCTTGTGGATCTGGACATTTTGGCGGGGACAGACCTGAACCGTCTTCTGGATGGTAGGATGTTGAACAGGTTGTGACCGGGATGCAGCTTGTCCTTCGCAATCTTCTCAGTGCGTTTCCTTACCCTGGATGAGAACAGATCCCTTATCGGGGGGGGGGGGGGTTGGTCCCTCTGATATAGTATAGTTGTTGAAGGCGCAACTGTAAACTAGTCACTAGGATTACCCCCAAGGTGGTATATAGGGTATCTGCCAGAAAGGCTAAGCACAGTCACTAAATCACAGTCAATGGCCAGTACAGATATAACAGGACACGGCAAGGCAACTGGAATAGATGATGAATAAACAAATAAACGAGGTCAGGAGTTAGTGGTCAGGACTTAGTGGTTAGGACTGGTGATAGTATTCCAGGACAGGTACGGATGACACGTACACCGAGTGTTCTGAAAATCTCATTGAACAGAAATCCATGGACCTTCCTGGAGATGGTAACAACAGTATCCACCAATGGACACACAGCACAAGATTTTTCCAGAATCCTTCCAAATGGAATCTTTCACCACAGAAGCAGCAGATATGAGTTTTTCCACCAAAGAATTAAAGGGATCTTCTGGACCAGAATCCACTGGAGCTTTCTGGAGTTGTTAATATGACAGAATCCTCCAGCAGATTAGGCAGGAACAGACTTCCCAAAGTTCGCCTAGTAGAATCTCTCATACAAGGACAGATACAAACTTGAATCTTTCTTCCAAGATTAGCTTTGGAATCTATCCTGACTGAATTGGAAAAGGACCTTCTTGGAGCTGTAAATCAACTAGATCTTCCTAGAGGATGCCAGACAGATTATTCCAAAGTTCTTAACAGAATCTTTCAAGTAGTTTCCCAGGTTGAATGGCACAGCCTACATGAAGCTGTCACCAATACTGACTGAGCAAAGAGAAATCCTATTTATAAGGTGCTGATTAGCTGGCTAGAACCATAATTACAGCACCTGACACAGTGCAACTCAGCCCAGTGTTGCAAACATTGTCACTCCAGGATATCAGTAGACTGCAGCAGCCAGCTAAGGACACAATGTTACTGTCGCTAAGCAATGGCCACGACAGCGGTTTGTAACACATAGTAGACTATTGAAAGCTGTTCACTCTTCCTGTCAGAAACAAGATGATGGACGGCGGCTGCTGGGCATGATGCGGGAGCACGCATCAGCACTTACTGCTCATCTCCCGGGCACTGGCCATACACACTAGGCGGTTTTGAGCTGAAAGTAGCTTAAATGGCAAAAAGTGAGCTGCTTTTTTCTCAAAATCGACTAGTGTGTATGGGCCTTTACATCCTATCTCCCCTAACTCTCTCCTCACCTAAGGGCATTGTAGTGGGTGGACTTTCAAGATTTTGCAATGCCTATTCCCTATACATTGTAAGCTTGCGAGCAGAGCCCTCCTACTATTTTCATTGTTTGTAACGTCCCAGTTTGTTTTACCCCTATTTCCAATTGTAAAGTGCAACAGAACTGGCTGCTGTTGAAACTGTTAATAAATAAACAAACAAACAAACAAACAAACAGTACTTCATAATAAATAAAAAACAACAACAGAGAAACATTGTAACTAGTAAAGGCCGTACAATAGCAGTCAGGATATTGACGTGAGGGTATGCTGTTATTAGCACATTTCCATTTGGTAGCACAAGCCCACAAATCTGCATGCAAAGCACCTTCATTGAGGCTGAAGATGGAAAGTGGTTAATTAGGCTAATTTGTGCAAAATGCGTATAATTGTTTTTTTTAATATTTGTAAATTACTCTTAATATTAATTTGATGACAGTGGTGACACATTTATATAATTTGGAATAGTATTTTGGTTGCAGGCAGTTTATTAATTTTATTTTAATATGAAAATAATAATTTAGTTGCTTTTGAGGTTGATATTGTAATAATTGCTTTTGAGGGCATGTGTGTGTGTGTGCAAGATTTCTGTCCTATGAGTTTAAAACAACATAAATGTATTTTAAAATGGCTTGGTAAGAGCTAGTTCAGCTTCTGTAATGGTCAGATAATGGTTCCTTGTGATATGGATGGAAAATGATGGAGGGCCCCATCTATTACACTCAGTCTAGGCTTTAAGGGTGTGGCCTCAGCACTTACACTTTCATGAGTGCGGTGTAAGCTTGTCAGTCCGGACACGAAGGGGTACATTTAATACATTGGGAGTTATATTGAAGATGGGATGTTGCCCATAGCAACCAATCAGATTCTACTTCTTATTTATTTAGCACCTTATAGTAAATAATATACTATCTTCAATAGTACCTCCATCTTACTGAAATTACCCCAATGTCTCTCATTTCCTGAGGAGCAATCTGTTGGCTTCCATTGAGTGATACTGATTCTGCCTGAAGAGAACAATGGGGCAGATGTATTAAGCCTTAACAAGAGATAAATGCAAGGGTGATAAAGAGAGATAAACGCCCAGCCGATTACATTCTAACTGCCATGGTACAGGCTGTGTTTGAAAAAAGTCAGTAAGGAGCTGATTGGCTGGATGGTTATCTCTCTTTATACCCTTGCATTTATCTCTTGTTAATGCTTAATACATCTGCCCCAATGAATGGAATTTCTGTTTTGGTGAGTTGGACAGTAGGTCCTTCTCAAACATGGGGGTAGATGTATCAAGCTTGGTAAAGTGATAAACTTGAAGATGATGACGCAGCAGCCAAATGAGCTCTAATTGTCATTTTTCAACCCCAGTCTGTAGCATGACAGTTGGGTGCTGATTGACTGCTGCATTATCACCTTCCACTTTATCACTTCACCCACTTTAATACATCTGCTGCTAAAGAGGCATTGCAGGTATCAGAGCAGTGTGGCTATCTGATGGAGAGGCATACTCAGCCACGAGATGGGGTGGAAGGAATAAATAATCTTTGTTTTGGACACTACACTGAGTGAGTCTTTGGTGCCTATTCATTCAAGTGAACTCTTCCATTATACATGCATAATGAAAATTTGCTGTGGTGCTTACAACAAGCTTATAGTAGTTCAATGGGCTATTTAATTGCAGCCCTGGCCCAGGCTGCGCTTACGTACCACAGATTACTGTATGCCCCCTCCTGAGCAGTAAGTAGGGTTTTATTTTCTTCCCTTAGAATGGCCATTGCAGTGCATTCGCACTCGCAGCTCCTTGGCACTTAAGCAGGAATTTATGGAATATTGCATGCTAGTGGTTGGCTTACTGCATGAGGTAATAGGTTTAAAACAGGGGTGGGGAACCTCAGGCCCGGGGGCCGTATGCGGGGAGTCCCACTCGCCCGGCGGCTTTGCCGGGAGTCAAGTACAGGGGAATACTCGCAAGAGGTCGGTAGTTCTTGCGAGATTCCTATTAATCAACAGCAGGCGGAGACTATCAGTCTTATTCAGCGGCAGCCGTTGGAGCGTGGGACGGCTGCAGCAGGACAATTCGCAAGATAATTTTTTTACTTATGGCCCCCGAAGGATTTTTTCCCCATACAAATGGCCCTTGTCACAAAAAAGGTTCCCCACCCCTGGTTTAAAATCACATAGGCCCAGACATTAAAGTGCAAGTTTAGCTGCCCACTGTTTACACTACGACTAATTGCATCTGCCCTATACCATCATATAAACAATACACTAAGTATTTGGCCACACCTGTTTATTACTTGAATTCAGGTGTTTCAATCAGACCTGTTGCCACAGGTGTAAAAAAATCAAGCTCCTAGCCATGCAATCTGCATTTGCAAACATTTTTGATACAAAATGAGTTGCTCTGAAGAGCTCAGTGACTTCAGGCATGCTACTGTAATTGGATGCCATCTTTGCAATAAGATTGTTCTTTAAATTTTATCGCTGCTGAATATTCAATGGTCAAATGTAAGTGATATCAATGGGGCAGATGTATTAAGCCTGGAGAAGAGATAAACTGGAGATAAAGTGGAGATAACTTGGAAGAGTTAACGCACCGGCCAATCAGCTGTGTTTGAAATATGACAGTTGGGATCTGATTGGCTGGTGCGTTATCTCCTTCCACTTTATCTCCAGTTTATCTCTTCACCAGGCTTAATACATCTGCCCCATTATTAGAAAGTGGAAGCATTTAGGAACAGCAGCAACTCAGCCAGGAAGCTGAAGTCCACGTAGAATCACAGACTGGGGTCAACGACTGCTAAGGTACATGGTGCATAAAAGTCGCCAACGCTCTGCTGATTCCATAGTTGAAGAGGTCCAAAATTCCATTGGCAATAATGTAGGCACAAAAACTATGTGACAGGAGTTTAATAGATTGGGTTTCCATGGCTGAACAGCTGCATGCAAGCTCCACATCATCAAGTCCAATACCAAGCGTCAGATTGGGTGGTGTAAAAGCACACTGACACTGAACTGTGGAGCAGTGGAAACGTGTTCTGTGGTGTAATAAATCGTGTTTGTCTGCTCGGTGGTCAGATGGACAAGTCTGGGTTTGTCAGGTGCCAGGAGAACATTACCTGCCTGACTGCATTATGCCAACTGTGTCGTTTGGTTGTAGCTGCAAAAGGGAGACTATCTCCATTTAAAGTATATGTATTTGAATACAATGTCATTACAGTACCTGCTGTTGTGATGCTCAGGAGCCAAATATTTTTGTCCTTAAAGTGTATATTTCACATATATCCCAAATGTAAATAATGTTAATTTTTACTGTGAAATATGTTTTCAATATTTTCTAACTTAACATATTTCTGCAACATACTGTACATAACATATTTTCCCCTGTGTTAAATATGCTAAAGGTGCCCATACACGGTACAATTGTTGGGTGCAATGAGATGCGCGCTCCCATCACACATCTCATTGCACAGCTCAAAAAGTATGTGCTGCACATACTTCTTGTACTAGATCTCATCTCATCTCATCTCATTGCATTGTATTGCAGTTTGCTGAGATGCTGCCTTAACCCAAGCCAAATAAATTTGTCAAAATTGGGGTGAAAATTGGCAAGCAAACATTTTTATTCATCATAATGACATGTAGCGCCAAATATAATAGGATGAGAGCTTCACAAAGCAGCAATAATTTACCCTGCAAAACCGGGTTGATATTGCCATGCAACTAATTGCCGCTTTAAAAAAAAAAAAGGGAAAACTCTACCAAAATCTCTCACTTTTTGAAACTCTCACCCTATTACATTTGGCCCCTAATGTTAACCTTATCTAGGAAATATACACAACATTTTTTTATTTGAATTTATATAACAAATGTGAGCGAAGCTTTCATTTTTAGCGGATAGTTTGCGCATATCTCAAAGAGAAGTTGGCACTCAAGGGGTTAAAATCATTAACTTCTGGTGATTATACATTAATCAATTAATATACTAAAGCTTTTAAAAATGAAAAGTGGTGTTATTGCCCATATCACCAATCAGATTCTGTATATCATTTATTATGATACAATAGAGAAATGATAGACAGAATCGTATTGGTTGCTATGGGCAATATCACCACTTTTAATTTTTAGAAGGTTTAGTAAATTTACCTCATACTATCTTCTGTAAAGAAAATATGAGATGTATCCATGTGCCATTTTAACAAATTAAAATTCTTAATTACTTACTTGAGAGCCAGTAACCTTTTGGCTACTTGTATCCTTTTTAATAGACAATGTGGAACTCTGGTGATCACCAAATACAACATTTTACTTTCAATGCACTTCTGCATGTTTCTTTTGTAACCTTTATCTAATCTGTATGGTAAATAAAACTAGGCTTTTACAATAATTGTTTGTTAAAATGTTGTGATCATCTAATCCTTCCTTAGGAACAAATCAATATTTGATCTTACCTACAAAGAAATGCATTGATTTATACAATGGAAAAGAGCAGTCATTGAGCCTAGTAATCATGATAAGGATCTAATTCTGAGCTAGGAGCAGAGGAAAAACAGAGTAATACCCCTTTCACACTGCAGCTCTTAACTGGTATATTGCCATTTTTTTTAGCCTTTTAAAAAGGTTACAGCTGCAGTGTGAAAGCGCTAGTCTGCATTTACCAGTTACGAATAACCTGTACTTGGGGGTAAAAAGTCCTACACAGTTCAGAGCCATTTTTTATGCAGTGTGAACGGCTCTGAACCGGTATATAGGACTCAGGCAGCAGTGAGCACTGAGCGGATTAGCAGCACAGTGAATATTTGACCGGGTCTCACTCATTACATATGAACTCATATGCGGCTCATTCATATGCGCATATGTAATGATCTATACCTGGTATTTATGTGCGGTGTGAAAGGGGTTTAAAACGGTAATATACCGGCTTTCACCTGCAATGTGAAAGGGGTTAAGTGGCTCAGACCCGTTTTAAATACCGTTTCAAAATACCAGGTTTTAAACTTTTAGGCAATGTGAAAACAGTATAAGGAACTTTGTAATGTTGCAATGCAGGTGGGGCAGATGTAATACATGCAAAGAGATTTAATAGGACATTTACCAAAATGGATTCGTAGAAAAAAGGTGTATTCGTAGGGAGAAATACACCTTTTTTTTACGAATTTGTATTTTCGGGATTTACAATCCCAAAAATACAACAATTCGTAGTCCTAAAGATGGAACATTCGTATTTGTATTTACAAATACGAATGTCTACACCATCGATAGAATACGACAGAAATCACCATTCAAAAGAATGGTGGTTTCTGATTTACTAAGCAGCCGTACTGATAATACGGCTGCTTAGTGGTGTAAAACACCCACGCAAATACGACAGGAAAATAGAACACCATTTTCATGTCGTATTTGCGTTTTAGCCTGCACGGATCAGTCAGATCCGTGCAGGCTTCAGTGTAAAAAAATAGAAAAAGTCGGCTCCTGATTGGCCTGCTAGGCGGCCAATAGAATTCAGTCTGAGGAGAGGCGCCGAATATGAAACATCTCAGCATCTCTCCTCAGCGCGATGCAGAGACAGCGGAGACAGCGGGGAGCGCCGACAGCTGTGAAGATTACCTGGATTACGTCGGATCAAGAGAAGACTTCTTCAGCGCAGGACCAGGTGAGTAGGATTTCCTTCCACAGCTCCAACATGGATTTCTTCGGACCCGGACACCGCCATGGACCTGGAGGACGACACGGACCGTCGACATGGACCTGGAGGACGACGCAGACAGCCGACATGGACCTGGAGGACGACACAGGACATCAGGACCAGGGCTACCTACGGGATCAAGAAAGGTAAGTATCAGTATGTATGTAATGTGTGTATTAAACTTTTATTTAAAATGGGTGTCAGTGTGTTTTATTTAACTATTTTTTTTACTGTGGCACTACAAGACCCAGCGGGCCCTTTAATGCCCAGCAGGCTGGGACTTGTGGTTATCCAAGTCCCAGCTTGCTGGCACTTGTAGTGCCACAGTAAAAAACAATAGTTTCATCTATTTTTTACACCGCTATCAGCTCGATGCCCACCGCCCAGGGGCATCGAGGACAGCACCAGGCTTCAGCCTGGTCAGGTAAGTCCTGGAGGGGGGGACCCCTTTATTGGGGGGGTCCCCACTCCCCCAGGGCCCCTGGCCAGGCTGACTGGTCGGTAGGGTTAATGCTTTGGCCGGGGGGACTTGCATAAAAAGTCTCCCCCCGGCTGTGGCATTACCCTGCTGGCTGGTTTTGCCTGGGGCTGGTTCTTAAAATACGGGGGACCCCTAGTCATTTTGTCCCCCGTATTTTGGGAACCAGCCCCAGAGCAGGAGCCTGGGGCTGGTTGTTAAAAATCAGGGAACCCCTATTTGTCGGGTTCCCTGATTTTTAATTACCGGCTCCAGCCTCTGTCAGCCTGGTGCTGGTTTCGGCTGTGGGGGGGACCCCACGCCGGTTTTTTATTTATTTATTTATTTAATTTTTTTTTACACCTTGCAGCCTGCACGGATCTGACTGATCCGTGCAGACTGCCTACAAATAATTCGTATTAGCAGCCGTATATACGGCTGCTAATACGAATTCCTACGACATCGGAGGGTTACAAAGCAGTCGTATATGACTGCTTTGTAACTGATCCTCCGGAACACGACTTTGCATACGACTTAAACAGTCGTAGGGAAAATACCAATACGAAAAACTAGGTTTTTCATATTGATAAATTTCCCCCTTAATCTAGGTTACCACTTTTCAGTTATTGGGCCAATTTGAGTATAATCAGATTATTTTGTAGCATGTAGGCATGTATATATGCTTGCGCAAGGAAATCGCATCGCATCACATGTCCTGTTTTAGTGCCGATGCATTCGATGCGATCTGAGTAGTTTATATGGATGGAATATGGATGGACGTTTGTCAGTTAGTTACCGTAGCTATGCTTTCAGAATAAGCTTAAACTATGGAAATAGCGTAGTCAGTCAGAACTTGCGTTAGTGTTCCCGGTCCCTGTCAGATTCATTCTGAGGTGAATAACTGACAGTGATGGCTGCTTCAGTGAGTGCTCAGAATGTGACAGAGGTGACAGTCATGGCAGGTGAACAACTCGCCATGTTCACCTTGCCTAATTCTGAGGAGGATGCTGTGGTGTTTTTCAGCGACACCAGTTGCTGACCGTCACGCAGACTTGCCATCCAATGCATCTGTCCATGAGGTCAGTCTTCGAGCGGCCTACTGGTTCCCGGGGTTCCGGTTACCATTTGTGACCCTTGTCAGGTTCATATACGCATGGGCAGAGTAGATGACCAGTGTGCTGTACTGTGAACATGGACTGCACATGTCCATCAAAACCACCATGCAGTATAACAGCTTGATGAGGGAGGCATGTGCGATGGATTTACTTTCACAGCTCCAGAGGCAAATTGGCGGTCCTGGCATGGTGGTGGAGGTAGATGAAAGCCTTTTTGTGAAGAGGAAGAATAATGTGGGGAGGATGCTGCCTCAGCAATGGGTTTTCGGAGGGATTTGCAGGGAGACAGGTGCCTGCTTTCTCATTGCAGTGGAAAAAAGAGACGCCACTATGTTGATGGCCGCGATCAACTTACATGTCGCTCGGGGACCTGTAATATACTCTGATTGCTGGAGAGCATATAATACAGAACAGCTACAGCATGCAGGTTATGATCACGCAAGGGTGAATCATACCTATAACTTTGTAGACCCAGACTCAGGGGTCCACATCCAAAATATATAAGAGTTTATTGTATATAGTGTGGCGAGCGCAGCGAGCCACCGACCCCGAAGCGTGGCGAGTGCAGTGAGCCCCGCGAGGGGACGCGGAAAACATGTAAAGTAATCCGCATCCGCTCGCCAAGCTTCGGGCTCGGTGGCTTGCTGCGTTCACCACACTATATAAAATCAACTCCACGTTGACATGGATAGTGGGGGTATGAAAAGGTCGGGAGGACGCGTTCCGCCGCCGCTCGCCATGCTTGGGGGTGGCGTGGATAGTGGAGGGGTGGCTAGAAGTATGTGTGTGTGGGGGGGGAGGTGTGGATAAAAATTGTAGTACAGTTAATGCCATCACACCCTATAAAATTGCATGCAATCGAATGCGATTTTGCATGAGGTACAATGGCATGCGATGCGATAAGCCCGGGGCAAAATAGCAGTGAATAAATTACTTACTTAGTAAGATCGCATCAGGGCAAAAGAGCAGTGAATACATTACATTACTTACTTAGTAAGATCACATCGCACGCATGGTATGACACATGATGCGATGCGATTGCCTTACGCAGAATAGCCTACTAAGCAAATTGCTTAGTGGGCCCCCGGGTACTACATAAGTACCATTTATGAAAAATCTGCATAATGTTATTTGGAAAACTCATACTACCCAACATTTCTGTAGTGGGATGTTCCCTAGGGGGCATGTGCACAGCAAAAGGTGGAATGGCTGTAAAATTGGGAGCCTTGCCTCCCATTTGGCATCACTGTGGAGGTAAACCCAGAGCTTGTCTCTCTCTCATGCAGTGGCAGGATTTCCAAATGCAGTCCACAATCTCCCACTCTGCTGAACATTGGAGTATGAGCAGGATTCTGGGGGAACGGTGGAAGAACCAAGTAACTATCCATGGACATTAATGTACACATTGGTATTTTTATACACTGGATACTGTATGGAATACAGTATTAATATCTAACACTATAGATGGTTTATAGTATAGGCTGGTATAGGGGGGTTTCAGGCAACCAGAACCCCCCCCCGCCGTTTGCCTATGCCATGTATAGACACTGTTCACTTGTGGACAGCATCTATACACCGCTGCTTTGCTAAAAAGGAGCGAACAGCGAATAGCCGGGAGAGACAATAAACTATAAGTCTGTGCTACCAAGGCCATGAAGTGGTAGCTGTTATCAGGATGGGGGCAGGGAGGTAACAGGAACAGTATAGGGGGAAGGAAAGAGATAAGCAGGTAGTAGGCGCCTCCCCATGGGAGTAGACCCATACTTAAGGACAGGACAGGTATGGGGGAGGATCAGAGAGAGCAAGAGGGCACGCAGTAAGGATTGTGGAGACTCACCAGCAGCTTTAAAGTTAAAAAGAAGCAATGGACTGTCCTAAGAGATCCAGAGAAGTGCCAGCGAGATTTAAGGGACCGGAGCAGCAGAAGAAGAAAACAAGGAGGGCTCCAGCAGCAGGAGATCTGAGATCGGCACCAGGAGGGCAGCATCCAGCTGTGGAACGGGCCGGCCGAGAGGAAGAAAGAGGCAAAAGACAGGACTCTAGCAGCGGGCAGCAGCGCCGAAGAGAAGCAGCAGCAGCCGGGACATACACACAGAGTCGGGTAGGAGCATCCCCAGGGCCGCACTCGCAGCCAGAGAGCAGCCCGTCCCCTCCTTACCCGACTCCCAGCAGCAGCGGGCACCAGCAAGAACATCCAGAAAGCAGCAGAAATATTATAAGTATCTATATTTATTGGCATTTGTATCCCTTATTATTCTTTTACTTAATTCCATATTCGGCACCCTGCTACCATCTGATGTCACAAACTCCCAATGTCTCTGTAATCTTATGAATTCAATCTTTAATGCAGATAGAATTTTACCACATGTTTTATATTATGCTGGGTAACTTCCCCTAAGGAATAACAGCACCTAATAGAGTTTTACACCTATTACCTAACAGTACAGTTGGGATTCAGTGCTGAAGTTTTTTCAATGCAGACTTCTAGCAGTTTAAGGCCAAAAAATGAGTACTTAGGGATTTATTATTATACTCGCTGCAGCCTTTAGCAAAACAGCAGAGAATTAGGCCCAATGTTCAGGCAAGTTGCAAAGAATGTCCACCCCCCCCCCCCCCTAATTAAATTACTGAGGGCTTGTTTACATGGCATAGCATGTAGAGATCATGATAGAGGTATCCTTTCAATACAATCCATTCATCTACTCCTCCCACTAAGCAGAGCATACAATGGAGTCAGCAGGCTGCCTAGCAATGATAAACAAATGTATAATTTGTGCAATAACACATTAATATGGTTATTATTATTATAGTATTATTTATAAGGCGCCACAAGTGTTGTGCAGCGCCGTACAAACATGAAATGTATGATTACAGATGAGCGTTTGCAGAGCTGAGTTATTTCAGATCACATGTATAGGGGAATTACATAGTTTTAAGTAACATAATATAACATTGTGCAGCACTGTTATTAGGTTATGGCAAAGCATAGGTTTAGATAGGCAGAATGCAAATATGGGAACACGTGGTTTTGTTTTTGAAGTTAATATAATGCAAAATAAGGCAAGAAAATTCATTATGTGGTGCAATTTTCAGCGTGCAAGGCATCATAGGGGTATAATAGACAGTATGATAAAGATGTTGATGATTGAGGGAATGATAAATGGTAACAGGTTACATTAAGCTGCAGTCAGTAATATAATATGGTGTCACATACAAATGAGTAAATTCATTGTTACATGCGTGTATGTACAATAAGTATAGTAGTACAGGAGATCAATAAGTGAATTCATTACGGTTGTGCATAAGCATTTTACTTCATATTAGACTTTTATATCTTTGGCAGATCCAAACTTACTGTTATTTCATGAAAAGCGCTGGGTTAATCGGCTGACGTATACAAAATATGTTGCTGTTAGAATTTTGTTAAGTCAATTCATGTATAAGAAGTAATGAATATAATTAGGGCACAGGGGTGGAACCATAGTTCTCACAGCAACTAAGTTTGTAAGTTAAGTTTTTAAGGGGTACATGCTTGGCCTTAGCAGGGAAGTAATACTGCTGACGCTGGGTGCAAAGTAGATGGGCCCCCTTTAACAGATTATACATAAAAAAAAAAAAAAAAAAAAAAGGGTGCACACATAACTGCACAGTACAGGTAACCGCTCAGTGCACGTTAGCTTGCCAATTAGGCGGAATGTGCTGGAAATTCGGAAAAGGAATAAGCAAAGCAGAATAATCACAGTAAAATGAAAGTCATTTTGTGTGACTTGGGTGGTAAACAGCTTAGTGAAATGTCCAATGCCAACGGGGCTTCATGGGATGTTACAAATTTCCATGAGGGTAGCTATTCTGTCACTTGTATAAGGATAGAAGCAGGGTAGGAAAGGGAAAAAGGAGAATGCAGGGAGGTGGCATTATAGGATTATTGCTCAGGTTTGGGAGACTGCATGATGCAACGTATTTACACACAGAACAAACTAACATGCTTTATGTCACCTCGCAGTGCAACCCTTTTTCTTCCACATGCAGATGCCTAATGATCGGAGGAGGCGGGCAGGCTGATGATCCTGACGGACGCTGAGCTACGGCAATGCTGAAAGCGTAGTATGCGAACGGACTCTTTCTTGACAGGAATGAGTTCTAGCGTGGTGGCAAAATGATGGTATAACCAGGTTCCAATGCCCCATACATTGTATGTGCATAAAGTAGCAAGAGCCTTACATTTGCCATAGCGAAGAAAGCAACAGTGCAGCGTCGCTTACCAGTCGTTTCAAGAGGCGCTCAGAATAGTGCGCAGCTGCGGGGTACGGGCCCAATTGGGGAAGATATCGAATCAGCATTTAGGCTCCTCCCCCTTCACCTACATAGTCACGGATTCATGGGACTAAAGTTCAAGGGCAGTTATTATGTGGCTCTATGCTTACCCATGGATGGCGCCATTTTTGAAAAATTCAGCATGTTCCTGCACTGGTGCGTTGAGGTGGGGACAGGCTGCAGGACATTTGCGCACCATCTGGATGACTTTCTAAGGGTCGGCCAGGCGAACACTGACACATGCGAGCGTTTGTTAAAATCCACGTAGGCGCTGTTCCACACTTTTGGGGTTCCCATAGCAACGGAGAAAACAGAGGGGCCTATGAACAAACTGTCGTATCTGGGAATAGAAATAGAAACCACCGACAGGCGGTGTAGGTTACCAGAGGACAAGATTGCTGGCATTATGAGGCAGATTGGGGAGCATGCCAGAGCAGACAAGATGACACTAAAATATCTCCAATCATTGCTGGGGTCACTGAATTTCACATGCAGGGTTATCCCAATGAGCAGAATCTTCTGCCGACCAGGGCTGGCAACAGAAATCTTGGGGCCTGGTATACTGATATATCTAGGGGGCCCAATACCCCGCCCCCTTGAGCAGAACATTGTTAGTATTATGCATATTAAACGTGTTTTTTATTGTTACAAAGGAAATAGAATTAATATTCACTAATATCGGAGGGAGGTTCCAGTCAAGTACCCAGGAATCCAGGCAGGTGCCTTTTAAACCATTGCTAGGCACTGCACTGACACAGCCATGCTTATAGCCCCCGAGTCCCTCAAAACCTTGGGGTCCCTCACAAGCTTGGGATCCGGTACATGTGATCCTCTTGACCCCCCCTGTCGCCTGCGATTAAGCTGACAACAGAAATCAGAGAAGGCATGTTGATGTGGGAAACATTTCTAAGGGAATTTAATGGTATTCGCATCTCTCCGGCACCGCCCGTGGCGAGCAAGAGGCTGCAGCTGTACACCGATGCAGCAGGGTCTTGTGGTTTTGGGGCATATCTCGTGGGAGAATGGTGCGCATCCCAGTGGCCGCAGAGCTGGGTCGGAGCAGGGCTGACCAGGAACATGCTGCTGCTAGAGCTGTTCCCGATCATAGTAGTGTTGGAGTTGTGGGGTAACAGGTTAGCCAACAAGAAAATAACCTTCTGATGTGACAACATGGGGGGTGGTTCAAGCAGTCAACAGGCAGAGTGCCTTCTCCCCACCAGCGATCAACCTGATCAGGTATTTGGTATTGGTTTGCCTGCGCCACAACATTAACTTTCGCGCCAAGCACGTCCCAGGGGTAGATAACATCAGAGCGGATGCCTACTCAAGGGGAAAGTTGGGAGCCTTTAGGGAAGCGGCACCACATGCGCAGCTGCAAGGTTTAACATGTCCACCTCATTTATGGAAGGTTGTCAAGATGGCGTGAACAAGCTGGTGAAAGACTCGTTAGCGCCTGCGGCAGGGAGAAGCTGCAGCTCATGGCGGCAGTAAAGGGCGCATGCAAAGAGCTTGTCAAGGCAGCGATGCTCAGAGAGGCATTCGCAACACCCTTCAGGAACAGGGGTCTCCAGCGGTCTGTTTTCTTTACAGGAGGAAAATGAGGACTCCCAGAACAGGGTCCAAGGGTGAGATACGGTGGGGAAGCATTTCAGTTCAGGAGCAGAGAAGAGCGTGCAAATGGTTACATATAGGTTCTAGATTAATAGGGCGAGGGAAGGTCACGGTGAGGTGGCGGGCTATGGTTCTAGGAACCTAGCGTTGGTGGAAGTACTGCGGGCCAGCCAAAGATTGGCGCCAGGAAACGGAGGCACCCCAGAAGAGGGGGTGCAAGATCCAAGGCCTGGCGTCGAGGGGGGCAATTGGGGGGCCCCGGGCGGGTACAGATTTCAGTTGCGAGAAGGGGCCCCCCTCCCCGGGCGGCTTGATTCAGTTACGTTGGAGGGCTGGTGGACCGCAGTGCTATCTTTGCCACCTGAGCGAGTAAGATTATATTTGTAATCTGATTAATAAATGTGACCTTTAATTCGCCAAAATAAATGACTCAGTTTGATTATTCCAGGTGAAGGGAAAAGGGAGGGGCGGTTTCAAGGGTGGGTTTCTTAGTCTGTCAGGGTTAAAAGAATGGCGGAAGCATCAGACGCTCAGAGGTTTAAAAGGAGCGAACGGCGAATAGCCGGGAGAGACAATAAACTATAAGTCTGTGCTACCAAGGCCATGAAGTGGTAGCTGTTATCAGGATGGGGGCAGGGAGGTAACAGGAACAGTATAGGGGGAAGGAAAGAGATAAGCAGGTAGTAGGCGCCTCCCCATGGGAGTAGACCCATACTTAAGGACAGGACAGGTATGGGGGAGGATCAGAGAGAGCAAGAGGGCACGCAGTAAGGATTGTCCCACCCACCCACCCTTGGACGAAGAAGGAGCAACATCCAAACAGCATCTAGTTACAGCAGAGATTGTCTTAACAAAAACAGAAGTACTGCGGGCCAGCCAAAGTTTGGCGCCAGGAAACGGAGGCACCCCAGAGGAGGGGGTGCAAGATCCAAGGCCTGGCATCGGAGGGGGCAATTGGGGGACCCTGGGCAGTGCTAGATACAGCAGAGATTGTCTTAACAGAGGCGGAAGTACTGCGGGCCAGCCAAAGATTGGCGCCAGGAAACGGAGGCACCCCAGAAGAGGGGGTGCAAGATCCAAGGCCTGGCGTCGAGGGGGGCAATTGGGGGGCCCCGGACGGGTACAGATTTCAGTTGCGAGAAGGGGCCCCCCTCCCCGGGCGGCTTGATTCAGTTACGTTGGAGGGCTGGTGGACCGCAGTGCTATCTTTGCCACCTGAGCGAGTAAGATTATATTTGTAATCTGATTAATAAATGTGACCTTTAATTCGCCAAAATAAATGACTCAGTTTGATTATTCCAGGTGAAGGGAAAAGGGAGGGGCGGTTTCAAGGGTGGGTTTCTTAGTCTGTCAGGGTTAAAAGAATGGCGGAAGCATCAGACGCTCAGAGGTTTAACAGAGCTTCAAGTGGCAGGTGGTCTAACACCTTCCCGCCCCCCACCACAGGACACTGCTGATTACCATTCTACAAAATAAAGTAGAGATGTGTCGCCCCCATTGTGTAGTCAGGCTGATGCTAGGAGTCGTATTTACCAACATTGATTTGCTGCCATTCTGCATAAGCTTAGACGTAATCAAATTGTGACCAATGGTTGTGAAAGCAATATGAGGCTGCATCTTTGGATGTAGAGCATTTTTATTTGCAACGTCGACAGGATGGGTCTTTTTGCTTTGGATGCTTTCCTCAGCATTATCCTGTTTTCATTTTGCACCACCTCTGAGCCAGGCCACATGCCAGCAATGTGCATACATGATTTCAGTAACTCACTTTAATGAAGTCTCCAATTAGGCTTGGTTCACAGCTCTCTGTGTTCATCATTACATTTAATAAAGGAATCTAATTAAAATGTTTAAAAATATATTTTTCTGTTTAGTTTCTCTGTGTACCCAAACAAAAATAGAGCACTTCTTTGTGCAGTTTTTAACACCATATTTGTGACTTTGGCAAAGCAGCTGCTCCTTTTTCTGGAACTTTTTAGAACACAGTTTTATTTTGAATCTTTCTGAGTGTGTAGTTGTCACTTTGGCATGCGGGGGAGAGAAGTTCCTGTGCGACGGAAAAGTATACTTATTATTCCATGTAGCGCTAGAACCCTCAAAAGCATTAATTATGAATATGATGTGACATTATTTTTATTCTATCTTCTCTTTTATAAGAGGCCATTTACTTTTTTTTTTTGTATGACTTATTAATTTGTAATTCAAATGTTCCATTCTACTTGAATCTTGTCATGTTCTAAGCTTTCCATGGGTAATTGTTTAAAATACGAATAACATGTTATTTTTTTACATCGCATGCTTCATTAATTATTCTCTAAATAAGTTTACTTACTGTTAAATTTACCTTCTGCAATTAGTTATTTTATATTTTTTTATTTTCGTTCAGAACGCTCAGCAAGATCGCTCAGTGATGTGTCAGCTGTGTGTCAGCGCAGTGTGCTGTGCGATCTGTCTGGGTCAGTGTTCTCCGATGTGAACCCCTATGCCTGCCCTGCAATATTAATAGAATTATCCAGCATGCTGGATATTAATCACTGGGTGGTAGCACCGCGCGGGGCCACCCATCACTATCATTATGGCCCCTACACATGAAGCTTAGTCAGATGCCCTGAAATTGCCCCATGTCTATGTCCCATAACACTTAATTTAGTTCATTTAGTTTATCGGCTGAAATTGACAAAACAATCTAAACTATAACCACGTGCTCTTTTTTTTGTAAATGCTCTTAATGTACTTTACAGTTCCTCTGACACACAGTCAGATGACAACTCATAACATACTGTAGTCACATAGCCATTTTCTGGGCTGAGGGAAAACATCATTAACAAATAAGTTACTGGGCCAGATTCAGATGTAGATGGAGTTGCTATGGCTGCTGTTAATGGAAGCAGCAGCAATAGGTCTTATAGTGATAGCTGTTATAGCGATAGCACTAACAGAGATAGCTCCTATAGTGATAGCTCCTATAGCGATAGCTCCCATAGCGATAGCTCCTATAGCGTTAGCTCTTATAGTGATAGCACTTATAGCGATAGCTCCTATAGCGAAAGCTCCTATAGCGATAGCTCCCATAGCGATAGCTCCTATAGCGATAGCTCTTATAGTGATAGCACTTATAGCGATTGCTCCTATAGTGATAGCACTTATAGCGATAGCTCCTATAGCGAAAGCTCCTATAGCGAAAGCTCCTATAGCAAAAGCTCTTATAGAGATAGCACTTATCGTGATAGCTCTTATAGCGATAGTTCCTATAGGGATAGCACTTATAGCGATAGCACTTATAGTGATAGCTCCTATAGTGATAGCTCCGAAAATCACAAAATGACATTTGTGATTATTTTAGCTGTCTAAAAAAATGCACCCTATTGCTTGCGCCCTTGGTCTTTAACATAAAATGAAACACTTGATTTCAGAATTCAATCTTTTACTCACCTATCCAATAGGCTACTGAACTAACAAGATATTTCCCCAACATAGACATTCCTTACACACCTCAAGTTCCCATTACTTTCAATGTAAGGCCAATAGCAGCCTGCAACTGAATTACCCACTTTGCTTGTTGAAAGATAAGGACATTAACACTTAGGCCAGTATTCAATGCTAAATTACGCTATGTGCAGCGAATCCTGTTTAGGATTCGCTGAACACTCGCAGGGTTCCAGAGGGCTGGAACATTCGCTGCCAGTCCTCCCTTTCACCCTATTCAACACCACAGGGGCTCGCTGCCCCTGATGGCGATTTTTAACTCCCAGGGACGACAACAGGAAGGGAGATGGAAGCCTCCCTGCCTGTGCCCAAATGTGTGTGTGGGGGAGGAGGGCTCCCAGGGAACACAGGCAGCAAAAGCTGCCCCCCCCCCCCTCCCCAGGAGAGCTGGCAGGGGAAACGAGTGGGGAGCCGCTGCACTGGTCCCACTCGTGCATATGTAATGAGCGGGACCAATGTGAAGTTGATATATAATGAGCGGCTCCCCACCCCCTGATGGCGAATGTGTAAAACATTTTATATATATATGCATGCACCTTCACAAAATAGCATGCCCCTTCACAGAATAAAATTTCTGTTTTTTTTACACAAAAAAACTTTTATTTTAAAAGATCCTTTTCCAGTTCACCTTAAAAAGATGTTGAATGCAAAGCGGTGAATCATGGCGAAAATCATGCTGAAAGCAGTTCTCCATCCTAGCATTGAATACACTCTTGGCGAATCCCAGGGAAAACCCCATTGAAATACACCAGCTAATTGCAGCGAGCATGAAACGGAGAACTGGCCGGCATTCACTGGTCACTTTTGGCGAACAGTGAACATTGAATAGGGTGAATCAGATTTTCAGTGAAAAAGATTCACCGCAAGGAGTGAAAACCAGATTTGCCGAAAAAATGGTGAATCGGGAGCATTGAATACTGCCCTTAGTATTGTAGCTAAAAAGATAACAGTATTTATTCACAATTTAAATATGCAATATGCAATAAAGTAAAATTGCATAATAAAAAACAAACCATAAAGATGACATACTATATAAAAAAGACAATACTGCATATGGCACAATAAATTACAAAGGAGAAATTACACATGGTATATAGCCTTTAATCCCAAAGATGGGATACAGCCCTGTACAAATATTTTAGGGTCCTTTACAAGGCATACTTTTTTGTGACCCTCTCTGCCTGAATCAGACCTATATATTTGGAGACAGAAAAAAGAGACAGTACCCCTATGCAAGTGTAACGCTTAGTTCACTTGCTTAGCTAATGTTTTGTGCCTCCACCCAAGCTTTTGTTATAATGACCCTATGGGTAATTAAAATAGGTTAGCTAGGGATAATCTCTAATTCTAATATACAGATTAGTTATTCAATACAATTATAAAGTAAAAACGTCTTTATATTTTTTATGATAAATTAACAACACTTAGGCTATATTAGTATACATTAGTATAATAACAATTATCAAATATTAAAGTGGAAATAAAAACAAATATATATATACCTGTACAACAGACTACTTGCATGCAATACAAAAAACTTTAGAAAACCAATTTGTTAGATTTAAATATATATATATATATATATATATATATATATATATATATATATATATATATATATATATATATATATATATATATATATATATATATAGGGGATCAAAGGATCAGGCGGCACTCTCGGATTTATATATATATACAGAGTACAGATGGGGCAGCACATCCAAACACAAACGTACGTGCTCCGGTGCCAAGCCAGATGATACCGCGGTATCCAGTAATAAAGGAAATGACAGGCGGCACCCGGAGGCTGTTTCAATAAGTCACGGCAGACAGAGCTGGATTTCCTTTATATATATATATATATATATATATATATATATATATATATATACATACCCGGGTATAAATAAAAAATGTAAAATATTATTATTGCTAATATGTCAATCCCAGTTGTGCGCAGTTGGGGCCCATATAAGATCCAGTGTAGCCACTTACTGGATAAAGTCTCTGTATGCTAGTATAGCATTAAATTCCGCTATGTTCTCCTTTTACGTAGTTTGACCTCCAGTTAATAAAGTGTATCTTAGGTTCGTGTCCTTTGCAACAATGACATCCAAACTATACTTGTGCTGAATCACACCCTGAGAAGTATACTGTACAACTCTTCTCTATGGTCCAATTATGAACAATTAAAGTTATTTTCTTTAATGTAAAGTAACTGTGTTAGCTGCATATGCGTTTATCTGAGCACAGTCCTGCAGAAGTACAACAGGCTATGGAGGCAAATGATACAACGTTGCAATCGCTAGCAAATCACTTGAATCTCTTGAAATGTAACATTTAGATGAAAGCATGTATCAATGTCCTCAGTTCAGTTTTGTAAGTTCAGGCCAGACTGTCAATGTATAAATGTATAAAGCTTTACTTTTATTCCTGAAACTGTTCCTCTGGAGCTTATATTGAGACTAAACTAACTTCTTAAACATGCAACGTGTCCTCATCAGTTTACATTTGCAACAGATATTAGAAGCTGTCTGCACTTAGGATGTTAATAATTATAGTCTCTGTATTCATAAAACGACAGGAATTATCATCACATCATATGACGTAGATAGCAGATCTAACATTGCACCACACACAGATTATACTGGCTGCCTGGTCATTGTACTACAGCTTTGCTGCTCCCCCAATCTCTGACTTGCTACGGCTGGCTTGTGTATGCTGCAAGTAGTGTCTGTACACAAGGCTGCTGGCTTCACTGATGCCACTCACCGCTGCGTGGACTATATAATCATCAGTCCTTCTTCACTTTATGGCCACTACAGCATCCATGGAAGAAAGTCTAGCACAGAAGCTGCTGCTGCTGCCAATTATAGTTAAGGCCCTGTATGGCTTAACTCTATTACTGACTCCTGCCGATGCCGAAAAGACCACCCTAACGACAGGTATTGCTCCCTTGATGCCCTGGTCTGGCTGTCACTCACTCACAGTGCCAGTCTTTGCTCTAGTTACAGCACATCTCCTTTACCAGCAGTGCAGGTAGCTTCTAGGATGTCAGTCCTGTCTGGGGTAATGGCGTTTTTTTTTTCTAACTGTCAATATGATGTTTTCATACTCTTCCCTAGGACTGTCATGTGACTGGCATCATGTGACTGGCATCATGTGACTCCCTTGTCACGAAGCATAAGGTGGCTCTGGAAGTTTCCACAAGTGTCCCTTTATTCTCTTGCCATCCATGTGTAAATACATGAAATACATTAAAATGTGAAAACACATGCAATTATCTAAGTATATACATCATACATTAATTATGTTCCATCAATAAAAATGACATATATACACATACATATACCTTCTCATGAACTACAGATTAACTTTTAAATCATAGCCTGTGCCTATGGAAATATGTATTTATAGACAAATGTTTTTCACAGATATTACTATATTTTCAGCAATGTATGCCTATCTGTTAGCATCTATTACAATTATATGCCTATTCAGAGCACTGAGTTTAGTTTGAAAATAGGGCGCTACAATCTCCCCCTGGGGATTCTGACTTACATAAAGGTCAGGATCACCATACAGATTCATATTGGTCTTTCATGTACTAAATGATATCTTTTTAAGCTTCAATATTAATTTAATTTCCTACATATCCAAAATAAGGCCAGGACATTACTATTCTAGGATGTACTAGCAAAGGGATTTCTGTAGGATTTCCTAGTTTTTCATAGGTAAAGATCCTAGGTGGTTTACATTCCCTTTTTGGTCTAGGTCAGTGGTTCCCAAACTGTGTGCCGTGGCACCCTGGGGTGCCGCGGAGCACTGGCAGGGGTGCCATGGGTTTGTGATCCAGGCCCAATTCAATTATTTATTGTCAATGTAATAGGCAAAACCAGTGCTTATGGCTTCCAGTCATAAAGTATTTGGACAAACAGAAGCGAATCATGTACATAACCACATAACTGAAACTAAGGATGACATATAAACACAATTTATTTAATGTCTAGGGGTGCCACGGAAAACTTTCTGATATTATAGGGCGCCGTGATTAAAAAAGTTTGGGAACCACTGGTCTAGGTGATTTAGGTATTTCAGGTGCTTCTACACCTAAATCATCACCAGATGGGTCTTGTGATATTTGATCAATACTCCCACTCCAACACTCTTCATTAACATTGCTATTATTTTCTTTTTCCCAATCATTGTCAGTAAAATTCATCACAGGAGCCATGGGCCCAACTAACTTCTCACTACTGACAATTAGGGGCATATTCTCTTTGTAGTAACACCCATGTCTATAGTCACAGGTATCTAACTCATCTCCATCTGCTATCTCCTCATCTGGTACAGTTGCCTTCAGGAAAGGTTTTGGATCAGTATCATTCAGTAATACATCAGTGTCTTCCCACCTTATATCTTGTGGTATGGGTAATAAGTGCTGTCTATGATATGTTAATACAGGGCCTTGCCTGTTCTCTGATATTAGTTGATAGACAGGAATATTAGGTAGTAGATTTAAAACAATATAGGGTTCTGTTTTCCACCTATTTGCTATTTTTTTTTCTTCTAGGTAACCCCAAATGTCTAATTAATACCTTATCTCCAGGGGATAGTGGATGTTCCCTCACATGGGTGTCATATCTGAGTTTGTTTCTGTCTCCCAACTTTCTAGCAACATTTTGTGCAAGGTTGTGGGCTTCTTTTAATTGTCTCCGTAATTGTTTCACATATTTTGTGTGAGTGGGAGCAGAGGGGGTAGTAATCTTAGTTCCCAAACACACATCTATAGGTAAGCGAGCTTCCCTTCCGAACATGAGTAAATAGGGGGAGTATCCTGTGGCCTCATTTTTTGTGCAATTATAGGCATGGACCAGATGTGAGATATATTGTCTCCATTGATGTTTTTGTTTTGTATTTAAAGTGCCTATCATATCCAGTAAGGTCCTGTTAAAACGTTCTGGTTGTGGATCTCCCTGTGGGTGGTATGGGGTGGTCCTCGATTTTTTTATACCACAGCAGTTACATAACTCATGAATTAGATGGCTCTCAAAATCTCTTCCTTGGTCAGAGTGAATTCTTCCTGGAAGGCCATAATGTATAAAAAACTTTTCCCATAAAGTCTTGGCTACTGTAATGGCTCGTTGGTTAGGGGTCACATATGCCTGAGCGTAACGTGTGAAATGATCTGTAATTACTAAAATGTTACTTTCCCGTCCGCTTGGATCTTCCAGTTTCAGAAAATCAATACATATTAAGTCCATTGGCCCAGACCTGGTATTATTTACCATATAGGCTGATTTTGTGGGCAATGTTTTTCTTACTACACAACTGCCACATGTTTTGCAGAAGCGCTCTATGTCTTGATTCATAAGAGGCCAATAAAATCGTTCAGAGATTAACCCCTTAGTCTTTTCATATCCCAAATGGCCATGGTTATTGTGCAAGGATTTCATTACCATTGTTTTGTACTTTGCAGGTAATACTAGTTGTAATTTCTTGGTTCCATCCTGTCTTCTGATGCATCTGTATAACAATCCTTGCATTACAATCAAATTCTTCCTTTGTCGAAAAAGAACTCTGGAATTGATGGAAAGGCTTGAATCAGTAAAATCTGTTTGATGGTTTTCAACTGCATGGATAATGGGAAAAATATCTTTATCTTCATACTGCTCTTTTGACATCTCATCTTTACTCACTACTTCCAATCCCTCCATTATAGAATGGCTTAGCCAGCAGTACAGAGGAGGGATGGCCCTTTCTGATGCCCCTATCGATGTTATAATGACAGGTTCCACATGTCTTGTGATATGAATTTGATGACATAACCCTTTTACTTCTGCAGCTGGGACCTCAATCCACTCTTCCTGTGCAATATGGACATCCTTCCTTGGCAATCTAGATAATGCGTCCGCATCCTGATTATTTATTCCTGGATGGTATTTAATGATAAAATTATAATTGGATAATGCTGCTAACCAGCGGTGACCAGTTGCATTTAACTTGGCCATGGAATGTATGTAAGTTAAAGGGTTATGAACTACAAAGGGAACACCATATAAGTAATCATGGAATTTATCAACAATGGCCCATTTTAAAGCCAAGAACTCTAATTTATGAACTGGATATCTTTTCTCACGAATGGATAAACCCCTACTGACATATGAAATGGGCTTTAATTTATTTTCTTGCAGTTGGTACAATACTCCACCTAGTCCTTCATAGGAGGCATCAATGTGAACTTCATAGGGGAGTTCTGGGTTGGCATAAGCTAATACTGGTGAATTGGTTAAACTATATTTTAACTTTAGAAAAGCTTATTCACACTGGACATCCCATCTTTCTCCAAAGGATTCCTGAGGTTTATAATAATTATCTCTTTTCAGGGATAGTTTCTTCTTCCAATTAGTGGGAGGATATCCCTTGGTTAATTCAGTTAAGGGTCTAGCCAGTTTGGAATACTGGGGTACAAATTTCCGGTAATATCCACAAAACCCCAAAAAGGACCGTAGATCTTTCAGGTTGTCTGGACGGGGCCAGTTCTTCACAACCTCAACTTTTTCTGGGTCGGTAGCTATACCTGTCCGGCTAACAATATGGCCTAAGTATCTTACTACTGATTGGCAAAATTTACACTTTTCCACTGATAGTTTCAGTCCTCTAGCTTGCAGCCTATCTAGTACTTTAAGGAGCCGCACATTGTGTTCCTCAAGAGTCTTTCCAAACACAATTATATCATCGAGATAAACCAATACTTCTCTGTAGCACATGTCCCCAACTGTTTTCTCCATAGTCCTCTGAAATGTAGCAGGAGCACCCTTAATTCCTTGGGGCATTTTCAAAAATTCAAAAAATCCGATAGGACAAATGAAAGCTGTTTTAGAGCGATCTTCTTTACTCATGGGGATTTGGTAATAACCGCTTCGCAAGTCTAGTACTGAGAACCACTGACTACCTTGAAGACAGTCTAGAGCTTCATCCACTTTCGGTACTGTGTATTGATCTGGTATAGTACGATCATTTAGAGTTCTATAATCAACACATAATCTAATTTCTCCATTTTTCTTTCGGGCGACCACAATAGGGGATGCATACGGACTTTCTGAATCAGCAATTACACTAGTTTCTAAAAGACCCCTTAAGTGTTTTCTCACATCCTCAAAGTCTGCAGGTGCTAACCTTCTTGACCTTTCTCTAAATGGGGTGTCATCTTTCAATCGAATATGATGTTCCACACCAGTAGCAGTACCTATATCCCACTCACTTTTGGAAAAAAAACTTGTTCTCTAAGTTGAAGTTGTTCCATCAACTGTTTTTTTCTTTCACAATCAAAATCACTACCATCAAAACAGGGTTCTAAATTCAGGGACACTATTTTATTTGTTTTTGAATCTGTGGCAGGAAGTCCTGGTGCACAGTTCACTCTCTGGCATATGTAATTACTGTTAGCTGATTTACTATCTACAAAGCTAGGTTGTTCTTTTTCTTGCTTTTCACACCACTTAATCAGATTTTTGAACATGTTAGTATTAGTTCCTACTATGGCAGGTAATTCTCCGTTATCACCAGGGGAGTCAGGACAAACTAAAGCTATAAATGGAACAGTTTCATTTGGTGTGATCAACCCAGGTTCAAATGAAATTAGAGCCACAACATAGCCTAAATAAGGATACTTTTGTTCACTCAAGCCCCTGATTGTGAGACCACTAAGTGGTTGGATAGGTACATCTGAGATATACAAATTATACCAGGACTCAACAATAATGGATACTTGAGATCCACTATCCATTAATACAGTACATTGATGTCCATTGATCATTGCTTTAACCAGTGGAGCCTTTCCCATTAAGCTATCAGGAAGACTATTTGACCACTGGGCACTCCCCATTGCTCAGACATTTATAACTGGGGAGTCTGTGAGGGGACCACAAAGCTCCCTTGTGAGTTTCCCGATTGGGATGGCATCCTCTGTGCAGTATAATTATTCTCTCTATTATTCCCAGAATTAAGGCATTCAAATGATCGATGTCCGATTTGCCCGCAACTATAACAAGTATAGGTAATGTGGTTACCCCTTTGCCTATTGGCTCCTTTTCCCATACCGGAAAGGCATATTAACATTGTTGGTTTGTTTTATCTGTAATTCTATGAGTTGATCTATTTTCTTGTTTTGCTCTTCCAGCAATCTGAATAGCCTCTCATCCATAGTGGGTTGATCAGAAGCAGGAAGAACCACTTTTACTTTTTTTTATAGTTTTCTCCCTATTTTCTATGTGGACTTCCTCCAATTTGACTTCTCTGACCAGCTCGGTTAAAGTAGGAGGAGGAACCTTTGTCACAGTACATCTTAATCGTTGAGCAACCGGATTATTAGTCAAAGCACCCTTGAGTATTTGCTTCATCCGTTGCTCATCCTCAGTTCCCTTAGCAAGACCTCCCTTATCAATAATTTTATAAATTAATCGATCAACTCTGTATATATAATGTGTTAATGTTTCTCCAGGCTCTTGATATGTGTTATTTAACCTGGCCAACAAATCCCCTACATCTTCCAATGTACCATATGAAAAATCTAAGGCTTCTATATAATCTTTTAGAGTAGCCTGGGAATTACTTCTTCTGGTAGCCTGAATAACTCCCATGGCTGGTCCCCTTAAACTCTCTACAACTCTCTGTTTCTTTATATGTTCCGGACACTGCCATTCTTCGGAGTGTTGTATTGCAGCCTCCCTCCACAATTCATAATTCTCTTCACCTGCAGGCACAGGTGATATCCCAGAGAAGATCCTTAAACGTCGGTATCCTCCCTCATAGTGCCACCTTTCCAGTTGACTAACAACTTTATCTACCACAGTTTCTACCTGGACCCCAGTGATTTCACCTTTATTCTCTTGTGGAACAGAATCTGAAGTGGTAGCATGGAAACAGCCCCCAGAAAATAATTCTCCTGATCCATGGTCCTCTGTTTCTGTGGCGTCTTCTCCCCCAATATTACCACTGTCTGGCCACAAAAGTTGTATCCTTCTTCCTGGTACATTTTCCATAGCAATCATTCTTGGAAAAAATACTTGGTCTAAATCGTTTCTGTTACTGATCAGTAAAGCAAATGGATCCCCATATTGTCCCTTCCACTTATCAACAATATATGGGTAACTTATTCCATACAATTTTTGTACCTCCTTTAGTACATTTTCCTCACTGACATCAGAGAAATTTCCTCCTAGCCCAAAACTACACTGCACATTAACCCCTTTATCTCTACACCAACGGAAAATGTCTTCCCCAGTTACTATTTCCATCTTTTAATTTTGGTAAACAGGAGACAACTATATGTTCGGATCTCGGCTGGTGCCTCCAAAATGTAATGCTTAGTTCACTTGCTTAGCTAATGTTTTGTGCCTCCACCCAAGCTTTTGTTATAATGACCCTATGGGTAATTAAAATAGGTTAGCTAGGGATAACCTCTAATTCTAATATACAGATTAGTTATTCAATACAATTATAAAGTAAAAACGTCTTTATATTTTTTATGATAAATGAACAACACTTAGGCTATAGAAGTATACATTAGTATAATAACAATTATCAAATATTAAAGTGGAAATAAAAACAAATATATATATACCCATATAAGATCCAGTGTAGCCACTTACTGGATAAAGTCTCTGTATGCTAGTAGAGCATTAAATTCCGCTATGTTCTCCTTTTACTTAGTTTGACCTCCAGTTAATAAAGTGTATCTTAGGTTTGTGTCCTTTGCAACAATGGCATCCAAACTATACTTGTGCTGAATCACACCCGGAGAAGTATACTGTACAACTCTTCTCTATGGTCCAATTATGAACAATTAAAGTTATTTTCTTTAATGTAAAGTAACTGTGTTAGCTGCATATGCGTTTATCTGAGCACAGTCCTGCAGAAGTACAACAGGCTATGGAGGCAAATGATACAACGTTGCAATCGCTAGCAAATCACTTGAATCTCTTGAAATGTAACATTTAGATGAAAGCATGTATCAATGTCCTCAGCTCAGTTTTGTAAGTTCAGGCCAGACTGTCAATGTATAAATGTATAAAGCTTTACTTTTATTCCTGAAACTGTTCCTCTGGAGCTTATATTGAGACTAAACTCACTTCTTAAACATGCAACGTGTCCTCATCAGTTTACGTTTGCAACAGATATTAGAAGCTGTCTGCATTTAGGATGTTAATAATTATAGTCTGTATTCATAAAACGACAGGAATTATCATCACTTCATATGACGTAGCTAGCAGCTCTAACATAGCACCACACACAGGTTATACTGGCTGCCTGGTCATTGTACTACAGCTTGGCTGCTCCCCCAATCTCTGACTTGCTACGGCTGGCTTGTGTATGCTGCAAGTAGTGTCTGTACACAATGCTGCTGGCTTCACTGATGCCACTCACCGCTGCGTGGACTATATACTCATCAGTCCTTCTTCACTTTATGGCCACTACAGCATCCATGGAAGAAAGTCTAGCACAGAAGCTGCTGCTGCTTCCAATTATAGTTAAGGCCCTGTATGGCTTAACTCTATTACTGACTCCTGCCGATGCCGAAAAGACCACCCTAACGACAGGTATTGCTCCCTTGATGCCCTGCTCTGGCTGTCACTCACTCACAGTGCCAGTCTTTGCTCTAGTTACAGCACATCTCCTTTACCAGCAGTGCAGGTAGCTCCTAGGATGTCAGTCCTGTCTGGGGTAATGGCGGTTTTTTTCTAACTGTCAATATGATGTTTTCATACTCTTCCCTAGGACTGTCATGTGACTGGCATCATGTGACTGGCATCATGTGACTCCCTTGTCACGAAGCATAAGGTGGCTCTGGAAGTTTCCACAAGTGTCCCTTTATTCTCTTGCCAGCCGTGTGTAAATACATGAAATACATTAAAATGTGTAAACACATGCAATTATCTAAGTATATACATCATACATTAATTATGTTCCATCAATAAAAATGACATATATACACATACATATACCTTCTCATGAACTACAGATTAACTTTTAAATCCTAGGCTGTGCCTATGGAAATATGTATTTATAGACAAATGTTTTTCACAGATATTACTATATTTTCAGCAATGTATGCCTATCTGTTAGCATCTCTTACAATTATATGCCTATTCAGAGCACTGAGTTTAGTTTGAAAATAGGGCGCTACACACGCACTCTGGAGCTGCCGTACGGACAGGGCAAAGAGAAGGTCATCCAATCTTTAACACAAAAACTCTGACACTGCGCTCACAACCTAATGTACTTTAAATATACAGTGACAAGAAAAGGAGATGTCCCCTCCACTGGGGCCCTTAGACGGATAAGAGTAAGTCCCTGGATCAGCAGGGGAGAGTCTGTGCAAATAGTTAATGACCATATGTTCTTACTGTTAAGACAACGTATCCTCTTCTCCAAAAACTACTATTTCATGGGTAGCAGGCCCAAAGACCTTGGATTCCCCAGTTTTCAAATGGTTCCTAATACACTCCCACGACAATTAAAAGGAGAGAAAAAGGGGCATATGGTGCAATACCACCTTTATTCACATAAAAACCAAATATACATAAAATCCCATACAGTAGAGAAATGGCTAATTACCGAGTGAGATACCGAGAAGCATGCTAACATAACATTCTGAATTCCATTTTATCTAATTACTGCCTAATAAAAAAAAAAAATTAAATCTATTATATAAAACTGGGATGGAGTTTACTAGTAAAAATTATGTTAGTATAGTTTATGATAGATTGCATCCTGACCAAAACCTTGGATTTCAAAGCATTTTGTATGCACTGTTTAATATATCATGCAATTGCTATTCATTGTTAATGTACAAAATGGATTTGTGAACTATTCATGTACTTGATGATTGGAATGTATTACGTCTGAGGCCCCAATTATTCTCGATTACCAGTTACCTTCATTATATGGTTTGATATAAACCACTGGGGATTTTACTATATATTTGGCACATATCTTTACAATCCTTCTGGACTTATCATTAGGGTTTAACGAGTTGCTATTTGTTTATTTTGTTGCACTTCTCATAGGCCTACAGAAGTCTCAAGTGTTGGTAGAGGTCTTTGTTTAGTCCACTCCAACCTGCCTAATAGCTCTTGGATTGAGAAGGCTTTTAATAGTGACATGTGATAAACATTATTCTTCCATTTTGTTTATTGATAGTGTAATACTCTCTGTAAATATATGAGTGATTAAGATATTTGTTTTATAAATGGCTAACAATAATAGAGGCTAACACCTTTCCCTCCCATATATGAGAAGAGTTTCCCTGTAATATACATACGTATGACAAGTTATGTATGCATTGGACTTCTACCACTATTTAAGTTATTAATTTATTGATGTAGTAAAACCACAAGGGACTTTAGATTTAATTGATTGCTCATGTCCCCAGTGCCGGTGCAAGTCACCGGAGCGCCCCAGGCGGGATAGGGAGGGGGTGCCCCGGTGCTCACCTGTTCCAACAGGCGGGGGGACAGCTGTGGGGTGCGATGTGCCCGGGTGATGCTGAGCTGCCGCCGGGTGATGCAGTGCTGCTGGCTCCGTTGGTTCATGGAGGGGATGTGCGCAGGGTCGCTTCACGGGGGTGGGGGGCGGGTGATGCTGCATCGCTCCATGGGCGATGCCGCCAAATCACTCCACGGAGAGGGGGGGGGGGTTGGTGAAGCAGCGGCAGCACTTACCTCCATCCTGGGGGGGTCCTACTCACAATTGCCGCCCTCCAGTGGCCGGTGCCCTAAGCAAATGCCTAAGGCTGCCTAGTGGTGGCGCCGGCCCTGCATGTCCCGTTGACTACATTGGAGTTGATTCAAATGGCACCAATTGCCTGTGGGACAGCTGATAGAAACACAGCTGACAGAAACATGTGGCAGTTAGCCTCCCAACATGTGAGGGGGTGGGGCCAAAACCTGGCTGAGCCAGTAAAAAGAAATGAGCCAGGAGACTGATAGAAAAAGAGGGTGTGCACCTCTGGGGGGAAGAGGTTGTTCTGCTCCAGGACAATAGTGGCAAGGCAGCGGAGTGAGAGACATCCCCAGAAGAGGAGACCCTTGGGGGAGCGGCAAATGAATACCCAGAAAGGCACTACTATGCTGGGGGAGACCACCGGACACTGAATAGCTGACAAAGATGTGACCCTCCATCACCATGACAACGCTGCTGTCTCACAGACTCCCCTCAGTGCCAGCCTCTGCAGCACAGCTGTGTATCCTTTTTGGCCAGGCACCTACGTCTGCAGAGCCGGCCTTACCCAATTTGATGCCCTAGGCAAGATTTTTGTTGGCGCCCCCTAGCAGATGATACAACCACCAAACTTAGAGCCTTATTTTGATTCATTCTTTCTGACAAAATCCTTCTTAGATGGGCAAAACCATGTGCACTGCAGGTGGGGCAGATGTAACATGTGCAGAGAGAATTAGATTTGGGTGGGGTTTTACTTCAAAGTGAGATCTATATTGAAGTGTAAAAATAAAGCAGTCAGTATTTTCCCTGCACAGAAACAAAATTACTCACCCAAATCTAATTCTCTCTGCACATGTTACATCTGCCCCCCCTGCAGTGCACATGGTTTTGTCCATCTAAGAAGGATTTTGTCAGAAAGAATGAACCAAAATAAGGCCCTTAGTGTTTAGACACACAATAACATGCTGGTTTATGACATTTCTTATTGTTAAAAAAACAGGTGCTAAGCACACTATATATTATAATATATATGGGATGTCACTGTCTGCTGTAGTGCTTCTAGCACAGTGTGGTCTGTATATCAGTATTGATATGCAAACTAGACCTGTGCTAGAAACAGAACAGCAGACAGCGACACCCCAGGCAGGGAAGAGGAACTGCACTAACAATGAAAGACACACAATGGTGTCACACAAATAACATCATGAATTACCACACATAATCAATAAGTGGCACACGGCGGTGTCAAACAAATTAGAAATGAGGACATCTGGGCATGATAATCACAAAAAGCATCCCGTTTTAAAATACTAATTTAATCCATCGGGTAATAAGACATTTAAGCGGGTCCTGTGCAACACAGCCACTAGCTTTAGTGTGGAGTGTCATGAATATACTCTGAGTCACTTCTGCTGTTGGTGCGGTGTCCCACCCCTACATGTGCAAACTGTCAGCACAGCTCTGACACACAGAGCTGAGGACAGCCACACACAAGCAGTGTCCATCCGCCTATGGGCAGCAGAGCGGCCTTATCACAAACTGGTAATTATTGTGGACCTACAGCTTAGTCCTGAATGTCCACTGTTAAAAGCAGTTTGTGATACAGCTGCACATAAGCGGCCGTACCCAGAGCTGGATTAAGGCTCTGGGGGGCACTAAACATAAGGGGGCCCTAAAAAATTAAATTAAATATTCACACTTACACACACAAAAAATAAGGTAGGGCAATGGGCAGGGAGGTACTTAGAAGGGTGTTAGGGTTAGACTGTTTGTGTGGGGGGATGCTGGTGAAGGAATTGTGACTTCTGTCACCCTGACTGACGGTGGTCTGTATGCACTCTATTCACACACAAATATGAGAGAGGGAAGAGAGAGAGAGAGGGGGGGGGGGGGAGAGGGGGGGGGGGGGGAGAGGGGGGAGAAGGGGGGAGAGAGAGGGGGGGATAGAGAGAAGGAGAGAGAGATGGGGGGAGAGGGGGATAGAGAGGGGGGATAGGGGGGGAGGAGAGATCATAGAGGCTAAACTTCCAATGTAAAAGGAACAGGATGCCTTACACAGAAAAGCAGAGACCTCCCCTTCTTCTACTCCTAGCAGGAGGCTTGCTGCACGCTGACAGGGACCGGCTGGCCAGAATCCCACCTCTCGCTATGCTTCCCTGTGCAGTGCGCAGCCTGCGTGCCCAGCCAGCCACTGAGCCGCATGCTGTTGCCTTCACACCATTGGCCAGCTGAGGTTGGCTGCCCTGCTACGAGGCGCCGGCTCAGCTGTCACTCAGCAGATCGCACCGCTGCAGATTGGATCCATAAGAGAGATCCGATCTATGGTAGGTGGTGGGGGAGCAGGAATACCTAGCCCACCCTGCCCCCAGCCCAGCACGCCACAGCTTGACAGATGATGCTCTGATGCTGTTGCAGCCCCTCCCGCGTCGCTGCTAGTGCTGTCCCTCCTCCCAGTGCGCCGCGGTGGCTGGCTGAGCCGGAGAGACTTACAGGCTGTCAGTCAATCAGAGCATGGGGGTCGATGCCGGCGTCAGCAATCAGGACGTGCGGGCGGCTCACATGGGGGTCCAAGCTGGTAAGGGGGTCATTTGGCTGTACGGCCAAGCGGTTCAGGGCACATAGGAGTCCGTACACTAGTAAAGCTTTGCTGTCCCTAGTCATAGGCCGATGCCCTAGGTAATTGCCTAGTATGCCTATGCCTAGGGCTGGCTCTGTTCGTCTGTGCGCAGATCTCTTTAAGGCTGTGTTGTGGGCACCGGAGAGACCTGAGACCCCAGAGCCACTAACAGGGGAAATCCATTCTCTGGCCCACAGCCTTCACAGAAAAAAGGTGGGGAGGCAGCTCAGTGACAAAAGGGTGAGTGAGCCGGAGCCCTCACCAAAGACAACTGAGACTGATAAAATAAACTCTTCATATTTATAAACACCAGAGACACTGCAGGAGGCACCCCTAGTAACACCTAGTGCCAGGACATTAATGTACCCATGTTTGGATAGTGAGTACTTATCATCCCATTACAGAAGGCCCATTTATTTATAGTATTACTCTGCCACAGCATTTTATAGTGTAACTACATGTTTTATTGGACTATTGGATACAATAGATACACTATCACCCTTCAGTTACTATATAAATAGCTACTCTGCAATCGTTACATACTACTACAGTCAAATTTGCCTGTATATGTCACACATTCATGTGCAAGGAACACATTACTGGGATAGTTCTACGAGGAATCCATTAATCCCATATATATATAGGAAGTTGGAGACCATATTCTTTATCCAGAGTTACAGGAACATTAAATACTGCGGATCTACAGTGGAATTATAATTACTCGAATACTGCGGCCGTATTTGGGAAAGGTTAACCTTACACCAGTATAAATATATAATTCCTGTACTTACACATTGGTACCATAGTTGCCAAGTCAGCTTGAAACAAGCGGATTTGGGCTTGTTTTTTTCAGTTGGCAACACTGATTGGTACCAGGAGACCCGGATTACTGTGGTCCTGAGGGGTCTGTAATACCCAGCAAGAGAAAAAGTGGTTTTGGAGAAAGCCAGAGAGTACCCTGTGGGAATAATTGAGATAAGGCTCTAAAAAAGTGGTGGAAGGCCACTAACTACGGTACACCTTTTGACTTTGGGGTGCCTATGTTTCTTTACCTGTGGTGAAGGGAAACCAGAACCTTTAATACTACACTAGGAGGCGTCCTTCTCACTCTTTTTAACAGATATAGACATAGATATATCACTTTTGGAGGAAAGACACTTGATTGTACTAAATACTGTTGGGAATGTGTGTAGTGTATCAGATGTATATTGTATATCTGTTATGAGAATATTATTGGAGGTATTAATGTTATAAAGTTTATTGAAGTAAAGTAAAAGAAAAAAAACGAAACTAATTGAATACCCTATGGTTTGTGGAAATTGTACTTACCTTATGAGAGATTACATGATTCTTCGTTTAATGGTGGACGATTCAAAGATGAGTCAAAGTTTCTTCCTGTAAGAAAAAAAAAAGAAAAGTTAAATAAAAAATAAAAAAAGGGGTTACCCAACTTACCCGTTACTAAAAACTATAGTTATAGCATAAAAAGTTGGGTGGAGGCACTATTTGCTAAGTGGTCCAAAGAGGGTATTATTTCTCAGTCCCTACTTACATATAACCTGGGTTACAATAGAATTTCTCATTCATCCAGCAGGGGACACTGGTGATCTAGTGTGGGTTTTAGAGCTGGCTTGCTGGGAGCTGGCACACTATAACTTTAAGAAGCTGGCTCCTCCCCTCTAATACCCCACAATCCCAAGTTAGAAAAATTGTGCCGAGGGAGCTGGACACGCAGGGGCCTCGCTCCTGCTATCTTTTCCTTTAGGCTTTGTAACTTTATTCTTTTCAGCTCCTCATTACTATTTGTAGCAGATTTGGGAGCTGGGCACCACTGGTTCTTAGCCAGCTTGTCTGTCAGGACCTCTGTCAAAGGTACCTGCCCAGACCTCTGGTGTGCCTGCGGATCCCCACCAAAGGGACCGTCATTCACCTACAGCTACACCTGTGTGGTCCGGTGAGTACACTTCTCTTCCTCCAGCGTGGCGTTCTGAGCGGGTGCCGCAAGCGCATGTCTGTACTCTGTCAGCGCTGCACGGCCGCTACCTCCCATTGGGTGCTCTGCTGTATATACACCCAGCGCTGGCAGGGGGCGGCTAGTGTAGAGGACTGTTAGTGTGTGATGTGTGCACACCGGCGGGAGCTGAAGCGCGATAGCGCTCACGTGGCTGGCACCATTGTTAAAAGTCAGAGTCACTGGGGGGAAGGTTTATAGGCAGGCTGTGTGTATATATATATATATATATATATATATATATATATATCCACACTAACTCCCGCACTCGCCTCAATCCTCTGAAAGAAACTCACGTTTATTTTATTTTATTTATATGTATGTATTTTTTGTTACACAGGTGATTGTATTTGTTCATATGCGTCCTGTCTGAACGCACCAAGTTACCGTGGCGACGCACCAAGCTCCTGGTTGCAGGGGGAGTGACGTGAGCTCCACACTTCCGGTAGAGGAGGCGGATGCCAGGAGCCAGGTGAAGCGGGAGGAGAGGAGATGCTTCAGGTATAAAGGTATGTGCTGTAATGTTCATTATTGATATTATGCTGCCTGACGACAGACTGAAATAAACCGGTCCGAAACGTTGCAATGCACACATTGTGTACGTGAGTTTCTTTCAGAGGATTGAGGCGAGTGCCGGAGTTAGTGTGGATACGTGTGAGCTTTGGCTTGTCCTGTGCACCGCCGCGTTGATCACAGATTGTAAGTGCCGGCTGATCGCAATATATGTATAATGTATAATCTGGTTGGGGAGTTATGACCAATTTCATGAGCTCATGACGTCCATTAATAATATAAACAGTCCCATCAAATTCACATTGGAAATGAACTGTGAGTGTGTATCCTTCCTTGATGTCAATATCCGTATAGAGGACAACAAGATAGTGACCAGTCTATTTACAAAGCCCACAGATCGCAACACTCTCCTTAGAGCAGACAGTTTCCACCCCCTGCCCACACTTGACAGCCTGCCCTATTCCCAGTTATTAAGAGTAAAAAGAATAACTAGTGATACTGTGGAATGCGAGCAACAGATGCAGATCATGTTGGACAAGTTTAGATCCAGAGGCTACAAGGAAACAACTTTAACGAAAGCCAAAAATAAAATAGACTTGTTATCCAGCCAAGATACTTCAAAATCTGCCACCACAGATAGGACAGATAAAGATGTCATCAACTGGGTTCATAATTATGATGTGGCACATAAAGATGTGCGTAGGATTACACACAATTTATGGCCCATCATTAAAAATGATAAGGATTTAAAATGTTTGAAAAGAACTAAGATACGCTCCTGCTACAAAAGAGGCAAAAATATAAGGGACTGGGTCATAAAATCTGACATTACAGAACATGCCAACATGCTCAAAGGGTTAACAGCCAGACCCAATGGTTGCTACAAATGCACGGGGTGTACCACGTGCGGACATATGGTAGCAGGTAAACATTTTTATCATCCCCACAATGGTACCAAGTACACGATTAAATACCCATTAATTTGTAGTACAACACACGTCTATATGATTAAATGTCCGTGTGGTATGGCATATGTGGGGAAAACTATATTACCCTTTAAAGATCGCATGGCATTACACCGCTCAGCAATCAGAGCGGCATTGAGCGGTAATGGCAATGACCAGCCCGTAGCGAAGCATTTCTTAAATGAACATCACACTATATCAAATCTAAAACACATGATAATCGATCATGTCCCAGATGATCATAGAGGTGGGGATAGGGGGAAAAAATGACTCTGCTTAGAATCCAAGTGGATTCATTTGCTGGATACAGTACACCCTCGAGGGTTAAACCAACAGTTAAACTTGAGTATATTCCTATAATAGTGTTCTATATATATATGTACCAGCATTTAGGAGCTTTGTGTAAAGATGTGTGTGCGGAGTAAATACAGTAAATCACAGATGTTCCACTTTTGTATATATTTGTAGATATGTAGAAATTTATATGTATGTCTTTTTTGTTACACAGGTGATTGTATTTGTTCATATGCGTCCTGTCTGAACGCACCAAGTTACCGTGGCGACGCACCAAGCTCCTGGTTGCAGGGGGAGTGACGTGAGCTCCACACTTCCGGTAGAGGGGGCGGATGCCAGGAGCCGGGTGAAGCGGGAGGAGAGGAGACGCTTCAGGTATAAAGGTATGTGCTGTAATGTTCATTATTGATATTATGCTGCCTGACGACGGACTGAAATAAACCAGTCCGAAACGTTGCAATGCACACATTGTGTACATGAGTTTCTTTCAGACGATTGAGGCGAGTGCCGGAGTTAGTGTGGATACGTGTGAGCTTTGGCTTGTCCTGTGCACCGCCGCATTGATCACAGATTGTAAGTGCCGGCTGATCGCAATATATATATATATATATGTGTGTATATTTATATGTATATATATGTATATAATAAATATACCTTATTCATGGTTATGTTCTTATGCTGTCACTGCCTTCTTTTTAGGAGTGGACAGCAGTGTTTGTGGAGACTGTCTGTTAACCCCTTCAAGTCCTAAAGCAAATAGCAGAGGACTTTGTTTTCACTGATATACAGAGGTATTGGGATTTATTTGAGGGGTTCAGGCTTAGTCTTCCCTCTGGTGCCCTACAGTCTCCAGTACCCCTCACCTCTTGTGTTGTGTGAGTGGGTTCGGGTGGCTACCCCTGGCTGTTTGTTATACTAAACTATGCTGTGTGCCTTACAATGACTGGCAAGGCAACTTCCACCAAAGCCTCTCAAAATGCTTTCGTTTGTACATCATGCGGTTCTAAATTTTCCCTGATGTCGCCTGAGGGTAAGCCCATTGCTTGTGATGCCTGCCTCGCGGCATCCCAGATGCTGTCCAACCCTTTGGCGGTTACCCCGCCGTGGGCAGATTTGTTGGTAGGGGCTATGTCAAAGCTGTCCTCTGAACTGGAGGAAACCCGCTCAGCTCAACCAGCATGGGTCTCTACCCTATCTAGGTCCATGGACACCTTGGTCAATTCTATGGTGGCCCCAGAGGCCCAGCCAGTGCGTCATAAGTGCACCTTGGCCCAGTTACAGGATTCAGATAACTCTGGTGATGATCCTGCAGATCCGGATGAGGATCTAGATCAGGGAATGGATATGGGTGATGATGTTCCCCCACTGGAGGTGGAGCATTAGGCGTCTCCGGTAGGTGTGGAAGCCCTCATTGTAGCTGTTAAACAGGTCCTTAATTTTCCAGAGGAAATGGAAACGGTTTCTCAGGAGCTTGACCTGTTTGCTGTACCGACTAAGCCGCTCGTTGTGTTCCCGTTTCCAAAGCAGGAACAATTGACAGCGGCCTGGCAGAGTCCTGATAAGAGATTTCAGGTCCCAAAACGGTTCCTTACGGTATACCTGTTTCAACCGACTGCGTTAACGAAGTGGATAACTCCGCCCCCAGTGGATGCTTTGGTTAGAAGACTGTCCAAGAAGACCACTCTTCCAGTCCCGGGAGCTTCCACGCTAAAGGATAAAGAAAAAAAGGATGACTCTCTTTGTCAGGGCACAACTTTTTATATAATTATAGGTTTATAATGATGTATATCACAAACAAGGGACCCCACACTGGTCACCACACTCTGGTCACTATTTAAGGAAGACGCTATACAGACAATAAATTTTTTATAATTTTCTAATGCAATATTGTGATAGGGTGTCGAAAAGGTACAAGAGAAAATGGTACTTAGATTAAGGCACCAAATTATGTGAATGTGTCAGCCTTGATCAGAATGGTCTCAATATTGGGATATTCTCCCTTGAGGCATTGAAGTATCTTGGCTGAAAAAATTATTGAAGTGACATAAAAATATATTAGTCTCTCTTATAAGGGAGAGATTCATATAAGGTGCTAAAAAAGGTGTTTTGTCAACACATACATATGTTTGACAAGTGAGAAAAAAGATTAAAATGGTTTGGCAAAATATGTGGCTCTTATCAGGCGACTGTCACAGCGGGTTTACCACAGCATATAGTCCTGTGGTGCTTTGGGCAAAATTGCCTGCATTGATATAGTGCTGGGTGTGTATATATTATTTATGTTGTCTGAGGAGAATCCCTAGATTTTACAAGACAGATACAAAGATTGACATTTAACTGATTTCCCTTAGTCTCCAATCATTCCTACTTTCTGGCCGTGTGTCATATAGACAGTGAACGGACCAGATGAGGGGATGATTGTGATGGAGACCTGTGGTCGGATCAGTAGAAGGAAGAGGAGCAGGGATCTGCTGTTGAGACCCAGGCACAGTGTCACCCCTGTTGGAATCACCAGCGCAGGAGATCAATCTGGTCCTGTGACCAATGAGAGTCCCTTATATAACAAGATATAGGTAGATGACAGTCCCTCATTAGGGAATTATGCTTGTAAAGTCCTCTTACATAAGCCTATTTGTATCTGCCCCAGTTCCACACAATTCATTCACTTATGATAGTTGCTCAAACTCTGCTGGTTGGGATACATCCCCTATGCACATACAGGGTTATCACATGCATTGTTACAACCAATATGTAGAGCAAGTCAATTAAAATTCAACTTAGCGTTCTATGGATTCCATGGATCCTCTATCCAGCACCCGATAGCCCCCTCCGTGACAGTCTCGCCTGTTCCTGGACGCGCGTTTCGCCTGTGGGCTTGTTCACCAGATGCTGTCCAACCCTTTGGCGGTTACCCCGCCGTGGGCAGATTTGTTGGTAGGGGCTATGTCAAAGCTGTCCTCTGAACTGGAGGAAACCCGCTCAGCTCAACCAGCATGGGTCTCTACCCTATCTAGGTCCATGGACACCTTGGTCAATTCTATGGTGGCCCCAGAGGCCCAGCCAGTGCGTCATAAGTGCACCTTGGCCCAGTTACAGGATTCAGATAACTCTGGTGATGATCCTGCAGATCCGGATGAGGATCTAGATCAGGGAATGGATATGGGTGATGATGTTCCCCCACTGGAGGTGGAGCATTAGGCGTCTCCGGTAGGTGTGGAAGCCCTCATTGTAGCTGTTAAACAGGTCCTTAATTTTCCAGAGGAAATGGAAACGGTTTCTCAGGAGCTTGACCTGTTTGCTGTACCGACTAAGCCGCTCGTTGTGTTCCCATTTCCAAAGCAGGAACAATTGACAGCGGCCTGGCAGAGTCCTGATAAGAGATTTCAGGTCCCAAAACGGTTCCTTACGGTATACCTGTTTCAACCGTCTGCGTTAACGAAGTGGATAACTCCGCCCCCAGTGGATGCTTCGGTTAGAAGACTGTCCAAGAAGACCACTCTTCCAGTCCAGGGAGCTTCCACGCTAAAGGATACGTCAGACAGGAAGCTTGAGAACACCCTCAAGGCTATTTACGTGGCTGCGGGGACCCAATTGCGTCCAGCAGTTGTTTCAGCTTGGGTGAACAAGGCCATTTCCAAATGGTCTGCTCAACTTATTCAGGGTTTGGATGATGGTACCCCTCGTAAGGACCTTCGCTTACTAGCGGAGCACATTCATGAATTGGCTGAATTTTTAGCAGATACCTCGAAGGATATCACTATGATTGCTACACGTATTTCGGCCAACTCCATTTCTGCACGTCAGTCGCTGTGGTTATGCTCCTGACAAGCAGATGTGGAGTCCAAAAAGGCTGTGGAGGCTCTTCCGTTTACCGGGGACATGCTATTTGGTCCGGAACTTGCCGTCAGCGCCCCCTCCAGCCAGACGTCAATACACGGGTCCTTCATTCCAGTCCTTTCGCCCGCAGCAGTCCTTTTTTGGCCGTGGTAGAGGCTCAGCCTTTTCCTTTCGAGGTGGCAGAGGGAGAGCAAGAGGTCAGGCCACTGCAAGACCCCAGCAGCCTAAGCCTCAGAAAAAACTAGCAGCATGACTATCCACCAGCGATGATGGGAAGTTCTCAGGACAGGGCCTGTTTACTGGATTTCCGAGAGCAGTGGCTGTCGACGACGTTGGATCCCTGGACTCGACTTCTCATTTTGGATGGTTACAAGATCCAGTTTTTGGGCTGACCCCCTTCCAGGTTCTTCAAGACCGGGCTTCCGCACGCTCCAGAAAAAAGGTTGCATCTTCAGCAGGCGATCCAGAAGCTCTTGCGGTCTCATGTGATTACTCCAGTACCGTACGAGGAAAGAGGACGAGGGTTCTATTCCAATCTTTTTGTAGTGCTCAAGCCAGACAGATCGGTCAGGCCTATCCTCAATCTCAGGTCCCTCAACTTGTTCGTACAGTATCAGCGGTTCAAGATGGAGTCTATTCACTCTGTGATAGCCTACCTGGAGCCGCAAGTTTTTAGTATCCTCGACATAAAGGATGCTTACCTTCATGTCCCCATTTGGATTCCTCATCAGTCATTTCTCAGATTTGCAGTGGGTCACAAACACTTCTAGTTTCGGGCCCTCCCGTTTGGCGTATCATCAGCCCCTTGAGTGTTCACAAAGCTGTTGTCGGTACTCATAGCTCACTTTAGGCTCCAGGGTCTCAATATAGTACCCTACCTAGACGTCCTGCTGATAAAAGCCCCATTACCTGCAATCCTGCAGGAACATTTGCTCTTGATGATTCAGTTCTTGATCCAGCATGGCTGGATAATCAATTATCCAAAAGTCAGCACTCTCTCCAACGCAGTATCTTCAATTCTTGGGTCTGATTCTGGACACAAAGAATCGGAGAGTGATCCTCCCAGAGGACAAGGTAGAAGCTATCCGGCTACTGGTGCGTCAGGTGCTTCAACACAGACGAGTTCAGATCCTTCTTTGCATTCACCTCTTAGGCAAGATGGTTGCGGCTTTTCCAGCCCTCCAGTTCGGCAGGTTCCATTCGCGGACCCTGCAGCTGGATCTGTTAAGTCAGTGGTCGGGCTCGCATCTCTACATTCGCCGAAGGGTGCAGCTTTCCAGACTCACAAGGTGATTCATGTGGTGGCTACACAAACCGACTTTGACTCATGGGCGTCGCTTAACGGTCTGGGATTGAATCGTCCTCACCACCAACGCCAGCCTCACAGGTTGGGGGGTGGTCATCTTAATGCATCAGCTGCAAGGACAGTGGACTCAGGCGGAGTCTCGCCTGTTAATCAATGTTTTGGAGCTAAGGGCAATTTTCAATGCTCTTCTGGCTGTTCAGGACACTCTGAGAGGTCACCCAGTGAAGATACAGTCGGACAACGCGACGGCGGTCGCCTACGTAAACCGAAAGGGGGGAACAAAGAGCCAAAACACCATGAAGAAGGTTTCCAGGATTCTTCGTTGGACAGAGTGTGATTCTAACGGTGACCATATTTCCTGCGATATTACACAAAATCGCCCCCGTGTGTATGCACCTTTAGAGCTAAACACACATAACACATATCTACTATTAGGACTATGGCCCTTATTCAGATCTGATTGCAGTAGAAATTTGTTCTCAAAATGGGCAAAACCATGTGCACTGCAGGTGGGGCAGATGTAACATGTGCAGAGAGAGGTTAAATCTGGGTGGGGTGTGTTGAAACTGAAATCTAAATTGCAGTGTAAAAATAATGCAGCCAGTATTTACCCTGCACAGAAACAAAATAACTCAGCCAAATCTAATTCTCTCTGCACATGGTACTACATCTGCTCCGCCTGCAGTGCACATGGTTTTGCCCATTTTGAGGACAAATTTGTACTGCGATCAGATCTGAATAAGGGCCTATGTTTGTCACCTTAGAATGCCAATATATTTTCCACATGACAACTGGTGATGTCACACATTGCATCTACAGAATAATGAAGAAAATGGCGGCTTTGTGAGTGTGCATAATGTTTAACTAAACAATGGAGAAAATTAAATTTGTGAAAAGTACAATATTATAAAAACAAAATAAGCATAGAGGTACATGAGTGGGGAAACATGATTTTAGTCCTTTCAATTAGAACAGTTGCATTTCAGAATATCTATCTTGTGGAGTTAAACGTCTGTTTACTTGTGATGCAGTCTCTGATTTTCATTGAGAAGATGTGCATGTCTTGTTACAAATTAAGTAGCCAGGAACAGATTGAGCAAAATGAACAGCAGTGTAATTAAAAAATCAATAGTGATAGTCTAGCACATTTATGACACAGACTTTTTTCCCCCATAATTCCCTTTAGTTATTTAATCACAATACAAGAGACAAATAAGTATTTAACTAACAGTCATTTAAGAATGTTAATCTGGTACACAATTGTGCTTAAGCCTAGCTTCTCATCAGCTTTTAAAAAACTATATTTAAATGGGATATTAAATGTTTATGGTGAAGATCTCAATGTATTTTTTAAGGAATGTTCTAAACACTTTATAACAACCTACTCAATATCTTTTTTTATTTAAAAATAAATACCGTATTGATTGTCAGGTGGTTGTGCTTCAGGCTGAGAGTCTCCTCCATCTCCTCAGTGCTCATGCACACCAAACAAGTGCTGCGTGGAAGGAGATGTGGCACAAATAGACTGATGCGGTTAGTGCCAAGTCCCAATTCCATCGTGACCAGAAGAACTTAAAAAAGTTTTAAGAACATTAAAAGGAAAACACAATTCTAAAACACAAAATAAGGCGCAATTTAATAATTATGGTCTATCCACAACCACTTGAAACATTGACTATAGAATATCCTGGAATATTCAAGTTTGCTTAGAAATTAAAATCACATTAGAATGGAAAACTAATAAATATCGGACAATAATATACGCATATAAAAAACCCAAATAATGATGTCATATATGTAGCAATGTGCGGGTGTGCAGGGGACTGGAGCAGGGGAACACCCAGCATTTTGAGCTCAGGGTGGGCGGCTGACGTCACATGATGTCAGCACCAGCCCCATATTTGATGACCAGCGGCGGAAATAAAAGTCAGTTTAAACTGACTTTTATTACAGAAGGTGAGAAAAATCATTTGATGGTCAGCGACCATCTAATGATTTCTCTACCCTTCGGCTGCATGCAAGGGGATGTGCTCGCATGCTAATGAGAGGATTCAGCGGTAGGGTGGGGCCAGGCGTTTGGCGGGGTGGCGGTTACCTGTTCGCTAGTCTGCGAATATACAAAGCCTAGTGAACAGGTCTGAATCAGGCCCTTAATGCGGATGGAATGGCATCATCCCTCCACCATCAAGGTGTTCTTTATGACATGACAGACCAACCAAATGGACACCATTATATGGCAATTCAGGTGGCAGAACCACACCACATCAGTCTCCACGGGAACCCACATCCAGATGGCTGATAGTACTAAGATGTGTCTCTAGGTGCTCATTGCGGCCACATTTCAGCAAACCCAGGCCACTTGAGACCATACAGCTGCTATTTGTGAACTGCATTTCTAGACCTTAGCCTAAAAAGGGAACTGGTAGAGCAAAGGGCCATAAGGGAAGATGCCAGCAACTCTACAGGCAGCTTCCATGCCCACATACACTGTCACCACTAACTCCATCCCAGGCATAGTGTCCAGGCCCGTTGGGGCTCCTAAAGGCCTAACAATAATTGTTTTTCTACCCTTCATTCCCTCATTATTATGTTTGTAGTTGTTACTTTGTTGAGTAAAGAGTTATGAATCAACAAAATGTGTGTCTGTATCTTTGTAAAATAAGTTACAATCTGGTTTTTTTTTAAATCATTTTGTCTTTTTAAAAATGTTATTTTTTTACATTTTCGTTAAGGTACACAATTTAGGAACAATATTAATGTGCATGGAATTTTAAACACACATACATTTATTTATTTATTTACAGTTTTTATATAGCGCAGCAGATTCGATGCGCTTTACAATAGTAGACAGTGATAAAGAAAACTGGGTAACAACAGACAGTATTGGAGGTAGGAGGGCCCTGCTGCAAGCTTACAATCTATAGATGTTCACTAACTAGGGGATGGAGGTTTCTGTAATGGCATTTTTTAAAGTTAGATGTAGGTACAGTACATTAATTCTAAGGTTTACATTTGTATAAATGGGTTTTATCTTTAGAAATGTTTATTTGTTTAAAATGTGTGTTGAGAATGTATTTTTGTACTTTATTCTCAAAGTGACACAAAACTCACCTGCCTGACCTAGGACGTTTCCTGGGAGTGTCCAGGAAAAATGCAGACTGGACCCAGGTGTTTGAAGGGAGGACCTCTGATGACCCGATCTGCCATAGATTATGGCAGTGCCCAGTAAGTCACAGGCTACTTAGCTGCTGCACACAAAGATGGGGGGTGTCTTTGATGGTGGCATGATTGAGAATGGATTTGCAATTTTTTGCATGACTGCGATGGGATTTGTAGCTGTTCTCAGGGGTGGGATTTCACTGTGGCAGGGTGGCAGCTATCTGATCGCTGGGCTCCAAAAAAAAAGCAGCCCAGTGATCTGAATTAGGCCCATTTTCTATAAAGCCAAAAACATTTCTGTTACAGCTTGGAGTTTAAAGAGAAAGTGTTTTCTTTAATGCAACAAATTATTTGATCTATGATCTGAGGCTGTCAGTACTACAAAGGCACAGGTCTTGTTGTACTCAATTCATTGACCGATATCTGGATCTAAAATTATTTGTCTGCAATCTCAGTGTCTATCATAACAACCAACTCATACTTATCTTTTGAGGAATAAAGTACATAAACAGCTACATTGCACAATGGGCCTAATTAAGTTGGCTAGGTAAGCAGCTAAATTCTCTGCTTATCAAGCGCTGAAACTCCACCTGCCACCTGGTCAAACGCCCATCCCCTGCTGCCCATTCCCCTTGGTACCATAATTTCTCTTCACTTCGGAAATAAGTCAGTCTAGGCTGATGTGCTGTGGTCTTTAGAATGGATTGCGGAATGTAAAAGGTTTCACTCCCTTACTTCTGCAAAGGAGATTATCATTGATCTCGTCACTACTGCTTCCTGCTTCACTTTACTAGACTGGGGAAGATATTTTATACCCGCATGGATTGTGCGTGTATGGTCCTTTGTAATTCCCCTAAGTGCCATGGGAACTGCTGGTTGGTACTGCACATCTCCAGCAAGCCAGATAAAGATGAGTTACAATATTATAAAAAAAAAAACAGAAATGGTGCAGCCGTTGCAGGTATCAACCTGTCAAGGGGAATTCTAGGTACAGCACTTGGACCCCCCCATGTGTGCTACTGAAAGATGTGTGCATATGCACACTACCTACCTTACAGTGCTGTGGGTTAGTTGGAAGGGGCACTTCCTTGCCTCCATCTCTGGTCTGCATCTCTGGTCTACCCAGTGCCTGCTGTGCACCAGCAATCAGCTGGGGTTATCACAGCATACACATCACTTTAAAACAAGATTACAACACTTATCAGGTCCTGTGTCTCATTCCTCTACTAAGCTGTCATTAGGAACCACATCTCCTACTGTGTCTGTGACACTAATGGGTGCCATGATGGACGTTCCATGATGGATGTGCCATGATGGATGTGGTCAATGGCTTTCACTGGGTGGTGCTTACTCAGGGACTTGGTTAAGTGCTGTTTCAGCAATCCTGTGTACGGTCAGACTGGCCCATCCGGCCATCGACATTTGTAAAGCATGAGATCACATGACTAAAATGAAGGAAATGAAAGACAGATTTGGTGAGAATCTCAAGACAAATTGATTAAATTGCAGAAAGGAAGGAGTAGTACATGTATATAGCATCAGGTGCAGCTGTTATAAAAGACATATGAGCATGAATATGAGATCTCTGAAAGAAATAATTCTAAAGCATAAAGTATTGGCACACTCTTCAATGCTGTAAACGATCTTCATAAAATGAAAAGCTTACTACCGCTGTAGACATGTCAACTTTGAAGTCACAAATAAACAATCGGATCTTAGGGCATGTGGTTTAGAGAAAATTAACTTTGCAATAATAGAGGTGATCTTACTAACCTCTTTCTGAAGAGAGAAAGCAAATGGACTTTTAATCAATAAATTAGTAATCTCATCTAACATTTGTGCAAATACAGAGATATTGCTATTAAATAAATATATTTTGTAGTAAAAAATGATTACTAGTGCCAGCTTTTCAGTGTATACTTATGTGCTGTCAAATGAGAGCAGAGCTGAGTACAGCTGCACTCAGCACTGACTGCTGACAAGTGCACACTTTAGTAAGCCCTAGTAGTAACTTTTCCTGGTGGACTAGGCTTGCACATCATTAGGTATCTGTTATTTGTGAAACATTGTTTGGCCAGTACTGAATAGCACAGGAACTTCATTTGAAGGGTATTGTGGTGCTTGATGCTTCTGCTCTGGTGCACCTATGTTGATGATGTTGCATTTGGAATTATGTTGCCAGAACTAGGAGATCTACTTTGGGACTTGGTTATGTTTCTCCAACATGCTTGTTGTTAGCAGTGCTGTGTAGGGCACGGGATGAATAAGCATTTTGTACTAGGGATGATTTTATCTGGCAGAGTGGCTACTCATGTTTGATGATTTGTCCCATGTTTAGGAGTTTTTCATCATCTTTTGGGGATGGCCTTTTAATGATCCAGTGCTCTCCTCAGGCCTGAATTTCTAGAAGGTAACCTAGGCACCAGCCTAGGACTTGATGAGTCCCAAGGGACCCATGGCCCGGCTCCACCAAATTCATCCCATCATGATTCATCATAAAGGCTGGCTTTCAGTGAAATGTTTTAACAAGCCTCAGACGAGTATTAATATCACTAAAAATGGCACTAAGCTCCTGTTAGGAGAAGGGGACCCCTGCCGGACCCTAACTCCGTTGCCTCAGACAGGAGTCGGCAGCTGTGTGCAGAGCTAGGCTTCGCCTGGGCCCGTCTCGGCTGGGGAGCGAGTTAGGCCCGCTCCGCTACAGGCAGGTCTTAAGGGTGGACAACACCTGCTGCCGAGGCCAGGAGAGCGCAAGGGGATAACCTAACTAACCCTGAGATGGCAAGGGACCCTATTCCCACTGAGAACAATGGCTCAACTACGGGCGTAACAATACGCAAAGGTGTACCATAAATCCAAAGCAAGTATAACAATACACAGAGGTGTCTCAGTATAACCAAAAGCACAGTAAAGGAGGTTTGGGGGAATACCCCACTTATCTGTGCGCAGCAGGACAGGTCAGCTGGAACCAAGGAAGGACAGGAGACTGCACACCGACACCGGAATGGCTGGATACTGGATACAGACACTGGGAACAAACTGGAAGCTGCACATGGACACAAGGATGGGCTGGATACTGGATGCGGACTCAGGAACAAGCTGGAAGCTGCACACGGACACACGGATGGGCTAGATACTGGATGCGGACACTAGGAACAAACTGGAAGCTGCACATGGACACAAGGATGGGCTAGATACTGGACACGGACTCAGGAACAGGATGGGAGCGCAGGAACACTTCTAGCAAAGACTGAAGCTATAACCGGCCGGAAGTAATAGATGAGGAAGGTTTATATAGTGAACACCAGGAAGTGATCAACACACATAGCCTGCAGGTGAGCATAGCAAGCTAGCAGTTGATGAGAACACCTGAGCCCTAATCACACACCCACACAGACAGAGTGAGCTGCAATGGCCCAGGCTGACCACCGGAGGTCACCAACGAGCAAATACCAACACAGACAGGAAAATACACAGGGAGCCAACACACAGGGGAATGCGTGAATCTGTGCATAACACCGATCCGCTGGAGGCGGATCGTAACAGTATCCCCCCCTAAAAAAGGTGGACTCCGGACACCTAAGTAGGATACGACAAAGACAGAACAGAGCTAATGTCTCCGACGAGACTTCTTCTTCTTCTTCTTTGGTAAATTGGTAAAGGAAGCCGTCCCTGGTTTACAATAGGCTTCTTCGAAGACCATAGGGCCTTTATATACCGGATAACCATCAATCTCCGAATCAGAATCAGATACAGACTCAAGCCTAGACCTCAGTACTCTAGAAGCTAACATTTCAGGGATATATCTGTTAGACGGAGTCAAGAAAGCACACCCCGCGGTAATAGATAAGGGCTGGGCTTTCCACGCTGAATGACATGAGTTGTTCATGGGGGTAACATCACCAACGATCTCACTTGAGGTTGTGGCTATAGGGACCCCCCTTGAGGATATGGCCTTATGAGCAGATTTTTTGGCTGAATCTCCCAAATCCGAAGAAGGTTCTGCCGGCCAGGAGGTCGGCCCAGAGACATCTGAATCAACCTTATTGGGGCCAAATCTTTCTAATACAGCATCCTTAAATGCTGAGAAGTTCTTTAACAAGGGATCCTCAGACTGAACCAATTTGGACGCCCATCTGAAAGGCACACCTCTGAAGGAATATATTAGATATAACACCAAATTGTCAGAAGTGATGCCTAAAAACGGTCTGGACTCCATGATGATGACATAATGTTCTAATAATGCAACAAATTGGGCTAAGTCCCCGTCAAAGACTATAGAGGTAGAAATATTATCCAAGACATCAGACATTTCACTCTCTGTTACCTGACTGGACTGCATATCTGGAACTATGGCCTGTGGGGCTGAGACTTTAAAGTCTGATGGTCCTTCTCGTGTGGCAGCACTATGATGAGTCTCTGGCTGAACAATACAGTGATGCATTTCTGACTGGGCAGCACAATGGTGAATCTCCGGCTGAGCAGCACTAGGGTGAAACTCTGGCTGCGCAACACTGTGAAGTGTTTCTAAGTGAGCAGCACGATAATGAGTCTCTGGCTGATCCGCACCATGGAGAAACTCTGGCTGTGCAGTGCTACGAAATACTTCGGAATGAGCGGCACGATAGTGAGACTCTGGCTGAACAGCACAAGGTAGACCAACAGCTGTTCTCTCGAAGCCACCAGCAAGGCTGGAACTTAGCTGAGAAGCAGGACAATCAGGATTCCTCTGAGAGATGGGGCAGACAGAGTCCCCTTCTGGGGCAACAGGACAGACAAAGTCCACTTCTGGGGCAACAGAGTCCCCTTCTGGGGCGACAAGACAGACAGAGTCCCCTTCTGGGGCGACAAGACAGACAGAGTCCCCTTTTGGGGCGACAAGACAGACAGAGTCCCCCTCTGGGGCGACACAGGCTTGAACCCCCTCTGGGGCGACACAGGCTTGAACCCCCTCTGGGGCGACACAGGCTTGAACCCCCTCTGGGGCGACACAGGCTTGAACCCCCTCTGGGGCGACACAGGCTTGAACCCCCTCTGGGGCGACACAGGCTTGAACCCCCTCTGGGGCGACACAGGCTTGAACCCCCTCTGGGGCGACACAGGCTTGAACCCCCTCTGGGGCGACACAGGCTTGAACCCCCTCTGGGGCGACACAGGCTTGAACCCCACTCGGGGCTGCGCACTTCGGGACCCCACTCGGGGCTGCGCACTTCGGGACCCCACTCGGGGCTGCGCACTTCGGGACCCCACTCGGGGCTGCGCACTTCGGGACCCCACTCGGGGCTGCGCACTTCGGGTACCCACTCGGGGCTGCGCACTTCGGGACCCCACTCGGGGCTGCGCACTTCGGGACCCCACTCGGGGCTGCCAACTGTGGCTGTGGGCCCTCACTCGGGGCTACCAACTGTGGCTGCGGGCCCCCACTCGGGGCTGCGGCCTCCGGGCCCCCACTCGGGGCTGCGACCTTTGGGCCCCCGGCATCTGACCGGCTCGGCGGGCCCCCGGCGTCAGACCAGCTCAACGGGCCCCCGGCATCAGACCGGCTCGGCGGGCCTCCGGCATCAGACCGGCACTGCGGGCCCCCGGCATCAGGCTCGCTCGGCGGGCCCCCGGCATCAGACTGGCACGGCGGGCCTCCGGCATCAGACTGGCACGGCGGGCCTCCGGCATCAGACTGGCACGGCGGGCCCCCGGCATCAGGCTCGCTCGGCGGGCCCCCGGCATCAGACTGGCACGACGGGCCCCCGGCACATGACTCAACCACCTGGGCTTTCCCTTCAAGGGTTTGCAACTCTGACTCCCTGGTCATTAAAACATCAGCACTGGGACCAGTAGAAAAAGGCAGAGTGCTTTCACTGGGAGACTCGGCAGAGAGCTCCTCTGCCACAGTGGAGACAGGCTTAGATCTGACAACCTGCTCAGACCTGGCCAGAGGAGATACCCTGTCGGCACCACCGGAATTACGCAAGCCACACGTCTGCAAGAAGTGGCCAGAATCTCCACAGTATAAGCATAGATTAAGGTTTCTACGCCGCTGACGCTCCTCTAACGGAAGCTTCGGCCGTAGATAACTTCTATGCTTTACCTGACCCTCTGGGTCTGAGGACTTGCTGCCTAATACTTCCTTAGGCAGGGCCTCATTAGGGGCTGAACGAACCCCAGTGACCTCTGGGAGGACCAGAAAAATATCAGTGATGAGTCTTTGCAGCTGCAGAAGAGACTGCTGCAAAATCTCCCACTGCCCAGGTTTTACGGCATTGAATGCCAAATTTAGAGCCGCTAATGACTCTTGCATGGCCTGCATGATATGGCCATGCAAGTTTATACACCAGCAAGAAAAAACTGACACAAGAATAAACTGACACGGGCAAAAAAAACTGACAGGCGAAAAACTGACACGGGCAAAAAACTGACACGGGCAAAAAACTGACACGGGCAAAAAACTGACACGGGCAAAAAGCTGACACGGGCAAAAAGCTGACACGGGCAAAAAACTGACACGGGCAAAAAACTGACACGGGCAAAAAACTGACATGGGCAAAAAACTGACACGGGCAAAAAACTGACACGGCTGGAAATCTCTGGACTGAGAGGGCAGAACCCAGCTCCAGAGTGCTGTATGGCCGGTTATAATGTTAGGAGAAGGGGACCCCTGCCGGACCCTAACTCCGTTGCCTCAGACAGGAGTCGGCAGCTGTGTGCAGAGCTAGGCTTCGCCTGGGCCCGTCTCGGCTGGGGAGCGAGTTAGGCCCGCTCCGCTCTGCTACAGGCAGGTCTTAAGGGTGGACAACACCTGCTGCCGAGGCCAGGAGAGCGCAAGGGGATAACCTAACTAACCCTGAGATGGCAAGGGACCCTATTCCCACTGAGAACAATGGCTGAACTACGGGCGTAACAATACGCAAAGGTGTACCATAAATCCAAAGCAAGTGTAACAATACACAGAGGTGTCTCAGTATAACCAAAAGCACAGTAAAGAAGGTTTGGGGGAATACCCCACTTATCTGTGCGCAGCAGGACAGGTCAGCTGGAACCAAGGAAGGACAGGAGACTGCACACCGACACCGGAATGGCTGGATACTGGATACAGACACTGGGAACAAACTGGAAGCTGCACATGGACACAAGGATGGGCTGGATACTGGATGCAGACTCAGGAACAAGCTGGAAGCTGCACACGGACACACGGATGGGCTAGATACTGGATGCGGACACTAGGAACAAACTGGAAGCTGCACATGGACACAAGGATGGGCTAGATACTGGACACGGACTCAGGAACAGGATGGGAGCGCAGGAACACTTCTAGCAAAGACTGAAGCTATAACCGGCCGGAAGTAATAGATGAGGAAGGTTTATATAGTGAACACCAGGAAGTGATCAACACACATAGCCTGCAGGTGAGCATAGCAAGCTAGCAGTTGATGAGAACACCTGAGCCCTAATCACACACCCACACAGACAGAGTGAGCTGCAATGGCCCAGGCTGACCACCGGAGGTCACCAACGAGCAAATACCAACACAGACAGGAAAATACACAGGGAGCCAACACACAGGGGAATGCGTGAATCTGTGCATAACACCGATCCGCTGGAGGCGGATCGTAACAGCTCCATTACTGTGCCTCTACAAAACAGCAACTGCAACTGATATGGATACCTGTGGATCTATAGTAGGAATGAATGCAGCATGTGTTTCAAAATGTTATAGTAATGACTACAGCTGTGCACCAGCTAGGTAAATTTGGAAAACGTGGACCGTTGGTAGTTGTCGAGGGCGACCACAGGTCTAAATAATATACCACATTTTAAAAAATCTATGTACTCCCCCCCACCCCCATACATACACAAACACACACACAAACACAAATAAACACACACATTGGATGACAATTTTGTAAACACCTGCTGCTAAATGATATCAGCCAACAGCACAGATGAGCTAAGCACTGCCCAGCTCCCACGTCAAGGTATTTTTATGATAAAACAGCTGAATGAATTGTGTTGGAGAATAAGCCCCTAATGATGCTGTAGTGAAAAATGTTACTCCCTGAATGCTGTTTACAATTTTATAAATGTAGGAATGTAGCTAGAGAAGGAGATATAGTTGCTACTTTAACAATCAATTGCTCAACAGTATGTGCACTCTTAGGTTGCACTATGCGTATAACGCGGTTTGAAGCATTACCATGGTACATTCTAAGTTCTAAAGCCAATGCTGTTAAAAATGCTTTAAAATGCATTATTAGCATGTTGGTGTGCAGTGTTCAACCTAAAAGTGTCCTGGTTCTGGATGTCACCATTAGGGAATACAATGATAGGCAAAATTGAATTTATTGATTGATTAATCGTTATTGGCTACACCACCACATGTTTTAGAAGCCTTAGTAAATTTACAGTATTCCAGGTTTGCCAAACAAACATACAGTACCAATGCCCCTGAAGAGGAGATGTGTGCCTATTCCTGACTACAGTGTATTAATATATTTTGAAATGCTATTTTTATTTCCTATTTATTTTTTTCCTCCTAGTCTTGCTTGTTGGAATCTTTTGATAGAAGTAAAAGCTATTTATTTCTTGGTGAATTGTTCCATTGTGCATGGAAAGAAATTCAATAACTTTGTATGACAGGAAAGGAAATAAAAAAATGTGAACACTTATTTATTGGAGCTTTGCTATTCTTTTTAAGTACATTTTAGTTTTTTTTTTTTTTAAATCAAATTTCAATGGAGTTAGTGTTGCTTGTTATATGGCATTGTTGAACTGATATGAAATTCAGTTCTCATAGTTGATTAGCGAACTTATTCTCCTGGAGCAGTTCCATGTTTTTAATATTTTATTCCTTTATGTTTTTGTCCCTGAAAACTAGAGATGAGCGGGTTTGGATCCTAGAGATCCGAACTTACCTTATCCGAGGCCAGATCCGAGGAGTTCGCCGTGTCCCACCATTTTCCCGAGTCCAAAACGAGGCCAAGACGTCATCATCCTGCGTCGGATTCGGATCTCTATAAAAGAGCCGGCTCCGGCGCCATCTTCATTCGGCATGTCAGACATCACGGATGTGTCCGTGCTGTCTGCAGAAAGGAAAAAGCTATGGGGGACAAAATAACACTATGAGGTGACAAACTAAGTGGGGGCAAACTAATGGGGGAACAAATAGAGGCTGCATCAATTAAGGGGGGCTGCTGAAGGGGGACAATTATACATCGGGAATCTAAAGGTACAACTACTAAGGGGGACTAATGGTGCAGGAACTTTTGTACATCTACTAAGGGGGAAACTATACTAAGTGGAAAACTTTTCAGGTTACTACTAAGGGTGCATTACTAAGGTTACTACTAAGTTACTGTATATGGGACTACTGTGGGGGACATCTAAGGGGCTCTCCGAAAGAAAAAGTTTTTTTAATTGAAATAAAAAAAGGTGTTTTTTTATTTATTTTTTACCTGCAAGGGGTGTTAAGTGTGCCATATCAGTCCAGCTGCCCTGCCCAGTGTCCCGTATCAGTCCAGGAGTGCCCGCATGTGTGCTGTATAATTCCATGTGTGCTCCCATGTGTCCCGTATCAGTCCAGGGCTGCCTGCAAGTGTGCCATATATTTCCAGGGGTGCCGCCATGTGTCCCGTATTAGTCCAGGGGTGCCCGCATGTGTGACGCATAATTCCTGGCGTGAGCCAAGTGTGTCATATAATTCATGGGTTGCTGCAAAGTCTGCTGTATAATTCATGGGGTGTTGCTAAGTGTGCTGTATGATTCCAGGGGTGATGCTAAATGTGTCGTATAATTCCAGGGGTGAGCCAAGTCTGCAGTATAATTCATGGGGTGCTGCCAAGTGTGCCGTATAAGTCCAGGGGTGAGCCAAGTGTGCTGTATAATTCATGGGGTGCTACTAAGTCTGCTGTATCAGTCCAGGGGTGCTTCTATTTTTTTATTAAAATAATAAAAACATTTTTATTCTTTTTACTGCAGAAGTGTCACCCTGTGTGCCGTATAATTCCATGTGTGCTGTATCAGTCCAGGGGTTCCGCCATCTGCGCCGTATAATTCCATGTGTGCCACCATGTGTGCTGTATCAGGTCACGGGTGCCACCATCTGTGCCGTATTATTCCTGGGGTAAGCCAAATCTGCTGCATAATTCATGGGGTGCTGCCAAGTGTGCTGTATTAGTCCAGGGGTGATGCTAAGTGTGCCATATCAGTTCAGGGGTGATGCTAAGTGTGCCGTATCAGTCCAGGGGTGAGCAAAATCTGCTGCATAATTCATGGGGTGCTGCCAAGTCTGCCGTATAATTCATGGGGTGATGCTAAGTGTGCCATATCAGTCCAGGTGTGATGCTAAGTTCACCATATCAGTCCAGGGGTGATGCTAAGTGGGCTGTATTAGTCCAGGGGTGATGCTAAGTGCACCATATCAGTCCAGGGGTGATGCTAAGTGGGCTGTATTAGTCCAGGGGTGATGCTAAGTGTGCCATATCAGTCCAGGGGTGCTATTAAGTGTGCAGTATCAGTCTAGTGTTTGTGCCTCCCACTTGTGTCGCTTATCATAGTTATCCAGCTACTTTGGTGCAACCTTTTGGCCTAAAAACAATATTTTGAGGTGTGAGGTATTCAGGATAGACTGGAAATGAGTGGAGATGAATGCTATTGAGGTTAATAATAGCTTAGGAGCAAAAAAAAACCACACCTAAATTCTGTGATTTTAGTGTTTTTTATGCTTTAAAAAAAAAAAAATCAGAGCCCAAAACCCAAAAACCAAAACGTAGCGGGGGTGTATTGGCAAAACCCAGTAGAACCCAAAACCTGAAGGTAATCAGAACTCAAAACGCGAAAAGTGGCCGGTGCACATCCCTACTGAAAACGTTCCTGTTGCGTTTTTGACTGTATTGTTTAAATCATAAAGGCTGTTTGTTGGTATGCGGCATGACGTAAACACCATGAAGTCAACCCCGTTACTTGCTAATTAAAGCATTTTAATGCTGTCAGCAGTAAAGCTGGAAACATGCTACAGTACTTTCACAGCAGACTGCCTGCCTGTTGTTTACTGCACCCACTAATTAATAGTAGTTAATTACAATAGCTTTGCAGGCACATTAAAAAAGCATCTAAAGCAGGCACGTCCAACGTTGGCCCTCCAGATGTTGTGAAACTACACATCCCAGCATGCTTTGCAATAGTTTTATCATTCTCTAATAGCAAAACTATGGCAAAGCATGCTAGGATGTGTAGTTTCACAACATCTGGAGGGCCAACGTTGGACATGCCTGATCTAAAGCATCTATAGTATCTAGACATAGTTGCTTACTCTCCTAACAAAAACAGTGGGTGCGCCCATGGAAATGCTGTGGGGACATCTGCGAATGCAGATGTTCCCCTGTCTACTTGGGGTGGGCAGATGATGTCACATGACTTCAGCACCCGCTCCCAATTAGCACAAGAATGGCCAGGATAAAAGTAAGTCCAGGCTTACTTTTATCTGTGAAGAGAGGAGAAATCATTCGATGGTTACTCACCATCGAATGATTTCTCCTCTGTGCAGGCGTATGCGAGCAAGTGTTTTAAGCATACACATCCACTTGTATCATAGCTTGGGGAAACGGGCTGTTGGCGGGGTGCATGCATTCAGCGAATATATGTGACCTAGCAAGCAGTTGTGAATGGGGCCCTAAGTTCTCAAAATGGAGAATGAATTGAAGTGCAAAATACCCGCTAAAAATTCCAGCATCGCTCACATTTGTTATATAAATTCAAATAAAAAATTATGTGTTAAAAAGATTATATTTCCTATATAAGGTAGCATTACAGGTCATTATGATGAATAAAAATGTTTGCTTCGCAATTTGCACACCTATTTTGACAAATTTACTTGACACTCAAAGGGTTAACACAAATAACCTTGCAAACATAATTGTATTATTTGGGTACTGAAATTGAGGAAATTTTTTCTGTTTTCTTCTTAATCAAAGACTATTTTCAAGACATCACTGATGATATTTGAATGCAATGTGTAAAACCTTTACCCAGTCCCTTGGAAATTGTGTTAAGAAAAGTCTTTACCATCAATACAGAAAACAGCGGGAACAATGCTGTACAGTGCCACTGTCACCAGACCATACAGTGCAATAAGAGTCAGATTCTTCCATGAACAAATACATTTACAAACCAGGGTCAACTGCAAGTAGAATTAGTGCAAATTGATGACGACAACCATTGTTGTCTTCTACGTGCACATAGATATGGGGTGAAATGTAATAGGGTGCGATTTTATTGCATGTCCCAAAATAGCACCATATCGCACATTTAAAAATTTTGCAGTGAATTCGCATATGTAACGAGATGCAAATTTGCGGTAAAAAAGTGCGATATGGTGCGATAAAGTGCGATTTTAGTCATGAAAATGTGAAAATTTGATAAAATGTGCGATTTTTTGTTCAAAAAAGAAGAAAAAAAAGGCATGAGGTCCCCCTTCTGAGCATAACCAGCCCCGGACTCTTGGACCTGTCCTGATTCCAAAAATACAGGGGACAAATAATCTGGGGGTCCCCCGTATTTTGAAACCAGAACCGTGCTCCAACAGTCCGCTTTGTCATGCCATAGCCGGAGGACGCTTTTCACATTTTTTTCTCTGTGTGTGTTTTATTTTAACATTCTTTTTACAGGTGGACTACAAGTCCCAGCGGGCCCATTAATGTGGTTCACCAAGTCCCAGCAGGCGGGGGAGGCCTGCTGGCACTTGTAGTTCACTTGTATAAAACAATGTTATGTATGAATGATTTAACCCTATGAGGCCGGCGTCCAAAGCCCATGGATGCTGGTGACAACCCTGGGCTTCAGCCTGGACAGGTGAAGCCTTTGGGACCCCTTTATTGGGGGGTCCCCACTTCCCCAGGTACCCTGTACAAGGCTGACCAGCCATGGTGCTCATGGTATGGCCGGAGGACCTTATGTGAAAAGTGTCCCCCAGCTGTGGCATGACACCACAGGCTGTTGGAGCCTGGTGCTGGTTTCAAAATATGGGGGAACCCCACATGTTTTGTCCCCTGTATTTTTGGAACCAGGACCGGTCCAAGAGTCCGGGGCTGGTTTTAGAAATACGGGGGACCCCTACGATTTTTGTCCCCCATATTTTTGGAACCAGGTTCAGCTCAATGAGGCCGGGGCTGGTTATGCTCAGGAGGGGGGACCCCACTCCATTTTTTTTTCAAAATAAATTTTTATTAAGTCAGACAGTAAGGTATACAGTAAATGCACTGTATCACCATATACAGTATCAATTAGCTACAGTTGAATAAGAAAAACAGAATACTATGTCCAAGAAGTCAAGAAACTATATTGATATTTTTAAAGAAAAGATATGGTGGGAAAGGTAATGATGGTACAGATACACAAAGACAAGAGGTGTGCCTCAGATTTGTAATACATATAACAGTAGAGCATCGGGAAAAATTGAATAAAACCTAGGGAATAAACAGCTCATTTTAAAACATGAGTGAGAGATAGCCTCCCAGTCCTCCTCAGACAGAGACCTATACAGATTAGCCTCCCATCTAGCATGGGCTGTTAATTTTTCAGTCCAATGTTCCGTATCCGAGTAATCCCTGACCCCGTTGCCTGTTTGTGCGCTAACTTTGTAATCTGGGGACTAGTCCCTCAACACAGACAACTGATAACCTGGCTAACAATTTTTGTAACTGTTGCAAAAAAGGTTATTTTGAAACACTGGGTCTCCCACTCCTCCCCTACCTTAGGAGAAGTACATGGAAAGATGCTTCAACCTCTTTACTTTGATAGGTCAGCCACAATTCTGAATATTGAAACAGGTATAATTAAATATTACAAATTGTGGGGCAAATACATCGAAACACTAGAACAGCTGACTCAATGCTAAATCTTCAGTGTTTTTGATAACACAGAGGGGGCACTGCATAGACAATTGCTTTAATTCACTTAACTTGTTTAGAATAATTTACAATAAGAGTTTGAATTGAATTTGATTACAGTGCAATTAGAGGACCAACTAAAGTCCCCCCCACCATTTCTTCTCCCCCCCCCCTCTTACCCCCTTTTGTGTCTTCCCAAGTAAATGTATGTGTATGTCTCGTTGATAGTTTATTTGTTCAATGTTGTACAAGAGAGTATAGAGCACTACAATATGATAGTTAGAGCTATATAGTTGTGAGCTACATTGTGCTTAGGGACCCATACCTGCTCGAACTATGCAAATAATGGGATCCTTCCCTACTAGTCTACAAGACATTACATAACGATCTTTTTCCTCCTGAGATATTGTATAAAGGTGCCCATACACACTGCGGTAGCAGCGTGCATTGCGATGCGTTATGGGCTGGATTGCATCTCAATGCATGCGTTTTGCATGCATTTTGCATGCAATTTGCATGCGATGCGATCCGCGAGCACTACAAAAAGTATGTGCAGCAAATACTTTTTGTACTGTGCGATTCGTTGCCCACCGGAGTGTGCATCGCCATCAAATTGCACGCTGCTATCACAGCGTGTATGGGGGCCTTAAGATTTATATGACGCCCACGTTGGGGCTCCAATGTTCATGTTTATCCACATCCAATACTCTGGATGTACATGCATTTTTGCTTCTTTGAAACGCTTTGTATGTTTGAAAATGTTTCAAACGTGGATAGAGGGGGTATGCAAAATAGCACGTGATAAAATCGCATGGGTGCTTTTAAAATGAAGTACCATCACATGGGTGCTTATACAATGATCGCATCGCACCGCAAAATTGCATGCGATGCGATTTTCCTACGGTGCCGTACGTATGTAAATTAGGAGCCGTGCTATTACACAAGTACCAAAAAAAGTGTGTTTGCACACTAGCATTAAGGCATTCCTATTTACGTGCATTCCAAAAAAAAATCTCACACAGGAAGTTGCACAGATCATTAAAGTTTCAATGCATTATTTATCAGAAACATAATTTAGAAAAGGTACTAGCGAAAGGTTTGTAAATTTACATTCATTACCATACTCAGTGGGTAGGTGTTCCCTGCGTCTACTACTCGGCGGGTAATGTGTTCCCTGCGTTTATAATCCCCAGGGCACATCGAGCATATGTGTTATGTATTTCTGTACTGTCACTGTTTAACTGTTACCTAAACGGCTGTTGCACAGCAATCCAAATCAAATTCCTGCAGTGGCGTGCGGTGGGGTGAGGCAGGTGAGGCACAGCCTTTCCTGTCATACTAGCACATATGCCTGCGTTTTGAATTGATAAAGTATTTCAAAAATACAAATAATTTATTTTAAAAATCTTATTTTTATTATTCTAATCATTTTTATATGCTTGAGTAAAAAGTCTATGGCAGGTGAGGCAGTGCCTCACCTGGCTACCTTTTCTGCACATCTCTTATCAAAACTCAGTGAATCTCCAGCAGTATATACTGCTGCCCATGTGTATAATGCTGGTATGTACCCCATGGCTCATATGTTGTGTGCCTATCTGGCTCTGCTACTTGCCAGGGACTCTTGAGCCATTTACCTCACCGCACGTCCATGAATTCCTAGTATACACTAGTATACCTGGCCAATAAAGCTGATTCTGATACCGACATTTATACAATTTTCTGCCATATATTATGGGGCTATTTGTAGCATACTTGGTGCTAAATGCCCTTCACCTACCTTGTATACTTAAAGATGATGTCCATTTTGTTCAAAAATATATTGTTCAGAACTAGATACATTTTTAACCCCCCATGTTGAGAAATAATGTCTATTTCTAATATTATGTTGACCCGTATTATTATGAATTAAAGGCAATTTGTTCTCGCTGATTTTCTCTTTTTTGTGTTTTAGGAGATTGTCTTTCTATATAGATTTAGATTGCTAATACTGGATCACCTACAATAATTCTATCTGTATATCCTCTTGGTTTTAATCTCTCTGTAAATATATGGGAATTTTCTCGTAACATACTGTTTACACAGTTAATTCTTAATTTAAATAAAAACTAGGAATTATATTTGTGTTTTATTAATATTTAATATATATTTTAAATCTAATATTGGGGCTAACAAAATTCAGGAATTTATTTAAATCCTCCAAATCAGTGGTTCTCAACCTCGGTCCTCAAGGACCCCCAACAGTGCACGTTTTCCAGGTCTCCACACAGAATCACTGGTGAACTAATTAATTAACTGTGATCTTTTAAAATGTGTCAGTGAATAATGAGTGCACCTGTGCAACTGCCAGGAGACCTGGAAAACGTGCATTGTCGGGGGTCCTTGAGGACCGAGGTTGAGAACCACTTCTCGAACTCACCACTTCATATCATAACAATGTTTAATAAATATGTGTTATATGATCCAATATATTAATGGAAGGGTTTAAAATATCTATCTCGAATACGCAGCCTTGCAAATCAACCAGAATAACCCCCTCTGTCCAGGCTGCAATATATCATAACCCTGTACCAATTAGAATTCAGGACCAGGAAGAAGGGCAATAATTATTTAAACATTTTTAAATGCAGCGCTGCACATCCACAGGGTGTCTTCCAGAATGTTAGTCAAACAGGGATGCAGAAACAGCCTGGTATCTCAGTTGCCTTGTAACGGTTGGTACCCATCAGCCCAGAGGCGAACCTAGATATTCGTGGGCCCCGTAGCAAAAGTTTGTAAGGGCCCCCTATTAAGCAACTGATGGTAATATATGTATGCAAAACATATTAGTTACACAGCAAAGATGGGCCCCCTTCAGCTCTGGGCCCCATAGCAGTAGAAACCTTTGCTACTATGGTAGTTACACCCTTGCATCAGCCCCTGCAAGCTCAGGTTCCTAAGCCCAAACTGGATTTGCACTGGCCGGAAGCCACATAGGGCTTATAACAAAAAGTGGATGTGTACCAAAGGGGTCAGTCGATAGAAATAATGGTCAAAGTAAAATTTTAAATTGCCGATACGGTAAATTTAATAATATCAAAAGAAGAAGAAAAAGAAGCACTAAGGGTGATTTAAGATTGTATTACAACTGGTGATTTATAACTTACCCCCCAAAATGTGTGCATGCCTGTTTTATGCAGACTTTAATTTTATATTATTGTTCATAATATTTTAACTACATTTATTTGGGAAATAAAAACTTACATCTTGTATGGCAAAAGACAACTATTTTCCTGGTCTTCCCAGTAAGGACAATATTTGCTTCTGTTTTTACTGAAAACATTGTTTTGCTTGAGTTCTCTTTGGTAAATTTGTTAATAAATGATGAATGTCTCACCAGATATGTCAAAACAAGATTAAATATTGGGACATGTCTAAGTTGATACAGAGACCTGTCAAACCTTTTCAATTTAAGTAGAGGCTTGTTAAGTGCTCTTATTATGCGTATTATCTCTCCATGGAATTCATCCTTAATGTGCAACTTAAGTGGAACGTTGAGTAGAGATAAAGGCTATAGCCGTCTTCTGTTACTTTATCATGCCTGAATTGACATGAACAATGAATACTCATAATAATATGCTGGGTTAAAATGCTCTGACTTGTGTGATATACATTATAAATAGTGAGATTGTACCCATTTATCTTTATGGTTCTAAAGCTATTGTACAAGTTTGATCAAATACAATTGTGAAAAAAATAAATTAAATGTCTACAGACACAAATATATTCATAAATACATTACATGTACATTTTTTTTCAAAACAAATACTGCAATGTATCAATCAATGGTGCAAGTAACTTATATATTGCAGTATAATTAATTGATACAATGAAATGGGTATTATGAACATTGATGAGCTTTGAATACACTGAATTAATCTGACAGACCGATCTGAAGACAAAGGCCAAATCTGAGCTTCCTCAGATCAGATGTGCAGCTGAGTCTCAGATACACCTGACAAAAAAAATCTTTGGTGCTACACCAAAGATCCGTCTGATCTGAAGCTGTCAGAGGTCTGACATAGGTCTGACCAAATGTATCTGAAGTGAATAGTGTGGAAAACTATCCCAGGGTCAGATCTGTGAGAGTTCAAGGAAAGAGATTTGTAGTTTCAGATATGTCTGCTTAATGCTGGCCACACATCAGACCAACTTTTCTCCAACCATCCAGCTAGTTGGTTGGTTGGACTGAAAATCTGGTACTGAATGGGGGCAAATGCCAATAAGCAAATTGCTCACAAACTCAGGAGAATGGACAAAAACATTCGGTGAAATTGTTTAAATCAAATAGGTCCAAATACAGCACATTGTCTGAGTGACAGGTGTTGTCAATTTTCAGATTTGGGAAACAAATAACTTAATTACAGATTACATTTGCTCCTATCCAGTACCAGGTTTTTATTCCATCCAACCAACTAGTTGGATGGTTGGAGGAAAGTTGGTCTGATGTGTGGCCAGCATAACTGATGGGGGATTTAGTCTGATGCCGCTTCCTGAGCAATACTAAAATTGTTTCTGTTGCCTTTATGTAAGATGTTTTCATGACATAAATTATATAGATAATATTTTAAAATATATATTCATATGCAGGATCTAACAAAACATGATCTCAAGGAATAAAATAGATACAATAGACATATTGTAATAGCGACCAAGGTGAGGGATGCCGTAAGTCAGATGATGGTTTTGGTTAATGAGCTTTAAAAAAGCACCCAAAAGCATCTACCTTTGGCTGGCATCCTGCACATCCGGCGAACTTGGATGCTATTACATCCCACCCAAAATTTTTCACTGTAGAGCATACATTTAATGTACACAAATGGCCAGATTTAATTGTTTTCACTCATGACAACCACTAGAAGGCAACCAACAGAGCTATTCAAATGTAGCTCAGGTTGTGGGTGTAGAAATGTCAGCTTGTACCCCCATTTGAGTGCACAAAGTAAACTTCTCTGTGTACCTATTAGAGCATTATTGTCAATCAGGATTTATACTACTGGGATGCCAGTTTCCGTCTTATCAGTAGTAGTGAAAGTGGCATGTTTATTTTAATATTAAATACAAACACAATGTACATATGTGTCCACATACATCTGGCCTTCTTTCACATTAAACAGTCCTTCTACTTGAGCCATAGCACTGGCAGTATTGTTTGAGACTTTTTTCGTTAAAATGTGACTTATGCAAAATGGAGAAAATAGGATGCACAAGCAGCCTCTTTTGATTAAAATAATATGTGGCATGTGTTTATTCAGTGTGTGACTATGGCATTATCTGCATACAAAATACAACTCTACAACGATTTCCTATATGGATGCAACTGGAGTCAAATCTGGCCCCAAGGCCTAACTGACTCTCCCCCACACCAGCCTAACTGATTCTCCTCCCCCCTCCCACATGCTAGCTCTCCCCCCAGCCATGGCTCCAATCATGAACCCTGACATGCTGACCCCCCTTAGGCCCACAGCAGGACAGCCTCAAGATCCATCTATGCTGGATGACTCCTGTGGGTACAGAAGAGGAGATGGCCTGTTAGCCCTTTCACGGATGCCCTGTGAGTAGCAACAATCAAGATGGTGCCGCCGATGGTTGTCTAAGATCACTGTAAACATACAGATGCATACACATTCATATGTGCAACAAAAACGTGTATGCATCTGAAGTGTACAGTATATTCTGCAAATAAAACAGATCTACAAACAACTCAGAATAAACACCAGAATAGCCATGTTGTATTTTGTTTCTTTTATATTCTGAGCACACACTTCCATTTCAAATTCTCAATAATTATGCTGAAACTTTAATAAACATGTGAAATAGTAGAACATGTCAATGGTTGAAACTTTCAACACTAAAATAATATTATAACTGGATACATACTGTACTACAGTGGCAGATTTTACCTATGGGCTGCAGGACTTCAGTACCCCCAGTAGAATCCACCACCTAGCTCAGTGTCCATGAAGCCAAATGCATTAATTGAGACTGCACTTGCTTCATTGTGAGTGAAGACCTACCTGTCAGTCACAGACACAACGGTAGTCCCATCGGGAGGTGTTCCCTCTTTATAGTACTGCCACTCCTGGCTCCGATAAACAGAGAGCTGGCATACTGCAGGAAGCCACTTCCTACTGTATCGTGCAGCACAATATATCTTGTATGGTCTGCAGTCAGTGCAGTACATTCAAGCTGAGTGTTTGCATATGTGGTCACAGCAAATGTGCCATCCTGGCACCTACTTTTTAGGTGCCAGCATGTGGCGTTTGTCTCCTATACGTGTGTGCAATGGCGGGCTGGGCTGGGGGGCAGGGAGCCATGTGCACCACCGGGCCACTTGGTTACCTAGTGTCTTGGGCCACCTCCACTGTACAAGAAGGGCCCTTGTGGTCCAGTGTGCCGTCGCTGCATTTTCTAGGCTTTCCGTTCCCGGGCGGCAGCCTGCTGGGAAGGCGACAGCCCTCCAAAAATGGCCGCTGCCTTCGAGGAGGCAGACATACCTCTAGTGTGTGTCAAAGAATAACAGCAGGTCCAGCGCTACCCAGAAGTGCGGATTCGGGTAGCGCTGGCACGCTGTTTGAAAAAGAAGCATGGGAGCATGGTTGCGCGGGGCCGCGGGCAGGGGGATACAGAAAGATGGGATGGCACACGGTGGGGGAGTACACCCCTCTTTTTATCTATGCTGGTCCTGGCTGTCAGTTATGCCGGGGAAGTGAATTCTCAGTAGGGGAGAGGCTACACAACCCTCACTGTCAAATAGCCCAAGCCCCAGCAGCATGGAGAGAGAGGCGGGAGGAGGACAGAGGATATTTTACTGTACATGCCATGAGGTACAGTACCTACCGTGCCTGCGTGTAATTTGAGGATGGAAGGGAGGAGGATGGGGCATTATATAATCTGTGTGTCTGTATTCATGTACTGTATATGTGTGACTATGTATGTTTGTATAGTACAAGTATCTGACTATGTATGTGTGAATGTATTGGTGGCTTTATAAGACATGTGTGTACTTTTGTGTAACTATGTATTTATATTGTATATATGTGTGACTGTATATCAAATGTGTTTGTGCGTATGACACTGTGTATGTAACGGAGGCGAACTACTGTTGGTGCAGCCGGTGCACTGCAGCACAGCCATGGACATTACTAGTACAAATAATTTATTAGCACTAATATTGTCCACAGCTGTGGACCCTTATATTGCCATGGGCCCTGGCTATGCCAGCCCACCTTCCCTGCAACCAGGGCCACCAGTTTAGTAAAGCAGAGGGGGGAATTACGATGTGTAGCGTTATGTGTAATGGACATTACGGTGTGTGGTGTTATATGTAATGGACATTACGGTGTGTGGCATTATGTGTAATGGGCATTAAGGTGTGTGCCATTATGTTTATTGGGCATAACGGTGTGTGAATGAGTTAGGAATGGAAAGGTATATGATTGGAAGCGGTACATCTGTCAGAACAGACTTAGGTCTACAGTCATTAGGTCGACCCCGGAAGGTCGACTGTCCCCAAGGTCGACAGGGTTAAATATCGACATGGCTCAAGGTCGACATGACATAAGGTCGACATGGTTTTCAAAAGAAGAAATAGCAATAAGTGCGCAACAGGAATTGGGGTGCAGCTTGAGACAGTATACAAAAAAGTGACATCCAAACCACTTTACAATGCATAGAATAGGAAAAGTGAGTATACAATCAATAAAGCGCTCTCCAATATCACCATGTGAAAAAAACACATAAATAAAAGAACAATGATACTGTCCCTTTAAGTGGTCTCCTCAATTTTCAGGTCGACATATATAATCTGTATAGAAAAACTTGGCTTTTATGCAGCCATTCAAGCAAGCATTTTGGCCAAAAGAAAAGACACCACAATTTAAGTGCAGACTGTAAATGCGGATTTTTAGTGAGTTTAAAATACAGATGGACACTCACAAGCAGGCTGTATGTTTAAAGCATTCAGAATCTCACTCTGGCAAAACAGCAACTCTTCTTTCAGAAGTATAGGGAAATCAGGAGAAGAACAAAACAATAGTGCAGATCAATTTGATAAAAAGCACCTTTTAATCTAAGATAAAACTCACATAGGTAGACAAAGTAAAAGCATATAAGGTATCCCCAACGCAAAGCTGGAACCAGGAGTCACAGATCTGTCTCTGAATAGAATGGTATTCACTGACCCTCCGGAAGGGTCAGGCTCAGGAAACAGACAGGAGCATCCAGGTAGTTCAGCGATGAGGGTCCACAGGTCCTAGTTAGCGCCAAACGCGTTTCGGTATTCACCTTTTTCAATGGCATAGCTAGGAGACGTCCATATGCGCATATTTATGCGCCATGTAATTCCTGTTCATCTGCGGCACCTGCCGCTGTTCGCGCATGCGCAGTTCATTTGCCAAGATGGCGGTGCGTTCCAAATACCCGGAAGTTCTGGGTTTTTGCGTTTCACTCATTCAAAAGTGCTTGGTATAGTGCACTGAGCCATCTAGGTAGAAAATGTGTAGGATCAGAAGCATGCTGAACATATTACATCTAATACAATACAAATCTGTGGATCTTGATACTATTAATTGAGGATAAATCCCATATAAATGAATTCTTAATGGTAAAAACATAATAAAATCCTTAATAAAAAGAACTTTATTTATTTAATAATATATATTAAAATATTAAAAATATGTATATTATAAGAGTATACAAGAACCACAAAAATGTTTACAGGGATATTTAAAATATTTAAAATAGGGCATATGTATCTCTGGGAGCATCGATGTTGACAGGGGCTGGCTGGCAACTTTTAGCCTAGGGGGCAAGTCCAGAGCACTGGCCCATAATCAGCCAAGTCACCGTCGGAAGGAATGCTTTTGCGCGCCGTAGGCGCGCCGAAAAATTAGGGGCGTGGCCTATCATAAGGGGCGTTGCCTGTACCATGATTGTATTGTGTACCTGCAGATTGCACATTTTAGCGAACCTTGTAATACCCATTACACATAAAGCCACATGCCGTAATGCCAATTACACATTATGCTGAACACCATGATGCCAGTTACACATTACGCCCAACACTGCGATGCTAATTACTCAATACACCGCACACTGTGATGCTAATTACACATTATGCTGCACACCTTGATGCCCATTACACCCCATACTGTGATGGCAATTACCCAATGCTCCCCACACCGTAATGTCCATTACGCCCCATACCATGATGCCCATTACACCGCACAATGTGATGTCCACAGTGCCAGATATGCCCCCACAGTGCAAGATATTCCGCCACAGTACCAAATACACATATGCCCCCACAGTGCCAGACACAAATGCCGCCACAGTGCCAGATATTCTGCCACAGTGCCAAATACGCATATTCCTCCACAGTGCCAGATATGCCCCCAGAGTGCCAGAGACACATATGCCCCCACAGTGCCAAAGACACATATGCCCCCACAGTGCCAGATATGCCCCCACAGTGCCAGAGACACATATGCCCCCACAGTGCCAGAGACACATATGCCCCCTCAGTGCCAGAGACACATATTCCCCCACAGTGCCAAAGACACATATGCCCCCACAGTGCCAGATATGCCCCCACAGTGCCAGAGACACATATGCCCCCACAGTGCCAGAGACACATATGCCCCCACAGTGCCAAATACACATATGCCCCCACAGTGCCAGACACATATGCCCCCACAGTGCCAGATACACATATGTCCCCACAGTGCCAGATACACATATGCCCCACAGTGCCAGATACACATATGCCCCCACAGTGCCAGATACACATATGCCCCCACAGTGCCAGATACACATATGCCCCCACAGTGCCAAATACACATATGCCCCACTGTGCCAGATACACATATGCCCCCACAGTGCCAAATACATATATGCCCCCACAGTGCCAGATATGCCCCCCACAGTGCCAGATACACATATGCCCCCACACAGTGCCAGATATGCCCCCACACAGTGCCAGATATGCCCCCACACAGTGCCAGATATGCCCCCACACAGTGCCAGATATGCCCCCACAGTGACAGAAACACATATGCTGGGGTGAGGGAGGGGGGGGGGGAAGCGCTTACCCACTCGCTAGCTGCGGGCCGTGCTGCGGCTGGATCAGCTTCTCCAGCCCTCCTGCGCTGGCCGCGGCTTCCAGAACACGGCCGCGGCTACAGGAAAATGGCCGCCGGCCTCCTGCACTGAGAACATGTCCTCAGTGCAGGGGGCCGGCGGCCATTTTCCTGTAGCCGCGGCCGTGTTCTGTAAGCCGCGGCCAGTGCAGGAGGGCTGGAGAAGCTGATCCAGCCGCAGCACGGCCCGCAGCCAGTGGGTGGGTAAGCGGCCCGGGGGGCATATGGCACTCTGCCCCCCGGCCCAGCCCGCCCCTGGATGTTGATATAGTATCCCTGCTTCTCAGGTCACATATGCCCATCACGCACAGTGTAAAACAGAGATTTAGAGAAGGAAGAGTATAACGAGTGACATTTAGTGTATACAACCAATAAAATACAGAGGATCACGTAAGAAAGTGCTTAAGCTCAAAGTCACCGTTGAGCCCCTTTGGGACAAGGGTGCCCAAACGGTGAATCCACCTCATTTCATTTTGCGCGAGTCTTTTTTCAATATCTCTGGTTTTCCACTTGGGTGTAATCTGCTGGATACCCCAGAAATTAATAATATTGATTTCTTTGGACTCGTGGTGGGTTTTAAAGTGCGCTGGTACTGTATGGGTCAATAACCCCTTCCTTATATTATAGACATGTTCCGCCATACGTACTTTTAATTGTCTAGATGTTCTTCCCACATAGAACATCCCACATGCACATTCTAATACGTATATAATGTTTTTAGAGTGACATGTTATAAAGTTACAAATCTTGTAGTCCTTCCCTTTAACATTAAAGTGCGTAAGTTTTCTCTCTTTGCTTTTTACCGTCTTGCACATTAGACATGAGCCACAGCGGTGAAATCCGTTTGTGCGCTCACTATGTCTAATTTCAACTTCTGTATTACTACGTACAAGATGGTTTTTTAGAGAAGGTGCTCTACGATAAATAAAGGATGGTTGTGGAGGTATAATTTCTGTTAAAATCGGATCTTGCCTCAAAAGTTTCCAATTATTTCTAAAAACTTGTTCTATCTGTTTATGCATCCCTGTGTATTGGGAGATAAAAGATAGTTGATGCTTATTACTACCAACATTGGATTTTTCTTTTTCGCATAGGAGGCTTTGCCTATCAATATTTTCAATCCTCTCTTTAGCTTTATCCAATGTTAAATTAAAGGATCAGACTCCCATTTGGAGAAATAAAAATAAAAATAAAAATTTCAACAAAAATAGGAATCACTCAAAAAACCGAAACACTAGTAACAACCAATATTTCCCGAATAAAACCAACTATGGGACTGAAAGAGGTAGAAATAAATATTGGGAAAATGAGAGACCTATACCTCAATTGGGGAGAGTTTACAACCAATACCCCAATAGAAGGTTTAATCGTAATAATTATGAGAAAAATCAACAGGAATGGAGCACCCCACGGTTTGCCAATAGACCTAAGGAACAAAATATAATGCCACAAAGAATTAATACCTCCAATCGATATTTACCGTTGGAGAGAAATCATGACTATCATGATATTGATAGGCCGTCTTTTTTACCGTGGGGTTACAAAACTCCAGGCAGGAACAAATTTTAAACCCCAAATATATGAGAACTAGAAGGGGTAAAAGGGCGGGGAAAAAAAGAAAATTCACTAAGCCCAAATCAACTAAAAAGAAAAATCCTGAAATTCCTATAAATAAGGAAAATGAAGGCAAAATATTTAACCTAACTGGAAGAGATCTAACACCTACAGAGATCAATATTTTGAAAAAAGGCCTTAAATTCTCTCCATCAGTAAAACCCAACTCATTTGACTTATTTATAGATATTCAGAAATATATCAGAAAGTTGACTATAAAACGTTTTTTTCATAATAAAGAATCAGGAGATAATCCAGAATTTGACCCCACATTAACTGTGTTTAAAAATCCTTCCACGTTTTATCCCACCCACTTTAGAGGCAGCTTTCTCGACTGCTTTAATAAAGTTGTTTGTGAGGAGGTTGATAAAATTATAAAGAAAGGGGCTGGTTTTAAAAGTAAATTAAACCTTAATAAAACGGGCTTGTAAAACCCTGAAAAAAATGAAGGAAGATAAGTCCACAATTATAAAACCTGCCGATAAGGGGGGTGGGGTGGTCCTTATGAATCGTGATACGTACTTAGAAGAGATAGATGGACAATTAAAAAATGGAGACACATATAAAAAAAAATGAAATGTGATCCCACAGATAGAATAATGAAAGGTTTGTTGGAATTAACAACAAAAGCTATGAATAATCAAGTAATAAACAAAAATGAATTTGACTTCATAAATATAAAAGAACCCTCAATACCTTCCATCTACACTCTACCCAAAGTGCATAAGGATCCACTCCACCCCCCTGGCAGACCAATAATTGCAGGATGCAACAGCATCACCAGTAATTTATCTGCAGTAATCGTAAAAACAAGGGGGTGGTTGGGCACTGTGTGGGAGTGTCCACCAAGGGGCGCTGAAATGAGCAAGGCAGCTGCACTAGCGGGTTAGTTAGACCCGATCAAAGACAAGAAAAAACAGGGTATCAGAACGAAGTTCTGTGGCAGCGCTGGGTGAAATATTGTAGTACAATTAATTAAGAGATTGGATGATCTGTACAGATATTTTTATTAAATTGGACAATCTGTCCATATATAAAATGAATATGCAAAAATTAGCATGTACATACACTATAAAATTACAACAATGAAAAAATAAAGATAAAATATATAAAGGACACTCTGCCTGCTGGTTTTCATGTATACATGATTGCAATTGGTATTGGGTATCTGGTATAGTTACCAATCCTGATGACAGGAAAATGTTCCAGATTTCAGTATTGAGGGATTTGGTCGATAGGGCCCCAATGGGCTGGTGAGATGGTATAGGTGGTGCTGGACCGCACAGCCAGTGATGTTGGATCCTCTCTAGTTGGTGGCCTGGAGTGATGTGAAATGTTCCGTGGCCACTGGAGGTCTTTCCAAACGAAGTTGTCACTGATAGGTGTTTTCGGTCATAGAATGTACTTATTGGGCTCCTGTACAGTATTGGTGCAGCTATCGTGAAACTAACTAAGGCCTATATCAAAGATACAGGAGATGTGCTACGTAAATTGGAGAGCTACCAATGGAAAGAAAATGACTTTTTATGTAGTGCAGATGTTAGCACCTTGTATACAATTATAACTAAAGAAAAGGGGATAGAAGCAGTGTCCTTCTTTTTAAATAAGAGCACCTTAAATGAAAATGTCAAATCCTTTATTTTAGAGAGTATACTATTCATTTTAACCAACAATTATTTTTACCATGAGGGATGTTTTTATGTACAGTGCATCGGCACTGCTATGGGCACCAGGTTTTCCCCCAGCTACGCCAATCTCTTCATGGCGTACTGGGAGGAGTCAACCATCTGGCCCTCTGGTGGGCTGGTGGCAAACCTGGTGTCCTGGCATCGTTTTATTGACGATGTGCTATTTATATGGAGAGGGGATCTGGATGTTTTAAAAGTTTTTTGTGAAATGCTAAATGCCAATCAATTTGCCATTAGATTAACTTTTACTACCAGTCAAGCATCAGTCACTTTTCTTGATTTAAATTTGTATATAGATGAAGGTAAACTAAAAACTAAAACTTACCGTAAGGAAACAGACTCGAATAGCTATATCGAGAGATCCAGCCAACATGATAAAAATTGGCTGGATTCTATTCCCTTCAGCCAATTCTCAAGAATAAAAAGGAATTGCACAGACATTACTGTTTGCAGTCAACAAATCAAAGAAGTGTCCGACAGATTATCTGCAAGAGGATATAGTGACATTACATTGGATAAAGCTAAAGAGAGGATTGAAAATATTGATAGGCAAAGCCTCCTATGCGAAAAAGAAAAATCCAATGTTGGTAGTAATAAGCATCAACTATCTTTTATCTCCCAATACACAGGGATGCATAAACAGATAGAACAAGTTTTTAGAAATAATTGGAAACTTTTGAGGCAAGATCCGATTTTAACAGAAATTATACCTCCACAACCATCCTTTATTTATCGTAGAGCACCTTCTCTAAAAAACCATCTTGTACGTAGTAATACAGAAGTTGAAATTAGACATAGTGAGCGCACAAACGGATTTCACCGCTGTGGCTCATGTCTAATGTGCAAGACGGTAAAAAGCAAAGAGAGAAAACTTACGCACTTTAATGTTAAAGGGAAGGACTACAAGATTTGTAACTTTATAACATGTCACTCTAAAAACATTATATACGTATTAGAATGTGCATGTGGGATGTTCTATGTGGGAAGAACATCTAGACAATTAAAAGTACGTATGGCGGAACATGTCTATAATATAAGGAAGGGGTTATTGACCCATACAGTACCAGCGCACTTTAAAACCCACCACGAGTCCAAAGAAATCAATATTATTAATTTCTGGGGTATCCAGCAGATTACACCCAAGTGGAAAACCAGAGATATTGAAAAAAGACTCGCGCAAAATGAAATGAGGTGGATTCACCGTTTGGGCACCCTTGTCCCAAAGGGGCTCAACGGTGACTTTGAGCTTAAGCACTTTCTTACGTGATCCTCTGTATTTTATTGGTTGTATACACTAAATGTCACTCGTTATACTCTTCCTTCTCTAAATCTCTGTTTTACACTGTGCGTGATGGGCATATGTGACCTGAGAAGCAGGGATACTATATCAACATCGATGCTCCCAGAGATACATATGCCCTATTTTAAATATTTTAAATATCCCTGTAAACATTTTTGTGGTTCTTGTATACTCTTATAATATACATATTTTTAATATTTTAATATATATTATTAAATAAATAAAGTTCTTTTTATTAAGGATTTTATTATGTTTTTACCATTAAGAATTCATTTATATGGGATTTATCCTCAATTAATAGTATCAAGATCCACAGATTTGTATTGTATTAGATGTAATATGTTCAGCATGCTTCTGATCCTACACATTTTCTACCTAGATGGCTCAGTGCACTATACCAAGCACTTTTGAATGAGTGAAACGCAAAAACCCAGAACTTCCGGGTATTTGGAACGCACCGCCATCTTGGCAAATGAACTGCGCATGCGCGAACAGCGGCAGGTGCCGCAGATGAACAGGAATTACATGGCGCATAAATATGCGCATATGGACGTCTCCTAGCTATGCCATTGAAAAAGGTGAATACCGAAACGCGTTTGGCGCTAACTAGGACCTGTGGACCCTCATCGCTGAACTACCTGGATGCTCCTGTCTGTTTCCTGAGCCTGACCCTTCCGGAGGGTCAGTGAATACCATTCTATTCAGAGACAGATCTGTGACTCCTGGTTCCAGCTTTGCGTTGGGGATACCTTATATGCTTTTACTTTGTCTACCTATGTGAGTTTTATCTTAGATTAAAAGGTGCTTTTTATCAAATTGATCTGCACTATTGTTTTGTTCTTCTCCTGATTTCCCTATACTTCTGAAAGAAGAGTTGCTGTTTTGCCAGAGGGAGATTCTGAATGCTTTAAACATACAGCCTGCTTGTGAGTGTCCATCTGTATTTTAAACTCACTAAAAATCCGCATTTACAGTCTGCACTTAAATTGTGGTGTTTCTTTTGGCCAAAATGCTTGCTTGAATGGCTGCATAAAAGCCAAGTTTTTCTATACAGATTATATATGTCGACCTGAAAATTGAGGAGACCACTTAAAGGGACAGTATCATTGTTCTTTTATTTATGTGTTTTTTTCACATGGTGATATTGGAGAGCGCTTTATTGATTGTATACTCACTTTTCCTATAAGGTCGACATGGGCCAAGGTCGACATGGGCCAAGGTCGACAGTCATTCGGTCGACATGAGTTTTTCATTGTTTTTTTACCCGAATGTCGACACAGTCGACATGGACACAGTTGAAGTCGAACCGCAGCCCCTCGCATCGCTCGCTTCACTCACGATGCTTCGGGCACGGTGCCTCGCTACGCTCAGCACACTATTTTATTCTCCCACCACGCCCTAGTGGATGGTAGGGCATGAAATACCGCCCGTCGGCACATGTCGGCTCAAAAAACAGTGAAAAGCTCATGTCGACCTAATGACTGTCGACCTAAAACCATGTCGGCCTTAAGTCATGTCGACATTGAGCCATGTTGACCTTTAACCCTGTCGACCTTGGGGACAGTCGACCTTCCGGGGTCGACCTAATGACTGTCGACCTAAGTCTGGTCTGACAGATGACCGTTTCCCCTCTGATTGATAGTGGGAAGGAGATAGTGAGTGGTATATGGTCTGCTTTCATCGTCAGTCTGTGTGTCAAGGGTTAGTGTGTCAGCATCTGTCAGTTGTCAGTGTCCTTCTGTCCGTGTGTTAGAATTTGTCTGCATATCAGTATCTGTGTGTCAGCATCTGTCTGTGTGTCAGCATTTGTGTGTCAACTTCCATGTGTAAGTTTGTTAATATCTGCCTGCATCTGTGTGTAATGTGTCAGTAGCTGTCTGTATTACAGTGTCAGCATCTGTCTATGTGTCAGTGTCACCATCCCAGTCTGCCTCACATAGGCCCTTATTCTGATCGGTGCGGCCGGATCCGAATATGCGGCCAGCACCGTACGTCCTAAACCCCGCCTTCCATACGGATCGCCAACTCCGTCTGTACGCGGTAAGAAGCTGTCCGAACGGACCGCACGTGTATTTCTCATGAATACACCTCCTCCATCTCAGGGAACCTCCCCCATCATTCGATGGTCGCAGAACATCGAATGCAGGGCCGAGTGGTCCGCCAGCTCCCGCAACCTCAGACCACACGGGCATTTCTCCGTGCAAAAGCAGGGATCTGGGTGGGCAGCTGACATCCGGCAATGTCATATGTCCGCCCCGTGCGTCACGGCCGCATTATGTCCGCCACGTGTGTCACGGCCGCATTACCATACGTACGCCCAGCGTTTGCATGGGAACGCCCATGAAACGCGGGGTGTAAACATATGGTAATGAGACCAAACAGCCCTTCACACCCCTCTCCACCCCCTGTTCGTAGTGTACACATTTCATGCGGAATATGGCCGTGCGTCCGGCTCGCACATGCGCAGAGACGCCTCTGCACATGCGCAGACACAAAACATCGGCGGCACGAACGCACGCGGATATTACCGCACCAACCAGAATAAGGGCCATATTTAGAGTAATACAGTCAGCTTAATGGCAAGCCCCCTTTTTAGCAACCACACCCCCTTTTCGGCCCGATGCTCAGTACTTGCCCCCTAGGCTAAAAGTTGCCAGTCAGCCCCTGCATGTGTGTGGTGGTGGTGTGTGTGTGTGTGTGTGTGTGTGTGTGTGTGGGGGGGGGGGGCAGTGACAGCCCCATGCTAAACATAACAAGAGCTGCTTCTCCCATACTGTATTGATTATTGTGCTTTAAAGATCCAAGCAATATAACAACCGTAAAAAACAGAAGAACATACTTCAATAATGTACTCCATGTAATGCATAACACTGCTAATGAAGGTCACACAGGCACACACTAATTAGATGTATTATGTACTGTATTTACTCCTATCCTAAATATCTTAAACAAATAGCTTTTTTAATGAAACCACTTCTGGAACCACTTCAGCATACATTTCCATTACTAATCTTAGTGAAAACACTGAAAAATATACTCTTTAAGCATATATTACGGATGGTAATTTATAACAAACATACAACTAAGCATACATTACAATTATTGATTTATGTACAATCTATGAAATTTGCACAAGGCAGCTATAATAAACCAGATACATAATGAATATTTCAAATAAAGAATTACACCAGAAGAATATTTTAATGGAAGATCTATTTACAAATGATGTAACATATGGCTTACATTTCTACTGAATAGGGACATGTACTGTAATTACAATTACTCATTTCAATGTAGGTATATTCTGCCGCATTTATAATAAAATTGTATTTGCTGCATGAAATAAAAGATTAAATAAACATTCTGTTTGGTTTAAAACAGAATATTTAATTTGTTATTGTTTCCATATATGTATAGCATAATGCTGTTTTAAAAAGTTTTAACTGATGACCAGGGCTATTTTTCCACCACAACGCTCTGGAACGCTGTGCCTTAAGTTCAGATGAAAAATCACATCATCAGGAATGGCGTTCCGGAACCTCTAGACCAGTGGCGTAACAATGGCACTGCCGCAGACCACACGGTGGCCGGGTGCAGGGTGTTCCGGCAGACCTGCGGTGCTGTCTCCATTGTCCCCGCCTTGAGTCCATAGATCGTGCACTAACGCACATCCATGGTGCAATGCGGTGACATTATGCAGCACAGCGCACACTCCCACCGCCTGCAAGCCTCAGAGAGTAGGTCAGCACAGCTATCACATTAATGTTTGATTTCAGGCATGCCAACTGGTCTAATGCATTAGAGAATTACACCAGATAGCATGCAGGAAATTAAACATTAATGTGTTAGCTAGGTTTATGGTAATAATTTTGAGCAATAGTGTTAGTACATGCAGAAAAGTGAGGTCTCATGAAGGGGGCTGCTGGCTTAAATGCATTGATCCATATATGAACTAAATGTCCACTGTTTATTATTATTAGTTAACTTAGTGAGTGTATAACTCTGCAATTTCTATTTAAACAATGTGAAGCCATAGTGCAGTGATTTTCAACCAGTGTGCCGCAGCCAGTTCACAGGTGTGCCGTGGGACAGCGTGTCTCAGCGACTCAACAGGACAAGGGGGAGGCAGGCGAATCGTCCTCCTCTGCGCTGTGTGTGTGCGCGTGTGGCGTTGTGTGCATGCGCAGTGATGACCTATGGAAAATCTTTTCATTGTTTAGCCTTGTAAGTTAAATCCCCTCTAATAAAACGCCCGAGTTCGGTGGACATCTCGCACTGCCGCTGAACTCAGGTGGCATTAAATCTCGCCCAAAGTCTTTTCATTTCAATGAAAAGATTTTCCATGTAAAATGCTACATATTTAGAGTAATACAGTACAATGACCCTGCAATTTACTTTTGATATTCCTAGAACAGTTGTACAGTACCAAATATATTTGAATTCAAATATTTAAATACAAAAATCACATTAGGTACTTGTGTATTATCACTGCGCCCAAGATTTCCATCGTACAACATCGTATTGGTCGCATCGCATGCGATCAGATCGCATGCAATGCGATGTGATTTGACCCGATTTTAAATTGTACAGGCACCGTGATGGGTGATTACTATGTTAAATGCCCCCATTGTTAACGCCACCCACACTATCAACGCCAAACCGAAGCGTGGCGAGCGCAGCGAGCCTGCGAGGGGGCGGCGATACGTGTCCTCCGAACTTTTCATACCCCCACTATCCACGTCGGTGTGGAGTTAATCTTAGATAGTGTGGCGAGCGCAGCAAGCCACTGAGCCCAAAGCGTGGCGAGCGGACGCGGATTACACACCACCTAAAATCAACTCCAAGCCGACGTGGATAGTGGGGGTATGGAAAGGTCGGAGGACACATAGCACCGCCCCTCTCGGGCTCGCTGCGCTTTGGGTTGGCGTTGATAGTGGGGGTGGCATTAACAATGGGGGGGCATTTAACATAGTATTCCCCCATCAGGGTGCCTGTACAATTTAAAATTGCATCCCATCGCATGCCATTTTAATGGCATGCGATGCAATATTTTATTGTACAGTGCGGGTCTTTGGACCCGAAAATCGGGTCCCATCGTATACCTTAATTAGTGATATGCGATGCAATGGGCGCCATGATAATACACAAGTACCTAACATTAAACGACATTAATGTAAACTTTGGTCTTTTATACACTGTATGGAATACAGTACAGGTTGAGTATCCCTTATCCAAAATGCTCGGTACCAGAAGAATTTTGGATAATGGATTATTCTGTATTTCAGAATATTTTAATATTTCAATGATGTATAGCTATCTTGCATTCATGTTGTACAAACACATCAAACACATGAATTACACACACATATATTTTATTTGTGCATAAAACAAGGTTTCAAAACATGAAACAAAGTTTGTGTACTATCTCAGACACTGAATGACATGTGAATGCCAAGCAATCATTTTCTTGCACATATTTAGTGCCACTTACATATCATGTAGTGCCATGTAGAGATTTCCCCAGTAGTGCTTTTAGCAAGAAACATTTTTTTTGTTCACTTTCTGGAATGTATGGTTTTCAGAATAATTTGGATAATGGATATTAGGATAAGGGATACTTATTAATATATATATACACCATAAATGGTCTACAGTATAGACTACCTCAAACATTTATATAATAAAAATAGGTGGCCAGGAAAAGGTTAAACATACCATAATAAATAAATACACTGACATAAAAGAACCAGTACTGCACTTTCTGAACACACATTCTCCCACCTCATGGTAAGGAGCCTGTCCCTTCTATCTTGTAGAAACTCTCTACACTGATGGCTCAAAACTAAATAATTTACTTGTAGAATAATGTGTTCTCAAGTTTGATCAGGAATTCTATGCATATATTGATCACATACAGTAAATAACTGTATAGCATTTATTCTCTGTTACACTAAATGCAAGCACCTAAAACATTGACATTGGCAAAACCTGTCAGACCAGGGGCGTAACTATAGCACCGCAGCCCCCGCCACCGCGGGGGGGGGGGCGCTGTGCATGTTGGGGCGCCGGGGGCTGCGGTGCTATAGTTAAACCCCCCCTCAATCCCCCGCAGCGCAGACTTACCTATCGCGCTGGTCCCGGCGGCTCCGTTCTTCTGCTGAGGACCACCAGAAAATGGCCGCCCCCATACAGCACACAGTTATCTGAAACTGTCTGCTGTATGGGGGCGGCCATTTTCTGGTGGTCCTCAGCAGAAGAACGGAGCCGCCGGGACCAGCGCGATAGGTAAGTCTGCGCTGCGGGGGATTGAGGGGGGGTTTGCAATGCATGGGCGGCGGGGTAAGGGTGCTCGGCGGGGCGGCGAGGGGGGGGGGGGCGCCCCCCCACCTAACGGCGGGGGGGCGCCCAAAACGTAGCTACGCCACTGTGTCAGACCTTTTTAAATCATGAATATAAATAGAATTGTAAACTCAAAGGCATTTGTTGAAAACAAAACAGACAGTGAAAAATATGTTAGACATGCAAGTTATGCATATTGAATCCCTTTATAGTGGCAAAGAAAATAAATAACATAGTTCAGCTTCAGACAATGCCAAGCTTGTAAAGAATTTTTCATTCTGTACAGATATGGTAATGTTTTGGATATTGTATACTTATTGAGCTGAATCTATCATTAACCAAACACCAGCCACCGTTATATTTCACTTGCTTTGTTGTAAACAAATAAAAAACGATTTGCAGCAAATGCTACTTGTTGGTAGATCTCACTAGTAATAGGGATGAGCGGGTTCGGATCCTAGAGATCCGAACCCCCACAAACTTACCTTATCCGAGGCCGGATCCGAGGAGTTCGCCGGGTCCCGCCATTTTCAGGAGTCCAAATCGAGGCCAAAACGTCATCATCCTGCGTCGGATTCGGATCTCGGATGTGGCCGTTCTGTCTGCACAGAAGAAAAACCTATGGGGGACAAAAAAACACTGTGGGGGATATACTAAGGAGGGGCAACTAAAGGGGGACCAAATAGAGGCTGCTTAACTGAGTGGGGCTGCTCAAGGGGGACAACTGTAAAAGTCGGGAATCTGAAGGTACATTTACTAAGGGGGAACTAATGGTGCAGGAACTTTTGTACATCTACTAAGGGGGAACTACTAAGTGGAAAACTGTTCAGGTTACAGCTACTAAGGGGGCATTACTAAGGCTACTACTAAAGGGGGGCTGTTATATGGGACTACTGTGGGGGACATTTAAGGGAGGCTCTCTGAAAGAAAAGTTGTTTTTTTAATTTAAATAAAAAAAGGTGTTTTTTTCCCCCTTAACCTGCAAGGGGTGTGAAGTGTGCCATATTAGTCCAGCTGTGCTGCCCAGTGCCCCATATCATTCCAGGGGTGCCTGCATGTGTGCCGTATAATTCCAGGGGTGCCCCCATGTGTTAGTTTATTTAAGGCTTTGGCTTTACAGTCCAAGCATCTTTGAATGGCATGCCTTCAATTATCAAGATCTAATGCTGCTTTCACACCGCAAAACCTGCTTAGACCCGGTATTTAAAACTTTTTAAATACCAGGTCAAAGCAAGTTTATGCCCCGTTCAGACCGCAGTTACTGAGCAGGTTTTGCGGTGTGAAAGCAAACCCCTGCATGTTGAGCACTGAGGTCCCGCTCTGTGCATATCTAATGAGCGGGACCCGCTAGTGCAGTGAATATTTAATGAGCAGGTCCACGCTCCCTGCATATCTAATGAGCGGGACCCGCTAGGGCAGTGAATATTTAATGAGTGGGTCCCCGCCCTCTGCATATGTATTGAGTACATAGGTATACAGTACACTACAGCAGTAATATGAATCACTGTGACTTCTCTCTCTTCTATACCACTACAGTATAGACTTATTACTGGCAGCAGGACAAAACAGACCTATCTTTGAGCTGACAAGGTCTATACAGTGGAATTATTTAGTAAAGACATCCACAGGTTTATTGCCGTTATGTGACACACTGCCAATTATAACAGACATTGCTTTGATTCTCAATCTCTATTTTTCAGCAGCAGATTCCTTTCAGTTATGTTTTAAGATGTCTGAGGTTGGCTTTGATTCAGATGTTGCATTTATTGGAAACAATGTTGCCCAGTAACCAAGAATCTCTTCATGTTGTTACATTTTGTGTTAGCCATACATTCCAGTTTTGTCTGCAGGCAATTTCATCATCACCATCTGAACTAGGACTCTGGGACTGTGTACTTGCTTACAGCATGTGTTATTTATTTATTTATATATTATTTATTAACAGTTTCTTATATAGCGCAGCATATTCCGTTGCTCTTTACAAAGGAGACAGTGATACAACAAACTGTGTATTTACAAACATTCAAAGGTATGAGGTCCCTGCTCGCAAGCTTACAATCTATAGGGAAATAGGCATTGATACAAGGATTGATATTCTTTATTGCATAAAGTCCACCAGAATGCAAAGGTTCCTGGTGTGCTGTAAGATATGGTGATCCAGCAGTTTGGCCATGGGTCAGTAGGATGGAAAATGTGTAGAAAAGAGTGGATATGTGTGGACTGTATAGTGGGGATGTGATTAGATAGGAATGGTATATGAAGTGGCTGGTTCTGGAATTTGATAAGCTTCTCTAAAGAGGTGAGTTTTCAGGGAACGCTTATAGGTTTGGAGACTGGAGGAGAGTCATTGTGCTTGGGAGGGCATTCCACAGAGTGGGTGCAGCCTGAAGAAAGTCCTGCAATCGGGAATGGGAGTGAGTAATGAGTATGGATGATAGACGCAGATCTTGTGAGGAGCATAGAGGTCGGGTTGGAAGATATTTTGAGATAAGAGAAGAGATGTATGTTGGTGTAGTTTGGTTTATAGGGAAAAAGGGGATTAGCTCTGCGCTCACCTTCTAGGGTGTATACGTGTGTAATGCACCTTGCTACAATAATATCACTCTTGTAAATGCCAATCAAAACAAAGATTTATTTGAAAATAAAATAAAGTGCAGAGGGTATGTACAAGTGGATGTGGTCACAGTATAGTGATCACAGAGAAGTATTACAAAGGATAGCAATGTCCCAGTAAATGCACAAAAGTCATGGGTTTTGTCATAAGGTGCAAGCAGCTCTCACAATTGCACAATGCGTCTGCTGATGACCTGTGAGTCACTAAGGTGGATGGATGACTCAGTGTACCCGGGTAAGAAGTGAGGGGTCTGATGTTTAACCAGAAATAATGGGCTGGGTGAGGGCGCTGATGGTAAATGGCACTGTAAGGCATATGAATGGCACCAGGGGCTGGCGTCCCATATACCCCTGGTGGTGCACTATACCCTTACCTGTAGTTCCAAATGTACAGTCACAATTTCAGGTCCCACAATGTCTGGTATTATGTAGCGGTGTCTGCCTTGCAAGCAGCACGCCGGCCGTGTCCCCGCACTGCTCCTACAGCCGCGCCGTGTACTTCTGGGTCAGCGGTATGACGTGTCTCCCGGGGGTCACAGGCAGCCGGAGCTGTACGCGCTGTGCGCGCTCGACTCTCCAGTCTCCAGTAGTTTGGTTTATGGTTTTTTTGTGTAAGTAAAAGGATTTTGTATTGAATAAGGTAGAATACAGGTAACCAATGAAGTGACTGACAATGTCTGGCTAGGAAGATTAGCCTTGCAGTTGCATTCATGATGGACTGTAGTGGTGAGAGTCTGTATTGGGGAAGGCCAATAAGGAGACAATTGCAATAATCAATACGTTAGATGATGAGAGCATGGATAAGAGTTTTGTGTAAGGTAAGGGCAAATTTTGAATATGTTTTTTAGGTGCATGTGGCATGATTTCGAGACAGATTGAATGTGGGGAACAAAGGAAAGTTCAGAGTCAAGGCAGCGAGCTTGAGCGGTAGGAGTGATTATCATATTCTCACCAGCAATGGAGATATCAGGCTGGTAACTACTATTTATTGGCAGAAATATAATATTAAGTTTGAGGTGGCGAGATCACATCCAGGATGAAACCACAGAAAGGCATTCAGAGACATGGCCCACTACAGATGGTCCAGGGAGGATAGGTAGAGCTGAGTATCATCCGCATACAGATGATACTAAAATCCAAAAGAGCTGATTAGTTTGTCAAGAGATGAGGTATAGATTGAGAAAAGCAGAGGACTTAAAACTGAAACCTCAGGTACTCCAACTGAAAGATGTAGCGAAGAGGAGGTAGAATCTGAGAAACGAACACTTAAAGAGCAGTTAGATAGGTAGGATGAGCACCAAGAGAGCGCTGTGTCTTTAAGACCTAGGGATTGTAGTGTTTGTATGAGAAGTGTGTGGTCAACAGTGTCAAAAGCAGCAGAGAGATCTAGAAGTGGGGTAGCCAACTCCAGTCCTCGAGAGCTACCAACAGTTAATGTTTTCCAGATCTCCTCACAGAATCACAAGTGAAGTAATTAGCTCCACCTGTGGATATTTGAAAAATTTTCAGCTAGTAACGAGTGCACCTTTGCAGCAGCTAGGTTGTCTGTAAAATGTGAACTGTTGTTAGCTCTCGAGGACCGTAGTTGGCTACCACTGATCTAGAAGAATTAGTAGTGAATAGTGGCCTTTAGACTTACTGTAGCAGTGACCAGATCATTCACAACTTTAGTCAGTGCTGTCTCTGTTTAGTGTTGGGAACGAAAGCCTGACTGAAGCGGGTCCAATAAGTTGTGCGAGTTAAGAAAGTGTGTGAGGCGAGTGTAGGCAAGTCTTTCAAGTAGTTTAGAAGTGCATGGAAGTTGAGAGATAGGACGGTAGTTTAGTTGAGAGATGGGACGGTAGTTTATGTAATACTTATTAAGGCGAATACATTTACAGATGGAACCCCTGTCAACTTTTCGTGGTGTCCACCAGAACCTCCCCTCTGGCGAGTGCTGGCTGGCAGGAACTCCATTGAACTGGGACACGCATGTGTCTCACACGCATGCGCGTCCCAGTCTTTTGGCGGCGGGGCAGCGGCATCCTGCCCGTCTCCGCTTCAGGGAGACAGGCAGGGTTATGGGGGGGTTAGGGCAGCGAGGGGGACCTGCGGTGGGGGAGGGGGGGTCATAGTCGGGGAGCGCAACTATGGTGCGCAAGCGTCTCGTACGCGCGCCCCCTGGTGGGAGCCGTCAGCTGGCGGGGGCTGGCAATAGTTTCGCCAGCCCCTGCCTGGATGAGCCGGGCTACACCTGTAATTAACAATACCAGCAAATGTTAATAAAAATGAACATGTTTTGTCACAACCAAGGACTTTGTTAGTGGGTATGTGTATATATATATATATATATATATATATATATATATATATATAGCGTGGAAGGAATAACAGCGGCACTCAAGCGGGTCTTTTCAAAACATGTATTTTTTTAAATGGAAAAAACTAAATGTTTTGAAAGACCCGCTTGAGTGCCGCTGTTATTCCTTCCACGCTATCTACAAACGACAGGGGCCACTGACCTACATGGGAGAGTGCCAGGCCGCCATACCCAAGTTATATATATATATATATATATATATATATAAAACGTATATGTGTATTCATGTCCTATTGACCTCCAAGCAGAGGTCTCTCCATACTGGTACCATCAACTCATGACATCATATATTTTGGATAAAGTCACTGGTAGGGGTAGAACTAGTAGTTATGACATGGCATATAGATGACAGTCAGTGCATGTTTTGCGGGTCTCACAGAATAAAGTGAAATAATTATCTCCACCTATGGATAATGTGAACTGTGTGGGGTACTGAGGACCGAGTTTGAGAACCACTGGTGAATGTCATGCAAGCGCTACTCTGGCCAATGAACAGGTCATCACCCCAGCAAATTGCCAGCCTATTGCTTACGTCTGAAAACGGTATGCTTGTCTTTATGAACACTCTGCTTTATCTGGTCTGCTACAGTATATTACCCAGTATATCTCTTGCTACTTTTCTTAAGCAGTGGCTCCTGCAGCCAAGAGAGTCATCCATTGTGTACAATACATTAATTATTATATACTGTAGTAATAGCGATTTAGGAGGAAATTGATATCAGTCAATTTGTTCATTTTACCATCTGTATTAGGCAATATAAATAATTATAAAAACATCAATCAAATAAATATATGATGTTTCAAATGAAAACCATTTATATGTTAAATTATTTAATTACATTTGAGAATTTGTTTAGCCTTCATCTCTTTATCAGTTTTAAAACGTATTATTATAAATTCACCTTATAATATTAATCTCTTGAATCCCGCTTACTAATTATTATACAAAACAGTGATCAGATGCATCATTAATATCATTTTCAAAGCAAGCTCTCAGAAAATGACATTGCTGATAATTAATATGGACAATCAAAAGGTTTACTTTGTGTATCTGCTGGCATACCTGATGGAAATCAGTATTGCTGGGAATTGTAAGAAGCAATTTATAATGCTAAAATTGTATTAATTGCAATCTCATCATAGTGACATCTGGCAGAGACACTGGGCCAGATGTATCAAGCTTTAAAAAGTGATAAAATGTAAAGTGATAAACAGCCAGCCAATCAGCTCCTGACTGCCATGTTACAGACTTGGTTTGAAAAATGACAGGTAGAATCAGATTGGCTGGTTGCTTTATCAATCTGTACTTTATCGCTTTTTGAAGTTTGATACATCTGACCCTGTGTCTCCTATTGTAACTGCTACTGTGGCTGTTGGCTCAATGGCTGAGCTAAGATTCTTAGGTCATATGTGTTTGATTATTGAATTTACATATACTGTTTATTTTCACAAATAATATTTTTGTACTGTTTGAACATTTGATGTCTGCAACTTCAAAGCATGTTTCGATAATTTGATGTATTGAATGGTGTTTTAATAAAAACATTACTTAAAAAAAAAAAAAGTTTGTAAAAAACTGCTTTTCCTTCACTATAAAACCCTTTGCTAGCCTTCCACTTCAGGCTTTTAGTCTTGCAAGTAAGTGTTTCAAATGGCTGATGTGTCTGCTAGAAACTTGTTAATATAAATACTAAGGTCATCAGAATAGAATGAAGTGTTTTATACCAGCTTTTATCATGATCAATTATTTTCTAATTCTCTAATGTATAGCAAACTGGAGGAATGGCATAGGCGTGCGCACAGGGGGTGCCGGGGGTGCACAGGCACCTTCTAATGACAGGCACCCCCCGCATGATTGCAGAACCTCCTAATAAGAGCCGGCCGGCTCAGGGTAACAGCGGGGACCAGTAGACTAGGACGCAATTTACAATGGCAGCAGCTGGTCTGAGGAGTGAGGACCAGAGCTGCCTGTGAATTACTGGTCACGCTGCCTTGAATGAAAACTAGACAACGTCAGTACGGCCGCAGATAATGGATGAAGAAGAGCGGGAGCGCGTCCAGCCCTTGCCCCTGTCTGCGCCGTGCTGCGCTAAGAAAGGTGGGTTGTGCAGCGCTCGGATTTCAATGAAGAGTGAATCATGTACAAAATGATATTATTTAATAGAGAAAAAGTACAATATATCATAAATTAAAAATTAAAATAATAATAATAATTAATTAAATATATGTATAATTCATGAATTATGGAATAAAAAAGGGTAAAAAACACTCAGTGGGACCTGTCAATGAGTAGTGAATCTGCTCCGGACGATAGCTGTCCAAGTCCAATTTATATCCAAGTTGGTGGAACCGAATTTGAAAACCAAGATAATTGCTGGAGGTGTCCCGGCCCCTCAGGGATTAGATGAATCTTGGGGATCCTCTCTGGATGCAAATTACTTGGTGCAATATAATGAAGTTGGTAGAACCGATTTTGAGAACCAAGGTGATTGCTGGAGGTGTCCCTACCCCTTAGGGATTAGATGAATCGTGGGGATCCTCTCTGAATGCAAATGACTTGGTGCAATATGATAAAGGGTTCCTTGTAACCGCTGGAGGTGTCCCTGTCCTTTGGACTACTTTTGCGTGGGGGTCCTCTCGATAAAGTGCGCTGTGCTTGGAAATTGGACGGTTTGGATCAAAATGGAAGTCCAGAGTTATTAAGCAGATGATTGTAGTGACAGGTCCGCTGAATCACCAACGCGTTTCGCTGTTGTCAGAAACAGCTTTTTCAAGGTGACTGGTATGGACCCAGGGCCAGGTATAAATACCCTCCCTCATTAATGTTAATTGGTCTCATTAAAAATTAAACAATCGCAATACACAGAGAAATTATCAAGCATATATATGTACAGACTCGGAGACAGACTTAGACATTATATAATAAAGCCAGGTAAAAATTCATTGCATAAATACCAAGTTAGACAATATTTAATAAAACATTTCTGACCCTTGTCCCCGGGGCATACTAATCATTTCCAGGTCAAGGGGGAACATGTAAGAACGGGATTCAGTCGAGGGCGTCTATTTAGTATAGATCACATCTAGTGATAGCCATAATGTGTCAGATGATGATCGCTATTACGTTTCATATAGTGTAGCATAGTAATTTCTGTAGGAGTAGTAACTCTCTTACCTACATAACTCCAGACGGCGCCGAATGTGACGTCACGGACACTCCGTGAAGTGCATAGCATCCAGATACTGCCGTCTGAAGTTTGTCAATGCGGAAGTTAGACGGGACTTATATTAGATCAAGTACAAGTGCAAGTATTTTACCCTTGTTATGGAACATTGGGTCCCCCCAGGGGAGGGGAAACAGACTTCCCCGCTGGACCACGGATCAAGGCTGCCTCCCCAACGGAGCGGGCACCCAGATGTCTCACAATAATCGTAACAGGGAGGGATTGTGTTACTTCCTGTAAATGGAACGCAGGGTAAAACCAATGATAATAGAGGGCAGGATGGACTGATTTCCTGTTAATGGAACGCTAGTCCCGTCCAGTGGACTGCAAGAACAGCAGGTCCATTGGATGGAAAAACACATCGTAATTAATAAAACATTAATATAATATGAGAATTCAAGAGAGAACATAACCAGCAGAAAATGAAAAAGAATATATATATATATATATATATATATATATATATATATATATATATATATATATATGGAATAAAAGTGTATTGATGGAAGATAATAATACTAATCATAGTAGGGTATCTCGTAAGAAATAGTGGTAGGATGAGTCCAGCAGAAAATTCTTATTATTATATGAACAATCATATATAGTCAGAACATTTTTTTTAATTTTTTTTTTTTAATTTTATTATAAGTGATCACGGGAATGTGTATATCAAGTAAACAAATTGGATTGTAGCTTTGGCGGTTATGTTAATCTATTATTGTAACATCCATTAGATATAATGGTTATAGTACTGTATTGAGTTCAAGTGCCTCATTCAAGCCTCTTGGGAAAAGGCAGTCAATCTTAAAAATCCAGCCACGGTGCTCATGGTACGGCCGGGGTACCTTATGTAAAAAGTGTCCCCTGGCTGTGGCATGACACTGCGGGCTGTTGGAGCCCGGTGCTGGTTTCAAAATATGGGAGACCCCCAGATTTTTTGTCCCCCGTATTTTTGGAACCAGGACCGGTCCAAGAGTCCGGGGCTGGTTTCAGAAATACGGGGGACCCCTACGCTTTTTGTCCCCCGTATTTGTGGAACCAGGTCCGGCTCAATGAGCCCGGGGCTGGTTATGCTCAGGAGGGGGGACCCCTCGCTATTTTTTTTTTTATACAAACACAAAATCGCACATAACCTCAAATTCGCACATTTTCATGCCTAAAAATCGCAACATTTTCATGCCGAAAATTCGCCTATTATCGCACTCAATCGCACTTTTCTTGCCGGAACACGCACCTCATTAAATATGTGAATCCAAGGCAAAAATGTGATTTAAAAAAAGTGCGATAATGGGCGAAAAACTCTTATCCCATAGAATGTCACCCGTAGTGTCTGAATGGGAGGGGACTATTCTATGCTAAGGGGAGATGATGACCTATTAGTTGTTGCAAATAACTATCCAGCTTCCCCATCATAATGCACCCCCCCTGCAGCTTACCCTACCCTTTCCTGCTAATTACTAACCCTCATACTGTCTCACTACTGCCTAACACTTCCTCCCTGTAGCCTATACCTACTGCCTAACCCTATCCCCCCCTCCCCTGCCTTATTGTCCCTATTTTAAAAAAAGCCCTGGCATAATATGTAATGAGTATTGCGGTGTTTGGCATAATGTGTAATGGGCATTACTGTGTTTGCCATTATGTGGAATGGGCATTAAGGTGTTTGGCATTATGTGGAATGGGCATTATGTTGGGAGGCATTATGTGGAATTAGCATTACTGTGTGCGGCATTATGTGTGATAGGCATTATGGTGTGTGGCATTATGTGTAATGGGCCTTACAGTGTGTGGCATTATGTGTAGTGGGCATTACAGTGTAAAATTTTGTAGCGCACCTTCGGTGCGCACTGCCCGTTTCCAGTATGTGTGGTGGGGTATGATAAATTCTGAATTGCATATACATAAATAAATCACCTTCTATTTAGTTTGCATTGTTGCCCAGTAGGCAGTGATGGACACGCCCAGTAGGCAGTGATAGACACGCCCAGTAGGCGGTGATGGACATGCCCCTCCAATGGTGCACCCCCTAAGAAAATGGGCTGCGCACGCCTATGAGGAATGGCCTTGGTACCCTTATGGATAGGTTGCATGGTTGCCGAAAAGGTGAAGAAGTTCCAGTAATTAAATATATACTGTAGTTGAGTCCCTCAACTTTTATTGCAGTGGGTTTGTAAGGGATAGTCTTTGTACATGGATCTTACCCTGTGATGGCTTATGCATCTGTTAATATTTGGAGAATGGTTCAGATAAGCCCTTAAAAGAGGATTATCTTTTTATGATGGATTGTGTATCCTGATGTTCCTGTGGTGCTTAGTCTTGTCTTTCATAGGGACTTCGGGACATACTGATTTGAATATAGGTTACAAAAAGAATGCAGTAGTGTAATAGTGTGTAGAATATATGGATGAGATCATGTGCATACAGCTTACCAATTCTGGTTTTATTCACTAGCACTTTTCACCTGAACTGCCAATCCCGATGAAGAGGCTTCAACCTTGAAACATTGATGTATGTCCTGTGAGTGCTGCCTGTTTTACTTCTTTTTCCAAGTTGGAAGGTGGAGTGATTATTGTATTGTGAGGACCATGGCAATTGAAAAAGGTCCTCAAGGTAAAAGTGGTCGAGTTTGGTCGATGGTGCATTGATTCAAACACTTGTGTTCTATTGTGTTTTTCATGTGTTTTAGAGCAAACACTGCCATGTTTTGTGTCTAGTAAATTACAGAGATGCATTTTACAGCCGAGAATGCAATCTCAAATTAACTTGATAATAGTAAATAGTAAAGCAGTGATTTTCAACTCATGGCACACCAAACAAGATGACAAAATTGCCAATGCACAGCATTAGGCCCCCACAGGGAAAAATTGGTCCACACAGAAAGAAAACAAACCCATATTCTTGGAAAAAAAATCACACTGATCCCCACAGGCTACAAAAATAAATGTAGTTGGCCTTACATCAAAACACATATCACATTGACCCCCAGACCCCAAACACCAAAATTAAACACATTGACCCCCAGATGAACACTGTACAGTCTATGCTAGGTACATCTACTTGCAGGAGATACCTTATTGTTTTCAGTGTGTAGAGCCCCAAGTGGTGTAGCTAAAAATGCCCTCATGTGAACACCATATGAGTCACTGCCTTGCTGCTATTATGTTCTCCTAGGGAGCTAATGGGGACAGTATAACAGCAGGAAACCCAAGCAGCGCCTCACCTCACCTCACCTCTGAATATGAGTCATGTGCTATGCAGTCTCCAGGCAGCTCCTTATAAAACAAGCCCTTGAAACGGGACCCCGGGACTGACACCAACACCATTGATGTGTGATAGATAGCAACAACAGTCAGCAGCAACCAATGGTGATTAGTGGATTGCAAGGAGGAAATCTGGACAAAATAATGTCAGAAAGGGGCGGTCTCGTATGCTCAGGATACAGAGACAGAACTGGAACAGTACGAGACTAGTGAATAGCAGTTGAACTAGTTGTGGTGGCTGTGAACTGGTGTGGACATCCTAAGCAGTGAAACGCGTTGGTACAGGCAACCCAGCCACCCCCTTTGTTCATTGCTGCTGCTCCAGACACCACCTGGCATAAGAAATCTACAGAATTACATCTATTAACTGGAGAACCAGACCGGGACCCCTATTCAACAAACCATTGTTCCAGGTATCAAAATCTGAAGGAATGCCACCTATCTAAGGTACCCTCATATGGTCTCAAGTGGAAATCCAACTATACAGAGAATCCTTATCCAGGACATTTACCATCATAGTCTGATTTGGAGGACACTCTGTAAAGGAATCCCTGTCCCAGGGTCTGGAGGACAATTCCACCGTCCCTTTCTCCTATCTCCTTCAGCCAGAGAATAAGGTGATACCATTTACCACTGGACACAGCTTTTTTCAATTACTAGAATTTTTATCTTTGATGCAATTGCACCACTTTTTAGTACATCATATGTTTAAATAAATTGTTATTATTACATTTTTTACAAATCCTTGTTCTGTCTTCAATTGCGCAATCTCCCCCTACCTCTTCTCTTTGTTATTTAGGGACTGACAATCCCTGTTTTTGATTGCTGCAGCCGGCTTAACCACTCATACAGGCGCCCCAAACGGACACTTAGGTGTCTGTATTTTTTCCTGGTGTGGACATCTCTAGCTCTGGTGGCACACTTAGGAACAGTTAAAGTCACATGGTTCAGTGGTCAAAAAATGTTGCCTTAAAGTGTAAAATAATGAAACAGTGCATTAAAGCGATTGAGCAAGAACAGTAGGTACAAAATACCAAAGAACTGGTCAGTAATTGTTAGCAGCTGGGTATATGCTACAAGATCATAGTGTGTACCCGTTGATTAAATAATGGAAGCCATTTGCTATCAACTAAAATAAACCCCAATCACACAGACATTATTAAAAAATTATTAAAATCGTTATCATCAATCTTCTTTAATACTAATCAGAGAATCCGTAAATCCTGGCAATGATTAGCATAAATGACTGCATATAATTAATCAATTTCACTAAATTGATCGTTTAAAATATTAAACCACAAGTGCTTTTTTTGTATGATCTTCAGTACTGTTCCCTAATAACCCTTATTGAACTTGAGCAAAAGTGAAAGGTGGAAATTGTAATGTCCATATATACAGTATAATGCTATTAGAGACTTAGAATGACAACTATAATTGCACTTAAATGTGTTTATTCTGTGTATTAGGGCAAGACTGAATATTAATGTAATCAAGTGTATGTTTGTAATTAATTAATCTTTATCCATGTTTTATTTTCTTCTAATTATAAGTATAAGTATTTTATACTGATTAATAGAAAGAATAAATACATTTAGATTACATTATGTAAAAAAAGGATACAGACTCTATCAAACATACATATACAGTAAGTTTTATGCTAATTATCCAGTAGAGGAATATTAAAATGTATTAATATTTAATAGTTTTTAAATGTTAAAACATTATTATATTATTGCAGATAACAGTAATTGTTTTCCAAAGAATGATTTTATATTCAAAGATTAATTTGAAGATTTGATTTTCTAGTAAGGACTTAGGGGGATATTCAATCTTCAGGTCACGGCAGGCGAGCTTGCTCGCCCGTCGTGACCCAGTCCCGTTCTCGGTCAGCTCGACCGAGAACACGCAGGCGGGATTCAATGTCCCGCCTGCCGGGGAGCGAAAAGGGGGCGTGGCCGCGAGTTGCGGCCGGGAAGTGACGAGATGCAGCCGGCAGCTCGTCACTTCCCGGCAGAACGAGCCCGACAGCTAGAGCTGTCGGGCTCGTTCTGTCAGGAAACCCTGTTCAATGCTGTCGGGGAAGACAGCATTGAATAGGGCCCGTCGAGCATCTCCCCCACGGGAGATGCTCGACGGAGATTGAATATCCCCCTAAGTGTCCGATTTTTAGGATCTAAAAAACTAAAATGTAGGTTTTTATCAATCCCTGTTTTAGAATTTTATAGGTTTTCAAAAAAAAGTATATTAGGAATTAGGAGTATTAATCAAAAAACATTCAACATATCATCACTTTTAAAACACTGGCCCTCATTCTGATTTGCAAACTTACCCATTTGTTCGCACAGGGAGTTTGATGTTGAAGGTCTGTGCATGTGCATAATGGTTTATGCACATGTGCATGAGTGGAGACTTGCATAATCTCTGAGGTGGTCACAAAGGGGGGGGGGGGGGGGGGGCATGTAGGAGGTGGGCAAGGGGCAATCGCATCCGAACGCCTTGCGTTTCCTGGGTGTCCCCTTGTGAATGGGGGTGGCTGGCTGACATCACCAGATGTCAGCTGTCCGCCCTGTTCTCAGAGCAGGTAGCTGCTGATCTAAGTCACCAGAGACTGACTTAGATTAGCGAGAGCGCTTCAGAAATCATTTGATGGTCGATGGCTATTGAATGATTTCAGGCATGTATGCAAGCCTGCGAATAGATGTTTATGCAAAACATCGGAAACATTCGTCCTTTAGTGAGGGTGTTCATTCGTTTGCCCGGCGAGCTGCGTGACATGGCTCGCAAAGCAGCGAACTATCGGAATCAGCGAGCCAAGCAGAATCAGGGCCACTGTGTCTTCATTACAGATGAGCAGTGGTGTCACTTACCACTTCCATACCTGGTGTAGCAGCAGCTAAAAAGAATGCTACACCAGGGTTGGGGTGTGGCTTTGTGGGGGATGGGTGGCATAGCTAAGTGTCCCGACCCCTGTTTCTGTCACTCTGGGGGTCTGGGAGATGTAGACAGCCCCCGGGGATGGCATTACAGTGCTGGCTCTTACACTGTGACAGGAGATGGTTGCTTAAAATAATGTTACAATTCATCATCGTGCTTCTGTCATGGAGCTGGAGCTGGCACTTTGGTGTCACCCAGGGGTGTCGGAACAGGGGGAGGATGAAGGGGACAACCCCCTGCAGCAGCAGGCTCGTAGTATCCGGCGGAGCTTTCCTCTTTCCAGGAGCTGGGTACACTGTAGTGAAGAAACAGAAAAAAAAAAATTCCCAGCAGCCCTTGCTGCAGTGAGCTGCAATTTACTTTCAGGTTCCTCACTACAGTGCGGTGCGCCCAAGCCCAGTGGAGCAAAATGAAGAGGGAATCCAGAGAACAGAGGGAAATTGAAACCACCCCCTGTCAAGCTCCCTAGTATTCTATCAGCCCAGCTGTGCAGACAAAGGTTCGAGTAGGGGATGGAGCTACACAGCACTGTACTGTACAGTGTAAATCCAGCCAATGCCAGGCCAGCCAGAAGCATGAGCAGGGAAGGAGACCTCTAACACCAGCCTGAGCCACCCTGAATGGAGAGTAGGACTCATGGCAGAGGCACTGTATGTGTGAGTGTGAGTTTGCGTATGTGTGTTTATAACTACTAAATATATTTAACTGTATGAATGTGTGCAAGTGTATGACTATATGTAGTGTATTTAGTTGTGTGACAATATGTGTGCATGTGTGTGAAAGTAAATGTGCATGTGTATCGGTGTGTGATTTTAACCAAACCCTCCTGCAGACTAACACAAACCTCCCCGATTAATAAACCAATGAACAAAGTAAGATAATATATATATATATATATATATATATATATATATATATATATATATATATAGAAGTGGACGGCGGCGGCACTCGAAGTGGAATGAATGACACGAACGCAAACAGTTTAGTCAAACGTTTTCGATGTATTCACATCGTCATCAGGACAACCAAAAAACAGTGAAAACATACCTTATATCTACCCTCCACCAAGTGAACAGACTCCCACAGAACGCCGCGCTGAAGCTGACGCGCCCGTCAGTGACGTCATCACGCCTCGCCGGTTACCATGGTAGCCTGTAGTAAAACAAATTAACATAATGACACCCGTAGCAAAGTCTGGCATAAGAGAAAAAGAGACAATATCAAACATGGCATATAAGTAAATGCACATAAGGCCATATGGCTGGAGCAAAAGAGTAAACTGCAATGCCGCCGGCATACACATGGGAGAACATGAATGCGAAAATCAGCAATAATTTAGTATGCGATCGCTCGCATCTCTCACATAATAGCGACCAAAGCAAACATAATAGTTACAAGAAACAATGCAAACCGGCAGATTCATTCAGGCCATTGGGCGAAAGAGTCCCTAGCCTGTGTATCCACCGTGCCTCTCTTTGGAGAAGACGCAAACCCCTATCTCCCCTTCTCGCTGTTTGTGGCTCGTGATCAATGATCATATACTTGAGTTGGGAGATGCTGTGTTTACAAAGAAGGTAGTGTCTAGCGACTGGTTGGTCGCTATGATTGCTGGAAAACGCCGCACGTATCGAGGTCTTATGTGCCGCCATCCGTTCCCTCAGTGTGCGCTCGGTCTTCCCCACGTAACAGAGGCCGCAGGGACAAGTTATAAGGTAGACAATGTACCTGGTGGTACATGTCACCCTGTGTCTAATCTCATACCTGCGGCCCGTGTGTGGGTGTGGGAAGTCCTTGCCAACTGTGAGGGCTCCACAGACAGCGCAATTAAGACAGCGAAAGCAGCCCTTTCTAAGCTGTAAAAAAGAGGTAGTTTGTTCAGAGCTGGCAGCTCTCATGCCAGTAATGTCAGTGCGCATAACGTAATCCCTGACATTTTTACCCCTGCTATAGCATGACATGATGCGAGACTCGTTGAGATTGAGATCTGGGTCAGTGCCTAAAATGGGCCACAACTCGCGAGTAATAGAGCCAATCTCCCCACTATTGTAGTTATAGTGGTTGACCCAGGGAATGATCTTTTTTAATTGCTTTTTGGGTTTAGCAGTCAGGGCTTCAAGTCGGGAAGTGCGGAGTGCCTTGGATTTGGCTCGTTCCAGTAAATCCAAGGGATACCCCCTGTCAGCAAAATTGGTCGACATTCTGTCGATGTGCGTAATGGCAGTAGATTGGTCAGAGCAAATTCTAATGGCTCGCAGAAATTGTGAGTACGGGAGTGAAAACTTAAGTTTGGGGGGATGAAAACTCCCCGCATGCAACAACGTGTTGCGGTCGGTGGCTTTACAGAACAATTCAGTGACAATCCTGCCGTCAATCAGTTTAACGCAGACATCAAGGTAGTTGACACAAGAGTCATTAATGGTATAAGTCAGCTGTACGGGATGTCCCGTGGAATTGTGACCTTTGATGTAACTCTCTAGTGAGTTGGCACAGCCGTGCCACAAAATGAACACGTCATCAATATATCTCTGATAACACACAATATTAGATGAGAAAGTCGCATCATTTAACCAGAGGTCATCTTCCACAGCGTACATGTACGCATTGGCGTACGATGGGGCCACGGAGGACCCCATCGCACAGCCCGACGTCTGGAGATAGAACCTGCCATCGAAAATGAAGTAATTACAAGTTAAAACCATCTCTAGCATCTCAATGATAAAGTCAGCCTCAGGCCCCTTGTAATGAGGATTATTCAAAATCAACCTGCGCACTGCCAAAGCCCCCTCAGTATTGGGTATAATGGTATATAAACTCGAAATGTCCATGCTGCAAAGCAATGTGTCCACAGGTATTGTGTCGATGTCACGTAACCTGTTGAGAAACATGGTGGTGTCCAGCAAATGTCGGGGGTGGTTAACTATGCAGGGTTGTAACACAGAGTCGAGATAAGTTGATACCTTATGGAAAATCCCCCCACGGGCCGAAATTATCGGTCTACCGGGTGGTTTGTTCAAAGATTTATGAATCTTGGGCAAGGAGTACAATAAAGGTACCGTAGGGCTTTCGGTGTATAAGGCTGTTGCTAGGTTCTTGCTGATTATTCCATTATTCGCAGCCAAAGTTAGTTTCTCCAGGAGTAGTTTGTTAAACACCGGTGTCGGATCTGAGTTGAGAAGTCTGTAGACACTATTGTCAGCAAGTTGACGCTGTAGTTCAGCAGTATAGTCAGCTAGGTCTTGAATGACTATAGCTCCGCCCTTATCTGCAGGGCGGATGACTATATCGTTATACCCGGCTAGATCTTTAAGGGCAGTGGATTCCTCTTTGCTCAGATTGTGTCGTATAGAAGTGTCGACATCACCAACTTTGTGACTCAGTAGTCGATTAAAAGTTTTAATAGATGCATTGGTAGAAACGGGGTCAAATCTGGACCTTTTCTGTAACTTTTGTAGATTGGGGGGTAGAGTAGGCTCGGGTGTACTGGTTAGAGGGGCTTTAGTCCCATTGAAAAATTCGTGAAGTTTCGTAAAGTGAACGGGGATTACGAGAACAACCGTGTCTATCAGTGGGCTAACAACGAGGGACCACAACGGAACACTAGATTCCGACCACGCAACTACAGACAACTGTGGCAATCAGATTCTTCACAGGATCAAGGGTCCAACAGTGACTCAGAACAGTCCACGAGAGGATCCACCAGACGTGGACAAATCCCTTTAGGCGGGGAACCACGCCGGGGACGAAGCGCCATCGGCAAAGGACCAGGCGAGGGGGACAGAGGCAGAGGGAACAAAGGTGGAAAAGGACGCGGCAGAGTGGGTCGCCCTCCACTACATCCCAGGACCTGATTTTCAATTTATCTCAGCATCCGCTTACACCAATGGAGGAACAGGTACTTGGACGTGGTCTATCTTTCGTACCTACTGTACCCCTGAATGATATGCAGTGGTCCATTGAGAAGTATAAGCTGAACCGCCAGTTGAAACTTCATGAATTTTTCAATGGGACTAAAGCCCCTCTAACCAGTACACCCGAGCCTACTCTACCCCCCAATCTACAAAAGTTACAGAAAAGGTCCAGATTTGACCCCGTTTCTACCAATGCATCTATTAAAACTTTTAATCGACTACTGAGTCACAAAGTTGGTGATGTCGACACTTCTATACGACACAATCTGAGCAAAGAGGAATCCACTGCCCTTAAAGATCTAGCCGGGTATAACGATATAGTCATCCGCCCTGCAGATAAGGGCGGAGCTATAGTCATTCAAGACCTAGCTGACTATACTGCTGAACTACAGCGTCAACTTGCTGACAATAGTGTCTACAGACTTCTCAACTCAGATCCGACACCGGTGTTTAACAAACTACTCCTGGAGAAACTAACTTTGGCTGCGAATAATGGAATAATCAGCAAGAACCTAGCAACAGCCTTATACACCGAAAGCCCTACGGTACCTTTATTGTACTCCTTGCCCAAGATTCATAAATCTTTGAACAAACCACCCGGTAGACCGATAATTTCGGCCCGTGGGGGGATTTTCCATAAGGTATCAACTTATCTCGACTCTGTGTTACAACCCTGCATAGTTAACCACCCCCGACATTTGCTGGACACCACCATGTTTCTCAACAGGTTACGTGACATCGACACAATACCTGTGGACACATTGCTTTGCAGCATGGACATTTCGAGTTTATATACCATTATACCCAATACTGAGGGGGCTTTGGCAGTGCGCAGGTTGATTTTGAATAATCCTCATTACAAGGGGCCTGAGGCTGACTTTATCATTGAGATGCTAGAGATGGTTTTAACTTGTAATTACTTCATTTTCGATGGCAGGTTCTATCTCCAGACGTCGGGCTGTGCGATGGGGTCCTCCGTGGCCCCATCGTACGCCAATGCGTACATGTACGCTGTGGAAGATGACCTCTGGTTAAATGATGCGACTTTCTCATCTAATATTGTGTGTTATCAGAGATATATTGATGACGTGTTCATTTTGTGGCACGGCTGTGCCAACTCACTAGAGAGTTACATCAAAGGTCACAATTCCACGGGACATCCCGTACAGCTGACTTATACCATTAATGACTCTTGTGTCAACTACCTTGATGTCTGCGTTAAACTGATTGACGGCAGGATTGTCACTGAATTGTTCTGTAAAGCCACCGACCGCAACACGTTGTTGCATGCGGGGAGTTTTCATCCCCCCAAACTTAAGTTTTCACTCCCGTACTCACAATTTCTGCGAGCCATTAGAATTTGCTCTGACCAATCTACTGCCATTACGCACATCGACAGAATGTCGACCAATTTTGCTGACAGGGGGTATCCCTTGGATTTACTGGAACGAGCCAAATCCAAGGCACTCCGCACTTCCCGACTTGAAGCCCTGACTGCTAAACCCAAAAAGCAATTAAAAAAGATCATTCCCTGGGTCAACCACTATAACTACAATAGTGGGGAGATTGGCTCTATTACTCGCGAGTTGTGGCCCATTTTAGGCACTGACCCAGATCTCAATCTCAACGAGTCTCGCATCATGTCATGCTATAGCAGGGGTAAAAATGTCAGGGATTACGTTATGCGCACTGACATTACTGGCATGAGAGCTGCCAGCTCTGAACAAACTACCTCTTTTTTACAGCTTAGAAAGGGCTGCTTTCGCTGTCTTAATTGCGCTGTCTGTGGAGCCCTCACAGTTGGCAAGGACTTCCCACACCCACACACGGGCCGCAGGTATGAGATTAGACACAGGGTGACATGTACCACCAGGTACATTGTCTACCTTATAACTTGTCCCTGCGGCCTCTGTTACGTGGGGAAGACCGAGCGCACACTGAGGGAACGGATGGCGGCACATAAGACCTCGATACGTGCGGCGTTTTCCAGCAATCATAGCGACCAACCAGTCGCTAGACACTACCTTCTTTGTAAACACAGCATCTCCCAACTCAAGTATATGATCATTGATCACGAGCCACAAACAGCGAGAAGGGGAGATAGGGGTTTGCGTCTTCTCCAAAGAGAGGCACGGTGGATACACAGGCTAGGGACTCTTTCGCCCAATGGCCTGAATGAATCTGCCGGTTTGCATTGTTTCTTGTAACTATTATGTTTGCTTTGGTCGCTATTATGTGAGAGATGCGAGCGATCGCATACTAAATTATTGCTGATTTTCGCATTCATGTTCTCCCATGTGTATGCCGGCGGCATTGCAGTTTACTCTTTTGCTCCAGCCATATGGCCTTATGTGCATTTACTTATATGCCATGTTTGATATTGTCTCTTTTTCTCTTATGCCAGACTTTGCTACGGGTGTCATTATGTTAATTTGTTTTACTACAGGCTACCATGGTAACCGGCGAGGCGTGATGACGTCACTGACGGGCGCGTCAGCTTCAGCGCGGCGTTCTGTGGGAGTCTGTTCACTTGGTGGAGGGTAGATATAAGGTATGTTTTCACTGTTTTTTGGTTGTCCTGATGACGATGTGAATACATCGAAAACGTTTGACTAAACTGTTTGCGTTCGTGTCATTCATTCCACTTCGAGTGCCGCCGCCGTCCACTTCTGTATACGTAACCTCTGCAAGGGGGTTATCTTTTGGAAGGCACCGGAGAAAGTAACCTACACACAGGAGTGCTGCCTTTCCCAGTTCCTTATATATATATATATATATATGTTTATATATTGTCACCCAAAACACCATTTTAATAGATAGTTAACTATTACATGAATAAACTCAGTTAGTTATTATATATTAATACAGACATTTCCAACTAACCATGAGAGCATTACATTTACAGACAGTATGTATGACAACTTTTTCAAAGGTAACACCTTTGAAGAAGTTGTCAGCAGATGAAGAAACGCGCCAGGACACAGTATACGATTGGACTGTGGGATCTATTTGCTATATCCTTTCTTGGATCAGCTCCCCATCTCCTCCACTCAAATACTCCAAAGTAAAAAATCTGGATCATACTGTTTTTTGGGACACCACCACCTGCTTACTCTTTGGGACCGCTCCTTTGGCTATACTGCATATTATGCCTTTGGAATACCAACTTGCCATCAGGACCCTACCAGGTATATGGATACCCACCACTTCCAGTAAGAACATTGTTTGGAGTTTATATTCACACTTGTGGACTATTTATCTACAAGGGAGCATCAATAGGAACAAGCAGGACTGCATTTAGTATACAATTTATTTTAACATTTCTTTTCCCATTATAATCCAATCACCCAACAATTATTATAATTTTATTTTCTGTTCTAGCATCACTTATAATGTATTATAATATTGGATGAAATACCTTTTTAATCATTTTTTTATAAATACTGTTTTTTCATCATTGTTCACCCAATTGATCACATTTTTTCTAATGTACTATTGATTCATATTTTCTGTTAGCGCTCCACTCCTTTTTGCTCAAATTATTACAAGTACATGGTACAGTAAAGACAGTTGCAGCAGGGAATAGAACACTGATGCAGTTATCAGGGTGGCAGACATATATTATAAGAAAAACACATTATGAGAGAGAACTCTGCTTGTAAAGGCTAACATTCTAGAGGGGATGGGCAGACAGACGGGGATGACAGTGACACACAAGGGTAGAAGTTAACATAAACAGAAGGTTGGTATGCGAGATGGTTAGATTTAACCCCTTGGGTGGTATGCTCAGCTGTGAAAATTTCCGGGCATACCACTTTTCATGAGGTGCACGCCCGTGGTGCCTTCAGCGGAGCACCACTGGCGCACTTGCTTTGGGGGTCCCCCCTGTCACACCCCACTCCTGTTATACCCCCTACCACCACTCACCCCCTCCGCTCCGGCGATCGTACGCGGATGGTCGGCGCGGCTCGGGGGGACTCGGGAGAGTTCAGGCGCCTGAGTCCTCCCGAGCCTCCGCGAAACATCCCCAAGCCTGCCGCTGTGAAGACTGACAGGTGGCAGGGGGTAGCAGTGGCAGGGGAGCTCCGGCATACTAACGCCGGAGCGCAGGTGAGGGAGGGAGGGCAGAGGCTTCCTAGGATCTGTGGTGAGTTTTGCTGGGGCAGGACAAACCTGCCCTGGTAGGTTTGTCCTGCCCCAGCAAAACTCACCACTCAAGGGGTTAATGAAAAAGTGGGTCTTGAGAGCCTGTTTAAAGTTTTGTAAGGAGGCAAAGAGTCTGTTAGGGAGAGGTAGAGTATTCCCTTGGCAGAAGAGGCGTCATTCATTTGTGGAGCGAAGAGGGTGGGTGGGATTGTAAAGGGAGATAAGGTCAGATATATAGGTGGGAGATGAATGGGTGATGGCTTTGTTAGTGAGTGAGAGAAGCTTAAATTGTATTCTGAAGGGAAAGGGAAGCCAGTGTAGGGCTTGTAATAGAGGGCTGTATGAGGCTGCTATCCATTTCCCATACAAACAAATGGATTGCAGATGCATATGCTCTGGTGCCGGCAGTCTCTTTCAGATTTGGCTTTATTACATCCAGCCTCAATCGATCAGTAGCTGCTTGCACGTTTCAATCTGTATTTGGGCCTTATTCTATGTCTTGATTGTAAGTGCAACTATCAAATATTTTTTTTTACCTCTTTTAAAAAGGTAATTTGCACTATATATTTTTCTTTCTACCTCCCCTAATGCACATGGTTAAATTAATGGGAGAAGGGAGCTTATATTTTTCAGATTCGGTCATCATATTATCCAACCATCAGGATTGAAGTATTGAAGGACTTTTTGATTTGCTACTTTCATATGGTGATATTATTTCATTTATTATCACCAGGTTTATTTCACTTGGTTATTATTGAGCCAGTGCTGTAACTAGTAATTTTCCGCCCCCCCCCCCCCTGCTAGAATTGTTTTTGCTCCCCCCTCCCATACATTAATTATAATTTTTTACGGTACTTGTGTATTTTGGCGGCGCCCCCGATGTCCATCGCGCAATGTTTTTATCGCATCGCATGCCAAGCACCCAATGGCATGCGATGCGACGCGATTTTTGCCCCCTATGCAATGAAACATTGGATAAGCACCCTAAATGGGTTCTTACAATGTTAAATGCACCCCCATACCACCCCTCCACTATAAACGTTAACCCGAAGCGTGGCGAGCGGAGCGAGCCCGCGAGGGGCGGCGGTACGCGTCCTCCGACTTTTTCATACCTCCACTATCCACGCAGGCGTGGAGTTGAGAATAGAAAGTGTGGCAAGCGCAGCAAGCCACCGAGCCCGAAGCGTGGCGAGTGTAGCGAGCCCCGCGAGGGGACGCAGATACCTTCACAGGTATCCGCGTCCCTTCGCGGGCTTCAGAGGTATCCGCGTCCCCTCGCTGCGCTCGCCACACTTTCTATTCTCAACTCCACGCCGACGTGGATAGTGGGGGTATGAAAAGGTCAGAGGACGCGTACCGCCGCCCCTCGCGAGCTCGCAGCGCTCGCCACGCTTCGGGTTCACGTTTATAGTGGGGGGGTGGCATGGGGGTGCATATAACATTGTATAAGCACCCATTAGGGTGCTTATACAATGTTTAATCGCATTGCATCGCATTGTATGGCATTGTATGCCATATACAATGTCATACAATTTTAAAATTGTATGACATTGTACAATATCGCGCGATATTGCATCGCATGCCTTATGGTATGCGATGCGATGGGCGCCGCCAAAATACACAAGTACCTTTTTTTCTGTCTTCTACTTCCTGTCCCCCCCATCACTATCATCCCTCCTATGACCCATCACAATTATCCCTCCTGTCCCTCCTATCACAGTTATCCCTCATTTGCCTGTTCCCCCACTGAAAAGACAGTACAATTTAGAGAAGTTTCAGATCTAGGGTGGCAGGCAAGCAGGCTACAGGAGCAGGTGTCCGGACTCTGGACACAGCAAAGTTCATGTAAGTCATTTCTTTCAGCTCACTCTCAGACTGTGGCAGCCTTTATAATCACTCTAAAGCCTCACGGTATTATGCTTTACTGTGAGGATTTAGGTTGATTGTAAAGCCTGCCACAGTCTATATAAATCAAGTGAAGTGTGGCAGGGACAGGAGGAGAGCGAGATCATTATGAAGCTGGCCCCACTGCCTGTCAGGGTGTCACAGACAGGCGCAGGCTGTGGCAGCCTGGAAGTGACAGCACACCTCATCTCAGCAAGGGAGCAGAGCAGAGAGAATGCCTCCCTGCTTCGCATACCTTGCTGAGCAACTAGCGCCACCAACGACTCAGCCCCCGGCATTCTCCTCCTGCCTTCACAGGTACTGTGCTGTGACACTGCGCCCACATATTACTGGCTCCCCCCACAACTGCTAGGGCTGTGGAGCCCTAGTTATGCCACTGCATTGAGCGCTTCGAGTCTATGTTTTCACTTTTGTTTCTATGTCTGTTCTGTGAGTATAATTGGATGTTTACTATTTGATTACACAAGACCTTAGCTGCACTTCAATTTTAGTTAAATGGGTTTCACAGAGGGTACTATAAAAGATATATATGGAGAGGTGAGGTCATGAAATTGAAACAGAAACACAAACACATAATGACATTATCCATAAATTCTGCAAATTAACTGCTTACACTTAACTTAAGCACAACATTACTCACAGCACTGAGATCTTGAGTTTCGATTCCCATCACTCGGGTATTCTCCCCGTACTTGCATGGGTTTCCTTCAGGTACTCCGTTTTCCTCCCACACTCCAAATATATACTGCTAGGTCATTTGACTCCCAACAAAATTAACCCTAGAATAAATGTGTGTGCTTCTACATGGGTGCCGGACGCGTTCCCGACAGTCATTTACCCGACGTCGGGATCCTGACTGTCAAAACGCTTACAGCCGGGTGCCCGACGGCCACCCGCTATTTTACCTCGTGGGGTCCATGACCCCCATAGAGGGAGAATAGAATAGGTGGCTCACGTAGCGAGCCACCGTGCCCGCAGCAAGGCGAGCACAGCGAGCCCGCAAGGGGCTTTTTTGCGCTCGCCATTCTGTCTGAGTCCGGCCAGTCGGGATCCCAACATCAGGCTAATGACTGTCGGGATCCCGACTATCGGAACCCCATACCACACCCCTTCTACATATGGTAGGAAAATAGATTGTAAGCTGCACTGGGGCAAGGCCTTATGTGAATGTTCAAATATACTCTGTACAGCACTACAGAATATGTGTGCGCTATATAAATAACTGGTAATAAATAAATTATAAATAAATATATTAGGAGTTTCTAGTTGTGTCCACTACTCAAATAATGGTGTTAAATAGAGTGTCCTATATTGGTCGCTGATATACTGTATGCAAGTGACCTATACTTACAGTGTTATGTAGTAGAACAAATATGTTATAGTTGTTCTTAATGATAAATTGATGACTTATCAGATATAAACTACAGCACTGAACTTCAGAGAGTGGATGCCTAATGAGGGAAATGTTTACCTCCTGCTGTTCCTCTATTGCTTCCATACTGCATGAGTGCATGTAACAGAATGTTGACTGTCTAATGAGATGTGACTGCTAATACTGTAGAGACCAGACTTCTCTACAGTAGACACAAACTATCAATCTGGACAAGTGGTGTCTGCCCAGAAATGTTGACAGTATGTTTCTACAATCATTTTTTTTACAGGTACAAGTAAAGTAGTGTCTGCTATCAGCAAATATGATTTCATTAGAAAGTGAACAGCAAGCATCTGAACAAAAACTGTCTGAGGTATACCGTTTATTGAAAGTGGATTGTGGGTATATCATTTATGATATACAATATATGCAGGGCTATTTTTGTGCAGGCTCCAGCAGGAACTGTGGCCCTTATTCTAGCTCACTCTTTCTGACAAAATATTTCTTAGATTGACAAAACCATGAGCACTGCAGGTGAGGCAGGTGTTACTTGTGCAGAGATAATTAGATTTGGGTGGGGTTTTACATCTGCCTCACCTGCAGTGCACATGGTTTTGTCCATCTAAGAAATATTTTGTCAGAAAGAGTGAGCTAGAATAAGGGCCACAGTTCCTGCTAGAGCCTGCACAAAAATAGCCCTGAATATATGTATTATTTACCCTGGGTTTTGTAATCTAAAATATAAGAATATTATTTTCTCTCAAAGACAGCTGCAAAATGTATATTAAATAGGTCAATTTATTATTATGTGGGCCATGTGGCATAAGTTTAATTTAAAATTGCCTGTGTTAGTCCTGCTGATTTTTATGTTATTTACAAAGTACTTGTGTTATTTATCTAAGTACCTATAGGGTGTATTCAATATGTGTCCATATCTCCCGACAGGGAAAATATGAGAACTCAGCTATTCAATGCTGATGCCAATGACAGCATTGAAGGGTTTCAGATACTAATTTTTTAAAGTCGGATCTGTTTTGTTGGAAATCGATGCGGTTTTTCGAATTCACGGCCATTTATCGACAATCTGTGGCTGCTTTTGCTGTTTTTTTAGCAAATGGACAAAACCATGTGCACTGCAGGTGGGGCAAATGTAACATGTGCACAGAGATTAAAGCTGGCCATACATCAGAATGACAAGCTTGTGATACAGATCATGTCAAGATTTGCCTTGAACTCCCCGGCAGTTTTGGACTCATGATTTGGTGCATTTTTGACACACATTGTACTTACAATGCAGTGTACGATCCAGATGCTGCATACGATTGAACAGATGCCTCATAAAAACCTTGTGATTGTCTTAAAGATTGGAGATAAATTTAAATACTTGGCTGGCCTTACTAGGGGGGTATATAAAGCAGGCGCCATTTTATCTCTGTGCACTTCTGTTTGCTTTGTGACTAGTGAGGCTTGATTTTTACCAAGCTGAATGTTCCACATTGCTAGCTACTGTGCATTGCTTTGTTTTGCCTGGCATTACAAAGTACTTTATACAGCTTACTATCGTGAGTTGTATATTCTGTATTCTGTGATGATGGATCCTTGTCATTCCAGAGTCCTGATGTCCTATGCTGTGGTCAATCTGAGAGGGCAGAGGGAGAGGGCCCAGCACAGTAGGAGGAAGAGGTCCTGCTGGACCAAGGATAGGCTGCTGTGAGAGTCAATCCTACATGCCCCTGCTGATGGAGATTGAGGAGAACAATCCTCAAGACTACCGCAACTTCCTCCAAATGTATAGAAACACCTTCCAGGAGTTGCTCCTTTTGGTGACCTCCTATATTCAGACACAGGATACCAACTTCCGAAGGGCCATCACGGCTGAGGAGAGGTTGGTGGCTATGCTGTGGTACCTGGCTACAGGAAGGTCCATGGAAGACCTAAAGGTTGGGACCCATATCTCAGCTCAAGATTTGGGATGTATGATCCCTCAGACCTGCAATGCTATCATGAAGGTGTATCTGAATTAAACAGGGATACTGTATTATTAATCTTTTTTCTTTTTAAATGATAAGCTCTTTTGATACCTTTTGAGGTTATAAAGCATAATTATAAAATATTTTTTTAATATAGAATAGTATGTATGTAAAAGACTATACAATAGTATAAAATAAATGTATAAAACAGTACAAACAGTATCAGAAAGCTTTATTATCCCTGATAAATATTTGGGTGTGCTATGATATATGGTGTTTCTACCACAGATTTCTGGAGCAGAGCAAGCTCATGCTGCAAGGGCAATCTCAATGGTCCTGGCCCCTTTGAACTGCCCTCAGCATGAGTTTGCTCAGTAGCCAGAAACTGTGTCAAAAACACCATGCTCCATACAGCACCATAGTTATTAGGAATAATATAATTTGCTGATTACTCCACTCACAATGGAATCAAATCACCACTGTCCTCCTCTGCTTCAAGCAAAGTTAAAAAATAATGGGGTGGGTGGAGGTGGGTAGGGGAGTCGGCTGGTATGAGGAGGTGGGTGGGGGAGCAGCTAGTATGAGGAGGTGGGTGGGGGAACAGGCTAGTATGAGTGGGGCAGGAAGTGGACAATTTGTCTTAAGTATAATGTCTGGGGGGATATCTGGGAGGAATAGTAGGTGGGTGATGGAGTGGGAATAGTAGCCTGGGAGGACAAGTGGTCAAGGGTGTGAAGTTTGTCTCCACGATCTTGCTCTAAACAGCATATCTGATGATATTTTTTTGAAATGCATCATTTGATTGTCTAGAAATTGGTCTTCTGTGTTTTTTCTTTTTCTTCTTTTTTTTGGAAGGAGAAGCTGGTGGAGTATGTGTTGCTGGAGTTTCAGTGTGGATGGAATATCCATGTCCGATATCCATCAAAAGAAAAAACATTAATTTAATTCATTTTTTTCTTACAATTCTCTACAAATACGGAGGAATGGATATCCATTAGTGAGGAGTTTGAAAGGCATTGGCAGTTCCCTAACTGTGGACGAGCTAAAGATGGAAAGCATATTTGCATTACCTCACCTGCAAAAGGCAGATGTTACTTCTAAAACTACAAAAGGGTACTTCAGCTTCATTCTAATGGCAGTGGTGAATGCAAACTATGAGTTCAGCTCTGTAGATGTGGGCAAGAATGTCCATGCTTTGGATGGTGGCTCATTTAAAAATACTGTTTTTAATGACTGACTCTTCACCAAGACACTGCATTTGCTATCTCGACTGTCTTGAGCATGGCGCATTGTTGAAAATGCCTTTGGGATATTGAGCAAACAATTCCAGATCTTTCACACCAATCAACTTGAGGGTGGCAGAAAAGTGGGCACAGCTGAAGAGAAGAGGTTACTCAATTTCTTCCGTTGTGGTTCCAGCAGCACTACAAAGTAGGAGTGTACTGGCCAAAAGGTCAGAGATGAATACATGGCCTACTTTGATGGAGATGGTGCAGTGTCATAGCAGGGTACGCGGACAGCTGTGAAGCCCGCGAGGGGACGCGGATACCTGTGAAGGTATCCGCGGCCCCTCGCGGGGCTCGCTGCGCTCGCCACGCTTCGGGCTCGGTGGCTCGCTGCGCTCGCCACACTTTCTATTCTCAACTCCACGCCGACGTGGATAGTGGGGGTATGAAAAGGTCGTAGGACGCGTACCGCCGCCGCTCGCCACGATTGGGGTTGACGTTGATCGTGGGGTGGCGTTAGATAAAGTTGACACAACACACACTACATCACAACTCCCTCCGCTACATCCCCTCTGTCCGATACTACCCTACCTCCCTTATTAAGTATTAATGAAAATGATAAATTCTGCTATCATGTCTCTACTTACGGGAATGGACTCTGGTGTATCTTGCAGGTCCTCTGGCTGTCCACTGCACTCTTCAGTCTCTGCCATAAGCACAAGTGAAGGTCTGAAGGTTCTTGGTGGACTGTGAGGGGCAATTCATTGTAGTACCATAGATTTGTTTGATATATGTCATCAACACCAGATCTAAACCTCTGGGAATTCATGATGAGTTCCTTCAATGAATCCTTGAGTAAATTGTCTCTCAGTATTAAAATTTCTAATTGAAATGAAGCGGGCAATACCATCCATCTAATGACCGATTGCATGTGTAAAAACTCACTCCCGATCTGCACCCAATCATGACTGATCATATGTGCAGCACATAAGATCACAGGATTGACCTCACGAACAGCGGGAACGTGCATTGCACTTACGCACCTCACAATTTGCAGAAAAAACCCATACACTGCATCGCACAACCCTACCCACCCTGCAGTGCACAAGGTTTTGTCTATTTGCTAACAAAATGTGCTGTGCAATTAAGTCTGAATTAGGCCCTAAAATATTTACACCAATGCAGAATGGCAATGTCACAGGAAGTTTTGGAAACAACGTGGAATCTGTCTAGGTGAAGATAATACTACTGTAGTTTTTTGTAAAGGGGCATACATATGGAGCGATTTTCACCCCATTTCTAAGCGATCTGATTAGAAATTAAGCATGGATCGATCTGCATGTGTAGCCCTGGGTGACAACAATGCGTGGTCCTGCGTGTCGCTATGGCGCACTCAGAGCCATCAAGAGGGGTGGGGGGAGCAGTATTAACTACCTGGGCCCAGGCTTTCTGGAAGGACCCCCTCCCCTCTCAGGCAGCAGCACACACCTACAGCATGTGCTGTGCTGACAGCAGGCTCAGCATGAGCATCACACTAATGCTGTGTACACACGGTACACTTATCGCTAGCAATATGGTAGCTGAGCGACCATATTGCCAGCGTTTGGAGTGTGCACCAGCGATAAATCGCCGGGTAGGTGCTCCCGTTTTCCGCCCCTGAATGGTCGCTGGTCGGAGGAGCATGCTCCTCCGACCAGCGACTTCCACTGGCAGTGTAACATTTTCATCTGTGACTATCTCTGGTCAAAGATGAAAATGGGACACTGAGCAAAATATTGCCAGCGATCATATTGCCCCGCATGTACGCACCTTAACAGTGTGAGAGTCCATGCTGAGCCTGCTGTCAGCACAGCATTTTACCGGGGCCCGGCAAACCTCTCGGCTGCCATGCGCGCACTGTCTCTCTGCTAGATCAAGACTTCTCTCGTGCTGCCCCCTGCACTGGAACAACCTCCCACCACCCATCAGGCTTTCTGTTTCCCTTACCTCCTTCAAGCGCTCCCTCAAAACCCACTTCTTCCGATTAGCCTATCCCTCCTCCTCCTAACCTCTTTCGCTCCTCCTATCCTGCCTACCCTACCCCTCCATCTGTTCCCATCCGTACCTACTTATCCTATTGTTTTTCGTTTGTCCACCCACCTCCTTTTAGTCTGTTAACTCTTATGAGTAGGGCCCTCCTTCCTCACGTACTCACCCTTAGAATACTGAAAAAGGTGAGTTTGAACACAGTCTAAATCTTCATATTCTATTTTATTGTAATATATTCATCTTCTTTCTATCCTATTGTAACTTGTTGCTCAATTTTGACATTTAATTCATTTTATCTATATTTTTTCCAACATTGTATTTCATTTTACTCATTCACTATTATTTTCTCTTATCTTTGCCACGCATTTATTGCACACTGTTTCCCTCTTCACGCCTGCTCACATTTGCCTCACTTCTGACCTTCTCTGTTCCCTTCATCCTCTCACTTGTTGTTTCATACTTAATTGGATTACTCAATCAACCTGATTTTACCCACTTGTCTCCTCTCTGACAGTAGTTCCTTGCCTGTTACCTTCTCTCTCACTCTGTTGTTTTCTACCACATCCTCGCAAATCTACTACAGACGCTGTCTGTCCCCCCAAATCCCTCTGTCTGCTTTCACTAACCTACCCTCTCACCTCTGGTCCTCATGGCTGTTAATCTCTCAACTTCACTTTCTCCAACCGCTCCTCCCCCCTCCCATCCCATACCTATCCTGACCACTCGCCCCCGCACCCCCACTCTCCCAACGACCCTCCCTCGCTTCTGCAATCCCAAAAACCTTATCCACATAAATACACAACCCACCCCCCCTCTTTCCTGTGCACTATGGAATGCCAGATCCATCTGCAACAAACTCCCTGCCATCCATGACCTATTCATCTCTAGAGCATTCCACCTCCTTGCTATCACCGAGACCTGGCTCTCCACCTCTGATTCTGTCTCTCCAGCTGCTCTCTCCCACGGTGGCCTCTCTTTCTCTCACACTCCCAGGTCTGACGGTCGCCAAGGTGGCGGCGTGGGTTTTCTCCTCTCAGCCTCATGCACCCACAGTGTCATTCACCCTGAACCCTCTCTCCTTTTCTCCTCCTTTGAGTCTCAATCTATCCGTCTATACTACCCCTACCATCTCCGTGTCGCTGCAATCTACTGCCCCCCTGGCCCTATCTCCCAATTTCTTGACAACTTTGCCGCCTGGCTTCCACACTTCCTCTCCTCTGACCTGCCATCTGTCATTCTTGGTGACTTTAACATCCCCTTGGATAACCCCGCTGATCCTGGCACCTCCAAACTCCTCTCTCTCTGCTCCTCTCTTGGCCTATCTCAGTGGACTACCTCTCCCACCCACATCCAAGGACACTCCCTCGATCTCGTCTTCTCTCGCTCTTGTTCCCTTACTGACTACACTATCTCGGCTTTTCCTCTTTCTGACCATCACCTCATCTTCTTCTCCCTCACTGCTTCCCCCTCTCCCACCCCCCCATCCCAAGCGCATTGTCTCACGGCATAACGTCAACACACTTGATCTTGCTGCCTTCTCAAACACGCTTTGTCCTCTTCTCGCCCCAATCGCCCTTATGTCCTGCCCGAACCTCGCCGCCTCCCTCTATAATGACACCCTATCTTCGGCATTGGACTCTGCCTGCCCTCCCTCCTCTATCCCCCTTCGATGCTCCAACCCCCAACCGTGGCACTAGCCTATCACCCGATTCCTTAAAAAGTGCTCTCGCACTGCTGAGCGCTTCTGGAAGAAATCACGCTCCCTTGCGGATTATCTCCATTTCAAATTCATTCTTTCCTCCTTCAGCTCTGTCCTTGGTCTGGCCAAGGAATCCTACTTTAAGTCCCTCATCCTTTCGCAATCATCCAATCCCCGCAGGCTCTTCGCCACCTTCAACTCCTTGCTCTCCCGTCCTCCATCGCAGCTGCTGATTTTGCTACCTACTTTTCAACCAAAATCTCCTCTCTCAGGACTGCCATCACTGCTGCCATGACCTCACCCTCTCCCTCCTCCCCTCCTACATCTCCACTCCCCTCCTTCCAACCCCTGTCCTCATTTTACCCCACCACTGCTGCTGAAGTCCACTCTATCCTTCAATCCGCTTCTCCCTCCACCTGCCCGCTCGATCCTATCCCCTCCAATATTATCCGTCATCTCAGTCCGTCAGTCTGCTCTCACCTGGCTCACCTCTTTAATCTTTCCCTATCCTCTGGGATCTTCCCTTCCTCCTACAAAAACACGCTCTTATCTCCCCAATTCTCAAAAAAACAAATCTGGACCCCAACTCTCCATCCAACTACAGGCTCATCTCCCTCCTCCCTTTTGCCTCCAAGCTCCTAGAACGTCTGACCTATAATCGTCTCCTAAGCCACCTTACTGCTAACTCCATTCTAGACCCCCTCCAATCTGGGTTCCGCCCTTTACATTCCACTGAAACTGCCCTGACCAAAGTCACTAACGATTTTCTATCGGCTAAATCCAAAGGCCTCTTCTCTATCCTCATCCAGCTTGATCTGTCGGCTGCCTTTGACACTGTTGACCACCCTCTCCTGCTCAACACCCTCCGCTCCTTTGGCATCACTGGCACGGTCTTCTCCTGGTTCACCTCATACCTCTCCGATCGCTCCTTCTCCGTCTCCACTCCGAGCTCCTCCTCTCCTACTACCCCACAGTGTTCCCCAAGGGTCAGTCCTTGGCCCTCTCCTCTTCTCCCTCTACACCACCTCTCTGGGCACCCTCATCACCTCCTATGGTTTTCATTACCACCTTTATGCTGATGATACCCTAATCTATCTCTCCTCCCCCGACCTATCCCCATCACTCCTGTCCAATGTCTCTGAATGCCTCACAGCCATCTCAGCCTGGATGACCCAACGCTTCCTGAAACTAAACATGGCTAAAACTGAACTTCTAATCTTCCATCCCCCGAACATCCCCTCTTCTCCCACTATCTCCATCAGCATTGGTGAAACCGAGATCACCTCCACCGACCAAACACGCTGCCTCGGTGTCATCATTGACTCCTCCCTCTCTTTCACCCCCCACATTCGTGCTCTCTCACAGTCTTGCCGCTTTCACCTATGCAACATCTCACGCATCAGACCATTCCTCTCCACTGACGCGACCAAAATTCTCATTCACTCTCTTGTCATCTCCCGCCTTGACTACTGCAACATCCTTCTCTCTGGGCTACCTCTCACCCGCCTCGCACCTCTCCAAACCATACTTAACGCTGCCGCTAGGCTCATCTTCCTCTCCCGCCGCTCTACCTCCGCCTCCCCCCTCTGTCTATCTCTTCACTGGCTCCCCATTCCTTTCCGAGTTCTCTTTAAACTCCTCACCACCACCTACAAGGCTCTCTCCTCCACCGCTCCTTACCTCTCTTCACTGATCTCTATCCACACTCCCTCCCGTCCTCTTCGCTCCATCGCTGACCGCCGACTGACCTCTCAGCTAATCACCTCCTCCCACTCCCGTGTCCAAGACTTCTCTCGCGCTGCCCCCCTGCACTGGAACAACCTCCCGCCACCCATCAGGCTTTCTGATTCCCTTACCTCCTTCAAGCGCTCCCTCAAAACCCACTTTTTTCGACTAGCCTATCCCTCCTCCTAACCTCTTTTGATCCTCCTATCCTGCCTCCGTTCCCCTCTGTTCCTACTTATCCTGTTGTTTTTCGTTCGTCCACCCACCTATTTTTAGTATGTTAACTCTTATGAGTAGGGTCCTCCTGCCTCACGTACTCACCCTACCTCTTTACCTCACTTGTCCTCCTGTCCTGTTCTTCCCTTCCTCTACTTCTTCTTCAGTCTCCTCGACAATTTTGACACCTACTTCTGAACGGATGCTGATTTCTACCAGCTATACCCCTATTTATACTGTATTTTTAAACACAACCTTTACGTTACCTTGTCATTTGTTTTTTGTTTGCTATGTACGGCGCTGCGGACACTTTGCGGCGCCTGATAAATAAACATACTACTACTACTACCCTACCTCTTTACCTCACCAGCGCTCCTGCCCTGTTCTTCCCTTCCTCTACTTCATCTTCAGTCTCCTCGACAATTTCGACACCTACTTCAGAACTGATGCAGATTTTAGTTCTACCAGCTATACCTCTATTTATGTTTTACACACCCTGTACGTTACCTTGTAATTTGTTTTTACGTCGCTGTGGACACTTTGTGGCGCCTTATAAGTAAACAAACTTCTACTACTACTTTGCCTATAAACAATAGGCAAAGCCCTGCTCTGCACAGATCTCTGAGCACACATTGTGGTGTGCATTGCAGGTGTGCCACAATGTTTGCATAGGGGTAAAGAAGAGAAAGAGTGTCCTTGTGTGGGTGCACCGTAAAAATAGGGTAAGTATATATAAAAAATAACTTTTATTACAGTTCATATAAAAGGCTGCGAAATTTTGGTTTAAAAAAACACATATGACATGACTGGGTGGGTTAACACACTTATATTAAAACTAAGGTGGCAGGCAGACGTAGCTGTAAATTTATTATAATCGTATAAAGGCTGGCCAGTGTGTGAATGCCCCAGTTTGTGCAGTGGATCGGTGATCTCTACCTGCTATGCGAATTGCTGGGGTACCCAGAGGACCTCGGCTGTCAAATCGCCGATAGCCTGCGCACCGCAGTTGTGCTGTTTATTATTTTCTTTACTATTGCATTTTGATTTGTGTACTACAGTGTGTAACCTTGGAAGTCCTTGTAAGGGCTCCAACGCATACCTGTACCTCAGTGGATATACCCCACCGTGGGATATCTGATTCTCGCTGCCACTCTCCGCCTGAATACCATTAGTGGTGGTTGCGTTTCCACACTCCACCCTAGAAACCGTACCCCGAGCGGGTTCACTCACTAGCCGTGTCACTCAGCTTTTGGGGTTGAGGTGTCTCTGCCATTGGGACAGAGGTGACACCCCACTACTGGACACTGGCATCCCAGCTTGTGAGGTACATATTCCAGGTGACTCACACAGCACCTGAGATTTTGTACTCAGACGGTTAGAGAGGCATCAGTGGTGACTGTGTTTCTCCCTGGTCCAAGGACAGGGACACACTTCACCCCAGAATCTTTATTACCAGATGTTCAGGCACTGGGTCACATTACCATTGGTCATAGGGTCGAGGTCTCTCTGCCATTTAGACAGAGGTGACACCCTATCATTAGACCCCAGTGACCCCACTGCCTGGCATATGTGACTATTCTGATATATACAACACTCTAGATTCTGTTTTGTGTCATGGTACACTGAGATACACTGAGGTTCTATCCCTTGTAGAGCTATCGGCGATTTGACAGCCGAGCTCCTCTGGATACCCCAGCAATTCGCATAGCAGGTAGAGATCACCGATCCACTGCACGAACTGGGGCATTCACACACTGGCCAGCCTTTATACGATTATAATAAATTTACAGCTACGTCTGCCTGCCACCTTAGTTTTAATATAAGTGTTTTACCCCACCCAGTCATGTCATATGTGTTTTTTTAAACCAAAATTTCGCAGCCTTTTATATGAACTGTAATAAAAGTTATTTTTTATATATACTTACCCTATCTTTACGGTGCACCCACACAAGGACACTTTCTCTTCTTTACCCCTATGCATTCAATTTAAGTGTCCAGAGGTAGCACACCCCTATCTGAACTGATATATATCCACTGATATTTATACAGTGGTTCCAATACTTACTGTCTTGTGCGTATGACCATAAACCTCCCCTTGTGCCACAATGTTTGCTGAGCGATCATGCTTAAGCACATCACACAGAGGGTACGAGGCTTCACACACTCACTTGGTTTATTTACATTTTGAAGCATAAACCGAGAGGTTATGATATAAATCACAGACAGACTCATTATAGACAGTCTTATGGTCAACAGTCACAAGGTCGACAGGGTCAAAAGGTCGACAGGTAAAGGCCAACATGGTTGAATGGTCGACATGAAAAAGGTTGGCATGGTCAAAAGAAAAAAGGTCAACGTGGTTAAAAGGTCGACATGAAAAAGGTTGACATGGTCAAAGGGGCGATATGAAAAAGGTTGACATGGAAAAAGGTCGACATGAGTTTTTAAATTTTTTTTATGGTGTCTATGTCAACATAGGTAGACATGGACACTGTCTTACGTGTACCGCTGCGCTCGCCGTGCTTCGGGCTCAGTGCCTTGGCACATTATTTTATTCTCCCTCCACACCCTAGTGCAGGCATGCCCAACTACGGTCCTCAAGGCACACCAACAGTGCAGGTTTTAGTGATATCCAGGCTTCAGCACAGATGGTTTAATCAGATTCACTCAGATACTAATTAAGTCACCTGTGCTCAAGCCTGGATATCACTAAAACCTGTTGGTGTGCCTTGAGGACTGTGGTTGGGAAAGCATGCCCTAGTGGATGGTAGGGCATGAAATACCGCATGTTGGCACATGTCGGCTGAAAATGTAGTAAAAAAATGCATGTCGACATTTCTCACGTCGATCTTTTCCATTTTGACCAAGTTGACCTTTTAACCATGTCAACCTATTGCGTGTCGACCTTTAAACACTGTTGACCTTTTGACCCTGTCAACCATTAGTGGTCGACCATATGCCTGTCTATGTTGAGTCTGTCTATGACCAGCCCGGATACCAACAGAGATAAGCCGGTTTCACACACTCCGGCTCCTGCCAGACGGTGAAATCCCGCACGGCCAGGGAGCCGTGCCGCACACAGTAGTTCATCATGGAGGGGATGGCCACAGCCCGGCAGCCGTCCCTTCCAGTGGCGGGATCCGGCTGCAGCCGTGCGGCCGGGCCGTGGCCGTCCCGTGTGAATGGACACAATAGTGTCCATTCACAACTACTGTGTGCGGCACGGCTCCCTGACCGTGCGGGATTTTACCGTCCGTCAGCAGCCGGACTGTGTGAAACCGGCCATAGACTATTAGTTGCAGTAAATTACCGTGGGGGGTAATCCAATTAGCCCTGTAAAGGCCCCCATACACTAGGGCGACTTGTCCTTAGGACAAGTCGCCCCCGACTTCCCCCTGAGCTTCCCCGGCTGCTCCCCGGGGGAGCTTGATTAGATTGGCACTTGATGTGCCATTTTTTACATGTGATAAATCGTCTCGATTTATCACATGTAAAAAACCCGGGGAGCAGGGGGGGGGGGGGGGGCTAAGAGGTGGGAGCAGGGGGGCTGGGGACGCTGCGGGGGACAGCGTCTGTGCGGCGAGAAGGTAGAGGGAGCAGGGGGGGCTGGAGACGCTGCGGGGGACACAGGCTGCATAGAGCCGGGCAGGGGGAGCCGGCCGGGAGCTGTCAGTAATGAATAAAAAAAAAAAGCCCATACAATGAATGGGCAGCCTGTGATTGGCTGCTGAGCGCTCTCTCAGCCAATTGCTGACTGGCTGAGAGAGCGCTCAGCCAATCACAGGCCGCCCATTCATTGTATGGGCTTTTTTTTTTATTCATTACTGACAGCTCCCGGCCGGCTCCCCCTGCCCGGCTCTATGCAGCCTGTGTCCCCCGCAGCGTCTCCAGCCCCCCCTGCTCCCTCTACCTTCTCGCCGCATAGACGCTGTCCCCCGCAGCGTCCCCAGCAGCGGGGGACACAGACGTGTCCCCCGCAGCGTCCCCAGCCCCCCCTGCTCCCTCCACCGCCCCACTAGGTCCCAAGTCGGGTGGTCGGACGTGCAGCAGGTCCGACCACCCGACGCAGATCCGATGCGCACGGGACCGCGCATCGGATCTGAGGGGACATCAAAACTAGCCGATTTTGGTCCGATTTCGGCCAGATCCGACTGATCTGGCTGAAATCTGACCAAAATCGGCTAGTGTATGGGGGCCTTTAGTCGGAACTAGTCGGAAATTTTACTTTGTGCTGCAATAAGCAGCCCCAAAAGACCCTTTTTTTGTCCAACAAAACATGGGACTGGTACTTGTCCCAGATTCCATGTTTTATTGTCCAATTACATGTCATTTACTGCATGGTAACAATGGGCAATTATGGAAAACGTGATAGTACAGTACTATCGAGCTATAATGGCCAATTTTATGTGTGGTAAATTATGTCATTGATATGTATTCAGTAAAGATTACACAAAATCCTATGGACATTACTTATCTTCACATAACATCAACTGTCCATTTGGTAACATATAGTCACACAAAAATAACATTTAGGATACTGTAGTGTACCTTTAGCATTACAGGACATTCTGTTTTTACAACCTAAATCTTATTGTTTATGTACAATGGAATGATAAAATGCAGCCCCCTTTCTGATTTCTTCTATTTTTGCATATTTGTCACACTTATTTGTTTTAGACTTTAAGACAAAGTAGACACAAAATGATGTTTTTAAATTATCATTTCATGTATTGAAGGAAAATAGTTAAACAACACCAACTGGCCATGTGTGAAACAGTAATTAGTTACTCATTCAACCAATTAACCAAATTGAATTGATAATTGGGTTCAGTTAGGCTAGACACAATAAGGCTTGATTACTGCCAGCCTTTTAATCCTAAATAGAAGCTTTCCAGCAAAGTGAAATTGCATAAAAAGGTTTTAAACAGCACACATTTGCCTTAAAAAGATATTCCAAATTAAATGGGAAAGTTATTTTAATATATTATCCTAGAAAGGGTTACCATATCTCCCAACATGACCCTCTTCAGGAGGGACACTCTGCTCTGCTCCTGGACTTTCCACTTAATGTAGCATTGCCATCACCTGTGGTGAAACACCTTTCTAATTAGTTAACCTGTTCAAAAACAGGTGATGGCAATCATACATTAAGAAAGTCCAGGAGCAGAGCATTGTGTCCCTCCTGGCATGGGTCATGTTGGGAGGTATGGGTTACCAAGTCACAGGGGCATATTAACGAAATAGGAGGCCCATGTGCAACCTCCTCTGTATAGACTCCCTCTCCTGCAGACATTGGGGGTTATTCTTATTCACTCAGAAGGCACAATCACTCTCTAATGGACAAAACCATATGCACTGCAGGTGGGGCTGATGTAAAATGTGCAGAGAGAGTTAGATTTGGGTGTTTTATTGTTTCTGTGCAGGGTAAATACTGGCTGTTTTATTTTTACACTGCAATATATATATCAGTTTGAAGTACACCCCCCACCCAAATCTAACATCAGCCCCACCTGCATTGCATATGGTTTTGTCCATTAGAGAGTGATTGTGCCTTTCCTAATGAATCAGAATAACCCCATTGTCTAGCATCACAATACAGTCATCACAATACAGTCAATTAAGTCTTTGCACTAGAGGGGCAAAGACTTAATTGTGTATGTCCAAATCTTTTGAATGGTGTGTTGTGTTTGACATTTTTCAGAAGCTTTGCTTACTGTGTATGCGCAAACTTTGGGAATACACAATTAACCTGGAGATGCTGTCACCAGCGGGGGACTCCATAGAGGTGAGTATTCAAAAAATGGGAGGGTTCCGGCATCTATGGGTGAGGAGGCAGAGCGCTGAGCTCCGTGACCGCCCCGGCCAGCCAGCACCAGCACGCCGCATTCCTTCTGCCAAACCTCCCCAGCTGCCTCCTGGAGGATCCCGCTGACTCCCCGCTGCCGCCGATGGAGAAGTTTCTCTCCCAGGGAAAGCCACAGCACCAGCTCAGTGCCCCGCCGCAAGGTCCATCCAAGATGGGTGCCGGTGTGCAGCAGACAGCACAGTCACGCAGACTGAGCCAGCACACATGCATCTCCCTGTAAGTGACACAAAGGCTCTGCCTCTGCCCCTGACACAGCCTGAACTGTTTAGCCCATATACTCCACCAGCTCCTGGGACCCCACTGAGGTATGCTGACATGGTGTGGGCAATACAGGACACCATCAATCCTATTTTAGATGCACATGCTGCAAAGCTGTAACAATCAGTACAGGACATTAAGTCCCAGCCGAAGCAGATCAATAAGAGAGTCACTGTAAATGAAACTCATGTGGGGGAGGCTTTCCAGGACATACAGGCTCTGAAATCCACCACTGACACTTTACAGAAATCTGCATATACTATGCAGAACAAACTTGACGACCTGGAAAATCGTTCCAGGAGTATAAATCTCCGCATCATAGGACTCCCAGAGTGACTCAAGGGCCCTGATTTATATTCTTTCCTGCTGAAGACCCTGCCCCAGTTATTGCATGCGGCGGAGGCCTGTAGAGACATGATCATAGACAGGGCACACAGACTGGGACCCGTGTGTGACGATCGCGCTAACCGACCCTGTGCAGTGATATTCAAGTTTCTCAATTTCCAGCATAAAGAGGCCTTATGGGCTGCGTTTTGACAGAACAGATCCCTGCAGTGGAATGGCAGCAAGCTGCTTATTTTTCAGGACTTCTCCGCGGAGGTCATGAGGGCGAGGAAAGAATTCTCCCCGCTGTGCTCTAGGTTGGTGAAAAACCATACTGAGTTCACGCTGCTCTATCCCGCTAAACAGTGCATATTCTCAGGAACCTACTTCAAGCAGTTCAGCACAGTACAAGATGCGGAAGCCTACTAACTGGAACAAGCACAGGCCTCTTTTTCCCTGGCTGGCCCAGACACAGCTGTGGACGACTAAGACCTGTACATCCTAAACAACACCTTAGACTCTGGACCTTGTCTACACCTTCCCAATTTCCTTTAACTGCATCTCCTGTTGGGAGAGACTTTCCCATACCCAAGATCGTTTTGCTGAAAAGCTTGAAGCCATAATGGAACCCCCTTGTGGGTGTAACGATTGTGGGGATGCCTTTCAACTGATTCCTTTTTTCATCTGGAGACGATGATAGTCTATACTATTATAGGGAGCCCATGGGACCCCACACAGCTATATCCTTGCTGCAGTGTGCTTTCCCTGAGCGACGCTGTGGGATGCAGGGGAAATTCATATTGATTTGTGTTGGGAACAACTTTTTAATCGTTATGTTCTTAGATTCTTTAAAGCTTCTATATGTTACTGTGCATGCTGAAACTGTTTGCCCCGTGGGTCACTGGGGGTTGGGGAATGGATTTCACTCCTGTCCCCCCCCTCAGACCTTGGACATTAAGATTATTGGCTGGGGTGAGCCTGTTAGTTTATGTGCCTGTGCTACTGCGCCCTATGGGGTACGGAACCCAGTGGCCAGTTTTGCCCCTGGGTTTCCGGAAGTCGATTTGCTTGTTTGCTACTGTATTTGTTTTGTGGGATGTAGGGGATGGCTTACTTTATCCACCTTGCTTTTCTTAGTGGTTTTCATGATTGAGATGCTGTCCTCGGCTCTGACCTCCCTGATTTTCCCTTTTTCCCCTTTTACCGTTTGTTCTTCCCTAGTGCCTTTTCCCTTATTGTATGGTTACTTGTGGATTGCTTTGGAGACATATAGTTCAATAAGAATGATATGTGATATGGTACCCGGTAGTGTAAGAAATTTGAAATATACGCAATTTACAATGCTTTGTAATCTGCAATGGTTGAGTTGAAGATAGCAAGCTTGAATATGGGTGGCATCCACCTCCCAGCAAAATGAACACCCCCCCCCCCCTGCTCTATCTCCATAAAATTCAAGCAGAGATCATATTCTTGCAGGAGACACACCTGACCCCCTCTGAAACCTTAAAGTTAAGTACTATGGGCTGGGCGCTGCTGGTGTCATCCCCCTATAACTCAAAGTCAAGGGGGGTCGCCATTCTGGTAAATAAACGCACCCAGACACAGATCCATAACACTATAACTGACCCTAAAGGCAGATGGGTGCTTGTGGACGCCACCATACAGTCAGCCAGATACACCCTATATATATGCCCAATATATATGCCCCCAATGTTTTCTCTAAGATATTTTTTAGGAACCTTGTTACTCTCTTAAATCCTTATCTCGATACTATGATTGTTGTAGCTTCTAATGTACTGGATAGAGAACCCAAGGCCACCACCAGCCCCCCCCCCTCCCCCAGACATGGCATTCATTACCTGATGTCATGTCTCCATTTAACTGACATCTGTCAAGTTTGTAACCCACTGGAACGTGATTTCTCATGTCTGTCAGCTGCCCATAATACCCTCTTACATATGGACTATGTCCAACTCTCCATAAGGACCTTTCCCCTAGTACAGGATGCAGGTATAGAGACTATTTCCATTTCAGACCATGCTGCATGTTGGATTAATTTATTTACCACTCAGGATAGGGGCTCATACATACACTGGCATTTCCTCAGCCACCTAGCCAATTCTACTAAATTTAAATCCCTACTAGAATCCATCTGGATGGAATACAAACATAATAATGTGACCGCAGAGATTGATACACCTATCATATACTGGCAGGCCTCCAAACCAGTGCGACGGGGCGCTATAATCTCTTATAACTCACACTTACGTAGAGAGCGTACTGCACATTCTTTGGAGGCACAGGCCACATTATCAGACTTACAAAATATCACCTACTACCCCAAACAAAATAGCATTTAATCAAGCCAAAATAGCTTTCGACACCCTTTTAACCAAATTGAAAACTAGGCTGTCCTTCCAGACGCAGAGCAAATATTATAGGTTTGGTGGCAAATCAAACACACTGATGACTAATTTATTGCAAGGCCAACGCCCCCCCTACCACAAGTACATCATTGAGGGATGACAGGGATACTCTAGTCCATAATGGACTGGGAATATCAACTGTACTTCATTTGCCTACCCCTGTTAACCAGTCCCATAAAGTTTCCTTTTGGTCCTTGATCACTCTCCCTACCCTTGAAATAGACAAATCTACCCCGCTACTGGCTGATATCACAGAGAAGGAGGGGACTAGAGCGATTGGACAACTCAAGCCTGGCAAAGCACCTGGTCCCGATGGGCTGATGAGTGATTATTATAAGTTACTGGCCCCTAAGCTTGTTTCTCCTCTGACAATTTTGTTTAACTCACTCTTCAAGGGCGCCCCCCAACCCCCATACTTTAACTTGGCGCTTCTCAAACTTCTTTTGAAACCAGCCCGAGATCTGACCCAACCCTCCTCTTACCATCTCCCTCCTCAACACAGATTACAAACTTTACACTAAAATCCTCGCAGACAGACTCAAAATATTATTACCCAAAATGATTAACAAAGTTTAGACAGTTTTTATTTGGGGCCAACATCCTGTCCCGAATGTTAGGAAACTCCTCTCATTTATGCAGTGGCAACAATCTATGACAGCTCCCGACCAACAAGCTATACTTTCTCTTGATGCTGAGAAGGCCTTCGATATGGTTTTATGGGACCATCTCGCCACCACACTCCGCAAATTTTAATTCCAGGAGCCCTTTATTGACGTGATTAATAACCTGTATGCAAACTCCACATCCCAGATCCTGGCCAACAATTATCTCTCCTCCCCCTTTCACATTCTTAGGGGAACACACCAGGGCTGCCTTCTTTCCCCATTACTTTTTGCCCTTGCGTTGGAACCCCTGGCTGTGAAACTCAGATGCTCCTCTTCTGTTCCAGGCATTAGGATTAGAGATAAGGAGGTCAAACTAAGCATGTTTGCGGACAACATGCTCTTATCCCTCTCAAACCCCCCAAATCAGTCCCAGGGGCCATGACTATAATTGACCAGTTTGGCTCCTTTTCAGGGTTCAAGGTGAATTATGAGAAAGGGAAAAAAAAGGTATTCACTAGGAATAATCAGGCGCTTAGCAATGAGCTGAGTCTTCAGAAAAAGCTGCTGCTCAAATGTGGGGGCAGTCACTCCCCACTTAAGGAAAAAGAAAGAAAGGACATGCACTTGGGTGAGTCGAGCAGCGCTTGTATCAATGAACAGTACCAATTGGTTTAGAAAAGTATAACAAATTTTACTGTTTTAAAATACATGCAAGGTACAATATTACATAAAATATTCAAATAAAAACAATGTAATAGATAGGGTGGGGAAATAAAAGTAAATTGGAATGAATGAAAGTAAATATAACCCCGCCTCAATGGACACGTCTGGATATATTTTATATGATCACTTTTTGGGGACAGGTAAGTGCACGTTACCAGTTGATGATTTTTGGGTCCTTTTGAAGTAGCAGAACTGGGGGTCCTCACGATGTCTGCGGCTGAATGGATTGCCGCTGGAAGAGAAGTAGCTCGCTTGGTAATTTTCAGTCCTCTTATTTGGGGTGAGAGAATGATGTTTTTGTCTCAAATCACCGGAGGGATGTCTGAAGCGATGCACCCAGTGAATGTTTCAGCAATGGTGTGGAATGTGGCTTCATTGCCCAGCGATGGTTCTCACTGGTGTAGATGTTGTTCACCAGGAGTTACTGAGCACGGTGTCCGCCAATGAAAAGTGTCCAGAATGGGAATAACAGTGGGATAATGTCCGCAAGTGGAAGGAATTCACAGCGATGTCCAGAGGCAGGGGTGGGTCACTAACGCGTTTCACTGCGTCCTGCAGCTTTATCAAAGGTGTGGGGGACTGTGTACCTGGTTCAGGTATATATACCCCTCCTGATGAGGGAATCAGTACACCTGTAAGGTTCAATTATCAATTTCATTTCGTAAACCACATTAGAAATTAGGGGGAGGGGCCCTAAACTGCACACCCTGGACATATGAGGTGCTACCTGCTGAGACCTGTAGTGCAGCAATCAGGAGGAGGAGTTTGCAGGTGCACACTAAATATAAATGCTAGACCTTTTAATATCTTTGCTATATTGCATTGGAGGTTATTAGCATAATGATGGCCATTATTATGGGCTTGTCCACCGCGTCCAGGTTACCTCAATAGGACAAGTCCCTAACACTACTCTGAGACAGGTCCAGGGCACAGGACCCCCCAGGCCAGCCCAGCAGAGCCACCCCATGGCATCACATTAGTGTGAAATTGAAGTGAAAGTAAAAGGGATAGGGGAAATTATATGTGATAAGACTTACCTGGGTAAGAGGTAATAATAAATGTGAAGGGTGCTACATATATATAGATGTCCAGAGGCAGGGGTGGGTCATCTAACGCGTTTCACTGAGTCCTGCAGCTTTATCAAAGGTGTGGGGGACTGTGTACCTGGTTCAGGTATATATACCCCTCCTGATGAGGGAATCAGTACACCTGTAAGGTTCAATTATCAATTTCATTTCATTCCCCCTTATTTACTATGTATATTGGTTTGTTGTTATTATTTGTGATGTTTAGAGTCGCTGTGGATTAGACATTTATTTGATTCTAAACTGCGATTTTGCTCTATGACATTCTTCTTTGAACTACAGCTCTCGACTGTGATGACATAACATGGCCTTGAGACTCACTGTATTTCAATACCACTCCCAGGGCCAGGATTACCGAGCTCAATAGCATGTCCATACACAGTACGAAGGGGGGGGGGGGGGTGCCTAAATCTACTTTCCCTTGTTCATTGAGGTGATGAGATAGGGTATCGATATATGTAACATATTGTTAAGTACCATTATGCAGTGTAATTACAAAAGTACCACGCGCAAATTTTTTCATTTGTAAAATGTATTTCTTTATTTGTATTTCATGCATCAATATTGACAAATTCCAAATGAAATGTCTTTAAAAAAAAAATGGGTGCAGGGTGTGCAGTTTGGGCCTCCCTTAGATTTAGGGGTCTATGAGCACCGAGCACAATGCACTCTTTACAGAAACACCACTGCTAAGCTATTTCAAAACTACAGATGTAGCCCCTGCCATCCTTGGCTGGGGCTCGCCAGACCCTCCCCGCTGGAGGAGGCTACACTGAACTGGAATGCACGTGCGTCTCACACGCACGTGCGTCCCAGTCTCTCGGCGGGGATGCTGCGTGTCCCTGCCCGTCTCCGCTTCAGGGAGACGGGCAGGGTTAGGGGGTGCTCGGGGCGGCGAGGGGTACCTGCGGCAATGGCGGGGGAGGTGGCGGGGATGGCGTTAGAAATGTTAGAGACGCCAGCCCTGCAAAGATGAGACAAGCCCCATCTGTATTACTCAGGAATACCACAACATGAACTATTATCTCAGAATGGAGAAAACTCCCTTGAGTAGCTGGCCTATCAAAATTCATCCAAGAGTGCATATAAAACTCATCTAGGAAGTTACAAAATAAGATAGACAAACAACTAAGAAACTAGTCTGCAGGCCTCACTTGCCTCAATTAATGTCAGCATTCATGATTCTACTATCTCATATTTGCCAACAAGAACCCAAGACTTTCAGGCTAATGTAGAATGAATAATCAAAAAATTAACTTTTTGGAAGACATTGATCTTTTTCCATCTGGTAAAAACAGCATTTCCCAATAAGAACTTGAAGCAAACAGACAAATATAGTGTGATGTGCAGTAGCGCACGCAGGGGGGTTTCTGAGTACCCAGAAACCCCCCCAGGAATCTGAGGGCGCAAGTCTGAAAGCTGAGGGTCCCCTCTTTCCATGGGTCCAAGAATTTTTAAAATCGGCCCTGGGGAACCGGAGATATCTGACTTCAAAGCAGTGGACCCCATCCAAGCCTGTTAATTGCTCTCCCCAGTCAGATATTTCAGTTTCTATCTGACTTGGAGTTTTTCTGAGTGTATATTCCAAAAGCTGGGACTCTCCACCTTTGGGGGACACTAGAAGCTGGTCTCTACTATGCCCAGGATCAGAGATATCAGCCTTCAAGCAGCTGGTTACTGCTCCAGCTCCACACACCTGGTATGTAGTTTTATATTCTCATTGGCAGATTGCTCTGCCTCCTGAACTCTGGTTCTCTAGTCCCCAGTACCATTTGGTAGGTGGGATTCTCTAGTTTTTAATTCCATTAAAAGATAAGAAATCTAGTTACGGGAACTGGAGATATCTGCAGTCAAGCAAGCTGTCCTCCCACCAGAAAATTATGAATAATAAGCCCACTCCACTATACACCCCTCCTCTGCGTATTAAACATCCTCTACCACCCTGGGAGTTACAGTATGTATCAGGGCCCCTTCATTCAGCCCAATGCCCCCCTCTCCCACCATCTGTGCAGTAAAGGGGTAATTAGTGAAAATTACTGATCCAGGCCCTACATGCTGAGCGGTTGATATAATACCCCCCTACCACCTGCCGGACATCAAAGCTTCCGCTCATAGCACCCCCTACCCCTACAGCTGGAGGATCGGTAGGGGCCCCAATACATTGCTATGCCCAGGGGTCTACACTGCTGTTATGTATATATATTTATATTTATTATTATTATTTATATACATTTGGTCTATCTATAATACTTTAACTGACCCGGCATAAACTGGGTCACCTATGTGTTCAACTCTGTGCTTTGCTCCGCCCCTCTGGAAACCCCCTTCTGAAAATCCTGCGTTTGCCCCTGATGTGGTGGGGATGTTTTGTTGCTTCAGGATCTGGGCTACTTTCGATAATTTACAGATTCTGCTGTCAACTACAATGTCATCAATCTGTCATCTGAAGCTCAATTGCAGTTGGATTAAACAGTAAGACAATTACCCAAAGCGTAATAGCAATAATTAAGTTTTTGGAGTGATCATGTCAATGTCCTGTCTTGAATTAAATGGATATCCTGGAGCAGAAACATAAGCAGGCAGTTCATGCTCAGTAAACACTACATTGTGGCTGAATTAAAGCATTTTGCAAAGAAAAGTGGGACAAAATTCATCTACAATGCAGTGGAAGACCAATCTCTAGTTCCTGGAAGCATTTGGTTGCTGCTATTGCTGCTGATAGTGGCATAACTAGTTACCACATATAGAGCAGGGTTGTCTACCTGACCATCTCCATGAGGGAGAAAATGCTCTGTTCCTGGACTTCCCTGGTAATGTAGGATTGACAGCACCTGTGGTGATCTAGGTGATTGATAAGAAAGGTGTTTCACCACAGGTGATGGCAATCATACATTACCAGGGAAGTCCAGGAACAGAGCATTTTCTCCCTGGAGAGGGTCAGGTAGGCAACTCTGATATAGAGACGCAATTAATGTTTCAGGAATTATATAGGTGTCAGATAACTGTTTCTCTTCAATAAATTAAATGATCATTTAATAGACAGACAAACACAAACAGTAAACACAAAATACTGTCTTCTATTCAGTTCTGTTTACAATTGTAAAACAATGGTGAACAATGGTGACAAATATGCAAAAATAGAGAAAATCAGGAAGGTGGTTAAACGTTTTTCTATGCCACTATAGGTTTGGTTACAAGTTTAGAATCGAAGGCATGAATAGACAGAAAGCAATGTGTCATTGTACATTATACAGTACTGTAATATTCTGTATAACTTAATTAACAGTATATGATAGTTTGTTGTGGACATAAACTGTGTCTATTTGCGGAATATACCTCTGGTGTGGATATGCACACATTAATACCTTTAAGAAAGAGTGTACAACTGTATATACTATTGTATTGTGGCCTTAGGCACAACAACAGATGTAGGACATTATTCTGATCCATTGAGTCAAACCCCTTCGTTCGCAAGGGGTCTGATGGTTCTGCGATTGTTTGCTGAGTGCACGTACCCAATGTTGCGGGCGGTGTGAAGGGGGCCGAGGTTTTTGTCCAGAATTTCATTAAAATTCCCATGAAAATGCTGGGCGTTACCATGGAAATCGCTGGGTGACGTGGGTGCTGGGGGCAGGCAGCAATCCGCCCAGTTCCTCCCAAATTTGAACGCACATATATATAAGTGGCCTGAGAGTCAATTTATATATGTGTGCATGCGCCACATCTTTCGATGGTCGGCGACCATCGAAACATGTGGGAGGTTCCCCCTGGCCTGCGAATGGATGTTTATGTAAAACATCCATTCGCATGCCTTGCGTGTGAACCCGCGAAGCGAGGGGGCAGAAAATATTGTTATAACAGCAAATATTGTTAATTACAATCACCTGCAGCCCCCCAGGTAAAATCCGCTACTGTTCTCTGTCTAAGTGAAGCCAGATACAGTCTATGAGACTGCTCTGGCTTCACTGTGACTGGCAGTGACTTCCCATTAGAAGACCGACTCTCTGCATACATTTTAGACTATATAGTGCAGATCTGCACCATATAGTCTATGCAGCCAAGACTTTTTGCATGAGATCCAGATGAGATTTTGACTATATAGTCAAAATCTCATCTGGATCTCATGCAGATTGTACAAGTGTGTACACAGCTTTAGTTTATCAATCTATAGCATTTTAGCAGATGGATATAACATACTGTAGATGGGAATTTACAACCAACAAATATTCCTTTACATTTGCAAGGATCCAGGAGTTATCAGTCTTCAGATATCATGTAAGTATGTGTGTGTGTGTGTGTGTGTGTGTGTGGGAGAGAGAGAGTGTGTGTGTGTGCAGATATTTTTCTGACGCCTGATATTTATAGACTGTATAAATAGTACACAATGAATCTCCTTTCATTGGTCTGAGAGACACGTACCCTTCAAGCAGGCCCGGCGACAGGGGGGATCAAAGGGTACAGCTGTGACGGGCCCCGAGTATCAGAGGGGCCCCAAGTTCAGCCCCCGCTTGGCCGACGGGCCACTCATCCTCTGACTGTTAGCGTGGCCGTGGCCTGCATTGAGCCTGCAGTACATGGGCGCTGCCTGGGGACATTCGCCAGGACACGCAGCTCTTGGCTGCCGCGCAAACAGCCTGTGGACGGTCCGGCGGGACATCTAAGCAGCGGCCAGAAGCTGCGTGTCCCGGCGGACCGTCCACAGGCTGTTTGCGCGGCAGCCAAGAGCTGCGTGTCCCGGCGAATGTCCCCAGACCATTGTGGGTGCTCATTATAAACATCAGCATCTAAGGTGAGAAATCTTTATATGTGGGGTGCACTTTGGGTCTCTACTGCTGCTTCTCGGGGCCGTGTCTAGTGTTAGCTCAGGTCTGGATAGCAGTCTCTTGTCAATGCTTTGATTTAACATACTGCACTTAAATTGGTCTCTAAGGACGTATGGCTTCAAACTGGCAGTAAATATCTGAATTTGGTCACACACGTGTGTCTGTGTGTGTGTGTGTGTGTGTGTGTGTATATATATATATATATATATATATATATATATATATATATACACATACACACATACACTCCACAAAGGCCGCACATGGATAACAAAGAAGGAAATCATGCAGTTGAAGTTCAAATGTTTTCGATGTATTTTACCACATTGTCATCAGGATAATACACGGGTGAAAATCACATACCTTTATGATACCAGTACCAGTGAGAACACCGCCCCCGCATCATCCGTACAGAGTGGATGCGCCTGCTGATGACGTCATCCTACCCTGTCGGTTACTATGGAAACGCGTGTAACACCAAGCACCTTAACTCACGCCACTTGAAATGTGATGCAACCCTGGTTAGCATCATCATTGTGCGGCGGTTGCCATGGTGCGTAACATCAATTGTCTAATGGGCATTAAGGTGTGTGGTATAATATGTAGTAGGCATCACGATTTGTGGCATAATGTGTATTAGTTGTCAATTCAGAAGTGACACTATTTGCGCTGGGGGCAGCAATTATATGGGACTCCTTGCCACCAATATGCCCACCATTCCTCCCTGCTCCACACAACTACTAGTGCTTGAGGGGGTGGGGGCCCCCAGAAATATCAGTGTATGGGGCCCCAAGATTTCTGTTGCCGGCCCTGCCTTCAAGTCATCAATGGCTCATGGACTGGCTTGGTTTAGTATATAGTTTCAGGGTCCCACCTTGCAACCCAGGCATAACTATTTACATACAGGTACCTACTTATTCTCATAACTTGCAAATGCAGTGTTCAATTATTCATCTGTAACGACCGGGTCACTGCTGGTAAAATACTGATTCATATGAGTCCAAAAATGGTGATATTCACATTAAGTAAACAATATGATATGTGTGTATATATATATATATATATATATATCATATTGTATAACACATTATATTGTAGTGCACATTCTCAGCAAAATATATGCAAAGTGTACTGTAGTACACCACTCAAAACACATGCATATGTCAATTTCGTATACACGCAATTGCTGAAAAATGCCACAATGTTAATTACTTTTTTTAAAACTATTTTGAATTTGACAGTACAGCTACAGAATTACAAATACTTGATAGATATATATAAAGTTGGTATATTTGGATTTTTAAAACATGTCATCTCATACTGTATATATCATACACATACTTTTATAATGAGTTATTTAAAAATATAATAACGTTTTTAAACAAAATGTCCTAACTACAAGTCCAGTACACAATTATCTTTGAGGTCCTATTTTTACTTTACTATTTTCTTACCATTATGTTTCAAAAACACCAAATGTAAAAAAAAAAAAAAATGCTGATTCTCATATACCATATTATGTATGTTATAGAGATTGTGTTGAAGATTTTATTGTCATTAATTGTGTACACTTTTTCGTATGAAAGTTTAAAAAAATTATATTCTACGTTCAACTGATCAGAGAGTACTCTGTGAGCAGTTGCTGTTCCAGATTCTGGTTGACCCGCAAATCTACAAAATTTGCAGCTTTGCGGGACCTCTAAACGCCTGCCCCCCCTTGCACGCCAATTTCCCTGCACGCATGCAAATGGATGTTTAGCATAAACTAACGTTATTTGAATTTTTAAAAAGAGTATAATATTTTTAAGACATTAAATTCTTTAAAATATGAAAATATTTGTTTTAAACGTGTGTAAGTGAAGTGATAATTGAGGTCAGCCTTTGGGAACTGTTAGAAAGTATGTTTATGCTGATAACTAACTTAGCTGATGATATTTGCAAGATTTTAACTTGATAGCATCTGCTTTCTTTCTTGAGAATTATTTAATTTTTAAATACATTGCTCACAACCTTTAATTTTCTGCAAAGCAACCTCATTCATTATTAATTTATCTTTATTTCCTGAAGGCAAACTAGACATAAGGTCTCCTATAAATATTTAATAGTGTTTCTGGAAAAGAACTGAAACTTTGGCTAAACTTTTAATTGCAGTCCCAACATATAACAATGGCCAAAATAAAAATAAGAACTTTGCATGCCAACAGATCTGTGCCTCCATATTCTCCTCTGTGTTCCATTCTCAACAGCTCCTTCCTCAGCATATTTTCTACGTTCATGTATTTTTTTTTGGTACATTTCTTTGTAATATAGGATAAATGCTGCCATTATTTCCTCAGATAAGTCTAGGATGGCTCATTTGGCACAGTACAATAGCCTTGAATATCTTGCTAAATTGTCCTAAGGCTAAAACAAGAAATGCATAGATAGAGAAGCAAGAGGCATACAGTGGCTCATTTTGTTGCTCATTTTACTTTGTGCAAATTAGCATTTTACCAGCTGCAAAAAAATCAGAATGATGTTACTGCATTCTTATGCTCTTTCAGTTCCTAATATGATTCAATTGTAAAAATAACACAATTCCTTCTATCTTATACTGTTACATTATTACATTAATCACTAGAATAAAGGTTAACATGTTCCATACAATATAAGAAGTACTGCATTTAGTTTAATTACATCATTAATGATTTTCTATAAGAAAATAGCTACATAATTAATAATGTTTAGCCTATGAAACAATATTATGATAACTGAAATGATCATTTCTGCTTTCATTTCAGAAATAAGGTCATATCAAATTCCCAATTGTTTTCTCTTAGGACATACAATGTTACAACAATGAATTACACATTATGTCTGTGTCAGATTGGGGCATGAAGAAAGGAAATTTAGAGACCACCTTGATGTCTACACAGCACCTACATATCTGCAGGGGAGGATTACAGACCTAATAGGGAAGATTCCTGGAAGGCCAATGCACCTGTGAGGCCGCCTGGGAGTCAGTGACTTAAAAAAAAAAAAAGAAGTGGCCCTAGTCAGGATAGTGGCCCCATCCCCCTCTGTCAACCTTTGCTGGTTCACAAAGCAGAGTACCCAATGCTATAAGAACTCATCTACAGATGGACCCATCCTCATCTAGCCTTCTCTAGATAGCCATGGTGAGCTATGGCTATCCAAAGCCTATTGTTCTCAGCTACAATACAATACATAGAACAATACAGTAGGGGATTAGCAGAGTAATCCTATTATCTCACTTAATCCTATTAAAGGGTTAGATGAGGATGGCTTCATCTGTATATACAGATGGAGCAGCTCTCATTAGAGCTGCTCCTGGTGACAAAATTGCCAACTGCCAGCTGCCACCATCCACTGGAAGGGGGCACATTCTGATGGTGCTCACCGCTATCTTCTGCCACCTCCCCGCCGATCCCCCATCTGACCCATAGCCCCTCGCACTCCCCCCTAACCTTGCCCATCTCCGTGAAGTGGAGAAGGACAGGGATTCTGCTCCATGATGCTGAGTGACTGGGACATGTGAGCGTGTGAGACGCTTGCGTGTCCCCATCAGATGGAGCAGATCTCCCTGCCGGCGATCACCAGAGAAGGGGATCTGTACATTATGACATCTGTTAAAGCAGAGGTTCTCAAACTGTGGGTCCTGACCCCAAAGTGGGTCCCGACCTGCTCAGCATGGGGTCGCGACTCCATGTTGCTGACCATCAGGCTGATGACTTTTCTGGAAAATCTGTTGAATTGTCTGTTATTTCAGACTCCTCCCATCATTTTGAGCCTCCACAATGCTGCTGCGCCATGCATGTCCTGTCTGCTGGCTACACATGTGATGTGATGACCTTCTGCAGTAACTTGCTGGGGTCCTGAAATTATTTTTATTGTCTGATGGGGGTCCCAGCGCAAAATAGTTTGAGGTTCCCTGTGTTAAAGGATCAGAGTAGGTGCTATTGGGGGTGTAGCAATTTCCAGGGTGCTTCTGAGCTCCACTGGGGGAGGATTGGGGATGTTTGTGATGTTCAGCGGATTATGACAATGAGTTGTTTGTCTGCCTGTGTTCAGTCTCAGTGGTGGGAGTGAGGTATCATTTGTAATGTGGAGGTTTGTGGTTTATCACAGCAGCTAAACAATCTAGGGGTCACTAGACTGCCAAGCACATTGAAACCAACAGTTTTCACAGTTGTTTTCAATGTGTAGTTCCGCCTACATTTTATTTGATGCCGCCCAATTGAGGCCACTTATTGGCATATTTCCAGGGCCATGTTTAATTTCTAATCTTCCTCTGCAAATCTGTGTGGTCATAATTAATTACATGGAAATATTTAAGGTGGAAAAAATGAAGATGTCATAGAGTTTCATTATCTACAGGAAGGCATTTTATTATTATTTTGTAAAATACTGGTTCATTAAACCTTATTTACATACACAATAGTGAAGGGCTTTTAGAATGAAAGTTATGCCCACTTGACAAGCTCTCTCATAATATGAATGTATAGGTATTATGATGTTCTCTCTGTTCTTATACTGTATGTTTATCTGTGGAATTTGTACTTCTATACCCTAAACTTGTGTCTGAAAAGTATCTAGTTGCCACACTCTGGTTACTGAGACCTTCCAGTAACATAAATTGTAGACAGAAGGTCCCACTACTTTATGTTGTACCAGGGCTGCCATCAGAAACCGTGGGGCTGGTACTGAAAAAAATGGCAGGATCCCCCTCTTCCAGGGAGCATAGGTGAATGGTGGGGGCAAAGGTGGGAGGAGCTACAACAGGGGTGGGCACGCATGCACAGTCTAAAGATAATCGTTCGCTGTGCAACTTTGCAGGTCTGAATCGTGCCCATAATCTCAGTATTTACATTTTCAGCAAGTCTGCTCCTAACACTAACCTAAATTGCAAGAGGAGGAGAGGCGGGTTGCAGAGGAGGAGAGGGTGGGGGTAGAGGAGAAGAGGGGGGGGGGGTTGCAGAGGAGGAGAGGGTGAGGGTGGGGGTAAAGGGCAAGAGGGGGGTTGCAGAGGAGGGGAGGGAGTAGAGGACAAGAGGGGGGTTGCAAAGGAGGAGAGGATGAGGTAGAGGACAAGAGGGGGATTGCAGAGGAGGAGAGGATGGGGTAGTGGATGAGAGGGTGCAAAGGAGGAGAAGGGGTAGAGGAGAGAGAGCAGAGCAGGGCTTGAAAGTTTTGTGAAAGCTATTAAAGCAGCGTGTGATGTGTACCTATGCTCCAGTTGGGCCTCTTGTCCACAATCCACTGGTTCCGGGCTTTCTCTTCATGGTCCCCGGTGCCAGGCCTCCTCCTCCCGGTTCTGAGCCGGGCTTCCTCCCGCTATCCTCCACCGGGTGTGTCCTAGCGATCCCACGCCGGGTGTGCTCCTCTGCCGAGCGTTCTCATCGCGACCCTCAGTAATGGGCTTTCTCTCTGCAATCCCCAGTGCTAGCAGCAGAGGGCTGCATTTCTCTGGTGCCGGGTCTCGGGCTCCAGCTTAACACAGCTGCAGGGGAGCCGCTGTACGCAACGCTATTTAAAGGAAAAAAAACCTTCAAGAGTGCAGAGGTATTCCTCTAAACCCCCCGGGCCCCCATGCCTGTCTGGGTACCAGGACTCCAGTCCCCACAGTCCCCCCCTGGTGGCAGCCCTGTCTTGTACTACCACTTCATCTAGTGGAAAGTCATATGCTCTTAGTAAGCTTTTATTGGAAATGGTCAGTTTGGCGTGTAATTATATCTTTAAAGGTTTAAATTCAGTTGGAGAAAATGAGGATAAAAGGAAATTCAACTCCATGACTTAGAAATTTGAATTGAACAATCCTAAATGTGGATTACACCTTCCATTAGTCTGGCCATTGCCAATATTTGGGCTATGCTGCCAATAGCTTCTTTGTGTGTCTATTAGATGACTTCTCTTTGTGACCTTTAGGCAGTCAAGTGTAGTATATGTACCATATGATGAAATAAACATTTAATTCACTTGATATTTACAAAAACTTCTGCCATTGATCATGTATACAATATTGTCCGCTATGATTTCACTGGCATTATGCCACGCCGTCTGTTACAACTTGATGTTATAATGGGATTCAATGCTGATAAATAACATTGGTTAACAACATTTTACGAATTTTCTGTCCCATAAAGTAAAATAGGTGAAACCTACATTATTTGTCTGCGTTGAAATCTGGCTTTTTCTAGCAGGCATTGTTTTTAGAAACAGGTTAATTTAATTTTACATTTGGTATACCATTTTTTGCCAATATGACTATAACATGTAAAATATGTATACATTTACCTATAAAATAAAGAAGGGTATGATTTTCCGCTGTTACATCTCTTTCCAGTGTCCAACAATAGTTTGCCAACAAAGACTTCACTTTCCTTGGTACTGCTTTTCCACGTTCAAATGGCTCACTCTGGTTATCACTGATTGCCCCAAGATTTTCCAGGAAAAGCCTAAGTGGAAGTCCAACAAGTGAATTTCTAGACTCATATTGCATCCAAAAGCACTAGTCAAGGTCAAAAGCTCATTTACAACATCACAACAGTTTCCTTATTTCCCAAATATTATATAAATGACTATCATGCAAATTATTTTTGATTAGTAAGCTCTGCGTGAAATTTTGGGTACTTGTGAGTTATCCGGGCTGCCGATTTTTTGATTGTATGCCTTAAGTTAAGGCATACAATCAGATGCGATGCGATGCGATGACCCGATTTTTCCATAGGAATCAATGTTAAAATTGACTGAGTCCATTTTAACATGGAATTCAATGGGAAAAAGGGGTCCTTTTCATACCCCTACTATCCAAGTGGGCATGGAGTTGGATATAAACCTGTGGCGAGCGTAGCGAGCCACCGAGCCCGAAGCGTGGCGAGCGAAGCGAGCCCCGCGAGGGGACGGTATTCTGTGTCCGCTCGCCACGCTTCGGGCTCGGTGGCTCGCTACGCTCGCCACAGGTTTATATCCAACTCCATGCCCACTTGGATAGTAGGGGTATGAAAAGGACCCCTTTTTCCCATTGAATTCCATGTTAAAATGGACTCAGTCCATTTTAACATTGATTCCTATGGAAAAATCGGGTCATCGCATCGCATCGCATCGCATCCGATGGTCGCATGCGATGCGATGCGATGTGCCCGATCCGACCCGATTTAGAAATCGGATGCCCGGATAACTCACAAGTACCAAATTTTGCATCTTGAAGCAGTTCCCTGTATCAGGGGGAGACTCCTTGCATGTTTTAATATGTCAAGTCACAAATATAGCTTCTAGCAAATCAATCATCTTACAGTAGCTCTGGTATTTAATAATACTTATTTATTTACAGTTTCGGTACTTGTGTATTATAGCGGCGCCCCCGATGTACATCGCGCAATGTTTTTATCGCATTGCATTGCGATTTTTGCCCCCTATGTGATGAAACATTATATAAGTACCCTAAAGGGTGCTTTTAAGCACCCAAATGGGTGCTTAAAATGTGAAATGCACCCCCACGCCACCCCCCCACTATAAATGTGAAACCAAAGCGTGGCGAGCGGCGGCGGTACGCGTCCTCCGACCTTTTCATACCCCCACTATCCACGTCGGCGTGGAGTTGAGAATAGAAAGTGTGGCGAGCGCAGCGAGCCACCGAGCCCGAAGCGTGGCGAGCGGACGCGGATACCTGTGAAGCCGATACCTGTGAAGGTATCCGCGTCTGCTCGCCACGCTTCGGGCTCGGTGGCTCGCTGCGCTCGCCACACTTTCTATTCTCAACTCCACGCCGACGTGGATAGTGGGGGTATGAAAAGGTCGGAGGGCGCGTACCATCGCCCCTCGCGGGCTCGCTGCGCTCGCCACGCTTCGGGTTCACGTTTATAGTGGGGGGGTGGCGTGGGGGTGCATTTCACATTGTAAGCACCCATTTGGGTGCTTAAAAGCACCCTTTAGGGTGCTTATACAATGTTTCATCGCATAGGGGGCAAAAATCGCGTACCGCCGTTCACGTTTATAGTGTGTGTGTGGGGGGGGGGGGGGGTGGCGTGGGGGTGCATTTCACATTGTAAGCACCACTTAGGGTGCTTATACAATTTTTAATCGCATCGCATTGTATGGCATTGTATGCCATACACAATGTCATACAATTTTTAAATTGTATGATATTGCGCAATATCGCATACCATCGCATGCCTTATGGTATGCGATGCGATGGGCGCCGCTATAATACACAAGTACCACAGTTTCTTATATAACGCAGCAGATTCCGTTGCGCTTTACAAATATTGACAACACTGAAAGAACAAACTGGGTAAAACAGACATACATGGAGGAAGGAGGGTCCTGCTGCAAGCTTACAATCTATACGGAAATAGGAGGAAACACAAGGACAGGCACCAGTAATAGCATAGCAGTCTCACCAAGTTGCAAGTCCAGAAGGAAAGCTATATAATACAGGAGTGCTTCTGAGGGTTATGTGGGTAGGACCTAAATTTTATAGGCTTTTCTGAAGAGATGAGTTTTCAGGGAGCGCTTGAAAGTTTGGAGGTTTGAGGAGAGTCTTCTCGTGTGTGAAAGGGCATTCCATAGGGTGGGGGACAGCCAGATGAAAGTCCTGTAACAGTGAATGGGAGCTTGTAATCCTTGCAGAAGAGAGACTCAGATCTTGTGCAGAGCGGAGAGAGCGATTTTGGAGATATTTTGAGATAAGTGAAGAGATATACAGTATGCTGGTGTGGTTTGGTCAATAGCTTTATATGTGAGTTCAAGTATTTTATATTGAATACAGTAGAATATGGGCAACCAATGGAGGGACTGGCAGAGTGGATCAGCAGACAATTAGCATCTTGCTAGGAAGATCAGCCTAGCAGCAGAGTTTAAAATAGATTCCAGTGGCGAGAGTCTGTTCCTGGAAAGACCAACAAGGAGACTATTTTAATAATTAAATGAGAGATAATGAGTGCATAGATTAGCATTTTAGCAGTGTCGTGTGCAAGATAGGGTCGTATCTTTGATATGTTTTTCTAAATGCATGTAACATGATTTTAAGGCAGACTGAATATTGGGAGCAAAGGACAGTTCAGAGTTGAGGATCACCCCTAGGCAACAAGCTTGTGGGGTAGGGTAGATTGTGGAATTGTCGACAGTTATGGAGGTATAAGGATGGTAACTGCTCCTAGCTGGCGGGAATTAATTCTGTTTTGGAAATGTTAAGTTTGAGGTAGCAAGAAGACATACAAGATGAGATGGCAGAGAGGCATTCAGAGACACCTTTTTTATTAATATTTATTTCCACAATTTTCTTCAACTAAATTAATCTGCCAAATTTGTATAACTTCCTATAGCAGATGTCACAATATACTCTATAAAACTCTTCCCACTTCCACCTGTCAATTAAGATTAAAAAAAAAAAAAAACCTTACTACAGTACTGTATATAGTAACCTATCCCATGCATAAAACATATCACAAATGTTATTTAATTCATACAAAAATATTATGAATTAAACAAAATGTTCTAGACACTCCTATAATGGAATGGTAACTTTCAATTATGTTTATGCCCTTTTGTTCAGTGTATTGTGTTATTGCTGTTCTTATTGGCCAATAAACTGCATGCAAAAAAATGTTTTTTTTCAGAAAAGCTGCTTGTCATAATATGGAAGTCATAGGTTCAATAGTCAGCTCACTACAGATGGGTCTTGTCCCATCCTTGCTGGCGGGTCGCCAGCACGTACGTGCTGGCGACCCGCCAGCAGCCTCGCCAGCGAGGAGACTGAGACGCGCGTGCGTCTCACGCGCACGCGCGTCTCAGTCTCCGTCGCTAGCGCGACGGAAACCCTGTCCGTCTCCGCCTCAGGGAGACGGACAGGGTTAGGGGGGGTTAGGGGGGGGTGCGGGCAGGCGGCGGGGACCCCGGGTTACCGTCGGCAAGCCGGCGGGGACCCGGGGGAACAGATCGAAGCGCCGTCGGAAGGGGACGCGCGCGCCGCTCGTGCGCGCGCGTCCCCTTCTCACCATCGCCATGGTGCTGGCGGGGGATGGCGGCTGGCGACGCCAGCGCCATCCCCTGCAAAGATGGGACAAGACCCAAAAACAATACTACAGTAAGTTTAAAAAAGTACAATAAAGTAAAGACCATATCTTTGAAACATAGGTGGGGACATACCTGTATTGCAAAAAAACGGCTGAATTAAAAATGAATAGAAAAATACTGATAAAAGTACTTCACTTCCTAAATTATGTCCATTAAGACCAAAATGCTGAATAACAGTGCCAGTAGAGACTTTCTCCTGTGCAGGCAAACATTACTACTTTATACAGTAGAACGTGCAGGCAAGTGTCTGACTTACTTGCAGTTTGCGCCTATCAGGAGGGAAATGCTGCAGTGACATTGTCGGCAACACAAGCTGCCAAAGCCACATGGGTAGTTCTGATAACTTCTCACTGCCCGTGCCTACCCTGGACGGAGGTGGAGCTGCTATCACTGTCTGGATGGAAGAGGAGCTGCTAGCACTGCCTGTGCCTGGATGAGGGGGAGCTGCTAGCACTGCCTGGATGGAAGAGGAGCTGCTAGCACTGCCTGTGCCTGGATGAGGGGGAGCTGCTAGCACTGCCTGGATGGAAGAGGAGCTGCTAGCACTGCCTGTGCCTGGATGAGGGGGTGCTGCTAGCACTGCCTGGACGGAGGGGAAGCTGCTAGCATTGCCGGACGGAGGTCAGGATTCTCTGCAGCTTCTATGTACTGATTGAAGCAAGCCGAGGTGTATAGTACAGGGGACGGGGCACTGGGTGGTCGGCTGTTTACAACTGACAGAGCGCCTATTCAGTCCGGCGCCTACCTGCTTTGCAGAAGCTGCTGAGCGGGTAGCGCCGGCTCTGGATATGTTTTTGGCATAAATACCACACAATTTGGGAGTGCAGAGAGATGTGGCCATGTCAGACAAAGCCCAGCCTGGTGTGGTCACATCTGATGTAACCATGTCAAGCAAGTGGTTAAAGAGGTCATTATAGTCCATAAAAAGCATGCATACTTTTGTGTATAAGATATTTGCCTCTTTAAATCAAGCAGCCGCATCTTACTTTGACTTCGTCCGTCTCCTACTAGCGCTGCGGCGGGAAGCGCTGATGACTTCAAAAAGACTTGCCGGACGCCGATTGGCTGAATTTAGCCAATCAGCGTCCGGCAAGTCTTTTCGAAGTCATCAGCGCTTCCTGCAGCCGCGCTAGTAGGAGATGGACGGAGTCAAAGTAACATGCCGCTACAGCGTCCACATACCTGTCACCGGACCTCACAGCGCCCCTCACCTCCAGCGCCCGGTGCGCGTGACCCCCCAGCCCCCCCCTAGTTACGGCCCTGCTTACTGGATATGTATCAGTGTATTCCTTTCTCATAGCATAGTTTATAAGGTCTCATCCAGCTTTGTACATTGCTGTGAAAGCTTTGCTTACATTGTTGTCAGCAGCTTGTTGGCGTAGCATTTATGTTATTGAAAATTGGCTTTATTTAAGTGTAAAAAGATGGTACAGTATGTTTGTACGTTCCAGCCTAGAGGAATCCAGGGATACTGAATGCCAGAGAGATTAGGCCAGCCAAGTTCCCAGTGAGATGTGCAGTTTGGCAATTTGCAGCAGAAAATCTTTTATTTAGTAAACTGCTGATTACTGCCATCTTTTATTTATAGTTATACTTAGTTCCCACATGTCTGTATTTCCTACAGTAAAAGTGTTCTAGTTTATTTAATCGTGTGAAAAGGCCATTTTTTTCATTAATAACTTTAAAAGTTGCTTTTTTAAAAATAGTCACTAGTGTCTGTGGACAGAAAACCTTTGATTGGCAATACAGTAAGCCATGAATGATGTGTTTTTTTCCCCACTCTGTGGGAAAAAATTACTATTATTCAAGTTTGGACCGCGTTTGTGCAAATTGAAACCAGGATTCCCTAGAACATTGTGAATTATTCTTAAACAAAATCCGAAATTTACCATGAATCCTAATTTTGTATTTGTTGGTACAGTATGGATTTTTTTTTTTTTATCTGTGTATTGTGATTCTCGAGTCAAACAATCCCCTACTTTGACAAGTGTATTCCGATCCAAAACCTTGTCATATAAATGACTGCCCCTTTAAAAAAAATCTCAGAGTTTGGTCAGCATCCCGCATGCCCACCGGACTTGCATTCATGCTGGACCCGCACCGTATCCCGAAGGTCAGCCGGACACGCACTGCATTACTTCCACTAAACAACACTGACATGATAACTGATTAATAACATTGCAAGTGGAAGAATGCAGGGTACTTGTGTATTAGCACAGCGCCCTATTTGCATACGTACGGCACCATAGAGAAATTGCAAGGGGTGGCGGAACGCGTCCTCCCGACCTTTTCATACCCCCACTATCCACATCGGTGTGGAGTTGAATTTATATAGTGTGGCGAGCGCAGTGAGCCACCGAGCCTAAAATGTGGCGAGGGGACGCGGATTATGTGACATTGGAATTATCACGAAAGATAGCGAGTGAAATGAGATATCAGCAATCCCCCAGGGAACTTGTGTGTTAGTCACAAAATGCCCCAGTAACAATGACAAATGAATGCATCAACTCCAGAAGATTTACTGCATGTTTTCTGGTTCATTAAGGCGAACATACATACATTTTTGGTTTGGTCACTCATTCTTATGAAGCCAATTTTTTTTCATTTAAAGTTGCCCTTACATTAGACCTGTTATACATGGCATTATTACAGGTGGAAATTACAGACCATAGAAGTCTCTTCACTTCAGTACTATACAGTACTATATGGTGTAATATGTATAAGGGACTTTACTGTGTAGCATAATGTGTATAAAGGGTACTACTATGTGGCATAATGTGTATATAAGGCTCTACTGTGTGGCATATTGCATATAAAGAGTATAAGTATGTGATGTAATGTAATGTGTATAAATTGGACTACTGAGTGACCTAATGTGTCTAAATGTATATGTTGCGAGGACTGTGTATAAGGGGCTCTACTATATGGAACAATGTGTTTAAGGGTAACTATCATGTAATGCATTGTTTATAATGTGTACTAGTGTGTGTGGTATAATGTGTATAAGGGGTGCTAATACTGTATGTGACGTATTGTGTATTAGTTGTAATATTTTGTGTCATAATGGGCCTTATTCTGCTTGGAGCGTCCGGGCCGTACGCGTACGTCCCGGGGTTTTTCACGATCTGCGCATGTGCAAATACGCTAATGCGCCGGCGCGAACACTCCACAACGCTTACGGCCGGTGTCTCAACGTGCGAAAAAACCTGTACGCGAGCGTACGGGTAATGGGGCGGCATAGGGGCGTGTTGATGGGAGCGGCCGAAATAATGAGGGAAAATGGGCGTAAATATGGGCGTACACGGGGGTGTGCACCAGAAATGAGCGGTGCTACTACCGCACGATCGACTAAGGCACCGTTCGTTTCGGACACCAAACAGGCGGCCGCCAACCGCCAGCTAAAACCACTCCTACAGATACCGCTTGCCAGCGTGCGCCTGAGTTGGCTAATTAACGCTGATTAGTACTTAAACACATACACCTGAATGTAATAAGCAATGCTGCAGTCTATTAACTCCAAACCATGATTTCACTGCCTGCAAGCCACACATGCAGCACGCAAACACATTGGAAGCTTATGTTTCTATACTTCTCCACATTTAAAGGTTTGTTTAATTTAAGGTAAGAATCTTTTTATACGCTAAGGTAGGTATTTGATAAACAGACACATTCACTACCTGCTTTCATAGACTTTACGCAGTAGCACACTCAATCTACACAAGTCGACATGTGTCAACGTGTTCACTCTAATACTAACATAGGTTTTGTATTTAGGATACAATAACATAAACCACATCTAACACCTACAAAGGATGTTTCTGCAATGTTTGAAGCACATGACCACTATTTTCAACACAATCTTTGTATAGTACCCCAAATTATGACCTGTACCACTATCTCATCTGCTATGATTTGGATTTCACTACACTCTGGATGTAAGATGCCACCAATCACATTATTGCACTCTCATCTCTCTAACAAAGGATTCCTACATCTGCTTATGACACTGTCAAATCATATATATTTTAAAAGTTATGCATGTTTGTTCACAAGCTAATTTATCATGTTTGGCCCATTCACACATCTTTTTTTTAGGGAGGACACATATGAATTCCTACACAAATGTACCTTTTCACCCTTGTTTGTCTGCCTCACCCACTCCATGAGGAAAGCATTGTTCTGGACCTGCTTTTACCTACTACTGTAGGAGCTACCTCACCTGCACACAAACTGCTTTCTCACCTATTAAGTTGCTCTGCACATGTGCTGACACAAACTAATTAGCAGGGAAAAGTTGGATAGGAACATGGGAATGGCCATGGAGAGGGTTACACATGGGAAACTTCCACCACACTTCAACAAATGTTCAAAAATACCCTGGTCAGTAAGTACACATAAATCTAGTATTTGTTTCACACAAGAAATGACACATACCACAATTTAGATTTAATTTGTAAAATAAATTTATTTGCTGTTCAGCATCACAGCTTGACACTTTAATGTGAGAAATAAAAAAAAAACAAATAAAATAGACACACAAATAATAAAACAGCCAGAACAAGAGGTTGCATATCTCCAAACATGTGTTACCCTGCAAATGCAATGGTGAAAGAAATGGGGACACCAGAATACGTACTGCAACAACCAGGGTGAATACTAAGCAAGATACACACCACCAAAAAAAATATCCTGCATTTGTAGAGGTCAAAATACGAACTTTCATGCCCATGGCACGCAAATGGATCGATGGGCAACTCAGGAAGCGGATGTCCAGTGCAATTTAAACCTTTGGCCTCCAACCACAGAGGAAGTGACCCAGGTCTCATTTGGGCCCTTTTTTGCCCCTTTTAGATGGGGCCTTGGGGACAGGGGCCTTTGGGTCAGCTGGCTTTCGGCGTCTTCCCCTAGTCGCCACAGGAGGGTCAGCCGAGGTGGAAGGTTGGGGAGCAGCTTGGGGTGGGGCAGCAGATGGGGGATTGTCCCTTAGGGACCTGGCGGTGGACAGCTGCTCCGCAATAAGTTCATTCTGGCGGCTGAGGTGTTGGCCAATGCTTAGCATGCCAGCCGCCAGAGTTTCATTAATGCGGTTCAACGCCTCAACCTGCAGCTGGTTTGTGGCCTTCCACTCCGCCAGAAAATCCGCCACCTGCTGCTGACGGATCGCAGCATCCACCCCTTGCTGCTCGATCCTCTCCAGCGTCACCAACAGGCTCTCACTCAATGTCTCCTGAGGCTGGGGCTGGGGGCGACGTCTTGGTGGAGGCTGGACCACCTGCTCCACCTGTGGCTCTGCAGAGGCCGATGCTGCCAGTACATCCTGACTTTCTGCTTCTGCTAGGATAAGAATTGAAAACAATGTCACCATCACATACGCAATAAAAAATATCTTTCTAAATACAATGCATTACTGTGACTTACCATCAAAAGCAGCAGCAAAGACCTCCACCGGGAGCTCACTGTCCATATTGGAGATCCCCCTGATCTCCCCCACATCGATCACGTCACAGGAGTCCAGCTCCAGGGGGGTAAACTCCAAATGGTCAGGCATAGGACCGCTCCCGGTGGACATGCTGTGGTTGTACCGGTCAGTCATCTTCCTCTTCAGGGCACTTTTGAAGTCAGTCCACCTACAAGTTTAAAAATACAAATATCACCATGAGATATGTGCACCACTGTGCTACGTGTAGGGTTACCACCTAGTCCCTTTAATTCTGGACACATGTTACTTACACAGGTTCTGTGGCAGTTTAAAATTAGGTGAAGTGGAGTCTTGAAGTCAGCCAGCCACAGAACCTGTGTAATTAATATGTGTCCGGAATTAAAGGGACTAGGTGGTACCCCTAGCTACGTGACATTTCCTAGTGTGGGTGATCTTTTGTGCCATGTGTGGCCAAATATTTCTTTGATGGACAAAACCATGTGCACTGCAGGTGAGGCAGGTGTAAAACCCCACCCAAATCTGATTATCTCTGCACAAGTAACACCTGCCTCACCTGCAGTGCACATGGTTTTGTCCATCTAAGAAATATTTGGCCAGAAAGAGTGAACTAGAATAAGGGCCTCAGTTCCTGCTGGAGACTGCTGAACAAATTGCCCTGACAAACACACTAACCTTTTCTTCACCGTGTCCCAAGTTCTGACCACTGGTGACACCTGGTTCACTTCCTCTGTGATCTTGTCCCAAAGGTTTCTCCTTGCACTGGCACCTGGCTTCCTGGTTGCCAATTCAATCCATTTGCGTGCCCTGGGCACGAGAATTCGCATTTCGGCCTCTACAAATGCAGGGTTTCTCCTTCTGGTGGTGGTATCCTGCTCAGTCATCACCCTAGATGTTGCAGCACGTTTTCTGGTGGCCCCAGCTCTCTCACCATGCACCTGCTGGGTCACACCTGTTTGGAGAGATGCAACCTCTTGTTCTGGCTGGCTGCTTGGCCCTTGTGGAGCTGGTGGAGGTTCACCAGGGCCTGTTACTGAGGGGCCCGCTTGATCTTGCAGGCGACTCCTCTCTTGGGCCCTCCTTCTCCGCTCCTCTTCCCTCTTCTGTAATGCTTGAAGCATGGATTCGGCTTGTGCTCTCTGCAGAGCGTCCTCTGCTGCTGAATCGTCAGAGTCAGACATGTTTGCAGCAATTGTGGGCTGCATCTGACTGAATATTTATATGTTAATCTCCCGCCACGAACAAGGGGGCGTATATTTTTCCCCGCAAGGTAGATGCAAATTTACGCCGATATTTCCCGCCGATAATTGCCGCTTAAATTACGCAGGTCTCAATGCACCTGATCAATCACCCGTATATGTATCTACACAGGTTGTGGAGCATTGTGGGCTACATCGTGAAATGTGTGCACCTGTCATTCCAATGATGAGTGTTGTCAGCTGGTATCTGTTGGAGTTCGTGTATGCTTTGTGAGTCACATTTCAAAACATCACGTTATAATGCTTTCCTTACATATGTAATGTGTATGAAATTGTCATACAGCAACATGTTGCATTGTGGCCCTTTAGGCAGCGTAGTTATAAGTAGAGGGTTGCGTGTATTATTTTCCGCCTACTGTATATACAGTACTCCTCCCCATGCATATCGCTGTATCGTGCCCCCTTTAAGCAGCGTAGTTATAAGTAGACGGTTGCGTGTATTAATTTCCGCTTACTATATATACAGTACTTCTCTTCATGGCAATTGGTGTATTGAGCCCCCTTTAAGCAGCGTAGTTAGGAGTAGACGGGGTGCGTGTATTATTTTCCGCACACTGTAAATACAGTACTTCTCTCTTCATTGAATGCATGCTGTTGGTTGTGGTGTGTATATCGGAACGGTCCGCGTAAGTTTCTATTCGCATCCAGTTTGTTAATATAAGAGGGATTAATAAAGTTAATACCAAACAAACAATTTTTTCGACCAATCAGCAAGCACCAAAAGTGATATATGTACCTGCAATTAATAACTGCGCCATTGCCAATATGACTTCTACAAGAGCCAGGCCCTTTTCTACATCTGAGCTTTTGGCCCTGGTGGAAGTGATGGATCGTCACCTGGGGCCCAGGGGCCCATATGTATCTAATGCGGACAAGCGGCGGGCGTATAATGCTGCCCGCCGCCTGATATTTTCCACAACCGGCGTCCGCAGAAGCCTGGGCCAGGTTGAGCGGCGCTGGTCCGACCTGCGCCGGCGGCAGCCGGTTCTACTCAGCAGCCTTCGCCGCCATATTGCCCGATGTAAGTTTTGATTACTAGTATGTCAGCATTTTTTAGCAATGTTTGGTGTACTTTTTATAAATATGTTCCTGAGTATGGGGGTGTATATGGGGTGTATATGGGGTGTATAGGGGGTGTATAGGGGGTGTATAGGGGGTGTATATGGGGTGTATATGGGGGGTATATGGGGGTGTATATGGGTGTATATGGGTGTATAGGGGGTGTATATGGGTGTATATGGGGTGTATAGGGGGTGTATATGGGGGTGTATATGGGGGTGTATATGGGTGTATAGGGGGTGTATATGGGTGTATATGGGGTGTATAGGGGGTGTATATGGGGGTGTATAGGGGGGGTTTAAGTAGTTGATCAGTTTTTGGGTGTAGGATATCAAATAGTTTGCATGATAAATGTCTGAAATTTCACAGCAATGATAATTTTGAAGGTTATGAGCATGACTAATGTGAATTTTTCTTTCCCCCTTTTTTATGAAACCCAATCTTCGATTTCTATGCCATCAACATGAACATTTCAGCACGGGCAAGGGCACGCATTGAAGCCCGGGAGCAGGCAGCCCGGGAGCAGGCAGCACGGGACCAGGCAGCCGAGGAGGAGGAGGAAGAGGAGGAGGAAGAAGAGGAAGAGGAAGAGGAGGAGGAGGAGGAGGAGAAGAAAGAGGAGGAGGAAGAGGAGGAGGAGGAAGAGGAGGAGGAGGAAGAAGAGGAGGAGGAAGAAGAGGAGGAGGAAGAAGAGGAGACCCAGGGTGCAGTTTTCACCCACACAATTTCCCCATCCCCCCCCCCTCCACAACCCCCACCCCCTCCACAACCCCCACCCCCTCCACAACCCCCCCCTCCACAACCCACACCCCCTCCACAACCCCCACCCCCCCCTCCCCACCCCACCCCATTTCCAACCCCCCTACACCTCTCCACCACCCACCCCCAAACCTCTCCACTCCCCAGTAACACCCAGTACCTCGGGCCAAAGACCAGGACCATCCTCCTTGCTCCTGCCTTCCCCAACCACTCCACAGCCAACCAGCGGCGCCCAGGATGGCTCAAGTAGCCGTAAGTAAATAATGTGTCTAATGTTGACCTACACATTTCTACACATAAACAATCACAACAACCACATATGTGTATCCAACATCAACATTAGTTGCAACATATCACTGCAGGGCGACCATGAGGTGTGTCCTGTCCTTCTCCAGGAACAAGGGTCCCCTTGGTGGTTTTTTTGAGTGTGGCCATGCCTCACCCCTTGAATAATTGACATAACAGTACATCCAATGAGATATCCGACATTAGTGGTGTGGTAGTTATGTGGCTCCAGGTGTTGGGTAACTCCAGTTCCCAGCATGATGTGCAACCCAGGGCCAGATTATAATGGAGGCGCAAGGGGTCAGTGCCCCTGGGACCCCCTCTAGCTAGGGGCCCCCTGTGGTTGTCATTTTTTTTTTTAAAAAAGACAATGTTTAAGTTATGTTTTTTTTTTTTTGCTAAATGTTTTGTGCATGGGTGGGGTAGTGCTGCAGCTTCACCTATCTGCCAATGTGACAATGATTTATGGTGCTGAGCATCGGGAGGCAAGGCACACTGATTGCACAAGTGTGCAGTGCATTTCTGGGAGTTGACTAAGTCCCATGACACTTTGCACCAGAGGACAGAGGCTGAGAAGTTTGTGCTGAGCTCTGATTGGTGGAGCTCATTACATACTTCTCAGGTCCATGGAGAACAGCAGCAGCAGCTTAGTCATAGGAGGGTTTTTAATCAGAGGCAGCACTAGGACTGTGAGGTCTCCTCCAGAGTAAGGGGCAGAGGGACAAACACAGGCTTTTCATGTGGTGTGTGTATATATATATATATATGGTGTCTATTATTATTCCGAGTGCCGCCAACCCCCTGTCTATATATATATATATATATATATATATATATATATATATATATATATATATATATATATATATATATATATATATCCCCTGCAGGTAACCATTGACCAAGTTTATTCTGCCTTTACTCTATGTTTTGACAGTATAATATTCGGCCATGCAGTGTGCGGCCAGTAATGACAAGTGCAAGGGGGCCCCCCGCTCTAAAGTACCCCGGGCCCCCCAAAGGCTTAATCTGCCACTGGTGCAACTTAAATGTAGAGATTGTGTTGGTAATAGTGTGTGAGGCCATGCGGATGCATGCTTTACAAACATAGCTGTAGGCCTATAATTTGTACAGCAATGTCCTAAATTTAAAATAGTAAGGAGTGCTTAAGCCACAACAATGTCATAACCCTTAAATAGCACAGGCTAATTGTGAGGTTAGAGGACAGTCCCCCAAAAACAAAGTACCAATTGGGATACAGCATACATTCATTGATGAAGGAGTAATTGAATTAATGTTATTTACTATGTACAGTATGTGTGTGTTAACATATTTTTTTTTAGTACTGTGTTTACAGCAGACCCATCTTCAATGTAGTTTAAAAATGTATGTGCCCTTCACACATAACTCACAACTTTTTATTATGTACAAATACAACAAACATTTGTGTATGTTATATATTAATTTTTTTTTTTATCCCTTCACTACAGACACTGAACAGCAGCAGGAGGAGGTGGCAGCCCTTATTCGGGAGATCTTCCTGACCCTTTTTTATTTGCAACTTCTTTTTGGCCTACTGGAGGCCCGCATTTAATTTTTTTTTATCCCCCCCCCCTTATTATGTTTGTAATAAATAAAAGTTTATATTGTATTATAAATTGCCTGTGTTTTTAATAATAAATATGTTAGAGGGCTTGTAAGGGTAGGTACATACAGATGTGTAATGTAAGTTATATTAGTAATTTGAGGTGAGGGGTAATGATTGATGTGTAAATGTGTGTGTTTTTGAGTAAAATAACACATAGTGAAAATGCATGAATGTTTAATGTTTTTCGATTAAAACATCACACATAACATCAGGGTAGATATACATGTTACACATTTTGGACAAACTAATTATGGACATAATTTAGTACATATACAGAAACACCAACATAACTTGATTTAAAAGTAACAGCAATATGGGGACACATAGATAGTGATTAAAATGCCACATTAGAACATAACAAATATACATGTAATGTGGTTTAAAATGTAGTTTTATTAGGTCTTTATTAAGGTAGACAATTGAGTTAATAGAAAACAATAAGTGAATAACAAATAGATTAATTAATCAATTGTCAGATTAGTAGTTGAGAGGCAAGATTTGCAGGTCCATATATGTGAAGGGTATGCCAGCGTGCACGGACGTACGCTCACTCTCACGAGCGGTGACATAAGCTGAGTTTACCATTGAAAACAATAGGGACCCGTCCGTGCAAGCTGGCGTACGCTCAGATCGCCGCAAGAAGGCGGTGGGGAGACGGAGGAAAGACGGCCGTAGACGGCGCCGTACGCTCAGTCGTACGCCAGTTGTCGGAGTGTAAGGGCTGGGCCGGCCGCGTACGTTGCCGTACGCTCATTTGTACACCACTCCCCTTCTACGTTATTTCTGCCCGTACGCAAGCGGCTGATTTGTGGGTGGACTTAACCCTAACGGCCGCGTACGGCTAGCGTGCGGTAATTGTGAACGTACGCACGTTTGGCCGCTCCGATCAGAATAAGGCCCAATGTGTAGAAGGGGTACTACTATGTGACATAGCGTGCATAATGTTTGCTAATATTTGGAATGATGTGTATAATGGGTACTACTTACGGATATAAAAAGTATAAGGTGTACCACTGTGTGGTCTAATGTCTATAAGGGGTACTACTGTGTGTTGTAATCTGTATAAGGGGTACTACTGAGTGACTAATGTGCAGTTTAATGTGAATGAGGTTGCGTTACTGTATTGTGTAGTTTGAAATGGGGTATTATTTGTAGCCATGGACCTTCCCAGTAAGACCACATATTTGGCATATTTGGCATGTGCTATAGAGGGTGGGAGCACCTGTGTTCTGGCACAGGGCACCAAAATGTCAGTTACAGCTTTGATGCATACAGTATGATATATTACGAGCTAAATTCAATACATTCAATGATGAAACAACACTTTATTTACTTATCAGTGTCAGCTTTCTCTTTTCCCTCTGAAACTGTTCTCAGAGGGTATGAGAAATGAATGGGGTACCTGTATCATCACTCAGGTATCTGACTTCTGACTGCTCAGCTGCCCATCATTCCTCTGAACTGTTATTTAAAGTGGACTTTGGCATGAGACTGCTTGTTAATCTTGCCAGGCTGCCAATGACAGCACTGACAACTGGGAAGTTGCCAAACATATAGAGGGCAATCCCCAATGCTGTATGCTGACACATTACAATGCTTCTAGGCTGTTACATTTTACATTTCCACTGCTCTTGCTGCCTCAGTCCTCTAGACTGTCTTACACCTCTCTTCCACTACTGGTGCCTGTTAGTGTGGTCCTGTAACCGGCCTCCTCATGCTGCACTCTTCTCTGACACACTGTAGCCTACTCTCTGCTAGTTAACCACTTTTTACTTCCCCCTTGTCCACTCAAGCTGGAATCCTTTCACCTGTTCATCCAAGTACCACAGACCAGGGAAGAGTCCACTGACTCTGTCCCACAATCCCCAATCAGCAGAAAGAACAGAAACTTTTCTAGGGTTTTTCTGAGACCGACTAGCTGGAGGGGTCACTAAGAGTTCGCAATAGCCCTGAATGATTGACAGGCCTACCTTCTAACTGCCAGCATTGCTTTGTACATCAATGTTGGAACTCAAGCTTTTGGGCTACCACAGATGTGTTTGTTTCTTTAAAATATGAATCCTATAGTGCCAAATGTAAATACTAATGACACATGTGGTGTGTCCAATTTATCAATAATAATAAATTTATTTAAATAGCGCTCTATTTCTAAAATAACTCACGGCTCTTTCTTCATTCATTAATTAATTTGTATTTGATTACTTTTTTTAAATGGCTCATTTAACTCTCTATACAGTTAGCAATAATACATGTTATTATATTTTACTCTACTACCCAACTGAGGTGTTTCCATCGGGACAGCCCTGCTTATCAAACACTGGGGATGATTGTAGTTGACTCGGTAACCTGTGAAGCACGCAGCTTGTGATGCCGCCCTGGAGAACACACGCCCCTTCATCACTGTTTTCCTCACAACCAGGGGGGGTGTGTGCTATGAAGACACAACCGCCCACATGTGACACAACCCCTCGCATGTGCCGACCATCAAATGATTTCTCCTGCTTTCGCAAATGTGTCAGTGGAGACGGACTTATATTGGTGACCACCTGGATGAAGACAAGGCTGGTGGCTGACGTTATGGGAACGCCCATGAAACACTATGCATTACCATGGCCCAGCACCATCACCGCCCTCATCCCTCCTTGCTGCGAATGGCCCAGCAACATTGTAAATCGCCAAGGACGCTCGCAGTCGGGGTTTGCACATGCACAGAAATTTGCATACGCGAAACCCGGCCATCGGGGCAGCGGACGAATTCGGTTCTCTATGAATAAACCAGATTTGGCCCCACTGTCCCACCCACAGGCGACAGTGTACCGCAAGCATTGGAATGCTAAGAGGGCCTTACAAGTAGGATCGCTTGCTGCAATACTCTGCAAAGCAGTGAGTGATCTCTGAATAGATAACTCAGTTCTGTGCAGGGAGGTCAGCTGAGAGCTCCCCTAAAATGCTGAATACAGGTTGGTTTTGGGATATAAATGCTCTTGGAAAAACTTGGAAGTGAACTATCTTGTAAATATGGGTTACATACTTCATGCAGTTTTTACTGTGAATCTTTTAAATATTGTTCACTGTAAACACATACAAACTATATTACTATAAGAATTATATAGATGTGACTTTGTATTTTTAAGGGAATTAATACTATTAAGAAAAATCCTCCTTATGCAACTTGTTGATATGAGGATTTTAGGATTCTTATACATTTTATCAAACTGTAAATCCTTTAAGGGTACTTTTATGTTAGTTGGGTGCCCACTAAGCTATTTGCTTAGTTTTACGCGTCCCCTCGCAATGCTCGCTACGGTCCCCACACTTCGGGCTCGGTGGCTCGCTGCGCTCACCACACTATATAAAATCAACTCCATGCCGACATGGATAGTGGGGGTATGAGCGTACTTACTATAGTGGGCGCCCAATTAACATATAAGTACCTCTTTAAGTATATTCACTATTATTAATAAGTCTTCAGTTCATCTGTTTCTCCAAGTTATAATGAGCTGCTCTCTGGGTATTATTATCCAACTAATAAGATGAATACCTTTATAATCACATAGTTCCCTATCCTCTCTGATGACAATTAGCTCCCATTAACACTATTTACAGCACATGCCTCCTCACTGGTTGTTGTGTTCTATTAACACTGTGGGCTTATGAAATGTTGGATTTAATTAAGCAGAAAAATGCAGGTGCAACTAAAAACAGCAGCAACTGAATACTGTACAGTATATACAAACCTACAACTATCAGAAGATACCTGCCGCACCAGTAGACTTAAATGGCAAGTAACATCACATCTACTTCTGCCTATGTTTAAAGCCATTTGATTATTTGCTATAAGGTATACATAAAACTTCAAATACTTATATACTTATATCAGCAACAGCTTCCTATCTTGTGTATGAGAACAAAAGTATATAAACACACCAAAAGCATAAAATATGCCCAAGCAACATATAAATCACCAATTTGCACTAATAATGTATTTGCACACAACAAGTCACATGCTGCTCATTAGTGCCTGTTACCATCATCATCCACTACTTGTACCTGCCCTTGTCAACTAGCAAATAATGCAGCTGTTTGGAATTATGTAAACACTTGTTTAAAGTATGTCAAAATGATGGACACTAGGGCCAGATTATAAAACAGAGGAGTTGCAATTCACTCTGGAGCCAGAGATGTGAGAACAGGGGGAGCAAGATGGCAACTTGCCCCCACCCTCCATACATGAGGTAAGAGCTTGCATGTTGATCCCTGTTGGCGGCTTCACCTTTCTAAGCTGTCCTTTGCCGTAGGGTGCTGTCTTCTTAGGTCAAAACTGGCTCTGTATCTCTTCAATGTATTAATTGAAGGAGGTGTGGCTGTGATCCCGTGCATGCCCAATAGAGGTGTCCTTGGGAATATGCAATGGGTATCTGTTTTCACGAGATCTGCACATGTGCAGTAAACTCTGGCACAATGTCAGAGTCTACTGCACTGTCGGAGAGTAGGCGGCCCAATCTGAGTTTGCACAGAGGCCCCCTTCTCTCTTAAATTGACCATGTATGTGTGTGATCACTTTTCAGGTCATGGCAGTGCGATTTCCTGCAAGTTATGCTACATGTATGTAGTACTACTAATACTGCATTAGTTTCTTTATGTTCAGTAGTCCCTCCCAACAGACATATAGATGTAGATTATAAAAACGTATCGCTGATTAATATTGGCAAAGACTTGGTTGTCATATTATATTAGCTAATTTATTCATGAGCTATATATGTATACATATATATATTTGGTTATTTTTTTTCTTAAAATTTTATATTTATTATTTATGAAAACAGTATTTTAGGACCCCAAAACTGTGGACTACTGTAACTTTTATTTAGCTACAATTTATGTTTTGACTCAAGTCAAGGGGTGCTGTGTTATCTATCTATCTATCTATCTATCAATCTATCGTACCTAGGCCTTTGAAATAGTGCTGGGACAAATTTTTGTTCTTGGAGAATTTGCAAAATTGATAAATATCCTATTTGCAGTATTAAATATAGTCAACAAACAAGAAATAACAAACCCCAGAAATTTTGAATCATGAAAATTTTAACAGAACTGTGGTGAGTACACATTGAACTCTTCACCGACCACGGCTGTACCAACAAGAATTCATGGTCTATCAAGCGTTAATGAAAACGTAAATGTAGAACAGCTGCATAGACAACATCATGAACTGAATAAAGCATAGTTAAAACTAACCACTCATATATTATTCCTTAAAAATGAATGAGTTATATACTGTATTTAAAGTTGTCTTCATATATTTTACTTGAAAATGTTTTATTGTTTTCTTTTATTTCTGTAAATGGTAAAATTCGTTATATGCTAAACACATTAATATTATTGCTTCTATTTGAATGAGGAAAATCAGTTTCAAAATGCAATTCCTGACTATACGGAGCAATGAAAAATGAAGAAAAAACATTATTTATGCACACAGATGTTGTAGTACCAGAGGAGAAATAGTTGAGCAAAACTCCCCTAATTAAAGTAGACAGCTTGATGTAATAAAGCATGCGATTCAGACAATACACATGCAGTCTAAAGCTGTGAGCATTGGTTTCTGCCAACAGATGATCATCCAGATGTTCTTCAATAGAGATGGTTTCCCATTATATGAAATGTTAAAAGTTATGAAAACAATTCATCCATATATTGATTCTAATAAGTCATCAGACAGTCAATAGAGAAAATACTGCCATTATGATTTATGCTAAAGATAATGTACATTTTTTTAAACCAGATATATATTGAATCAAAGATCTTGTGAAAATGCAGACATATTTATTCAACAACATGTATACATTAGACTTGGATTACAATAAATGGTATGGGATTGGAGTTCTAAGATTATGAGGGTCTCAGGAATGCATGCAGGTAGCACTATCTCCCTGCAGGTAGCACTGTTAGCACTATCCTGGAGTTCTGGACTGAGAATCGGGGTGCCAGGGACACATTATTGAACTCTGGTACCTCAGTTTCAGTAGATAAAATTTAAATTTGTATAGTAGAATGTCTGACACTTACAACTGCAGACTGGTAACAGAGGGGATGATTCAGGTTGGTTTGCAAAAGCAAACTCCTTTATGGACAAAACCATGTGCACTGCATGTGGGGCAGATGTAGTAGTAGTAGTAGTAGTACGTTTATTTATAAGGCGCCACAAAGTGTCCGCAGCGCCGTACATAGCAAACAAAAAAAAAACAAATTACAAGGTAACGTACAGGGTGTGTAGAAAGATACAGTATAAATAGGGGTATAGCTGGTAGAACTAAAATCAGCATCAGTTCAGAAGTAGGTGTCAAAATAGTCAAGGAGACCGAAGATGAAGTAGAGGAAGGGAAGAACAGGACAGGAGCACAGGTGAGGTAATGAGGTAGGGTGAGTACGTGAGGAAGGAGGGCCCTGCTCATAAGAGTTAACATACTAAAAATAGGTGGGTGGACGAACGAAATACAATAGGATAAGTAGGAACGGAGGGGAACGGAGGCAGGATAGGAGGATCAAAAGAGGTTAGGAGGAGGGATAGGCTAGTCGAAAAAAGTGGGTTTTGAGGGAGCGCTTGAAGGAGGTAAGGGAATCAGATAGCCTGATGGGTGGCGGGAGGTTGTTCCAGTGCAGGGGGGCAGCGCGAGAGAAATCTTGGACACGGGAGTGGGAGGAGGTGATTAGGTGAGAGGTCAGTCGGCGGTCAGCGATGGAGCGAAGAGGACGGGAGGGAGTGTGGATAGAGATCAGTGAAGAGAGGTAGGGAGCTGTGGAGGAGGAGAGAGCCTTGTAGGTGGTGGTGAGGAGTTTAAAGAGAACTCGGAAAGGAATGGGGAGCCAGTGAAGAGATAAACAGAGGGGGGAGGCGGAGGTAGAGCGGCGGGAGAGGAAGATGAGCCTAGCAGCAGCGTTAAGAATGGATTGGAGAGGTGCGAGGCGGGTGAGAGGTAGCCCAGAGAGAAGGATGTTGCAGTAGTCAAGGCGGGAGACGACAAGAGAGTGAATGAGAATTTTGGTCGCGTCAGTGGAGAGGAATGGTCTGATGCGTGAGATGTTGCGTAGGTGAAAGCGGCAAGACTGTGAGAGAGCACGAATGTGGGGGGTGAAAGAGAGGGAGGAGTCAATGATGACACCGAGGCAGCGCGTTTGGTCGGTGGACGTGATCTCGGTTTCACCAATGCTGATGGAGATAGTGGGAGAAGAGGGGATGTTCGGGGGATGGAAGATTAGAAGTTCAGTTTTAGCCATGTTTAGTTTCAGGAAGCGTTGGGTCATCCAGGCTGAGATGGCCGTGAGGCATTCGGAGACCTTGGACAGAAGTGATGGGGATAAGTCGGGGGAGGAGAGATAGATTAGGGTATCATCAGCATAAAGGTGGTAATGAAAATCATAGGAGCTGATGAGGGTGCCCAGAGAGGTGGTGTGGAGGGAGAAGAGGAGAGGGCCAAGGACTGACCCTTGGGGAACACCGACTGGCTGGGGGGTAGTAGGAGAGGAGGAGCTCGGAGTGGAGACGGAGAAGGAGCGATCGGAGAGGTATGAGGTGAACCAGGAGAAGACCGTGCCAGTGATGCCAAAGGAGCGGAGGGTGTTGAGCAGGAGAGGGTGGTCAACAGTGTCAAAGGCAGCCGACAGATCAAGCTGGATGAGGATAGAGAAGATGTAACATTTGCAAAGAGAGTTGCATTTGGGGGAGTTATTTTGTTTCCATGCAGAATAAATACTGACTGCTTTCTTTTTACACTCCAATTTAGATTTCAGTTTGAACACACCCCACCCAAATCTAAATATCATCTACCCCACCTGCAGTGCACATGGTTTTGCCTATTATAGAAAGATTTTGCTTTTGCGAACCAACCTGAATTAGGCCCAGATTGCCAGGAACTCAGAACTACAGGCAGATAGCACAGTGTCAGGAATCCACATGTCCACACCAGTAGTACTGTAGGTTGCTAGGAGTTAGGATTACATTCTGGTGTTACGATGCCAGGACTCATGATTAGTGGAGTCCAAGGAACTCATCATTTCACAGGAGTATCAGAATGGCAATAATAGAGAATTACAGTATCATGGTATTAGTGCTACCCAGGCCTATTCCCGAATTTCTGTGTCCAAAAATACAGTTGTAAGTCAAATACTAGAGCAGGGGAGGGGAACCTCAGGCCCGGGGGCCGTATGCGGCCCCTGTAGCCAGTCTGAGTGGCCCTCCCACCCGCCCGGCGGCTTTGCCGGGAGTCATGTACAGGGAATTCTCATGAGAATTTGGTAGTTCTCGCGAGATTCCGCTTAATCAACAGCAGCCAGAGACTGTCAATCTTATTCAGCGGCAGCCGCCGGAGCGTGGGACGGCTGCAGCAGGACAATTTGTAAGATACATTTTTACATATGGCCCCTGAAGGATTTTCTCCCCCATACAAACGGCCCTTGGCACAAAAAAGATTCCCCACCCCTGTAATAGAGGAATAGGTACTTATAATTGCACATGCACTAGCAAGATGTTAAGAACCCAGGATTGCATCATGGTAACAGAAAACTAGAAACCCCAAATTCACATGATTTCTTATGCAAGGGGTCCATGAATCAAGGATTACATAATTGTTTAGAGATTGCTATGAATTCAAGATTTCACACTGGATACCAGGATACCAGTAGTTTAACATAACAAGATTAGGACAATGGTGGGTTAATGTAATAGCCTGTGAGATGGAGGATGTTGTGAGATTCCAGTGAGTCTGTCCATTCTTTTTAAATGGTAACCATTTAAAAAGCAACAGAATCCCAGCTTGCAGCAAGGTTGGTCACCTGCTTTATTTCTGGAACAGCATGAATCCAAAGTTTGGCAGCACTACTTGTTAATAATATAATATTGCAGCTACAAAGCTCTGACTAGAAAACAGATTTAAGGGTGGACTGTTAATATTCAAAGTGATACTTTCTTTTAGGGTTAATTCTAATAAAAAGTAGTGAAGGATCTGAAAGTAAATATGAAAGGTGTTATTCTTCATACGAAATACTGTATGGTGGTGATTAAACACTAGAAAATTCCATGTTGTTTACAATACAGAAGTTAATTGCAATCACAAGTCTCAGACTGGCCCAGCAGGGGACCAGTAGGCCCCAGTGATTTTTGACCCAGCACACATTTTAGGGGGTTAGGGCCTGATGAAAACTTTTAATGCCACCAGGTCAGTCAATAGCTTCTGACTGCCCAGCTGCGGCTGACGGCCTTGGGTGGGTGTGCGGACCTGTTGTAGTCATGACATCCGCCACATAATGACATCACATGCAGGACCTGCCCCATGTCTGACATCACACAATGGACCCTCCCCGGTGGGCCCTTCTCCTCTCAGTCCAACACTGGCAATAATTCCTCTAATAATAATAGTAATGAAGAACCTCGGCTCACATTACAGAAAGAAAATAATGCATACTTAGGCAATAATGTAGGGGACTTTAATTGCTTCAACATTTATTGGTGCTCGGGGACAGCTAGCAACGCAATGGGATGAAAGTTTTTAAACTTGCTGCAGGACAATTTCATGGGTCATTTAACAAATTCCTCAACACGGATCTTGTAATCAGTGCAACAGTGCAGAATTTATTACATCTCTTACAGTTGAGGAGAACCTGGAAATAGTTATCAAAATACTCTTGAGTTAAACGTTAAGAAAATGTGCATTTTGGTAAAGGAAAACATTAACATAAGACATTTAATTTCCTTAGGCTTCTCCACAATCCAACACATACAACTTTTACTTTTACAAAAGCATATATTGAATTTGTTGTTAACGCCAATGGTATAACGCTTGAGTACAGCCGTACAGTGCAGATCTTACTTCTATATTTAAAATATGTCTGTCAACAACAGCTTTCGTAATAGCCCAGAGAAGGCACTTGCAGTTCCTGTCAATCTGATCATTTTGCATAGGATTAAAAGTGAAAGCAATGTTGTAAGTCAATCGCCTCTCTGATCTATCCTGCATGTCAGTACTGTTGGATACAGCATAGTCTGCTGATAATAGTGATTGATATGTCAGAGATTGTTAGATCTATGTCACAATGAATCTATCAATATTAACAATAAGGGAGACTCAAGACAGACTCCATAGCAATTATGTTTTTAAATATACATGCTGTACATACACACTGGCAAAAATCCATGTACTGCATCATTGTTATAAATAGCTGTGGAAGAATAAGAAAAAAGTAATTTATTATATTATTATAACACTATGATACTCATAATTATTATTATTTTTTAAATACAGTAGGTATTGTAGGGTATATTAGGTTTTTTTTAGCACATTGCGCTGCCATATGGATGATATGCTCTGAGTAGTAATTAGTGACCAAAATAACACTGGACACGCTTTGTAAGAATATTATTTATATATAATAAATATGAAAAAAGCATACAATTTTATCATTTACAATACAATCTAAACAACAAGACTAAAAGCACTTTAATAATTATGATAAGCACAGATAGCTCAATAATGGGGCAATTAGATCTCTAAGGGTTAATTAGGCTCTCCAATGAAACAGAATCACTTCCACAATCTAGTGGGTTATTTTAGGAATTGTAGACCACAGCAATCATGTGTGGACAATGATCCGCCAAAACTTCTGAATGCAGTTCACATACAAATTTTATAGATCACAAGTTTTCAACACGCTGATGGTGATTTGTAATGCCAATAGTTGTAAGGCAGTTCATCTAAAGGCAACAATAGTAAAAAAAGTGGTAGCTCAATTGTAGTAAAAAGATTTCTCACCCACAGATGATTTGGTGACGGGAAGCTTACTTTGTTGCGGTTCAACCCGAAACACTGTACAAGTTGTAGCAATCTCCAAACAGAGCTTCACCGCTCCAGCAGGAGCGAGATAGGATACACAGACGCCACTGTAACTGTAGAAGTCGGTGACTGGCGGGCAAACAAGTGTGATGATAGTGGCTGTATGTGCAGCTGAGGGAGAGCAAGCTGGCTGGTTCAGAGGAGGGTAATTAGAGCCTTGGAGACACTTCCGGAGACAAAGGTGTGACGTCAATGCATTTCGTACCCACAGTATTTGGGAACTTTATCAAGACAAGTTTATCTGCACGTATTTCACCACAGGTGATGGTAATCAGAAATGAAGAGGAAAGACCAGAACAGAGCATTGTGTCATGTTGGGAGGTATGCAATAGGGTTGCTGCACACCTTTAAATAGCTTTCCCTCCATTAACGTCCATTGCTGGTGATAGCTCACACAAGCTCAGTCACTTGGTCCCTGTTTATCCTGGTGAACCTCTGAATCCTTATCCTGTTTGCAGTATCCTGTTACTTATCCTGTTGGTTCATACTACCTGTATTTCTACATTGTTCCTGAAAACACCATCAAGCTAAGGGCCTTATTCTGGTTGAGGTGGTCCGTTACGAATTCTTTCGGATGGTGACTTTTAGCTAACTGCGCATGCGTAAGCAATGCAATGCGCATGTACAACACTGTGTCTCCGCACTTGTTCTCAACAATACAGTCTAAAAATGTCCACCGAACACTCTCGAGAAATATGGGCGTAATATGGGCTTCATGTGGGCGGTTTCAAAGTGGGCGAAACTGGGCGTTAATGTGGGCGTAGACGTGGGAGTGCACGAACAGTGGTAGGCGTGCATTCGGACACCAAGCGCAAGCGAACCAACACGGCAGAAATCTTTGGTGAAAACAAGCAGCTTTCACTTCTCGGAAGGCAATGGTTCATGCGCTAGGCATTCGGATCGCCCAATTAGTACACCCACACCTTAAATACTTGCAGCTGAGCACAATACAATCCAGTCCTCTGGTCATTAGTGATTAATTAAACACTTTCCACAGGTGCAATTGGAACCACTAAGTCATTGCTGGCTAAATGGGGCAATACAAAATAGTTGAATATATGGTGCAAACACATTTACTTTATTGTTGGTATCTGGCCCACATTTACACTGCACTCAATGGACATAACTGTGTTACCCAAATCTATATGCAAATCTGGCAATTACATCAATGTGAAACAGCACACACGTTTGCAAAAATTAAAACAATTGTGTTTTAGTGTCAATTAGGAAGTAATTGATTACAAATATAAATCATATATATATATATATATATGTTACGTGGTAGCCTAATTGCATAAGTGTGTAATGTGGATGAAGCATGATTTCCTAATAGATTTGTGAGGTGGGCGCAAAAACGCCAACTCGGTGCGTATGGTCAGCTTCCCATCCGTTCGGACGCAGTTGGACCGTGCAAAATCTTTGAGTTCCCACTGCACACGGATGTGTGGATGCAGTCCGAAGACACTCCCTCTTCTTTGAAAGTCCGTCCGAACGGATGACGTGTGGCGTGTGTTCTTTGACGGTCCGACTTGCGTTACGTTCGGTCATTTCCAAACGAACGCGCATCCGAAAGAGTGAACTAGAATAAGGGCCTAAGTTCCAATACATTTCTTGTCATCCTTTCTGGGTTTGGTTATTCACTTATTATTTGTGTGTATTACTGTACCTGTATCTTGTAATTGGGGCTTTGCCAGTTACCTGAGTGTAATCTGTGTATAGCTATATTTGTCTGTGGTTCTCAACTAGGTATTGTACAGTAATTAGTGGGTTTCAAATTTCAGTATTTGCATGCAGGTTAGTCAACCGTGGATTTATTTGTTTCCGTGTCCTGTGTTATATTGCCTTCTGTATCTCTGCTGCATCTGCTCTTGCTATATGTCTAGTTACCATTTTGCAACAGCAGTCCCTATTATAACATTTGTGTTGGGTGGTTGAGCTGTGGTATCTGGTGTTACTATTTTAATGGTCTTTTGTTTATGCTATATGACCTAAACTAGTTACCCTTTCTTAGACACCTAAACATATACTTCCCAAGGATCTATACTTTTATATAGCATCAGTATTTATTTATTAACAGTTTCTTATATAGCGCATACATATTACGCAGCGCTTTACAGTATAGATTGTTACTGGTAAATCCAGCCTTACATGTGGAAAACCCCTAAGTCAGTGGTTCCCAAACTATGGGCCTTATTCTAGTTCACTCTTTCTGACAAAATCCTTCTTAGATGGACAAAACCATGTGGAGTGCAGGGAGGCAAATGTAACATGTGCAGAGAGAATTAGATTTGGGTGAGTTATTTTGTTTATGTGCAGGGAAAATACCGACAGCTTTATTTTTACACTGCAATATAGATCTCACTTTGAAGTAAAACCCCCATCCAAATCTAATTCTCTCTGCACAAGTAACATCTACCCCACCTGCAGTGCACATGGTTTTGTCCGAAGGATTTTGTCAGAAAGAGTGAACTAGAATAAGGCCCTATGTGCCTAGGCACCCTGGGGTGCCTCAGGACACTTGTAGGGGAGCCTTGGGTAGGTGGACCACTATCAATTCATATTATCTATGGTCAATGTACCAGGCAAAACCAGTGCTTGTGGCTGCCAATCATAATATATGTGGACAAACAGAAGCAAATCCTGTCCCTTACCAGATAACTGTGACATATAAACACAATGCACTTAATTTAATATTTTTTTGTGAATGTCTCGATAAGAAGCATTTGGCCTAGGGGTGCCTTGAAAATATTTTGATGCTCTAGGGCGCCGTTATTCAAAAAAGCTTGGGAACCCCTGCCCTAAGTGATTATTGTACACCCACTGGTGATTTTCAGAAGCAACATACACAAAATCTGTAACAGATCCAAGAGGAACTGTCTCTTTAAATCTAGGGAAACAAGCATATAACCCCTCGGGGTAACGGAATCCAAGTTTCTGTACCTCACCCAGTACAAAAACTTGGATTCCGTTACCCCGAGGGGTTATATGCTTTTTTTTACTCTTTTCATGTAAGTGCGTCTAATAAATGTAATTTGTTTATTTTAAAACCAAATTGCACTATATGCACTTTCTTCGTGTTCCATATGAAACTATAAAGGAAAAACCAACTGCCTGACTGCGAAAGATACCCTTTGATATGCGCATATTCTCATTCAAAGTGTGAGTGAATCTACAGCAATAAAAATACTATCTCCATTCAGGCAATATTGCACTATGGTCTTTCGGTTTTAAAGTTTCCCTAGATTTAAACAGACAGTACCTCTTGGATCTGTTACATATTTTGTGTTAGTTGCTTCTGAAAATCGCCAGTGGGTGTACAATAATCACTTTGTATCCATTTTGTTATTAAATCTTGGTGAAGGCTTTTTATTTGTATCACCCTGGGCTGATTTTGTGCGCTGTGGGTAAAACAGTACATTTTTTCTAGAACCTCTGCCCTAAGTCAAAGTTCATTACCTTTCATCTTTGCCTAGCCATACCATCCAGCCTGTACCATCTACTCCGTTACACCATCTAGAGGTCTCTAACCTATTGTTGAGCAGCTACTGCCAGGAGGTTGAACACCAGGTGAGATCCTAAGTACTGGTGAGTGTCCATATCACCAAGAGAACAGCAGGAGATTGTTATTGGTAACAGACCATCCATTTAGGGACTCTAGAGGCTCATAAAGAGTACATGAGTTCCATTATAGCGGGTTACACTCACCCTTTTTTGAGCTCATGTTACAGTTTTATTTGCATTTGTATGCATGTTAATGTAATGTATATACATGCTGTTACATCGTGCTGTTACATCGTTTTCTTTTGTTCATCAATTCAATTATTAAATATAAAATGTATTGAATTTAAAGCACAGGTTCCCAAGGTATTAATAGAAACATGAAGTACAGTACTGGAGACAATAGTTAAATAAAGAAAACACAAAGCACAGTGAATAATTATCTTGTAGTCTAGATATGCCTGTATTTCTGCAGGTATACAGAACCTTTTTGATCATGCCCATGTACTAAAACAAAAATAAGTGCCTATTTCATCCCTAATTTTTTTATCCAATAGTAATTTATTTTTAGAATTCTATCTGTATCTGTAATGAAGCTAAATTTGTAAAATTGTATTACAGGTTATTATTATGAAATAATAATAGTGGCAAACATTTTTGGTTTTGTATATTTTTATTATGCAGTCTTAGTATGGGAAATTAATCCTGTAGAGAGTAACATTAAGTCACTGTATATTCTACTGTAGACATGTTATCATACATCTACAATCACACAGCTTGCATTGTATGTATGACAACAGTGCCCATAAAGCATCCAATGGGTAAGCTGCACTTTGAATCCTAATGTATTTGCACAGAATAACAGCTGCAAATAAGGTAAACCAAAAAGTATGTGTGCATGTACAGTATATGTCTAATCCAACTTTCATAGCAAAATTAATGTTGTTTTACTATGTATGTGACACTTCATTAATTGTATGAAATCTTATTTGTCGGAAAGTACAGATGTAGCGCCCGTCATTCGGGTAGGGTCTGGTGAAATTTTTGTTTTGCAAGGCGACGCCAGCCGCCAGCTCCCGCCAGGGGGCGCGCGCGCATGAGACGCTCACGCGCCCTGTGGCAACGGAGCTCCCCTGGGTCCCAACCACCTAGTCGCCCCGTTCTGGTGCTTTTTCCCACCTCCCTTTTTCCCCCCTAACCCTGCCCATCTCCCTGAAGCGGAGATGGGCAGGGTCCCGGCGTCCAGCCGCCGAGAGACTGGACACACGCGTGTCCCAGTTTAATGGTGTCCCTGTCTGCCGGCGCTCGTTCTCATTCTCGTTCTGGCGGGCACCTGGCAAGGACAAGGGATGCTCCCTCTGTACAAATATAGTAGCAGTTTGTATTAGTAGCAGTGTGCCCTGTGCTATATGTTTTCACATTGGTGACAGTGGGGTACATATAGTGTGTCCTGCTGTTGATATGTATAGGTCATTGTTGACAATGGAAAATGGGCTCTAGGCACCCACTGCACTCTCTGAACTCCAATACACAGTGCTCACAAGGCCCTGGGGACAGGGTAGTGTGGAAGTGGACAGGTGGCAGTTGGAAGTGGACAGGCGGCAGTTGGAAGTGCACAGTTGGCAGTTGGAGGTAAAACAACATAGGCTACTGGGTAGAGGGAGCCCTGAGGTAACGCACAGAGGGTGAAGTGCAGTAACACGCAGTTGAAGGACAGAATGATCATTCTAGAGGGAGACGAAATAGCAACAGTAGCTACAATCTGTGAGTATCAGGCAGCAGGGTTTACTGCAATAGGGAAATTCCTAGATTAGGAGATGCGCAGTGAGGCAGTGCTAACACCAACAAGTTCAGTCATGACATGGACATAACTCCATATAAGGCTGGAAGTAGGAGGTACCTGAGCCATATATGGCCAGTGGAGGACAGTATCTGAGAGAATAACCCTTTATAGTCTAGAAGCAGTATGAAACACACAGGTTTCCCAGACGACAATCACAGGTTGCTGGGATTCTCCCTCATACAAAATGCAGGAGAGGTATTACAGTAAGAAGAAAAAAAATAGAAAGTGTTGCCCCTCAAGAGCGCTTACTCCGAGTTTCTTGCTTATTGGAGCAGCTGCTGGCTTCAGTGCCAGATTAAGGTCTAAATGGGCCTGGAGCTGAAAATTATCAAGGGCCTATTATGAGCAATGATAGGGGTTGTGGACAGCACCTAATAATGTGGGAGATGTGACCAGTGTTCTGTTGGTTTTGTCTGCTCATGGGTGTGTCTCTATTTGTGTAAATACTTTCAACTAATTATATATTCCTAGAAAAAGGCAGGGGGCTGGCATAGGAAAAATGTAGGGAGATATATTGGCGGGTGCCCTCCAAAGGTGCACCCGCAGGATGCTGATGTCCTAAGATACTTGCGGGGTGAGGCGGCACTCCAGTCATAAACTTGGTAGACAAAATTTCAGCACCTTTTATGTGGTCACCTAAGTTTACCACACCTTATACAAATCATGCAACACAATTGTAACCCCCATATACTGTACTTGCATCTTACACATTATGCCACATGGAATGAGCCAAAATTCACACCGACTGAGCCAAAATTCACACTATGGCACATGGATTGAGAAATAATGCACAATATGCTTCATTAACAGGGGCATTGTGCACCAAAGGCGCTCATTAAAAATTTATACCATAATGCTCATTACATATTAAGTCACACACCATAATGTCCATTACGTATTATGCCAAACACGATAATGCCTATTAAAAATGATGCTACATAAGTGCTGCTTACCTACATGCTCATTGCCAGGGGTTCCATGCTCATTGCCAGGGGTTCCATGCTCGTTGCCAAGGGGAATACATGCTTGCGGTAACTGGGGAACAGCCACTGCCGGGCAGAAATGACAGCCATTGACATCCGGGCAGAGAGCAGGGGCTTCCCAGCTGTATTCAGAGCACTGCAGGTCCCGGCTATTTGAAACAATACCCATTTCACACCAGAAAATGCAGGGACTTACCTGGGCTGGCCCCTTTTACACCAGCCTAATCCCTGAGGGGGAGAGAAAACCACCCCCCCCCCCTTTAAACAACCAGCTATATCTTCGGAACCAACTGACCCATTTGCATGGGCTTTGAATGATTTTGGTCCCGAGAAACTGGGCCATTTGGTTCAAGAGAAATCTGTCCTCAAACAACATAAACAGCCATGAAATTACACTTCAGAAATGAAAAAAATCAGTTTACCCGCAATATCTTTAAACCCAATGAACCCATATGGACCAGTCTGGTAAGAGATTGAAGGCCCAGCGATTTGGGTTTGAATAAGGTCAACGTCGAGCTTCTGTGATGCTGGAGGGGGAACTGGCAGCCGTTGGAACTGGGTGGGGGTCGGAATTAGCGGGTCCCACGTTATCCTATGGGGAAATCATTTTGCCTGGTGGTATCTCCGGTTCCCGGTGGGCTAGCTGTTTGGAGAGTGGGTCTGGAGCTGTAGCTCCATCAGGCCCATTGTTAATCCAACCCTGGCTGCAGAGGCGTAGCTAGGGTGGAGCCGGCGGAGCACCTGCTCCGGGCGCAGACATGACACCTGGCACCCGGAGCTCTGCCGCCGGCTCCCTCGCCCTGCTCGCCCGTTCCCCGCTGTCCCCGGCATCAGTCAGTGAGAGAGGCTTCCTGTTTGCGTCTCTCTGCTGACCTCCATAGCCTGGGAGACCAAAGAGCAGGCAGCGTGTACGGAAGGCTGCACAGACTGGGGAGAGTGAGACCAGCAGCCGGGAACATGATTTACTGTATGACAACTACCACGGAGCATAAGTATTATCTTTGTCTAAATCTCTATACATTTACACAGCGCTGTTTTAAAATGTCATGTATGGATGGTCAATTACATCCAGCGTTACTACTGATTTACTACTTGGAGAGAGCGTGGTGTGGGTGTTTGTAAGATTTTATGGCGGCAGGATCAAATTTCAGAGACCATCTTCAAGGCTGACTTATGAACACACTGCTGCCTAATAATTAACCCATTCTCCGCCAGCATAATTGTATTAAAACTTTAACCAAAAGTGCTTCTATTGCTGGAAAAGCACAAAGTTGCTGGGAAAATGGATGTATTAACCCACTGCTGACTGAATCAAATTTACTGACCAATATACTGTATGCGATCAGAATGGATTTCTAATTCAGCATACTGTATTTATTTTCTTAGTTTGCTTTCATAACCATGTTGCTGTACATGCCTGAGACTAATAGAGTTTGCAGTCCAGCAACCAATCAGAAGCAGCATTGGCTGCTGGACTGCAAGCGCCTATTGGTTAGCAGTCCGGCGGGAGACTTGAGCTCTGGCTCAGGCGGGCACGGCGGGGAGCTGGGCAGGCTTGGCAACGAGCAAGGTCAGTCCCCATTGGCAACGAGCATGAAGCCCCTGGCATATAGCATGAAGTTCCTAGCAGTAAGCATGTAGGGAAGTGGCACTTATGTGACAAATGTGTAATGGGCATTACGGTTTGTTATATAGTATGTAATGGGCATTACGGTTTGTTAGATAGTATGTAATGGGCATCATGTGTGGCCTTATGTGTAATTGGCATTACGGCATGTGGCTTTATGTGTAATGGGTATTACAAAGTTTGCTAAAAAGTGCAATGGGCATTACGGTGTGTAGTATAATGTCAGGCCGCGCCCCCTTTTCGCCTCGCAAGGGTCCCACCTACTACAAATCGGGGGGGGGAACACGACATGCCCTTGCTCCGGGCACTGTGGAACCTAGCTACACCACTGCCTGGCTGGAGTGAGGAGGATCAGTCCCCACAACGATTTAACAAAGATTAGACACAAAAAAGGAGAAAAAAAAAGGTATTATTGGTAAACTGTTAAGAGCAATTATACCCCATGGACATGGATACTGAATTCCTCAAGTGCAAACCAGTTATTACAGTATAGTGCATTTTTGACCATACTGCAGCTGTACAATATTTATCCATAGAGAATAAGCTGTAGCTTCAAACTCTTCTCTAGTCAGGACAGATTAATAAAATTTAGCTTCTTTGTGAAACTCGCTGTATATTCGAGAACCAAGAACTTTTGTACTTCAGATATAAAACCCTCAGGGTGAACTGACAATTATTAACTGATCACAGATAATCTGTTGTAGTCATCGTATGTTATACAGTGGATAAAAGTTTCCTATCATTTCTTCAGATGTGAGAAAGTCATAGAGCTACCTTGGTGTAACCTTTTGGCCTAAAACAACATTGGGGGTTATTTTAGTTCACTCTTTCTGACAAGTTCCTTCTTAGATGGACAAAACCATGTGCACTGCAGGGGGCAGATGTAACTTGTGCAGAGAGAATTAGATTTGGGTGGGGTTTTACTTGAATGTGAGATCTTTATTGCAGTCTAAAAATAAAGCAGTCAGTATTTTCCCTGCACAGAAACAAAATAACACCCAAATCTAACTCTCTCTGCACATGTTACATCTGCCCCCTCCCCTGCATTGCACATGGTTTTGTCCATCTAAGAAGGAACTTGTCAGAAAGAGTGAACCAAAATAACCCCCTTTGTGAGGTGTTTAGGATAGACTGGAAATTAGGTGAAATTAATGTTATTGAGGTTAATAATAGCGTAGGAGCAAACAAACCCAAAATAACTAATTCTGCTATTTTAGCTGTTTTTTGGGTTTTCCCCCCAAAAATACAGATCCTAAACACGAAACACAGAAGGGCAGTGTTTTGGAACACATCCTGATCCAAAACACGAAAAGTGCCCGGTGCAGACCCCTTGTAATTGTGGCCATTTTACGTCAATCTCTGAATAAACACCATAAATTAAATTTAGCCCCACTTTAGCTCCTCTGCAACATCATAAGGTTGATAAGCGAACCCATGAAAGGCTTGATGCAGCTGAGAAAACTGTGGTGCATGGTATCTTCAAAAGGGGATTTTGGTGCCAGATTTATCAAGCTTCAAAAAATGATAACGTGAAGAGTCATAAACAACCAGCCAATCAGCTGTTATCTCTCTCTCTCTCTTATTTTTCAAACCCAGCCTGTACCATGGCAGTTAGGAGCTGATTGGCACGCTGTATATCACTCCATTTTATCACTTTTTGGAGCCTGATATAACTGGTCCTTTATGCTGTGCCTTGGTTGTTTTACATTTTATAAATGAGCTCCTCTGTCTGCAGTCAAGAGCTGATTCATGTCTTACCTGTTATATATTTGTGTCAAAAAACAGTATTCTTGAATTAATTATTCACAAAATCCCTGGGCTATTGTTAATTAAGTAATGGATATTAAAGTACTTGAAGACAGATTTTTTTTTTGTACATTGTTAAAATCAAAGCTAATGATTAATTAAAATAACAGCTTAAAAGATAAATTTGGGCTATTTAAATGGTGTATGAGAAAATTTTATACTCATATACAGTAATTGACTTATTTTTAATTTAAGTGCTAATTAGTGCTAAGAATAATTAAGGACAATAGACTATTTCAGTTCATTTTGTAGACAGTAATGAACAGGAAGGCTTACTAAAGGATTTTAGAAGTGTATTATAAAAATTATATCTAAAATTATATATTCCCATTTTTATTGTCTTTACAGGCATGCACAATGGGTGATAAAATCAACCACACTAAAGAACCCATTTACAGTATCAGGTGCGAAACTACAGAGTGGCTAGACTGGCAAATGTCCAAAGGCCTCTCCTGGCTCCCGATGGTTGTACTAACATCTCCTAAGTACAGTGCCTGGATAAAACCTAAGCCAAGGCCTGGATTTCTGGACTCTCAGATCATCGTTTGCAGCAACCACACAAAAGCTGCTACCTGCTGTGCCCACATGATCCCCGCTGACACATACCCGAGGAGGTTTCTCTCTCTTTGGGGGTCTGCCTGTGGAGAGGAGTGCACGTTGTTGTGTCTGTACCCTGGGAGTGCCTCTGACCAGCATATTGTAGAGCTATCTCCTCATGTGCAGGTTCCCTGTTTGGCTCTGTTGGATCCTACACAGATGCAGCATTTGTGGAGACACTCAGGTAAAGCAGCAAAATACAGTAGTGTCAATGTCTGTAGTGTATCAGCTCCACCACAGCTTACTCTGCTGGTGCTTCTAGTCATTATTGTTGATACTTGCGAATAATTAGCCAGTCTCAACATGTATTTTACGACATTCAGGCAAATCTTATTTTCTTATTGATGGAAATATGGCACAACATATAATTATGGACTATGGTCATTAGGTCTACACCAACTAGGTCGACAAGCATTGGGTCGACATGCAGCAAGGTTGACATGGGTCTGGGTCAACATGGATCTAGGTCGACATGACATTAGGTCAACACAGGCATTAGGTCCACATGGGCTAATTTGACAATCAAAAGGTCGACATGGGGTTTTTCACTGTTTTTTGAGCCGGCATGTGCCGACAGGCGGTACTTCATGTTCTACCATCCACTAGGGTGTGGTGGGAGAATAAAACTGTGCCTGACGCATTGCAAGGGAAGCGAGGGGATGCCGTGCACTTCAAACTGTTCCCATGTCGACATTCGGGTAAAAAATCTGAGAAAAACTCTATGTTGACCTTTTGAGTGTCGACCTTGCCCATGTTGACCTAATGCTTGTGTCAACCTAATGTCATGTCGACCTTGACCCATGTCGACCTAGACCCATGTCAACCTTGCTGCCTGTCGACCTAGTGGTGTCTACCCAATGCTTGTCGACCTAGTTGGTGTAGACAAATGATCCACACCCATAGTTATTGGGTCATAATTATTAAATATGCCCAGAAGTGCGTTTGACAACAATAAATAACTGAAGCCTACTAAGGACCAGTATTCAATGCTCTTCATTCTCCATTTTTTTCCGGCAAACAGGGCTAATTTTTGGCGCAATGGTGAATTATTTCGCAACAAATGATGTTCGCCATATTCAATGCTCCATGTTCGCCAAAAGTAAACAGTGAATCGCCGCTATTCGCTATTGTTTTTCTATGGGGAATTTAGTGTAGTTCGCCAAAAGTGTATCCAATGCTAAAATGGTGAATGGTGTTCGCTCTTTTTTTTTTGGTACAGTTCACCGTTTTTTTTCTCTCAACATCTTTTTTAGGTGAACTGAAATTACTACTTCTAAAATAAATGTTTTTATTGATTTTTTTGGTGTCTACAAGTCAGTTTATTTAGTATTTGAAGGATCTTGATTATTTTATTTCTTTGCAAGTGCCACATTAATATATTTTAATTTTTTTGTTGTCATTTATTTCCCCCATGCATTTGAATACTGCACATAGATTACACAAAGCCATCAGTCCTGGAACTCTGTACTGCACGTATTCCTGCACTGAGCCCCGGAGAAGAGAAGCTTTATCAGCTGCACAGGGTTGCTACTTCTCTTTTTAACATGAGGGTAAAAATCCATAAGTCCACATATCATGCCCATTACAGAGTACAGGTCACAGTTACACCACAGCTGGGCAGCCTGTGCACACTTACATCATACACAGGTGGACACTGGTGCCATCAGCCCCATGATGGGACAGCAGGAGATGAGCTCTGACAGGAGTAGCAGCTTCCAGCATGGGAGAAGGCTATTCCAAGTTACCTGCTAGTAGCACAGCGAGGATGGGCAGCGCCAGACGCAGCATGGTACAGTGGCCACAGCGCAGAGGGGACGGTGGCAGGCAGGATGGCAGCCTCCCAGCAGCGCATGAGGTGTTGGCAGGGAGGAGGAGAGCCCGGGCAGGAGGACGGGGACCAGCAGCAGCAGACCTCTGGCTCCTGAATTGTGTGGTTTTGGGAGGCAGTGCCCCTGGTAGCAGGGCGGGTTGCTGGAGGGAGGGTAGCGGTCGAACGAAAGATTTGGCTATTTTCACTGTCAGGGGCAGCGAGCCCCTGAAGTGTTGAATAGAGTGAGAGGGAGGGATGGCGGCGGACACGGGGCATGGCGGAATCATGGCGAGTTGAATACTGCACTAAGGGCCTTATTCTAGTTCACTCTTAGAGGCAAATTCCTTCTTATCTGGACAAAACCATGTGCACTGCAGGTAGGGCAGATGTAACATGTGCAGAGAGAATTAGATTTGGGTGGAGTTTTTACTTCAAAGTGAGATCTATATTGCAGTGTAAAAATAAAGCAGTATTTTCCCTGCACAGAAACAAAATAACTCACCAAATCTAATTCTATCTGCACCTGTTACATCTGCCCCCCCCCCCTACAGTGCACATGGTTTTGTCCAGCTAAGAAGAAATTTGCCTCTAAGACTGAACTAGAATAAGGCCCCAAATGTAACTGTACCTAGGCTATAAAAATAATGTAGACATACTGTAATGTATTTTATGAGAAGGATTCACTTTACCTGATCGTGAGTAACCATCCAATTATATTTCCTCTTAAGTGGTACTTATGTATTATCTGGGCTCCCATGTTAAATGCACCCCATTTTTTCATACCCCTACTATCCAACTACGCATGGAGTTTATTTTATATAGTGTGGCGAGCGCAGCGAGCCACCGTGCCCGAAGCGTGGTGAGCGCAGCGAGCCCCGCGAGGGGATGCGGTCTCATAAGAAAAATGGGAGCCCAGATATTACATAAGTACCATTTAAGCAAAGTGTAGCTGTTTGAAGGTATCATTACAATGAGTTATTGAACTGTGTATAATAATTTATGCCACTAAACATTATTTCTGCTACAGTATCCCATCATACTTTTCTCCAGTTCATTAAAACGAAATCTGTTTGTATTGAGTGAACATTATGGTTAAAACCTGGTTGGGACAGTGTCTGTGTTTGAAAGCTGCATCCCAGCAGGAATTTCTGTGGTGTTGAACCAGAAACAGACAAGCCATAGCGGAGACACTAGTGTCGGCCTTCTCTACCTTGCCCATAGGACCAGATGTCTCAAACTTCATACTGTACAGTGATAAAATTGAGAGTGATAAACAACCAGCCAATCAGCTCCTGGAGAGCGGTAATGAGCTACCTGGAGAAGCAGCAGCAGGAAGGGTCCCCACTCCCGCTGGCGCCGAGGAGAGCAGGAGGAAAGCACCATTCTGGTAGCAGGTGAGTGAGCCTACCCCCGCCCATGGGGCCTGCACTGACCCCCCTGGAGCTGCAGCCATCCCTGCATCTCTAACCACCCCCCCCCCCCGCCTGGAGGCAGATGCGGCTGCATCTCCCTTCACCAAACACCCCCCAATGGAGCATACCGGCGGTGGCCGCATTACCCCCCCACCCGGAGCACCCCCCGCCTGGGGCGCTTTGGTGCCTTACACCAGCACTGCCCAAGCCACCAGCCACTATCCATGCAAAGATCTTGGTCCTACTTCAGGGACACGATTGACAAGATCTGAGATAAATTAGTATGCTCTGACTCAGTCAATGATCTGTTCAATTCCCTACCTGAACCCTCTGAAACATTTACTTCATTTGATCCCACAAATGAAGATGAAATATCTACAGTTTTCTCTTCCTCCCACTCTATTACCTCTCCTCTTGAGCCTATACCCTCACAAATATGTAAATCTCTGTCTCCTGTGCTCATCTAAACCTTAACTAAAATCTGTAACTTCTCTTTCTCTACTGTATCTTCCCTTCATTGTTCAAAAATACAGTTATTACTCAGATTCTGAAAAAAAAAAATTCTGACCCAAGCTCTCTGTCAAACTACCGTCCCATCTCTCAACTTCCATGTATTTCTAAACTACTTGAGAGACTTGCCTACACTAGCCTCACACACTTTCTTAACTCACACTACATATTTGACCCACTTCAGTCAGGCTGTGCTTGAGAGCCAGCACGGGCTGTGACGGTTGAATTCTGCTTCACTATGTGTAGGCAGAGTCCGCAGGTGGTGGTGTGGACGTCAGGCAGGTGAGCATAGCACAGGAAGGAGGGACATTAGTATTAACCTCCTGCCCTCTCTCTCTGCACTAGCTGCAGCAGCGTCCCATCTTCTTCCGATGCAGGCTGCAGTTAGTGCAGAGAGAGAGGGCAGGAGGTTAATACTACTATCGCTCCTTCCTCTGCTATGCTCACCTGCCTGACGCCCACACCACCACTCACAGCCCATCCACACCTCCGCCAGGCTGCTGTCTGACTACAGTTTTTAAAAGGTGCATGTTTGACAAGTATTTTTTATGTTTTAGAATTTTATGGGAGTATCATACAGAGGTTAAGGTGTGACAAGGGGACAGGGAGGTGCAGGGGGACAGAGAGGTTAAGGTGTGGCAGGGGGACATGGAGGTACAGGGGGACTAACAGATTAAGGTGTGATGGGGATGGAGAGGTGCAGGGGGACAGAGGGACAGAGAGGTGCAGGGGGACAGGGAGGTGCAGGGGGACAGTGAAGGTGTGACAGGAAAAGAGAGGTACAGGGGGCAGAGAGGTTCAGACGTGACAGTGGGGGTGCAGTGGTGACAGGGGAAGGGGAGGTGCAGCTGTGATGGGGAAGGAGAGGTGCAGTGGTGATACAGGAACAGAGAGGTGCAGATGTGACAGGGGGACGGGAAGGTGCAGATGTGACAGTCGGATGGAGAGTTACAGGTATGACAGGGGAACAAGGAGGTGCAGGGGTACCAGGGGGATGGGCAGGTGTGACAGTCAGATGGAGAGTTGCAAGTATGAAAGGGGGACGGGGAGGTGCAGGTTTGACAGTGGGACTGGGAGGTGCAGGGGTGATAGGGGGATGGAGAGGTGCAGTGAAGAAGGGAGAGATACAGGGGTGACAACCAAAGTTGAGGTGCAGAAAAGGAGGGACTATCTAAATGGATATCACATTACATTAGGGCACCCCTGTCTTAAGTAACCCGGGCCCTTCAGAGCCTTAATTCAGCTCTACCTTTTTACCCTGATTACCCTGCCTTTTTACCCTGCCTGATCTTACAGTTTAAAGAACTGCTGCAGTAGCCGCAGTTTGCCCATATGCAACACATAGCAGCCAACAGGTATAATCACCTCAGCTAACCAGGTGCAACTGTTCATTTATTTACCAAGGATAATGGTACTGAGATATCCTCTATAATACAGCAACCCTCAAATTTACATGGGACATTAATCCTACGAGGAACATCCTAATGAGTTTTAAATTTCAGCAGCAGGCCATAAATACAAATTCAGCTGCAGTCAGTCAACTCCCAAAACAGGATTCATTGCAAAATCCTTAGGAAGAATCTGTGCACCAACTAGTTTAGCTTGGCCTTATTCCCTTGGGGAATTTATGGTACCATCAAGGGTTAATACTGCAATATAAAAACAGGAACAATATTACAGTACATGTGTTAACGTTATTCTAAGTATAGTGCAGATGTTAAGGTTTAAAAAGTGTAAGTAATGTTAATGGTTCTTGGTTAATATTATTATTTTTTATTAACAGTTTCTTATATAGCGCATACATATTCTGCAGCACTTTACAGAGAATATATGAACATTCACATCAGTCCCTGCCCCAGTGGAGCTTACAATCTATATTTCCTACCACATGCACAAACAGACAATCTAGGGTAAATTTGTTAGGATACAAAGGAGAAAAAGAAGACTTTTTTTGTGGGGCACTCTTAAAAATACATGTTGTGTGAAAAATAAATAAAATGCAACTATTACTTTAAAAGGTTAGGACGGTTCAGCTTGTTGCTTCTGACCAAATATTTTTACCAGTCTTGCAGTGAACTTATTAATATATATGCTGTGCGCTGGAGATTTGGTACTAGCTCAGGGTTGCCGACCCTCCCGGGATCAGGGGGACCCCCACTGAGCCCCCCGATGGCGGCATCCACGGGTATCAGAGGAGGGGGCGGAGCTAAAATGTCACACTCGTGTCATTTTAGCCCCGCCCCCTCCATGGAGATCAGTGATTTTGTCTATTTCCCGTAATGGGGGTGGGGCTTAATGACGTCACAGTCAAGCACCGCCCCCCGAACGGCTAATAAAAGTCTCCTCTCCGGGCTTCTCCCGGAGAGGAGCATTTGAAAGTCGGCAACCCTGTACTAGCTCTAATTCCCAAAGTGGCAGTGAGCTTCTTAATATATGCTGTGCCACTGGCAAGGCCGGATTATATTGGGGACACAGGGGGTCAGTACCCCTGGGCCCCCCTCTATCTAGGGGCCCCCTGTAGTTGGCATGTATTTAAAAATATATATATATATATATATATATTTTTTTAGCTAATAGTTTTGTGCATGGGAGTGGGGTAGTGCTGCACTTTCACCTATCTGCCAATTTGACAATGAATAATGGTGCTGAGCATCGGGTGCCAAGGCACACTGACTGCATAAATGTGCAGTGCATTACTGGGAGTTGACTAAGTCCCATAAGACTTTGCACAAGAGGTCAGAGGCTGAGAGGCTTGCCCTGAGCTCTACTTGGTGGAGCTCATCATATGCTTCTCATGCCCATGAAGGATAGCAGCAGCAGCTTCCTTGTCATGGGAGGGTTTTTAATCAGAGGCAGCGCTGAGCCTGTCAGGGCCCCTACAGAGTAAGGTACAGAGGAACAAACAAAGGCTTTTCATGTGGTATTTTATATATATATATATATATATATATTTATTTTAACCGCCCCCCCCCTGCAGTTGACCATTGACCAAGTTTATACTGCTTTTACTCTGTGTTTTGACAGTGTAATATTCTCCCGTGGAGTTTGCGGCCAGTAATGACAAGTAGGAGGGGGCCCCCTTTCTAAAGTGCCCCGGGACCCTGGAGGCTTAATCCAACTCTGGCTACTGGGATATTGGTTCCAAGATTGGGGTCAATAATTTAGTAGTAAGTACGTGGTGTGTGCCTAGTGTAGCTCCAATCTAGCTATGACTAGGGCTCGTTTGGAGGCAAAATGTGATAAATATTTTTATATCAAATGTAAAGGGTTAACTTCCCTTTTTGTGATAAAGACTGCTGGTAAGTAATTAAGAGCAAAATATTGCAGATAGTGAGTGGTTTTTGGTGTTTATACCAAGATTTGACAAATGGTTCACCCAAACACTTAATTCTGCTGGACACTCAGCAGAAATCTGTTATTTATATATGTAGGTTCAGAGGGTACAAGAATAGGTCAATGTATAATTAGAATTAAATTCCGCTGAACATCCACTGAATAAACATTGTTGTGGAATCAGAGTTCAGTGGATGTCCAGCGGAATTTAATTATCATTATACATTGACCTATTCTTGTACCCTCTTGGGAAGTTAAATATTTTGATATCAAATGTAAAGGGTTATCACATTTTGCCTCCAAATGAGCCCTAGTCATAGCTAGATTGGAGCTACACTAGTCTCACACCACATACTTACTACTAAATTATTGGCCCCAATCTTGGAACCAATATCCCAGTGGCACAGCATATATTAAGAAGCTCACTGCCACTTTGGGAATTAGAGCTAGAACCAAATCTCCAGCGCACAGCATATATATTAATAAACTCACTGCAAGACTGGTAAAAATATTTGGTCAGAAGCAACAATCTGAACCGTCCTAACCTTTTAAAGTAAGATACCAATAAAAGTTACGTTTTATTTATTTTTCACACAACATTTATTTTTAAGAGTGCCCCACAAAAAGAGTCTTCTTTTTCTCCTTTGTATCTTATATTTGTATTTGGACTTGACAGACAGTTAATGTAAAATGTAAGTCTGGAAAGAATCTATTTAAAATGTTACTTAAATTGGTGATGTCATTTATCAAAATATATAATTATTTTAAGGCTACTTTGTTAATAGTGTTATGTACAGTAATTAAGTGTGAAGAGTGCGTACACACCTGTATGCTTCCTCTTTGCTTGATTATATTAGCGCTACCACTGATAGTGTTACTACCTGGAAAAAGATCTCGGTATACCCGAACGAGAATGAATAGGGAGGTTCGGCTTCTTTTACGGGCACGTAACATTGCCTTTAGGAAAGGGGATGCTGAAGCTTATGGTAAAGCTAGAGCAGACTTGAAGAAAGGCATTATCAGGGCTAAGCGTTGTTATAAGGTAAAGCTGGAGGATAACTTGGAAAAAGCTGATACCCGCCGTTTATGGCATGGCATCCGGGGTATTAGTAATTACAAAGCTGATAAAGCTAGTTCATCCCTTCATCTAGATGTCTCCTCATTAAATGAGCTGAACCAATTTTACGCACGGTTCGATAGAGACAATAGTGAAAGGGTAGCTAGAATGCCTCCTTCTGGTCAATCTCTTATGTTAACATTTGCAGAGGTCCTCGCTGGTCTCGGTCAAATCAATGCGAATAAGTCGGCGGGACCAGATGGCATACCGGGACGAGTACTGAGAGCATGTGCAGAACAGCTGACGGGGGTGTTTACGGACATTTTTAATATGTCCTTGTCTGCGTCGGTTGTTTCTGCTTGCTTTAAAACTACTGCTATCATCCCGGTGCCTAAAAATCCCAGGCCGATGAGTTTGAATGATTACCGTCCAGTGGCTCTCACACCAATAGTCATGAAGTGCTTTGAGCGGTTGGTGTTAGTACATCTGAAGGCTGGTCTCTCCCCGACTTTAGATCCATTTCAGTTTGCTTACCGTAGCAATAGAAGTATTGATGACGCAGTTTCTCTGTTAATTCATACTGTGCTTTCACATCTGGAAAACAACAATACGTACGTCCGACTGTTGTTTGTCGACTTCAGTTCGGCGTTTAATACGGTGTTCCCAACTAGATTAGTCTCGAAACTTGTAGATCTAGGGATTAATGGTCCATTATGCAACTGGATAGGGGATTTCTTAAGCGATAGGCCGCAAGTAGTCAGAATAGGTACAGTGAGCTCTGAATCGATTAGGCTGAATACTGGAGTGCCGCAAGGCTGTGTACTGAGCCCATTTCTTTATTCCATCTTTACATCCGACTGCAAGTCGGTTTACAATTCTAATACCATCATCAAATTTGCAGACGACACAACATTAATTGGGTTAATTGAGAACGGCAATGAAATAGCATATAGGAATGAGATTCAGCATTTGGTGGATTGGTGTGGAGTAAATAATCTCTTTCTTAATGCTAGCAAGACTAAGGAGATTGTGGTGGATTTTCAGAAGAAAAAATCTACCCCAATCATGCCGATACAAATTAATGGTACATGTGTGGAACGTGTTTCCAGCTTTAAATTTTTGGGTACTCAGATTTCTGAGGACCTAACATGGTCAATCAATATTAAATGCTTGGTAAAAAAGGCTCATCAACGCCTTTTTTTCCTTAGGATGTTGAAAAAACATCAACTGTCACAGCGTATATTGCTAAATTTTTACCGATGTGCAGTTGAGAGCATTTTGACCAATTGTATCTCTGTTTGGTACGGGAATTGTACCACTGCAGAAAGGAAACTTATACAGAGGGTGATTATATCGGCCCAACGTATAATGGGCATTACACTCCCGTCTGCTGAGGAGATTCAGAGTAAGCGCTGCTTACGTAGAGCACATAATATCCTAAAAGACATCACCCATCCGGCAAACGGATTATTTGTGCTATTACCGTCAGGTAGGCGATAAAGGTGTTTACGGAATAGGACTACTAGGCTGAAGAACAGCTTCTTTCCGAGGGCTATTGTTAAATTAAATGGGGAATGTGGTTTGGGGAGGGGGATTACTGGGTTTTAGGTATTCTTTGTAAAATTGGGCCTTATTTTGGTTCATTCTTTCTGACAAAATCCTTCTTAGATGGGCAAAACCATGTGCACTGCAGGTGGGGCAGGTGTTACTTGTGCAGAGAGAATTAGATTTGGGTGGGGTTTTACTTCAAAGTGAGATCTATATTGCAGTGTAAAAATAAAGCAGTCAGTATTTTCCCTGCACAGAAACAAAATTACTCACCCAAATCTAATTCTCTCTGCACATGTTACATCTGCCCCCCCTGCAGTGCACATGGTTTTGTCCATCTAAGAAGGATTTTGTCAGAAAGAATGAACCAAAATAAGGCCCATTGTTATGGACTTCTGGTTTTTTATAATATGTATGTGTACGGATGGATGCTAAATTTAATTTTGTTGTCCTAAATTAGGATGATGACAATAAAGTTGTATCTATCTATCTATCTATCTATCTACACTCGCATTTGCTCGCACAGAGGAGAAATTATTCAGTGGTTGCTAACCATCAAATTACTTCTCTGTTCACAGAAGAAAAGTAGCCCAGGACTTACATTTGTGCTGCATGGTTTTCTGCGAATTGGGAGATTGCACTGATGTCATGTGACATCATCCGCCCTCCCCGAGCAGGCAGGGAAATGCGTGTGTTCCCTGGGGCCCACCCATATTTTCTATGGGCGCGCCACTGTTTTTGTGGGCACGCCCATGAAGCACCGGGTGCCCACTCCAGGATGCCCCCTGCCTGCCAATTAGTGTGCCCCAGAAAGTGAAATGATTGCCTATGCACATGCGCATACCCCCCATTGGAGACGGGGATGAATATGGACCTGAACGAGGTCTGAATCGGCCCATCAGTTGTTATCTGGTGTGCTGTACACACTGTATGATAGGCATGAGATTGTTTGAGATATCATTAGATTAGTCGTTCAGGACATCAAACTTGGCATTGTCACATGTAAGGAGTGTACATATTTGAGCGTACACACTGAGCGATGTAGGCCATATGTTAGTCCAAGCCACCCGACTGGCAGCATATTGCTCAGTGTGTACCCAGCTTTAGACAACAATATAACAGAAAACAGGTAATTGCTATAGTTAAGTAAACTTGTTACTCGTGGATTTTAAAAGTGTATAAAATGTGTGTCATGGTCAGAGGGGACACCTGTTCCTCCATTACTGACAAATATTGTTAATATTGACAAAATATGACAATATTTTTACAAATATTGTGTTTATTACCTGTGTCTAAGTAAGCCTTAACTTAAGACCTCATAGGGAAACCTAATTTGGGAAATAGACCTTTACTTCAGCAAAAGTAACCTACTGAGTCTGTAAGTCTTAGCCGGTGGTGGGGTGTTACAAATGTTTTATTCACATAACTAAATTACAGAAAGTGGCAACACTATATTGCTAAATTGATATGATCAGTTGCGTTGGTTTATGAAGTACCACAATGCTTATCCTCATGCCAAATTCCATTATGCTTTCTTTGCAACTTTGAGTCTATTTAAAATGAATTAATGTGCAGTTAAACATCTCTGCTAACCTTTGGTAATTCACTGCATCGTCAATATGAATAAGACACTACATTTAAAGAAAGCACACTTACTTTAGGTCAGACATTTCATGCCACATGAAGTATGAATGCTACGTGTATGAGGGTTGCTTGCTTCTTGAATATCATTTTGATATTCCTTATATTTCCAAAGTGTTTTATTGGTCAAATGTTTAAGAACTTTGCAATAATAAAGATGCTATTTTTTCAAAAATCCTTTTTATTTTTTTATACTAGATATTTCATAATATTTTATTACTCTGTCAGTCAGAGTCATGCCTGGTACACACCAGAACGATTGAGATTGGGAGCAGATGGTAAGACGGTCGTATGACCTGTTGGAGCACAGCAATCTGCATCCCGATCGGTACCCAATTGAAGGGGTCATTTACAAATCCTACCTGCTGCAGGTAGTATATAAAAAATTACCATAAAACCGGCGGGGCCGCTCATCAGATCGGAGTCGGATCTGAAATGGCCCAAAACATGCCCAAAATCGGGTGTTTTGAGGCCAAATCGTTCTGGTGTGTACCCTACATTTGTTTTAAAGCAAAATATCTTTGAGATCCCCAAGATCTAACTGTAAAGATTGTAAATTACTGCAAAAATGCAGAATAGATGATCTTGGGATCTTGATGGGTACTTTTGTTTTATCACATGCTCTCCTACTAGGTTGATAATCTCAGCTGTATAAATTAATTTCATCTCACTCCAGTAGAAAATCACAATGATTAATTTAATAACAAGTTTAAGCAAAATGGTAGGAACATTTAAGAAGTGACAAAATCAATTTTGCCTTTGTTATCTGTATGTGCATTGTAAAGAGCCACAGATCAGGGAACATCAGAGGTTATATGCTTTGCTGCTACTCAACTTTCAAATATCTGTAACAAAAAATAAAGGAAATATAGTTATTGTATATTTCATACATGGCTACAAGCCGAGTGCATTTGTTGAATGAATTCATAGAACTCTAAGGTGCGATACATAGGAACAAAATGTTAAGATGTGTATTTGTAAAATAAATGTTATAATAAAATAACGTCTTTAAATGACAATGAAAATGTGCTTCCCATAAAATCCTAATGGATTATATAAAATTTAACAGATTTCACCTTTTGCTTACATTTCCAACAACATTTCTAACCCGCTCTTGTTGCGCAAAAATATGTTTTAATATGTTTTGGTATCCACGGAAATGCATACATAAAAGGTATATAAAAATGCTTACATGGTTAGGTATAATATTTAATTACCTTATATATATTATAAGAATAAAAAAACTTTATAATTATAAATATGTACAGCTACCCATCTATCAAAATCAATAAACTTAAAAAGTGGCAGGGGATCCCATGGCACACTAACAATCTAGCTTTTAATAATATCCTTGCTTGAGCACAGATGGGTAAAACAGGTACTTGATAAGTGGCTATACTTTTAACATGGACAGTTATACCACTTTCACACTGCAAACCCGGGTCCAAACCGGTATTTTGAACACGGATCCATCCTTGCTGCGACCCAGGTCAGACTCTTTTAATACCCTTTTTACACTGTACTTTAACCCAGGTTATTCTGAGGTTGGTCACTTACACACTAGACCCGGGTCAGCCGTGCGAAACCTATGGGTGTCATTAAAAATTATTTTTTTTCAGGCTAACAAACATGATGTCACAAAGCAAACAAAATTAATGGGCGGGAACTGTTCACAGTAGCCAGATAAATCATCCAATAGCTGCATTTAATAAATGCAGTGTTGGATAATATGGGCACAGACCTTTCAGACGGCACAAGACCATGGTTGAAATGCATGGGTTGCTCGACACAGGAATTTTGACAGTGGTGCTTTCACATTGCACTTCAACCCGTGTTGGGGACACAAGGACACGGCAAAAACCCAGGTGGAGAGTGCAGTCTGAAAGCGGTATAAGTGTGCCTTGAGGACTATGACTGGAAACCCTGGCATTAGAGGGTGTTGGGCAGGGGCAGATTGGGACTTGAATCCAGCCCGGGAAAAATCTTGCAGCAGCCCCGGGTGTGTGTGTGTATGTAATGCGGGGGGCAGCAGTGTTTGTAATGCGGGGGGCACTGTGGTTTATGTAATGCGGGGGGGCGTCGGTGTATGTATCGGGGCTGGGGGGGCGGCAGTGTTTGTAATGAGGGGGGGTGGCGTTGGTGTATGTAATGGGGTGGCGTCGGTGTATGTAATGCAGGGGGGGGGGCACCTGCTGCTTTTTGCTGGCTGCAGATGCCAAGCAGAGGGGGGCAGAGCTTCTGCATCTGGGCGGAGGGGGAACGGGGGCTGGGAGCCGGCTCCCGCCGCACTTGAAGGCCCATGGGAGGTGCTGTCGCGCAGGCGCAGCAGCTCTCCTGTGGCAATTATGGATTTGGGCAAAGTGCCTGGCCCACCCAGGGGGAAGCGCGTCCGGCCTGGTTTTGATGAGTTTGGGGCAGGCCCACCAGGAAATGGCCCGGTTTCCTGCCGGGCCTATCCGCCCATGGTGTTGGTTTAATAATTTAATTGAGGATAATGGAGTATATTTACTTAGAGTGTAATTATATTAAAAATCGGCTGATGCAAATAGCAACAAATCAATCAGATTCTACTTCTTATTAGCGTTTCACTGGGCTAAACACCAGCCTTATCAAGGCATGTCTTGATAAAGCTGGTGTTTAGCCCAGTGAAATGCATTGGTGTTTCCCGCTGTTCCTGATCATTTACATAGGATCTACCTGCTCAATTTTCTGACCACTTGGACCACCCATGAACTGGAAGTCTTTGGATAAATCCACCTGGGATTACTGGAACAACTTGCTGTGAGGTTGCAGGTAGGCTACAGTCATCCAAAAGCCCCTCCCTCAAACAGCTCCTAGGACAATATACTGCGAGGTTGTAGGTGGGCTACGATCATCTAATAGCCACTCCCTCGGACAGCTCCCAGGATAATAAAGCCGTGTGGACTCCATTAAAGACTGGGACGTAACGATTGTGGACAGTGCAGGTTATATATTGGTTCACCCTTGCTGCTTATCAATTTAATGTTTACATTATAGGTGTTATTAATATTATGTGTTATTAAAATTTATTTATTTTAACCTTGATTGATTCACCCTTTAATCGCTGCTTTATGATCTTTGTTTGTTTTTTGTACCTACAGGGGACTGACCATCCCCTACATAGCAGCTGCTTTTAAGGAAGCCACTTGTGATTTTAGTGTTAAAAATACCCTTTTTTTTTCTCTGACCTAGGGTATGTTGACCATTCTTAGGTGTCGACCTAGTCATTGTTGACTATTGGTGGTTGGCCTAGTCACTGTCAAACCAGACATGGTCTACCATCTATACTGAAACCCCCACTAACATATGGGTATATGTCTAACCCAGAGTTATTATCATTATTTTTGCATCATCATAATAACTGTAACAATGCATTGTAAGTAATCATTTCAAATCAAATTTTTATTACTACAGTTTATAACTGAGAGATACTTTTTATAATATGATAAAAACTATTGTATTTCATACATATATGTGTCTACAACAACACACTATCAACATAGTTTAAGTAGAAAACTAGATTGTAAACTCTTCTGAGCAGGGCCCTCTTACCTTCTGTTGTCAAAGCCCTCTTCTCTTCACATTTCACCCACAGCTCTCCCATATTCAAACACTCAGCGACCATCTTCATCCACATAATCTTCTCCATCTTTTGTCACCAGCCCCTAGTAGCACATTCATCAAGTCCTCGCTAAGCTGTAATGTATATTGAATTGTGGCATTCATTTTACCTGTACTCTATTTTTGTTATTTATTTACTGTAATTTTAAGTTTTGTCTCCCTGTACTGTTCCTTTGTACGGTGCTGCGAAACACTTGTGGCACCTTATAAATAAAATAATAATAATAGATAAGCTACATATAGTAAAATCTATATGTTGAACTTAGAAAACAATAAGTTATTTAAAAATATTATATTTGTGTTTTTGCAATTGACAAACACGTGTTCATGTCAAATTCAATTTGTATTGTATTGCTAATCCTTGTTTATTAGCGGCTGTAATACAAAGCTTTCTTGAGCTTGTTGACAGCTCAATACATTTATTAATAGCAATAATAACTTTTAGAAACTTGTTCTCTTTTCACACCGGGACTAGATAATCCATTGTTCTTGGAGTGGCGACAGAAGGGTATTGCAGCCATTTGCAATGTCTTTGACCCGGGAGGCGTGATTGTCTCCTTCACGGATCTAGCTAATAAATACCAGTTACCTAGGTCCCAGTTTTACATGTATCTACAAGTGTGTCACTATGCCCAGTCCCTGCCTCAACCTTTCACCACCCCAGTCGTTTCAGACCCACTTTTGACACTGATAGCTCAACATAATGTTCTGGGATACAGGATCAGAAACCTGTACCAATCGCTGGTAATTCTTCCAAGAGATAAGTTGCTCCAAATATTCAAAGCTGAGTGGAAAACTGATATCCCTTCCCTCCCGCCGATCCAGAAACTTTTGAAAAAACTTTCAAATCCTCTCAAGCATCTCCAATCCACATCACTTCAGGAAACCCACCTCAAATTCCTTAACAGAGATTATGTGTCTCAACAGCAGAGAAGCCATTTTATCCCAGGCAATTTGGGTCTCTGTCCAATATGTAAAATGAGCGGTGCCACATTTTTACATTATTTCTGGGACTGTGGCCGCATCAAGATTTTCTGGAGGAGATTGCTGGGTTTACTGAACACCTTGTTCACTCTCCAACTTCCGTATGATCTCCTCCCTGCGCTTTTCCTTAACTTTAAAACTTGAAACCTAGGTACTACTAATAAAAAAAAAAATCCCATTTATTTTGCTAATACTAGTTCAAGCCAAAAAAAATATTTTGACCCATTGGATCCACAAGTCCCTCCCCCTTTCCTCATATTTACTACTTAGATTGGTTTGTTATTATTATCTGTGATATTTGTCACTGTGGAATTGAATTTCTCTTGGTTCAAAAACGTGATTATATTCTGCACAGTTCTTAACACAACACAGCTCTCGGAATCACCATATTTCAGAGTTACCCCCAGGGCCAGGACTAATAGGTTCAAATAAGTAGACATTAACAGTGAAGGTTTTTCTTTAGCCTAATTTCACCTGTTCATCAATATGATAAGAATGGTTCTTGGTGTGATGTACCATGATGTTAGATGTCATAATGCAGAGTTACTACAAATGATCACATGCAACTTCTTCATTGTAAATTGTGTTTCATGTATTGATAAACTCCAAATAAAATGTCTTAAAAAAAAATGAAAAAATAAGAAGCTTGTTCTCTTAACCTAAAAGTGATGAAAGATACAGTATAGACTGAACATATTAGATATTGTAATATACATTTTGCAACGATGGGGTGTTTTAAGAGCAGGTGGAGGCCTCCTCCATCCGGGCCCCTCCTCTTTGCTAGAAGTGCTGTAGAGTCTGAGCCCTCTAGTGCATATCTCCAGGAAAATGGTGTGGCGGACGTTTTCCTGGTGATTTTACTACTGTGCATTACAAAACATTGAGAAAATGGCAGCTACTCCATATTTTTGGTGATTTCTTCTGAACTACTGCTGTCGGCGAGGAACTCTGGAGGGGCAAGTATTTAAGAAATGTGTAGACTACACCAATTATAAATATGCCAGTTGTACAACTGTTGAGTTAGGATAACAAAAGTTATCCTAACATCATCATATCGCAAAGCAATGTCCACATTCCTCACATAGATTTAATGTTTTAGTTTAATTTTAGATGCATCAAAAATAAAATAGAAGTTGAATATTTATATTTAACAAAATTATGCAATACTGTAAAAATGTTTGTTAATTTTAATTATATTACTTATGTATAGTTTCCAAATTCCATTGCAATTTTTATTTGAATTCCTTTGCAAGTATAAATAAGGCGGGATGAATATCATTTTATTTTCGATTTTCTGTGCAGTGTGAGATTACAGCTGCAGGGTCCACAACCCATGACTGATCTCTTACGAGTGTTAAACATCAAACACGAGAAATTATCTTGTGTTACTCATTGGCTCAAGCATTTATTCTAGTAAAAATACATTGTATTTTCAGACTATTGGAAATTAAATATTTTCTCTACACTGTTTAGCAAGAAACCACATTTTGTTTCTACAAAAGTATTCAAATTTAAGATCAAATGACTGAAGAGTTTTATCTTAGGTGTTTTCATTTAGCCTAAAGCTTTTTTTAAAAAATATGATTAAATATAGAATATAGCTATTGAAATTATGTGAATTGTTTTTTTAGAAATCAGCAGAAGAAAATAACACAAAGCAAAATAAAAATCACATATGACACCTACAGATAAACCAGAGTAATTTAATATGTGTCAGTCCCCAGACATTCACATTAATGATTTGTCATAATCTGTTAAATTTCAGCGTGTTTCAATTGCAAACCTGTAGGGCTTAATGAGATGAAAGATAAGTGTTATTCCTTGAGCGTGGTTAATTGGAAAGGTTGCATAATAAAATACTGATGCTTTACAAATACTATACTGATCAATGGAAATGTGTCCTCTTTGTTAATGCATTTGTATTAATGCGTTTCTCAAGTAACTAAGATTTAATGATTTCATATAAAGGACTGATTTATATTACACTGAACTGCCAAAAATCATAGGTTTGTTGCAGTACCTCTAGTCCAGCGATAAACAGCAACTCAACGTGGCATTGATTCCGCAAGTGAATGGAAGACCTCTGGTGGATGTTGACCCATGCAACCTGGATAGCTTGCCAAAACTCCATGATATTTGTAGGTGCAAATGGACATCTCCACCGTGTCCCATAAATGCTCAATTGGCTTCACGTCAGGCAAATCTAATTGCCATTCCATCCATTAGAATTCCCCAGAGCGCTCATAAAACCAATTTTGGGCATACAGTAATTCTGGACATCTTGGGACTGATGACAAGTCATATTATCCTGCTGGATAATATTGTATTATTGTTGGCAGAGGTGTATTTAGGGTAAATAAAAAATGGCCCCCACTCATCCTCTCCACCACGTACTGTATATAACCTAGGATATCCTACCAGGACAGAGAGCTATTGTCCGCCTTGTCAAAAGCCCTGACATACAGAGCAAAGAGCCTTCAATCATAGTGGGACAGAGAGAAAAACATGGGGGGGGGGGAGAGAGAGAGATAACTGTACCGAAGAGAAAGAATACTGTGGCAGACAGAGATACAGGGAGAGAGAAAGACTTGGAGCAGTGAAAGTGAATAAGCTGCCAGGGGCACAGAAAGAGACTTGGGACAGAGAGAAGGAGAGATATATGGGGCAGAGAGAGAGAGGGAGAGAGAGACCTGGAGCAGACAGAGAGGGAGAGGCCTGGGGCAGAGAATGGGAGAGAGACATTTCTTGCAGGGGGAGAGAGATATACAGTACATGTGGCATGAAGAGAGCTAGTATAGTAAGAACAAGAACACAAGAGAGAGAGAGAGAGAGAGAGAGAGAGAGAGAGAGAGAGACCTGACACACAGAGAGAGACCTGAGCAGAGAAAGAGAGATTGACCTGTGGGAGAAAGATAAATGCATATTATTCCAGTGCTTATTTCTTATACTTAGGACTTTCTGCTTATTACATAAATGGTACAGTACATAAGGAAAAACTAATTTTACCAAGTTAGAAGACTTACTGTATGTATCTATTCTAAACGTCATAATCATCTAAATGTTTAAAATGAACCATTTAATTAATTCAGTCATATAAAGTGACTGTCGCTCAATTTTTTATTTATTTAAAGGATTGGGGTGTGGGGTGGTAAATTGAAAAATATAGAACCTAGCGCCTAGTTCTCTTGAGTGTATTTTCATTTGGTTTAATCCTTTAAAAAAAAAGTAAAGTATTGATTACAACAAAACAGAGCTCTTTACAGCATTCAACTGCTCCTTATCTTGAGATCACACATTTCAGCATTTCACAAGGCTGTGTGGTGTCTATTCAACATGAACAGGTTTTGCCACCTGTAGCTGGTTAGAGTGTGCAACATGTTGACCAGTTTCTAGCCTGGCTAATGTTGGGACTCACTTCTGGCATGAAGCATACTTGTAATATCGGCTTTACATGTGTCTCGAATCCCCCTCATGTGTCTCGAATCCCCCTGTGAGAACTCTATGTATTCCTATATGCCTGCCAGTATATACCCAGCTCCACACATCACTAAACACTCTGAAGCAGTCAGTGACATTAATTAAGTTTGTGTGTTGTCCAGCAGTGTGCACTCTGCAAGGTAGAAAACTACCCTGACCAGTGGCACGCAAGGTGCATGCCCTGCTCACCCTACCATTAATATCCCTCTTGTTGTGAAGTTCATAATGGGCTACAAATTGTTATCAACTAAAATAACACAGTAGTTAGCGGTCAATGACCTGTTCATATGGACCAGCGCACCCAACCCATGTCAAGTGAACACACCATTATGGAACTAGCGCCAGCCTGCATGGTTCCTTATTGACAACTGGCTTTCACGGCTTTAAAGGGTCTGTTCCACATCTTAACCCTACTATCAGTCCAAAACTACTGGAACCATGATTCATTGGGCCACACCACATGTTGTCAGTCCTCCATGGTCCAATTACTAATGTAACAAGCTCAGCTGAGGTTCTTTGTCTGGTGTCATATTGTTAATAGGGTCACTGGTGGGCCCTCTGTTCCCATATCACATGTAAATTAAAGAGAACTTCACTGACTTTTTGTATATGCTGCATGACTGTACTTCCTGCATTTAATGTGGATGTGGATATGATTTGAGATGTCGTCGTGCTCAGGCTCAGCTACTGTGCTGTACATAGTGAGTGATAATCCCTTCCATGAGATATTCCCTGTACATTGATGGAAGAATGTTGAATGTCCGCACAACTTCACAAATAGAATGTCTCATCTGTGGGGCACCCACTATGGGACCCCGTTCAAACTCTCATAAACAACATCACCTTGCCATGAGAAGTCTTAAGGTGCCCATACACATTACAATTATTGTATACAATATCGCATCTCATCGCATTTCGATTTTGCGATGAGATGAGATCTACTACAAAAAGGATGTGCAGCACATACTTTTGGTACTAGAACTCATCTCATAGCAAAACCGAGATGCGATGAGATGTGATATTGTATACAATAATTGTAACGTGTATTTATTTATTTATTACCAGTTTCTTATATAGCGCAGCACATTCCGTTGCATTTACAAAGGAGAAAGTGATACAACAGAGTATTTACAGACAGTCAAAAGGTAGGAGGGCCCTGCTCGCAAGCTTACAATCTATATGGAAATGGGCACCTTAACTGGTTACAAGCTGACTCTTGAAATGTCATATTACAACTGATACAGATCTGGGCATTTCCGTCAGAAAAAGAGGAAAGTCAGAAAAAAGCATTTGGTATATCTGCATGCATATATTTCTATTTTATTCTTTTTCCAGTCAATGGGCGGTATTCAATGAGCCAGAATCGCCAAGTTTTATGGCGATTCTGTGTTTTTTTCATGTGTGCCGGCGATTTTATGAGCTGTATAAGCGAATCACCCTATTCAATGACCTATAATCGCCGTTGAGGACCGGTGAATGAAGCACCAATCGCCAAATGTAATTCTCTAAAAATCGCCGTTTTTAGTCTATAGGATTTTGCATGGGGAATCGACGGTAGTCGAGGGGAATCGCCAAAAGTGTATTCAATGTGAAGTTGGCGATTCCTTTTTCTTGTTACATATCGCCGTTCCTCACCGAGTGTCCCTCGTCATTTTTTTCTGGTGAACTTTGATAGGAACATGTCAAATAATTGGTTTTAAGTGTTCTATTTAACTGTGCAAGTGTAATGTATTATTATTTGCTGCCCTTGTGTGATGTGATGGTCGTAGAAGTGCTATACAAATATATATTTAATTTTTTGAGGTATTTTTTTTTCTCCCACAAAGCACTGTTCTTACCCATGGTGCACCTCACTTACCCATGATTCTCCTCCCCACCTCACTCCTTCGTTTGCCCTTTGTGCAGATCACCCCGATTTTGCCGGCTGCAGTATTGGAAGCGTTTATTCAGGGTAAATAGCATTTCTCTTGCATTTCACTGCATTTTTTTAAACACTGACGACATTACTGACGCTGTTTTGGGAAACGCAGGGTTGGCTGAGAATCGCCGTTAGGGCCGGCGATTCTCAGCCACGTTGAATAGGGTGACTCGGCGACTCCACACGAATCCCCATGCATGGCGATTCACAGCAAAAAAACGGCGATTGGCAGGCGAATGTAAAATCTGAATCACTGTGACCAACGATTCAGGACATTGAATACCGCCCAATGTGTTATTCTTCTGAAATTATTATTATTAATCATTACAGGGGTGCTTCCATCAACAACCAAATAAATTGGACCATATTACAATAAGGAAAATTTGATTTTCTGTGTTGAGTGCACAAATTACCTTTTCTTGTGTCTTTATCTTAGAAAGAGGGACGGTAGGTACATGTATCACAGTGAAATATATAGTTTAAAATTTTTAAACGAGAATAACATACACACACATTATATATATATATATATATATATATATATATATATATATATATATATATATATCAATGGGGGACGGCGGCACTCAGTAAAAAAAACACAGGAAACGGCTGGATTAGTGTCCCAACGTTTCGAGACCTAGTGGTCCCTTTATCAAGGTGCAGAGGAAGGTCTTCCTCTGCACCTTGATAAAAGGACCACTAGGTCTCGAAACGTTGGGACACTAATCCAGCCGTTTCCTGTGTTTTTTTGTCTGAGTGCCACCGTCCACCATTGCTCTGCATTGTACCTGTTTCCTACGGGGATCCACCAAGGAGGGCACCATCTTTTATACCAGCCCACACCATTTGAGGAGTGCCGCCTCATGAAAATTTATTTTTATATATATATATATATATATATATATACATATATTTATAAAGTCACTTGTGAGCCAGCACCCTCCTGATCCCTGAAGGGCAGATCAGCCACCGCGGTGCCCAGCCAGAACACGATAATAGCCAATTCCAATAGGAGGCACCCAGCGGGTTTAACAGCAAGAATTTATCAGGCAGACACCAGTTTGTGCAAGCTTTCGGGTACTTTTATTCCCCTTCTTCAGGCAGCATACAAAAAACACATACAAATGATAATAACACAGTGCTCACCTTATATACCATACATGTGAAGGCAGCATGCGGCTGGAGGCGGGCATGGCTTCCGGACGCTACACCACAGAGAACTTCCGGGTAATCCCCGACAGTTACTTCCGGGCAGCAGCACGGCTTGTCATTACCAGGGCAACCTGGCTACGCATATAGGTTGATAATAATCAACAATAAACACATAAAACAAAAATACAGATATGTACATTTACAGAAACATCCATAATATACGGGCATGATTTATAATACAACCTAATCAATAATCAAGCATAAACAAAACCTACGTTTGATACAGCATCACAATATATATAATCAAAAGAACTGGCATCATATATCTACAGGTGAATCACGTGAAAGAGATCTACAGTAGTCTAAGACAAAAAAATATTTAAATTCAGGTGATCATTGAGTCCTCATGGTTTAACCGTATCTAAGGTAAATATCCATTTGTACTCCAAGCGAAGTAATTGCTTATGTCTGTCACCTCTCCTTTTATTGGGAGTGCCTTCAAGTTTTGCACTAGTTCTGAATCCATTTCAAAGTATGATAGCAAGAGATATTACACTTTGTGCTGGTGCATATGAGATGATACCTTATATTGTGTATTATGTACAGTATATGATATACAGTAATATTATTATTATGCTCCTATTCATTGCACATGTGCATGGTGTCATCCCACTAAGATTAGTGCTGGTACTATTTACCACCTTATGTTTGCAATCCACAAGATTCCTAAAGTCATTTGACCATCAAGCCAGTAATAATTGTGTAGGAATGGAGGTACTTATAATAAGCAAATTAAGCAAATTCCACGGTGTCAAAGTATGGTTGTTGCCACTTACCATTACCTGGCAAACAGAATAAATGAATATGAAAAATGCGCACCTTTCCCACTACCCTCTGTTACAACACTTACCATTACCTAGCAAAGTAGTGACACTGTTTATAGATTATATTGCTACTGATAATCTGTAAATTAGTATACATATTTGGATCCTGGCAAACTGTTTCCTGTACACATTACATTAAGGACCTTATGCAGGTCTGTTCGCACGTGGCCGATGTTTTGTCTTTGCGCATGTGCATTTCTGCGCATGTCCATGCATCCAACCTTGTGGCTGCTGGGCGTGGGGCGGCAGTGCGTTCCATTAGCATATGGGAACGCCCAGATTTTCATGAGCGTTCCCATGAGAACGCTGGGCATTCTTATGGTAATGAGCTGATGACACGGGGCAGGGGGCGGGCAGCTTACATCACCGGATGTCAGCTGCCCACCAACTTCCCTCAGAATGTGCACACAGTTCTAAGTTTGTTCTGAGCAAATTCAATAGGATGAGAGATAGTGACAAATAAAGCTCTATTTGTGCTCATCATTCAGACTATGAGGATGATTCTGGTTGACACGCAAAGCTGCGAATGTCATCTATGTGCCTCCTGCACGAACACCCACACCTGCTTGCACGCCGAATATCCTCACCGCATGTGAATGGATGTTTTCATAACCATCCATTCGCAGCCTTGCATGCAGGATCCAAATCATTTGATGGTCACCTCTCTGGTGTCTTAGAGCTGCTGGCTCCCCAACAGTGCATGTTTTTGAGGTCTCCTTACAGAAACACAAGTGAAATAATTAGGTATTCATGTGGATCGGTTAAAATGTGTCAGTGAATAATTAGTGCACCTGTGCACCTGCCGGGTGACCTGAAAATCGCAAACTGTTGGGGGTCCTCGAGGACCAAGTTTGGAACCACTGCTTTAGAACAAAGGAGTAGGTGATTTACAAATACTGTATAACTCGCTCCAGTAACATTTATGAAGTTATTTTAATTTGCAGGAATCATTGCTTTAGGAATGAGAAAGGTACTATATTGATATTTAGAAAATTTGTATGTATTTTGCATAATTATTTGCAATGGAATTTCAGAATGTTTTGGTATGACGTTTCATTTTTACTCTTTGCCAATAATCAGGAGGGTCTGACATTACTCAACTTAAATATAACTATATTCCATTACTATATAATTGATACGTGATTAATGAAACAACATATACAGTAATATCTTTTCTATTCACAAATTGCACCATATTCTCCAATGTTGTCTTTGGTAATTCAGCTCATACGCTATAGTTAAAACCACTCTTAAGGGTAAGGCTCTGCTGATAGGCCAGTGCTTTGTATTTATATCCCAGGACAAAATTTGACAGTTAGTGATAGCAGGATCCAAATAATCTGACAGTATGTTTTGAAGTGTAGGAAACGAAGACAAATGCGATGAAATTACACCAATTGGACTTGCCTGAATTTAAACCCAAAATCTCTATGATGTGAAGCAGTACTGTTAACCATTACACCAACCATGCTGTAAATGTTACTGTACTGTACTGCTAACCATTGCACAAACTAATGTAAACCATTATGCAGTATATACAGTGCTATTTTTGTAGGAAAATAGGTTCAGGAACTGTGGGCGGGGGCAGAAAGTGGGCGGTGATATGGGAGGAGCTACAAAAGGGGTGGGGCATTACATAAAAAAAGAAGAAAAAAAAGAAAAACATAATTCCTCACTCCGTCACGCTTATTATGCATATGCCACACAGAGATTTCCATTATACATATGCCCCACACCATGATGCTCCATTATACATATGCCACACACCGTGATGCCCATTATACATATGCCACACACAGTGATGGCCATTATACATATGCCACACACCGTGATGGCCATTATACATATGCCACACACCGTGATGGCCATTATACATATGCCACACACCGTGATGCCCATTATACATATGGCCCACATCGAGATGCCCATTAAACATATGCCCCACTCCGTGATGCCCATTATACATATGCCCCACTCCGTGATGCCCATTATACATATGCCCCACTCCGTGATGCCCATTATACATATGCACCACTCCGTGATGCCCATTATACATATGCCCCACTCCGTGATGCCCATTATACATATGCCCCACTCCGTGATGCCCATTATACATATGCCCCACTCCGTGATGCCCATTATACATATGCCCCACTGCGTGATGCCCATTATACATATGCCCCACTCCGTGATGCCCATCATACATATGCCCCACTCCGTGATGCCCATTATACATATGCCACACACCGTGATGGCCATTATACATATGCCCCACTCTGTGATGCCCATTTTACATATTCCACACACAGAGATGCCCATTATACATAAGGCCCACACAGTGATGCTGCCCATTAAATATAACAACAAGATGCCCATTATACAATAACCGCAGTGAGAAAAAATAAAATTGCATTACAAATTTGTAGAACATTCTTTCTCCATACCAGACAATTGCAGCCAGGATCAGAATCCAGTGTAACTGGGCTCACTGCTCAGGCAGATGGAGGAAGAAGGCACTTCACAAGTCAGGGCAGGCAGCAGGTGGGAGAGCGTCCTCAGGTTAGGCAGGCTGGCAGGTGGGAGAATGCGTCACAGGTCCACGGACGGGAGAGCGCGCATCCCTGCCACAAACTGAGATGCCCATTATACATATGCCATACAATGTGATGCCCATTATACATATGCCCCACTCGTGATGCCCATTATACATATGCCATACACCGTGATGCCCATTATACATATGCCCCACACAGAGATGCCCATTATACATATGCCATACACAGAGATGCCCATTATATATATATATGCCCCACTCCGTGGTGCCCATTATACATATGCCCCACTCCGTGGTGCCCATTATACATATGCCCCACTCCGTGGTGCCCATTATACATATGCCCCACTCCGTGGTGCCCATTATACATATGCCCCACTCCGTGGTGCCCATTATACATATGCCCCACTCCGTGGTGCCCATTATACATATGCCCCACTCCGTGGTGCCCATTATACATATGCCCCACTCCGTGGTGCCCATTATACATATGCCCCACTCCGTGGTGCCCATTATACATATGCCCCACTCCGTGATGCCCATTATACATATGCCCCACTCCGTGATGCCCATTATACATATGCCCCACTCCGTGATGCCCATTATACATAAGGCCCACACAGAGATGCCCATTATACATAAGGCCCACACAGAGATGCCCATTATAGATAAGACCCACACAGAGATGCCCATTATAGATAAGGCCCACACAGAGATGCCCATTATACATCAGGCACACACAGAGATGCCCATTATACATCAGGCCCACACAGAGATGCCCTCCATACCAGACAATTGCAGATGGAGGCAGATGGAGGAATAGAAAGGGCTGACCTGGGCTGCCTGCCCAGGTCAGGGCAGGCAGCAGATGGGAGAGCGTCCTCTGGCAGGCTGGCAGGTGGGAGAATGCGTCCCTGCAGTGGGCGGACAGGTGGACGGCCGGGCAGACAGGTGGACGGCCGGGCAGACAGGTGGACGGCCGGGCAGACAGGTGGACGGCCGGGCAAACAGGTGGACGGCCGGGGCGGGCGGCCGGGCGGGTGGACGGCCGGGCGGGTGGATGGCCGGGCGGGCATCTCGGCGTCCACGGGAGTTGTAGCGCTGCGGGCGGGAGTCACCATGGATGCGCACCATGGACATCATGTGCGTGCATCCATGGTGTCGGAGGGCAGGGGGCGTGCATCCATGGTGTCGGAGGGCAGGGGGCGTGTCGCACGAAGCTGCAGCGCATCCACCCGGCCAGTGCTGGGCAGCCGGGCCTAATTGAGCTTCCGGAACGCCGTTCCTGCTGAGGACATATTTGAACAGAACTGCAGGAACGGCGTTCCGGCCGAAAAATACCCCTGAGTGTATATATAGGAATTTTCAAAAAAGATATATTGAGGAAAAACACAATATATCTTTTTTGAAAATTCCTTGGAGTGCCATGATTTTCTACAAAGTCTACACATCTCCATTCAAGGGCACCGGGGTACCATAACCACCGCCGGGAGAGTGCCAGGCCGCCACCCCCCATATATATATATATATATATATATATATATATATATATATATATATATATATATATTACAGATGGAGTCACTGTCGGATCGCCAACCGCCAGCCCCGCCAGACACTGGAAGAAGACATGCACGCATGAGACGCTCACAAGTCCCCTTCTGACAGAGTTCCCCATCGATCCCTGCCACCTCCCCGTCGCTGGACGCTGGTCTGTGCCACCTCCCCGCACTCCCCCCTAAGCCTGTCCATCTCCCTGAAGCGGAGATCGTCAGGGTTCCTGTCCCCTGCTGCCCCAAAACTGGGATGGCCATGTGTGAGACGCTTGTGCATCCCAGTCAGATGGAGCGCCTCTCCGCCGGCGATCGCCAGTGGGGCATTCTGGTGAGCCCTGGCGCTGGCTAAGAGGTGCTTCATCTATATAGCCAATGTGTGGTAACAACATTATCCAAAATACTACAAGAAAGTGTGGCAGATTTAGGTCATGTGCACAGCTGCAGGTCAGTGGTATCCCAAAAAAGGGTATTCCTTTCCCCTACACCAAAATACACCAACAGAAAGAACTGGGAACAACTTAACCGTGCTGAGAAACGTTCAAATGAACTTCTGGAGTGTTTCTCCTGGTGGGTGAAATTATTCGGTACTTATGTATTATCTGGGCTCCCATGTTAAATGCACCCCATTTTTTCATACCCCTACTATCCAACTACGCATGGAGTTGTTTTTATATAGTGTGGCGAGCGCAGCGAGCCACCGTGCCCGAAGCGTGGCGAGCGCAGCGAGCCCCGCAAGGGGACGCGGTCTCATAAGAAAAATGGGAGCCCAGATATTACATAAGTACCAATTATTCTCCCATATGGCCCATAAATCCCAAAAAACAAAGTTATCAAACAATGTGAAGTACAATTTAATATGATGGGGATTAAAAATACAATCATTAAAATACAAGGTGCAAAAGTGCAAGTAGTAAATAGATCCACTAATGTCTTGTGCAGTCAGTATAAGGATAGGTACAATTTACCAATGGAGGTGGAACTGCAAAGTGACAGTTCAAATAGACTGGTTCAAATGTTCCAAGGCAAATACTGCTTCCCAGTCCTAGGTCTTATCCTCCTAATCAACAATTCTGTACCCACTCCGTCTGCTGTCAAGCACAGTCTCCAAACCGACACGTTTCCTCCCTAAATCTGGGGACTTTGTCAAGGTTCACAAAAGGATGTGGGTCATGCCTAGGCTGCCTTTCCAAAAGCCCCCTCCACACTGGGATTCTTTCCCATGTTTCTCAGTGCGGTTAAGTAGTTCCCAGTTCTTTCTGTTGGAACATTGTCCAAAATTTCCAAAACTATAGTGCTACGCATCAGACACATTTTTTATGTTTATACTGTATACTATATCAGTTATTTCCAGATGGTATTTATTTTGTTCTGTGTGAGATATATACCGTATATACTCGAGTATAAGTCGACCTGAATATAAGCCGAGGCACCTAATTTTACAACAAAAAAACTGGGAAAACTTATTGACTCAAGTGGGACCCTCACTCGAGTATAAGCCGAGGGGGGCTTTTTCAGCATAAAAAACTTTTCTGAAAAAGTAGGCTTATACTCGAGTATATATGGTACTTGCTTTGAATTTTAAACAAAATTATATGCACAATCAGAAACAATAAAAGGCACTGTTAACTTTAAATCACTTAGTGACCCCCAGATTAGATTTGGATGAAAAGAGTGATGAGATTTTTCAATTAGGGGCAGAAAAATCACAGCACCTGTGTCTATCCCTTTAATAAAGAAATACGTTGATGAAACAGAATGCATCAGTATAATTTTAGTTACCAAACTATCAAAACAATTGAATTCATTGATTAAGTATGCAGAATAAATAAAACATTAATGTCTGCAATAATTCAAGGTTACTGTCAAGAAAACAAGAAATATTTGATAACAATTTAAAAAGCTTGCCAGCCGAACATTGATAAGAGACACATGCTTCATCCACTATGCTGCTTTGTTGACAGTCTCTCTGGCTGATGGTAAAGGCTATTTGCGTTTTATGGGCAGCTATTTTTCTGTAGAAATTACATGAACAGAAATAAATATTTTGCTTTCCACTTTGTGTGGCAGGAGTTTATGGTTATATACGTATGGTTGCTGATGGACATGCTACATCAATGTAATGTTGTCAGCTGAATAAGGTCGGTCCAACTGCCTGGAGTCCCAACTCCTCCTCTAGGGATTAGGGCCCCTATTCAGATCTGTTCACAGTACAAATTTGTTCTCAAAATGGTGGGCAAAACCATGTGCACTGCAGGTGGGGCAGATGTAACGTGCAGAGAGAGATACATTTGGGTGGAGTGTGTTGAAACTGAAATCTAAATTGCAGTGTAAAAATAATGCAGGCAGTATTAGCTCTGCACAGAAACAAAATAGCACACCCAAATCTAACTCTCTCTGCACATGTTACATCTGCCCCACTTGCAGTGCACATGGTTTTGCCCATTTTGAGAGCAAGTTTGTACTGCGATCAGATCTGAATAAGGGCCTAGGTTCCAGGATGTGCACTTGAAATACACAATGGGGGGTATTCTGGTTGATTCACGAACTTACAAGTCCACCAAACCCCACCTTGTGAATGGTGGTCTGGCCGCCACCCATTTGCATGGGAGATTCGCTCACAGGGCCTGTGAATGGATGTTACACAGTAACATCCATTCGCAGCCTTGGGGGATCCTCGATGGTTGGTGACCATCGAATGATGACGAAGTCACTTATATATGCATGGACGCTCTGGAGGAAGTGGACGTGCAGCTGACATCTGGTGATGTCAGCTGCCCTACCACTGCTCTTCATGCTCTAGTCCAATACTGTTGACAGTTCAAAAGTTCCATAGCCAGGTTGAATGCCAGGTCAATATTCATGTTAAGGGCAATAATTTGTAATTAGAATTAGGAAATTGCTTTTTGTCATAGGCAAAGGCTATTTTGCAGCTAAGGCAAACTTGCACTAACTAGACACAATTAGAACCATTATTATGCACAGATCGATTTCAAAATACAATAAGCTTAATCCAACAGTTTCTTTCCACATTATATCAGTAATTACCACATATTTATTGGTAGAAATTATCTTGATAGGTGTGTGATGGAGCAGTCAACATGATGAATTATTTAACTAGGTATTGCATATTAACCAGGTAGCATAGCAGGGTGTGAGGCAACACAGAATTAATGCAGGACCATGCAAGGGAGACCAATCCTGTCAGAACTATGGTAATACAAGTGGCATACAGTGTTTGTAGTAGGAATAAGCAGGTCCAGTTCTCAGAGAACGGAACTCACTTGAACTTCCTGTTCAGAGCCAAGAACCAAGTCCAGCTCAGTATTTCTTGCAGACTCAGAGCCTGGAAGCACAACATCATCAAATCAAATTTATTGTCACTACAACATTAAAAAAATGCATAAGTGAAATTTGCAAGGAAGAAAAAGAAGAGAGAGAAATAAATACTCACAATTCACATGCTACAATTAAAACTTAAAATAACAGATGGTAAAAAAACTGTTCCACAACCGACTAGTACGGCAACCTAAGCACCTGTAACGTTTTCCAGAGGGCAACAGGGAGAAAAGAAAAGAACAAGGATGGCTAGGATCTAAAATAATTTTATTAGCCTTAACTTTTCCCCTCTTTAAAAAAGTGTCTGCCATCCTAGGCAAGGGTTGGCCAATGACTTTTTATGCGGCCTTGACTATCCTGTCTAGGGATCTCCAATCAGAGCACTTAGAATTCCCATACTATACCCCCATGGCAAAAGTCAACAGACTCTTGATTACACAACAATAAAAATTCATAAGTATTGGCCTAGATAATCCTGCTGCTCACAGTCTCCGCAGAAAAAAAAGGCGATGCTGAGCCTTTCCAACACCTATAGCGGTATGTGAGGACCAAGACAGATCTTCAGTAAACATAGTCCCCACAAATGTAGTATTATGCTGCTTTCCCATTGCAGACCCGTTTTAAGGTACAGGTAATCTTAAACAGTATTTAGCATTCCCACTGCAGCAGATTACAGTTTTAAATGCCATTTAAGTACCATTCCCATTGCAGGTAAAACGTTTTAGCTCTTCAAAACGTTTTTACAGCACAAATGAGTGCCTGTGACTTTAATGGGCCAAAATCTCTGTTACATATATCTTTCACCAAAGTAGTGCGTACACACTGAGCTATTTTCCCCAAAGAGCAAGAGATTTTCAGCAGGTGAAAGACTTTGCTGAAAATCTTTCATTATAAACGGTTATTTACATAAAGAGCTGGGTTTGAATTCCATTGGTTCCATATTTACGTTACTGGCAGTGACACGGGGTGGGGAGTATGCGGCCGCCAGCGAGTAGTTCCACAGAGGGGGGGGGGGGGGGACGGGGTGATGTGTGTGCAGCCACGCCGCTCCGACAACGTGGCGCGGTGAACGGTCCACGGGTGGGGGGTGCGGGCGCCGGAGCAAGTCAGCTGTGGTGCAGTGTGGCTCAACTGGCTTTAGGGTGGACGGGGTGCGGGTGCCAGTCACCTTGCTCCACGCCACTGACCTGCTCCCAAGTGCCGGCACTGATTGCTTATTATATTTATATGCCCACTGCCACCAATGTATATTTAAATGCAAACTGCCTATATATATATATATATATATATATATATATATATATTTATATAGTTGGTGCTAGCCAGTATATACAGTATATATTCACCACATTGGTGGCAGTGGGCATATCAAAATAAAACATTGGTGGGCAGTGGTGCCAATAATATATACATTGCTGGTCTGTGCAGCAATGTATATATGTACTGGCTTAAATATATTACATTGGTGCCCAGTGGTATCAGTAATATATAGATTGCTGGCATGTGCCAGCAATCTATATATTACTGGCTTAAAAAACACATTGGTGCCCAGTGGTGCCAGTGATTATATACATTGCTGGCATGTGCCAGCAATGTATATATTAATGGCTTATATATATACACATTGGTGCCCAGTGGTATCAGTAATATATAGATTGCTGGCATATGCCAGCAATCTATATATTACTTGCTTAAAAAATGCATTGGTGGCCAGTGGAGTTTACATGCTCCGAGTCACTCCACACTAGCAGAGCAGCCAGCCGGGGGCGGGGCGTTCTGCTGGGGGCGGGGCGCTCCGCCGGGCTGTGTGGCCTGGCCGGGGAGACGCAGCAGATCCGATGAGCGGCAGCGTGGGCACGGCGGCGGGGTGAGTATATGCACCAGTGGGGGCGACGGGGGGTGTGGACGGCGGGGGGGTGGGTGTCAGCCGGGGGAGGGAGCAGCCGGTCAGCTGGGCTGAAAGTCTCTGATCTTTCAGCCTGGCTGCCATACACACCTGGCGATGATGGCTCAAATATGAGCCTTCATCGCCAGACGTGCTGGTAAAACCAAAGAATACCGTTTAAGATGCATTCCCATTGCACCTTAAACGGTAGATTACCGGCTAAAACCCTGCTTGGAAAACGGGTTGAAATACCGTTTAACTTTAAACGGTATTTCAACTCTGGCGCTTTCCCACTGCAGCCTTAAACGGTATTTTGCCCTCAAAAATATACCGTTTTAAGGCTGCAGTGGGAAAGGGGCATGAGTAACCCTCTCCACCTTGCCAATTAAAACCTGCTGTCTGTTTAACTTCTGGATCTTCTGAAGTTTATGACCATCTCCCTTGTCATTTTACCATTTAGGAGTAAGTTATTAACCTCTCCCCATTTAATCAATTGCTGCACCTCCATTCTATAACGCTCCCCCCCACCCTCTGATCAAACCCACTACTGTGGTATCATCAGCAAATTTAACAATGAGTTTGGACTTGTTTTGAAAAGCAATCTGAAGTGTACAAAGAGTATAAAAAGGGACTCAAGACACACCCTTGGGGGACACCTATGTTTAAAGCAAGTTCTGATGAGAAGGTAGAACCCATCCTAACTGACTTTGGATCAGTTAACAAATCCAACAGCCAATTACAAATGGGAACATTAAAACCTATTTCCCGAAGCTTCACAATCGACACCGCAGGCACAACGGTGTTAAAAGCGGAGCTATAATCCACAAATAATAATCTAACATTGGAGTCCTTGTTCTCCAAATGACAGAGAATTCTATGAAGAACAATAAGAGCAGCATCGTCGGTTGATCGATTTGACCTATATGCAAATTGATAACGGTCAAATCCCACCGGTATGACACCCTTAAGGTGATTCATAACCACTCTCTCAAAACATTTCATAAGTAAGGAAGTGAGGGTAATCGGGCGGAAGTCGTTCAAACCAGATACTCCCACTGATTTAGGAACAGGAACAGTTGTAGTGAATTTAAAACATTGTGGGACAACACAATATGCTAATGATAATTAAAAAATCCTGCTAATTGGTCAGCACAGACACGTACTTATAACTCGGATAATTCCAGTGGGGAATCTGACTGATTATAGATTTTAACTGCAGGGATCGGGTTCCCCTCCTCAAACCTTGAATAAAATTTACAAAACTCATCCACCGAAGGCCCATTCATTTTACATAAACCAGTATTGGAACCACTGTGGTTCTTAATATGCTTCATCCCATGCCACATTGATCTCACATCCCCAGATTCATTAAAATGGCCTTTATTTGTTTCCAAGTAGGCTTTTTTTGCCAACTGAATGCCCCTTTTTAAAATTTGAACGAACAACGTTATATGCTGCTATATCTTTAGCTTTAAACGCCCTGTCTCTTAGTCTTAGCAGGAAACGAACCTCACTATTTATCCATGGCTTCTCATTTGGAAATAAGTGTATTCTCTTTTCCCTGTAACACCTTCTATACAAAATTTAAGGTACATCAAAACCATAAAAGCTAGTGAGTCCACATCGATGCTAGGACCACGGGTTGCCTCCTCAACAAATAATAATCTAACATTGGAGTCCTTGTTCTCCAAATGACAGAGAATTCTATGAAGAACAATAAGAGCAGCATCGTCGGTTGATCGATTTGACCTATATGCAAATTGATAACGGTCAAATCCCACCGGTATGACACCCTTAAGGTGATTCATAACCACTCTCTCAAAACATTTCATAAGTAAGGAAGTGAGGGTAATCGGGCGGAAGTCGTTCAAACCAGATACTCCCACTGATTTAGGAACAGGAACAGTTGTAGTGAATTTAAAACATTGTGGGACAACACAATATGCTAATGATAATTAAAAAATCCTGCTAATTGGTCAGCACAGACACGTACTTATAACTCGGATAATTCCAGTGGGGAATCTGACTGATTATAGATTTTAACTGCAGGGATCGGGTTCCCCTCCTCAAACCTTGAATAAAATTTACAAAACTCATCCACCGAAGGCCCATTCATTTTACATAAACCAGTATTGGAACCACTGTGGTTCTTAATATGCTTCATCCCATGCCACATTGATCTCACATCCCCAGATTCATTAAAATGGCCTTTATTTGTTTCCAAGTAGGCTTTTTTTGCCAACTGAATGCCCCTTTTTAAAATTTGAACGAACAACGTTATATGCTGCTATATCTTTAGCTTTAAACGCCCTGTCTCTTAGTCTTAGCAGGAAACGAACCTCACTATTTATCCATGGCTTCTCATTTGGAAATAAGTGTATTCTCTTTTCCCTGTAACACCTTCTATACAAAATTTAAGGTACATCAAAACCATAAAAGCTAGTGAGTCCACATCGATGCTAGGACCACGGGTTGCCTCCTCAACAAATAGGTCCCAATCCATACATTCCAGACACCCCTGCAGACCCAACAAAGCCCCATCAGGCCAAACCGTAATATTATTAACAACTGGCCCAGACTTTTTAAATACTGGAAGGTATTTTGGAACTAGGAATAATGAAGAATGATCCGACTGCCCAATATTAGGACACAAGGTAGTCCTGTTACCCCTGTAAGCGTCTCTGATGTTCGTATATTTTGGGAGTACCAGTTTTAGATTAGCCTGATTAAAGTCACCGGCAACAATAAAGGCATACTCCAGATAGGCAGTCAGTAATTTGGAAATAGCATCAAACAAGGTGTCCAGAGCTATAAAAACATTGGCCTGTGGCAGTATGTAGACTGCAGCCACAAAGACCACAGAGAACTCCTGTAGCAGGTAGAATGGCCTATGCCTTAACAGGACATATTCCAAATCAGCTGAGCAAAAGTTCTTAATTAGGCCTACATCCGAACACCAGTTGTTATGGGTATATATACAAAGGCCACCACCTTTCTTTTTGCCAGATTCTGATGTTCTGTCGGCTTTAAACTAAGTCCTCCCAGGCAACTCAAATGGGCCGACAGAATCACCAATACCCAGCCAAGTCTCAGTGAATATCAGTAGAGAACAGATATTTAATTGCCGGTAACAGCCTATCCTCAGCCTAATCTCATCCATTTTGTTAGAAATACTAGGCAGAGAGGGTTTAAATAGCTGACACCGTAGTCTAGACCTATTACCCCTCTTCTGCTTTCTTAGCCTCCGTGGATGCCTTGGGTGATGCAGATAGAATAGCTTTCCCACATTTGGATTCTATATAAATTTCCCTGGTGATCTGCGCCATCTTCACTCCTGCATTGGAGAATGTACTTGACGGACGTGTGTCTACTGTGTTTCTGGGGGTGGCATGAGGTGGGTTGTCTATCTGCTGTATCAGTTCAGGGGTGCCCTGTCTGCTACATCAGTATAGAGGTGCTTCGTGTTGATAGAAATGGAGGACAAACTATTGAATGATCAGGAACCACTACCACCTATTAGTGCTGAAGTTGCTGCACTTAGTCATGACATTGACAATGCAAGTCTGTCAATGTATTCTGCGAAGGCCAATGCCCAATGGCATAGAGGGGATGTAAAATCAAAGAACCAAATTTTTAATAAATAAAAATTAAATAAAGTTAGCTGATGAGAAATGTAAAATTTACAATATGCCATTCAAGGAAAGGCGAAGGTCTTGGCCCGTGTTAATGACTGGTGGTTCTGCATCTCATAATGTAGATGTACTGTAAGCCCTCCTCCCTGTAGAAAAGTAAAAAAAATAAAACTTGTTAAGGTAGTAACCAACCGTGTGTTCTGAAATATCATCAATCCCCAAGGAGCGTCTAAGTGTGTCCACGGTGCGATGTATGGGCCTGACTGCCATTTGCATGCCCTCTGCAAGTGTTTGGAGAAGTAGCATCAGTCAATGTGCTGACATTGACATTGAAAGGGTGGTTTTGTCAAAACCAATACAGATCAAAAATAAGAAGGAGATCCATATCCAAAACAAAAACACAAAAGGTACTTGTTTCCTAGCACGGCGACACCGATTTAGATCGGGGTGGTCGTGTCGGAAAAATCGGGTCGATGGCATCGCATGCGATTTGGTCGCATGCGATGCGATCGACGCGACCGACCGATTTTGGACCCGATTTTTTTCATTGAATCCAATGTAAATTGGGTCCCTGGGACCCAATTTTACATTGGATTAAATGAAAAAAATTCCCAACCCCCCCAAATGTAAGCGCGTAAACTCCAGCCCACGATAGACGACAACCCGAAGCGTGGCGAGCGCAGCGAGCCCGCGCGGGGCGGCGGTACGCGTCCTCCGACCTTTTCATGCCCTACTATCCACTAGGGCGTGGAGTGAGAATAGAATAGTGTGGCGAGCGTAGCGAGCCACCGAGCCCGAAGCGTGGCGAGCGCAGCGAGCCCCGCGAGGGGACGCGGATACCTTCACAGGTAAACGCGTCCCTTCGCGGGCTTCACAGGTGTCCGCGTCGCCACGGACACCTGTGAAGCCCGCAAGGGGACGCGTATAACTGTGAAGGTATCCGCGTCCCCTCGCAGGGCTCGCTGCGCTCGCCACGCTTCGGGCTCGGTGGCTCGCTGCGCTCGCCACACTATTATATTCTCACTCCACGCCCTAGTGGATAGTAGGGCATGAAAAGGTCGGAGGACGCGTACCGCCGCCGCTCGCCACGCTTCGGGTTGGCGTCTATCGTGGGGTGACGACGGGGACATCTATAATGTGAAATGGGTCATATTGGCCCATTTCACATTTTTTCACAATTTTTCACCATTTCAATGTTAAAAAATATTTTAACATTGAAGCCTATGCAAAAATCGGGGGCATCGCGTCGCATCGCGTCGGGACCAATGTTAATGGTCCCGACCGACGCGATGCCCCCGATATTTTAACTTTCCCGACAAGATTTCAATGTTAAAATATTTTTTAACATTGAAGCCTATGGAAATATCGGGGGCATCGCGTCGGTCGCGTCGGGACCAATGTTAATGGTCCCGACCGACGCGATGCCCCCGATATTGTATCCTAGCCGGCAAAATGGACCTGATTTCAAAAGAAATCGGGTCCATCGGGGGTAATCGTGTCCCTTAATTAAGGGACACGATTACTCCAGATTGTGGCCGTGCTAGGAAACAAGTACCACACAAAATCTTAAAAATGGCCGGTGATTAACCCTAAGTATATTTTGCATTTTTCAGGTTAGAAATAATTATTTAAAAAATGAAATGTTTGTATTATGCCAATTGTATTTGGCACTGGTGCTACCCGAGAAGGGAATGTATCACCAGTTGTACGGCCTCATACACTATTATTTCTGTTTGTTTTGGTTTTGGATGTCTATTATTAGAATTTACAGTTTTCACATTTATTTCTGTTACTGTTTGGTAATTACATAACCCAGAAGGAATTATAAAATGCTTTAATAAGTCGTATGGATATCTAGGTTTCTATGATTGTATCTATCTATCTAAATATATATATATATGAATTAACCAAAGTAAGTCAAATCTTATTTTGTGCAAGGATCAGTATGCAGATAGTAGCAGTCAAGAAGGCATTATATTTACAGTGCATATTGTTAGCCTTTTCTCAAAATATGTTCAAATGAAGAAAGATTGCAATAGTGAAGTATACAGTATTTTTAAAATTACAAGTTTAATGATAGTAAAATACACTCACATAGTGTGTTATGATATAAAGATCTTTCATAAAGAAAGCTCAGCTGTCACATAAGCATTCACCACTGACATACTAAGTGTTGCAAGCCTCAGTTCCGGCCCTGTGACATCACCGTGTCTCATCCAGTTAATCTATGTGATATATCTGTGTGTACTGCCACAAGTAACCAATGCAGTAAACTCTATATGGCTGCTTTAGATGTTTTTTCATTGTGCTGGGTGTATAGCTTATATCCCACATTTCAACCTTTGTAGTTCACCCAAGATGGCTGCCTTGCCTGGTACACCTGTGGGTGAAATGAGAAAGACTTGGAACTCATTGTTTTGTAAGCTTCTCTCTTTAAAACGCTGCAACTTCCCCATTTTGTTCATTGTCTAGAACCTTTTGTGGGTGGGGTATATAACCTATGGAACGTATTAATCAAAATGACTGCAACTACCCCACATTAAGCTCATTATGTTCACATTTGTCTGTTTGTTTTCTTAATGCTGTAATATTAAATCTCTACGATTCACAATGGAAATCATGCTGCTATAGCATAATACAATATGTGTATTGGTTTTCTTTTATGTGGTCTTCAGATGTGCATTTCAATTGTAATGTATTCTTCCAAGGATCTGCACCACTGGCGAAATGTAATAGGGTCCGAGATCACTGGAGGTGCGGGATGGCAGCAGAACTTGGACATTTTTTAAAGTGGTAATCATTTACAAAGCAAAACCTTGTCTTGCGTGATTGTTACTTTAAAAATGTCTGTGTTCGTCCGTCATCCCGAACCTCGCCCTATTTCATTTCACTGCATAAGTGTAAACTTGCAAGTCCCTCACAGGTATTCCTCTATGTTGCACCAAACACTTATAAGGCCAGTACATTTTTACATTTTATATTTCCTCTATTAGTCCTTTCTTTGTCCTTTTTAGCAATGTTTGATGTCATTATTGTTCATTATCTTGCTAACACTGCTTCCATTGTTTAGTATGAATCAAGATAATATAGACATAGATTAATTGCCATGAGATTTATTTGATTTATACATTACTTAGTCATTCAATAAAAGTTAATTAAATAGCTAATATAAAATGGACACAAAGCACTAAAGAGGCAAAGTGTGTGCCTTTAACCCTGTGCCTTGTATAAATGACCTCCAAATGTTGTTAGACAATTAGTGAATAAATAATCGCGTTGGTACATTTCAACTATGTACAATTTTTATGTGGACCTCTTTCATTTGCGAAAACACATTTTTCTTCATCTGTCAATTATTTTTGCACCAATTGATAAATGTGTTATTTTGCATACTCAAAGGGCAGATGGAATACTACCTCTTTATTTTATCTTGTGCTTGTAAAAGAAGTTGAGAGTCATAATTGTTTTAAGTACATGCATCATTGAAGACAATCAATACGGTATCTGATCAATCATAAAATATTTCAATCTGATTGACTTAAAAAAAATTCACTTTACTTACAAACTGTTCTTAAAAAAAAAAAAAAATTGAAGTAAGTTATAGGATTCCAAGTGTTGTTTTATGAGGTTTATGATTGTACACGGGGTTATTCACTCATAAATTAATTTAATCAATTAAAACAAAAAAAAGTCTTGCTTATTTATGTATTCTTTATGTATATATAAACTTTTCCTGTTTTGTTTGTTTTGTACATAATTAGGTAACTTTGCTTTTTTTTCAATAGAGTAATTTTTTTTATTTTAAAGAAAGGCATTTACATTTCAAAAAGGAATAATAAACAAAACTTTGCTTTTTTTAATGTATTCTTTTTTTTTCGTTTTTTAATTTTTACCAAGGAATTGCATCCCATTGGTTTACTAAAGTCCAAACCACCATAAACCTGACACTAACCCAAATTTTAGAAAACAATAGAACATCTAAGCACCATATTTTTTTTTTACCATAATTGAAACATTAGAATCAATGTATTATTTTTGTATCGGTCGGAGAACCAATGACAATGGAACCAAAGAAAGGAGCTAGGAGAATGAAGAGGAGGATCGACCGCTGCATCAGTGCAACTATGCAGGTCTATATTTTTGTGCAGGATCAGAATGAATGCTTTATGGATTACAGGGGTATATAGATGTTCTGATACAAACATTGCCTTGATTTAGGGCCTGATTCAGACCTGTTCGCTAGGCTGCAAACTATCAAACAGATAAACCATGCCAAATGTTTTCATGGGTGCACCCACCATATTTGTGGGCATGTCCATGAAATGCTGGGCATACCCCTAAGTCCACCCCCTGCCTACCCTCGGCTCTCCCTTCCCGGAGTGAACGCCGTTCAATCCCGGAGTTTGCATAAGTGCATAATAGCACTTCCGCAAACCCTGAATGTGTGCTTATAAAGTGCAGTTCTGTCTCCTACAGGTACTATTTTCTATGTGCCAGCGCTGGCTGTTCCAATGATATAGACAAGACCCTTCTCAATGAAAAGAGTAATTTATTAATTAATAACAACAAATTGTACATCTATCACAAAATTAGTAAAAGTAAAATAAAAAGTAAAAAACGAGCAATCAATTGTAAAATATCACAGGGCTATTAGGTGTATTATTGAGATCTCCATATTTTATGGCTTATTTTTAAATGATGTTGATTTGAATTTGTATATATTACCATCCGTTGTAGTATTCTGGTACAGTTTGTATGTCCAGAGGTGGGGGACAGCAATGTCCAGGATTGCCCTATAATTTCAAGGGCTCAAGCCTCCCTTTAGCCCTTGAAATTATAGGGCAATCCTGGATATTGCTGTCATCCATCTTGTCTATATCATTGGAATAGCCAGCGCTGGCACACCCCTTGTTTTTTATCTTTCCATTATTTTGGGTTCGACAACCCAGTGCCAGCAGCTGTTGATAGCGCACCATTCCACTCCTTTTTCTCTACTATTTTCTATGTGTATTTATTGTGGCAGAGACAGCATCTCCCCACATGAGAGTAATGTGGAGACTCCTCCAGACCAGGTTTTGGAAGCAGTAGCAGAATCCCAGGTGTTTAATCAGCAGCACCTGGGATTTCCTGATATAAGGGTTTCCAGGGCAGAGTCACCTTGCTCTTGATGGTGGAATCGCTACCCAAGCTACCCAAGTGGCTGAGAGTGTTTTATCATAGGGACCATCGGGGGGGGGGGGGGTGTCGCTCCGGCGGTCACCCTCTCCACCGAGGGGGGATCGCTCCGTCGCACCACTGGGGGGGGGGGTGGCGGGGACTCCGGCACCACCATGAGCGGGTGGGGGGTGCTGGGTGATGCGGCGCTGGCCGCCGCGATGCTCAATGGGAGGGGGCGGGGGTGATACGGCGAGGGCCGCTGAGTAAGTCCATGGGGGGTGATGTGGCAGCCGAGTCGATCCGGGGGAGGGGGGATGGGGGGGAGAGTTGCCACTCACCTCCATCCACAGGGACCTGCTCCTAACTACCGCCCTGCACAATCGGAGCCTTTCAAGAGTCTGCTATGCTGACAGTGCCTGTATGCTACTGCCTGTAATACCAACTGCATATGGATTTAACCTGCTATGCTCTAACCTGCTGTTAAATAAGTTAACAAAAAAGTCTTCATCTGGGTCCCTGTGTTTGTGATCATTAGAGACAGGATTATATGCAACATAAAAAGCTTGAAATATGCATGCAAATATGCAAGAAAAATACTTAAAGTATGCATTAAAAAGTGTTAAAATATGCTACATTAAATAATAAAAAAAGTAATTTTTCACTTATTTATTTAAAAATCAGCATACAATTAGTTGCAAATAACCCTCAAAAATAGGCCCACAGCATCTGCAGATGTCTAGTGCTTTACACTGGATTTTTTTCTTCCTGGCTGCTACAGCATCCAAAGCTCTTCATGCATCAACTACACGGACCCTCATCTCCAGCGCCGATGGATCAAATGTCAGCATAGCGTGTGAGGGCGCGCAGTGGAAGGATTCCTCCCTGCGCCGCATACTCACTGTGACACGGCATTTCCTCCACGCCACGTGATGTCACAACTCTTCCGCCCGCCTCCTCTGTTGCAGAAGTCTGTCTCTTGGTGTAAAGTCCCAGGCCAAGGGCAGGCAAAGGTTCAGGAGCTTCGTAATGGCATCCGCCCCGACTGACTTTTATCAACATGGATTGGCAGCCTAGAGCAGTGTCAGACATATCGTACATCCAAGGTTCCCCACACTGCGCACATATTGCCCCAGCCTGCACACTCTACCACTACCTGGCCAGCAGCAGCAGGGCAGAGCAGTGCTGTAACTTGCGGGTGGAAAGGGGGCAGGGCCTAAAATATGCACCAATACTAGATTTTAGGTAAAATATGCAATAACCAGTGAGAATGGGCAAAATATGCAAATGCATATGCAAATATGCAAATGCATATAATCCTGTCTCTAGTGATCATTGTCACATTATATGTTATGGCATATGTAACCTCTTCCTATGTTATTTTTATTACATTTATTTGATACAGCCTATAATATATACCACTGGTTCTCAAACCCCACACAATTCATATTTTCCAGATTGGATTGCTTTTGGTAACACCGCTCTAAAAATCCTGCTTTTGGGTAAAGGATGAAGACATAGCACCAGAGTATGCTGTGACCCCTTTGCTCAGCCTGCACCTCATGTCTCAAAGTATTAATACAGTAGACAGACATAGGGCCTGATTCAGACCTGTTCGCCAGGCTGCGTATGAATAATTTCATACGCAGTTTAGCAAAAAGGTCTGAATTAAGCCCCATGTCTGATCAAATAGCCTGGTTACACTTTATTAGTCCCCATTCTCTGTAGTGCATTGTGAATGCATTTTATAAAACCTTATGATGCAATCATAGGAGTTTATTTACGAAGATTGGAGTTCTATTGAAGATGAGATGTTGCCTATAACAGCCAATCAGAACCTACTTCTTATTTATTTAGCACCTTCTAGAACAGTGGATCTCAACCTCCGTCCTCAGGACCCCCATACAGTTCATGTTTTCCAGGTCACCTGTGCATTTTTAAATTGTGACAGTTGGTGATACAGAGGGCAGCTCCTGGTGACCTGGAAAACGTGCACTGTGTGGGGGTCCTGAAGACCGGGGTTGAGAACCACTGTTCTAGAAGATAATATATATAATCTGATTGGATGCCCATAGCAACATCCCATCTTCAATCAAACTCCTATCTTAGTAAATACATCCCATAGTTATGTATTTTTCTGAGATATACCGTCCATAATCCATTGGGTTTGCATAAATCTCTGAATCGGGACCATATTATATATCAATATGAAAAACTGTTCATAAATGATAAAGTAGGCTATTAGTGGTGCACTACTACAGAGTAGGTCTGTTTAGGAATCAGAGGTAATACTGAGTATTCATACAGCTTTTCACATTTATTTTAAAAATATTCAATAGGAATATCAATAATAGGCATCAAATGCACACAGTTAAATGAAATATGCACTTATCTTTCGATATGTGGAGTCAGGATATAAATCCACAAACTCTCAGTGCATTTTGTCCTTTGTCAATACTGCATCATGGGTTATCTTGATATATACATTGGGCGCAGAGCATGTGACTTGCCTAGGGCCTCATTAATTCTTAGACCAGTTCTGGTTCCAACAGCAAGATGGATCTGGCTCTTTATTTTCCCAACTTCCCATATTATAGTATTTTCACTGGGACTAACATCTTGAAACATATGGAATCAATTTTCTATTTAGTATATGTAATGTCACGACCGTATTATCCATAAGACTGACTACACATGAAGGTTTGGCTAATCATTATAGAGTGCATTGTCTTGACCCTCTTGAACTGTATTTTCTGAGGCACTGTAACATGTGGCCTAGGGCTTCAATGGTTAAAGGCACTCTGTAGCAAGGCACACTTGTAGTCAGCTGTGGCTGTGACAGACTACTTCAACTGGGTATCGCTGCCTGTGTGAATACTGAAAGTGTAAATGATTACAAAAGCTCTGTTTCTGTCAGCTGTAATGGGGTAAAAGACTGACGTGCCAGTGAGGACCAAGAAACCCTGACAGCCTAGGGGCTTAGGCATTGGGTAATACAGCCCTGTGTAAAGTTGGTACATTATATTTGGTATTTGTGTAATAGCACAGCGCCCATTACGTAGTTAGCGTAGCATCCCTGTCAGAATCAGCGTAGTGTTCACGCGGCCAGCGTAGTCAGTCAGAAGTAGCGTAGTGTTTGGTCAGCCAGTGTAGTCAGTGTCCCTGTCAGATTCAGCTAAGTGTTCCCGCGGCCAGCTTAGTCAGTCAGCGTTAGATAGTTACCCTAGTCAGTCAGAGGTGAAGTGACTGCGTTATTTCTGACGCTGTTAATTATTGTACTTTGTTAAGTTGCTTTCTTATTATTATTATTATTAACTAAAATCCAGTTACCAGTTAACACATGTTGTCATTACTGTCTCAGATGTATGATATGGCAGGTGTGAATGTGTTTCTGAAACACGCCCACTGTCCACGCCAGCCCGAAGCATGGTGAGCGCAGCGTTACGCGTCCTCCCAACCTTTTCATACCCCCACTATCCACGTCAGCGTGGAGTTGATTTTATACATTGTGGCGTGCGCAGCGAGCCACCATGCACGAAGCGTGGGGCTCGGGCATGGTGGGGCTCGGGCATGGTAAAAACCCCTTTGTGCAGGAGAAGCACGTGCTACCGAACCCCCTAACCACGTCTCTGTGAAGCGGACATGGGCAGGGTTGCCGTACCCTGCCACAATAATTACTGAGATGCAGGAGCCTCTCTGCCGGTGCCCGCATGATCCCCTCTCTGCCGGCGTCCGCCAGCGCAGGGGATCTGCCGGTTACCGTGGCTGTGTGAGAGACGCTCACTAGGCTTGCCATGGATGCTGGGTACAGAGCCATGGACACCGGGGACAGAGCCAGGCTGCCGAGGAGTCACTACGCTAAGTACGCTAACTACGCTAGGCAGCCGTTAGCCTGCCGCGGAGTCACTGCGTTAACTATGCTAGGGAGCCATTGGGCTACGCTGATAGCGTAGCTTAGCCTACTCTGAAAAAATAGCGTAGCCGGGCACCGTGCTATTACACAAGTACCTTATATTTTCTTACACTGCATTATTTCTAGAGATGTGTGGGTTCGAATTTACATGGATTTACTCAATCTCAAATCCGAATCTTATTGGATATCAGCTATAACATGTTTTGGATAGCCAACAAGTCTGAGTAAAACCGAACCACATATCTAATTATTTCATACACAAATATATGTATAATGTGTGTGTGTAATAATTTGTATGGAATTGAAGTTTAACAATTTGCCCTGTACAAAAATATAATTACAATAAAGTAAGAATATATTTAATCATTTGGTAGATGGCTTTTAATTTACTAGAGGGTAAACTCTCTTGTACATTTCCTAGTCAGAGCATCTGGGCCAGATACAATTCTCTGTCTGTGTCTCCATCTGTTAAGGTTTCACATTTGGGACATTTTATATCCTGCCCATCTGTATTTCTGGACCTTGCTGACTCTCTGCATGCATTTGTGTGTATGACCCTTTGATACAATGCCATATATCTTTGTCTGTAACATGCTTATATGATTAACATGGTAGCCTAGCCAATCTTTCTTATTTTAATAAGAGTGTTGATTACCAAGATTATGATGGCCTTGTATAAAGGTTTTTGAAGGCATCATAACATGCCTACTTCATTTATTGATCGCACATTATAACTTTGCCTATGTCGTGACTAAAACTAATGTAGACATTTAAAGACAATATACTGTTATGCAGAAATAGAAATAAAAACTTTGTAGACATGTAAAGAATAATAACAATGTAGGTTATATATTGTCGGAACAATTGCTTACAAGCATTTTATATAAAACTACTAACTCAGTAAATCAGAAATAATGTAATTTATGAAGCTGGTTCAATAAGTAATGTGATAATACCTCCAACGTATATAATGTTCTATTTCATTCTAATTGCCTGCCCGGCTAGAGGAGTCAGACCATTGCTTCCCTCACAGCCATTAGACCATGGGTCTTCACACTGTGACCCTCCAGATGTTGTGGAACTACATGTCCCAGCATGCCCTGACAGTTTTGGCATGCTCTTATAGGAAAAAATGTGGCAATGCATGTTGGAACATGTAGTTTCACAACATCTGGAGGGCCACAGTTTGAAGACCCGTGCATTAGACTGTATCTTGTAAGATGGGGGAAGCGTCAGGTTGGCATAAAAATGTAAAGTATTAATAATATGTTTTTTTACATGTATAAATATATATGAAAAATCCGTCTGGGAGGACCTACCTATTCACCCTTTGACGAACAATTTGTACATTGCATATTAAAAGGGAAGTAGCATTCTATATTCCTAGCGCTATCGTGTTTCCACCTGAATTTGTATTGTGGATCTAAAATTAAGTGAGTTGCTGCAAACAGGCATCATATTGCTGCACAATAAAGATAGGCCACATTCAACCAACTGCATGCATGAGTTGTTATGGTGCTACTTTTATCAGGTACTCAATCATTATCCCTTTAGCCCTCCCCTTATACTGAGTGGTTTACATCTCTTTGGGCCATTGTATAAGCACAGTGCAAGGCAATTTGCCAACAATGGTGAACTTCAGCAAGCCATCATGACCTGGCTTCAGACCCTTGACACTGATTTTTTCTAAGCCAGGATTGATATCTTGGTGTACCAATTGTAATAAATACTTAAACAGGTATGGGGGCTATTCAGAAAAATATTCTGTACCCAAACCATACTATTTATTGTATTATATGTATGGATTGAATACATTTATACTACAGGTATGTTACCTTATTTATTTCGGCATATCAATGATAATGCTAGAGAACATTGTTTATGCCTTAACTTTATTTTTGCTTACAGTTTCTAAGCAACAAAAGCACAGAGGCTATTTGTTACGATTGTAACAACAGACAAATATATCTCAACATTACAATTATACTTCAGGTATGTATGATTGTAATTGACTTTGGAAATGTACAAATATATTATAACTTTTTTAATACAAATATTTTCTGATATTTCTGATAATATTCTGATATTTAATGTTGAGATCAATATATTTGTTGAAGATACACATGGATACAAATCACTGAGCACCATATGTAATTTTCACTACTGTTTATTATTTATGTTACTCAATGGTACCAAGAACTAGTACAAACAACAACTAGTACAACAAAAAAGCAAAAACAGGAAACAGTTCAAACACCGTTGAGGGCATATTTTAACTCTCCTGTCTGAAACTTTTCTTCAATGGGTCTGTACCTTTGACCAATGTCATTCTTTAATTAAACTGTATTTTATTTAATACAATTAAGGTATTTTTTATAAAGCATTAAATGTTCTAAACTTTGTTAAGTTTAATCATTAAACACAATTCATTCCATTTAACCATTTTGTCCATCAGAAAATATCATACTGAAGAATTGTAAATCTAACATGATAAGGTCTTCCAAAGTGATTTTATAGTTAAATAAATATTACTTTGGCTTAACCTATGTAATCTAAAGTAATACTCTTCAACTTCTTGTCACAAATATGAATTCATAATGCAAATATATATTTACATTGGGAAAGACTTGCATCATTGGGTCCGCATAAAATTTAAAACTATAAAACTGTACCAAAAGGATAACCTCTTAGGGCCAATGGTCTCTATCTTGAATGGTGACAAAAGCTATAGATTCATAAACCTATAAATTGAAAAGTGTCCTTCCTGTAAGTTGCACATAATAACTTAGCAGTAATAAACAATACTAAAATAAAGACCTGACACATTATTTGGCATTTCAAATTGTCAGCTATTTATTTTATAAATTAAAAAAAAATTAATGTGTGATGATAAAGAAAACTCAGGTAGATCCAGAAAGACCCAAACAATCTACAACTAACCATAAAAAATATGCATTAAAGTCAACAGAACTCATAAGAGATCAAAAAATCTTTTGAGAAAATAACAACCCAACAATAAACTCTACTGAAATTGTCCAGACAAGTAGCTCCAACTAGGAAAAGAAGGTTGTGAAGAAATTTTATAAACAATTACAAATTAGAACAAATCATGTATGGGCACAATAACTCTCACTTTGTGTACCTAATATTACTATCTATTAGGCCAGTATTAGTATATATGTTACAGTTTGATACCTTTTACAGTGTACTCAAAGCATTGCAGTATGTCAAGTGTACAAAAGCATCTACTGTCATCCAGCAGGTGCGTAGAGATGCTGATTGACAGTGTTAGTTATGAAATGTTATACACATGACTTCAAATAGTATATTGGAAGTTTTTATTAATAAATGTAAATGTCACATTTTCCATATAAAATGTCAGGAAATATGAACATCCCTATGTCTGTAATTTGCTGCTTTATGGAACTAAGGCAATCTTCTTTTCTGCAGAACTCCAAAGAGATCAAAGGTTAAGAAAAAGTAAAAAAAAATATATAGAGAGAGGTATTATAGTGTGCATGCACATTGCATGAATAACTAGAAGTATAACTATAAGCACATTCCACATTTAAAAAAAAACAACATATTTTACTCATATTTTACTTTTATCTAATCTGCTATTTTCTAGGAATTTCTTTGCGGGAAACTAATTCGGAATCCATCCAGTCACAACTTGTGGTGGAGTGTTTTAACCATGCTAAATGCACCATGCCAAATGCAGCATAACAGATCATTTTTTGAGGGTACATCTGTATGTGTGGATCTCAGGAATGTAGTGGTAGAAAATACGATTGCAGTAGAGCAACAGTAGTGGGGCATGTGAGATTATCCTAGGCAGTGAGGACCTGTAGGCATTGCTACCAAATGTACCAAACATGATTGGCCTGCTATAGTTCAGTTTCTAGGCAATATGGCCCCCAGGGTGAAAAGGTAGAATGCACCACCTATCATCCTGGTTTTTTTTTTAAACATATTGCTGTTTTATGACAGAAAGTGGGACAACTGTGTAGAAGTTATCCAGCCTGACATAGGTAACGCAGAATGGTTACTCAGTTATCTCTTGTTCAGACAGATGTAATAAGCCTTGAAAGGTGATAAAGAGGAGAGTGATAAACTACCAGCCTGTAACAAGGCACTAAGGAGCTGATTGGTTGGTATTTTATTACTTTTCACTTTATCACTTTTCACTTGTACAACAAGCCCACCGACTAGACAAATCTAAATAAAATTTCCATGACAAAACCTATGTGGAGCAGCATATTTGATTGATACTCACTGCAAATAATGGTACCAATAGCACCCACTCAGATGCTGGTTGCATTGATCAGGCTGGGTTGGCAAGAAGACACTTTTAATGTGGATTAGCTAAAGTGGAGTAGGCACAATGTGGGGTTTACATCTGGAGAATGTGTTTAATTGGGATTTAACTAAAGCAAATAGAGGCTGAATATCCTGCTTCAAAAACAAGCAACAGCAACTGGAGATAAAAGTATGGCCTACAAAATAGATGTAAATTGTGTACGGATAGGAAAGTTAAACCCGCAATCCCATCCAAACAGCATGTGGAGCAACAGATAGATGGGGAAAAATCAAAATACAATGCTAGATCTGAAGAAACATGTAAAGATCCCTAATGCCGCTCATACGTGCTGTGATGCTGTCCATACATTTTGTACTAGATCGCATTGCATCGTATCTGATACAAAAAGCGTGCAATGTGTTAAAGCAGCAGATGTGATGCAATCTAGTACAAAAAAAGGGGCTGCACAGACTTTGTGTGTATCGTGCATGGGAGCGTGCATCACATTGCACCTATTAATCACTGTTAATCACAGTGTGTATGGGTACCTTTAGTGTTATAGAATATTGGGACTGTAGTCAGGCAAACTGAAGTTAGGGATACATTTTTTTTATTGACTGAAAGGAGGAGAAACTGATCACAAAAGAAAGCAATATCTCTCACTCTTTAATGGGGCCTACACATGGAGTGGTGGGAACTTTGTGCTGAGTGATCTAGCAATGTGTGCTGAAACATCTGTCACTTCTCTTTATCAAGAATAAAGACACACAGGTGATGCCTAGATTTATCATACATGCAGTATAAATCTAGCCAGGCAATAGCGACATGCGGGACCGTGCATCGCCATCGCCAGGGGCCCTGCATACACAGTGATTTGTGCTTAATTTCTAAGCGATCTAGCCAAATCTAGTCAGATTGCTTAGAAAATGTAAATAGGCAAAAATCGCTACATGTATAGGCCCCATAAGGGCCACTAATGCAAACTAAATTTCAAAATGCTGACATGATAGTGACATACTATTCTCAATGGCCATCAAAAGTTATAAGATAAATTGTGAGCAATTCAAGTTTTATTGGGTAAAAATCGATGGTAACACTAGCTCTGTTGATGAAACCTTTGAGTTCAGGTTTGTCTAATGAAATTTTTTTTCTAATACATTTATGTATTGTAGCATTTTCAGACATTAATAGTCTATGAGTAAAAATGGGAAAATGTATTATTTCACAATACAGTATAATTTACTTCTAATATATCAAAAACACCTGTGATCAAAAAAATAGGTACAAACCGTAATGCTTAGCAAAGAGACAGAAGTTAAAGAGTCACACTATCTGCTATATACAATTTCCCTTTCTAATCACATTCATAACATAACCAGCATGAAGTAAAACACGAAGCCTGGGAACAAGTTCACCTTGACTAAGAGATAACATTGAATCATCGACATAAGAGGTGTTAATCACAAAATGAAGAGAACAAGTTAGCCACCTTGCAGAGAATCTCAGTGCTTGTTTTACTTGTTCCAAGGACAAATGATGGTATTTACCACTTTTTCTTCATACTGTATGTCTTTTAAAAATCTATTTACCGTGGGGTTGATAAGTCATTTAAACAGTAGCATTATGAAAATATACACTGTCTCAACAATAAATCAGACAGCATAAAGGTACAAAGTATAAGTAAATACTTAGAATTTATATTGAAAATGTATAAACTATTTGAACTGTAGAACACATGATTAAGGCATCAAAATTGACATTGATTGAGCTATCACTTAAATTCCTGAGAATGTAATAGCTTGCGACATGCATAACCACTGAGATCCCAGCAAGTCTGACAGGCGTTTTAAACTATAACTATATACCTATCCACTTTTAATTTGTCCTTTCAGGGAGAAGCCCAATAGGCTGTGATGGGAGTGAGGCCGGAGGAATCACACTATTAGTCCCTGCCCACTCATAGCAAAGTGAATAGGGGAAGAGACCTAGATGATGTAATTAACATAGAATCATGTCACTAGAGTTCTGCCCTTCTACACAGACCATGAATTCCTGTTACTGTTCTTCTTATTCCGCCTACTTTACTAGGTAGTTGGAAGAATGCAGGGGGTGCATGGGACTACCCCAAAAATTGTGTTTCCCCCGCAGGAGGGTATGTTTTTAACTGCCAATCATTTATATGGCAAAATCAGGTTGTCTATTGCATTTTACACTATAACTGGAGTTGCCAACCGGTCCTCAAGATCTACCAATAGTCCAGGTTTTCCAAATCACCAAGCTGGTACACAGCTGTCACATTTTTAAACATTGACAAGTAAACATGGACTGCCGATCCTGACACCCGGCTGCATGTACCTTTACCCACACCGATGAACTCTCCATTTGGAAGCGGTAATTGCTACTATATCTGCCGGCGCTGTGGCAGAGTGTCAGCCGATTCCTACATACTGCATCAGCCACCTCTGGAGCATATGTCCATTGTTGGTGGGTCCGATCAGCTGATTATCGGGACACTAAGCCGGGAGGTGTGTCACGCCAAGCAGGGAGAGTGGTGCACTCCAGCAAATGTCCTGCCGAGATATATCGAACTGTGCGAGTTCATGTGTGCAGAGACTTTCCCCTACTTCTAAAACAAGCGGACACTGCTGCCTGCTGTGCATTGGCACTACACTTGCAAATCATTGGAGGTAACTGAATTGCTTTGTTTCACTTACAAATAGAGACATTGTTACCATCAGTATAGCCAGCACTACACTACACTTCTCTACACTACATCTGATCGATGAATGGTGTCAATATGAATAATAGACAATACTCTATTTAATGAATACAGTTGAGCCTGAGCTATAATATTGAGCTACTGTACCAAGTAGCCTATTGTCACTCAATTTTAACGGATTGACTCTATCTTTTGGTCAAATTAATGACCCTCCGGAATTTATCAAGTAAAATTGGTATTTGCATATTTTGATTGTTTAATGCATTTTATGATGTATTGTTTTTGTTTGTGTATTTAATACATTTTTATTGAAATTTGTGTACCTTTGAGGGCCCCACATCATCTTTCTTGTCCTCGTGTTACATTTTGGAGGTTGCCATTCCTCCGACGTGGTGGCAGCAGAGTGACACAATACACCACAAGACATTTTTTCTATTGTTACTTTTGACATTTTTAAATATGCTACATTAATTCGTGTGCGCCTCTTATTTCTGATAATCGAAAAGATTGGCCAGGACAATCATCCGAGATTCGACGCTGCAGATCTGACTATTTTAAAAGTCAATCCTGCATTGTCAGAAAAAGGCACTTAATTGTCAAATGGCAGTTTCCGGGGGAAAAAAGTTTTGCCTTCCACATCTTTTTCAACTTTTCAAGTTCCCTAAAGTCAGATCAGAACTGACACTGAATAGGTCGTCCAACGAGTGGAAATACATACATACCCTCCAACATGACCCATTGCATTCGGTACAATGCTCTGCTCCTGGACTTCCCTCTTAATGTATGATTGCCATCACCTGTGTGGAACTAGGTAATTTACAAGAAGGGTGGTTCAACTCAGGTGACGGCACTCATACATTAAGTGGGAAGTCCAGAAACAGAGCATTGTGTACCAAATGCAATGGGTCATGTTGGAGGGTATGGAAGTATTGTCACGCATTAAATACCTCCTTAGACTAACAATTTACCGTGAATTTAGGCCTTCACACATACAGTAGTTCATCTGCAAGTCCCCATGCTTTGTAGTTAAAAGATACACATTTGATAGACAAAAAAGTTACTTGTGGTATAATATTTTGTTAATGACCCATAACATAATCACACCAACAACAAGAAGCTAAAATCAAAAACAAGACTAAATTCCAACTTGTGCCACCCAACAACCATCATAATGTCATATTGAGAGTGCAGGGCAGCGAGAATCAAGAAGAAAATGTATTATTGGAAACCATAAGGGTGATTGTACTCTCTAAAGTACCATATGCAATCTGTAAGCAAATAAAAGGTGACATTTAACAGTGAGTAAACTTAATGGAGAAAAAAATAAACATGTGTAAATTAAATAGATTTATTAATTTGGACACATTGTCACACTTCAGAACCTCACCATGTGACTTTCCTCTTTACTATCTGTCCAACAGGTCCTGGGTGAAATTTAATAGGATGAGAGATTCAGAAAGTGAGAGGTTTGGTAAGAAATCTCCAGGTTTTTTAAAGCGGCAATCATTTACACTTCAGAATCAAACTGGTTTTGCAGTGTAAATGATTGCCGCTTTAAAACACACCTTTCTGAATCTCTCATCCTACTAAAATTCCCCCCATGTTTTCTAGTTGGACTTGTATTCTGGAACTAGTGCATGGGCACCATCATTTTTTTTTTTTTTTTAACTTTCTTTTATTGAAGCGTAATATCAAAGAAAATCAGTACATTTCATTTCTTTTTTCCTTTTGTATACATTGCACAGTTTCAAATACAAAGTAGTTCAATACACCTAATCGTCTTCCTCAGGGGCGGATTTAGGGAGGAGCGTGCCCTAGGCACAACAATAATGTTTACTAAGTAGGACAGTTTATAGGGGCAGTATCTGCATGTCCTATCCATTTACACTCTATTTAAGATGGAATATAGTACAGTACAGTGGATATTTTGCAGTTATTGGTACATTTTGGGCTGACAGTACTATCACAGGCATCCAAGTGCCGCCCCCAAACATGTGCCGCCCTTAGGCCGGTGCCTCATGTGCCTAATGGGAAATTCGGCTCTGGTCTTCCTAACATTAGGGTACTCTCTCTCTATTAGCGAAAACAATTGAAAAAAAAAATTAAATACAAATAAAAAAATAAATAAGATAAATTGACATTCACTTAATTTCTGCATGGTTTGGTCGGGTCCGGTTCCTTTTCCCCATCTGTATTCCCTCCTTTTAGGTCGTTAAAAATCTAGACTTTTGTCTATCGGCTATGTTATTACCCTAAATATAGATCGGTGGGTCTTGTGCATTCACTCTCTCCTCATACCATAGTGTATTTCGGAAACAATTCCAAACCTGAATCTTTATGTCATTTGTTTGCGTTTCAATGTAGCTTTCCCATGTATTAAAAAACTTTTCAGTATATATATCTTTTCTCAGGGATGTTTCCAGCCACTCCATTTTAAAAATATAGTTTAGTTTACTAAGGAAAAGGGAGAATGGCGGGGCTGTAGTGTGCAACCAGCATTGTAGTATACACTTCTTCGTAGTCGCTGCTATTATAATCAGAAGTTTTCGTGCTCCCTGACTAATACGTGTGCCCTCCGGCATGATTCCAAAGATTGCCAATTCAGGGGTTAACAACATAGCCGAGACTAGATACTGTGTAGTGTAATTCCATACCTGAACCCAGAATCTCTGTATTATTGGGCATTTCCACAAGCAGTGGAATAGTTCCGCCCCCTGAATACCACATCGCAGGCATCGATGGTCAGGGATTAGTCCCATCAAGTATCTACGATGTGGCGACAAATAGGTTCTATGTAACACATTAAGGAATAATTCTACATATGACGCAGCTGGTGGCACCATCATTTTGGATCTTGTCAGCTGATGCATCTCCTCCAATCAGAATGTGTTCTTACTACAACTATCTGTAGTGACTGCAGCTCTCATGTAAACCCAACTTGTTCACCAGCAAACTGCCAGAGGAACACATCACATTGCTGAACTTCTTGCTCCTGGTGTGGAGCAAGCATGCAGTTTCCACATGTAGTGTCTCAGATTTTCTTGTTTTCTTCTGTTCAAATATCAGCAATGTACAGTATACAGTAGCTATTCAAGCCTCAAATTACTCTTTTAAAAAATCCTGGTCATTTACTCTACTAACCCTTATTTCTCAAATATACAATTTCTTTTGATTCCCATGCAGGGGTTTAAGTTCATCATCATGTCAGTTCCCCTGGGGCGAAGTTGGAGTTTGGTGACCCCACTCCACTTTAAAATAAATAAAAACAAATATGGTGTGTGTGAGTGTGTAGAATTATATAGATAGCATGCTCATTTATTCTACAGGACTGGAGGCCACAGTGATTTGGCGGGGCTCCAACTATGGTGTGTGACAATAGCTAGTGAATCAAGGTCAGACTCATGAGATTAAGCTGACTGCTGCATGTACAATCAGAAACCTTAATAAATTAATAAACTTCTACCTGTAGCAAACCACAGTCTTGCATTTTGCAGATTCAGTTGATTATTAAGCAGTAGACACCTACAGAGGCGTAGGGAGGGCAGAGCCATTCAAGCACACGCTCTGAGCGCTGGCGGGGCACAGAGCGAACCCCCCATCCCCTCTGCAAATGAGCCAGGACTCTGGAGTCCAGGCCAGGGACCGGGACGAACTGTTTAAATTCTCAGGCGGGAAGCGGGCACCTGTCTGCTCACGTCACCTGACCCAGCCGTAGCGAGTCCTCCTTTGCCTAAGCTGCTGCTGCTTGGGCCGGCTCAGTGTGATGATGAGCTGACCGGGCAGCGCTCAGGAGGACACTGACTCCTCCCCTCCTCTATCCCTGCTAAAGTGCTAAACAGCCTCCTCCCTGGCTCTAGCAGTGTCATCATCACGTCCCAAGCGCTGGCTGTAGCCTGGAGGAGGAGGCTGACTGCTGCTGGGCCAGATAACTGACTCATCATCAAGGTGGATTTTACTTTTTTGTGTAAAAAATATGGAACTCTTTATGCACAATATGTTTAAAATGTGAAGCAATGTGGGGGTTTTGCAGCCTGATAGTGACAGTGACCACACATGTTAGCCACGCCCCCAATTCATTACAGGGATGGGGGCGCAAAACATGCCCTTGCTCTGGCCACCATGGCACCTAGCTACACTGCTGGACACCTATGTGATTACACACCTATATGACTGAAGCTGTGTACACATGGTGCAATTTGGTCTCTGAGCTATTTTGGCTTAAAATCGCTCAGCAATATATTGCTCAGTGTATCATTTTCATCAGCGCCCTGCGATTTTGGCTGAAAATTGCCAGCTATTCTTTCTTTCTGTTTCTACCTCATTTTGACTAGACATCGCTGGTCGCTGGTGCTCAGTGCATTGTGCACCAGCGACCAGTAATTTTTAGCCATACTCGGAGGAGCAGGCTCCTGCGACCAGCGACCATGAAGGGCTGGCAGCGGGAGCACACTCCTGGTGATTTATCTCCCACAACACATGAAATCACTGGCAATATGGTCGCTCAGCGACCATATTGCCAGCGATATGTGCTGAAATCGCCCCCGTGTGTACACAGCTTTAGTGTATCTCGCTACTGCGAGTCTCTTTACTACAACAATTACTGTGATAATATATTCCATTTTTTTTTTATTCAATTGATATGCTTATAAACAAGAGTCCATCTGGTACTTTCACGTATACAGATACAATTTGTTCACATATTGAATACACATATATTTAAAAATATTAAAGCTTGGATTATGAATGTTGCTATAAGTTAAAATGACTAGATATTGTCCTTATGGGATATGGTCATTGGGTCTACAGCAGGTTGGTCGACAAGCATTGGGTCGACACCATTAGGTTGACATAGGGAGAGGTCAACATGGTTCTAGGTCAACATGGGTCATTGTCGACATGGGTCTAGGTTGACATGGGTTTAGGTCAACAGGTCATTAGGTCGACAGTGAAAAGGTCGACAGGTTTTTTTATTGTTTTTTGAGCCGACATCTGCCGACAGGTGGTATTTCATGCTCTACCATCCACTAGGGCGTGGTGGGAGAATAAAATAGTGTGCTGAGCGTAGCGAGGCACCGTGCCCGAAGCATAGCGAGTTAAGCAATCGATGTGAGGGGATGCGGTGCATTGGAAACTGTGTCCATGTCGACTGTGTCGACATTCAGAAAAAACTGTGAAAACCCCATGTCGACCTTTTGACTGGTCAACCTAGACACTGTTGACCTAATGTTTGTGTCAACCTATTTACCTGTCGCCCAACACCCATGTCGACCTAGACCAAGGCTGGGCAACACCAGATGTTGATGAACTACACATCCCAGCATGCCTTGCATCAGTTTCAGCATGGCCACATAGCAAAACGAATGCAAAGCATCCTGGGATGTGTAGTTCATGAACATCTGGAGGGCCGGTGTTGCCCAGCCCTGACCTAGACCCATGTCAACCTTGTCCCATGTCGACCTTTCCCCATGTCAACCTTTTCCCCATGTCGAACCTAATGGTGTTGACCTAATGCTTGTCGACCAACTTTCTGTAGACCAAACAATCCCAACCCATCTTTATACTAGATATTGTCCTTATTGTCCTAGAGATTGTAAAATACGGATACACTCTGATGATATATTGGACAATCAACAATAATACTTTAAACTTCAATGGCTCATGGAGGTAATTTCCCAGCCCGGAGGTAAGCTGCTTTGAGCAGTTAGTGGCTTGGCAGTTTAAAACCTACTTCCCATCACCAACATGTTTAATCCACCCTCCAACTCATATAATATAGCACATCCAGTGATGTGCAAATACAGTATATATTGCCAATGAGGGGATGTGGGGTGACAATGAGATGTAAATCCATTACAAGTATTAATTAAATATTAAAAATCTCAAATATACTTTGTTCTGTCAAACCAGGTCATGTTCTGTACATTACATTTTTGCAGTCTTTCCCTGTAAAATGCACCTTAAGGGGCCCATAAACCAGTAGGGGCAGGGCCGGCTACAGAAATCTTAGGGCCCCCCACCCCCTGCAATCAGCCACCCGGCACTCGATTGCTGTGGGTGGCTGACACATAACACCCCCCCCCCCAACAAGAATACTTGCGCTGCAGACTCGGAAGGGGAAGCTTCCTGGGGATGCCTGTCAGAAAATGCAGCGCCCGGCCGCCACGCGCTTGCACACACTGACATGAGCCCGTGTTGCTACAGCGCTCATGTTAGTGTGTGCAAGCGGTGGCCGTAAGCTGCGTTTTCTAACAGGCATCCCCAGGAAGCTTCCCCTCCCGAGTCTGCAGCGCCGCAGCCGTATATATTCTTGTTAGGGGGGGTGGGGTTATGTGTCAGCCGCCCACAGCAATCGGGTACCGGGCGGCTGACTGCACGGATGTGTGGCTGATTCTGGGGCCCCTCCGATGGTCGGGGCCCAGGTCAGCTGTCACCTTTGACCCCCCTGTCGCTGGGCCTGAGTAGGGGTGAGCCTCAGTTCCAAACTACAGCCAATGGTGATCAGTGATCTGGTGGCAGATAGTGGACATTAAGCATGTAAAAATATATACTGGTAGAGGGCCGGCGCCCAGAACTTGCGCCACCACTAGGCAGCCTTAGACATGGAGGGTGACAGTTTGGAGCTGGTCCCCCCCCCACACCGCATCACCCAGCAAGCAGCCCCACCCCTGGGGAGCGTCGTGGCGCTGTGACCCGCATCACCGGGCAAGCTCCCCCCCTTGGAATATCATGGCGCCGGTCCCAGCAAGCCCCTCCTCCCCTCCCCTCCCTGGGGAGCGTCACGGCGGTCAGAGCTGCATCGCACGGCAAGCCCCCCCGGAACATCACGGCGCCGCGCACTGCATCGCTGGACTCAGCAAGCCCCCCCTCTCCTCCCTGGGGAGTGTTGCGGAGGCCAGCATCGCACAGCACTACCCCCCCCTGGAGCAGGTAAGTGATTGAGCGCTGGGGCGCCCCCACCCCCTCCCTGCGTGGGGTGCTCCGGGGCCTAGCACCGACCCTGGCTGGTAGGTTACTTGGCTCCCAATAAAATGAACCCTAGAATGTCTGTGTGTGCGTGTACATGTGGTAGGGAATATAGATGGTAAACTCCACAGGGGCAAGGACTGATGTGAGTGTTCAAATGTTCTCTGTAAAGTGCTGTAGAATATGTGTACACTATATAAATAACTGGCAATAAATAATAAATAAATAGTCGCACCTACTGTATCTACCACTGAAAAACAATGAAGAGAGGGTGCTTTACTTTACCACAAACCAGGAAGGCTACCATGCTTGGTGTCAAAAACTGTATTATTTGTCCAAACAAAACATTCTTCATCTGAATAGAAAAAAAAAATAGAATAATGTAAATGTCTGTTGCTTTGTTTTAATACAAACTATTAGCTTTGTGAGTGTCACTTCAGCTGACACAGGAAAGATAAAGTTCTTTGCTGGTTGTATTACAGCAGATTAAGGTTGGTTTGCAAAAAGCAAACTCCTTCTTTAATGGACAAAACCATGTGCACTGCAAGTGGAGCAGATGTAACATGTGAAGAGAGAGTTAGATTTGGGTGGGTTACATTGTTTCTGCAGTTTAGTTTTCAGTTTGAACACCACTAACCCAAATGTAACTTTCTCTGCACATGTTACATCTGCCCCACTTGCAGTGCACAGGGTTTTGTCCATTAAAAAAGGAGTTTGCTTTTGCAAACCAACCTGAAATAAAATCTAAATGTGGGCCTGATTCATAATGGTCTACAAATACAATGCTTGTTTGTACGCACATGTGCAATACCTGTCATGACCTGTTTTTGCACTAGGCTGACAGAATCTGGTGGTCAGCCCGAGTAGGCTTTGGCTTACACATACTGGCTTCTAACATCATGAGATGGTCACCGTGCTCATTCAATGCCTTTTCCCTGCATCTGTTCAATACCTTACCATTCGCAATTAGGCTTTGTGTCTTGTGGAAAACCTGGTGGTCCTTATTTACACTATACCAGATATAAGAATAGAAACTGCAGGCCTTATTCAGACTTAATTGCAGGGCAAATTTGTTTTTAAAATGGACACAACCATGTGCACTGCAGGTGAGGCAAATGTAACGTAAAGGTGGGACAGCGGGACAGGACCCGAAAATCGGGACTGTCCCTCTAAAATCGTGACAGTTGGGAGGTATGGTGCAGGGTAAATACTGCTTGCTTTATTGTTACACTACAATTTAGATTTCAGTTTAAACACACCATACCCAAATCTAACTCTCTCTATGCATATTACATCTGCCCCATCTGCAGTGCAACCTTGGTTTGGCCATTTTGAGAGCAAATATGCCCTGCTATGAAGTTTGAATTAGACCCTAGGGGTGAAATGTAATAGGATGAGAGATTCATAAAGTGAGAGATTTGGGGCCTTATTCTTGTTCACTATTTCTGACAAAATCCTTCTTAGATGGACAAAACCATGTGCACTGCAGGTGTAAAATGTGCAGAGAGAATTAGATTTGGGTAAGTTATTTTGTTTCTGTGCAGGGAAAATACTGACTGCTTTATTTTTACACTGCAATATAGATCTCACTTTGAAGTAAAACCCCACCCAAATCTAATTCTCTCTGCACAAGTAACATCATCCCCACCTGCAGTGCACATGGTTTTGTCCATCTAAGAAGGAATTTCAGAAAGAATTAACCAAAATAACCACCTTGGTAAGAAATCTCCAGTTTTTTAAACCGGCAAACATTTACACTGCAGAACCAGTTTGATTTTGAAGCGTAAATGATTGCCTAAAAGTGAAAAACGGGCGCTTATCCCTGTTGGCTCAAAAACTCTGTTGATTTTGCTGTGTTGTCAATAACTGCAAATATGTGTCAATTGCGTATCATATGGGAAAGTTTAATACATTTCAATTAAATTAAAAACTCTAAGACATAGAAGGTTCCAGCAGCGTGAACGGGAATTGCCAACTCCCAGAGTAAAACAAGAAAGGTAGAGGTATATGAACACGCGCTTGGAATCAATGTATAGAGAAAGAAAGATTTAAGAATTTATTACACTGGCCAGTGATAAGATAAAACATAAAATAAATATAATAAAATCATGAAAAATATGTGAAAAAAACTCTGTAGATAGGTTGAATCCAGCTATGATAGTCACAGTGTGTCCTTGTATATGCGGGGCACAATATTTCACAGTAACCACAAATAGTTGTCCACTGTCTGGCCAGACAGAAAAAAAAGAGTAACCCAATATCTGTTTGTTGCCAAACAATCAGCCGCTGTTAATACAGTACTGTATTGAAAAAGGGGCAGTACTTGCTTTTAAGTTGGCAGAAATGGGGTCCCGTTTTTAAGAGCTCCAGAAAGGACGGTCAAGGTACCATTAAGTTTGTATAAATGATTGCCACTTTAAAATAACTGGAGATTTCTTACCAAATCTCTCACTTTCTGAATCTCTCATCCTATTCCATTTCAGCCCAATATTGGTGATGTTGTTTATTGTTATACTCACCAGATACTTTTTGATTTAGTCATACCAGTGATTTTCAACCTTTTTACCTTGCGGTACACTAAATAAGATTTTAAAATTGCCAAGGCACACCATGAGATCCCCACAGGGCAAAACACATGGAAAAAAAATCACACTGGTCCCCACAGGTAACAAAAAAAAAATAAATAAACATTGTCCCTTTTACATGAAAAGAAGAGACCAGTAAATAGCAGTTTAACTGGTGGTGGCTGTAAACTGGTTTGGGCAGATCTGGGGGCACACTTGAGAACAGATCAAGGCACACTAGTGTGCCATGGCACAGTGGTTGAAAAACACTGAGTTATACTATAATATATTGTTTTAAAAAAGCTAAATAAATGCAGCTGTAAAAGTTTTATTACAAAGCATGTAATTAGCTATTCATTTGTTCTTCATAGGTCAGAAAGATCACAACGACGAGAATTGTGTTCAACACAAATTAAATCAGCTTATTTATCCCTTATGACAACATGCAAATTGATTTAATGCTTGTAAAACCTGCACATGATAATTAAAGGTGACCTTTTCACAATATTACGGTGCATCTCTTATAAACATTGTGAATATAATATTCTGGTGTACATTAATCATGCGTAAATGAAGCAAAATGTGAATATGCAGGTTATGGTAGCAAAAAATAAGTTTAATAAGTACAACGTATTCTCCAGAGTGGCATAACTTCATTAAAAATATGGGAACATTGGATTCTTTTAATCAGTGTATGTTGTAATGTGTATGTTGTAATTAAATTAGCTAATTTAATCCTTTTCACTATATTGCAAAGGTTTTGGACATTGTAAACGCAATGCAGAAAATTCAGCAGTTGCTGTGTCAAAGACTCAAGGTTTCTGTGCACAGCCTAAATCTCCGTCTGCACAGGCTGACACTGCAACACCACAGCTACATTGTGACCCTGCTCTGAAAGGCTCTCTTCTCCTGCACTGTGTTCTCTGGTAACTAAACCCTCCCCCTGGATTTCAACACTGAGGTGTGAGTAAGTGCAGTGTGAGTAAGTGCAGTGTGTGTGTGTGTGTGTGTGTGTGTGTGTGTGTGTATATATATATATATATATATATATATATATATATATATATATATATATATAGATGTCCAATAACTGTTGTTGTTTTATGATTGTGGGCTGCTATCCTGAAGACGGGGTGAATCCCCGAAAGCGCTCGATGTAGCAGAGCTTCTGCCTGCTGATGCCCAATACAGCACTTTTTTTCTAAACACCAGTTCTGGTATTGTCAGTGTGCCTTCTTTATTGGACATCTATTACTGCTTCTGAATGTGCACCTGACCCGTTGAAGATTTATTGGAGTGCCGGTTAAAAAGGATTGTATATATATATATATATATATATATATATATATATATATATATACATACATACTTAGCAAGCCTGCTTGGCACTCTTGCTTGATGAATCAACTTGGATGGTGCCTGGTTGTTCCAGAAGGAATATGTACAGAGTAAAGGTATCATCGGCACTCATCTCAGATAATGTCAGTCAATATGAAATAAACAAGCCAAATGCTGTGGGTGCTTTTAGCCAACGTTTTGGGTCATAGACCCTTTATAAAGACATACAGTAGACAAATGAGTTACTTACATATATAGGGGTGATCAGTGACATGTTAACCAGTGAATGCAGCAGCTCCCAGCGTGTGCGCCGACCCGTGCATCAGTGACATCATCCAGGCGCCCGTGCACCGTCCAGACTGATCAGAGCGGGGCGGGGGGCGTGTTGAAGTGGGGAGAATGCAAATGTGCCCTTCACCTAGTGAAAAAAGTGAACATACAGATTAAAAATAGCTGCGGCTGTCAACCGATTCAAAGGTTAATGTTACATGTTAGCAAACAATAAATGTATCTACTTAATAATACATCTTTATATTCAACACATCCTTAGACAAAATTACTGTAAAGTTCTATATAAAGAACTAAGTTAACAAGTTGCAGATTCAGGTAATAACAGATTTCGCTCACTGAATCAAATGCACAGATACAATAACACAAAAGTGTGGGAGCTGAAACTGTCAACGCTATGCATAACAGAACTCAGATGGTAACTATGATTGTAGGTGGTGGTGATAAAATTATTCTTGGTGCTGAAATTATTGACGGACTAAAGAAAACAGGTAAATGACAATTGCTCATTGAGCCCCAAGGGTTGTACAGTCTGTAGACGATGAATCCAGCAGGATTCACGTTTCAGGAGGGCTTTACCTCTATCCCCACCTCTCACAGAGGGTCTCACACTGTCGATCATTTTGTAGCGCAAGGATGGCAGAGTGTGGCCACGTTCCTTGAAATGCCTCTCTACAGGTTGGTCACACCCTTTCCCTTCAAGTGCGGCTCTAATAGCCGATCTGTGATTGGCGATGCGCTCTTTAAACTGGGTAGTTGTTTTTCCTATGTACAGGAAACCACAGGGGCATTTGATGTCATAAAAGAGAATAAAACAAGTGGTGTGTGTTGCGCAATTAATAGCAGCTGGCACAGGGTTTTGTCAAGAACCCAGAAATACTAAATTCAGAATATCAAATGGAAAGAGAACTATGCATTCCTTACACTGGATGTTAATGCTTTACACACACACATCCCACATAGATTGGGGTGTGATGTGATTCAAAGAAGATTAATACTTGATGACGACCTAGAGCCGGAACATAGACAATTTATTTTGGATAGTATTACTTTTATTCTCACTCACAACTACTTCACATATCACGGGGATTTTTATTTGCAGACTATGGGGACGGCCACGGGGACCAGGTTCGCGCCCAGTTATGCAAACCTATACGTGGGTGAGGTGGAGGAGACCCACGTGTGGGGGAGCAGCTGGGCGCAGAGCCTGGTCTTCTATGGCCGTTACATAGATGATTTAATTATAATTTGGGATGGGGATATAGATTCCGCTAACTCATTTGTTAAATCACTCAATTCTAATTCTTATAATTTATCATTCACTCACTCCTATAGTCAAGTCTCTGTTGATTTCTTGGATGTGACTCAAAATAACTCTATCATTTCTTCAAATTACGTTAAATCGGTAAATACGAATTCCTATATACATTACAAAAGTGCCCATTTTAAACCCTGGAAGACAAACATTCCAAAGGGGCAATTCATGCGCCTCCGTCGCAATTGCACTAATAAAGAACAATTTTTAGACCAGGCAAAAATAATGTCTAAATCATTTCTGGAAAGGGAATATCCAGAAAACCTTATAAAAAAAGCCCTTTTAGAAGTAACAGAAATGGACCGCAACAAACTGCTTATCCCCAAAAAAGAAAGAGAAATAACACTAGATGAAGGGGAAAAAGAGAGAAATAAAGACGCTAGAGATTTTGCATATATCAGCAAATTTAATAACTGTGCTACAAAAATTAAAGATAAAGTATGTTGAAATTACAGAGTTCTGCATCAGGACAAAATATTATCTGGAATAATCCCTAAAAAAACAACTGTTATATATAAGAAAAATAGAACACTAAAAACTTTGCTTGCCCCAAGCCATCTGAAAAAAGAAACTATGAAAAATGTCAGAGAAGACCATCTAGATTGGCTACCGATTAGACCTAAAGGTTGTCATAAATGTGGGAAAAACAAATGTTTAATGTGTGGACATATATCTGATAGCAGTCTTCTGTCGGGAATTTTTCTTTTGGACCCCCCGTATACACCAAAATCCTTCATTAACTGTAATTCTTCATATATTATTTATTTACTATATTGTAGCTGCAAACTTCCCTATATAGGTAGAACTACCAGGAATTTAAGAACAAGGTTCATGGAACACCGTCGAAATATACTGAAAGGATTCCAAAAACATAGTGTGTCTAGACATTACTATACACATCATAAATCTGATCCCAAATGTCTGTCAATTATTGGCCTAGAATTTATAGCTCATACACCCCGTGGTGGGGACAGATATAATATACTATGCAAAAGGGAGATATATTGGACATTACAATTTAATTCATTACACCATGATGGTCTGAACGAGACCATAGAATTAAATACAGCATTGTAATAATGTCATTTATCATTATATTTGTGTCCCTATTCATATTAGTGGACCGAAAATTGTATGTAAAAAATATATATACGACTTGATTTCATATTGTTTCTGATGTCCCCCCTCTCCCCTCCCTCCCCCCTCTTTTTGATTTTTTTGATTTTTGATTTTTTCTGGATTTTTCTGATTAACCCATATCTGTTATATAATAATAAATATAGTCTGTTTTGTAAATCTAATATCTGAATTATGCTCATCCTATTTCTCTATTGTATGAATAAATATAAAAAATCGTTATGAAATGATTGACACATGACATAACCGCTTTTTTTCAAAATGATCTATACACAGCTTCGGGCTGATGGGTGGATCAGTTAGGTTTGCCACCATGGCAACCAGTCCTGTGAGCGTCGTCATGACGACGCAGACAACTTCCGATGGACGTAACGTGGGACCCGATACAAGAAGGTACTAACGCCTAACGTGTATCCGGGTAGGACGCGTGCGCCCAGAGGAACTGTCGGAGCTGCGGGCACGTCCGTGTCACGTGACATCACGTGGCCGGACGTTGCCTAGCAACACACTGGATGCTGGACGGAGGAGACGGACACGTCTTCTGCTGTTTACACCGATACTGGCAATCGGCGGGCAGTAGAGACGTTGGACACACTCACTCCTGACAGCATGATCCCCCCATCTACCCCGATGCACGGTAAAGTAACCTAGTATCGATATATAAGGCAAAATTAATATATGCACTTTATTTCCGGGTCACATGACCGGGATAGAAACGTATACAAAACTAATTACTGTTACAAAAGCTTTTCGTTTAAGAATAATGTAATTATTATTGTATGGATTGCCTCCTACCTTGATAGAAAGTATTTTATTGTTCAAACAAACACGGTTCTCCTGTTAGTTTATTTTTATTTGTGGCATTATCTCACATGTGAATCGGATAATCAATTAGCAAAACAGGTATTTATACCTAGGACAAACTGTCCCACAACCACATTTGCTCCTGAGGAAGCCGGAGGTTCCGGGGAAACGCGTTGAGCCTACAAACATTGCTGACCACATCCTGCTATAAAGAAGTGACCGGGTTCGTCTTTCATCCCTTGAAATCCCCTAATATTACTTGGACATTCCAATTTATGGGTTACAGCATCATCCCTAATTTCCAAGCTAAGGAGGACTTTTCATTGGGACCCTTGAGCCTTTGAAAATATAAGGCAAACAAGAACCACAGTTGTCACATTCCACCTGGCTAACAGAAAAAGAACCAGAGAAAAAGGATGGTAATATAATCGTCAGCTTATCACCCCTTCCCCCACTTTGGGACTATTGGTAATAATACCTCCAAAAAAAGCATTAAGATCTGCTAATTGATTCACACCACTACGAGATATTTTTATATTTTTTTATTTTTTATATTTGTATAAATGTATGTGTATTTTTCATATGTTTTTTATATATAAAAATTTATTTAAGAGAACCGTGTTATCAATTATAAAAACAGCAAGCGCTGGCACACCACCATTTTTATCGCATTTGATGTCATATATAACGAAACGACTGCTGCATGTAAGTGGAAATTTAATGTGGAATTTCTCTCCCGTTCTGGGGTGGGAGAAGCAATCTCCTACTTCCAAATTGGAACAAGTGGTGCAGCCCAAGCACTTAAAGTTACCATTCTTGCGGGTCAAGAAATGCGACCGTTGCTTGACATTGAAAGAGCTGATTGTGCACCACATGATCTTTAAGGTTTTTGCCTCTTCTATATGAGGGGAGAAAGGTACTGCCCTGCATGCTGGGTAACGATTTGTCTGATGCAATGATTGGCCAAATTTGTCTCGCCAATTTAGTTAAGGACTAACTCTGGGTGTTCTATTTTTGCGTCCAGACAATTTTGTTATCGAGGTTTTTATCAGTCTTAGTGTTCAGGACCATGGACCTATCCAGACTCAGAACCTTTGATTTGGTCTGGAGTAGTAACCTGTGTAGGTATCCCCGGGACAAAAAATCAGGTTCGGCGCACATGCTGGGAGCTGCTGCATTCACTGGTTAACATGTCACTGATCACCCCTATATATGTAAGTACCTAATTTGTCTACTGTATGTCATGATAAAGGGGCTATGACCCGAAACGTTGGCTAAAAGCACCCACAGCATTGGGCTCGTTTATTTTGTGTTGACTGACATTATCTGAGATGAGTGCCGATGATACCTTTACTCTGTATATATATATATATATATATATATATATATATATATATATATATATATATATATTAGAGCAGGCAGGTAGGCACACACTTTTGGTATTGCAGGTACGGTGCAGCAGTCCATACAGAAATGATAAAGAAACTCACTCACCCAATCTCCGTTGTAAGCAGACCAAGCAAGAAGGGACCAGCACTCGTTTAAGTGGAAAAAAGTTGTATTGAAGCTTACAGTGCAGGCATGATTAACGTACAAACATCATGTACAGCTGACCCAACAGCCGTTTCAACCAGAGGTTCTGGTTTTCGTCAGGGGTGACGCATACTGGAAGCAGCAGACATATAAATACATTAGAAAAGGGCGCCAGTCCCTCCTACGTTGAACCTGTCAGCTGGTGCTGCCAGCGGGTTCAGGGGTGACTGACAGCCGCAGTAGCGGGGCTGCCGTCATCTGGTCTGACCTCAGCAGGGGATTCCCTGTTTACGTCTCTCCGTATGCGATCAGCTGTCTGAAGCTGTTAGAGGTACGCGCGCCGGGCTGCTTGTTCCTAAGGCAACAAGCTGGATGAAAACAAAAGTCAGTGTGAGGGTGAGGCTATGCGGTGTGCATAAGGACGAGTGCGCTGTCATAACAAACTGACAGCTTGCGTGTGTCGGAAGAATGAATGGAATGGGACTGAGCGCAACGGATACTATGGGAGATACGTGCAGGAGTGTGCAGGTGCTGCTGAGGGGATGGGTATGGCAACGCTGATGGTGCAACATAGCGACATCATAGAGCTAATTTGTACAGCAATAAGTGACTTTGCAAATTAAGCAAGCTACTACAATGGTGGGCTGGTGCATACGGCAATGCTCACCCATACGAAGCACACTCAGGTGCTGTTAGTTGGCTCCAACCGTTTAGTGCTGTTAGGTGCTCTGTGTATTGGCTACCAACATGCAGATGCCACCCAAGGCTGGTACATATGGCAATGCTCCCCTTTAAAAAGCACACTCAGGCACTGTTCGTATGCCTTGGTGTGCAAACCGCATGAGGAAATTCAGTAAGCACCACAAGTACAGGTATCAGAGTTATCAAGATGTGGAATGCTGCGTAGAATATGTACATACAGGGAATACCACAGCAGGCAAGAAAGAGCACACTGGGGTGCTGTATGTGAGCCATGGTGCGAATATTTCCCTGAGTTGTACTGCATAGCAGTGGCAGTTGGTGGCCGGACAGTTAGAGGTAACTCGGTGGTTTAGTCCTCAGAGGTAGCAGCTCATCTTGAAGTCTTCGTTGAGTCCCATTGGTGATAGACAATTCAGTCTATGTATCCATTGAAGTTCCCGTTGAAGTAGTAATTTGTCACGATCACCACCCCGTCTGAGTGGGGGGATGTGATCGATAATGAAGCACTTTAGTTGGTTGACATTATGCTTCTGGTCTCGAAAGTGTCTTGCCACTGGTAGGTTGTTGAATTCTGTTGTCAGGGTAGGGTTGTCAAGGCTCTTTTTGATGGAGGAGCGGTGTTGCCCCAGCCGTTCCTTCATCATTCTAGAGGTCTTCCCCACGTATAACATTTTGCATGGACACATTAGAATGTAGATAACAAATCTACTGGTACAGTCAAGTCTAAATCTGCTCTTGTATTCCTTATTATCAAGGGGATTGGTGAATCTGTTACCTAGGGTTAGAAAAGAACAATTGACGCATCCCGTGCATCTGAATACTCCTGGTTTTTTCATCAACCAGCAGTTGGATCAGTGACAACCAATTTGTCCCTCAGATTGGGGCCTCTTCTGTATGCAAATCGGGGTGGAGATGGCAGCATTGGTCCCAGATTGGGATCGCTTGAGATCAGGTGCCAGTGTTCCTGGATCTTTCGTTTGATATGTTGTGAGGCTGAAAGTGCTGCAAAAGTGCTGCAAAAGTTGAAAGTGAAAGGTGAAAGTGCTGCAAAAGTTCAGCCTTATTTCCTTTGGTTCTCCTTTCTTTGGAGTCGAGGATAACAAATCCTCTCGTTTAAGTTGGTTGATCTTCTGTAGTGCCTCTTTGACATCAGAGTTTTGGTACCCTCTGTCGAGGAATTTCTTGGTCATTGAGGATAGAGCTTCCTCTAGTTCGTTCGGGTCAGAGGTAATCCTTAGCACCCTAAGCAGTTGGGAGAATGGGAGACCTCGTTTAAGAGGCTCTGGGTGGCAGCTGCTTGCATGGAGCAACGTATTCTTGTCTGATGCTTTGTTGTATACACTTGTACTCAATTTGCCCATTGTAAGCTTGATCATTACGTCAAGAAAACTGATGGTGGCACTGCTGAAGTTCAGGGTCAGCCTGATAGTGCCAGGGATGGTGTTGAGGTAGTGAGTGAATGCCAGCAGACTCTCTTCACCACCTGTCCACAGCAGGAACAGGTCGTCTATGAAACGAACGTAGAATAATATGTTGCTTTGATACATGCGATTGCCAGTTATATGCTCCAACTCATATGCCGTCATGCATAGATTAGCGTAAGATGGGGCCATATTCGACCCCATCGCTGTACCCTGCTTTTGAAGGAAGAACCTGTTTTCAAAGAGGAAGTAGTTTTTATTAAGTATGATATCCATAAGGAGAATCATGTATTCCGATGGGTGTCCATTGTAATCCGCAGAGTTTTTGATAGCCTCTTTGCTGGCTGCCAAGCCGATTTCATGTGGGATATTTGTATAAAGGCTTGCAACATCCATGGTTACCAGGAGTGCATCAGCCGGGATGTTTTTGATGTTAGTGAGTTTGATGAGAAAGTCAGTTGTGTCCGAGATGAAACTTTTACTGGTTTTCACAATCGGTTGAAGATATAGGTCCACAAATTGTGACAAAGGTTGACAGAGCGAACCTCTCGCTGAAATTATCGGTCTGCCGGGGGGTGCTGTCAGCGATTTGTGCACCTTAGGCAATGTGTAGAGTATAGGTACTTTGGGTTTATCCTGGGTCAGGAATTCTGCCGTTTCTTTGGAGATGTATCTGTTCATTACTCCAATGTTGATAACAGCATTGATTTCTCTCTTGTACCGCCACGTCGGGTCATGATCAAGGGGTTGGTAGCAGTTGGTATCGGCTAATTGGGTGAGTGCTTCCCTTATATAACAATCCATGTCCAAGAGGACTATGCCTCCGCCTTTATCGGCTGATCTGATGATTAATTCCTTATCATTTTGAAGAGTTTTGAGTGCCAGTCTCTCCTCTTGGCTGGTGTTGGAGTATGAGATTTTCTGCTGTTGTATAAATGGCATAGTGTCTCTTTTAAGGAGGTGCATAAAGGTGCTAATGGAGGGATTAGTGGCTGGAGGATCAAAGGTACTTGGTCGTTTCAGTGTCAACATCTTGCTCTGTTCTTCAAGGCCGATGGTATTGCCGCTTTTGGAAAAGAAGTCTTTAAGCCGTAGTTGTCGTCCAAACTTGTAAAGGTCAACCTGCCAGTCAAAGGTATTTTGTTTTAGTGTGGGTACAAAAGATAAACCCTTGTGGAGAAGACTTATTTCAGCTTCAGAGAGCACGTGATGTGACAGGTTAAAGATGACGGATTTGTTTATTGGTTCTGGGCTTTTCTTTTTTCTTTTCCTCCCACCTCTACGGGTGGGTACAGCGTTTTTTTGGGGGGTTGACGGTTCCTCTCAGATCTCTCCAGGTATTGGTTGTCTTGTCCTCTGGCAGATGGTACATCAGAGTCACTGGCTGAAGTCTGGGAGTGACTGTCCAAATCCGTAAATTTGGTCTGGGGTCTCCTGTTACCACCACGTTTGAATTGTGGACGCTGCCGTTTGGTTTCCAGTCGAGAGTACCAAGAGTAAACTCTGTTGTCCTTATAGTCTTGCTTGACCTGTTTGTATTTAATCTTTTTGAGTTTTAGTAGACTTTCCTTGTGTTTTTCAATTTCTTTCTCAAGTTTAGTCAGGAGTTCATTCCCTGAGGAGCGCAGATTTGAGAAGATTTCTGTTTGCTGTATTTCGGCAATGTCGCTCTTGATCCCCTCTAGATCAATGCCAGTCTGCTCAATGACAAGTAGCATAAGATCATGTGAGCATTTGTTTAGTACGTTGCACCATTTTACACAAAATTCATTGCTGTGTCGTCCAATGGTGGGTTGGTTGTTAATTCTAAATCCCCTCGGGATTAGTTGTTCCTTGAAGTGCTGGGATAGTGTCAGTCCGTGCAGCTGCAGCTTAGTTTCTCTCTTTTTAAGTCTGAGCAGGTCCTGATACAATTCATCTGGGGAATCCTTATGAAATGCTAAAGAATCTGTATCTGAGAACAGTATTCTTTGCGCATCACTGACATCCAGATGCAGCGTGCCGCTGATGTCTTTGGCCGGAGCTTGTGACATCAGGAAGACCGCAGTCGGTCTCAAATAAAGTAGATGATAAACACACTAATCGTGTGTCGACAGGTTATGTTTGCTTTGACCATACAAAGCAGGTATTTGGTGTAATAGAGCGAAAGATAGCTGTGCACTAACCAGATAGGGTTAATTGTATAATAGAGCAGGCAGGTAGGCACACACTTTGGGTATTGCAGGTAAACCAGAACCTCTGGTTGAAACGGCTGTTGGGTCAGCTGTACATGATGTTTGTACGTTAATCATGCCTGCACTGTAAACTTCTATACAACTTTTTTCCACTTAAACGAGTGCTGGTCCCTTCTTGCTTGGTCTGCTTACAACGGAGATTGGGTGAGTGAGTTTCTTATATATATATATATATATATATATATATATATATATATATATATATATATATATATATATATATATATAACAACAGAAGAAATCCGGCACTCCACCAAAGAATCAGCTGTACTTGCTCCGGTGCCTTCCCAGGTACTGAGACCAAATGTAGAGAAGATGGCAATAAGGCGTCACTCGGAGACTGCATAAAGTGTCAAAGCTTTATTGTGGTGACCGACACCAGTGTTTCGAGCTTTATGCTCGTCCTCAGGGTACAACTCACAAAGTGAAAATAACCATTATAAATACCCAGCACAGATTCCCGCGCCCGCCAATGTGTCATTAAACTTACCTGATCCAGGTGTTACCACGGAGCCTGTAGCGTGTAGTTGGAGCATACCCGCGGCTCAGCGTGCCTCCCGATGACGTCACCGCTATGCGCGACACCGTCTGGAACGCACGCCTGCGACCGGAGCTTCCCCCACTTCCGCGTCACTGACCCGCATGGCTTCCCTGGACCAGGAATCACCTAAGGGCATAAGCAAATGCCAATAAAGTGACAGTGCGTACAAATATATAACAAATTACAGCGTGACATATAACATGAATGTAAGAAAAATACGTGATAACAATAACAATATACGAAAGTGCTAAAAAAGTGCAAAATACATAAGCGAAAATGTCACAATACATATCACACAGACATAAAAAATTTAATTATAAAAATTACATATAAATTTTTTTTATGTCTGTGTGATATGTATTGTGACATTTTCGCTTATGTATTTTGCACTTTTTTAGCACTTTCGTATATTGTTATTGTTATCACGTATTTTTCTTACATTCATGTTATATGTCACGCTGTAATTTGTTATATATTTGTACGCACTGTCACTTTATTGGCATTTGCTTATGCCCTTAGGTGATTCCTGGTCCAGGGAAGCCATGCGGGTCAGTGACGCGGAAGTGGGGGAAGCTCCGGTCGCAGGCGTGCGTTCCAGACGGTGTCGCGCATAGCGGTGACGTCATCGGGAGGCACGCTGAGCCGCGGGTATGCTCCAACTACACGCTACAGGCTCCGTGGTAACACCTGGATCAGGTAAGTTTAATGACACATTGGCGGGCGCGGGAATCTGTGCTGGGTATTTATAATGGTTATTTTCACTTTGTGAGTTGTACCCTGAGGACGAGCATAAAGCTTGAAACACTGGTGTCGGTCACCACAATAAAGCTTTGACACTTTATGCAGTCTCCGAGTGACGCCTTATTGCCATCTTCTCTCTATATATATATATATATATATATATATATATATTAACCGTGTACAGTATGTAGATACATATAGCTATATATATATATATATATATATATATATATATATATATTTATACACACACACTAGCCTACTTTCCCAACTGCTCATGCTGCACATTCAGCAGCTATCTGTTTCCCCTGTAGCCCTCCCACCCAGGGCTGTCACACACAACCCTGCAGCAGCTGTTGCATGGATCACAGCCAGGGCTAGCGCTAGCCACTCAGTGCCCTCCCTGCACCGCCTTCTGCCAGGTGCTGCCTGTGCTGAGTTGCGTGCTAATTCCCTTTGTATTACCCCTAATGGCTGTAAAGGGAAAACACATATTACCCCACTCCGCAGCACTCAGATTCCCATGTAAGTTATCCACGTTTCAAAAGTTTTCTACATATCCTGATGAAAAATGTAGTAAACATTTTAAACGTCAATAACTCGATTTTTTACAAGACATACCGAGTACCACAAAGTGGAGTTGTCTGTGTGTAAGTGTACATATAGATAGATAGTCAGCATCTGACTCATCAGCAGTACTCAGACACTTGATTATTATTACGTATTTAAAATGGTTACATACCAACATTTTGGCTTAGGCGCTCCTTTGTCAAGGTGAACCTTAACAAAGAGGTTTCTAAGCCCTGAAGCATTGGTATGTCACCATTTTAAATCCTTAATAATGATCAAGTCTCTGAGGCAGAGCAGGCAGAACCCAGTATGTGGGGTAAGCACAGTGGGGGTCGGGGAAGCAAGCCAGAGAGATGTTCCCCTCCCCGGCTATACCCCGCTGCCCGTAGCTCCCCTCCGCTGGCTATTTTGATCTCCGCTACAGTGCCTGCTGCTAAGATCCCCGGTGTCGTGCTGGCTACCTCAATCGCACAGCTTAAGCCTCCAAGAGATGAGTGAGAGTCTGTTTCAGTAGCAGTCATCATGTTGTACAACAGTGGCCATCTCCCAGCATGAAGCTTAAACACTGCAGGCCAGCATGTATTCAGCTTCATCACTGATGAAAGAACCAACCTAACCACAGTCAATATAAATATCTAACGGGGTGTGGTATAACATGTAAGGGGCATTGCAGTATGTGGCATAATATGCAATGTGCATTAGGGCATAATGGCCCTCATTCAGGTTCATGCGCTCGCATGCACATTCGCAAGCACTCTTACGGAAAAAAACCACACGCACGCATCGGGCGAAGGCACGCCTACAGTGCTTGCAAAATCATTCGCACGCAACCATACTAAGAAGGGGGGTGGTCTATCATTGCGCGTACGTGTAACTGGTCGCACGCACCCACACATTTGCGCACGCACACTCACCTCAAGCTGCTAACGAACATGCTCTACTCCCCAAATGTTAGCAAACCAAATACTAGTATGCACATGTGTTGTGTTGTAAAGGAAGTATCTGATATCTATGTTGCATGTGAGGTGACACATGTCGACTAATGTTGACAGGGGCAACATGCTAAATATAGCAGAGTAGAAATGACAATAGTGGTGGTATGTTACATAAGCAAATTTATAAGGGTGGGATTTGTTTGGTTTTAGCGCATTGGTTTGGTCAAAATAACTTTAGCAACAGAAGAAGTTTGTATCTGCTAACACTTGATTGCTGGTGGTATGCAATCAGAAGTTGTGCTGAGGTAATTGTCTCATGAAATCAACCATGTATTGGTGTCAATAGTGTGCAGGTGCCATTGATTTACCCATTGATTTAGCCATTTCGTGCGTGTGTTTGCTCCGTACAAATGAGCACATTACAAGGAGCAAGGTGTGCGAAACTAAAAACCTGTTTTGAGCTGGCGAAAAGTTTTGCGTTGGAGGGGAACAATCCCTCTTGCACTCATGCGAAAGCACTCCCACCACTCATAGTGAACGCCCATGTGTACGCCCATGTGTACGCCCACTTTTGCTCATTATAATGGTCGCGCCCATGCTAATGCCCACTGCACGCCTACTACCGATGCACTCGTTCGCACGGAGAAATCTCCGCGAAAGTTTGCTTGCGAGTATTTTTTTATTACATTGCACATGCGCAGTGCGCTAGCTGCACATGCGCAATGTGGGTAGCAGGGTGAAACGTGCGAATTCGCATGCGTACGCGCCAATGTGAATAAGGGCCAATATGTAATGGGCAAAACAGCGTATGGCATAATGTGTAATACAGTTTGCATTATGGCATGTTGCATAATATGCAATGAGCATTACAGAGTGTGACAATGTGTAATAGGCATTACAGTGTTTGGCATAATATGTAATAGGCATTACGGTGTGTGGCATAATGTGTAATTGACACTGTAATGACTGTCAATTAATGGCGCGTGCCTTCAGTGCACACTACCTGAATACTACTGAATTTACGATGTGTGTGTGTGGAGCGAGGGGGGGGGGGGGTACCAAATACTTTTCTGGCACAGGTCACCAAAATGTCTAGATACAACATTGCTTCTACTGGGCATATTATGAGTATGAGGCACTGCTACTACTACAGGCATTTTACACCTTTTCTTTCCGATTGCGACTTCGGCAAGCTCTGTCTCTTTGTAAAGTATAGGGGGGCGCAAATTTATAGTTTGCAGGAGGGCGCTGAACACCCTAGCACCAACCCTGATTTGTGTAGATTCATTCTGTAGAGCATTTATGAGGTCAGGCACTGATGTTAAATGAGAAGCCCAGGCTTGCAATCACCTGTTCTAATTCATCCCAAAGGTGCTCAATGGGGTTGAGTTCATGATTCTGTGCAGGCCAGTCATGTTCTTCCACACCAACCTCATCAAACAATGTGTTTTTAGTTTTGCTTTGTGCACTGGGCCATAGTAGTGTTGGAATAGAAAAGGGCCTTCCCTAACTATCGCCTTAGAGTTGTAAGCATAGCATTGTCCAAAATGTCTTGGTATGCTGAAGAATTAAGATTGATCTTCACTGCAGATAAAGAGCCTATCCTAAACCTTTGAAAACATCCACATACCATTATCCCTCCCACACCTTACTTCATAGTTGGCATAATGCAGTCAGACAGGTAACATTCTCCTGACATCTGCCAAATCCAAACCCCCCCATCTGACTGCCAAAAATAGAAACATGATTTTTCACTCCACAAAACACATTTCCACTGCTCCATAATCCAGCATGGGTGTTTATACCAGCATTGGCATTGGACTTGGTAATGTGATTCTATGGAAACCCATTCTATTAAGCTCCCGTTGCACAGTTTTTGTACTAACTTTAATGCCCGTGAATTTTAGAACTCTTCAGCCATATAATCAGTAGAGTGTATGCACCTTAAGCCGCTCTATGATTTTATGGGGTCTTCAGCTTCATGCCATAGTTGGTGTTGTTCTTAAATTCTTCCGATTTCTAATAATATAACTTACAGTTGGCCATGGGATATCCATCAGGGATGGAAGTTAGGAACTGTCTTATTACAAAGGTGGCATCCTATCACAATACCACACTTGAAGTCACTGAGCTCTTCAGAACAATGCAGTTTGTATCACAAATGTCTGCAAAGGAAGACTACATGGCTAGGTGCTTGATTTTATATGCCTGTGGCAACGAGTCTGATTGAAACACCTGAATGCAATAATCAGGTTTGGCCAAATACTTTTGTCCATATAGTGTATATTTAAATAAATGTATTGAAAGTGTCAAAAGTGTATAATTCCCGCTGATTTAAAGTTGTTTTTAAGAGTTTGTAAAATGCATCTTTAAACATTTATGTATGTGGCAAGGTTACCTTTGTAAACACTAAATAAGAATTTGATTATGTGTGTGAAGTTGCTAAAAGCTGTAATCTAAAAGGTCATTTCAACAAAATGCCTAAACATGCAATAAAATATACTTTTTAAATTTTTGGGAACTTGGAAAATATCTTTCAAATTTGTTTATCACTTTGTTTCAAAAAAAGATTTGCAACTATAAAACATTTGCTTTTTAGATCATATACAGTTGGAGCCCCTGTCATTCAGCTACAGAGCTTGCCAGAATGTCCTCACTGGCGAGTGCTGTCTGTGAGGGACTCCATTAAACTGGGACGCGCGAGTGTCTTAAATGCACACGCGTCCCAGTCACTCGGCGGCTGGGTGGTGGAACTCTGCCCATCTCCACTTCAGGGAGATGGGCAGGGTTAGGGGGGGTGCAGGGAGGCAGCAGGGGTCGGCGAAGGCAGACAGGGATGTGGCAGATGGCAGCAGGGAGCTCTGTCAGAACGGGGCACGCGACCTCCTTGTGTGCGCGCCCCCTTCTGATGAATGGTGGGACCTGGCGGCTAATGGGGGCTGGCGATTCTATCGCCGGCTAATGGGGGCTGGCGATTCTAGCAAGAACTAGGCTGGCTCCATCTGTCATTTTGTGCTCTGATTTTCAAAATACAGTTCATGCTTTATTCCTACATATGGAATAGTTGTTTATTGATATTTGAGCACCTGCGTTAATAAATCATAACGCTTTTCTAAGAAGAAAACTGGGCAATATAACAATTATATAGCAATGTCAACTCAGGTTATTGCTGGTCAAGGTTAGGTGTAAATGTACCACACCTAATAACCCAGGGCAACCAACCAGGCAATTCAGGTTATAAGAAAGATCCTGGGTCCAACCCGGCATTGTGATGTGAAAGCGGTATAAGAGAAGTGGTTTGGTGAAGAAACTATACATTAGGGACTATGCCACTGACTGGGGTCTCTTCTTCACAAGAGAAATACTGCTTATCATATGCTTTCCCATTTTTTCTGTCTGTGCTGTATTGGCTTTCATTTGTTTCTTTAGTAACATTTCTTGTTGCCTGCTTATATTTTCTTTCTTTACCATCTATTCTTTCCGCTATCTCCTATGCCCTGCTTATATTGTACGGTACACCACACATTCAGTTCTCAACCACCCCTTTTATGTATAGTGGAAAGCTCCCAGGATGGTCCCCTGATAGCAGACAATGGGGCAGATGTATTAAGCCTTAACAAGAGATAAATGCAAGAGAGATAAACGTCCAGCCAATCACCTCCTTACTGACTTTTTTTTCAAACACAGCCGTTAACACGGCAGTTAGGAGATGATTGACAGGATGTTTATCTCTTTATCACCCTTGCATTTATCTCTTGTTAAGGCTTAATACATCTGCCCCAATTACCCAAAAATTAATCTGCAGCTGAAAGTTCACACAGACATTTATTTTGGTTATGTGCAGGTTATTAAGCCATGCTACTGGACCCAGGCTGCTTTATCAGCCTTGGTCCATGCACATTTAATCTATGATATCCTGTCAGTGGCGTAACTATAAATTTTGCTCCCCCCTGCCAAAAAAATTGTTGCGCCCCCCACCCACACCCCCCTCAGGCCAGGCAATCAATATCCAGATGCTGTAAAAAAGTATGAGCTACCTGAGTCATTATTTTAAAAAAGCTCCACTCTGCATACCCTTGGGAGTCTAACTGGTGCAGCTTCAATTAAATCTGAAGGCTGCTCAGCACATTAATGAGGTAATCGGGTCTTGCACTGTGAGGTATGTTGATGATCTTTAAACAGTATAGTTTTTTTTCCTTTTCCTCCTCCCTACCTTAAAGGAGTTGCAGTATAAGGTGAGGCACAAGAGAGCACTCATCTGGGCTAAGCATTCCTGTGTTCTATAATACTAGGTAATGTCACAGAGATGGGCTCCAGTCCCCTAACTCGAGCTAATTGGTTCTTCTTATAAGCACCGGAACCTGTCAACAACAGGGACTGTGTATCAGTAAATTGCCACTGACTGTGTCCAGGGTCTGAAGCAGGGTCCTTATATAAATATTAAAGGGCAGAATAGTAGTTGAAAAAAAAAAAAAAAAAAAAAAAACAACTTACAGTAGGAGCTGCAAAGGGCTGTTACAGGAATCCTCCTATGACTCTGCGGACCAATTGGGGACTGTGCAGATCTAAGGTACTCAAACCAGTGAAGCAGGGGGTCTAGTGATGGCCCCCAAAGATTCACCAGCCCCTGAAGACAGCCGCAGCTCCGGCCGGAGATATTGCCGCGCGGCCATCAGTGAGGGCAGAGCTGTGTAGTGGGCGGGAGCCAGAGGCAAGATGTCCGGGTGAGTCTCTCTACACCGCCTGCTCACGTGGACATGCTTTCCCGACACAGCGGCAGCGCCAGTAGTCCAGCAGTCAGTGGGTGCTTGGTGGCATCAGCTGTCCTCCGCAAGTGCAGGGAGGGAGCAGGGGGCGGCTTGATGTGCTTCAAGAGTCCCGGGAAGTCCAGGTGGTCCGGCCAGAAGCGCGAGGTCCAGGCTGAAGGAGAACAGGCAGGAGTCTTTGTCACTAGTGCGCCGGGCAGCTGCCGGCGCCCACGCAGCCCCCGCTCCTCCAAGCAGGAGCGGGGGCTGCCTTACACTAGCTATGCCACTGTATCTAAGCAAATGTTAGGAATGCTGAACTGCAGGTGGTAGATCTGTAAAATTGAAAATCCCCTCCATACATATGTTAGGGTCTAGCACCACACTGAAGGTACACTGTAAACTAGATCACCTTCTCATAAATCCAATGACAATCTAAAATTTATATTAGTTCAGTCCAGGTTTTTTGTCTTACACATTAAGGCACACTGCCTGTTTTTTAAATCTTTCCACACTTAGCATAAAGTAGTGCTAATGGATTTTTCCACTGCACTGACATAATGGTATTGACAATAGAACTATGCATTAAAATACATGTTAGCATGTACAGACTTTGCATTGATGTTATGTTATCAGTTTGGTCTCCACTTTTCCAAAATAGGGGGTCTGCTTTCCTATCCCCTTTTTCTGCCTTCCATTATTTTTGGCCATTACTTGGGTGCAGAGTATGAGAACACCCTGGTGGGATCCTATCCCATTTGCTGCCATTTCTCCCAGATGTAAAAGATGGCCATTCTAGGGAGAAGTTTACTTTATGAATCCCGGATGGTCCGAATTAGCGAACATATTTTTTGCATGGTTTTCTGCCATTGCTATGAGGACCCTGCAACAATAGCAACAGCAAAAGGGAGATAAAGAAGTTCACTCAATTCAACTATTCTCCCTGGAGGTGGGAGTTCATTTCTATTATACCTGGATGGCACCATACCACCATCTTTTTGTTTCAATTATGTAGATATTCAAGCACTGCTTTTTAATTCTGGACTTTCTCCCAGTGGCATTAATGTCTCTACACATCAAGCTGCATAAAGATTCTCTATCAATGAGATAAAGGCTGATGGTGGTTGGATTGTTAAAACCACAATGTTCTACTGAGAATAGTGGCGTAGCTTGTGTAAGGCAGCCCCCACCACTGCTTGGAGGAGCGGGGGCTGCGTGGGCGCCGGAAGCCTCTCACTTTAACCTGCAGAGCTGAGGTGAGGTCCGTCCTGTCTCACTCCGTCTCTCTCCCTCCCTTCCTCCCAGCAGCAGCATTACAGGCAGGAAGTAAGGAACTGTTTCTGTGTACACAGTACACACAACCTCCGTACCTCCGCGCAGGCTGGGCAGCTGCAGCATCGTCCCTCTCCCTGCTTTCTGTTCGTGACTGTCCTGCTCCAGTGGCTGCCTTCTATTCCCCTGCACTCTGCACTCCGGTTACAGAGCCATCCCCTTCTACAGGCTTCAGCACAGGAGCTGAACACAACACTAAGGTTAACTCTTTCAAAACCTGGTTTTCTACAGTGGGATGCAATGCATTCAGTGTCTGTGTCATCACATGTCAGCATATTTGTGTCAGTGTCTGGGTGTCTGTGTTATGTCTCTAGATGTCAGCGTCTGTCAGCATCAGTATCTCTATGTGCAGTCCGTGTGTCAGCGTATCCCTGTGTATAGGCGTCTTTGTGTCCATGTGTCAACATATGTGTCTGTGTCGGCGTCCATGTATCAACTTGTCAGCACCCGTGTTTTAGGATCTGTCCATTTGTCAGTATCTGTCTGTTTGTCAGTGTCTGCGTGTCCATGCGTTAGCATCTGTCTGAGGGGCTGGGGGCATGCCAGAAGCTCACAGAGCGCTTAGCATGCCTCCATAGTGATGAAAACGGGAGGCATGGCTTGTGGGAGCATTATTCCCAATTAGCCTTTCCCCCTCTCAGTGAGGTCACACCCTTTTTCTGGCGGCAGTGCGACTTCGTCGCCAGCGGACATCTCGTCCGAGTTCAGTGTAGTGCGAGATGTCCGCTGAATTCTGACGTTTTTTTAAAGGGGAATTAACTTACAAGGCAAAACCATGCCTTGTAAGTTAATTCCCCTTTAAAAAACATCAGAATTCAGCGGATATCTCGCACTGCACTGAACTCGGGCGGCATGAAATTCCGGCCATAGTGTAAGGTGCATTTAGATTTGTGGAGTATAAGTTTAATGACGGCAAGTGGCATATAGTGCAAGGGGCATTATGATGTGTGATGTAATGTTTAAGGGGCATGGGGGGGGGGCGCCAGAAACTTTTTTGGCTGGGGGGAGCAAAATTTATAGTTACGCCACTGAATGAGAACACACTATGCAATGTGCACACCCAGCAACATCATGGTGGGGAGAACACAGCAGGGAGCCAGCATCAGCAATCATATACACAATTGCTTCTTCGATGCCGCCAGAGTAAAAAAGAGTGTGGGCAGGGGCAGTAGCGCACGCAGGGGGGGTTTCTGAGTACCCAGAAACCCCCCAGGAGTCTAACGGCCCTAGGCTGAAAGCTGAGGGTCCCCTCTTTCCATGGGTACAAGAATTTAAAAAATCGGCCCTTGGGAACCGGAGATATATGACTTCAAATCAGTGGTCCCCATCCAAGCCTGTTAATTGCTCTTCCCAGTCAGATATTTCAGGTTCTGTCTGAATTAGAATTTTATGAGGTTATATTCCAAAAGCTGGGACTCTCCCCCTTTGATGGACACTAGAAGCTTGTCTCTACTGTTCCCAGAACCAGAGATATCAGCCTTCCAGCAGCTGGTTACTGCTCCAGCTCCACACACCTGGTGTGTAGTTTTATATACTCGTGGGCAGATTGCTCTGCCTCCTAAATTCTGATCCCCGAGTCCCCAATACCATTTGGTAGGTGGGATTCTCGCTAAGAAATCTATTTCTGGGAACTGGAGATATCTGCAGTCAAGCAAGCTGTCCTCCCACCAGAAAATTATGAATAGTAAGCCCACTCCACTATACACCCCTCCTCTGCATATTAAACATCCTCTACCACCCTGGAAGTTATGTATCAGGGCCCATTCATTCAGCCCAATGCCCCCTTCTACCACCCAATATCCCACCATCTGTGCAGTAAAGGGGTAATTAGTGGAAATTACTGATCCAGGCCCTACATGCTGAGCGGTTGATATAATACCCCCTACCACCCGGGGGACATCAAAGCTTCCCCCACCCCTACCGCTGGAGGATTGGTAGGGGCCCCAATACATTGCTATGCCCAGGGGTCTACACTGCTGTTATGTATGTATATGTGTGTGTGTATTATTTATTATTATTATTTATATACATTTGGTCTATCTTTAATACGTTAACTGACCCGGCATATACTGGGTCACCTAAATGTCCATCTCCGTGCTTTGCTCCGCCCCTCTGGAAACCCCCTTCTGAAAATCCTGCGTTTGCCACTGGGCAGGGGCCATGCTGCACTGTAAAGCACTGTGTAATATGTGTGCGCTATATAAGAAACTGTTAATAAATAAATAAAATTCCATTATCATGGCAATTCCCTCCATCATCTTGCAGGTACAGAAAACAGAGGCCCTCATTAATGATGCACTCCCTTATCTGCATGCTCATACGATGGGGGGGTGGGGGGGGTGGGGGGTGTTCGTTTTATGATCCATGGAAGTGCACACCATGCGTCAGGGGAGGTGTACACACTGGGCGATATAATGAATGATATCGTTCAGAATTGCTAAAATGAGCAATATCACTCATGATATCACCGTGTGTACGGGGCTGAAGTTTCATGCCAAATCTTGTGTCTGTATCATTATTGTAGCAGTACACAGCTTTCATTTTCAGTATAAGAGGTTTATGTTAATGAACCATATTTACCAATTTATTAGTGGGGGACCTACATTGTTAGGAACCTGTAGCTTGAACTGTTATAGGGGGGCCCCTTAGCAATCATCAAAAATAAGGTAACATCCAACAAATTCCAAATGTATGCCCCTCTATTGCTCTCTCTTTCAGTAATCACCTTAGAGGCAATCCTGTTTGAATACGCAACTAACAGAACCCCTACTTCATTAATCACCTCTCTGCACTCACACTCCCCCTTTCAATAAACATCTGAATTACATTATAAAGTACCTCCTTGTCCCAGGCTCCTCCTTACCTTTGATTGCTCCCAGCCTCCTTCCTAGTATGGAATCTCTCAGGCTCCACCATTTTTTTGTAATCTCAAAAAGAGAAGTTCTGCAGACTGTAAGGATTTGTAGTTTAAAGTGAACACACATTTCAAGCTAGAGTGTAAATCACAGAGCTAACCAGCAGCTCCAGCGTTACTAAGCAATGCACATACAAGCTGTAATAGCAGCTATGCTTGTCACAGTGTTACTGGAGACAGTGTATAAAAACAAGAAGTAAAAATCTGATTTTGTTGTTAACATACACAAGCGAGATGAATGATGATTTTATCACTAAAATAATCTTTATTTAACAACAAACACTTAAAAGATGCCATCCATTTGTTTAAAAATGTACTCCTGTATTATCAGGCTGCCCACTAAGCAAATAGCTTAGTGCCCTGTTCAGCGTAGTGGGATCGCATTGCACGCAAATTGCATGTGATTGCAATGCAATTTAGCACACCCCCTCTATCCATGTCACCCCGAAGCGTGGCGAGTGCAACGGGCCTTACGAGGGGAAGCGGAACGCGTCCTCCCGAACTTTCCACGCTATGGGCTCAGTGGCTCGCTGTGCTCGCCACACTTTGTAAGGTCAACTCCACGCCGACGTGGATTGTGGGGGTATGAAAAGGTCGAGAGGATGCGGTCGCCACGGTTCGGGGTGACTCGGATTGTGGGGGTGTGCTAAATCGCATTGCATGGCATCGCACGCAATAAAATCGCATGCAATCACATGCAATTTGCATGCGATGCGATCCACGGCCAGGGGTGCCATGAAATTTAACAAGTATCATCGCATTGAATGCGATGCAATGCGATCTCTACGCCAGCATACATAGTTAAATTGGGTGCCGGGATAATACACAAGTAACAAAAGTTGCTTCAGGGCCCCTCTGGGAAAAAGGGCCCTGAAGGTTAAGTTCATTAGCTTATAGAACTGTACATCCACCCTCGCATGTCAAAGCGCAACGGACTAAAACTGTAAATAAAAATAAATATAATATCAGATGAAAGCGTTTACACTATAGACAAACATTTGAGAAAACAGAAATCTTTGCTCCGTATGTATTTTTCTATGGAAAATTTTCAACCTAGTGTACAGCCCTTTCCCGTCCACAGCTATTTATCACATTTCCTGTAGATCAGCAGTTTATTTCTCAGGCAAGTAAAAGTATCTGAATTTCCTAATATCTCATGTGCCCTTGATTGCACTTACCTAGAACTAGGGCCTCCCAATGGGGATGATGCTATACTTAGAAACTGCAAAATTGTCTTAATGCCCTGAATTTGTAAAAACAAAACTAAATTGAGTAATGTCTAGATGGAGAATTATTCAGCAAAGAAGGAAATAAGAAATAATAATATTCACTTTCAAATGTACATTAGTTAAGTGAATATTAAATAAAGCATATTTAATGCAACTAAATCAAAATGGAATTTACATAAATTACAAATGAAATGATTTATATTTGTAATAACTAATCCAAAATGAAACTTTATTGCATTAAGATATATCATAAATATTGATTACGTAATTAAAAAGCTAATAACATTGAAAAAAACTATTTCAGCACCACAAGTTGAACTGTGGCAAGCAGCAGCGGATCCCACTGCAGCCAGACCACACAAATTAACCCACGGCAGCAAGGGGGTTAATTACCCTCCCCACGAGTGCCGGAGCTGAAGTGGGCGGGACCTACCAAAATGATGGACAGTGGAAGGAGCCAGTGGGGATTGTAGGAGGGTGCGGTGTGAAGACAGAGGAGTGAGGCCGGAAGCTGCAGGGTGGGGGGGGGGGGGTGAGAGGTCATCAGCAGCGTGCGGAAGAGAGAGGGAGCCCCGAGACCTGGTCGGAGGGAGGAGTGAGTGACAGCAGAGAGACGGAGAGAGGGAGAGACGCTGCACAGATTTGGAGGAGAGAGAGAGAGGTCAGAGGAGCCTGCTCACCCCCTGACACAGCAACAGAACCGTGAGTCTGGCCTGGTGGCCACGAGTGTGTAGGTGTGCAGCCCCTTGATGCCCGGGAAGTTTAGGAAAGTCCCACAGCAGCAGGGGAAGTTATAGAGGGACTATCTCCCTCATCTCAAGCAGGGGCCCAGTGCCCAGAGGTAGTTGGCTGAAACTGAGGAGGCCTCCCTGTCCCTTGGAGAGTGACCCCCTTGTGCCCAGTACAGCCCAGCACTTGTAAGACAGCCTGTAGTGACTCCTCATCTCAGCCCCACAGCGACAAAGGAGCACCTAACCTCCCATTGACCCCGAACAGAGGGGCCCTTTCTGCCCAGCAATACAGACACCATCACTTAACCCAGGCCAGACTAGGTCCCAGCAGTCCACTGCTTTTGGAGTGAGAATCCCACCCCGGTCAGCCCCTAACTCAGGCTATTGATCCGTAGGAAGGCCTAATTACTGCTCACCCAGGATATTGATCCATTAAAGTGAGACCCCGGCTAGGAAGGCCGAGTCGTTCATTGGAGACACATGCCCCGGGGAGTTGTACATTTGTCCTGTGCACAGGCCGAGTCCTAAACTCGGGTCCTGGACAATAATCGGGTACCGGTACCAGTTAGCCTCAAGTTAAAGTATAGCGAAGTCTGTTAGAACCAGTATTGACTTGTGCTTGCACAGTAACTGCACTGATATTGTTAGTAAATTCCACACAAGGGTACGTGGGGATCGTAAAATTATGTCAACATTCTGATTTAGAGTTACTGGTTTTAGAGTGAGTACTGTTACTAGCTGATGTACAACACGTTGAGTGTTCCCTGTTGCTTCCCGTATCTTATACCATTGACCTCGTGAGCACAGTAATTTGTTCGCCAGAGACCGTAGTATCCCTTATTGTTAAAAAGTGAAAAAATAAAACCACGCTTGTTCAATTGCATTTGTTTTCCCTAATTTGGATTCATTTATGACCTTCCAATCCCCTGGAGCAAAAGACCCTGCCACTCGCGGGTTTCACAGAACATCTTCTAAATCCTCATCAATTCTGATTTCCATGACACAGGAAAAGGGAGTAACAAAACCCCCAATATGACAATTATCAATTTAATTTCATATGGGTAAAAGTCCTGGAGCTATTTCCTGGTTCAGTTACCCACCATGGTGTTCTTTACTATTCCAGCCATATGATAGGCATCCAATCCATTATTACATTTTATTTTATATTGGACATTTGCGTTTATAACCTCACACCTCCCTGTGTTCTGTCCTTTTTATACTATCTTTGCTAACAAATTAAATCATTTCAAAAACATGAATAGCTGTCTCACAACCAAGTCTTAGCTATACCATCTATATCATGGACCAGATGTAAAGAGGTGAGAGTCCGGAAGTCATGTGTGAGGCTAAAGTGGCAGCCACCTACAAGGCATGGTTTTACATTTACATCCGGCCCCATCTTTCTACTCCAACATCAAAAATCCTATCTAATATATTTTGTTTAAAACTCTCCTTGCCTATATTACCAAACATTTGATATTTCAGTTTAAGATTTGATGACCTCAATCATCATCTATGCCAATCCGTATCCATATTTCTTACCAGTGTTCCTTGACTGAAGACGTGACCTGATTCTGTATTCCCAGGAGCACCTAGCGAGGCTTTCACCTTCACCATCCACCCCATTTCAAAACTTTGGGTCTGATTCATATTTGTAAGTACAGCAAGAAAGAAACTGCATCACCATATTGCACAGCAGGTGGGCAGATGTAACATGCAGAGAGATTCAGATTTAGCTGGGGTATATGTTTTCTGTGCAGGATAAATACTGGCTGCTTTGAATGTAGCCCACAAATACAGGACAGCTTTACTTTTCCACTGCAATTTAAATTTCAGTTTGAACACACCCCAAACAGATCTTTAAACTCTATGCACATTTTACATCTGCCAAGTTGCAGTGCAGCATATTTTTATTCAGTTTCTTGCCTTTTGCATAATTTACCACCATGATTCAGGACCTCTCTGCAGTCATCTAATTTGCTTCTTCCAGCACAGTTGCAGCTTTGCTATTTAGGTGCAGAAAGCAAAATCAGCAAAATTACAAAACCCAATTCTATTGCCATAACGTATTACCCTTCCTCAGGGTCGGATTTAGGGGTCTTGCCGCCCCCAGGCACCACACTGTTGGACACCCCCCCCCCCCCCGTGTACCTGGTCGGCACTCAGTCCCGCCGCCCGGCTCAGCCTCTCTGCCTTCTCCTGCAGCTGCCACTCCTTGCACTGCAGGTTGGTGACGGAGCTGGAAAGCGGCCCCACCAGCGCGTCCTCCAGATGCCTCTCCACGCCGCCGGAACATCTCTGCCTGCAGCGTGCAGCCCCTGCAGGTTCCCCCTGTCATCCTTCTGCAGCTGGAGGCCGGCCACACTGACACCTCAGCCACCGACGGCCACAGTGTTCTGGAGGCTGCAGCACACAGTACAGCCTCGAGCTGGCACAGGTCACTAGCTCCAGGTCTCTATGGGCAGCTGTGCAAAGGGGTGATGTTAGTGCTCCTGCTTCCTGTTCAGCTATCCGGTGCTGCTGCCCGTAGAGTCCCGGAGCTAGTGACATGTGCCGGGCGAGGCTCCTGGCTGCCTGCCGCCCACAGTTTGTGCCGCCCCAGTGGCAAATCCGGCTCTGCCCTTCCTAAGATGTTTCTGTCTTTCATGTTTAACACTTAGCAACAGAATAATTTTTTGTCAAATATTCCCATGGGGGATCCTACTGTATGTACATTTTTAGACTAATTTCCTGTTATTACCAGTCAATGGGTAAACTGATCAATGGGTCTAGTATGAAATATAAAAAAAAATACTAATGTTGATTTTTTCATATAGCAACCAGTGCCATGTCAATACGTTGCTTGTGTCAACATTTTACCTATGTTGACCTTGTGCATTGTAACCAGTGGTCGAAGTGGGGCGGTATACGGCGTTATGCCATACCGCCACTTCTATCTGTTGGAAGAAAAAGGCTGAATACAGAAATCTCTCAGGACGCACTCTGACAAATCATCAAAGCAATATGAGAGAGCGCAGCAAGCAACCTGCTGTACTGTCTGAAGACCTTTCTAAATTGTTCAGGGCAGCTGGTTGTGATCTCCAGGGTGCTGGTGGATGGACAGTTATTGAAAGAGATACTTAACTTCCTGTATGCACCTCTACTTGCTGCCCCACAACAGACCACTGTCTGTGGGTGTGTGCAGTAGTACTGGCGTTTGAGAGAACTTAAAGCTCTGCCTGCCGGGTTGCGCCAAGCAGTGTCCACAGTTCATCCACAGGTGATCCCCACAGACTTTTCTGCCTGCCACCACCTAGTTATTCCTCCCCTGATTACATGCTTCACTTACAGCTCTGACAGTTTGTAGCTAGACTGCACTGCATGATGTGGGCTGGCTAAGACTAGCCCTGCCCCATGTTTTCCTCTCACCTTACTCGTCCCTTCCCTACTCTTCCGGCTCAGCTCTCCCACCCTTGTCCTTCTTTCTTCCACTACATATTATTGCCTGTCCTCTGACCCCTACTTGTCACTGTCTGCCCGCTCACCCCTCCCTACCTGTCACAGCCTACCCTTTGACCCTCCCTACCTCTCATGTTCTGTCCTCTGATCCCCTACTTGTCACTTAGTCAAGTGGCTCCTTGCTGGTTAATTGTGGACCCAATTTAGGGTAACGGTGGTGTGGGGTGCACCTGGACTGGTTGGGCTGGGTGGCTTCAGTGCTGCACGCCCTTACATTCTATTAACACTTTTCTCTCACTGACACTATCTCTCTCATTTTACATTTATTATATTATCTCTCTCTCATATATATATATCTATCTATATATTAATCACCATCTGCAGCCATTGATCACCAATAGCGACTCATACATCCGAGACACTGAAGACTTCATTGAAAAGTTAAAACAAGTTGAATTAGTAGGTGAGCTACATCTGGCCACTATGGATGTTAGCTCACTGTATACGGTGATTCCCCATGCAGACGGCCTTCGTGTTCTTGAAGAAAAACTCAATGAAAGACCAAACCCAGTACACCCCACAGGGTTTTTGGTGGACATGGCAAAACTTATACTGACATGCAATCATTTTCTTTACAATAACAAATACTATGTTCAGATATCAGGTACCGCAATGGGCTCAAATTTGGCCCCCGCCTATGCGGGCCTTTACATGTGTGATTATGTTGCCTACACACATATTGGCGAAATATCAAGAACATATTAAATACTATAAGAGATTTATAGACAACATTTTTCTCATTTGGTCTGGCACCACTGAAGCATTTCAAAAAATGATTCTTCAACTGAACAGTATCGCTGGCCCCATCAGACTCACTCACACCATCGAGCCAGAATCCATAAATTTCCTGGACATTACTGTGACCCCCATAGGTGGCACCTTGCAGACCCGTGTATTCCGAAAAACCACAGATCGTAATACATTGCTAACAGTAGAAAGCCAACATCCACCGAGCCTTAAAGAAAATCTCCCTATATCTCAGTACATGAGGGTAATCAGGAATAACACCATGCCTACTACAATGGAGAAACAACTTGCAGAAATGACTGAGAGATTTATCCAAAGAGGATATCTCAAAACAACACTCAACAGATGCCTATCAAAAGCTCGACGCAACATAGCAACCAAACAACTTCCATCTACTCGGCCGGGACAACCGAAGATACCACCTAGAATGTTGTATGTTAACACATTTGACCATACCTCGAGTAATATTCAAAAGATCATCAAAAAAACACTGGCCCATTGTAGCTTCCGACAGTGCACTGAAACTCCAAAGATACGGACCGCCCATGATGGCATATAAGAAAGGGCCAAATCTTAAAGAACTCCTCATGCGGCCAATGTTAACACCTGAGGTAGAACAAAACACCACCTGGTTACACTCCAGAAGACCTGGTTGTTTTCGGTGAACTGGCTGCACGACTTGCAATAGTCTTATCCCAGGAACAACCTTCCCCCATCCTCATTCTGGCAAAGCAATAAAAATAAAACATAGATTGCATTGCCAGATGGACTATGTAATATATCTGTTAAGCTGCCCGTGCAGACTCGCCTATGTGGGGATGACGTCCCGCAAATTCCGAGAACGTATGGCGAATCACCGGAACTCGGTGAGAGCGGCCTTAGAATCCGGTAAAGCAGATCTACCCATACCGGGTCACTTTTTACGAGCTGGCCATCAAATCCCAACCCTCCGATGCCGCCTGATTGATTGGATCCCCCCACCTCCTAGGGGTGGTGACCGAGGTCTTCTACTCAGGAAAAGAGAAAGCAGATGGATCCATCAATTGGGGACACTGGCCCCACGTGGCCTAAATGAGAACAATCCGTATAACTTAAAATGAGACAGACAACAGCGACATAGAAAAAAGAAAAAATCACATTTGTTTTGGAAAACTACATCTTTTTGAAAAACATCGTTCTGTGTGTACAATCTTCATCCCGGTTTTTCTCCCTTTTTCTCCCTTTTTTTTCCCCTTTTTTCCTCTTTTTCCTTTTTATCCTATTCTTAACACTTTTTTCAGGTCCCTCCCTCTCTTTGGAGCGCTCTGCCCTCTAGAACTTGTTTTGAATCATTAACTTTTTTTCATATATGCGCATATATGTTCTGTTTGGGGTATACAGATGCTTGTATATTCTGCTTTTTTTATGCATATTTTTTGTAAAAATATTTTTTGTCCTTTTTGTATACTGATGTTGTTCAATGATAACTCATTGGACCAATAGACTCTGTTGAATTTGAATGGTCCGACCTATACCCACCCTAGATGGACTCAGGTCTTGTCCAGAGATCCTTCTACCATAAAATAAATACAAAACAAAAAAGAGGGATACACACCCGTACATGCGCATATGAAGAGTCCGGAAAATTAATAAACCCGACTGTTCGGATCTATCGCACTGTGTTGTGAACAGACCTGATTTTTTTTTTAAAAAATTTTTACTACCCAAAAAATATATAAAACATAAAATTTAAATTAAAATAAAAATTAAAATAAAATTTAAATTAAAAATAATTAAATATAAAAAATTAATGAATGAGGAATAAAAAAATACAAAATTATAATAATAATGTTTATTACTTATCACTAAGATAGGGATGGAGAGTGATGAGCACATCTGCCGTTCATCTTTCCCTAATAATTATTCCGTTCTCTGTTTTTCCCAGTGTTCACGCCCTATTAGAGATCTACAACATTTAGCCAGTATAGACTAAACCATAATGTATTTTCACTTTAATATCTATGTACATGAAGATTATATCTCCCATAAAAAAAAAAAATATATATATATATATATATATATTTTCTAAAACTGGCAAATATTACCGCCCCCGGCTTTTCCTCTATAATATTATCCTATACTTATATTTATACATGTATTTATATGATTAAACCGACATACACTTTTATCTCCTATTTTTTCACCAATCCGCGTCTTTATTAACCTATGACAGCCCGCACATCACTGTTATGATCCATGTGTACCCGGAACTATCAGTACGGGTGCCAGATCACTCTAAAGCACACGCACGGCTCCAGCAAAGGACAGAAAGCCATGCGTTCCACCCATGCGTGCCAGCAGCAGAGACTTCCGGGTCCCGAACTTCCGGTGACGCCGGAAGTAATGCTGCTAGAGCGTGGACGCGGCGTCCACACGCCGACTGCTGATTGGTGATTAGAGGGATAAATAGCCGGGCCCGGGCAGTTCAAATTCAGCAGCAGCTCCAGCCACCACTGGAGTTTTTCTTCTCCTTCACGCCGATGATTATACTGAACCTTTGCTGACCAAGTAAGATTATGTTTGGCTCATTATGTGTATATATATTTTTCTATGTACCATACATTTTTTTCTTATGTATATGAAATTATTTAAAGGTTTTTTGCACTGTATGTTATAGGCTCCTTGAAAAAGGTCCATGTAGGACCGAAACGTCGGGGCATAACCTATACCTACTGGTGATTAATACCTGCTTGAAAAAGATTGAAAAATAAACCACCATTTGGATTTTATTATACCTTTCTCTTTGGAATTATTAATAGGCGAGTGCCTGACAATCCACAACTTAACGGAAGTGGATACCCCCTGGACTATGATTGAATGCATGCTCACCACATGCACTCTTTGTCTGGGCACCCCGTGTTATCTAACAAAGTGAGTGTGAGTGCGGTCTTTGCACAGAACTATATATATATTAATATATATATATATATATATATATATATATATCTTGGCTTCCTATCACTAATTTTTATTAACACTATAGTATCTCACTGGCGTGCCGCACTGGGCTTCCTAGTTTATGATAGTTTTTGGGGTGCCGCACCCTGCACTTAGATATATCACTAGGGACCCCCAATATACAGAGAAGCCTTTACGTGGCTTGGGGGCATATCATACACTTACGCAGGTATATGTAACCAATATCTCTGAATTCTATTATCATGTAGTGTTCAAGATTGGTTACTAATACCATTCAGTGTGCTGGGGGAACCAATGTCTTGCTTTACTTACTCAGTATTAACCCCTCCTTTGCATGCACCTGAATGGTATTACTGAAATAATTTAAGCATCTACCATATCTGTACCCCTACTTGTCACTGTCTGCCCTCTGACCTCTTGTTACTTCTCATGGTCTGCCCTCTGACCCCACCCTACCTATCGCAGCCTCCCCTCTGACCCTCCCTACCTATCACAGCTTGCCCTTTGACTGCCTACCTCTCATGGTCTGTACCCTGACCCCTCCTTACCTGTTGCAGCTTGCCCCTGACCCCTCCCTAATTATCACAGCTGGTCTTCTGATGCTTCCTTCTTATCTCAGGTTGTCCTCTAACCGCTCTCTACCTCTCCTCTTGTGGCCTGCCCTCTGCTCCTACCTGTCACAATCTGCCCTCTGCTTCCTTCCTGTCGCAGCCTGCCTTCTGCAATGTAATGAGGACTGGCTACAGGAAGATTCCAACAAAGCAGCCGTATGAGGGTGCCACCCCACAGTTGACAGGATGGAAGTTCAAGTAAATATTTTCTGAGAGGCTGTGGTTTTCATTTATTTTAAGTGGGGTTTATTTTTTTGTGGGGGACCATGTGTTTTATTTTTTTTTTGCACTGCTGCACATGCGCAGCACAGCACACTTATGCAAAACTCTAAGTGTGATCACATTTCTTAAGTTTTTAATTCAAAACACACAGAGCACATCACTCTGTGTATGGGCACATTTAAGGGAATTTTTGCTCCATCTGGGTGGTCTAATTAAATTTTTGGCTCATTCCATTTTAATTTTGACTCATTGTGTGATGCATAAGGTCAATTTTGATTAATTCCCTGTGACACAATGTTTAAGTGGAAAGTATAAGGGGGTCTACTATTGTGTTGCATAATGTGTATAAGAGGTGGCACACTACACTTAAGGACAGTCCCCTTTTAAATGGACACGCCCCTTTTTTCTGGAGCGTGCTGTTAAAACAGAAATGAACTCATCAATATTCTATGCTTTTATTACACTCTGTTTTCTTAAATACTGTTATTATTGCTGCAGATGGTGTTAGCTAGTTGCACAAGGTACTAGCCATGGCGTATGAGGCCTACCCTTTGCGCTAAGCAGTAGGTGTTTGTCAGAAGCTGCAACCATTTTGTCAACTATGACTTGCATAAAAACATTATAAAATAGCTGAAGATTCAGAACAGTGCTGGAAAAGTGATTTCTTATTGAAAATTGTTTTTGGTTTTATAAGTTTAGGAATGCAATGTTCACATTATAGTGGAGCAAGGACAGCCAGCTAGTCTCTACAAGATGAGAAAACATTTGGTAAGGCCACGCATGCGTAGACCCCAAGGCCACTGAATATTTCCCCTGTAACAAGTAAAGTGGGTGTTGGGTGAATGATGACATCATGATTGAAAGCAAAGCTTGCCAATAAGACTCAATGCTTATGAGTAATTTATTAATTAATTAATGTGATTAAGGTTTAAATATCAGAGTGAGAGAAGGAAGGGGAAGGCAGTTGAGGAAGAACAGGCACGGGGCTGGAGGTAACTATGAATGAGGTTTAATGGCTGATCACTGTCCTTGATAGGTTTCCATTTTGATTTGATTTAGAAGTATTGTTTAAGTATTAGCTAGTCAATTTGATGTTTCTTGTGTTTGTCTGCATTTGCAAATACCTCTAATCAAGCTATTTTTTCAAGTAAAGCTTTATCATACATTTTTTTCAAGTTTGTGTCGGTGTGCAATTATTTCAGCTATTGCCGTTATATTTAAGGGTTAGGGTGTAGTTTTTTTGGATTCCGCACAAGGTTGATCCAACACGGGATAGGGGAGGGTCAAGTGAGACCTACTCTTCCCGTAGTGGGGTCTGGCCTGAGTAGCCTTGAACCAAATCTCTTGAAGAATTCTGTAACCCCCGACGAAAAGAGGAGGGGTTTCTCTGGCAATAATTTAGAGTTGGTGGTGCTCCCTTGAGTCCGATTATAACTGAAGGTGTGTGGAAAAGGAAAGAGGACTCTTTTTGTGGGGCACTCTTGAAATGCAAATTTATATAGATTAAAACGTACATTTTATTAATTCTTTTTTAAGAGGATTGGTACTAAAGTAGCCAGTATCATCAATAATAAATATAGCAGTGAGCTGTTAATAAATAAGCTATGCTATTTGAAGTGCGGTCCCACGAAGGGATCCGGAGTGTGTAATATTGTCACCTCCTGCTTGTTTCTATTTACCATTAATAATTCATAAAATAAGTAATTTTGTTCAATCAAACTTGTTTTGAAATACATTAAGGGCTGTGATATGATTCTTGCTGTTTTAAGTAACAGATTTAAGAGATTGTGTTTTCTATTTACCAGTAAGTCTAATGTACACACAAAAATATTCCTCCAACTCATTTTGATAGAATACATCTAGTACAGTATATTGGCATTTTATCTTTATACTACATTACTGAAACATTATCTTTCATATTTGTTGCTTAGCATATTATGTTTTCTAAACATAATGGTGACTATTTAGTAAATGTACAATTACTGCTTGATATTTATAGAAAGGGAACAGATTAATAGAGGGGTTCCTTACTAAGAATGGAGTACAGTAGGTGCCCAAGAGCACCTCTTTTGGTGGAACAGTGCAGAAACAGGGTTTCATTTTGCAGAGCATTATGACTGTGGTCAGGGCCGTTTCTAGACAATTTAGCTCCCAGGGCGAAGAAATAAAAATGCGCCCCCCCCCAATACATAGCATGGTATTATAGTAATTTCGCGCGCCGAAGGCGCGCGCCGAAATAGGGGGTGTGGCTTGATATTAAAAGGGGTGTGGCTTAATGTAAGGCGTGGTCTAGCAGGAAAACAATTACCTTATATCACACTTTTGCAACCTGCAAGACCAGACATTGGTTGCTGCAGGAATTGTTATTGTCCTCCCGCACTTAAGTTGGCTGGCTGAAGGCCACACAATGACCTAGTACGCCTCACAATGACAGGCTACTTAAATCATTATACACTATTTATCTGTGATGCCAATTACACATTACGCCGTACACTGTGATGACGATTACATATTACGCCGCACACCGTGATGACAATTACACATTACACCGCACACCAAGATGCCCATTAGACCACACACTGTGATGGCAATTACACAATACTCCCCACATCGTAATGCCCATTACACATTATGCCCCATGTGCCGCTGCCGCACAACCGATGCTGTTTACTAATATGCCCCCACAGTGCCAGATATGCCCCCACAGCGCCACAAATATATACCCCCACAGCGCCACAAATATATACCCCACAGTGCCACATATATGCCCCCACAGTGCCACACATATGCCCCCACAGTGACACAAATATATGCCCCCACAGTGACACAAATATATGCCCCCACAGTCCCACAAATATATGCCCCCACAGTGCCACACATATGCCCCCAGTGCCACAAATATATGCCCCCACAGTGCCACAATTATGCCCCACAGTGCCACACATGCCCCACAGTGCCACACATATGCCCCACAGTGCCACAGATATATGCCCCCAGTGCCACAGATATATGCCCCCAGTGCCACAGATATATGCCCCCCAGTGCCACAGATATATGCCCCCCAGTGTCACAAACATATGCCCCCAGTGCCACAGATATATGCCCCCAGTGCCACAGATATATGCCCCCAGTGCCACAGATATATGCCCCCAGTGCCACAGATATATGCCCCCCAGTGCCACAGATATATGCCCCCCAGTGTCACAAACATATGCCCCCAGTGCCACAGATATATGCCCCCAGTGCCACAGATATATGCCCCCAGTGCCACAGATATATGCCCCCCAGTGCCACAGATATATGCCCCACAGTGTCACAAACATATGCCCCCAGTGCCACAGATATATGCCCCCAGTGCCACAGATATATGCCCCCAGTGCCACAGATATATGCCCCCCAGTGCCACAGATATATGCCCCCCAGTGTCACAAACATATGCCCCCAGTAACAAACTTACTTGGAGAGGGGAGGGGAGCGCATCGTGCTTCTCTCCTATCCCGCGCCCGAGCTCCTATTGGCTGACAGCGGCAGCCCAGTGACGTGGGCGAGGGGACGGAGAAACGCACGATGCGTTCCCCTCCCCTCTCCAGCGTGGAGTCGGGCGGCCGGGGAGACAGCGGCAGCGGCTGCGGGCGGGGGGGTTAGACTGCCGGGCGCCCTGGCTGTTTCAGAGGCGGACAAGCCGTGCGGCGCCCCGGGCTGCTGCACGGCTTGTCCGCCTCTAGAAACGGCCCTGACTGTGGTGACATAATGTCACTTTAAAGTTAAGGGGCAGATGCACTAAGCTTCGAAAAAAGTGTCTGGCTGTTATCACTCTCCATCTTATCAATCAGCTACTAAGTGCTATGTTACAGGCTGGGTTTGATTATAACTCTCTACTTTATCACTATTTGAAGCTTGATACATCTGGCCCATAGTGATGTAAATAAAACCAAAAACCTTGTGGACTTTGTGCCCAATTTTGGATTACAGTGAGTGTGCTTGCTCTGATACCCGTGGAAGCCAATTAAAAAAAACAACACCTTACATTTCCGGTGGTCCCCACAGCTTCCAGTGGTCTCCCCTACATGTTTATACTAAGGAGGGGGCTGCTGGGTGCCATGGGGCAATTGGAAGATGTACTGTTGTTCTTCCAGTGTCTGCCTCCAGGAGAAATACACTCACATGGGGGTGTTGCACAAACACACGCCAGGGGTCATACACTTACACACAGAGACACATACATTTCACTCACTGCTGCTGCAGAAGACACCACTTCAGAACAAGGTGAGTACTTACAGTCTAATTAAGCTGATTGAGGACTATTTAAGCATTTTGAAGTTTCCAGAGGTAGTGCCATAGCAAATCCTGGTAATTTTTTCGAAAAATATCAAATTAAGGAAACATATGACTTGTTTTGAGTGTATGCGAAAAAAGATGCAGTGATTTCTATAGGAATCACAATTTCTTATTTTCAGTTCATTAATCAAACTCTGTAGGGCAAACAGTGCTTTATGGGGTATTTTGCATTTCCCACCCTCAGTTAATCAACTTCACAATAGTTTATCTACAGCACATTCGTCTTATAATTGTATATGGTAAATTAGGTATTGAGATGTGTGTTGACAAAAGGGTAAGCTACTCTATAGTAAGAGCAGATATGCTAAAAACTAGTTAACAACTGTTTCACGCACCTGATTTAACAAACTTGGACCTTCATTTCTACAGAAACCTTGTTAACACTCCCAGATTATGAATTTCTAAAGACCACAGTCATTTTCGAGTCCATTCCTGTCATATGTAATATGTTTCTATAATTTGGCATGTGCAAGATCACACAATATATAGGACTGAGATATTTCATTTGACACTTCTGACGTGGATAGGAATGAGCACGGACTTTTTAAAGACATTTAATATATTGGGATAAATTGTTAAATGCATTTAATTGTATTATGTGGTCTTACTGTTAACAGCAGCTAACCTGATAATACATCTTCCATGATTTACATGGCCAACATTTCCTTATCCCAAGGGCACTCTCAGCGAAGCATCATTATTTCTTTATTAAATACTACTTTTGCCTGCTTGCACTCAACAAACAAATCTAATGGCATGAAAGAATTCAATTTCAGAGCTGAACGATAATTTGTCAGGCACTGTTAATTCACATAATTCAAAGTTAATTATGTTTGAGATATTAGGCTGTACTATAATTTGGTTTATTCCAACAATACATTCTAAACAATTTCAATTTTCTACTTAAGACTACAAGATGTGTTTACTAGCTTGACTAAGCATATTCAAATAATAAAAACATCTTTTTAGTCCTAGACCCCTTTGCATTTTATACTGCAATTGTGATTTTCGCTTATACGCATTAAATCAAAGCCATCATCAACATCTGCAATCTTCATCATGTCTGATATTTATGTGCCCTTGAAAATTAGATATCCCAAACTGGTTGCGAGTTGAAGATTTATTGTTGCGTATTTATAAAGAAAAACATAAGGGTTAGCAATCAATAACCTATTATATCAATTAGGATGTAACAATGCTATTTTTCATCTGTAGGTATTCAGAAATTATTCACATGGACGGTTAGATTCAACTTTGAATAAACAGGGCGACATATCTGAAGGTCGACATGAGGTTAGGTCGACAGGGTCATTAGGTCGACACATGCGTTAGGTGCACATGGGCAAGGTCGACAGTCAAAAAGGCAGACATGGGGTTTTCCACTTTTTTTATCCTGAATGTCGACACAGTCGTCATGGAAATAAAAAGCATATAAAAATATTGTGAGCCATGAGGTGGTCAAAACTTACTGTAAATTAGTGTAAATAAATGTTATTGGGGTTAGTTATACTCTAGGAAAAAGTCCTAAATTATGTGAATTTAGCTTTTTTTTTCTATGACTGAAATCCAAAACCAAAGCAGGTCATGCAGAGGTGGGGGAACTCATTTCTCTATGCCACCTAATTACACCCCTCCCCTCCCCCCATTAGGCAGAGACAGGGCCAGTGGTAGGGTTTTTGGCATCCCCCTGCAAACTAGAATGATTTTCTGGGAAAATTAGGTTAAAATGTTCCACCTCACCATTAGAGGTGGTGGAACTCAGTACCCCGTTCCCCCTCACTTTAACCCCTGTCCAAAACCATATACAAAAAATAAACTGGGTGACAACAAAAACAACAAAAATGGCCCGTCACACATCTGTTGGGATTATAATATAGGAATATTTACATATGATCTGAGACTACAACTATGCAGGGCCGGCGCCACCATTAGGCAGTGTTAGGCACTGGGGGGTGGTAGTTGGGAGCAGGGCAGGAGGGAGAGCTGGAGGTCTGGCTTAGCAGGCAGGAGGGAGGGCTCGCTGCGCTGTAGTTCAGTCCCGGTGCATATTAACTGACATCTTCCTCCACCCGCACCGCGTACAGCCGGGCAGCGTCTGAGGGTGAGCCAAGGGCTCAGCGCTGCCCAGCTGAGCGGCTGTACACGGTGCGGGTGGAGGAAGATGTCAGTAACACTGTGCCGGGACTGAACTGCGAGGCCTCCCTCCTGCCCGCTAAGCCAGACCTCCAGATCTCCCTCACTCCCGCCCGATGAGCTAGACCCGGGTGAGTAATTATATATGCACTGGAGGGAACAGCACGGCGGCCGTATCCTCCCACCCCCCCCCAGATCAGCGCGCCGGCCGTATTCCTCCCCACCCCCCCACCCGTGGAGCGGGACAGCGCTTGGGCGCCCCCCGCGCCTGGGGCGCTCCGGCGCCTTGCACCGGCACTGCAACTATGTATGCTTAAACGTTTTGAAAACAGTGAAAATCTCTATTCTACAGTGCTAAATAATTGTATTGATTTAAGTTTTGTCTGTGGGGAATGATATAAGATTGTCCAGAATTGTTATAGTAAATTACTTATTGGGAAAAGTTACTGCATGTTGAAAAGAAAATTTACTGTTGACTCCTAGCTAGTGCAACACAAATTACCGTCATGTATATTTTATGAAAGTCAAAGGACTTTAATTTTTATTTAGCTTGAACTAAATGACATGGTTTCATATTTTTTCCAACATTGCAATAAAAGCATTCAAAATTATTAGCAGGGATAAATGCTGTTTTTTTAAAGGTGTGTGTGTGTGTGTGTGTGTGTGTGTGTGTGTGGGGGGGTTGTTCTGTATTTGATAGACAAAAGCAGTTTTTAGTGTTCCCAAATGTATAGCACTAATAGTTTTCCATTTAAGTTAGTTAATTTAGTGAAACAGCCAATAGTAAAATATGTGTATGGTAAGAGTTTAGCATTGTTTGATGAGTACCTAATTCTGTTCTGCCTCTTAGTTCCAGTTTTCTGGACCAAAAAAGTATTCTATTTGTATTGCACAAACACTATTTTTTCTGTCTCTCCTTCCTCTTTCACCTGCTGTTATCTAACTTTTTGTCTTTCTTTTTGCATATCTCGTCTGCTCACTTTCATTTTCTTTATTCATTTTTTTGTTGTCCTTCCTCCCTTACAATCTTCCCCCGCCCCCAGCAGTTTTGCTTCTCCCCTGCCCATCTGCTTAATCACATGTCCCTGGGGCAAACTGTGGTTATGGGCCCCCATACTGAGTCCCATTGTGTTTTAGTTTCACCAGCAGCATCTAGGCCTGGCACTGTGGCTGCGCATGTGAAGGGCAAAATGAAAGCCATGTCTGGCATTCTAGGTACAGTTTTCCCCTGGCATGGTCTGCAGCTACTGGAGGAGCCAGTCATGAGCCTGTGTAACAGGCCCATGGAGGCAGTGTGGCTGACATCGCCATAATGGTGCTGGGATGCCAACTATCTTGGTTGCAACACTGCAGTGCTTTGGGTGCTGCATCATAGGATCACAGGATTAATATTAGGAAGTATGTTAATATTTTTTGGTTCAACTGCTAGGGAAAGAAAATAGTTTAATGTGGCAAACAATGTGGCACTGAGGATATGTATTGCTCATATAATAACTAGCAGGTAGTTTTCTTTTTATTTGCAGCATATTATTTAGAAAAACAAACTCATAAACACTTGAATGTGATGAAATGTTTACATTTGATGCATTCCATGATCCTTTCAATGAGCATTTCCTAAGCAGATAGGAGCCTAGATCATCGCTTTTTGCTATAAGCATATGGAGGTCTGGCTGGTGGTGACTTATCAAACAGCAGACACCAACTAAGAGGTATTGCAGCAGCAAGTCCATGCATACCCAGAAGTAGGCAGTTCCAGAAGCCGCTCATAGGAGCTTGGTGATAGCAGTGAGTTAACTGCCCACTGCGCAGTGGGTGGTGTCAGTAACAGGTGGTTATTGCCGTTAAGAAAGATACCCTAATAGCACAAATCTGTGATCGCTTTGGTTTAGCAAGGTGTGTCTGGTAACACACCTTGTACTATTTTGTACAAGATCTGTTTTATTGGTTAAGGGATTATAATGGAGCTTTATTGGTGGTGCATTAACTTGGCCACATAGTTTGGTTGTTTAAGTTAAGTTTTAGGCTTAGTGGACAGGGTTTTAGGGAGGCTCTTGTGGAGCATGAGCTCCAGGTGACAAACATTTGAGAGTGTGTCATGTGTTTGCTGGCGAGATTCCCATCCATGGCTAGGGCCAGCTGGACAACCAGTGCTGATGTATTGATCTCCTCTGCTCCATTCCTCCATCTCTCCAGGCTGGAGCATGCGTTTCAGTTGCCTTCTTTCCACTCCCCACACCTACCTATGGCCGAACCCATTGAGAGTGGTCATGTCTCCTGCAAAGACTCCCCACAAAGATTACTTAATGGAGGGCTGGACAGCATATTGCAGCTGGTCCATTGAACACTGCACCTCCCAACGCTCTTAGGTAAAGCCAGGACTCCACACTGCTGGTCAAAATATGGGTGTCCCTGGAGCAAGGTTGGCAGAAAGCAGAGAACAGCAAACCACCTGCATGATCATCTGTCCATCAAATCCTACAGCACGTGCATCTGAAATTCTCTATAATGTCTGTCTCCTTCTCTCTGAGCCCTGCCCCATGCTCCATTCTGTCTGATCCTCCACGCCCCTTCTCTCTGTTTCCTGCCCCTTACCAAACTCTCTTAGGTCCCTTCCCAATGCCCCCTTCTACCTGCCCCCTACCAACTTCTCTATGTTCCATGCCCTATGCACTCTTCTCTATGACCTGTGCCACCTCTTCTCTGAATCATGTCCTCTTCCCTCTGCTCCATGCCCAATTACCAAATTCTCATGTCCCCTTCTCTGATCGGTGCCCCTTCCCTCTGATCCATGCCCTTTAAAAATGATCTCTCATACCTGCACCATGCCCATGTGATAGGGCTGTGGTTGAGGATAGAAATGGGTGCTGTGTCTGAGAATAGTGATGGGTGCTGTGGCTGAAGAAAGTGATGGGGGCTGGGAAGGTAAAGAGGGAGTGTGGATGGTGACGAGATGCTGGGGGTGTTGATGAGGTGTTGAGGGTACAGGGATGGAGGATGAGGGGCCAAGTTTTAACCAACTGGCCTGGTTTGCACTTTTTGGAGCACCTAGAGACTGGTCTCCTGTTATCAGTTCTGCAGCTACAGTATCTGTGAAGGAATCTATATGTCTAATTTTATTGTGTAGGTCTTTGTGTTTGTGTTTTTCCCTGTGGGGGCCAATGTGTTTGGCTCTTATTTCCCCGCGGAAGCTAATGTGTGTTTGTGTGTGTGTTTTTTCCCATAAAGGACTATGTTTTATCCCTGTGGGGGCTGCTGTGATTTTTTTCTCTTTAAGGAACAATGTTTTGTTCCCTGTCAGGGATAATGAAGGATATTCAGACCTGATCATACGGCCGCAAATTTGAATGACAATCAATAGACTGCGCATATGTGCGGCTCATAGAAAGCATGCACAAGACTTTTCTGCCACGACAGCCTGATAATGTTTTTGATCGCTGGCTGTGAGCAAGGTGATAGACAGGAAGTAGACATCTGTGGGTGGTAACCGGCTATTTCATGGGAGTGCCAAGAAAAACAGTAGGCGTGCCGTAAAAAATGCTGGGAATGACAGGGAATATGCAGGAATGCACAAGCATTTTAGGAGGGTGTGTGTGATGTCAGCAACATGCTGGATATCCCTGTTTTGATCAGAGCCATCTTGTAAGTATTTGGCTAATTTTAGCCTGCAATGACTTGCACCCAGTGCAAAAATCATTGGATGGTAATTGACCTACGAATGGTTGTGAACATACCAGCCCATTAGATTCTACTTCTTATTTCTTCTTATTAATTAGCACCTTCTAGAAGATAAAAGATACAATCTGTTTGGTTGCTATGGGCAACGTCCTATCTTCAGTAGAACTCCCATCTTAGTAAATTTACCCCATCCTCGGTGGAGAGAAAGACGAGAACCTAAGATGATTGACTTATCCCTGAAACTCCAATATTTTTACTAGAGATGTGCAGGTTCTGATTTACTCTGATTTCAAAGCAGGATATTATTGGCTATCCCAAATCACATGACAGTTGTTGATAGCCAATAAGATCCTGCTTTGAAATCAGAGTAAATCAGAGCCTGCACATCTCTATTTTTTACCAGAGATTTTTGCTATGGCCCTACAGCACCGCTTATTATACAGTATACATGAAAGAGTACAATGCTATAAGTATATTGTATATATTGTCTATAAATTGGTTCTTTTATATTCCTTCATTCTGCTAGAAAAAGAAGTAATCCAATTGCAACCTATGATACAAAACAAAATAATATTTCTGGCATATTGACAGTCTAGATAATATTTCAGGCATATTGACAGTCTAGATAATATTTCTGGTAAATATATTTGTTAATTGTAGCTGTGAAAGTAGAGAACAATAAATTAACTAATTCCATATTTTCATTATATTAAGCTGTAAAGACCAACCTGATGAAAAATCTCCTAATAACTAATACCAAGTCTGTGTCTGCAAATAGCCATACTTAACATTAACTGCCTGTCATAAAGATGTACTAAAACTTAAATGAAATATTAACAGCAAACAAGCATTTAACATGAGTCACACTTTTATACACTGAACTGTACTATTTCTACAGTTTATCTGATTTCCATCAACAGAGCTGTTATTGTCTGTTATTGATACAGGGTTAAGGCACATTGCAGTGTATATCTATTATCTGGCTTTGTCTTCCTTCAGAAGAACTGATTAGACAAGCAGATTTGTACTTAAATATTTTTGCTCTTTGTCAGCCCTTTCCAAAACTGTTCCTCCATACCATCCATATCACTTTACGCAGCTCAGCAGATAACATGCTTTTTCAACAATGTTTTGTTCACTAATATCATGCTGACTTCGGCTCCTACCCACCAGCTTCCTATGCACCTGATAAAGATCTTTGCCAGGTAACATAGAGAAACAGGATGAATCAGCAAGCACTGTGGAGCAGCTGTTGATATTGTCTGTTCATCCGTGTGCTTAACCCTTCATATTCATGGAAGAACCACATCAGAAATCACAGATTGAATCTATTCTCAATATCTATTGTTACAAATTTTATGGCATCTACTTTTTACCCTTAACATTTTTTGTTAATGCTTTTGAACAGCAATAAATGTTTCTTTATTTCCAATAACCTTGATGGAAAATGAACACAGAATCAATATTTTAATGATATTATATATTTGCACACTAGGTGATTCATCGCGCCCTACGGGCGCTCTTCACACCGTCGTAAGGGGCTGCGCCCCCTTAATTTGTGAACATTTGCATATGAGAAAGATGGTTAGAATTGTATGAAAGATGGCCTGTATTGCAACTTGAGTTATAGGTGAAATGTGTTAAATAGAGAGCATATGATGTGGAAGGGTGTGTGTATTGTTTTGTTTAATTAAAAAGCGGTTACAGAGTAAGATGTACATTGATAGTGTGGATGGTACAGTGACATTTGTGGGTGTGGGGGGGGGGCTGTGTGTGCATGTTGTTTAGGTGTGTGTGTGTGTGCAATAGTATAGTAGGGTGTTTCTGAGTCAGTGGCTCCCCACTGGCGGAGGTCACGACACAGGAAAACAGGAGGCTGGGTAGTGATAGGGGTGTGTGGGCATAAGGGGGACTAAAGAGGAGGGTGGGAGATACTGTGCAGCTTCTGCCAGTGGGTGAGGGTCCAGCGTGGCAGTACAGGATGGTGGCCCTTAGTCAGTGTCTCCTCCTACTGGGTGGGAGTTCGGGTGCATGAGAGCAGGAGGCTGGGCTATGAGGCATGATATGGGCATGTGGGCAAAACAGCGTCAGCGACTCCCCAGTGGTGGAAGTTACGGTTCAGGAGAGCAGGAAGCTGGGTAGTGATAGGGGTGTGTGAGTATATGGGGGACTAAAGAGGGGCTTAGGGGTGCCGTGAATTGCGGGAGGGGCGCGGGGGTGCCGTGAATCAAGGGAGGGGGGGCGCAGGTGTCGGCGAATCGCGGGAGAGGGTCCGCAAAGCGTGGGAGGGGGCGTGAATTGCGCGAGGGGGGTGCGCGGGGGGTCCGTGAATTGCGGGAGGGGGGGCACGGGGCGCGATGAATCACCTAGTTGGTTATATATTCTTGTAGAAGGATGGTAGGATGTTGCTGTCATTCAGAATGCATTTACATAAACAGTAATAGTAACAGTAAAAGGTCTGACTTAAAACACCTACAGTAAAACAGAACAGGTGTTATATATTATACAAAGAATTGGTTGATGATGTGTAGGTTGACGTGCACATAGTTCATAGTTGTCACTGGAAAAAAATTGCTACAAGAAAAAATCAACACAGAAAGTTCAACACATGTAAATGTTGACATAAGTGTGGCACTTCATCGGTGTCCATGTCGACACATGAGAATGAATATGAAAACATTCCAAAAAAGAAAAATAAATCTTCAAAAACTCATGTCAACCTTTTTCATTGTCGACCATAGCCGTGCCAGTGTTTTGCATGTGCCATTTAATCCTGGGGTTGCCCAGGAGGGACACAATGCTCTATTCCTGGACTTTCTTCTTAATTTATTATTACCATTACCTGTGGTGAAACACCTTTCTTATCAATGAACCTGTTTAAAACAGGTGATGGCAATCATACATTCAGGGGGAAGTCCAGGAACAGAGCATCCTGTCCCTCCTGGAATGGGTCATGTTGGGAGGTATGTTTGCATAAGAGGAGGGTATTATAAGTTGCAGTGCCATCCTTAACTTTACCTGCAGATTCAAATATTGAACTTTAATAGATATATATATATATATATATATATATATATGTGTTGGCTCATACCTTTTGGCCACTGGGCACAATGAAGGCACCCTCTCCTGCTGCCAACACCTCTCCTCCAGGTCCCCATCTTACACAGACGCAGTGTTCCCGGTGCCTGCACTATGATGACAGGCACCGGGACTGGTGCATGCCAGTACAAACCTCTGTACTGTGCATGCGGCCAGCTTCTATGGGCTGCTTTCTATAATAGAGATGACAGGCACCGGGACCGATGTGTGCATAGTAAAGATGTAGGTTCTGTGCATACGCAATCCCCAGATTTTATGAGCTGCCGGTCAGCAGCCCATAGAGAGGTGTCCCTTAGGGAGGAAACAACTCCCAATGGGACTGCCTTGGTGATTGGCTGGTCGGACTTCCAATAGGAAGTCACTTCCAATCACAGATATAGAGTTAACTATATATTATTTTTTATTTATCAAATAGTGTATAGATATATAGTTATAAGAGAGCGCTACACGATTGTAACTACCAATTGTTTTTTTATTTAATTATAACTTTAAAATGTAATAAGTAATACAATAAAAAGCAGTAAAAATGTGCACATACAATCTATATCACACTTCCATTACTTGCGTTTATTACTAATAATCAATATTCAGAGTGTCCAACTTTGGAGTGTCTTGATGTTAAGACACCACCTTTTAAAAAAGTTTTTGAGAGATGTGATGTATCACACAGATTTTTTGATAAGTTTCTGATTATATATACAACTGGTTGGTATCCAAATTGTAGATGGTAAAAACGGCTGATATAGGATATGGAAAGCACAATGCTCTGCGTTTGAAGAAATGAATACAATACTACCTTATAGTAGTAGCCGCAGTCCAGCGGTGTTGGAAATAAGGGATGATCCCACCGCACGAGCAGGGCCGGTGCTAGGGGGTTCGGCGTCCTCCTGCAAACTATAAATTTGCGCCCACCCAAACTTTACAAAGGGAGGGGTGTGGCAACACAATAATGCTCCCACTCCAAATTACACTACACAGTAGCACAATCTTATTCAGGTGCCGTAACTAGCCATTTTGGTGCCATGTGCGAAAAAACAGGGACAGTGCGCGCCGTAGGCGCGTGCAAAATTGTAGAAGCGTGGCTTCATGGGGAATTGGCATGGTCACATTAAAGTACCAATAACACCATAATCCCCATAACACATTATGCTTCACACCTCAAAGCCCATAACACATCATAGTAACCATACACAGTAATGCACATTATTCGTAATGCCACACATCATGATGCCCCTTGCACAGTATGCAGAACACCATAATGCCCATTACACATTATGCCACACACTGTAATTCCCCTTACATAATATGCCATGCACTATAATGCCCATATGACATTGACACACATTATGCTACACATAATGCCCCGAGTACTCCTGCATATGCCCACATTTGTAGCGTTGCTTATTCATAACACCCACACCAGTTGCGAACAGTAGTTGCTCTGCTTACAAGTAGTGCCCACATCAGTTGCCGACAGTAGTAGCGCTGCGTAACCATATACCCACTCCAGAAGCTGACAGTAGTACCTCTGCTTATACACAACACCCACACCAGTTGCCAAAATAGTTGCTCTGCTTATACACATGCCCACACCAGTTGCCTGAAAGTAGTACCTCTGCTTATACATAGTGCCCACACCAGTTGCCGACAGTAGTAGCACTGTGTAACCATATGCCCACACCAGTTGCCGACATTAGTAGAGCTGCCTGTACACATGCCTACACCAGTTGCCGACATTAGTACCGCTGCCTCTACACGTGCCCACACCAGTTGCCGACATTAGTAGTGCTGCCTCTACACGTGCCCACACCAGTTTCCGACATTAGTAGTGCTGCCTCTACACGTGCCCACACCAGTTGCCGACAGTAGTACCGCTGCCTACACACGTGCCCACACCAGTTGCCGACATTAGTAGCGCTGCATATAGACGTGCCCACACCAGTTGCCGACATTAGTAGTGCTGTCTATACATGTGCCCACACTAGTTGCCGACATTAGTAGCGCTGCCTATACACGTGCCCACATCAGCTGCCGACATTAGTAGCGTTGCCTATATGCATGCCCACACCAGCTGACGACATTAGCAGCGCTGCCTATATACGTGCCCACACCAGTCGCCGACATTAGTAGCACTGCCTACACATGTGCCCACACCAGTTGCCGACATTAGTAGTGCTGCCTACAAACGTGCCCACACCAGTTTCTGAAATTAGTAGTGCTGCATACACGTGTCCACACCAGTTGCCGACATTAGCAGCGCTGCCTATATACGTGTCCACACCAGTTGCCGACATTAGTAGCGCTGCCTACACATGTGCCCACACCAGTTGCCGACATTAGTAGTGCTGCCTACACGTGCCCACACCAGTTGCTGACATTAGTAGTGCTGCCTACACACGTGCCCACATCAGTTACCCACATTAGTACACTCACACTTTACAATGGTGGCGCTGGCAGCTCATCCTCTCCTGTTTCCTGGTGTCTTCAGTCAGCCAGCCTTGCTCCCTTGTAGCTCCGCCCCTTATGCCCCATGTAGCCACGCCCCTCCGCCAGTGTAGCTCCGCACCCTTTCGGACCCTGTCGATGACCAGCTGATAATGAGCAAGGAGGGATCTCTGTGCCTCCGGCGCTGCTGCCTGTGATGAAGTGTGACAAGTGCAGCAGCCGGCAGGCACGGAGGACAGCAGAGGATGCACAGCAGGGACAGCGCCTCTCCTGCACGGCGCCTACCTACTTTGCATCCTCTGCTGAGTGGGTAGCGCCGGCCCTGGGCACGAGCTACACCCGCTCGCTGCTGTCGCCCGATGACAAACGGCTAAGAGATAGATTAGGCAGGGAGCGAGCCGTTCTTTAGGTAGGTTATTGGTAATCCAACGGTGCTATAGTCGTGAGCATCCTATAGATTTTATCTACAACCGTTCAGCGCTGTTGTCCGATGACAGACAGCTGCTGATGGCTTCAGCGGGGAGCTGGACGTCCAATGTTGTACGGAGTTACAGATGGTAGTTGTAAACTCCGAGCAGAGCAGGAGCCGTTTGTAGTCAGTATCGCTGGATTAATCAGATTTATAAGAAATTCTCTGCAGAAGGTGTCAATGGCAGATCATGAACACTCCGGTTGGAATGAATAGCATAAAGGGGTTCAGCAGTCCCCCACCCTTGACGCGTTTCTCCGTCAATTATAGCAACGGTTTTATCAGAAGGAATGGTTTGGGGGTGTAAATTCGGTGTATTTAACAGGTAGAGTCTCCAATCGGGGTATGCATCTAATTAAGACCTAATTGGTGCAGCCAGGTGTTTGTTAACAGTCACAGTCTGGCTGCATCTGGCTTCACAACAGTGGCAGATTTTACCTGGGGGGCTGCTGCACTGATATAAAGATACACATATATATATATATATATATATATATATATATATATATATATATATATATATATATATAGGGTCAATATATATATATATATATATATATATATAGGGTCAATGAATCAGGCGGCACTCACGGATTTGCAAAACGTGAACAAACTTATTTATTCATCCAACATGTTTCGGGCACTCGGCCCGTCCTCAGGGATAAACAACAGTGACTTTACAACACACTTATATTCTGTAACAAGTGAAAAACTCCCTCCCCCTGATCAATCAGCGCCGCCCCTCTTACCTGTGTTCACCAGATTGTGTCCCTGCTTCCGCTCACCTCCAGCATGTGTCTACCTGTATTCTGCCATTGAGGAGGCTGTACTTCCGTGCAGCACTTCCTCTGATGTCATCAGGCTTCATCCATGCTGTGGTTCAGCTGGATAGCCAAGCCTCTCTCTGGATTCCACAGGGAGGTCAGTTGCTAGGTGACCATACAAACATTAGAAACGTGATCTACAAGAGAATTAATTCATGTGATGAATACAAATACATTAAAAACGTGCAATAAGAGGCTGTATAACAACCATTTAAGAGGCAATATAATGCCAGTGCTAGGTGTAAAACAAAATAAATGTAATACATAAAAAATGCATACATTAAAATACATAAAATAATGAATAGACAATAGACAATTTTTAAAAATCTGCAGAGGGATGCTGCATCTATTGGGTTCCATGTGACTAAACAATTTTTTATTTATGTTTTTATTTTATTTTGTTTTATGTTGTTATTAAACCAAAAGATTATCACTATGGTAGCCTGATACAGCATTGTATATCTTACTTATAGATGTGTGCATCCACTGATGGTAGGCTGTAAATTTGAGCAATATATTTAAAAAAAAATTATTATCATATTAGATACTGATTTATCATGGATATATCCTAGATTAAAGAACTTGTTACCCTACAGGACATAAAATGCCTATAGGAAATGGTACAATCCATGTTGCTCGTTCAGCCCCTTGGGTGCGAGAGTGTCGAGCTGGTGTATCCACCTCGCCTCCGCCTGCAGGAGCTGTTTCTTTCTATTGCCACCTCTTGCTGGGACAGGTATGTGGTCTATAATTTTAGATCTTATACTGGACAAGTTGTGCTTTCTTTCTGCACAATGTCGTGCCACTGGTTGTTCGCTCTGGCCGGAGGTTAATGCTTGCCTTATGGCAAGGCGGTGGTTCGCCATCCTTTCTTTAAATTGACACTCTGTCTTGCCCACGTAGTAAAGTCCACATGGACAAGACAGAATGTACACAACATACCGGCTGGAACAAGTGACAGAGTGCTGGATTTTAAATTTTCTACCTGTGTGTGGGTGACTCACCGTATCTCCTGTAATCATGGAGCTACAGGTCGTGCACCCCACACATTTGTAGCATCCCTTGGGGCGAGATAAAAAGTGGCTAGGTTTGCTGATTTTAGTTAGCTTGGCTATGTCGTTCTTTACTAACAAATCTGCCAAATTTCTGCCTCTTTTATAGGCTGGCATGATCTGTGTGTTGTGCAGACTTTTGAGATCTCTGTCAGAGGTTATCAGGGGCCATAATTTCTTAACTTTTTTTGTGGTCTCACAGCTCCCCATGGCATGCTGTGTGACCCAAGGAATCCTGGCGCCTAATTCTTTTTTGGTACTAATGGTGTTTAAAGCAGTTTCCCGCGAGGTGTTGAGAACCTTCTCTTTAATTTTGGACAACTCTTTCTTTTTGTATCCCCTTTCTTCAAACCTGGCCTGCATGGCATCCAATTCAATGTGCACTTGGGCTTCCTCACTTACTATCCTCCGTACTCTTAGCATTTGCGAGTAGGGCAACCCCTCACGCAGTGCTCTAGGGTGACAACTTTCATATCTGAGGAGGGTGTTGCGGTCAGTTTCCTTGATGTACAAGGAGGTCTCAATGTGGTTGTTTTTGAGATTAATTTTTACATCTAAAAAATATATATATATATACACACACAAGTCAGTCTAATATGCACTCACAGTTCTGTAGATCTTAGTCATGGGGTGCTCCCATATCCCACTGGTAACTCCGTGGTACACAATACGGCAGGTTGGATAGAAGATACCTTGAAAAATTATCTAAAAGTAGATGAACCGATCTGCCCCATCATGTACTCTCTGCCAAAAGTGCATAAACGGTTGGACAGGCCCCCTGGTCGACCGATTATATCGCCCAGGGGGTCTGTACTCCAACCAATTGCACAATTCATCGATCAGTTGTTACAACCCACTGTGAGGAATATCCCCAGTTACATCAAAGATACGTTGGATTTTTTATCCAAATTAAAAATGGTGGACATAACGGAGGATGAGACACTATTCGCAGCGCTTGATGTCTCATCACTCTACACAGTGATACCACATAAAGAGGGGATAAATGCTGTGAGGAAGAGATTGATAGAAACTGATTTTATTGGTCCACCGATTGAGTTTATTTGTGACCTCATTGAGCTAGTGTTGACCCAAAACCATTTTCAGTATGGAAAGAATTATTATATTCAACAGAAAGGGACCGCTATGGACTCGAATTTAGCCCCGGTATACGCCAATATCTTCATGGCAGAATTTGAAGAAATGCACATATACCAGACATATGGAAGGGACATTAAAAAATATTTTTGATTGATCGACGATATTTTTATTATATGGCAAAACACCTTGGAGTCATTTGAAAATATGATAAAAGAGTTGAACAATTTGGACACCCCCATTAGATTCACTCATACTGTGAATAAGGAATCAATTGATTTTCTGGATGTGACAATCTACAAGGAGAAGGGGAGGCTATGTACAACTTTATATAAAAAGGACACTGATAGGAACTCTTTACTATACTACACCAGTTTTCACCCGAGGCCATTAAAAGATGGATTACCGGTGTCACAGTTCCTACGTGTACTAAGAACAAACACAGACTCCCAAAAAGCTGAGGTACAACTCAGGGAAATGACGAACAAGTTCCAAGAAAGGGGGTATCCCACTGAAGTGGTACAGGCTAATCTAAAAAAAGCAAGAAGATTGAGCACAAGAGGTAGAGAAATGAACAACACTACCCAATCACCACCGCGTATGATTGTGACCACAACCTATGACACCAAAGCTACTACCTTTAAAAAGAATGTAATGAAACATTGGGATATCGTGTCTACAGACCCTAAACTGGGCCTAAAGGAGAAAAAAACATTATTCTCCTATAAAAGAGGCAGAACAATCCGAGACCATTTTATGAGACCAATGTTAAACTTCAAAGACGAACAGAAACAAACCTGGTTGACACAACCAAAATTAGGTTGTTTCAAGTGTACAGGTTGTACAACTTGCCAATCGATGCTCACAGGAAGTTACTTTACACACCCACATAAAGGACACAAATTGGACATAAGACATCGCTTATCTTGTTCATCTGAGTATGTGATCTATTTGTTGAAATGTCCATGTGGACTAACCTACGTGGGAAAGACCATTTGCTCTTTCAAAGAGCGAATGGCGAACCATCGAACAAGCATACGAGCGGCATACAATACGGGTCAGTCAGATAAGCCAGTAGCTCGTCACTTCTTGCTACACCAACATCCACTGTCATCCCTGAGAAGTATGATAATAGACCATGTCCCTAAGTTGACGAGAGGAGGAGACCGAGCAAGATTATTGCTCCAAAAGGAGTCCCGTTGGATATTTAAACTGGATACGATTAATCCGAGGGGACTCAATGAGTATAACTCATTAAAATGTTTTCTCTGAGAAACATAGGTCTGGATACATGTGCAAGTCCATACTGAAGCTATATAAAAAATTATAAAATATATGTATACAATAGTACATTGAACTTGACAAATTTGGAGAGAGATATAGTGAAAACACCCTTGTGCATATATTGTTCATATTAGATCTATGAAGAGAGATCTTATTTTAAATAGTGTGTTTTATTTTTGTATGTTTTTTTCTGGTGTACATATACATTGTACATATACATTTTTCAATTTTTATATTTTTCCATTTTTCTTGTGAAGTATATTTGATATATGTTATGTGTTGCACTTGGGGGCGTTCTGACACCTACCCACCACAAGTCCCATATTGATATACAGCAGGAGATAGTGTGCGCTCCAGGGCGCTGGAACGCATGATATACTGCCTTCCGGGTATGCTGAATATTGGCGTGCGCTGAACTATACAAGCGTGCGTGTCAGCACCTAGCAACCAATAATGAATTGGAACGCATGTGAAGGGACGTTGATGCACGCTCCAGGGGATGAGCGCGCAGGTTAGACGTCCGTACAGGCTGCACCCGCCGGAAGTGAGGGGTGAGGCGGAAGGAGCGGCGCCATGGTGCGTTCCACTGCAATGGAACGCACAGCCGCGATCAGGCATATGAGCACTGTATGATGTTTTGTGAGATTCGGAGGGGCACCAAAACCTAATGGTAAGCATACCTTAACATAATATAGGATTGGTTAAGTTTAATCTCTGATACTAACACATTATTGAGACGCTTGGGTTACTAATGGGATGACCACAGGTGTGGTGGATTACACATTACTGGTGCTATAAAAGTGGGAAGGTAGTGGCCTGGTGTCAGACGCTGTTTGGTGCTGGATGTGAGAACATAGCCATGACTAAGGTCCCATAGAGGCCCGAAACGTTGGCATTACTCATATGTTGGATATGAATAAATAACTTTTTTACCTGCAAAAGTGGTGAGTGCTCTGGACTACTATTTTCTATATATATATATATCTCGGTGGTGAGGATGCCGGTGGGACCCTGGCATCCCAGAACAGAGAATCCCGACAGAGGCTGCATTAGAAACCTAATCGTATCCCCCTACACCCTTAGCACACACTCTCCCTTGCAGCAGCCTAACCCTAACCCTTCATCCTCAAAGCCTGACCCTAACCCTCCCTGCTTGTGCCTAATTCTAACCGACATAACGGTCTAAACCTAAACCTCTAAACCTAGTCTCCTCTTTTAAGTGCCTAAACCAAACCCCCTCTCCACACAGCGGAACCCTAAACTTCCCCTGCACCAACCTAACATGAATTACCGTGACTAGTGTCTAAACTTACACCCTCCCCTATTTCCTGGGCTGCCCAGTAGCATGCCCCACAAACTTACTGATTGTAAAGTCAGCTGTTTGCATGCCAGCATCGGCTAACTAATCCTTTTTGAGTTTCCGGCTCTGATCTTATGTCGATCTTTATTAACTTTGTGTTTTTTTCTGTCTGATTACAGCAGTGGGTAGCATAAACTAGGAAACAGAGCGGCACTGCAATTACAGATGGTATGGCAGTTTAATAAACTATGAAACCACTTATAAAATAACCAAAAATGCTTTCATTAATCAATGACTAGAACTAGATCTGATGTAAATATTGATTTGTAATTTAATTTAACTTAATATTTTGAGTCTGAAAATTGTAATCAATTGGAGTATTGGGACAGTATTGCAAATTCTTGTTTTTTAGCCTTTTCTTTCCTCCGTTTCTGTAAAACATGCTGCAGCTCTCAATCTAGGCCTTACACAAGTTAATTTAAATTAATTAATAAATCCATCAATAAATCATTCTAGTGTTCTGTTATGGCCTTTTCTCTCCTCAGTTGTTAACATTTTTAAAGGACATGGACAGTATAGCCTAACCAAGCACTTCAGCAAACAGGGCTGCCACTATTGTGGGTGATATGCTTGCTTTGTTTGGGATTCCACATAACAATTTTTTGGAATGGCTGCATCCTGTCATTAAGGAAGAAGTTGATGATGAGCGTGTTAATTACAACAAATTATTATAATTTAGTAAAATAATTTTCATGAACTTGCCACTATTGATGTAACAGGGAAGAGGTGCCTAGATGGTTAATGTTCCTACCTCTACAAACTTTAGCCACACAAATGGTGCACGTGACATTATAAATATTTTCAATATTTGGATAAAAATAGTCTCACACCCAAGAGGAGGCTTTTGTGGTCTTATACCAGGTATCACAATGGATTTCTTTTTATTATGAGCAATAACTGCAGCCACTGGTGACAGACTACACAAACAACATCATTAACATCATCTTTCTCATCCGCAGTAATATCAGATAGTATGCATATATCACCCTCATTCTGAAAAATAGCATACTAAGTGCCCTAAGACACTAGTCCTCCTGGTGCTTTGTATAGTAGAATTTTATTTAAATACTGTATAAGAAGTTTTCACTGCTGCATGTGGTCATCAGAAATCAGAGTCATTTGGGTAGTTTCTGCTGTCATTATGATTTCAAAAGTGCAAACCCAGTTGTTTGACAATAAATGGCTTCCCCCAACCACTAACCATGAGTGAAATAAAAGTTTGTGAGTCATCATTCATATTCTTTGCCAAATTTCCAGAAAATCACAAATTCTGCTAGGGCATGTAAACTTATGAGCACAACTGTATCTATAGATTGTAATCTCTCATATGCATGTCTCTCCCTACGACCCTGCAGGTCAAGGTTTTGCAGAGTTAATGTTCACACCAGCGGAATGTGATATTACCCAGGAAAAAGTCCAGTGTAGCTTAACCAGGCAGTGTGGTTATACTGGTAAGGGAGCATGAAGCCAATTTTTTATTATAATGGGGTCTTGCCAGATCAGCAGCCTGTGACTGCCTCTTTGATATGGTAACAGTGCAGGTGCTGCAACAATGGTTAATGTGGATAATAACATTGCAGCTCTCGGGAGTTAGGGGTGAGATGTCATTTTCCCACTATGGGGCAGATATATTAAGCCTTAACAAGAGATAAATGCAAGGGTGATAAAGGGGTAGATTTATTAAGCTTGGTGGAGTGATAAAGTATCTGGTTTTTATCACCGGCCAATCAGCTCCTACCTGTCCTTCTTCAAACCAAGCCTGTAACTTCACAGTTAGGAGCTGATTGGCTGGTGATAAAACCAGACAATTTATCACTTCACCATGCTTAATAAATCTGCTACCTCCTAACTGCCATGTTACAAGCTGTGTTTGAAAAAAGTCAGTAAGGAGCTGATTGGCTGGACTTTTATCTCTCTTTATCACCCTTGCATTTACCTCTTGTTAAGGCTTAATACATCTGCCCCTATGTCACTTATACACAGTAACAAGATGGTGCCGTGCATTTGCAGAAGTAATAGCGCTAGCCATCTTGGTAAGGGAAGTAAGCATCATTGCCAGAGAAGCTATATTGGAAAAACTGAAAAATAGAGAGAGCGCACTGTGTTGATCTTATTTAGAATTTATTTATTGATATTAAACCCAATTTATAAAATTTCATTAAATTCAAAACATACAAATAATAATATAATATATATATATCAACATATTAATACATGCAATTCATTAACCCCTTCCCGACATTTGACGTATATATACGTCATGGCCGGGAAGTACTTCCCGACACATGACGTATATATACGTCATGGCTTCTAACTGTCACTGCGTCTAGAGACGCAGTGACAGAGGGATGATGTCTGCTGTCCCTGACAGCAGACATGTCCCTGCATGCCCAGGGGGGGCTGCGATGCCGCCCCCCCGTCGGCGATCGCTGTTATTGGCTGTTCAGTGTGAACAGCCAATTACAGCGTTTTCTGTGTCACCGGCGAATAACGTTCGCCGGTGACACGGGATCGGAGGTGATTGGTGCTGTAAAGTACAGCACCAATCACCGCGGGGTGTAAGGGTGACACTGGTGTCACCCCACCTCACCCCGCCCGCCCCCAAAGGCCGTGATTGGTCCGTCGGACCGACGGACCAATCACAGCCATGGAGGGGGGTTTAAACTAACGGTGACTACACTGCAGACGCCATTCCGGTCTGGAATAGCGTGCAGTGCGGTCACCGTGCCCAGCTGTCGCCATTTACTGACCAGAACCTTGCTCAATACTTACCTGATCACTGCTTGGGATCTTGCTTCATCTTGTGACATCCTGTGCTGTGTTGTGCTGTGTTGTGCTGCTGCAGTGTCATCGAGTTAGAGAGAGAGAGAGATAGAGAGAGAGAGATAGAGAGGCCTAGTGACAGAGAGTGCTATATTTTGTGCTGCTGCAGTGTAATAGAGTTATAGATAGAGAGATAGAGAGAGATAGAGAGAGAGAGATAGAGAGAGATAGAGAGATAGTGACAGATCGTGCTATATATTTTTTTATATAACTGACTGCTGCCCCCCCTTTTGTGCTGATCAGTATAAATTAACTGATCAGCAACTTTTTGGGGGCGCAGGGTATTTTTTATATATATATATACCTGCTGCAGTGTCATAGAGTGATAGATAGTGAGAGATATAGAGATAGAGAGAGATAGTGACAGAGAGTGATAGAGACTGCTATATTTTGTCTGCTGCCCCCCTTTTAAGCACCCCCAGCAACTTTTTGGGGGTGCAGGGGTTATTTTTCATATATATAACTGTCAGTGCTGCTGCTGCAGTGTCATAGAGTGATAGATAGTGAGATAGAGAGAGATAGAGAGAGATAGAGAGAGATAGAGAGAGATAGTGACAGAGAGTGATAGAGAGTGCTAAATTTTGTGTCTGCTGCCCCCGCCTTTTGTGCTGATCACTATATCTGAGGTGATCAGCAACTTTTTAGGGGTGCAGAGGTTTTTTTTTTTTTATATATACCTGCCAGTTGCACTGTCAGTTGCACCAAAGGTTGTGCACCTGCTGCCCCTCACTGGTAATCAGTGTCGCATCACTGATCACCTTTTTTTTTGTGTGTGCTGTGGGGTCTTTTTTTAATTTCTTTTTTTACACACACTGTGATTTTGGGGGTGTCCTGTGGCCGCTGTGCGCTGATCAGTGACGTACATCACTGATCATCTTTTTCGGCACAGGGTTGATCTATTTTTTTTTTTTTTGATCAAATTCCTGTTGCCTTTGAGCGCTGTTCAGTGACGGACGTTACTGACCGACATCTGTGCTCAATTTTTGGCGCAGGACCTTTTTTTTTTTTTTTTTAACCCCTTCAATTTTTTTTTTTTTTTAACCCCTTCATTTTTTTTTTTTTTGTATAAAGTATTTTTTTTTTCTGCACTACATACACACTACACACTACATACCCCCCTGGTTGAAATAAAGTTTGTACCCCCCCCTACACTATACACGTGTTGAAACATTTCACTACCAGTAACACAAAAATAAAAATGGCATCCCAAATGTCATCCCAAATGTCATCCCAGTCATCCAGAAGAATGTATTCAGTGGAGGAGGCATATGCCATGCTTGCTTCTGACTCTGACACAGCCAGTGATGCAAGCGGGGAATTTGAAGGATTCGCCTTAAGCTCCTCTTCCTCCTCTGGTGATGAGGGACCCCCTCAAAGACGCCCCCGTAGAGCAGCTGAGACCCCCCCCCCAATAATTGATCTCGTATGGACCCCACCACCAGACAATTTTGAGCCCCAGGTTCCTGAGTTTTTGGCCATGCCAGGAATCCAATTTGATTCCACAGGTCTCAGAGAAATTGACTTTTTCAAATTATTTTTCTCTGATGATTTTATAAATTTAATGGTGGACCAAACTAATTTATATGCCCAGCAGTTTATTGCTCAAAACCCCACGTCATCATTTGCTAGGTGGACCCCTGTAGATGCAGTAGAGATGATGACGTTTTGGGGTCTGGTGTTTCATATGGGCATAGTAAAAAAGCCAGAAATTAGGCAATATTGGAGTACAGATGTTCTGTACAGCACCCCATTTTACCGTATGGCCATGCCCCGGGCTCGATTTGAGACGATCCTTAAATTTTTGCATTACAACGATAATGCACAGTGCCCACCCAGAGATGATCCCACCTTTGACCGGCTATTCAAAGTCAGGCCGGTCATTGATCATTTCAGTGCCAAATTTGAAGAGATGTACATCCCAGATAAATTCATTTGCATAGACGAGTCCCTTATACATTTTAAAGGAAGGGTTAAATTCCGCCAGTACCTTCCCAGTAAGAGGGCAAGGTATGGCATAAAAATGTATAAGCTGTGTGAAAGCACCTCAGGGTACACTCACAGGTTTAGGGTATATGAAGGGAAGGATTCAAGAATTGAACCGCCAGAATGCCCCCCCTCCCTCGTAGGTGTTAGTGGAAAAATTGTCTGGGATTTAGTGCACCCCTTCCTGGATAAAGGTTATCACCTCTATGTGGATAACTTTTACACTAGCATCCCCCTGTTTAAGGCCCTTGGTTCAAGAGGTACAGCAGCTTGCGGTACTGTGCGCAAGAACCAAAGAGGCCTCCCAAAAACGCACATTGCCCAAGTAATGAGAAGGGGTGAAAGCAGGGGAATATGCACCGAAAATATGTTGTTGGTCAAATATAAGGACAAGAGGGATGTCCTTATACTGACAACAATTCACGGAGACAGTACCACCTCCGTCCCTGTACGAGGTACCAGTACCCACACCTCAAAACCTAATTGTATCCTGGATTACAATAGGTACATGGGCGGAGTGGATCTTTCAGATCAGGTACTGAAGCCGTACAGTGCCCTGCGGAAAACAAAAATCTGGTACAAGAAGCTGGCCGTGTATATCATCCAGATGGCACTGTATAACGCTTACGTGCTATTCCGTTCTACCGGCCAGAGGGGGACATTTATGCACTTTCAAGAGGAAGTCATAAAGGGCCTAGTATTTGGGAACCAGCAGGCAGAGGGCCCCAGTACTTCTAGTACTGGCCCCCGTATTGTACCAGGGCAGCATTTTCCGAACGAAATCCCCTCCACTGCAAGAAAGGGCAGGACACAAAAAAGGTGCAAAGTTTGCTATAAAAAGGGAATAAGAAAGGAAACTATTTTCCACTGTAAAACTTGCCCCGATAAACCCGGCCTATGTATAAAGGAGTGTTTTAAAATATACCACACATCTATGGATTATTAGGTTCATCATTTCACCGTGCTTCAGGGGTCTTGCTAATGCCACATAGCACCCACCAACATTCCACCAGAATCTGAGCTGCAAAATCCAAAAATCACTCCTTCCCTTCTGAGTCCTGCCATGCACCCAACTGGTATTTTTTGGTCACATATGAGGCATTGCCGTACTCGGGAGAAATTGGGGCACATTTTGGGGTGCTTTGTCTCCTTCATTCCTTCTGAAAATGAAAAATTTTGAGCCAGAACTGCATTTTTGTGTAAAAAAATGTAATTTTTCATTTTCACTGCCCACTTGTATCAAAATTGGTGAAACCCCTGGGGGTTTGAAATGTACACTATACCCCTAGATCAATTCCCTGAGGGGTGTACTTTGCAAAATGGGGTGACTTGTGGGGGGGTTCCACTGTATTGGTGCAACATAGCACCCACCATTCATTCCACCAAAATCTGTGCTGCAAAATCCAAAAATCACTCCTTCCCTTCTGAGTCCTGCCATGCACCCAACTGGTATTTTTTGGTCACATATGAGGCAATGCCATACTCGGGAGAAATTGGGGCACAGATATTGGGGTGCTTTTTCTCCTTCATACCTTCTGAAAATGAAAAATTTTGAGCCAGAACTGCATTTTTGTGTAAAAAAATGTAATTTTTCATTTTCACTGCCCACTTGTATCAAAATTGGTGAAACCCCTGGGGGTTTGAAATGTACACTATACCCCTAGATGAATTCCCTGAGGGGTGTAGTTTGCAAAATGGGGTCACTTGTGGGGGGGTTCCACTGTATTGGTGCTTTGGGGGTCTTGCTAATGCGACATAGCACCCACCATCATTCCACCAGAATTTGTGCTGCAAAATCCAAATATCACTCCTTCCCTTCTGAGTCCTGCCACTTTTTGGTCACACATGAGGCATTGCCGTACTCGGGAGAAATTGGGGCACATTTTGGGGTGCTTTGTCTCCTTCATTCCTTCTGAAAATGAAAAATTTTGAGCCAGAACTGCATTTTTGTGTAAAAAAATGTAATTTTTCATTTTCACTGCCCACTTGTATCAAAATTGGTGAAACCCCTGGGGGTTTGAAATGTACACTATACCCCTAGATCAATTCCCTGAGGGGTGTACTTTGCAAAATGGGGTGACTTGTGGGGGGGTTCCACTGTATTGGTGCAACATAGCACCCACCATTCATTCCACCAAAATCTGTGCTGCAAAATCCAAAAATCACTCCTTCCCTTCTGAGTCCTGCCATGCACCCAACTGGTATTTTTTGGTCACATGTGAGGCATTGCCGTACTCGGGAGAAATTGGGGCACAGATTTTGGGGTGCTTTTTCTCCTTCATACCTTCTGAAAATGAAAAATTTTGAGCCAGAACTGCATTTTTGTGTAAAAAAATGTAATTTTTCATTTTCACTGCCCACTTGTATCAAAATTGGTGAAACCCCTGGGGGTTTGAAATGTACACTATACCCCTAGATGAATTCCCTGAGGGGTGTAGTTTGCAAAATGGGGTCACTTGTGGGGGGGTTCCACTGTATTGGTGCAACATAGCACCCACCATTCATTCCACCAAAATCTGTGCTGCAAAATCCAAAAATCACTCCTTCCCTTCTGAGTCCTGCCATGCACCCAACTGGTATTTTTTGGTCACATGTGAGGCATTCCCGTACTCGGGAGAAATTGGGGCACAGATTTTGGGGTGCTTTTTCTCCTTCATACCTTCTGAAAATGAAAAATTTTGAGCCAGAACTGCATTTTTGTGTAAAAAAATGTAATTTTTCATTTTCACTGCCCAGTTGTATCAAAATTGGTGAAACCCCTGGGGGTTTGAAATGTACACTATACCCCTAGATGAATTCCCTGAGGGGTGTAGTTTGCAAAATTGGGGCACTTGTGGGGGGGTTCCACTGTATTGGTGCTTGGGGGGTCTTGCTAATGCGACATAGCACCCACCAAAATTCCACCAGAATCTGAGCTGCAAAATCCAAAAATCACTCCTTCCCTTCTGAGTCCTGCCATGCACCCAACTGGTATTTTTTGGTCACATGTGAGGCATTGCCGTACTCGGGAGAAATTGGGGCACAGATTTTGGGGTGCTTTTTCTCCTTCATACCTTCTGAAAATGAAAAATTTTGAGTTAGAACTGCATTTTTGTGTAAAAAAATGTAATTTTTAATTTTCACTGCCCAGTTGTATCAAAATTGGTGAAACCCCTGGGGGTTTGAAATGTACACTATACCCCTAGATGAATTCCCTGAGGGGTGTAGTTTGCAAAATGGGGTCACTTGTGGGGGGGTTCCCCTGTATTGGTGCTTGGGGGGTCTTGCTAATGCGACATAGCACCCACCAAAATTCCACCAGAATCTGAGCCGCAAAATCCAAAAATCACTCCTTCCCTTCTGAGTCCTGCCATGCACCCAACTGGTATTTTTTGGTCACATGTGAGGCATTGCCGTACTCGGGAGAAATTGGGGCACATATTTTGGGGTGCTTTTTCTCCTTCATACCTTCTGAAAATGAAAAATTTTGAGCCAGAACTGCATTTTTGTGTAAAAAAATGTAATTTTTCATTTTCACTACCCACTTGTATCAAAATTGGTGAAACCCCTGGGGGTTTGAAATGTACACTATACCCCTAGATGAATTCCCTGAGGGGTGTACTTTGCAAAATGGGGTGACTTGTGGGGGGGTTCCACTGTATTGGTGCAACATAGCACCCACCATTCATTCCACCAAAATCTGTGCTGCAAAATCCAAAAATCACTCCTTCCCTTCTGAGTCCTGCCATGCACCCAACTGGTATTTTTTGGTCACATGTGAGGCATTGCCGTACTCGGGAGAAATTGGGGCACAGATTTTGGGGTGCTTTTTCTCCTTCATACCTTCTGAAAATGAAAAATTTTGAGCCAGAACTGCATTTTTGTGTAAAAAAATGTAATTTTTCATTTTCACTGCCCAGTTGTATCAAAATTGGTGAAACCCCTGGGGGTTTGAAATGTACACTATACCCCTAGATGAATTCCCTGAGGGGTGTAGTTTGCAAAATGGGGTCACTTGTGGGGGGGTTCCACTGTATTGGTGCTTGGGGGGTCTTGCTAATGCGACATAGCACCCACCAAAATTCCACCAGAATCTGAGCTGCAAAATCCAAAAATCACTCCTTCCCTTCTGAGTCCTGCCATGCACCCAACTGGTATTTTTTGGTCACATGTGAGGCATTGCCGTACTCGGGAGAAATTGGGGCACATATTTTGGGGTGCTTTTTCTCCTTCATACCTTCTGAAAATGAAAAATTTTGAGCCAGAACTGCATTTTTGTGTAAAAAAATGTAATTTTTCATTTTCACTGCCCAGTTGTATCAAAATTGGTGAAACCCCTGGGGGTTTGAAATGTACACTATACCCCTAGATGAATTCCCTGAGGGGTGTAGTTTGCAAAATGGGGTCACTTGTGGGGGGGTTCCACTGTATTGGTGCTTGGGGGGTCTTGCTAATGCGACATAGCACCCACCAAAATTCCACCAGAATCTGAGCTGCAAAATCCAAAAATCACTCCTTCCCTTCTGAGTCCTGCCATGCACCCAACTGGTATTTTTTGGTCACATGTGAGGCATTGCCGTACTCGGGAGAAATTGGGGCACATATTTTGGGGTGCTTTTTCTCCTTCATACCTTCTGAAAATGAAAAATTTTGAGCCAGAACTGCATTTTTGTGTAAAAAAATGTAATTTTTCATTTTCACTGCCCACTTGTATCAAAATTGGTGAAACCCCTGGGGGTTTGAAATGTACACTATACCCCTAGATGAATTCCCTGAGGGGTGTACTTTGCAAAATGGGGTGACTTGTGGGGGGGTTCCACTGTATTGGTGCAACATAGCACCCACCATTCATTCCACCAAAATCTGTGCTGCAAAATCCAAAAATCACTCCTTCCCTTCTGAGTCCTGCCATGCACCCAACTGGTATTTTTTGGTCACATGTGAGGCATTGCCGTACTCGGGAGAAATTGGGGCACATATTTTGGGGTGCTTTTTCTCCTTCATACCTTCTGAAAATGAAAAATTTTGAGCCAGAACTGCATTTTTGTGTAAAAAAATGTAATTTTTCATTTTCACTGCCCACTTGTATCAAAATTGGTGAAACCCCTGGGGGTTTGAAATGTACACTATACCCCTAGATGAATTCCCTGAGGGGTGTACTTTGCAAAATGGGGTGACTTGTGGGGGGGTTCCACTGTATTGGTGCAACATAGCACCCACCATTCATTCCACCAAAATCTGTGCTGCAAAATCCAAAAATCACTCCTTCCCTTCTGAGTCCTGCCATGCACCCAACTGGTATTTTTTGGTCACATGTGAGGCATTTCCGTACTCGGGAGAAATTGGGGCACAGATTTTGGGGTGCTTTTTCTCCTTCATACCTTCTGAAAATGAAAAATTTTGAGCAAGAACTGCATTTTTGTGTAAAAAAATGTAATTTTTCATTTTTACTGCCCAGTTGTATCAAAATTGGTGAAACCCCTGGGGGTTTGAAATGTACACTATACCCCTAGATGACTTCCCTGAGGGGTGTAGTTTGCAAAATGGGGTCACTTGTGGGGGGGTTCCACTGTATTGGTGCTTGGGGGGTCTTGCTAATGCGACATAGCACCCACCAAAATTCCACCAGAATCTGAGCTGCAAAATCCAAAAATCACTCCTTCCCTTCTGAGTCCTGCCATGCACCCAACTGGTATTTTTTGGTCACATGTGAGGCATTGCCGTACTCGGGAGAAATTAGGGCATATATTTTGGGGTGCTTTTTCTCCTTCATACCTTCTGAAAATGAAAAATTTTGAGCCAGAACTGCATTTTTGTGTAAAAAAATGTAATTTTTCATTTTCACTGCCCACTTGTATCAAAATTGGTGAAACCCCTGGGGGTTTGAAATGTACACTATACCCCTAGATGAATTCCCTGAGGGGTGTAGTTTGCAAAATGGGGTCACTTGTGGGGGGGTTCCTAACTTTTAGCATCTTATGGTGCCTAGAAACCTACATGGTGCCTAAAAAATAATCTCATAAAAAGGAGGCTCCAAAATCAAGTAGGTGCTCCTTCTATTATGAAGCCTGTGGTTTGGTCAACGTGCACACTAGGGCCACATATAGGATATTTATGAAAACAAAAGAATTGGGGGAATCAATTTTTAGTCACATTTCTCTAGTAAAATGTACTGTGTTCCTTAGAAAAATGTATTCAAATTGCAAATCTGCAAAAAAAATGAAATTTTGAAATTTCACCTACACTTTGTTTTAATTCCTGTGAAACACCTAAAGGGTTAACAAACTTCCAAAATGCTGTTTTGAATACTGTGAGGGGTGCAGTTTTTGAAATGGTATCATTTATGGGGGTGTCTCACATACAAGTCCCTCAAAGTCACATCAGAACTGAACTGGTCCCTAAAAAAATCAGTGTTTGAAATTTTCTTGAAAATTTGAGAATTTGCTATTCATATTGTAAGCCTCCTAGTGTCCAAAAAAATTAAAAGGAAGTTGAAATAATGATGTCAACATAAAGTAGACATATGGTCTATGTTAGTTATTAACTATTTTGAGTGGTATGATTATTTGTCTCACAAGCAGAAAATTTAACATTTTGCAAATTGCTAAATTTTCCATTTTTTTACGACATTTTGGTATTTTTCACAAAAAAACACAGACTGTATTGACCCAAATTTACCACTAATTTGAAGTACAATGTGTCACGAAAAAACAATCTCAAAATCACTGGGATAAGTAAAAGCAAAAAAAAGTTATCCCCACTTAAGTGAGACATGTCAGATTTGAAAAAAAGGGCTCTGTCAGGAACGCAAAAACTGGCTCTGTCAGGAAGGGGTTAAGCAGTAATTAAAATAATCAATTAATAACATCCAACTATATCCACTTAGAACCTAGTAGTTGATAATGTGCCTTCAAGTGACCCCAAAAAAATTGAAGTTATGAGAAATATTTCATTTAGGGAGCTCCCACTTCACCTATAAGTCCAAATATTTCCTTAATCAATCAATGGGTATTTAGATGTGCTTCATCTTTAGATATTTATTGTACTCACTGTTCTAACCACACACATAACAATGTTCCAGATAAATTGGTTGGTATGTATATTACTGGCTTGTGCAGGGAAATGGTTGCGGTGATGCTCCTACTGAACCGTCTGCTACCACCGGTGTTGCTCCGATGTAGGGGGAGCCGGTACCGGGAGCAGGCGCAGTGGTTCCGGAGGTGGCGGCTTGTCTGCTACCAACAAGCGTGGCTCCAATCTAAAGGGAGCTGGCGCTGGGAGCAGACTTGGCAGCACACTGTTACTTCCTCCCTGGCGTCCGGATGGAAGGATGTCTCTTGTCCCAGCCGCTGTCACGGCCGCCGCAAACTTGATTATTTGTGTTGTCAGTCCAGTCTTGCTGTATGGTCATGACTCATATTGTTTCTCTTTTACTGTTTAGGGTACAACCAATACATCTTCCCGCAAAGACTTGTTCTAGAATATGCCTGGATAAGCCCAGGTTTTGGCAGTCCCAGCATGCACTGCCAGATATCTTATAATGTAGCTGGCTCATTTACTTACAGATTGCTCCCAAGAAAATGGATTTGGACACCAATCCTCTTATACCATCATTTTGTCTTTTAATTACACTTATTTTAAAGCATACATTTCTTAGAAGTCATACCTAGGACCTTCAGTCACACTGCCCTATATTTAAGTCACACATTTCAAAATATTGTCATACCAATGATTTTAACCCTTGACCTTCCATATTGTAGTCAGAGTCCTTTCTCATGAAGCTGTTTGCTCCTGTATGGAAAGCATGAGAGTATATTGAAATGTGTGCCTTAAACAAAAGGATAGTGTTACTGAAAGTACTTAGAGACATAAGAGGGAGATGGGCTGTGTAAGTGCATGCTGTGCATCCTGGGAGATGATGTCAAGCTAAGGGGACGTACTTCCTTGTTAGTCTTATGTTACTTTCACTAGTGTCTGCCTCATGGTGAGTAAAGACCTGTGTTACATCCATGCTGCACGTGTGCTTGTGATTCTGTTACTATACACATCTACATGGTGTCAGAATAGGGATTGACATGGCACACGGTCTGAGAAGAATAGATCCGCTGATATTTGATGTAAACGTTGCTGACAACTGACTCAAGGTTTAAAAGGGAATGGCACATGTACTGCATAGCAGGTCTTTCAGACAAATCAAAAAAGTCCAGGCATACACGCTGCTGAACCTCGCAGGCACCGATGCTATGGACAAGTCAGATGCTTTTTTATATGCTGATGGAGAAGACAGAGAGTATCCTGACATCCTACTTGCAAAGTTTGAAGAGATCTGCATGCCTGTAAAGAATGTCATTATGGACAGGCATATCTTTAACAGCACAAACCAAAAGGGTGATGACACTATACAGTCCTACGTTTCCACGCTAAAGCTGCTCGCAAAGAAATGCAATTTCGGTATCCTCACAGACAGAATCGTAAGCGGCATACGCAGTGGCAAGGTAGGTGCACAGCTGCTGCAAGAGAAGGGCCTCACTTCCATAAGCATCTGTATGCTACATGCACAGTCTGAAAAGGGCACAAGGGAGCTATAAAAGGATGCTGAGGTGTGTGTCATGGCGGCCATTCCACACCGATCCTCCACATGTGGGAACTGCGTAGCACAGCACCCTCCTAGTAGGCAAAGCTGCCCCACATCTGATAAATGATGTAATGCATGTGGCAAGTGGAATCATTTTGCAAGGTGCTGCCCCTCCAAAGATCAAACTTCCATAAAGCGACAGTCTGAGTCACGCTATAGCCGTTCCCCCCGGCCGATTAACCAGGTTGAAATGGAGCCAGGGTGTGACACAATTTGCATGAGAGTCTGTGACAGTGTAGACTACTTGGATGAGAAGGGCAAAATATTTATCAAGCTGAAAGCAAAGCATACGAACAAGGTGGCCACAGTCAAAATAGACTCAGGAGCAAAGTGCAATGTCATGTCCTACAAACAACTGCGTGAAATAGATCCTACTGCACAGATAAACCCACAAGACAAGATCAACTTGATAGCTTATGGTGGCCAGATCATCTCCACACTGGGTACCGCACAGCTAAAGTTTACCTGTGCTGATTTGCTGTTCCACATTGTGGATCAGCAGGTTAAATCACTGTTAGGCCTCCCTGGCAGTATGAAGCTAGGCCTTCTCAAATTGAGACCTGAGGTACATGCAATACAGATGACCTTTCCAGAAATGAAAGACTTTTAGGACTTATTTGCTTGAAGTACACTTGGCAAGCTTCCTGTCGTGTACCATATGAGGCTGGATGACTCCATTGTACCTACTGTCTGTGTCCCCTGGAAGGTCCCTATTGCAATGAACGACAAAATTATCCAAGAGATCCACAGAATGACTCAGTTGGGTGTCATTACCACCATAGTGGAAGCAACACAGTGAGTGTCCGCCATGGTGGCCGCATCAAAATAAGATGGGACTGTACGTCTTTGCATTGATCCAGTACCCTTTAACAAAGCACTCCTGCATCCATATCACCCTCTCTGCAACATCTAGCAAGTTATTGCTGACAAAACTTCCACAGTTTTCAGTACCCTGGATGCAAAGTGCGGCTTCTGGCAAATCCCTTTGGACAGAGCTTTGTCCCTGCTCACTGCTTTCATGACCCCGATAAGGCGGTACAGTAGGTCTTCCTCCGCATGCCCTATGGAATCACTATGGGCAATGAGGTCTTCCAGCATTCTATGGAGCAACTGTTTGCAGGCTATCCCTGTAACATCATCGTCGACGACATCCTGATATGGGGCCTACTATGGAAGAACACAACTAGTGACTGCGCCAGGTCCTTGAACGGGCCTGTGCTTTGAACCTCAAGCTCAATCCAGACAAATGTTAGTTCAGACTTACAGAAGTGGCGTAAGTGGGCCACATGGTCACCAGTCAAGGTGTCAAACCAGACCCAAATAAGGTCACTGCCATCCTGCAAATGCCACTTCCAGCTGATCAACAGGCACTACAGTGGTTCCTGGGGATGCTTGTCCAAGTGTGTTCCGCAATACAGTGCAGTCACTGCGCCTCTGCGGCAGCTGCACCACAAGGACTCAGAATGGTGTGGCCTGGACACACACGGCTGCTGTTGATTGATTAAAGACCGTGCTGACAAATCCACCGGTCCTGCAATACTTCAACATGCACAAATTGAGAAAGAATTGTTGGCACTGGTGTTCTCCTGCAACCGTTTCCATTACTTCATCCATGGCCATCCTGTCACAGTGAAAACTGATAATCAGCCCCTCATCACTATACTGTAGAATCCCATCCACTCCGCCTCCTCCCGTATTCAGGCATGATGCTCAAGCTGCAACGTTACAACCTGGACGTTGTATACAAGCGAGGCAAGGAAATGTACGTTGCTGATGACTATCTAGAGCCTTCCTTTCAACTACTGACATGAACAATGCAGAGGATGACTATGAGGTCATGGCTGTGGAGGTGCTCCCTACCAAGAGGCTGAAAGAGCTGCATGCAGCTACACTTGCGGATGATCTTTCCCAGCGTCTCTCTGTTGTGATCCTCAATGGCTGGCCATCCTCTTTTAAGGAACTGCCGCATTGTCTTCCCCCCTTCTACTGTATGAGAGATGAGCTCACTGTGTCTGATGGTATCATCCTGCAGGGTCACTGCTTTGTGATCCTGGCTGCCCTTCAAACATCCTATTCCCAGCAGATGCGCCAGGGCCATGCCGGCCTGGAGGCCACAAGAGTAGTGCCTGTGAAACCGCGTACCGGCCCTCCATGTACAGTGACATTAATTGTGCTGTATCGCTTTGTGCTCCCTGCAATGCTTTACGTCCACACCAGCCACGGGAGCCCATGTTGCTCCATGACATTCCTGATCTTCCATGGTCCATTCTGGCAACTGATTTATTCGAATACAGGGGGAAGGAGTACCTGGTACTAGTTGACTCCTATTCAGGATGGTTCGAGATAAACTATTTGCCCAGCACCACAAGTCATATGGTAATCTCAAAGCTGAAAAGACACTTTGCAGCACATGGCACCCCACAACAACTGTTTACTGATAATGCCATGCAATTCAAGAGTAGAGAGTTCAAGGAATTTGCGAACACATGGGACTTCCAGCACATCACTAGTAGTCTGCATTACCCACAGTCCAATGGGTTGGTGGAGTGTGCAGTCCACTCTGCAAAGCACCTAATGGAGAAGTGTGCACGAGATGGATCAGACATATACTTGGCACTGCTAAACTTGAGAAACACACCCTGAGATGGACTCCCATCCCCTGCACAATGCCTTTTAGCACGGTGCACCCACACAAGCATCTCAATGGCAAAGCAGCTCCTGCAACCCAGAGTAGAGCCACTGGTATGAGAAACCATAAGCAAGCGCAGAATGGCTGCCATAGCTTCTTATGACAGATCAGCATACCATTTGCCACCACTGTCTCAAGGCCAGCCAGTCCGCATGCAAGGATTTGACAGAAGGGCAGTGGTTCAGCATCCTGCAGGTCATCCAATTAGCTATGTGGTACAATCTGATAATGCCCTCTTTGAACGCAACCACCGCCATCTTTTAAGTGTACCTGAAGAGAGCTCTACACAGCCTGACTCATCAGTTTCTACCACAGCTGCAACCAATGTCAGTGATGATCCACATTACATGGACAGTCCCTCCCCAGAGGCCACTCCTGAAGTAGTAGAGCCCTCTGGTGTCACCAAGGACATTCCTATAGGTTCCCAGTATACCATTACCAGATCGGCCCGAGTGTCCAAACCCAACCCAAAGTTTCAAGACTTTATTGTATAATATCTTTTCTTTTGCTAATGCATAATATTGTTGTATTTGTTTCGTTCATGTTTGTATCCTTTCAGTTTAAAAGGGGGGATGTAAATGCATGCTGTGCAACCTGGGAGATGATGTCATACTGAGGAGACTTACTTACTGGATAGTCTCATGGTGAGTAAAGACCTGTGTTACATCCATGCTGCATGTGTTTGTGAAAGATGAGCGCTAAAAAAATAAGAAAAAAGTTGTTTGAGGAGACAGCAAAGAAGAAAAAGATAAAAAGACAAAAAGCACCTGTAAAGAAAGGGTTAATTAAAGAAATGTTTTTTACGCTCCTTTGTAGGAGTGTTTTAAAAAGTCTGTGGGGAGCCCTGTCGCTATCCCTACCTCTATCCAGACTCTGCGTGCAGCTCCACACACGCTGCACGCAGAGTCTGGATAGAGGTAGGGATAGCGACAGGGCTCCCCACTGACTTTTTAAAACACTTCTACAAAGGAGCATAAACATTTCTTTAGTTAACCCTTTCTGTACAGGTGCTTTTTGTCTTTTTATCTTTTTCTTCTTTGCTGTCTCCTCAAACAACTTTTTTCTTAATTTTTTAGCGCTCATCTTTCACAAACTGTATCATTATATTTATTGAGCAGCTTTTACATTTTTTAGCGCAAGTGAAACCACCCCCCCCCCCCATTTCCATGCTGCATGTGTGCTCGTGATTCTGTTACTATACACATCTACAGGCTGGCCTAGTAATGATGCAGATTTAATAGGATAATCTTGCATGTGAGATTAATTGAAACAGAAAATTCATAGGTGCTGCAGAACAGCACCCCGTGCAGTGGTACATCTGCACCACACTTACATCCCTTTCATCCTGTGTGGATTTTCTGTGTGGAGCTTTCAGTCCTGCTATGTGGGGGCTCATTAGCCATTTTGTGTGGAGTGTTGTAAGACTGCTTATACCTGCGTGCAGCGCAAAGGTACAATATGTAAAAACTTTGACCATAAAAGACTCATTCTGTTCAAAATGCTACCAGCTCATTGTGTCTTGGTTGTTGCCCAAATATCTTTGTTTTTGTGTGCCATCCCAGAATATTACACTATTTCAGCTAGTTTGATTTCAGAGTGTTGAAAAGAACCTCATATATTCTCAACAAGATACAGGAGGAAAACATTTTTTCAAGGAAGACGGGTTTCAGAACACAGGACATACAATCGCGTGAGGCAGGTCCAGGTAAAATTAGAAAAACTAAATACTAGCGCTTTAAAAAATAAATTTTCCTTTTGCAATAAGTTAGGGCCATTGTGGGAATGGAACCCATGACCTCAGTGCTGTGAGGCAGTAATGCTAACCATTACACAAGCAGTGCTGCCCAAACCATGCACTATAAAGAGGACACACATATTTTCTTAATTTAACAAAATAATTTGGTTTCTGTACTTGATTTAAATGTTTGATTATTGTAAAATAATGTTTTTATTTGGAATTATACTGGGTCATTTATATCATCTTGGCAGTTTTTGTGTATTTCACACACCATCTGTTATATGAAAAGAGCTGCTGTTTAGTATAACACTTAAAGTATGTTAATTTACTTAGTATCACAAGACTTTTGGTGCTCTTATTTATCACTTCCGATAGAAGAACAACTCTAAATCATTTCGGCAGATGACTTGATAACAGATGGTAAGACATATTTTGGAAAGTGTTTCATTATTTGGTATATTTAGCAAGAAACCAGAAAACAAACAATCCTCAGCTTTGTTACAGGCCTACAGTATTTCCACAGGTGAATGACAATATCATGCATCAAATAGGTAAATCCAATACACAGATATATTACAGTCATTTTTTTCCCCAGTTCCTTAAGGTCAGCACAAAGACCATACAAACATTCAATGTTATTTCATAAACTGAAATTGTCACTTACTGTATATGAGTATTAGTATGAGTATTTGGAAGTGTGTCACTGACAAAAGAGCAGTTACAATATAAAACAATCATATATATTTTTTATAGAATGTGATTTTTGTGACACTCCCTTTTTCTCCCTTCATACTAAACCAAAATCTATAATGAGGTACCCTTTGAAAGATTAAGTTCTCCCCTTCTGACAAATTGTTCATTTATAATTGCACATTGTAGAGTTTGCTTACAAATCAAAGTTAATACTCTTTTGGGGTACCACATACTCCCCTGGTGGAATTATGTGTCTCCCCATGTATTGCATAACACGAGGAAACAATAGCACCATAATAACATTTAAAAGCAGTTTTTTATTTCACAATCTTTAGTATAACAATGGAAGAAATTATACTAAAACTTTCAAGGCTTCACTTTAACTTATACACATTTAATATAAACCGCCAGTTATGCTACTAGACCGCTGTGCAGTCCCCCACCTGACAGCTTTAACAGAGCCCGCTCAGCTACTTAAAGCTCCTGCAGCTCAGCCTCGCTGCAGAAGATGTGCACATGATAGGCAGCTGCAGTAGGAGGCCAGCGTTCTGTCCGGCAGCAGAGCCTCGGTGCTCCATGCAGTTACAGCAAGACAAGCGCATGCGGACTTCTGTACAAGCCAGAGAACCGGCCACCCACACTACATCCCTACTTGCAAAGCCACGGTTAGGGACTAACATTTGGGGTATACAAAGGCAATGCAAAGAAAGGTTGCTTACCTTCTGGACCACAGGTGCAGCCAGCAGTGGGTATCGTAGCAGAGCAACATCTATACACAGACCCTCATACATCCTTCCTTGTCTCTGCAAATAAGTTGCCCAGAGTTGGCTAAATAGCATCTACTTTATGAGTAAGCTATGAAAACAGCATAAATGTAGATGCTAATACTGTATTGGGTGAGGTAATAGCTCAGAGGTTTGGATTATGAGGTAGATAGTGTCTAGATAGACCAGTAGTAAAGGAACAGGGATAAATTACCCAAAATGGGGTAAAAATGAAATCTTGGGGATAATGGATGGTCTAACTGCCGAGACACAGCTGGGTTTGCATTTGAATCTATATGCATGCCCGGTTGTGTCTCGACAGCACAACCATCCAATACCTCCAAGAATTTCATTACATTGCCTATAAAATATATATATATATATATATATATATATATATATATATATATATATATATATAAAAATATATATACAGTATATATATATAGACTTTATATGCATGCCCGGCTGTCTGTTACAGTACTGTACGGTACAAGGACCTGATGCAGTACAGTGCAACAGGCCCTTATGTATAACACTTCCCTGCATAATGCCCTGGTCCCCACTTCCATGTCAGCCCGCTTCTTCAGTAAAGTCGACTAGTTGCTGCGCCATCTCGGCAGCATCTGTACTGCCGCCGCATCGCCGAGTTTTTTTGCCTGGTTATAGGCTCTTGTCAAGGTATACCCATCTCTAGTCTAGGGAAAAAAAATTGCACAGACTGTCATTATATAATCTAGAAATACTGATCAATGGCTATACCACACACAGCCTGGCAGCCATTGATGATGAAGATGAATACCATGTATGGCTGTGTGTTTGTACCACACACAGCTATACATGGTAATGATCATCATCATTATCAATGGCTGCCAGGCTGTGTACCATACTAGCAGCATATATCATCAATTTCTGGGGTACAGTGTGTATTACAATTATATGATTTCCTTCCTCTCAAATCAAGGGGGTAACATTGGCGTATATAAATATATTTTGGCGTAAAAGGTAAAAAAAAGTTCCCTGACCCCTGAGATAGACAGTCAAAAGGTCTACCCCAAAAGGTTAACATGCAATAAAGCAACAGGGTCAAAATGTCAACATGAAAATGGTAGACACATGAAATAATCGAAATAAGGTTTCTACATTTTTTGTGTGAATGTCGACTTGGAACCCCAATTAGTGTAAAACGCACCCTCTCATGGCTCATTTCACTCACCATGTTGTTGGTCTTACTATTACATTCTTACTCTATGTCAACATAGATGTTGAAGAACAAATCACATGTCTGCCATTTCATGTCGACATTTTGACCCTATCGACATTTTGCCCTGGTCGACCTTTTGGCCCTGTCAATCTACCCATCTAGATATGCTTCCATAACTTTCCAGAATGGCAGGGAGGCTCCCAAAAATAAAATGGTCCTCCTAGCCCCCCAGGGAGGTAGGCAAGTGCTCTGCTTTGCCCAGAGGCCTTGTTTGCCACCCACAACAGAGTAAAAGAAGGAGAGGGCAGTAAAGTAGGGAAGTATGCCTCAAGGAAAAGTATGGAGGTGAGGTCTTAGAAGTTCCACAGCAGCCACCTTCCTTAAGTAGAAGAAGGATCCTCATAGACAGCCTTGATTTTTTTGATAGGCAGACTTGGTGGCGCCCCCCCAGATCCCAGTGCCCTAGGCAGCTGCCTAAAGCTGCCTAATGGTAGAGCGGGCCCTGACTACTGTGTGTGTGTGGTGGGGGGCTGTGGATTTTGTGGCAGTTGATCGCCATAATTATAGTTACACAACTAAATGGGGAATGTTTCCTGCCCAGGGCAGGAATCCAGATACCTTTACCAATAGGGATGCAGTTACAATCCCAGCGGTCGGAATCCCGGCATTCAAAATCCCAACACCCATAGAGGGAGAATAAATTAGCGTGCCGAGCATAGCGAGGCACCAGGCCTGCTGCATGGGGAGCGCAGCGAGGCCGCAAGGTGTGTGTGTGTGTGTGGGGGGGGGGGGGTGTGATCCATAATGCTAGACCACCTGCATATGCAGCATGTCTGTGTATTCAAGGGCACCAGCACTATCTTTACCTCTGCAGTGGCTGCGCGTAATGTCATGCAGCTTTCCTGCATGCTTAGAAATCTGAAAATCTACAAGATTAGTTTGTTATATTTTACAGATTTTTAAAGCATTAAAACAGATTTTACATATATATTTATTTTACAGATTGTACATATATATATATATATATATATATATATATATATATTTTACAGATTTTTAAAGCATTAAAACAGATTTTACATATATATTTATTTTACAGATTGTACATATATATATATATATATATATATATATATATATATATATATTTTACAGATTTTTAAAGCATTAAAACAAAATTACATTGCCTTAAAACCAAAAAAAAAATACCTTCCCATCCCATGAGGTAAGCATTCATTTAGTTGCATAAAAAAATAAAAAAGAGATGATTTGTGATTACTGATATTGTTTGATGCATGATGCCCATGTTTAAAGATACCATAATGTGAAAATAGCCTATTGTATATGTCATAAATCAAAATCGTATCACATTTGGCTTATTTAAGAAAACCGGTCAGATATTCTATTTCTGGGAGTGTAGTGTAATTAGGCTGCAAACATACAGGTAACAACAACTAGAAAGGCACTGATCGGGATAATGTCTGATATGAATTAACATAATAATTTAGATGTATCAAGACCTGGAGAAAAACAATGTGGATAAATAATTTAATACACTGCTACAGTATATAAATGAGAAAAGTTGATTTGATGAATTCTCTAATCACATATGTAACACCATGACACTCACCTCTGCTTATGTCCCTGGTCCTGGTACATGTGTCCTGGGGTACATGTGTCCACGCTGTCACCGCGTGGTGATGCTGGTGCTGTGTGCCCTGGTGCCGCACGGGGCATGAGCGATGTGGGTCCTGAGTCGCCATGTGTGTTTGTGCCTGGTTAGGCCAGGGTCTGAATGCCAGCGTTTGCGCAGTTGCGCACAATCACAGCCGGCTGTAACTTGTCGCCCCCTCTGGCGGCCACCATCTTGTTGGTTCCCTCAGCCTCTCCTGTGCAGCACCGCCCCCCTGGTAATGGGCTGACCAATCGCCGCACAGTTCACCTGTTAAGTACTGACTGTCCGGGTTAGACCGGCAGTCAGTACAATGATGTCTAACCCTATGCATCATTGCTCCGCTCTGACTCTGTAGTTCCCACTACAATCCTGCGTATCTTCAAAGGAAGTCTCTCCTGCTGATCGTCCACTGCTCTTTCAAGTACCACGGACTCCACTGACGCCAATGCGGATTCAGCAAGGTTAGCCCCCCAAAGGGGTATTATCTTGCTCATCATTCCCGACGGTTATATCCAAAGGTTACCTCTGATTGCAGCCACGATCCAATGCAGAAAGGACAGTCTTCTTCATTTATATTCTTCATTTATATTCATCATCCAATCCTTCAACCAATCATCCAATCTTTCAACCAATCATTCAATCCTCCAATCCTCCAAATCAATCCTCCAATCCTTCAACCAATCATTCAATCCTTCAATCCTCCAATCAACCTTCCAAACCTTCAACCAATCATCCAATATTTCAACCAATCATTCAATCTCCCAATCCTTCAACCAATCATCCAACCCTCCAACCAATCATCCAATCTTTCAACCAATCATCCAATCGGTCAACCTTCCAATCAACCATCCAATCTTCCAATTGTTTCTTCAATCTTCATTCCAACATCCAATCTTTCAAGCATCCGATCAACTCCCTTCTTCTTCATTTATTCTTCAATTCTTTAAGCAATATTACAATACTCTTTCAAGTATCAAGCATCATCATATTCTGCAATAACTTATTGGACAATTGACTTTTATATTTGCATAATCTACAGTATATCATTTGTGCCATCAGTATCACTTGTTTGCAATATCTTTATTAAACCAATTTCATTTTATTCTATTGTTTCACGCCCTTCTGTCGTGGATGCAACATCCTTATATTAAAGCACCCAGCCTCCGTTACACTACAGCTGGTGCTTCTAAGAACGTGACAGGTCAACACCACCACTTTTCATTTTTAAAAGTTTTGTTCAAATATCCTCTTAAAGGCTGCATACAGTTGAATTTCCCCTATAAAACATGCAGCATACATATAAAATACTGTTTCATATGTACTGTACACATGCAAATATAAATTTTATTATTATTGCTTGTGTCGCCTGAGCAGTTAATCTTTTATGATATTGAAATTGTTAGACTGAAATTGATTGTCTTAAATTATGCAATGCTATTTACAAACGTAGATGCTGTGAAAAAGTACTATCATTTGTGTATCCACAAATTATTGTATGGTCATGTACATTATGCACGTATTAAAAATACACAAATAATATTTTCTTAAATATATTAATGCTAAGAAAAAGATAAGATATTGAAAACAGAAGCACTACTTCAAAGTTGTGTGTTGCAGGGTTTGAAGTTCTACAGGGAAAATGCAGCGAATGGATCAATAATACAGATGAATTATATAGATCAACGATTGAGTAAGAAAAACAAATGGCGCTCTGCTCTATTTGCCCCAAAATTATTTGTATCAATCCGTTTGGTAATCGGATTTAAATTTTATACCAGGTTACACTCGGAGGTAAAGAGGTATAAGACACTTTGTCTAAAATTTAACCCCCGTGTGTACAAGGTTCAGGCAGCGTGAGAAGGAATAGCCAATTCCTAATGTGAAGACATAAGACAAGAAAGGGGGATACACGCGCTAGAATCAATGTATATAAAGAAATAAAAAATATATATATGTAAAAAAGTTTTAATTTTATATATATATAGAAATATATATTGCACTGGCCAGTGACATTTAATAAATAAAAATCACAATTAAATATAAAAATTATAAGTAAATACAAAACATATTAAGGGCTGCACATTTTAAAAACATAGGATCATCATGTCTAGGCAGACTCGTTTTGATACTCCAAAGTGGTTTCTTGTTAACTGATGTCTGGCCAGACAGAAATGAGCAAAAAATGAAAAAATGTTTAAAATGCAAAAAACGAAATAAAGAAAAAAAAATTTTTTGTTGAAAGTCAATAATGAATAAAAGTCTCAGGGTTCCAAACTGCTACTGTCGTACTGCTATATTTGAGGCAGTAATTAGCTTTGAAATAAACCAGTACTTGCTTTTTGGGTTATTCGACAGGCAGGTAGGGAATCCGATTCTGGAGCTCCAGAAAGTGTAGAGGAGGTATTTTGAAAAGCTGTATGACGCGTTTCTCCGCCTCCTGTGTAGGTATCAGCGGCTTCATCAGATATTCAGACGATGTGTATGAGCTGGTTTAAATAGGGAGTGTTTGTAGATCTCTAAAGTGTATAGCAGCTGTGGTGCCGTCACTCTGCGTGTGATCAACCAATCATTGCGGGGGTTTGCCCAGTTCGGCCAATCTGGAGCCCGTCTTTTGGTGGGTGCGTCATGTCCTTTATCAATGTGCATCTTGTTCGGCCAATCCTTGTACTAGTTTGCCGGGTCTGGCCAATCCGGAACCCGTACGTTTCGTAAGTGCGTCATTAGCATCATGCGTTATGCGCCTCTACGTAGTCATATGTCTTATGGGCGTATTCACCGCCCCCTTGTGCGTTCCACGTCTCTTGTTAACATTGACATCATGACACATTGATTGGTCAGAAGATGCGCTCCAAGCCTCAGAAGATGCGTTCCAAGCCTCGCTTTAGGGTATTACAGACTCAGCGGCTCGTCTTATATTCAGTTGTCTCCAGGCATTTCATAATTAGCATATATTATAAAGAAGTTTCTTAGGCCATTCTCCTATCTTATTCATGGAGAGAGCGCATCTAAGGGTTAGTGGATCTCGTAAGTCTTTTATCTTATAGACCTATATCGGCCATCTTGTTTGTGGGCAAAACTGCCCTTCAGTTAGAATACAGGGCATCAAATCGTTGTAATTATGTGCAATACTTTAGGACTTTATAGTTGATCTGACATAGATCACATTTATCATATGCAGCTGCACACTCTTTTAATTAAACCAGCTTGTATAGATGAAAGGTATATTTTTATATATATATTTCAGATAGACCCCTCTGAGTCGGGGTGTCTAAGGATTTCTATATTCTCATGAAAAAACTAAAGGGAAGATAGGTGTGGATATGCAATTCAATGGAGATCTCCACTTAGGCAAGAAACCTCAGAATTAAATAGATATTTTACTACAGTGATTTTTATTTTTTCATTTTTAGTATTTTTAATAGTATAGCCACCGCATATCTGCACCACCCAGATGGACCTCTGGTGTAGTGTTTGTGGCGGTGGTGAGTATACCTTTGAGTAATTAATAATTTAAACAGTTAGAGACACCGGGAAAGAGAAGAAAAGTATACTGAAACTAAAAATGGTTGCTCATATAGATATATCTAGAATGGGATTGTCGGCTGTAGCTATGTAAAAACCCTTATGGCTTTAGAACCCAAATAATTTGTTTTAACTAGACATATACCCATACAGACCCACCCTCACCCAAATGGACCTCTGGTGTGAAGGGAAAGTCTACACGGGCCCTATGTTCATAGTTCAGATGTTGTTAAGTTCGATCTTATCGTTCAGGCCATTGGGTACTAGAGAGCCCATACGGAAAATCCAATATGCCTCCCGTCTGTTGAGGTGGCCAAAACGATCACCACCACGACTGGTCGTTTTGACATGTTCAATTCCTATAACTGACATTCCTTCGAGAGTGCCTTTCTGACAGGAGTGACAGTGTTTAGAAAGTGGGTGGTTACGGATTCCACCCAGTATATTCCGTCTATGTTCCATAGTTCTTATATGTAAAGTGCGTGTAGTACGGCCAATGTATTGTCTACCGCACTTACAGGAGATAAGGTAAACCACATATGTTGTTTTGCAGTTTATAAAGTCTTTAATATTAAATGATTCACCAGTTGTATTAGAGGTGATATCTCAGAGGGGTCTATCTGAAATATATATATAAAAATATACCTTTCATCTATACAAGCTGGTTTAATTAAAAGAGTGTGCAGCTGCATATGATAAATGTGATCTATGTCAGATCAACTATAAAGTCCTAAAGTATTGCAGATAATTACAACGATTTGATGCCCTGTATTCTAACTGAAGGGCAGTTTTGCCCACAAACAAGATGGCCGATATAGGTCTATAAGATAAAAGACTTACGAGATCCACTAACCCTTAGATGCGCTCTCTCCATGAATAAGATAGGAGAATGGCCTAAGAAACTTCTTTATAATATATGCTAATTATGAAATGCCTGGAGACAACTGAATATAAGACGAGCCGCTGAGTCTGTAATACCCTAAAGCGAGGCTTGGAACGCATCTTCTGAGGCTTGGAGCGCATCTTCTGACCAATCAATGTGTCATGATGTCAATGTTAACAAGAGACGTGGAACGCACAAGGGGGCGGTGAATACGCCCATAAGACATATGACTACGTAGAGGCGCATAACGCATGATGCTAATGACGCACTTACGAAACGTACGGGTTCCGGATTGGCCAGACCCGGCAAACTAGTACAAGGATTGGCCGAACAAGATGCACATTGATAAAGGACATGACGCGCCCACCAAAAGACGGGCTCCAGATTGGCCGAACTGGGCAAACCCCCGCAATGATTGGTTGATCACACGCAGAGTGACGGCACCACAGCTGCTATACACTTTAGAGATCTACAAACACTCCCTATTTAAACCAGCTCATACACATCGTCTGAATATCTGATGAAGCCGCTGATACCTACACAGGAGGCGGAGAAACGCGTCATACAGCTTTTCAAAATACCTCCTCTACACTTTCTGGAGCTCCAGAATCGGATTCCCTACCTGCCTGTCGAATAACCCAAAAAGCAAGTACTGGTTTATTTCAAAGCTAATTACTGCCTCAAATATAGCAGTACGACAGTAGCAGTTTGGAACCCTGAGACTTTTATTCATTATTGACTTTCAACAAAAAATTTTTTTTCCTTTATTTCGTTTTTTGCATTTTAAACATTTTTTCATTTTTTGCTCATTTCTGTCTGGCCAGACATCAGTTAACAAGAAACCACTTTGGAGTATCAAAACGAGTCTGCCTAGACATGATGATCCTATGTTTTTAAAATGTGCAGCCCTTAATATGTTTTGTATTTACTTATAATTTTTATATTTAATTGTGATTTTTATTTATTAAATGTCACTGGCCAGTGCAATATATATTTCTATATATATATAAAATTAAAACTTTTTTACATATATATATTTTTTATTTCTTTATATACATTGATTCTAGCGCGTGTATCCCCCTTTCTTGAATTATATAGATGAATTATATATGACATAAAACATACGTCCATGTGGATTCACACAAATGTCCATTACAAGAATTTCTCTGTACATCTTGTCAAAATGAAATACCTTCTTAGAAGTGTGAATTTGGCAACAATAGTGGTAAAAAAATAAACTTAAACCAATTCAAGAATATAAATGTATTTAACACATTTATTTATATTGTAGAAGTAGCAAAACCACCCTCATTTTTTTTGTTTTGGTTCTATATGTCTAAAAATGGTACAACCAGCTCAAATCATGTACGGTGGGCCTATTTCTCTTACTACATTATTAATATCACCCATACCATCCATGTCCACTTATTTCCAGTCAACTTTGACTACAACACAGCCAGAGGAATCAGGCAGAGGCGCGCCAGCCAGTAGGCGCTCTTCCTGCCCTATATCCCCTGCTGTCCTCTGTGGCTGCTGCTGCGCCTGTCACACTACATGACAGGCAGCAGTGCTGGCAGCCAGTGGCGTAACTATTATTTGCGCGCCCCCCCGCTGGAAATTTTGGCAGCTCCCCCCTAAAATAGAGCCCGCCTCCCACCTCCAACCCTGCTTCTTACCACCGGGACCCACAGATCTACTTGTCTCTTGTCTGTGGTCCCGGGCGGCTCTTCTCCTGGCAGGCTTAATGAAAATGACCCACAAAAAATGGCCGCCCCCTAACAGCAGACCGTTTTAGAGGATGCTAAAGGAGGCCAACGCCTCCTCTAGCATCCTCAAAAAGTGTCTGCTGTAAGGGGGTGGCAATTTTTTGAGGGTCATTTTCGATAACAAGCCTGCCAGGAGGAGAGCTGCCCGGGACCGCAGACAAGAGATAAGTAGATCTGCGGGTCCCGGGGGCAGCATGAACAGAGGGGCCCCAGCAGCAGTGTAGCGCATAATAGCCCCGCAGACCCCCGGCGCCCACACTTAATCAGCACCTCCCTGTGACCACGGGGTCTGAGGGGCTATTGTTACGCCACTGCTGGCAGCACAGAGCTCCCAGTCTCCTAATCCCCTGGTCAGCGGCATGGATGAAAAGAGGTGGGGCGACATGACTGGAGGTGGCGTGGCTACATGGAGCATAGGGGGCAGAGCTTCAAGGGAGCAAGACTGATGACAAAATGAAACAGGAGAGGATGAGCTGCCACCAGCCGGAGCCAAGTAAATAAAATGTGAGAGTACTACTGTTGACAACTGGTGTGGGCATATGTATATGCAGCACTAATAACGTCGGCAACTGTGTGGACACGTGTATAGGCAGCGCTACTCATGTCGGCAACTGGTGTGAGCATGTATATGTACAGCACCACTAACGTTGGCAACTGTTGTGGACACGTGTATAGGCAGTGCTACTAATGTCAGCAACTGGTGTGGGCATATGTATGTATAGGCAGCGCTACTACTGACGGCAACTGGTGTGGGTATATGTATAGGCAGTGCTAGCACTGTCAGCAACTGGTGTGGGCATATGTATGTATAGGCAGCGCTACTACTGTCGGCAACTGGTGTGGGCACTTGTATAGGCAGTGCTACTAATGTCAGCAACTGGTGTGAGGATACTGTATGTATTCGCAGTGCTACTACTGGTGGCAACTGGTGTGGGCACATGTATAGGCAGCGCTATTTCTGTCGGCAACTGGTGTGGGCATATGGTTACACAGTGCTACTAATGTTGGCAACTGGTGTGGGCATGTGTATAGGCAGTGCTACTACTGTCAGCAACTGGTGTGGGCATATGGTTACACAGTGCTACTAATGTCAGCAACTGGTGTGGACATATGGTAAAGCAGTGCTACTAATGTCGGCAACTGGTGTTGACATGTGTATAGGCAGCGCTATTAATGTCGGCAACTGGTGTCTGCACATGGTTATACAGTGCTACTAATGTCGGCAACTGGTGTGGGTGTTACATATATACAGTGGTGTTACGGTCGGCAACTGTTGTGGGCTTTATGTATAAGCAGAACTACTACTTTCGGCAACTGGTGTGGGCATGTGTATAGGTAGACCTACTGCTGTCGGCAACTGGTGTGGGCATATGGTTATGCAGTGCTACTAATGTCGGCAACTGGTGTGGGTGTTACATATATGCAGCGCTACTACTGTCGGCAACTGGTGTGAGCACTTCATACTGTATAAGCAGAGCTACTACTTTTGGCAACCGGTGTGGGCATTATGAATAAGCAGCCCTACTAATGTGGGCATATGCAGGAGTACTCGGGACATTATGTGTAGCATAATGTGTGTAAATGTCATATGGGAATTATGGTGCATGGCATATTGTGTAAGGGGACTTAAGGTATGTGGCATAATGTGTAATGGGCATTATGGTGTGTTGCATATTGTGTAAGGGGCATCATGATGTGTGGCATAAAGTATCATGTGCATTACTGTGTTTGTTATAATGTGTAATGGGCATTGAGGTGAGAAACATAATGTGTTATGGGAATTACGGTGCTATTGGTACTTTTATGTGACAATGCCCCTTCCCCATGATGCCTCGTTCCTACATTTTTGCACGTGCCCTCTCCCCTTTTTGTCCTGTGGTGGTGGGGAAGTCACCAATTCACTTTCGGACACATGGCACCAAAATGGCACTGGTGCTGTGTAAGGTGAACACGATTGTGCTACTGTGAGAGGTAATTTGGAGTGTGTGCTATTGTGAGAGGTAATTTGGAGTGGGAGTACTATTGTGTGGCTTTGTGAGATCACACATCTTTCTTTCAGTGTGCGCTGTCCTTTTGTAAATTTTGTGTGGGCGCAAATCTTTAGTTTGCAGGAGGATGCCAAACACCCTAGCACTGGCCCTGCTCACAGCTCACAATATTGTTTGCTAATATTGGCCAAAGGCATCAGAGAGCTAGAAGTTAACCTTTGTACACACGGTGAGATTTTGTGTTAGATTTTGACTGAATCGAAATTGAATGGACATAAAACAGTTTTCAGCCTCATTCAATGCTGAATCGATCCCGATGCGCGGTCCTGTTTAGTGTAACTTGAACAGAGAAATAGACTTTCCAGGAAAGACTATATAGTAGAGATCCGTACTTGCCATTCGATTCGATCCCAATTTGATACCAGCATACCGGCAAATATATCAGTATATGGGGCTCCAACATTTCTGTTGTCGACCCTAGTAATACCTAACCCATCTATACGAAAGAGAGAAATGAGGATTATGCCATATTTGTCTTTCATTGTTGCTCCTTCAAAAATTACCATTTTTGCTTTTACAGGATGTCTATATTATGAAGCGAACATATTTTTTCATCCCAGTGAATAAAAAAGGATAGATGCATATTTTAAGATGACCTGAAGATAATGAACAATGAAGACCGGTGGCCCAGTAGGGAATATGCAAAATATATCATGAATTTTTTAAATTCAGTTGTGAAGAATATAATCTATGCTTTGTTATTCAAACACTGTTATACAGTACTTTGTTATGTATGTCACATAAAATACAATACTGTCCTAAACTATACCATTTATGACAGCTCAACTATTATATGAATTCATTAATTATTTCCTGTAAAACTTTATAAAAAGCGCACTGTAAGTAGAGATTATTTCTTATCTTTAATTGGAAAATGTTCCGTTTATTTTGCCATAGGTTATTATTTCTTAGAGGGATTTCTTTGGCATATTTTTCTGCACGTTTTCGACATTGATTGAATAGCTTTCATTTAATCTAATTATGTGGTGTCACTTTTCTGATTTTTCTGTTATGATGTTTATATATTCAAAATATAATTGTATGTTTATCATTAAATTTGGTTTTATAATATCGGATTCCGAATATTACTTTCATGATTGACTGGCAACGTTTAGAAGACATTTTTAAATGATATGCACCATAACGATATCCTTAACAATATTATCTTGCATATTGTCTAGTACAGGTGTAGGCAATCTGTGGCTCTCCCGCTGTTGTGAAACAAGTCTGCTGTGGTACAGTGTTTGCACTCCTGAAAGCAAAACTGTGGCAAGGCATACTGGGACTTGTAGTTTAACCCTTTCCCGACGGGGCGTTTTCTGTTAACTTTTCTTTTTTTTTTTCCTCCTCGCGTTCAAATAAGCGTAACTTTTTTAATTTTCCGGCTATATAGACACATGAGGGCTTTTTTTTGCGGGACAAGTTGTACTTTTTAATGGTACCATTTACTATACCGTATAATATTCTGGGGAATCAGGAAATAATTCAATGTGGGGTAAAAAGGAAAAAAAACGCAATTCCACAATTTTGCGCTGGTTACGGTTTTTTTGGAGTTCATAGTTCGTTTAAAATGATGGGTTATCTTTATTCTATGGGTCGTTACGATTCCGGTGATACCAAACTTATATAGTTTTCGTTACGTTTTACCACAAAAAAAAAAATAGAAAATGTTACGTTTTTTCTAATTTGCGTCGCGTCGGCAATGTTCTGCGGCTTATAACTTTTTTATTTTTCCACCTACGGACCTGGGTGAGGGCTCATTTTTTGCGGGCTGAAGTGTACTTTTTAATTAATACCATTATGGGATATGTGCGACTTTCTGATCTCTTTTAGTTACATTTTTTTGGGTAGGCGATGCGACCAAAAAACGTAGTTTTGGCGTTGGGAATTTTTTTCCGTTTACGCCTTTAACCATGCGGGATAACTAATGTTATATTTTAATAGATCGGACTTTTAGGAACGCGGCGATACCAAATATGTTTATTTTTTTATTTTTTATTTATTTTTATTTGTGAAATGGGGAAAGGGGGGTGATTTGAACTTTTAATATTTTTTTTTATTTTTTTTTTTAACTTTTTTTTTACTTTTACTACAAGGCCCCCTAGTGTACTTGACCACTAGGGGGCGCGATCGCCTGTACTAGGTTCAGCCATAGAGCTCTATGGCTGAACATAGTGATTTTCAGCACTTCCTATTACATCCTGCCTCAGGCAGGATGTAATAGGAATGCTGACATGGCCAGCACACGGCACCCTCCGATCTCGCCGCGGGGGGCCCCGATTGGCGCCGGAGGGGGGCGCCCCCCCTCCGATCAGCTATTTAAGCACTGCGGGCGCTTTGTCCTCGGTGCTTAAAGGGTTAATCGGCCACGATCGGCGAACTCGCCGCTCGTGGCCGTGAGAGCAGGTACCTGGCTGTAATATACAGCCATTACCTGCTCTCTTTCAAGCCAGCTCACTCCGTGAGCTGGCTTGATTCCCCCGCAACCGTCATATGACGTACATGTACGTCATATGTCGGGAAGGGGTTAACAACAGCTGGAGAGCCACAGATTGCCTACACCTGGTGTGTACGCACTATGGGGGTTATTCAGACCTGATTGGTTCTCTGCTAATTTGCAGAGACCTGTGATCAGGTAATCGCCACCCAGCCAGAATTAAATCCTGCCCTGTGGGAGCTTGCAAATTGATGTGCAAGGATTGCAAACGGCTTGTGAAAATGATGCTGATCGGTGAATAGCAGCAAATCCATATGGAAGACGCTCACCATCAATGCATTCTTTCACTATGTGCAGTCTGGGCGCAGCCCAGGACTTACTCAGCAGCTGTTATAGGAACAGGCTGATCATGCCAGAGCTGACATCACACGACTTCCCATTCAACGTATGGGCATGCCTGCGTTTTCAATGACACTTGGCCACTGAAAATGGCCAGTTACCCCCACTAAAGCCAAATTTCTCTAACTTAACATGCAAACGGCCAGTGATGAAAAAAAAAAATAGCAGGATATTATTGCAGGGTACTACGTGCCGTATGCATGCGCAGTAGTAGTAGTAGTACGTTTATTTATAAGGCGCCGCAAAGTGTCCGCAGCGCCGTACATAGCAAACAAAAAAACAAATTACAAGGTAACGTACAGGGTGTGTTGAAAGATACAGTATAAATAGGGGTATAGCTGGTAGAACTAAAATCAGCATCAGTAATCCGATTATAGCCTGGCCTGTGAATTCGCAGCCATGTGATCAGGTGTAAATAACATAATTATTATCGCTATATCAATGATCATGCGCACTCCAGCAGGTCACTAATGACGCCCCCCCACCCCAACGTATGAACATGCAGACAAAATTTGTATAGTGTGTACCCAGCTTTAGTAACAATAAGCTCTGTCTGTTCTGTTTCTATTTACACTGCCACAAGAGTCTGAGCAGGTCACTCATATTTGTGACCCAGGTCAAAAGTTGCCAGTGTAATGCCTGCCCACTACCTAAGTACATGTACAGGGCCGTAACTAGGGGGGGGCTGGGGGGGCACGCGCACCGGGCGCTGGAGGCAGGGGGCGCTGGAGGCAGGGGGACGCTGGTGTGACCAGCGGCAGCAGCGGGGAGCTAGCGCCGCAGCCGCTGCCACATCAAAGATGGCCGCCCGCCGCCGCCCCCTCGTCTCCCCGCTCCCCCGCTGGCTGCCCTGCTCCCGTCCCCTCACGTCTCCCCCGCTGTGTATGCGGGAGAGACGTGCTGCTGCGGTGCTGCATATGCTGCTGGACCGCTAGCCAATGGCCGCTCGCGGTCCAGCAGCCACCAGTTGATTGGCTGCTGGACCGCGAACGGCCATTGGCTAGCGGTCCAGCAGCGGGAGTTAGAAATGTTAAAATCATACAGCACAGCAGCAGCACGTCTCTCCCGCGAATACAGCGGGGGAGACGTGAGGGGACGGGCAGGCAGGCACAGGCACACTGACAACCCTGCCTGCCTGTCTGCCTCCCGCAGGCGGGGGAGGGGGGGTTCTATCCCCCTTGGCAACGAGCACACTGGCATTCTATCCCCCTTGGCAACGAGCACACTGGCATTCTATCCCCCTTGGCAACGAGCACACTGGCATTCTATCCCCCTTGGCAACGAGCACACTGGCATTCTATCCCCCTTGGCAACGAGCACACTGGCACAGATCAATCCCCCTCGGCAACGAGCACACTGGCACAGATCAATCCCCCTCGGCAACGAGCACAGAGGCACAGATCTATCCCCCTCGGCAACGAGCACAGAGGCACAGATCAATCCCCCTCGGCAACGAGCACAGAGGCACAGATCAATCCCCCTCGGCAACGAGCACACTGGCACAGATCAATCCCCCTCGGCAACGAGCACACTGGCACATATCTATCCCCCTTGGCAACGAGCAGAGGCACAGATCTATCCCCCTCGGCAACGAGCACACTGGCACAGATCAATCCCCCTCGGCAACGAGCACACTGGCACATATCTATCCCCCTTGGCAACGAGCAGAGGCACAGATCTATCCCCCTCGGCAACGAGCACAGAGGCACAGATCTATCCCCCTCGGCAACAAGCAAATTCAGTCCACCTTGGCATCGGCATGAAGCCCCTGGCATTGAGCATATAGGTAAGTGGCACTTATGTGTCAAATGTGTATGGTGTGTTATACAGTATGTCATGGGCATTGCGTCGTGTTATATAGTATGACATGGGCATTGCTTAGTGTTATAAAGTATGACATGGGCATTACGGAGTATTTATTTGTAATGGGCATTGCGGTGTTATATAGTATGTCATGGGCATTGCGTAGTGTTATATAGTATGTAATGGGCATTGCAGTGTTGTATAGTATGTAATGGGCATTACGGTGTGGCTGGGGGCATGGGGGCTGGGGGCATGGCTAGAGGCTCACAGAGCCTCTGGGTCATGCCCCCATAGCGGCAAAATGGGGGCGTGGCCTCGCGGGGGAGCAGCGATTATAGGCCACGCCCCCAAATTAGGCCACGTCCCCCCGAAAATTTCGGCGCGCCTCCGGCGCGCAGCATCACTAGGGTGGTGGGGGGGGGGGGGGCACCAAAAGACTGCCTTGCCCCGGGCGCCGGAAACCCTAGTTTCGGCCCTGACATGTATACTACAGAGAGAAAGCAGAAATAGTTTGTGCTGAGAATATATTGTAAAGTGATCATAATTGTCCATTTATAATGTTAATGATTTTAGCCATATGTACTGTGTTAGGTGCTAGTATGTACTTTGTATTGTTGGATGCTGTTGACTTATGGTGTGTACACATGGCAGATCCTGCCGTCAGATGCGATTCCCGACGCGATCAGATTGCATCGGGACTCGCATCTCACGGCATGCTAGAGGGGAACAATTTAGACTATATAGTGCAGATCTGCACTATATAGTGTTGCCTACCCTCTCTATCTGGCTGCCGATATGCGCTCACACGGGAGCCTTAAAAAAGCATGCGATTTGCATGCCATGTGGCTTCCGATGTTCCCTATATCGGAACATCGGAAGCCAAATCTTACCAGCTGTACACACCATTAGTGAGCTCCTGATTAGTTATGCAACACAAATCTTTATAGCTTCTTTTATTGAATATTCTTCTTAGAGAAGACATTTCATCATGTTGTTTCTCTTACTATATGCTTCCTTAGCTTGCCCCTGTCTGTCATGTTTGTTCTAGATTTTCTGACAGGGTTAAGAAATCCCTTGGCCAGTACTGTCAAGAACATTCCACTTGTTCCCTTTACAGACAGCACAACATCATGTTGTCTCACACCTCTATTCAAAGTGTCACTGAGTAGATTCCATTTTTTTAACATATTAAATGCTAAAAAAAAATGGATATCTTATTCCTGTTATTTATTTATGTTCAACTTTTATGAATAAATCTTCAGCCGATACAGTAAAGTTACCTAACGCATTTACTCAGAAATCAAAAATGATATAATCTTTTTATTATATACAGTATACACATATTATATACTACTAGTAAGTCCGCTTGAAGCAAAAGCTTTGAAAGCTAGTCTGCTACCCTCTGTGTTTGTGCATGTATGAGAAAGAGATGTAGTTTCACTCTCTGGGCAGTATTCAATGTAAAATGTTGCCGTATGCAGTGAATCCTGTTTAGGATTCGCTGCACACTCGCTGTGTTCCGGAGGGCTGGCTGCCACTCACTCTCCCTATATTCAATGTCGGAGGGGCGAGTTGCCTCTCGCGGCAAATCTTAACCCCTGCAGCGGACGAGCATCCACGGCAGGGAGCCGTGGGACGGTGGCAGACAGGGAGATTGAAGTCTCCCTGCCTGCCCCAGAAGTTTTGTGGAGGGGAGGAGGGCTCCCCGGGACCCAGGCAGCACAAGCTGCCACCCCCCAGAGCCAGCAGGGGACTGGGTATAGTCACTGCTCCCGATCATGCATATGTAATGATCGGGTGCAGTGAATATATGAATATCTAATGAGCGGCTCGGCTCCCGGCCCCCTGCTGGCTGCTCTGTGTAAAAAAAAAAATATATATTTTTTTTTTAATTAAAATATATATTCATGTGCTGTAAGCACATGAATAAAAATAGCATGCCCCTTCACAGAATAAAGTTCCTGATTTTTTGACACCAAAATTAAAACAAAAAAACTTTTATTTTAATAGTTCACATTCCACTTCTCCATGAAAAGATGGAGAATTGCTACACGGAGAGACACGGCGAAAATCACTTAGAAAGACGGCGAGAAGTGCATGTTGAATAGGGTTGTTCGCTTTTTGAGACCAAAATTCTCCGTCCAATGTGAGAAAAGCACAAACTCACCATAAAACACTGCAATTTTTTTTTAATTGAATACTGCCCTCTGCCAGCAGAGGGCAGTATTGAGGACACTAGACATATTTCTATAGATAGATGATAGTAAAGATACTAAACGGCAAACATTCTCGAAGACCATGGGGGTCATTCAGACCTGATTGCTGGGCTGCTTCTTTTCGGAGCCCAATGATCAGTTGGCCGCTGCCCAGAGTAATTGCGAATGGATTCGCTAGTTTTTGCATGGCGGCAATCACTCCAACATCAAACATCAAATGTCCTCCCCCCCCCCCCCGGGTTGTGTGTGAGGTGGCTGAGTAGCAACATACTAACTCGGCTCTGTGATACTGTAGATAATGGGGCTGGCTATCATAGGTCCTCCCACAAAACACCTGGATTTGCCTGTGTTTATCCTAGTCACTCTTAGGAAATAATTTTTTAATGAACACAATGCACACCTGACAAAAAATGTAATCATGTGGAATCGTTATATCGACAATATTTTTATGATATGGGAGGGGGACAAGGAGGAACTTGTCTCTTTTATAAAAATTCTTAATTCCAACGACCTCAATCTGCGTCTTACATACACAATTAGCCAGAAAGAGATTCCATTTCTGGACCTCTTAATACATCGAAATGATGAAGGGAGAATAGCGACCAAACTTTACCTCAAGGAAACTGCGACTAACACACTCCTCCATCAAACAAGCTCACATTTTCCTCCGACTGTGGAAAATATTCCTAAGGGCGAATTTCTTCGCCTAAGGCGAAATTGCTCGGACGATCTGGAGTTCAAAAATATGAGCAAAGGCCTGTCGTGTAGACTGAAGGAAAGAGGATATAGCAATAAAGCCATTAAGAAAGCAGCTAGAACCGCTGAGTCCAAAGATAGGGAACATTTGATCTTCAGTACTAAGAAAAAGAAGCAAGAAAATAAGATCAGATTTGTTGGCAATTATTGCCAGGAATGGAGGGAAGTCCAACAAGCAGTGCAGAAACACTGGTCAGTCCTACACCTGGACCCAGTACTAGCAAGAAACTTGGATGAGAAAGTATCAATGAGCTGGAGAAGGGCGAGAAATTTGAAGGACCAACTAGTCTCCAGCCATTATGTTAAAACCACAAAAAAGGAAGCAGTGACAACAGGGACGTATCCCTGTGGTAGCTGCAAAGCGTGTGAACATATGGTAGCAACCAAGACAATAGAAGATCGCTTTGGAAAAACACGCAGAATCCAAGGATATTTCAACTGCAATACTAGGGGAGTAGTGTATTGTCTTACCTGCAAATGCCAAAAAAGATATGTGGGCATGACTACAAGACATCTAAAACAGCGAGTCTTGGAGCATGTAGGAACTATACGCAATGCAACATCTGACTTGGGAAAAATGAAAAAATTGACGTCAGTGGCACGTCATTTCCATAAGTACCATAATAGCATATGGCAGGATCTAAAGGTGTGTGGTCTTGAGAAGATCACCCTAGGAATCAGAGGAGGTGACCTGACAAATGCACTGCTGAAGAAAGAAAGTGAATGGACTTTCTGCCTAAATGCCCTAAACCCACACGGACTAAATGAGTACATAAATTATGGTGCCTTTCTTAATTAATAAGATCAAAATATTATAACTGATCCAAAATTTAGATTTTTTGGGGGGCCTTATAGGAGTCACTGTAACACAGGAGTAACATAATAAATTAAATGATCATACTAGTCACCAAATGAAGCTCTTCACACGATATAAGTTATCACAAGAACACCTTATTTTAACTATTTCTTACTTTTTGATACACAATTTTTCACGTTTTTTTTGTACCCTGTAAGAGCATACTAAATCATATACATATACATACATGACATAAAAGTCTGTAGATATATATACAGTATATAAGAAATTGAAGCCATCACTTCTTATTTTCATTTTTATTATTATTATTTTATTTTTAATCATTACTATTATCACTTATTATTATTCTATGCAATTTCCATAGCCAAAAATTTGCTGTCACATAAAAATTCTTTCACAATTACCCCTTCTGTGAGGGATGAGAATACCTCAGGAAGGGAATTATTTGATCACGAATTAGTGGTAGTCAACACAACTCACAAATGTTAGCACATATAAGTATATGGCATAATCCAGAAATATCTAAATGGGTATAAGGAAAGTGGGCTAATAAAATATGAATAGATCCCAAACATTTATGAATACGAATCCTCTATATAGCAGAAAGACAGGGATCAAAAATCATTGGAGATTGTGTAATAATAAATATAAAAAATGTATGAACGATATGCATGTAGCTGTTAGAAAAATACTGACAGTAATTCCTGGTAAATAATATATATATTTAAAATACTTACTCCCAGAGGCTAATAACGCCAATATATCTGATAAGTTAGAAACTGCAAATTGTGAAAGCAGTGGTAAAAGACAAGTCTGCACTGCTTAGATGCAATCAGCCCCCTGATTGGATGAAAGCACCGATAAAAGTGCGGTCAAGGGGACTAGACAAACACACACAATCAACTTTGAGAAAGCTGATGCGAAACGTACGTCAGTAGCGGGTCACGTGGTGCACACACGTGACCGCAGGTATTGGAATCCAAACCAATCCAGGATAGCTTCCTACGGAGCCAGACGCAGTGGAGAGACGCAATAGACGGGACCGTCTCTGCCGGCGGAAGAGGTAACACAGGGGGGACGCCAGAAGTGTCTCGCATCACTGCTGCGAGCAAACGCTGGCGACCCATCCTGAACAGCCGGAGTAGCACAAAACGTGAATCCCTTGGGGGTGAGCGGTGCGTCCAGCAGGTAGTATTGGGACGCCCGGGTGTCACGCACTTACTGTGGCAGAGTGTGCGGACACATAGGGCATGCCCATAATAATATGCCCGGACAAGGACAGACTGTCTGACCCAGGTGATATCCCCAGATAGACTAGCCGTATGGGTTAATACTGAGTGCCCCGACTACGGCAGTGAGGATTTGTGTCAGATTAAATTTGTATGACCTAATTACTTGTTTCATGGATTTCTGAAAAGCAAATATTGTAACCATATTGCAAATAGACTGTGTGGATCATGGAAATGTAGCCATTGAATATATTATGATACAAAGTTATAAGTGTGGAAATTCAATGATAGAATGTCTAAATGCAAATTGAATGAAGTATTTAACTGCACATTGTCCCGTGAACTGCGCCTGAAATGCTAACAGATATATGGCTTTAATTGGTAGGAAAATAAGGATTCTTCTTTTGGAAAACAATTTATTGATTATGCCAAGGAGCAATTAATGCCGGTGATTTTCCACTTTTAGAGACCTTTGTTTTATGTTAATGATGTAAAAATGTTTATGAGGAATTAACAGAAGTAACGTATGCCTTGTGTAATCCAACTTTCATATTTATAAGAGACATAATTGGGTAGAAACTAAGAGTCACTGACTCTTCAGTGATTTATATAAATTGGCAATCAGCCAACGTTAGAACAACATAGTAACTGAGAACAGAGGTTTTTTTTATCATATAGCATGTTAAAAAGACCAGTATACTAAATGATATTGAGTGGATAGGATATATATTTTTCTTATACTCCAAACTGTACTAATCTATTTTTCATGACCGATATGAGAGCTGACTATTAACAAGAAATGCATCCTGCAATGCTTATATAGTATCAGGAGCACCTTGCAAAAATCGCCAGCACTGGAATCGGTCATTTTTCTATCCATAGGTCAAAACCCGGGTAGGCCCCACTCTCTCATTTTCCCTCCGCTGTTTTTAACAAGAGGGAGAAAAGCAGAAGTGGAGTCTTGCTGGCAGGGATGACCACTGTCATTTACTTAGTAAATATCTTTCCTCTTTTGTCAGTAACTCATAGTAAACCCAATAGCCTGCTGCGATCCACTGGGAACACCTTGCAATGCCTAACATGGTAACAGGGGTACCACGGGAAACTATGCTGGAATGACGGTTGGCTATCTTATCTACCTCAGTCATAACCCCGGGACAATACACTCTCGGGAACAGTAGAAGTGATATAGCCCCAAAAGGGCTGACTTCTTATTTTTCTCAATCTTGGAGAGACATCACATAGTGGTAAAACAAGGTTATGCGCACTGAGATGGTACAAGACATCTAATGACCGATGATTTAACCACAAATTTATGGGTAATATGTGGCTGGACATATGATGGTCATTTTTTCACAAAAAAATTTCAAACCTTTACGTCTCCTCATGATTCTTTTGCATTTTCTCATAGACTTTCATTTTCTTAAAAAATAATAAAAAATAAAAATTAAGAAATAATCCGAGGATAGTTAAAATCGTTGATATTTTCGCAGTGTGCGACAATAAGGAAGAGGTGGTTCATAATTTTAATGATAATTAGAATAAAAGGTATGTATTAAAGAATAGTCACAGTACTCCTAATATTTTGGGACGCAAGGGTGCCCCCAAACAGAGTTTTCCTTTCTTCTTCGGTTCTCTCTTGAACTAAACAGTCATATATGACAATTTTTAAACTCGGGGTGCACCACTGACTGTCACATTTAACCCAGGAATATATCTAAGGGTGTGGTGACCAATTGGAGATTTTACTCCAAAAGTCAGTAGTCCCAAAATATTTCAATCAATTAAAACAGTAAAGACCACATAAATATAAATAAATATAACATAGTGCTCAATAGACTGGTGCGATCTCCATCCCACTCCCCCTTTCCCCTCTATACACTCTTAGGAAATGTCAGATACTGCTCACTAACAGTCACTCATGCATGTGCATGGATTGTATGATCCGTGTGAATGCACAGTGCTTCAATAATCATCGGAGATGCAAATTCGCAGTCCATTGTACGGGTCTGAATTAGGCCCCTTGTGTAGTAACTTCCTTTTTTTATGACCATCTATAATCTTCTTAGCTTTAATCTTCTTAGAATCGGGACCGGCCACGCCAGATACATGATCAGACCAAAAAGGGGGCGAAGCCACTGGAGGTATGGACCTGACCTCAGGTGAAGGGGCATGTCCTAATGCTGCTACCCCTGTGCACTGCACTCCCCCAGCAGTGGGGCAGCCCCAGCTATCCACCCTGCACTGATAGATGCTGTGTGCATGCCCAGGGCATCTATTCAGTGATCACTGAAGGCTCTGCTGATCAGAGCGGCTGTGCTCACTGGCTCTCGCAACGGTGTCCCTGCCCATGGGTGGGACAGCGGAACACAGTCCAATTAGTGGGACTGTCCCACTGTAATCAGGACAGTTGGGAGGTATGCATCTGAAATCATGAGGGTCAAATTAAATCTTGGCATTAATCTTTTGATTGCCCCTACGAATAAAATTGTCAAAATAATATATTGGTCATGTTATTAATACTGTGTAAATACTCCCAACACCACATGTATGTTGAACAGACTAACAGTGGCAGTGAGGAGCTGATGGGCTACTACGTTATCACTTTCAAGTCTTGATACCAGTGATGTAGCTATGTGCCATGGTGCCCGGAGCATGGGCATGTCCCCCCCGGCCTCCCCCCCCCCCCCTGCCCCCCGATCATATGGTGCAGAGGGGCTTTTTGCCTGCTGCACCTCCGATATATGTGTGGTGGAATGTGGGCCCCCTTTACAGTAGCGTGTTCTCCACATGCCTGTGTGCCCAAATGCCCTAAGCATCGGTCACATGGCCCTTACAATAGCGTGTGACCCACATGCCTTACTGTGCGTCACCATATGCTGCACTACATAACTACTCTACATCACTACATCCCCCTATACCCTGCACTACATCACTACATCCCCATATTGCCTATACCTTGCACTGCGTTCATCCTACACCCTGCACTACATCACACCCCCTATACACTGTAATGCATCACTATATAATAAGCCCATACATGCTACATGCTACATCACCCTACACACTTTATTACTACTCTGTGCTATGGGTCCCCCTGTCCTCAGCACTGGCAGGGCTAAAACAGTAATTTTACACACACACACACACACACACTGTCACACGCTGTGCTCTCATAAAACACACTAAATACACAGACATGCACTGTGCCCAAAAACACACACACACACCTCATACACATACTGTATACACACACTTTGCCCCAATACACACACAGACAGTGACCCCATATACACACACACTGCCCCAAAACACACACACACTGCCCCCATGCATAGACTGTACATAATGTACTGTAGCTGGACTCACCCCAGTAGGATGCATGTCCCTGGAGCTCTCCTGCAGCTGCGGTCATTTAGCGGGGTCCCTTGATAGGCTCTGACAGGAGCAGGGTCTCAGCATCAGCGGCAGCATGGTCCCGTCCTGTGGGAGCAGGGTCATGGCCTCAGTGCCAGTATGTTCCCGTCCTCAGCTCGGCGCCAGCGGCAGCTGGGCTGCGTCCTCGGCTCTGGCAAGGGAGTTTCCCCAGCCTTCTCTTTTCCTCCTCCATCAGGGCACTCAAATTGTGGGTCCAGCCCCGGCGGCGTAAGAGTGCATGTCTCCCGCTGTACTGCGGCGCTAACCAATAGGCACTCGCAGTCCAGCAGCCACCAATGCTTCTGATTGGCTGCTGGACTGCAAGCACTTATTGGCGAGCGCCGCGGTCCAGCAGGAGAGAGACTTCAAATTGGAGCCGGGAGACAGAGGTGCACAATGGGGAGCGGGCGAGGCAGGCGGGCTGGCGGTGCATGGCTCCGGCGCCAGGTGATAAATCTGCGCCCGGAGCTTGTGCTCCACCGGCTCCGCCGTCGCTACGCCTCTGCTTGATACATCTGACCCTTAATCTGCATTTTAACTGGCTTGTCTCGCTACATGGGACAATATCAGCCAAAATAAATTACTCAGAATGGCTGATGCAGAGTTTTATGCAAGTCGGATATATTTGCTCCTGCACCAGTGTTCCCTCTAAGCTGTGCGCACGTGCGCGCGCACACAACTCGACGAGCATGCGCACAGACATTAGAACAGAGCGCACTAAGCAGCAGTGGTCCCTTTATGCAGCTGTGGACTCAATTAATGTGTGTTTCACCCATTAACTACATTGTGTGCTGTGTTTTGAATGTTTAAAATCATTTTGAAGTAAAGTTAACACAAATGCTGAACGTCATTTTCCAGTTATATATAAGTGACACACAAAAATTTTAATTTCCTTCCAAAGTTGCACAGCCAAAATCTTATGCCGCACACAGCCTTCGTAAAATTAGAGGGAACATTGTCCTGCACCATAGTGGGGAACATTGAAGTGCACAATGAAACAGACAGACCTGACCAGAGGAGGCTCCTGCTATAGGGCTGCAGCCCCTCCAGTCAAAAGCCCAACACCAGAGACACAGACAGACCGCACCAGAGCTCTGGTGCTTGCTGGCTGTGTCTCTGACACGCTGGTAACCTCCTCTCACCAGGATCCATGAAGCAGCAGTGCAGACACAGCAACAGCTTAACTCTGTGGGGAGGAGATCAGCATGTAGTAGATTCCTACTATTGGAAGCTGCTACTGCTCATCATACGCAGAGCCACAGAGCTGGAAACTCCTCCCCTTTATGGGCTGTCAGTACACAGAGTGATGACAGCAATAGCTTTCCAGCAGGAAGCCATTCTGTGCAAATCTCCAGAGCTACAGTGCTTCTATGGGCTGCTGTCTGTGCAGCCCAGCAGAAGCAAATCCTCTGCAGTGAACATGTGTGAAAGTGAACAGTGTGTTGAAACTGAAATCTAAATTGCAGTGTAAAGAAATGCAGCCAGTATTTACCCTGCACAGAAACATTATAACTCCCCCAAATCTAACTCTCTCTATACATGTTACATCTGCCCCACCTTCAGTGCACATGGTTTTGGCTATTTTGAGAACAAATTTGTACTGCGATCAGATCTGAATAAGGGCCTGTGAGGGGGCATGGCTCCGATAATGGTTCAAAAAACAACTGGCTTCTTGTATCTCAAAAATAAGTAACATTAATAGTCTAACACTAGCTTAAAATTTTAAATGGTTTCTATAAAAAAAAAATAACATTCATACTCTTATATAATAGCTCAGAACGGTCACTCTGTGAGTGTGTATATAACGCTGGGCGAAGTCATAGAGTGAAACTCTGCCCAGCGTTATACACACAGATTTGGGCTAATATATAGGAGGCAGTGGGGCACAGCAGTATGTTCAGTAATAGAAGGGAACTGGGGCACAGCAGCATGTATTTGTGTGCTGCCGGGTGCCCGGGATTACACTGCTGCCACTGACAGGGAGCAGGGAGAGGGCACTTCCCCCGGCCTGTCATTGGGTAGCTGGGCCAGCAAGGGGGCGGGTCTCGGGCTGTGATTGGCGGCTGGAGCCGGTCATCCCGGCAGATGATCTATGTGAGGAGAGACCCGCCGCTGCCCCCCGTTCATGCACATTGCCGACTAGAAGCTCCCATGCTCACTCCCCCGCTAGGATCCACCCGCCAATTTCTCACCTCGCCAGACACTGTACACCTGTACAAGGCAAGTCTTTCCCCCCTGCTTGCTGTATTATTTAGTATGTGCACTTCCACTGCCCTCTCTCTCCATGTCCCCTGCTCTCCCCATGCCTCTCTGCCTCCACTCTCTCTCCCTCATGCCTCTCTGCCTCACTCTCCCCAGGTCTGTCTGCCCCTTTCCCAATCTCTCTCTCCCTCCTTTCTCTCCATGTCTCACTGCCTCTATCACCCCATGTCTCTCTGCCCCTCTCTCCATGACTTTCTGTCTCCCCATGCCTCTCTGCCCTATTTGTCAATGCCTCTCTCTAGCCCTATTTCACGACCCCCCCTGCCTCTTAATCCCCATGTCGCTCTACTTCTCTGTCTCCCCATGTCTCTCTGCCTCTCTCCCCCATTGGCTCTCTTTCCCCATCCCACTGCCTACCATGTCTCTCTCTTCCCCATGATCTCTCTCTTTCCACATGCCCCCCCCCCCCATCTCTCCCATGCCTCTCTCTATCCCCATGCCCCCCTATGAATAGAAGTATTGCTCAGTATTAGCTGGTATTGGTGGAAGAACCAAACTTTATCTTGCCTCCAGGCAACTAGGATGAAGTTACACCACTTCCCTCAGGCCTCACCCGCCGGGGCGTGATGTGGGGGTGCTGGCTGCTGCTCTGCCTGCTCCTGCCAGAGTGCCCGATGCAGGGACGGATACCTAGAAGTAAAGCCTACGTCTGCCCCTAGCTAGCACTGCTGCTGCAGATGAGTCCTCCATACTGCTAGTGGCGGTCCGGCGAGGTAAGTAAACAATGTGCGTCTCCCAGTTAGCCAGCCCGGGAGAACAGCAACAAGTCAATTTGAGCGAATGGAGGGGGCGCGGCGATCTGTTAAGATGGTCCTGCCAAATTACAGCAGTCACACACCAGGCACCGTTCACAGGTTAAGGGGCGGAGCCCCTTACGGCAGTGTGAAGAGCACCCGTAGCCTGCGATGAATCACCTAGTAGCTTATAGTTTTGTTGTGTTTATTAAAAATATTTTCACAGTAAAAATCATTTTTGACATGTTTTTAAAATTAGGAATTCCTAAAGCATTTTTAAATTTTTCTCTGCATCTGGCATGGGTGGCTGCAGGTGCCGACGCAGACAAAAAGTGGAGAAGCTGTGCTCTTGGAGATTCCTTAGGATGCTCCATGTGCATCTGCAATGGCAAGAAATGTAGATTGGACTAAGAGGAAGTGAGGTAACTAGAGGGTCTAAAGTGCAATCCAGAAACAGCTTTCCAGGTTACAGGGTGCTAGTTCAGGCACCTTGCATGCCAAATACAGGTGCCATGGGGTGGTTAGTAGCCTACCACTAGGCCCTGCACTCTGGGACTCACCCACCCCTAGTTATGGCATTGTTTTCCCAGTTAGGCTTAGGTTCTCTAGAGACAGATGTTTATGTTGCAGTCATCTGATATAATTTAACTGATTAAAATTGGAAACCAAAAAACTGTTTAAGCGACTTGAGAAATAAGATGGTTATTTCAGCGATAATGGATATAGCAAGTGGGTGAATAATAATGCAATCACTTCTTTTCAGTTCCTTGTTTCTAATTTATTTTGAAAAATAGTTGGATTATAAAAAAGGGGACTTTATTGAGTACTTTATGCTGATTAGTGGGAATAAATTTAAACTAAATCCATTGTGGTTTTATGTTGTAACACTGCAAAATGTGAAAAGGCCAAACGGAAATAAATAACTTTAATAGCCACTGTAAAAATGGGAGTAGCTTGACATTACAGTATTCCTTTTCTACAGATTCCAGGTCCTCATACACAAGGTGATTCACATGAGATTTGGGGTAGAATGTAATGCCACCCAAGTTTGGCAGTAGTGCGGAATGCCGGCTAAACTCAGAGTTTTTTTTAAAGGGGCAATCACTTACAAGGCATGGTTTTGCTTTGTAGGTGATTGCACCTTTAAACGTCAGAGTTTGTCCAGCATCCCGCACTGCTGGCAAACTCGGAAGGCATTATATCCTGCCCTTGGGCTCTTTTTCATGCAATTGCAGTGATCAAACACATGAAAAGCGTATAATGGCATGTGATTGCAGAAACCATACATCGCATTTGACCAGCTGTCAGAGTCACACAGTATGCAAAGTGATCTGTTGGATCGCATCCGAGTTGGGCGGGCTTGGCTGTGATATATCATATGAGAAATGTATACATATGATATATCGCATGCGATACTGCCACTCGCGAAGGTCAAGGTCATCTCAAAGGGAGATAGTGTACAACTTTTCCAAGGAGAGAAGTCGTACAAGTGTATGGGCACCTTAAGACAAAATATTGATCATGGTTATTATTAGTTTCAAGTAACTGGTGCATAACAGAAGTCAAGGTTTAGGAGGAGACCTTGTTTGTTACTGCACCAATATAATGTTCCTCTTATGTTCCATATTTAGACAGGTCAATAAACCACTCACGATTATAGGGAAGAGTCCTGCGCTGAATTGCAGATGGAGCGGATTTACCCCTTGGAGTGGTGCCGTCGACTCTGTGTCCTGTTGATAAACAGAGGCTGTTGCCGGTGGTGAAATTACAAAGTCCTGATTCAAGAATCCTAATTTCTAATCCACAAGATGAGAGGAATAATGATGGGGTGTCTGTGACTGACGTGTTTTGCTGGGGGATTCCCAGCTTTTTCAAAGGTGTTGCGCCCCTGATCGTATCCTTGTATTTATACCTAGACCAATTTATACCTAGACTAATTGATACAGCTGTCAGCAGTTTGTCCTGCTTGCTGTGTGAATAAACTTATTAAAGTGACATAAGGTTATACGTTATTAAGTATCAATATCTCTAAAAATAGAAGGCAGGCATACACCATTTAAAATTACATATATACATTGTGTTATATTATAGTTAATCCACTCGACACCCGGTCATGTGACCTCTTTGTTTGTCACATGACCCGGGAATATGTGCAGTTATATAACTCATTTGAGCATTCTCTCTCACGCTCTCTAGAGCGAATTTTAAAGGCCCTTTTTTTACCTTAAATACATTTAGAGTAAGGGATGTTCTCCTATCCCCTTCAGAACTTCCCCACTGTCCGCTCGTGAAACCCGGAAGTGCTGGGTATTCCCGTTGGTCCGCTCACGTGACCCGGAAGTCTGGTTTGCATTCCAGACTCTGGATTGGCAGCTGGGATAGGTCAATCAGGTTCTCTTTCCGGGGTTATGTTTCCCGGACTGACTGGGTGTTTTTTCATGTGACCTCAACAAATAAGACAGCGTTGCGTAGGTGATTGATAACACTTTCAATATGTCACAATTGTTAGTGTTTCTTATTTTGTATACTGTATTTAAAGGTGAAATTTCACCTTCTCTGACAACTTAAAATCCTATGTATAGAAATATCACACTTTTTAAGAATACATTCTATAATACACACATAAATGAAACAGACAGTAATACACATAAATATAATACCATGGTAATAGAATAGAATTTCCGTGAAAAGAGATTCAGGAGTATAACAGGAAATTTCTATCTTTATACAATATCCTGCTAAATTTCCGGGTCATTCGATGTTAATATTAGTACAAATTAATTATGTATATGACCATTCTATTTAATAGATCACACATTTTTGTTATTTTTTATATTATTATTTTTAACTTTTCACTATTTTTATTATTTTTTATATATTTTTTTTATTATTAATATTATTATATACCTCTCCCATCGCAATAAGTTACCCATATACATATTCTCACCCTATATTGCTATGAAAAAACGTATTCAGTTTGTAAAGTTTATAGACGTTATGTATTTTATGAATAGTAAAATTTGAATTAAAACCTTGTGCCCTTAGGGTTTAGGCATTCCTATACATGTTATATCCATAATTATACAAGAAATAGGGGGAGAGGGGGAATGAGAGAGTATATATATATATATATATATATATATATATATTTACCTAACGTCAAAGGATATTCTATTCACAAAGCTACATTTAATTCTACTGCTTCATTGAGACCTTTGGGATATATGCAGTCAACTCTGAACATCCAAAAGATTTCTTGAATACATAGTTTTTATATCTATCCACCCCCCCCCCCCCCTCTTGGGGTTGTGGATATACTGTATGTTCTAATCCAATGAACTTCAAGCAGTACCAGTACATTTCCTTCAGCGGTCTATCATCTAACACTGTGAAACTTGAGAGGACTCTGGTACCCGTTCCTTGGGGATTCCAATCACTGTCATCTATTTCCTCCAGTGGACTTACCAAGAAATACAGCAACACTAGAGAGGACTCTGGCACCCCCTTGAGGGTGACTTCATCCCAACATTACTAGAAGCAATCACCACAATTTATGGTTAAGTGCACTTACCTACTCACCTATCAATTATTTTGCATCAAACGCTCCCTGAAATGTTACCTGACTGTGAGGCCATTTTTTAATGTTTTAATTTACATTCTTATATAATATTTTTAAAGTGGTATATGTCATTATAAAGTAAAGTTTTTGCAATTATATAAACCCTGCCTTTTTGTCCTTCATTGTAGTAGTAGCGCTGCTATATTTTCTGTTTCTAGGATAGGTTAAATGCTTGTTGCCAGGGAATGATTAAATGCTCATTACCAGGGGAGAGTAAAATGCTCTTTGCTAGAGGGGGTTACATGCTTGTTTTCAGGGGGTGGCAGACACACAGCACGCCAGCACTCCTGGAGTCCACACTTCTGGGTAGCGCTCTGCACTCCTCTGACAGACACTGGAGGTGCAGGAGGACCTCTATTGTCTGTCTCCTGTAAGGTGGAGGCAATCTTTGGAGGGCACAAGGTCTCTGTCTATATGTTGACAGAGTCTCCCCCGCCCCTGCCAGCAGCTCCTGGCTCCTGTGTCCACCAGTGCAGCAGAGGAGGGAGGAGAGATGGCCAGCATAACGTTCTCTCTCCTCCTAGAGCTTGCACTTCACCAAAGCTATCCTGTTTGGCCATTGCCACATCTCCTTGGGAGAAATTTACTAAGATGGGGATTGCATTTCACAAAAATCGGTACTTGTTTCCTAGCACGGCGCCCATCGGGTCCCATCGCATACCTTAACTTAAGGTATGCGATGAGACCCGATGACCCGATTTTCGGGCTTTAAAGACATTTTTAATACAATTTAAAAATCGGTCGCATCGCATGCCATTACAATGGCATGCGATGCGACGCGACCGACCCAATTTTACATTGGACCCAATGTAAAAATGGTCCCTGAGACCCGATTTTACTTTGGACCCAATGTTAAATGCCCCCCAGACCTGATTTTTAATTGTATACCCACCCTGATGGTTAATTATTATGTCAAATGCCCCCCCATTGTTAACGCAACGCCATCCCGAACCGTGGAGAGCACAGCGAGCCCGCAAGGGGCGGTGGTACGCATCCTCCAACCTTTTCATACCCCCACTATCCACGTCGGCGTGGAGTTGATTTTATATAGTGTGGCGAGCGCAGCGACCCACCGAGCCCAAAGTGTGGCGAGCGAATGCTTAATACGTGTGAAGTAATGCGCTTGCGCTCGCCATGCTTCGGGCTCGGTGGCTCGCTGTGCTCGCCACACTATATATAATCAACTCCACGCAGACGTGGATAGTGGGGGTATGAAAAGGTCGGAGGACACGTACCACCGCCCCTCGTGGGCTCGCTGCGCTCACCACGCTTCGGGTTGGCGTTGATCGTGGCATTAACAATGGGGGGAATTTGACATATTAATTACCCATCAGGGTGGGTATACACTTAAAAATCAGGTCTGTAGGGGGATTTAACATTGTAATCAGCCATGAGGGTGGCTGTACAATTAAAAACCGGGTCGATTTGGTTGCATGCGATTCAATCGACCGATTATTTCAACCCGATTTCATACAAGTGAAATTGGTGGCGCCTTGCTAGGAAACAAGAACATAATTGTTTTGGTGCGCTGTCTAACAAATCCCACTAACAGCTGCTCCAATTAGTGAGTAAAGTAAGTAAGTAAACAGCCCAGATGAGTGCTCAGAACTGTATACTCTGGTTTTGGACAGGAAAGGAAAAAAACAATCTACATGTATGTATTTTTATGGTAAATTTACTATGATTGGAGTTCTTTTGAAGATGGGATGTTTGCCATAGCAACCAATCAGATTTTATCTAAAATATTCTAGAAGGTGCTAAATAAATAAGAACTGAAGTAGAATCTGGTTTCTATTAAATTTACCATAAAAATACATACATGTAGATTGGTTTTGGACAGGAAAATAAAAAAACAATCTACATGTACGTATTTTTATGGTACATTTACTAAGATGGGCGCTCCATTGAAGATGGGATGTTTGCCATAGCAACTAGAGAAATGTGCAGACTCGGATTCCAGAGATCCGAGCCCCCATGGACGTCATCATTCCGAGCAGCGTTCGGAGATTCCCGCCTGACTCTGATCCGTCCGCGTGGGCAGAACGTCATCGCCCGGCGCCGGATTTCGCGAGGCTTTAAAAAGTGGCTGCCGCGCCTGCCATCTTCACTCCAGTCTAGTAGTGGGTTGGGAGATGGTGTGTTGGTGCTGCTGCTGGGGCTTAAGCTTGACCTTGAATGCAATATTTTATTCGCTGGGGCTGTCTCCCTCAGTGCTGCTGTGTACTCTGTTCTCCTCTCTGCTTAGGGTGGGATCTCCCTAGCAAGGAGGACAGTGTAACTGTGTACTTGTAGTACTACTGTCTCCTCTGTGCTGGGGCCTACCTCTGGTGCTGTGCTGTAATATTATATATTATATTAATAATTAATTTTATTATATATATAGTCCACTGGTGCTGCCTGCACTGAATCTGCCAGTATTATTTACTCAGTCCACTGTTGCCACTGGCAGTGCTACTGCCTAAGTGTACCTACCCATAGGCGAATCTAGAATTATGGTAATGGGTGGTCCCAGATCTAGACATAATAGCAGGGGGACCTTTGCGCGGCGTAGCCGCGTGGCAAAAAGGGAACACTGCCTCATGGGAAGGAGGCGTGGCATCACAAAAAGGGGTATGGTAATACACTTTAGACCATACACAGTAATGCCCATTACACATTTTAGCAAACTCCGTAATACCCATTACACATAAAGCCACACGCCGTAATGCCAATTACACATAAGGCCACACACCATAATGCCCATTACACATTGTGCCACACATCATGATGCCCATTACATACTATATAACAAACCGTAATGCCCATTACATATTTGCCACACAAGTGCTGCTTACCTACATGCTCATTGCTAGGGGGTTCTTGCTTGACGGCACCATAGTACCCATTACACATGATGCCGCACACCATAGTACCCATTACACATGATGCCGCACACCATAGTACCCATTACACATGATGCCGCACACCATAGTACCCATTACACATGATGCTGCACACCATAGTACCCATTACACATGATGCCGCGCTCCATAGTACCCATTACACATGATGCTGCACACATAATGTCCCTTACACATGATGCTGCACACATAATGCCCCTTACACATGATGCTGCACACGGTAATGCCCCTTACACATTAAGCCACACATTATGCGTAATGCCCCCACATACCGCCACTTAAGCAATGCCCCCAAAAGTGCCACTTACTGTACATTTTTATATGAGCCTTCGCTGCTGCTGCAGGGAGAGATGGAGAGCGGTGCAGCTGCTTCTATCGGGAGAGGAGCAGAGTGCAGAGCAGAGCACGCTCCCACTCCCCTCCTGGTGTCCCCTGTAGCCGAGTGGACATTTGAAATATTGTGCGCGCTGTTGTTGTGCGTGACGTCGGGGGAGCACGCCGGGCGCCGGCACCACATGATTAATGGGTGGGCAGGCTGAGGTGAAAGCAGGGAGAAGAATTGGAGCGGAAGCTGCAGGGGTGACAGTCATTGACAGCTGGGCAGAGAGTCATGAAATTACATTTAAGAAATGAAAAAAAAAAACGGTTTAACCTCAATATCCCTGGAACCAATTAACCCATATGGATCCAGCCTGGTATCAGATTGAAGGCGATTTGGGTTCAACTGAGATCAACCTCGAGCTTCAGTGATGCCGAAGGGGGAACTGGCAGCCGTTGAACTGGGTGGGGGTTGGAATTAGCGGGTCCCATGTTATCCTATTGGGAAAACGTTCCATCTTTGCCTGGCAGTGATTAATGGATGCACCCCCGGACCACCCCCTAGATTCGCCTATGTACCTACCTAGTACATACTAGGCTGCTATATATAATTTAATTAAAAAAATAATACCTGTGCTGCGTGTGACTGTAAAAATTAATTCCATGCTGCTGGTGCACTGACGTGTGCCACTGAATGCCACTGCCAAGCAGTACCAAATAATAAGAAAAATAATTGTTGGTGCATAATAGTCTGCTACTGGTGCTGTGTAACTACCTTTTGTGGTGGCCATTGGCATTGCTACTGCCTACCCACCTAGTAGTTTAGTTTATCTACCTACTAGGCTGCTATATTATTAATACTTAATTAATTTAATTATATATAGTCCACTGGTGCTGCCTGCACTGAATACTGTGAATAGAGGTTGCCAGTATTATTTACTCAGTCCACTGTTGCCACTGCCTAAGTGTACCTACCTAGTACAACTACATACTAGGCTGCTATATATAATTTAATTAAAAAATAATACTTGTGCTGCGTGGGACTGTAAAAAATAATTCCATGCTGCTGGTGCACTGACGTGTGCCACTGAATGCCAAGCAGTACCTAATAATAAAACTAATTATTATAAATTCTGCTGGTGCACATACTAGTATTGCTGACGTATCTACCTGTCTTGTGCCTAGTACTGCCTTATCTACCTGTCTGGTGCCTAGTACTGCCGTATCTACCTGTCTGGTGCCTAGTACTGCCGTATCTACCTGCCTGGTGCCTAGTACTGCCGTATCTACCGCTGCAGTGACACTCTTACATGAGCCACGTGTTTGTGCCGCTACCTCGGTGCAACCTTTTGCCCTAAAAACAATATTGTGAGGTGTGAGGTGTTCAGAATAGTCTGGAAATGAGTGGAAATGAGTGGAAATGAATGTTATTGAGGCTAATATAGTGTAGGAGAAAAAAAAAAACAAATTCTGCGAATTTAGCAGTTTTTATGCATTAAAAAAAAAAAAAAATCAGAACCCAAAACCAAAAAAATCCAAACACAAAACGTTTAGGGGGTGTTTTGGCAAAACCCATTAGAACAAAAAACCTCAAGGTAATCAGAACCCAAAACACGAAAAGTGGCCGGTGTACATCCCTAATAGCAACCAATCAGATTTTATCTAAAATATTTTAGAATGTGCTAAATAAATAAGAACTGAAGTAGAATCTGGTTTCTATGGGCAACAACCCATCTTCAATATATCTCCCATCTTATTAAATGTACCAGTATGTGTCTGTATTGATGGCAATTTCCATCTACATGGAAGCACCACAAAGGTTGTACTTAGGGTGGCCAATCACAGGATCAGACGAATCCCGGGTTTTGGAGTTACCAATCTTGGGATTTTGGGATTAGACTGTGCATTCACAGTCTAATGCCAGGCAGCGTCTGAGCACGTGCTCAGACGCTGCCCGGCTTCATCTGTCCCTGGCAGTGTGGCTCTGTGCAGCATGATGAGGTCAGAGGTCACCCTGCACAGGCCACACAGCCATGTCTTGGGTGCATTGCCCTCCCATCTCATCAGCCCACCCACTTGGCTCCCGACTTCATACTTACCCACCCGCCCAGCTCCCGGCTTACCCTGCCTACTCTTCCGGCTGCACCACAGGGCGGCCGGGGCGGGTTTTTTTTATTAGGGAAGCCAATCCTGGAATCCCGGGATTGGGCATTTTCAAACCCAAATTCCGGGATTAAAAAAATGCCCTTTGTACTTTTGCAAAGGTTTTACACTCATTTGCATACAGAATGTATTTCATTTGCATAGGAGACGACCGTGAATAATAAAAAAAATGGTGTGGTAAAGGGCAATTAGGAATGCATACCTGTATGCAGCCTAAGTTAACCTGCTCCACTGTCATTACGGACTAAAATGTACATCTCAATGTTTTGTACTGCAAAAGTTGTTTATATAAAGTAATAATTAAATACAAATTAATAAGTGAAAAATATTGTAACTAGAACATTTATTATTTTGAATAAAATAAAGATAAAGATATGGAAACAGCCCAGGAGCTCTGCTCATTGATCTATCTATCTATATCTATATCTATATATATATATATCTATATCTATATCTATATCTAGATATATATATATATTCCCATATGAAGCTCACATATGGGAATCGAAGGACGCCACCATGGAAACCCATCCTAAAACAGTATCTTTTTTCAGCGACATGTGGCATAGCCTTTCATAGGCTAGAGAGTTACAGTACTGTGTACTGTAATTACCAGTTATATGATGCAGCCAGGAATAACAAAGTCCTCCAGGGTAATCTAATTTTTCCATATAGTGACAACAATAATAATAGTTAATGAAGTAAGAAATTACTAGAGCTGAATAAATCACATGGGACCAGGGTCATTAGCACAACATGCAGTATTACACTTTGATTTCATAAGATTTAGATGAGATTGTGAATCCGATATATTTTAAGAACTCACAACTAGTTACATTCTGCAATTTACAATGGTTATTTAATTGTACAGCAATTGCAAAGATTATTGCATTGTTGAGAAAGCCAGTTTGAAAAAAACATTGTACATTAGTCTATGCCAATCATGATCTAGCAGTATCAATTATGTTTAGGAAAGGAAGATACAAATGGTTGTGGACTCCAGTATCCTGCTGGTCAAATTACATACACAAAACATCCTGCACCTGTAGCAGTAATAGAGATGGGTTCTGAGGAACAAATCACACTGGCACCTTTTTTGTATCTACTTTAGATGGTAGCAGATGTATCCATCAGAATTCCATGCATACTGTACAACTAAAATGACACACGTTCCTGTCCGGGGGGCTGCCTGTGACACCTGTCACCAAGTAGAGGAGAAGGGGTAGAATAAAGCCTCCCTGTATGGTCCGGGCATGTAGCAAAAACCGGACGGTCCGGACCACACGGGGAGGCTGTAATCTCCCCTCCACCATGTCCCTGGTGATAGGTATAACAGGGACCCCCCGGACAAGACACCCCCCGGACCGGACCCTACAAGCTCCGGACTGCAGATTTTGATGTCCTGTCCGGCGGTCCAGAATTTAGTCCGGGTCCGGTTTTTACATAGTCCCCAATATATCTGGCATGATCATTTTTTATGCCAGATATATTGATGACCTGTTCATTGTGTGGAGTGGCAGTGAGGAGCAGTTTGGTAGACTCATTGACCTACATAATGCTACGGATAGTAGCATCAAGCTCACTTATTCCACTAATACTCAATCTGTGGCATTCCTTGATGTGATGGTAACTGTGAATGGGGGTAAAATCAGTACCAATCTGTTAAGAAAAGAAACTGACCGGAACACTGTGCTTCACGCCAGTAGTTTTCACCCGAAGTCACTCAAATTCGGGCTCCCTTACTCTCAGTTTATTAGAGCCATGAGGATCTGTAGTGAGAGGGATGAGGCAGAGAAACAGATAGATCACATGGTAGCACGCTTACTTGTTAGAGGTTATGACAGAAAATTGCTGCTGGAAGCTAAGATTAAAGCCCTTGCTGTCCCTAGATCCAAACTTCTGATACATAAACCCAGGAAAGAGGTATCCAACAAACTCCCTTGGGTCAATCACTTCAGTACGGCCAGTACTGGAATTAACAAAATTGTGAAACGGAATTGACCCATCATCCAGACTGATCAGGCTTTACACCTCTCTGGATGTCAAATAGTGCCCTGTTATACGCGGGGTAAAAATATCAGGGATTATGTTGTAAAATCGGATGCATCTCGGCTTAAAGCCGCCAGTAGCGAGCAATTTCTTACACAGCATCCAGGATGTTATCGTTGTCTAGGGTGCACTACATGCCATTCTCTCAACAGAACTGACTCCTTTTGCCACCCACACAGTGGCAAACGTTATGTCATCCGACATAGGGTAACCTGCACGACACGGTTCATTGTATATATGATTACGTGTCCGTGTGGGTTGCACTATGTCGGGAAGACTGAGCGGACACTGAGGGATAGGATGGCAGCCCACAGGTCATCTATTAAGGCGGCCCTTGCTAAAGGGCAGAGTGACCAGCCTGTGGCCAGACACTTTCTGGCGGCCAAACACACAATTCCTATGCTCAGATATGTCATCATAGATCATGTGCCAATGAGCATCAGAGGTGGCAACAGATCGTTGAAACTCCTCCGTTGTGAGGCCCAGTGGATCCACAGGTTGGGGACACTGGCACGAGAGGGCTGAATGAATCAGCTGGCCTGCATTGCTTTATCTAATACCTGAGTGTTGTCCTACGTGAACTATAGTATCCTCTTCTGCTTCCATGTATTATCTGGTTCTTGTCCATTTGTAATAATCCTGTTTGAAGTTTAGGCACGGATGTTATTATATTGTATTTAATATTTCTATGCGATTATGTACTCTAGGTGTTTATATATTGTGATGTAATGTCTACATGTATTTTTAAGCACATTTATTTTGTTTCCGCTGCTTTAGCATTATTTGTATTGTTTTGCAGACGCAGCTCCGGTTGTTATGACTACCAGAGAACGCTGTGACGCCGAGAGGTGGAGTGCCGGGGACTGTGAGTAAGGATAACGTCATGACGCGTGGACGTGAGTGACCTGTCCGGCCTTGATGACGTCACCTCACGGTGGGCGTGCTGGATGCCGTACGGCGGTGGGCGTACTGGTATGTATGTATTTATATGTTTATTTGCACTGGTGTCATTTGTATTTTGGTCCTGAAGAAGAAGCGTATCATTACAGGCTTCGATACGTCGACCTAAACAAGGGGTCCGTGTCTTTATGCTGTCTACCCATGTGCCACCTCTACGCTGTCTGTGTATATATATATATATATATATATATATATATATACATACATATATATATACACACACACACACACACACACATATATATATATATATCCCAAGAAAACCAATTGTTAGTGTAGGACTTGCAGTGAAATGGGGTCCCTTGGCGATGGGCTGCAAGCTTAAATGCATTGATCAATTCATGAACTAAAACCCCATTATTTATTTATTGATTATTTGAATGTTAAGGTGAGTTAGTTTGTTGTAGTGAGTGCTGGGCCCCCTGTGTTTGTATTTACTAGAGTGTGTGGTCACAGGCCACCGCACCCCACCCTGGGATGTGGGTGCTGTTTGCACCCCATTCCTAGGAATGGCGAGTGTGTTGGTACTTCTGTATCTATATATTTGGGTTGATTTTTAATTAACCTCTGTTACTGTGATCATAGCTTTCTCATGCACCCTAGATAAGCTCATTTACCTGAAAACTGTGACAGCTGCCCCCTTAATACTAATTGAGGTGCTGTGTTTGGGATTGTCTCACCTTATAAAAGCCATAAGTTACTTGGCAGTTGAGCATTAACCCAGGAAAAAAAACACATGTTCATTTTAGCTATGATGTGTAAGCAGGTGCCAGGTTCCCAAGAAAACCAATTGTTAGTGTAGGACTTGCAGTGAAATGGGGTCCCTTGGCGATGGGCTGCAAGCTTAAATACATTGATCAATTCATGAACTAAAACCCCATTATTTATTTATTGATTATTTGAATGTTAAGGTGAGTTAGTTTGTTGTAGTGAGTGCTGGGCCCCCTGTGTTTGTATTTACTAGAGTGTGTGGTCACAGGCCACCGCACCCCACCCCGGGATGTGGGTGCTGTTTGCACCCCATTCCTAGGAATGGCGAGTGTGTTGGTACTTCTGTATCTATATATATATATATATATATATATATATATATATATATATATATATATATATATATATATATATATATATATGAAGGGGTTTGACTCTGAGTTGCGCTTAGTTGTATGTGCAGCACCACCAAAATTCCTCCTGTTGGTGGGGAACAGTATAGTAATCAAGCAAGGGGGGGGGGGATTGGGGTGTACTCCCTAATACAGAAACTATACCTCCCAATATAACATAATAAAATCAAAAATACATTTCTGAAATTTGTTTCCTTGTATTTGAAGATGTTCGCAATGATATTAGGCCCAGTCTATTTCAGGATAAATAGTCCTTTTATTATTGATGAAAAAACCAACGCGTTTCGTCTCTAAGACTTCATCAGGGGTAAAATCCAATAGGAGAATTAAATTTGTGCAGCTGGCCCTAGTAGGAATTTCTGCTGATCATTCAATAAAAAAACATCACAAAGTAATTTTTGATAAAATCCATTTATGGGAAAAATTCTGGACTGAATTGAAAAATGGGCTTCAGTGATAATTTAAATGGATCCTTGCTGGGAAGAATATCAGGACGCTCTTTCTGTAGTGACCTCCTTGGTCTGCATTCAGAATAGGAATGAAGTCACTACAGAAAGAGCGTCCTGATATTCTTCCCAGCAAGGATCCACTTAAATTATCAGGACGCTCTTTCTGTAGTAACCTCATTCCTGTTCTGAATGCAGAGCAAGGAGGTCACTACAGAAAGAGCGTCCTGATATTCTTCCCAGCAAGGGTCCATTTAAATTATCACAGAAGCCCATTTTTCAATTCAGATTTTGGTGATGCTTTTTTTATTGACGAGCGATGTCCTGCAACACGTTCCTTTAATAGGCGAATAGTTTTGCCCACATATACCAACAGGCAGGGGCAAACAATGGCATATATGACATAGCGACTATAGCAATTAAGATGATGTCTAATGTCATAGGACTGTCCTGTTTTAGGATCAATACATTTATCTCCCAGCATCAGGAACTGGCAATTCACACAACTGTGGCATTTCATGACCCCATTCTTCGTTTGCAGCCAAGTTTTGTTCTTAATAGGACCGATGTCAGATGGAGCTAGAACATCCCTTAAATTGCGGCTCCTCTTGTAGCAGAAAAGAGGTGTCTGCATACAGTAACATCCAATGGGTGCGTCCTATTGCACAATATGCCAATGTTTTAAAATAGTCTTTCGGATATGGTCTGAATGAATATCAGTCACTTCACTGCTTCTTGTAAATGGTCATTATTGATGGTGGTGTTCATATATGCTAGATTGTGTGCGCGTTTATTATCTATATCTAGCCATGCATGGACCTTTGTCTAAAGTAGTCCTTCTGAACGATTAAATTTTTTCCCCCTCCCCCTTTTTTGATGTTTTGTATACCTGTTTGTTTTTCATATTGTGGATCTGGCGTCTTCTATGCATTATTTCTATGTCCATTTTTTTGTTGTTTGTGCTTACCATGTATCCTATATACCCCTTGACTAATCAGCGTTTTTTCCGCTCACCGCTTATTCTTACAGTGCACGTCAGATTAAAGTGTCAGCGTTTTAGAAATGCATATGAAGATTTCCGCTGTACATCTGACATTGCCGTGCATCGAGCGCATAGCTTACTTTGTTGTATTTAGTTGCTATGACACTTTGCTATACTTGTGGTCACCTGATTTCCGCTAAAGCGGCCTGCGTCTGTGTGTTGCTATGAGACATGACGGCACTTCCGTCAGTCTTCCGGCGTCTGTGATTGTCATGACGACCGGAGGCCGCCGCCAGCTGATCAGCGTGTCTGCTGGTTTCTTTCTTCTTATTTGCCGCACTTTAACAGGTGAGCGGGCTTATGCTGATTGGTGCTGTGGGTATATTAGGCTGCATGGGAACGCTCAGTCATTTGCCCATGACTAAGGTGCAGTGTAGCACCGAAACAGCCTGTCGGGTGTCATGACTGGTTGTTGTACGATTGACGTGGTGAATAGGTCTCCCTACAAAATGCTAAGTAGACGTTTCTTTAGACGCATTTTTAACCTTATTGTCTTTTTGATCCGATATGCACTTTATATGCCAATAAACTTTTTTCACTTTTGGATGTTGCCGGCTCTCTAATGCATTTTTGTATTACAACCATTTTGTGAGCTCCAGCACTCTCTACATTGCTCCTTGTGTGCAGCCTAGACTCATCGTCTTGTGATTATATATATATATATATATATATATATATATATATAGACATTGGATGGGCTCTGCACACACTAAATTAACTGATAATAAATAGTGGAGATTTGGTTCATGAATTGATCAATGCATTTAAGCCTGCAGCCCCCGTCAAGGGACCCCACTGTTCTGCAGGTCCTACCACTATCGCTGAAAATGGCTGCAATACACATAGCTATCACATCAATGTTTGATACCAGGCATGCTATCAGGTCTGAAGCTCACAGCAGACTTTGCTTTTATAGGTGAGCAGCTACCAACACACCTGTCACTAATCATCTAGGGAAATGGCTAACATAAGCTATGGAATCTTAGTTAAAAACAGGGTGCATGAGAGAATGTGACCACAATAAGACTAATTAAAAAATTAATCTAATAAACAATATATACACTTAACATCGGCACTCACCTTTCCTAGTTTTGGGGTGCCCTATGGCTTGTGACCACATTGTTTAAACAGACATTGGATGGGCTCTGCACACACTAAATTAACTGATAATAAATAGTGGAGATTTGGTTCATGAATTGATCAATGCATTTAAGCCTGCAGCCCCCGTCAAGGGACCCCACTGTTCTGCAGGTCCTACCACTATCGCTGAAAATGGCTGCAATACACATAGCTATCACATCAATGTTTGATACCAGGCATGCTATCAGGTCTGAAGCTCACAGCAGACTTTGCTTTTATAGGTGAGCAGCTACCAACACACCTGTCACTAATCATCTAGGGAAATGGCTAACATAAGCTATGGAATCTTAGTTAAAAACAGGGTGCATGAGAGAATGTGACCACAATAAGACTAATTAAAAAATTAATCTAATAAACAATATATACACTTAACATCGGCACTCACCTTTCCTAGTTTTGGGGTGCCCTATGGCTTGTGACCACATTGTTTAAACAGACATTGGATGGGCTCTGCACACACTAAATTAACTGATAATAAATAGTGGAGATTTGGTTCATGAATTGATCAATGCATTTAAGCCTGCAGCCCCCGTCAAGGGACCCCACTGTTCTGCAGGTCCTACCACTATCGCTGAAAATGGCTGCAATACACATAGCTATCACATCAATGTTTGATACCAGGCATGCTATCAGGTCTGAAGCTCACAGCAGACTTTGCTTTTATAGGTGAGCAGCTACCAACACACCTGTCACTAATCATCTAGGGAAATGGCTAACATAAGCTATGGAATCTTAGTTAAAAACAGGGTGCATGAGAGAATGTGACCACAATAAGACTAATTAAAAAATTAATCTAATAAACAATATATACACTTAACATCGGCACTCACCTTTCCTAGTTTTGGGGTGCCCTATGGCTTGTGACCACATTGTTTAAACAGACATTGGATGGGCTCTGCACACACTAAATTAACTGATAATAAATAGTGGAGATTTGGTTCATGAATTGATCAATGCATTTAAGCCTGCAGCCCCCGTCAAGGGACCCCACTGTTCTGCAGGTCCTACCACTATCGCTGAAAATGGCTGCAATACACATAGCTATCACATCAATGTTTGATACCAGGCATGCTATCAGGTCTGAAGCTCACAGCAGACTTTGCTTTTATAGGTGAGCAGCTACCAACACACCTGTCACTAATCATCTAGGGAAATGGCTAACATAAGCTATGGAATCTTAGTTAAAAACAGGGTGCATGAGAGAATGTGACCACAATAAGACTAATTAAAAAATTAATCTAATAAACAATATATACACTTAACATCGGCACTCACCTTTCCTAGTTTTGGGGTGCCCTATGGCTTGTGACCACATTGTTTAAACAGACATTGGCATGTGGTCACAAGCCATAGGGCACCCCAAAACTAGGAAAGGTGAGTGCCGATGTTAAGTGTATATATTGTTTATTAGATTAATTTTTTAATTAGTCTTATTGTGGTCACATTCTCTCATGCACCCTGTTTTTAACTAAGATTCCATAGCTTATGTTAGCCATTTCCCTAGATGATTAGTGACAGGTGTGTTGGTAGCTGCTCACCTATAAAAGCAAAGTCTGCTGTGAGCTTCAGACCTGATAGCATGCCTGGTATCAAACATTGATGTGATAGCTATGTGTATTGCAGCCATTTTCAGCGATAGTGGTAGGACCTGCAGAACAGTGGGGTCCCTTGACGGGGGCTGCAGGCTTAAATGCATTGATCAATTCATGAACCAAATCTCCACTATTTATTATCAGTTAATTTAGTGTGTGCAGAGCCCATCCAATGTCTGTTTAAACAATGTGGTCACAAGCCATAGGGCACCCCAAAACTAGGAAAGGTGAGTGCCGATGTTAAGTGTATATATTGTTTATTAGATTAATTTTTTAATTAGTCTTATTGTGGTCACATTCTCTCATGCACCCTGTTTTTAACTAAGATTCCATAGCTTATGTTAGCCATTTCCCTAGATGATTAGTGACAGGTGTGTTGGTAGCTGCTCACCTATAAAAGCAAAGTCTGCTGTGAGCTTCAGACCTGATAGCATGCCTGGTATCAAACATTGATGTGATAGCTATGTGTATTGCAGCCATTTTCAGCGATAGTGGTAGGACCTGCAGAACAGTGGGGTCCCTTGACGGGGGCTGCAGGCTTAAATGCATTGATCAATTCATGAACCAAATCTCCACTATTTATTATCAGTTAATTTAGTGTGTGCAGAGCCCATCCAATGTCTGTTTAAACAATGTGGTCACAAGCCATAGGGCACCCCAAAACTAGGAAAGGTGAGTGCCGATGTTAAGTGTATATATTGTTTATTAGATTAATTTTTTAATTAGTCTTATTGTGGTCACATTCTCTCATGCACCCTGTTTTTAACTAAGATTCCATAGCTTATGTTAGCAATTTCCCTAGATGATTAGTGACAGGTGTGTTGGTAGCTGCTCACCTATAAAAGCAAAGTCTGCTGTGAGCTTCAGACCTGATAGCATGCCTGGTATCAAACATTGATGTGATAGCTATGTGTATTGCAGCCATTTTCAGCGATAGTGGTAGGACCTGCAGAACAGTGGTGTCCCTTGACGGGGGCTGCAGGCTTAAATGCATTGATCAATTCATGAACCAAATCTCCACTATTTATTATCAGTTAATTTAGTGTGTGCAGAGCCCATCCAATGTCTGTTTAAACAATGTGGTCACAAGCCATAGGGCACCCCAAAACTAGGAAAGGTGAGTGCCGATGTTAAGTGTATATATTGTTTATTAGATTAATTTTTTAATTAGTCTTATTGTGGTCACATTCTCTCATGCACCCTGTTTTTAACTAAGATTCCATAGCTTATGTTAGCCATTTCCCTAGATGATTAGTGACAGGTGTGTTGGTAGCTGCTCACCTATAAAAGCAAAGTCTGCTGTGAGCTTCAGACCTGATAGCATGCCTGGTATCAAACATTGATGTGATAGCTATGTGTATTGCAGCCATTTTCAGCGATAGTGGTAGGACCTGCAGAACAGTGGGGTCCCTTGACGGGGGCTGCAGGCTTAAATGCATTGATCAATTCATGAACCAAATCTCCACTATTTATTATCAGTTAATTTAGTGTGTGCAGAGCCCATCCAATGTCTGTTTAAACAATGTGGTCACAAGCCATAGGGCACCCCAAAACTAGGAAAGGTGAGTGCCGATGTTAAGTGTATATATTGTTTATTAGATTAATTTTTTAATTAGTCTTATTGTGGTCACATTCTCTCATGCACCCTGTTTTTAACTAAGATTCCATAGCTTATGTTAGCCATTTCCCTAGATGATTAGTGACAGGTGTGTTGGTAGCTGCTCACCTATAAAAGCAAAGTCTGCTGTGAGCTTCAGACCTGATAGCATGCCTGGTATCAAACATTGATGTGATAGCTATGTGTATTGCAGCCATTTTCAGCGATAGTGGTAGGACCTGCAGAACAGTGGGGTCCCTTGACGGGGGCTGCAGGCTTAAATGCATTGATCAATTCATGAACCAAATCTCCACTATTTATTATCAGTTAATTTAGTGTGTGCAGAGCCCATCCAATGTCTGTTTAAACAATGTGGTCACAAGCCATAGGGCACCCCAAAACTAGGAAAGGTGAGTGCCGATGTTAAGTGTATATATTATATATATATATATATATATAATAAATGATAAATGTTATGCGGCACTCACAGTACAGAAATAGACCACACAAGGAGTAGTGTATATAAACTTTTCAATCAATTAGATTGTCATCAGGAAGTGGAACATCCTGATGACAATCTTATTGATTGAAACGTTGATATACTGTGCACTACTCCTTGTGTGGTCTATTTCTGTACTGTAAGTGCCGCATAGCATTTATAATATATATATATATATTTTTTTTTACCCAATAGTGGTATGGCGCCTATAACAAAGTTCAATAGCAAACTTGCAATATCCACATCTAGTGAAGTAAACCAGGAGATGTTTTTCCAATACTTTAGTTTAATTTTCTTCACAGGATAGTTAGGTAAAAAACGCTTGTAGAAAATTCCAACGCGTTTCGTCTCATAGAGACTTCTTGTGATTCCTTTCTTCTATATAAAGAGGTTTTCCAGATTAATCTAATGTGAGGACATGATAATCCTTAAACCTATAGTAGGAGTACAAATATCAAAATTCAGTTGAGATATTTGAAGTGAGCCAATTAATGTGACCTATATAATAACAGGTATTTGAATCCCTGTCGACCTCTTCAATTAAGAAGGTTACCTAGAATACAACAGGTCTGAGAATGCCTGTTATCCCTCTTATGAGTCGGAGTTAGAAATACCTATGATATAACTGGTTTGTGTATTCCTGTTAGCCTCCTCAGGATTTAAAAGTTTTTGCCTGAAAATGGATGACGATCCTTCATCCAAAAATTAAGAACAAATGAATCTCCACTGGGACTTCTGATCGCTTCAGAGAGGCTAGCAGAATATATAGGCAAAAGGGGGATTGTTTTAGAGTGCGCTCAAATAGTACCACCTAGCATGTGCATACAATCACCATGATTTCACAATCACAATTTCTCTGGAATACAATTCGACTGTTTTCATCAATAAAACGTAGACTTCGTTCGAGTACAAATTCTGGTACTTATGTATTATCTGGGCTCCCATGTTAAATGCACCCCATTTTTTCATACCCCTACTATCCAACTACGCATGGAGTTGATTTTATATAGTGTGGCGAGCGTAGCGAGCCACCGTGCCCGAACCGTGGCGAGCGGACGTGGTCTCATAAGAAAAACAGGAGCCCAGATATTACATAAGTAACGAAATTCTTTATTAAAAAATATCAACGCGTTTCGTCAACACAACTTCATCAGGGGCAAACGCAGCTCATAGAATAAATAGTATAAAGAATGATCATAACATCAATTGACGAATATAAAATCAATAAAAGGTAGTGAAAACGATTATCCACAAGAAAATGATTCAATAGCCCACAGATAGTAGACAATAATGATACCGTATTATTGGGATAGGATAAACCCAGTATAGGGTATTGGTTTAAGATCAGGATTTTCCCCGCAGTGAAAAAATAGTCCACAATTTCAGACAAACAGTAGGTTTCAGATACATATATATATATATATATATATATATATATATATATATATATATAGATGATAAAGGACAGACAGCGGCACTCATAGGTTTTTTCAAAAGGTATATTCAAACGTAACCAAACCAACGTTTCGGGGACTAGCCCCTTTGTCAAGGTGTAGGTAAACAGTGCATGAAAAACAAAAACAAACTTATATAGGTGAATAGATTAGTCCTACCGTTTCACGATGCCCTGAGACGCCGGGAGCCCGCTGCCGGAAGTGCTCGGGCCGGAAGTGACATTTTTTTCTTATGTGCAAGCTTATCCTGTTACAGCCATGCTGAGGCACAAGCCGCTGTGCATTGTTATGGCAACACTTCCCTGATGCGTCTCTCCAGGCAGACCCAGGGCGCCCGCTCCACAGGAACTATATACGTGCAATCGGAAGGAACATTAATAAAACATAAATAGGGGCGTGTAGAGGACGTCACTGACGTCAGACGCGGAGATGCCGCAGAGACGCTGTCAGACGCCGATGCTGGAAGAGGTGCACGAGAAGCACAGGCGCCGATATACGGAGGAAGCGTGCGGGGAGGCAGAAGCTGACGGTACAGACGCCAGACGCGGACACTGCCCAAAATACCACACGCCAACAAGCAAAGAAGCCGAAGGTGCACCTAAGACACCGGACGCGGACACTCTGCTGGAGACTTGCTGAGGACGCTAAAGGAGAAGAGAGCGACCTGGGGGAAGCTGCATTCGGCACTCGCACCCACACCAGACAGAACGTAAGGCTGGGAGAGCGGACGGTAGATACTGAGGAGCTAGAGAGACAGAAGTGTAAACCCCCATTGCAGGGGCCGGTGCCTCCCATCCTACCTGCTCCTAAGAGTGCCGACCTGTGAGTAAAAATAACAACAAGAAGAGAGACTCCTAATAGAAATAAGCAGCAATAAGCTCCTCTTAACTATATTTGCCGACCTGCTATACTTAAGGAATAACTTAAAGGGCTGAGTGGATGGTGGCCACTGTAGGGGGGAGGTAAGATCACTAAGTACCCCCTGCCTGTGCCTCCCGCTCTACCCCTCAATTCATCCGGCATAAAAGAGGGATAAGAACCGGAGCAACCCAGCAGCTACTACCAGGTCACAGAGAAGACCCGGCTGGATAAGGCCTAGAAATAAGCAACCCGCAGAGATTAAAAAGTCCTTCCAGCTGTTCAGAAGAACCTGCAAAGCTACGGCATCAAGACCAGCTAACAGAGAAACCAGCGTTTTGTTTTTTGTCTTTTTTCCCACTGGCTATCCCCTGAGAGAGACTGTCCCTCACCACCAGCAGTTGGACTCCCTGTAGAGACAGGTTGAGACCTGTTCGGATCCAGCCTGAAACCTTGACAGAGAGAGGCAGACGGCAGGGCAGCATAATCTCCCCTGCAAGCCCTTTTGTAAGAGAAGACAAGAACAGGTAACAATAATATTAATTGATCTGTGTGAAGAGACAGAGCTCAGGGGGAGGGGGATGGTCAAAAACCCCAAATACACTTAACATCTGAAGATGCATACTAGCTAAAAATAAAGATAAGTGTATAGAGCTACTTGATAAGACCTTAGAAAGCGGCCCAAACTATAGCTGTATACAGTATGTCCAGTGGGGAAAAGGGAAAAAAAGAGAAAAAAAAAAAAGGAGAACACTCACACTCAGAAAATCAAGGCGTCGGGAAACATGGGAAGATTAAAAAAAAAAAATGATGAGTGACGTCCACCCCATCACCTAGTAAGTTGTAAACATAAATAACCTGAATGAGAATGACTAAAATGGGAAGAATGAAAAGCGACAAAATGTGTTAAAATAAACCTTATTTACTATTCAAGGGAGAAACCGTTAGAGGAAAGGAGGAGAAATTGAAAGAGGAATAATTGAGATGCCTCCAAAAAGAGATAAGAACCCCCTAAACACCTCAACAAACTTCTTTAAAGCTGCAAGTACAAAGTCAAAGGACAAACAAAAGGAGAGACAATCAATCTCTAGCCACGAGCCCCCTGAAATTAGCAGTGCCCTGAGATCAGAATCTAACCCCTCCTCCCCGGAGGCGCAAGAAAAGATGGATGAGCCTATAACCCTCCGTAAAATGCTACAACTGCTAGCAGAACTAAAAAGCGATATATCTTCAGAGGTCCGAAGCTCAGTACAAGACCTAACTAAAGAAATAACAGAACTGGGCAACAGAACAGACCAGATAGAAACAAAGCTTACAGAGATAACAAAGGCACACAATGATCTGGTAAAGGCATATCAGAATTCGCAACAAGAACTAACCTTCTTAAAAGAAAAAACAATCAGCCTAGAGGATCGAGCAAGAAGGAGTAATCTTAAAATAAGGGGCATTCCAGAAACAGTTCAGATAAAAAATCTAGAACAATATGCCCAAGACACTTTCCAGAAGTTACTACCAGAGACACCAAAGACACAGATACTGATAGACAGAATTCATAGACTGCCTAAATCAAAAAAAGCCCCAGAAGAGGCGCCGAGGGATGTTATACTGAAACTTCATTACCCACAAATTAAAGATGACATTTTAAGAGCCACTAGAGATACAGCGGGCCTAAAAACCCTGGGTCCACTACAGATCTACAATGATCTATCGGTACAAACTCTGATGCAAAGAAAGACATTGGCAAGAATCTCAAATGCTTTGAGACAAGCTAATGTCCCATATAAATGGGGCTTCCCAGTTAAATTAATAATTAAATACCAAGGCGAAACCAAGACTGCTGTAACAGAAGAGGAAGGATGCAAATTACTACATGAATGGAAAATTCCATACGTTGAAGAAATAACAACAATTCCCCAACAACTCCAACTGGAATGGACCAAAGTAGGCTAAGAACCAAATCCTAGTTAGCCTGTCCAAGACCGAAAAGGAGAAAGGGGGAACGGACTAATTATAAACCTGTCCATCTCAGAACCTGGAGAATAATAGATGGGACATCAATATAAACAAACGGTTAATTGGAATGAGCAGAAGATTTAACAATCAAAACCCCAAGATATTTTGGACTACCGCTCCTGTAACTGTCCCCTCTTCTTTTCTTTCCCTTTCCCCTCTGGGTTTCCCCCCCCCCCCCCCTTTTCCTTTCTCTATCCATTTAGATATTTATCTACGCTTTTCCTTTTCACCCCCTTTCTGTTTTTTTTTTCTGCATATGTTTAGGTAAAATATTACAAATATATATATATATATATATATATATATATATATATATACGGATAACCTTATAAGATGACACAATATATTAAAATCACCAAGGACAAGGCACTTAGGGGGGGGAGGGGGGAGGGAGGGGGGGAGGGGGGGAGGGGGGAGGGAGGGAGGGAGGGGGGGAGGGGGGAGGGAGGGGGGGAGGGGGGAGGGAGGAGGGAGGGAGGGGGGAGGGGGGAGGGAGGAGGGAGGGAGGGAGGGGGGGGAGAGGAAAGGGAGGGAGGGAAGATTAAGGGATACACATAAGTCACGGTCCAACCTATAGGCAAATAACCATTAAACTTAAATTTACACCATCAGATGTGTTTTTTATTTATTTATTTTTTTTCTCTTTCACAAATAAGCTCTAAGAATTAAAAGATAGATAAAATTCACAAACTAGAATAGTTTACATCAACAGGGATCAACAGGGAAGAGGGAGGAAATAGATGTTTGAAGATCAGCGGAGATAAAAAGTGGAACGTATGTCCTGCCCCCTCTCTCCCTTAAAGAGAGAGGAGGAGGAAAAAGAAAGAATGGAGTAAGGGAAGAGGTTAAAGGTCCCCCTAATCCCCCCCCCCCTTTTTTTTTCTCCCTCTCTGGGGAAAATGAAGAATATTTCTCCCATATAGTCGGGAAACTAAAAAAAAACTATATGAGAAAGAGAAGAAATGCTAGGTGAACAGGTTATGAATAAGTAAAAGTAAGATTAAACATAAGGTGATGGGTAGAACCTAACACTACCCCTATAGAAATAAAGATAGTCTCAAGAAGTAGAGACTAAATGTGCTCTTATTAAAGAGCCATGTATATATGCTGTGTTAAATGTATGTGTATAAAGAAATGTATGTCTTAATTGTTAATGTTGTCATTATAAGTGTAATTGTGGTAATGTTAGTCTGTACAGGTCTGTTTCAGCTAACTCAAGGTACAAGGAGAGTGCAAACAATAAAAAGAAAACGATTCCATAAATGGCTAGACAAATGATAAAACTTCTATCTCTGAATATAATGGGACTGAATGCCCCGCAGAAGAGGAAAGCCTTCCTCCAATACTTAAACTCCCAAAAAATAGATATAGCTGCAATACTAGAGACACATTTTTCTAAAATAAATACACCTAATCTCCAGGATCATAATTACACAAGGGTATATTTTTCCAGTGCATTATGCAAAAAACGGGGAGTCGCAATATTAATAAATAAAAAACTAAATTGGGTAACAGAAAAGCAGATAGTGGACAAGGAGGGAAGATATATAATTTTAAAGGGGATATTAGAAAGTAAGCCAATAATATTAGTAACAGTATATGCGCCCAATAGTGCACAGGAGAAATTCTTTAAGAAAGTATTAAGAGAAACACAAAGAATGGGAGGGGAAACAGTAATAATGTTGGGAGATTTTAACGTTACAATGGATCCCCAAATGGACAAAACAAATGTAGGGAAACTAAAAACAACAAGGGCAGTTTGTGAGCTTTCGAGAAGAATACATGAAATGCTAGTAGAAGCAGAACTATATGGAGGATCAAAAATCCTACTACTCGAGACTATACGTTCTTCTCGAACGCCCACAAAACTTACTCAAGAATAGATATAATATTAACAGATAGAACAATGCTCCAACAAATAAAAAAAGTAGATATACTCCCAACAATAATGTCAGACCATGCCCCAATAATGACCACGTGGGAAAATACAGCACCAGCAAACAAGCAGAGAATATGGAATTTCCCTAAACATTTATTAGGAAAAACTGAAATAAAAACTCAAATATCAAACCTAATAGACGAATATTGTACATATAATAACCCCGAAGAAACTAACCAAATTAATTACTGGTGTGCCCTTAAGGCAGTACTTAGAGGAAATATTATACAAATTTGTTCAAGAATAAAAAAAGAAGAAAGAAAACAGGTAGAACTACAGAACCAGATAATAACATTAGAAAAAGAACATAAAAAATCACCAGCAAATAATAAAATTCTGGAAAATCTAAATAAATTAAGAGATCAACTAGAAAATAATAATATTAAACAAATAAGGAAAAATATGGTACAATGTCAACAGAAATTCTATACAGAAGGAAATAAGGCCACAAGACTATTAGCAAGGAAAATTAAGGGTAAAAAAACACGAAAAGAAATAAGAGAAATATACAATAAGAATGGAAATAAGATCTCTAACCCAAACGAAATAGCAAATATTTTTGCAGATTATTATAAAAACCTATATAATTTAAAAGAAGATAAAGATATATTTCAACCCACAAGGAAAACAATAGAAAACTTCTTAAATAAGCAAAAATTCCCAAAATTAATGAAGGAGCAAGTAGAAAGCCTAAACAAATCCATAACTATTCAAGAAATAGAAGAAACTATTAAAACACTGAAACAACATAAAGCAGCAGGCCCAGATGGGTATATCAATGAGTTTTATATACACCTTAAGGCAAAAATAGCGCCAATCCTCTTAGACACCTTTGAAGCAGCAATAAAAGCAGAAAGATTCCCAGTCGAGATGTTAGAGGCACGCCTGGTGACCATTCCTAAGGAAGGTAAGGACACCAGGTGTGTTCAAAACTACAGACCGATAGCACTGTTGAATACAGACATTAAAATTTATGCTAAAATAATGGCAAATCGCCTTAGCCAATACCTCCCACAATTGATAAAAGAGGAACAGGTTGGATTTGTGAGAAACAGGCAGGGAACCGAAAACATAAGGAAAGCAATAAATATAATGGAGCACTTTTCAAAAAAAGAACTCCCACTCATGGTGTTGCCGCTTGACGCACAAAAAGCTTTCGACCGCCTTAACTGGGAATACATGGAAGTAGTTTTGAGGAAATTTGGAATAGAAGGAACATTCCTTAAAGCAATCTTAGTCCTATACTCGAATCAAACAGCACATGTATACATAAATAACAAAACTTCGTATAGGTTCCCTATTTCAAACGGGACAAGGCAGGGCTGCCCACTCTCGCCAATTATTTTTGTGCTCTCGATAGAGCCTTTTGCGGAGAGTATAAGAACAACTCAAATAATAAAGGGCCCTGTAGTAAAGAATGAACAATATAAAGTACTTCTATTTGCAGACGACGTGTTATTAATGCTCACGGAACCAGAGAAATCAATAGAGATACTAATGGGAATTATAGATGAGTACGCAAGAGTATCATACTATAAATTAAATAGAAAAAAGACAGAAGCCTTATTAATGAATATAGAGGAAGGGAAACTACTGAACTTGAAAGAAAAATATAGATTTAATTGGAAAACAAAAAGAATAAAATACTTAGGAATAAATTTGGTAGAGAGAGACGAAAATCTAATAGAATATAACTATACGCCATTGCTGGAGCAACTAAAAAAGAAAACTAAAGACTGGATAACTCATGAGGTTAACTGGCTAGGAAGGGTGGCAACGTTTAAAATGTTCCTCTTGCCAAAACTTATGTATTTGTTCAGGGCAATACCACGACTATTGCCAAAATATTGGTTAAATAGGTTCAATACAGTCCTGAACAAATACATATGGAAAAACAAAAAAACAAAAATAGCAAAAAAATATTTGGTAAGACCAAAAAAAAAAGGAGGTGTAGCACTACCGGATTTAGAAACGTACCAACAAGCATGTATAATAAATCAAGTATCAGGATGGGTAGGGAAAGAAAAAAAAATCATGGGTAAAACTAGAGGATGACTTAACAGGCCACCTGGATACAGGAGAATTACTCTGGATACCACCAAAAAATAGAAACATAACTAACTCAACCCCCAAAGCAATAAAAGAGACTCTGAAGGTGTGGGACATTATATTAAACACAAAAAATAAATTCACAGCCCAATTAAGACAAACAGAAATAAGAACAATAGCAAAATGTATTCCACACTTAAACTTAAAAGAATGGGTAGCTAAAGGTATGAACAACTTACAGGATATATACTCAGTAGAAGGCCTACTGTCTTTTACACAAATACAGATAAAGTATGATATACCAACAGTAGACTTTTACAAGTACCTACAAATAAGGAGCTGGCTGGCTGAGTCCCCAACATCCGAGGACACATTGGAAAACCTCCCAAACATTCTATTAAACAAAATAAAAAACAAAAACTATAAAGGAGGAATTACATTTTGGTATGGTTATATTTTGAATAATAAACTAGAGGAGAAAATTATACCACAACATAGATGGGAGCAAGAACTAAAGGTGTCCCTGGATGAAGGGGAGTGGGTTAGCCTGTTCAACTCAATCCATGGAATGACCAAATCCAGTTCTCATATAGAAAAATTCATGAGATTGTTCTATGCGGTGTATTTAACACCTGAAAAAATTAACAAATTTTGTCCTCAACAACCAAATATATGTTGGAGATGTATGGAGGAAAGAGGAGATCTGCTGCACATCTTTTGGGCATGCAGCAGATTAAAAGATCTATGGCGCAAAATTGAACGATTAATTTGGCAAGTAACGGGAGTAAAAATAAACTTAACCCCCCAAATGGTATTGCTACACATATATAATAACGATGACAAAGTTAAAAATAAATATGTACTAAATCAGATATATATTGCAGTTAAAACAGCAATAGCCCAGAATTGGAAACAAAATCAAGCACCAAATTTAAATTTAGTAATAAGTAAAATTAATTACGCGTATAAGATGGAAACACTAGATATACAAGAAAGCAATACAACAAAAAAATGGCAAGCATGGAAAAAATATGTGGAAAAAATACCACTTGGGGGGACTTAACAACAGTTCTAGGCCTAAGAAACCTATAAAACCTAGCACCAAAACACCATATAATCATTATGTAACAACGGAGACTAGTTAATACAAACCTGTAAATGTTAAATGTCTATGTAAAGAATGTAAGTGTATATATGTGAGATATAATACATGCATGTGCATGTCAAATATATCTAAATGTATGTAACTGTTTTAAAAAATGAAATAAAAATAAAAATAAAAAAATAAATAAAACATAAATAAAAAATTCACAATGTTGCACAATGCCAAATGTAATGCAAGTGATTTTCAGTGTTGTGTATGAGGACGCAGCATGTTCCGCTGTGGCCATAATCAATGTGGATAACAGTGTGACTGAGTGTGTGCATTGTGTAAACATTCTTACTAAGAAAAATATACGAAAGTGCTCTTGTCTATACGTGTGACTTTAAAATCGAAGGCTGAGTTGTCTACTGGTCTGAGATGTACATGCGCTGTATCTGTTTGTAAATAATGTCACCCTCTCACTGTGCTATCCTGCGTCTACCTATTACAAGGTGTATGCGTACTGTTAACGTGTTGTTCCTCATTTCCTATATCTACACTATGTGGAGCAGATTAACCTCATCATATTGAAAATATACTATATAATGGTATCTTCACTCTATATGGAATAAACACATGTAGCAATCAGTATATAACTGTCTGTATATGTAGCAATCAGTATATTACTGTCTGTGCAATGTCCATAGTCTAGAGGATTGTATGGGTTCTTTATACTGTATTGTCTAGTTGAACAGTTCAACAATATACATAATTTACACAATTACACTGGAAGAACAAATGAGAGGATAGCAAGATCAGATGGAGAAGAAAATATAGCACACCACAATCAGCCTGTAAGGGCCTGTCCATTCCATATTGGAAACACAGAACAATCTCAGTCACATCGGAGGAATAAACAAAGGATAGAAAGATAAGATGAAGAGGAAACTATAGCACACTATGATCGGCCTGTTGCAGCCAGTATTAACATTTCGGTCTGTAACGACCCATCTGTCTCCTAGTTGGACAGTTCAGCTTCATGCATAATCACAATAGAAGGATAATAGAAGGATAATAAAAGGATAGAGAGATAAGACGGAGAAGAAGCTATAGCACACCACGATCGGCTTGTTTGGGCTCTTATGGTCCAGATTGGAAGCATAGAAATCACACACTGGAAGAAAATTGAAAGGATAGAAAGATAAGATGGAGAGAAAACTATAGCACACCACAATCAGCCTGTTTAGGCCTGTTCTAGATGCTAGTGGGGGGGGGGGAATGGCAGTCCACCGGGATTGTTATTCACTGCTCATACTCAGATATCTATTTCATAAAAACATGCTGAGGGACAGCTTGTCATTGAGTCCATGCGGTTTGATACTGTACAATTGATGTATCCATCTTGTTTCCCTTCTCAATAGGTTGTCATCCCTGTCACCTCTCCTCAGGGTTTCCGGGATGTGGTCCACAATGATATGTTTCAAGTCTGTCAATTTATGTTGTTTTAGAGCGAAGTGTTTGGCCACAGGCTGTTCGTTCTCCTTCACAGCCAACGCTTTTCCTATAGCCGACCTATTTAGCGCCATCCTGGTTCGTAGTGATCTTACAGTCTTGCCTACATACAGGAGTTTGCAAGGACATTGTATCACATATATAACATGTGTGGTGGTACATGTTACCACATGCTTGATTGAAAATGTCCTGCCATCCATCGGATGCGTGAATGTTGGTCCTGCAACTTGATCTGGTGCCCACAATCTCCGACAGGAATCAATAAGAGAAATGCAATGTGGCACTTACAGTACAGAAATACACCACACAAGGAGTAATGTATATCAACTTTTAAATCAATTAGATTGTCATCAGGAAGTGGAACATCCTGATGACAATCTAATTGATTGAAACGTTGATATACTGAACACTACTCCTTGTGTGGTCTTTTTCTGTACTGTAAGTGCCGCATAGCATTTATCATATATATATATATATATATATATATATATATATATATATATATATATATATAGTCGGGGTGTAGTGCGGCACTCAGGACGATGTTAAGAAAGAAAACAGGAGCCAAACTTGACGTTGACGTTTCAGCCTTTCGGCTTTTATCAAAACAGCTAACATGACAAATAGTGTGTACTCACCTCTATAAGAAGAGCAGAATCACCTGTTTGTGCATGGACAGCAGCCATCTTCTTCCGCCCACACTGGGGCAGTTCCGGATGACATCACTGAGAGGGAGACTGTTGCCATAGCAATGGAACAACAGTGTGTGTCCTAGTTGGACAATAAAGTTTTGTTGAAAGTGAAAGGAAAAAAACCCTTTTAAAGTGCATTTGAAAAAATGCAGCGATTGTGCTGCTGAATGTGATGAGCTTAGTGGAGGCAGCAAATGCCTCTAATATATTGTGTGGCCGCTATCAATACAGAAACCAGTGATTCATTCCTCAAATAGCACAGCAAGCAACAAAAAAAGTGCAATAATATAGACTGATAGCGGGTATAAATTTTTTCAAACTTACAGTGTATATAACATATGCTAAACATTAAAATATCGGAGCATCTGGATATACTAGAAAAACAACTGGTAGCTTAATTGGATACAAATCATCTGACATAACGTGAACAAATGCTACCCTGCTCCTTGGCTGGGTATGTCTTAAAGTAGATGTATTAAGTTTACATACTGCTCTATGATTGAACAGCTATAAAAAGGCTATCATAGAAAGCTATGTAGGCTAAGTATTTCGTTTAAGCCTTTAGGGGCCAGAGTCTCTAATTTAAAGATCCATCTGGCCTCTAATTGCAGCAGTTTTTTCCCCCGGTCGCCACCTCTGGCGAGGGGAGGTACTTGGTCAATTATCATGTACTTGACCGTGGCAATGGAGTGCTTGGCCTGGGCATAGTGGCGGGCGAGTGGCTGATCACTCGTACCTTTTTTGATGGCCGCCCTGATTGCCGAGCGGTGATTGGCCATCCGCTCCTTAAAGGGCCTTTCAGTTTTGCCCACGTATACCAAGGAACATGGGCAGGTGATGGTGTATACCACGAACTTAGATGAACATGATAGGTGGTATTTAATGTGGAATCTTTTTCCCGTATGGGGATGAGGGAAAGATGTGCCCACTTGCAGAAACCCGCAAGTTGTGCAATTGGGACATCGAAAGCATCCCTTCTTACTTTGCCCCAAAAACGTTGTTGGGGTTTTCTTACCCAGGTCGGTGATATCTGTGCGTACCAAGTGATCTTTTAGGTTGCGCCCTCGGCGATAGGCTGGCATAAAGGCAGTATCTTGCAGGTTGAGGTCACGGTCTGATCTTACTATAGGCCAAAGTTTTTTGGCCTTCTTAACCCTATCTGGTGTCTCGGTGTTATATGAGTTGACCCACACCAGTTTTTTGTTTTTATCCTTGTGATCATTTAGGGATTTAGGTGTTAATAAGGCTGTTCTGGATTTGGTTAAGGCTTTAGTTCTCTGATGGGCCAACAGGTCCCTATCATACCCTCGTGCCAAAAACTTGTCCCGCATGATGTCAAGCTCCCTTGTGGCTTCTTGGGGATCACTTACTATCCGCAGGACCCTTAAGAATTGACTATAGGGTAACGAACTTTTGCTGTGGATAGGATGTGCGCTGCTGGCTAGGACAAAATTGTTTCTGTCCGTAGCTTTTCTGAACAGACCAGTTTGGACCGCTCCATCTTTTTTGGAAATTTTCACGTCCAGGAAATTAATGGTTTCCTGTTCTATAGAAAACGTGAATTTGACGGGACTTGTGGTGGCATTGGGGCTGCTGATGAGGTTTACAAAGGTGTTTTCTGGGCCTGTCCATAAGATGAGGATGTCATCTATAGATCTGTGATAACTTTTAATGTGTCGTTCAATGGACTGGTCTGAAAAAAAGAGGTCCCTCTCTACCTCGTACATGAAGGCGTTGGCCACTGAGGGGGCCACGCTTGACCCCATGGCCACGCCCTCAGTCTGCAGGTAGTGGGCACCATCACAAAAAAAGTAATTTTTTTTTTTTTAAATTACTTCTTTATTTGATTTTAAAAGTGCATGCTCATTTTACAGTACATTAATTTTTTCACAAATATACAATTAGGACAAAAATAATACATACATACAATACAAAACTTACAAATCATATAAACGACATTTGGTGAATTGCTAACCTCCCCCTCCCTTCCCCCCCACCCCCATGCAGTGCTTTAGTCGTCTTGCTCCTTTACTTTTCGCTAGGATTAGTTTGGCTACATTCCCTGCTATCCTCTCCCAACCCAAGTCACTTTCCCTATCCTTTCTATTTTGCCACTAAGCTAGGCCATTGAGTCACGATGGTTATCTTTATTTTATTTCTATCAGTTTAAAGTTGGCTTACTTTTATTTTTTCCAAGTGTTACATAAAAAAAAAAAAAAAAAAAAAAATATTTTTTTTTTTTTTTTTTTTTTTTTCCCCTTTCCTTGATCTATCGTGTGGTGGTATTCTATCTAATGTTTATTTTAACCATAAGTGATCAGACGTTTATTATTGTGTTACAAGTTTTTTTAAACTTACACTCGTTAGTGGGTTTTAATTAAAGTTGGTGCAGAGCTTGAAAAAAAAAAAAAAAAAAAAAAAAAAAAAAAAAGAAGAGAAAAAACAAAAAAGAAAGAAAAAAAAGAAAAGTTTTCCTTTTTCCCCCCTCTTCCCCTCTCCCTTTTTTTTCCAATAGTGTACATAGTGAGAATATCATTATTTACTATATCAATTAGTGTCCAAATTTTTTTTAGCGTAAGGGGAAAAATACCATTTATCCCATATTCCGTGAAATTTGCCAACATTATTTCTAGATAGATACACAGCTCTCTCATGTTCGAACGTATAATTAACCAAACTGACCCAGTCCTTAATATTTGGTGCTTTCTCTGCCATCCAAAGTCTGGCAATGGAGTTCTTGGCAAGTGCTCCAAGGATGATGGCCAGCTGCCTTATATCCGGTGTCACCCCAGACCTAGACCAAACCCCCAATATTAGCGATTTGGGACATATTTCCCCCGGAGGGATACCTAAATTTATCAGCACTTCCACTACTTCCTTCCAGAATTTTTGGAGAATTGTGCAGTGCCATAATAAATGCCAAAAGTCACACCCTAAAGCCCTACATTTCGGGCAGGAGTCGCTTTTACCCCTTGCAAATTTTTTTATTGTAGTCGGAGTTATGTAAGTGCGATGCAAGATGTTAAATTGGATCTGCTGGGTCCTAAGGGAAGTAGTGGCTAAACTGGGTATGGCAAGAGCCCTATCCCAGTCCTCTGATGTAAGCTCGGGGATTTCCCCAGACCATTTTGTCATAAGGTCATGTAGGCCGGGGGTCGAAAGTATAGATGAAATATATTTGTGGCATTTGGATACGCCTTTAGACGGGCCCAAACTGCGTAGAAATATTTTAAGTGGGTGATCTATTACATTACTAGAGGATACGTGCAAGTGTTCTTCCATTGCACTTCTGAGCTGCAGAAAACGAAAGAACATGCTGTTAGGGATCTGAAACTCTAATTGCAATTGAGCAAATGTTTTTACCCCAGTTTGTGTGCTCACATGGCCTACATTCCTTATTCCAAACTGGGTCCAAGCTGCCATTCCCTGATGTCTTTCAATATATTTAAAAGAATCCAGGGAAGAGAGACTTGTTTCAGGGTCAGTATCTTTATATCCTATTATTCCAGAGATCCAGTTCCATATTTTTATAGCTTGGGTAAGAATCGGGGGATATTTATTGCTACATTTTTTCGACAGAATCGCCTGTATCGGGGAATGACCCGGGATGATCTTATTTATTAAGTTTAGTAGTTCCGTTGATTGACACGGCTCCGCAACCCAGTCTCGAAAATGTAGCAATTGCGTTGATATATAATACAATTTGAAGTTGGGGAGTGCAAGTCCTCCTTGGTCTCGTGGTCTCATAAGTGTGGATAGTTTAACTCTCGGTCTTTTATTTCTCCATATGAAGGAGATTATTATCCCATTTATTTTTTTAAATATTTTATCTGGGATGTAAACAGGGGAATGTTGCAGCATATAGAGTACTTTTGGTAAAATCATCATTTTAATAAGGTTTACCCTACCCACCACTGTCAATGGTAATTTGAGCCAGTTCTTACATTTAGATCTAATTAGGGCAGTTACTGGGTCTATATTATATTTGATATAGTCTCTTGCGTCTTTCGAGATTACTACCCCCAAATAATCGAATCTTTCCACCCTCGGTATCTCAATTACTACCTCAGGCTCACTCTGCATCCCAGTAGACAATTTATCCACTAATAAGTGGGATTTACTACTATTTATAGTCAGTCCTGAGTACAGGCCAAATTCCTGAAGAACTTGTATCACCAAAGGGAGATCCTGCCTGTAGTTTGCCATCCCCACCAACAAATCATCCGCGTATAGCGAGACAAGGCTGTCCGCACCCCCGCCGGGGTCCCCCCTGCCTAGTATGTTTCTTAGATTACACGCAAGTGGCTCTATGGCCAGAGAGAACAACGAGGGGGAGAGCGGGCAGCCCTGTCTCGTCCCACGGTATATAGAAAAGGGGTCCGATACAAAGCCATTGACAGTTATGCGAGCAGTGGGATTATAATAAATCATTAAGAGCCTTTTGATAAAACAAGGCCCGAAACCAAATACCTCCAGAGTGGTCCTTAAATATGGCCACTCCAGAGAGTCAAAGGCCTTATTAGTATCAAAAGAGGCCAGGGAAATCTCCGAACCCTTCGACTTTCTAGCCTGTAGATAGGAAAAAACACGTCGAATGTTTATGGAGGTAGATTTCCCTTTCCTAAAACCAGTTTGATCAACATGAACTATCTTGTCCAACACCTCTCCGATTCTGTTTGCCAAAATGGTTGCAAACACCTTAGCATCGACTGTAAGCAGCGAGATGGGTCTATAGGAGTCTGCCTTTAAGGGATCTTTGCCCTTTTTAAGAATCACTGTGATTACTGCCTCTGTCATGGAATATGATAGTTGGCCTTCCTTTTCCATTTCCTGATAAAAGTACAGTAACCGGGAGGACAAAGTGTCACTAAATAGCTTATATATTTCAACTGGTAGGCCGTCAATACCTGGGGCTTTACCAGATGCTACACTTCTTATTGCACCTTCCACCTCGCCCAGCGTAAATGGTAGATCCAAGGTTTCCCTATCTTGGTCCGAGAGAGTAGGCAAGTCGATGGCCCTCAGATAGGCCAAGCTATTATAATAATCAGGAGTTAATTTAGAAAGATATATCTCCCTATAATGCTTAACGAAAACCTCTGTAATTTTAGAGGTTTCACTGAGAGTTTCTCCTTCCTGAGAACAAATTTTAGAAATTATCCTAGGAGGTTCTTCAGTTTTTGCCATATAGGCCATCAGCTTGCCAGCCCTGTCGGCCATTAAGTACATTTTATGTGAGTCTTTCAATAGGTGAAATTTGGCCATGTCTTGTAGGTGTATGATCCACGCCCGTTGTGCCATTAGCCATTCCTGTTTGATTAAATCGGATTGGTTTGATGTATAGGTTTGTTCTAAGTCTGACATTTTGTTCTCTAATGTTGTAGTCTTACTCTGAAGTTGGTTTCTAGCAAACGCTATTTTTTTAATCAAGGAGCCCCGTAAATAGGCTTTAGATGATTCCCATACCAAGCTCGATTTAGCCGAGTCTATATTAAAGCCAAAGAAACCTTCGAGATCTACTTTTAAGTCATTAATGTTTTCCAACTGAGTCAGCCAAATTGGTTGGCTGACTCAGGGGGAGTGGCTAACAAAGTTGAACAGCGATGTTGAGAAATACAAAGAAGAGTTACTCCAATATAAAAAAGCCAAATGCACCAAGGTCGATCAGGACTATGAGTATCAACAGGTGTATGGATGTCTCACAGGCGCTCAATTCCGTGAGGAACCCCAAAACCCTTCCCGCCGCAAGTCCTACAGGAACAGACGCAGACCTAACAACGATTCTGCGACCACAGGCAGCGATAGTGACAGAAATGAATCCCCAGGTGCACGCCCTTTAGGGGTTCGCACCCGTGCTCAGATCTCAGGAAAAAACCCTCCCGAACGAGAAGGGGCAGGCAAAACGTCCGGGAGATCAAGGCAGGCCAGAAGACCCCCGAGGCGATAGAAGATATTGTATTTAATCTATCGGACAGAAACCTATCCCCGGTATAAATTAAAGTTCTTCAAAAAGGCCTAGCCTTCATCCCTACTCCCTCTGCCGATCCCCTTCAACACCAAGTGGAAACTTTCCAATTAAACCGCAAACTTAGATTGAAGGAACATTTTAAAGATGATTCGACATCTTCCACCATGACATCAGTTCCTAAGCATATGAGTCGATTCAAACCTCGCTCTGCGTTTGATCCACCAAGCATTAACCCCTCTTTGAAAACCTTCTCACGTATGCTCTCTGAGGAGCTTCAAGAGGTAAAGTCTAACCAGAAAGTCACCAACTGGAACATGTCTCAAGACGAGAGACAGGCATTAAAAAACTTGGCCTCTTATGAGGATATAGTCATCCGTCAGTCTGACAAGGGAGGGTCGATAGTGGTGCAAAATCTATCGGACCACCGCGATGAAATCCACCGTCAACTATCCGACACACGGACATATACAAAATTACCCAGGGATCCGACACCAGTTTTTAAGAAACAACTGGATTCTGTTCTAAAAACAGCAGTCGAAGAAGGATTCATCTCCGAAGCATGCCGAGACCACCTAACAGTGACTTTTCCCATCAAGCCTATATTGTATTTGATCACAAAAATACATAAACATCCAACAAGGCCACCAGGTAGGCCGATAATTTCGGCAAGGGGATCTCTTTTCCAGCCGATATCGGTCTACCTGGACGGGTTTTTACAACCAGCCATCCAAGCCCTCCCTACGTTCCTTAAGGACACTTCAACCTTACTTAATGCCTTATTACAACTGGGCACATTACCAGAACCATGTCTGTTTATAACTGTTGATGTTTGTAATCTCTACACTTGTATTCCCCATCAGGCAGGGTTACAAGCTGTAAGGAGACTTCTCACTAATAACATCAAGTACTGTGGGCCAGATCTCGATTTTTACCTTGAGTTATTGGAACAAGTATTGAGTAAAAATTACTTTTTTTGTGATGGTGCCCACTACCTGCAGACTGAGGGCGTGGCCATGGGGTCAAGCGTGGCCCCCTCAGTGGCCAACGCCTTCATGTACGAGGTAGAGGGGGACCTCTTTTTTTCGGACCAGTCCATTGAACGACACATTAAAAGTTATCACAGATATATAGATGACATCCTCATCTTATGGACAGGCCCAGAAAACACCTTTGTAAACCTCATCAGCAGGGCCGGCCTTAGGCATAGGCCAACTAGGCAATTGCCTAGGGCATTTGGAATGCCTAGGGGCATCAGCAGCTTCTGCTGATTAAAATGATATGCAGCATGCCTATATTATGTGTGTGAGTGAGGCTGTATCTGCTTATGAAATAGTGTATTCATGGAAATCACTGTAACATAGCATTCCATATGCAGGTACAGCCACAGTCGCACACAGAATATAGGCATGCTGCATTTCATTTTAATCAGCAGAAGCTCCTTGTGTGTGCTGGTCATAACAATGCAAATAAGACGAATTTTCAGCAAAAAAGGCACTGAATGGATGCGCTGGTTCTATTTAAAATATTGCGGGTAGGGACACCAAAATGATGACTGCTATGATGAGGGTTGATGGTGCTGGGAAAGGGGAGACGGAACTAGTGGCAGTGCTAGGGGGCAACAGTCAAAATCTTGCCTAGGGCGTAATTTAGGCTAGGGCCGGCTCTGCTCATCAGCAGCCACAATGCCACCACAAGTCCCGTCAAATTCACGTTTTCTATAGAACAGGAAATCATTAATTTCCTGGACGTGAAAATTTCCAAAAAAGATGGAGCGGTCCAAACTGGTCTGTTCAGAAAAGCTACGGACAGAAACAATTTTGTCCTAGCCAGCAGCGCACATCCTATCCACAGCAAAAGTTTGTTACCCTATAGTCAATTCTTAAGGGTCCTGTGGATAGTAAGTGATCCCCAAGAAGCCACAAGGGAGCTTGACATCATGCGGGACAAGTTTTTGGCACGAGGGTATGATAGGGACCTGTTGGCCCATCAGAGAACTAAAGCCTTAACCAAATCCAGAACAGCCTTATTAACACCTAAATCCCCAAATGATCACAAGGATAAAAACAAAAAACTGGTGTGGGTCAACTCATATAACACCGAGACACCAGATAGGGTTAAGAAGGCCAAAAAACTTTGGCCTATAGTAAGATCAGACCGTGACCTCAACCTGCAAGATACTGCCCTTATGCCAGCCTATCGCCGAGGGCGCAACCTAAAAGATCACTTGGTACGCACAGATATCACCGACCTGGGTAAGAAAACCCCAACAACGTTTTTGGGGCAAAGTAAGAAGGGATGCTTTCGATGTCCCAATTGCACAACTTGCGGGTTTCTGCAAGTGGGCACATCTTTCCCTCATCCCCATACGGGAAAAAGATTCCACATTAAATACCACCTATCATGTTCATCTAAGTTCGTGGTATACACCATCACCTGCCCATGTTCCTTGGTATACGTGGGCAAAACTGAAAGGCCCTTTAAGGAGCGGATGGCCAATCACCGCTCGGCAATCAGGGCGGCCATCAAAAAAGGTACGAGTGATCAGCCACTCGCCCGCCACTATGCCCAGGCCAAGCACTCCATTGCCACGGTCAAGTACATGATAATTGACCAAGTACCTCCCCTTGCCAGAGGTGGCGACCGGGGGAAAAAACTGCTGCAATTAGAGGCCAGATGGATCTTTAAATTAGAGACTCTGGCCCCTAAAGGCTTAAACGAAATACTTAGCCTACATAGCTTTCTATGATAGCCTTTTTATAGCTGTTCAATCATAGAGCAGTATGTAAACTTAATACATCTACTTTAAGACAATCCCAGCCAAGGAGCAGGGTAGCATTTGTTCACGTTATGTCAGATGATTTGTATCCAATTAAGCTACCAGTTGTTTTTCTAGTATATCCAGATGCTCCGATATTTTAATGTTTAGCATATGTTATATACACTGTAAGTTTGAAAAAATTTATACCCGCTATCAGTCTATATTATTGCACTTTTTTTTGTTGCTTGCTGTGCTATTTGAGGAATGAATCACTGGTTTCTGTATTGATAGCGGCCACACAATATATTAGAGGCATTTGCTGCCTCCACTAAGCTCATCACATTCAGCAGCACAATCGCTGCATTTTTTCAAATGCACTTTAAAAGGTTTTTTTTCCTTTCACTTTCAACAAAACTTTATTGTCCAACTAGGACACACACTGTTGTTCCATTGCTATGGCAACAGTCTCCCTCTCAGTGATGTCATCCGGAACTGCCCCAGTGTGGGCGGAAGAAGATGGCTGCTGTCCATGCACAAACAGGTGATTCTGCTCTTCTTATAGAGGTGAGTACACACTATTTGTCATGTTAGCTGTTTTGATAAAAGCCGAAAGGCTGAAACGTCAACGTCAAGTTTGGCTCCTGTTTTCTTTCTTAACATCGTCCTGAGTGCCGCACTACACCCCCGACTGTATCCAGCGTTCAGCGTTGCTGCTCGCATTGTGAAGGCACCAGGTACCTACTACTAAGAGAATTGGAGTGCCGGCATCCCTCCGCATATATATATATATATATATATATATATATATATATATATATATATATATATATATATATATATATATATATATATATATATATATATATATATAAACACAGCGAGGACCGCGGCACTGGGGTCTGAAATAATGAAGACTGACGCTTGCCTATTGTAGGTTAACGTTTCAGCCTTTATTCAGGCTTTTGTCAAAACAGCATACATGTATGCTGTTTTGACAAAAGCCTGAATAAAGGCTGAAACGTTAACCTACAATAGGCAAGCGTTAGTCTTCATTATTTCAGACCCCAGTGCCGCGGTCCTCGCTGTGTTTGTACATTGACCCAGCTGCTGCAGGGTTCCTACTGAAGGCACGGGGCACAAAGAGCTTACTGGAGCTGAGTGCCGGCTACCCCGTCTACCTGTATATATATATATATATATATATATATATATGCAAAAAGGATTGTCACTCCTATGATGTTTGGCAGATAATGACCCCGATGCTGCTCCAACACAGATAGTTTGCTCCCCTTTCTACAGTATGAAAACAGGATGGCATACCTCCCAACACGACCCTCTCCAGGAGGGACAGAATGCTCTGTTTCTGGACTTACCTCTTAATTAATGACTGCCATCACCTGTTTTAAACAGGGTAATTGAGAAGAAAGGTGTTTCAACAGAGTTGATGGTAATCATAAATTAAGAGAGAAGTCCAGAAACAGAGCATTGTGTCCCTCCTGGAGAGGGTCATGTTGGGAGGTATGGGATGGCACTCTCCGGATTTTGAAGTTGCAGAAATCAAAATAACATGGACACAATGGTCTCTAAGTATACAATATTTTGATCTTTATTCACTCGTCTTCAGGATTACCCGTTGATTTCAAGGGGACTTTTAAAATCTTTTGCCTACTGGCCTCTCTCTCTGCAGTAGCCAGGTAGCAGCAGGATATCATCACCCTCCCACTCCCTTGCACTGAGGACTGCACCGCTGGCAGGGGCTGACTGGCAACTTTCAGCCTGGGGGGCAACACAAGCAAGTGGCCCACCACCATCACCATCGTTTCACCACCCTACCCTCTCCCCTCTGTAGTATGCAGCAATTATTAAACAATCATTCCCTCACACACACACACACACACACACACACACACACCCGAGACAGGGACAGCGGTGCGCTGCAAAATTTTACACTGTAATGCCCATCACACACAATGCCACACACCGTAATGCCCATTCTACATAATGCCACACACCGTAATGCCAATTAAACAATGCCCATTACACATAATGCCAATACCGCTATGCCCATTACACATATTGCTGCACACCGTAATGCCAATTAAACATAATGCCACTCACTGTAATGCCAATTAAACAATGCCCAATACACATAATGCCAACACCGCAATGTCCATTACACATATTGCCACACACCGTAATGCCCATTACACATAATGCCAACAATGTAATGCCCATTACACATAATGCCACACACCGTAATGCCCAATAAACATATATTTGCCTGCTTTAACCCGTGGAGTGGCACTGTTTGTTCATTACCGATATATATATATATATATATATATATATATATATATATATACACACACATCTATACACATACACACCATGTAAAAGTCTAGGCAGAACAATGTACTTACATCACACCTTGATAAAGCTGTGAGCCAACACAGCGAAACGCGTTGGTGTTTTACTGGACTCTACTGGAGAGAGACTATTACCAAGTCCCCTAATGAAGTGCTGACCACCTGCTCCATCTACATCTGATCCTGTCCTAAAGACTGTTCCTTTACCACCGTGCAGAGCCTAATAAATCCTGATTGCCAAATTCAACTGGAAGGATATCCCGGGCTGGCTATCATATACCATCTTTTGCCAACGGGCGCACCTCCTAGGCAGCTACCAGGACATAACATCATACGGCCTTTAATTACACGGATGCTTTTCTGGACTTTTATGGACACAAGTTCTTGGATCAGTGCAGGTCCTATCAACACCACACGGGTGACTATAAAAATCTCTCAGCTCTCCCAATAGGTCTATTGCCATTTATTGTTTTTATATTTATATATTTATTATTTTCTTTATGTCTATTGTATATATGTGTATGAATTTATTTATTTATTAAATATTTTTGTATATATTTTGTATATATGTATATGACCCGTACTGCAACAGTATCCAACCCACACTAAATTGTGTACTGTATCCCATTCAATATCTAAGCTGCACTGTATTCCACAATGTAACCAACCTGCTCTATATCTTGCACTGTATCCAACCCAAACTGGGGGCATCAATTTCCTTTCTGGCACAGGGTAAAAAAAAGTCTAGTTATGACACTGACCCCCATATCCTGAGTACCAATACTTATAAGAATGCTTGCATCATAGAGCACCTGTACATTAAAGGAGAAATAATGATACTTTTGACATGCACAGAGGTGATACCATACTTACAGTATATAAGTAAAAAAGAAAGATGAGGTCTATTGGTGCATTCTATGGAATTCTCTCTGCTTGGCTCTGTGATTATTTGCTTCAACACAAGATTATTAAAACAACCTTTAGTTTTTCTTCCAGTATTTTATTTATTTATTAACAGTTTCTTATATAGCGCAGCATATTCTGTTGCGTTTTTCAAAAAGAGACAGTGATACAACAGACAGGGTATTTACAGACAGTCAAAAGGTAGGAGGGCCCTGCTCATAAGCTTACAATCTATAGGGAAATAGAAATTGTTACATACAGTAAGGATAGATACTGTATTTTTTATTGCATCGATTCTACTAGAATGCAAGGTTTTGTGACTGGTTTTGGAATTTGGTAAGCTTGCCTGAAGAGATGAGTTTTCAAGGGAACGCTTATAGGTTTGTAGACTGGAGGAGAGTCTTATTGTGCTTGGAAGGGCATTCCACAGAGTGGGTGCAGCCCGAAGAAAGTCCTGCAGTCGGGAATGGGAGCGAGTAATAAGTGTGGATGAGTGACGCAGATCTTGGGAGGAGGGTAGAGCTCATGTTGGAAGATATTTTGAGATAAGAGAAGATATGTATGTTGGTGTAGTTTGGTTTATGGCCTTGTGTGTAAGTAAAATAATTTTGTATTGAATACAATAGAATACAGGTAACCAATGAAGTGACTGACAGAGTAACTTTGCAGACAATGAACGTCTGGCTAGGAAGATTAGCCTTGCAGCTGCATTCATGATGGACTGTAGTGGTGAGAGTATGTATTGGGGAAGGCCAATAAAGAGATTATTGCAATAATCAATGTGTGAGATGATGAGAGCATGGATTAGAGTTTTTACAGTGTCTTGTGTAAGGTAAGGGCGAATTTTGAATATGTTTTTTTAGGTGCATGTGGCATGATTTTGAGACAGATTGAATGTGGGGTACAAAGGAAAGTTCAGAGTCAAGGATAACACCTAGGCAGCAAGCTTGTGAGGTAGGAGTGATTGTCATATTCTCAACAGCAATACAGATATCAAGTTGGTAACTATTATTGGCGGAAATATAATTAAGGTACTTGTGTAATAACTGGGCACCCGATTTTTTGATTGTATGCCTTAACTTAAGGCATACAATCAGGTGCGATGGACCAGATTTTTTCAGAAAAATCGGGTCGATTGCATTGCATGCGACCAAATCGCATGCTATGCGATCGACCCGATTTTTACATTGGATCCAATTTTAAATGGTCCCTGAGACCCGATTTTACATTGGGTCCAATGTTAAATGCCCCCCAGACCCCATTTTTTATTGTATACCCACCCTGTTCATTCCCCCACTATCCAAGTGGGCACGGAGTCGATTTTATATAGTGTGGCGAGCGCAGCGGGCCACTGAGCGAGAAGCATGGTGAGCGCAGCGAGCCACCGAGCCCGAAGCATGGCGAGCACAGCGAGCCCCTCGAGGGGACGCAGATTACTTAACATGTATTCCGCGTGCGCTCGCCACGCTTCAAGCTCGGTGGCTCGCCACACTATATAACATCAACTCCATTCCCACTTGGATAGTGGGGGTATGAACAGGGTGGGTATACAATAAAAAATGGGGTCTGGGGGGCATTTAACATTGGAACCAATGTAAAATTTGGGTCGATCGTATCGCATCACATGCGATTTGGTTGCATGCGATGCAATCGACCCGATTTTTCCGACCCGATAAAAAAAATCGGGCACCCAGATATTACACAAGTAATATGAAACAGCAGAAAGGCATTCAGAGACATGGCTCAATACAGATGGGGACAGGTCCGGGGAAGATAGGTAGCGCTGAGTATCATCCTGTTATATGTGCAGCAGCTGCTATCTGTCAGTTTGCTTTAGCCTTAATCAGCACCTGGAAGCTGCTGCTACCTTCTGTGGTCTATGCTGTTCCCTAGCAACTGATCACCTGGACCTCACTATCTGCAACTCCAGTCTGACTATCATGTGATTGGTATGTCTCCCTTTAACTAGGGAGTATCCACATACCACTGTGCCAGTGATAGAGTTTTAGTTTCAGAGTCAGTATCTAGTCTGTACTTCTTAGAGCCGGTTTCTGTGAGCTCAGTACATGGCCATTGCACGCTGTGCAAATTCCCGGTCTCCTGTGTCTTAGTAGACAAGAGAATCTCAACCTAACACAACAAGTCCTGCCCAGCCAATGGTGGTTCAAAACTGTTGAACAGCTGCTAGTGTGAAGTCCAAACACCCCTTTCGCCTCTTCCCAGTGGCGATTTCTATTAGTTACAGACAGGTGGGTACCAAAAGGTGCCAATTGGAGGTCGATCCTCAACACCAGCGCTTAAGAGAAATAATTCTACCACACTTCATTCAGGAATGAATAGCGTTCCTCTTCTCCACAAGTGTATAGCCTGGGTTTATACAACCAGCATCCTGCTCACAACTTCATGTATATAGTCCCATATACAGTATCCAGTATCCCTCATAGGAAGAAAAAAGAAGTATATGGTGCAGAAAAACCTTTTTATTGGGACACAATAATACATAAAATACACGTCCAGGAGATAGAAAAAGGGTGGAATTTACCGCAATAGGTGGAGAACCTGGAGTACATGGCCATTTTCCCGGTCTCCTGTGTCTTAGTAACTGGTCCCAGTATTCCTGCCAGTTTTGCACCCAGTTCATCTTGGATCTGGATCTGCAATTCTACAGGTATGTCCAGTGTGTCCTTCTGACTTGCGATCTCTGCTTCATGTTACCTGTGCACCATTCCAACCAGCCTTGTACTGTACCTTGCCTCAGTTATCCAACTCCTGCCCAGTTTTGCAAACAGCAGTCTAATCACACAGACCTTTCTGCAATCAGTACTTGCAATTCTGTATCCAATCTCCAAACTATCTCCTGTGATTCCTGCCAAATTCCGGCTCTGAAGTCCAGGACATACAGCCTTCAAGTTCAAGTTTCCCTCTGTTATCCAGCTTGGCTCTCATCAAACGTGCCTGCCATTAGTCCTGCTAAGTCAGTCTTTTACTATTAACCCCTGCCTTCCAGCTGCATTCCTCCAGGTAATTTATTTTATTAATACCTTGTAGACTCCTGTGCTAACACCAGGTGACATAGGCAGAGAGCCGTGACCTGCACATCGGGGGCAGCGAAGCCCAAATCCCCTTGTGGTGTTTCCTGATGTGTTAGACTCTGCACCCCTTTTCTGGGTCACGCCAACCACCTGGTGTCTGCTTCTAGTATAAAGGATTTTCCTAATACAGATGATACTGAAATCCAAAAGCGCTGATTAGTTTGCCAAGATATGAGGTATAGATATTCCGATTCCAATACATACATTGACCCAAAAAGTAATCATCTTAACAGTTGGCTATCAAATGTCCCAAAAGGTCATTATATAAGGTCATTCCAATGTAACTAATTTTAAAATAGTGCAGCAATTATGATTTCTAAAATTGTTAATGAGGGTATAAACATAATCTTCTGAAGAAAGCACTAGAGCAGAACCGGTTCTAGGGTGTCCGGCGCCTCCTGCAACCCAAAAATGTTGCGCCCTTTCACATTGCCATTCCGACAAGCTGCAGTCCGATTGTGGGAGCATTTGCAACATGCGATCCTATGGAGGATCTTGGGTGCATGTACATGTATGCATACACCAAAAGGGAGAATATCAATATCTCCTCCACTGGCGCCGAACAATACGTCCCTGTAAGTCAAGGGGCGATCCTCTTCTCCAATTTTGGGGAAGGCTATTTCATAAATACCGTACGCCCCTTATGGGGTGAGAGGGTTCCTCTTCTCCGAATATAATGAACTCAGAACAGGTCCCAGGGGCAGCTGTCACACTGGTGGAAATGATTGTGAATCCCTGCGTCCCTTAAAGCCTCAGTATATAAACGTGATGACCCAAAATGAGAAATGATTGGGGGTATAGTGTAAAACCATTTATTAAACATATAAACATAAACAGATAAAAAGGCAAATGGAGCCACTTGGCATAGTACGGTGTGTGATGAAGAACAAAGATATTATCAAAGTTCTCAAACAGACTTGAAGCTGAGCGGGATTGATCCCGGGAAAACCAAAGTCCACGCTCCCTCCAGGTGCCGGTATAAAGTGCCAAAGGTCCAGAAGTCCTCAAAGAGATAGTCCAAAACACTCCAAACGCGTTTTCGATTGCTGCCTGCAATCTTTATCAAGGAGATAGTGTATGGACCAAACAACCTGGTACACAAACAGCGGGTATCAAACCAGGAAACAGAAAATATATGGAACGCACACAATATCATTTGCGTTCCACTACGCCGTAAACTACCAAGTCCAGATCCGGCAGGAGACTAGAAGTACACAGTATGCACGCAGCGCTTCACAAACGTCACATCCGGCAGGAAGCTGAGAGTGTATGGAACGCACACAGCGTTCCACACTACCGGAAATCGTCCTCGGCCGAAACCGGAAGTCACATACCGGACGGCAATTGGACTACAGTGTCTCCGTTTTTATAAGCTGTTCTTTTCTATTGGATGGGAGGGGTATTTAAGGTATAGTGATTGGTCCATACACTATCTCCTTGATAAAGATTGCAGGCAGCAATCGAAAACGCGTTTGGAGTGTTTTGGACTATCTCTTTGAGGACTTCTGGACCTTTGGCACTTTATACCGGCACCTGGAGGGAGCGTGGACTTTGGTTTTCCCGGGATCAATCCCGCTCAGCTTCAAGTCTGTTTGAGAACTTTGATAATATCTTTGTTCTCCATCACACACCGTACTATGCCAAGTGGCTCCATTTGCCTTTTCATCTGTTTATGTTTATATGTTTAATAAATGGTTTTACACTATACCCCCAATCATTTCTCATTTTGGGTCATCACGTTTATATACTGAGGCTTTAAGGGACGCAGGGATTCACAATCATTTCCACCAGTGTGACAGCTGGCCCTGGGACCTGTTCTGAGTTCATTATTTTTGGAGAAGAGGAACCCTCTCACCCCATAAGGGGCGTACGGTATTTATGAAATAGCCTTCCCCAAAATTGGAGACGAGGATCGCCCCTTGACTTACAGGGACGTATTGTTCGGCGCCAGTGGAGGAGATATTGATATTCTCCCTTTTTGTGCATTCTGTTCTTTGTGGTTTTAGGGTTACCACTCCATCACTATCACCCCCACAAGGCAGCCGACCAAGCGTACATCCACCTCAAACTTATCTTTGTCTTTGCACATGTATGCATACACCATCTCAGTGCTGTGTCCGCAAAATGTTGCAGGCACTTAAGGTGCCCACACACGCTGCGAGAATCGCATAAGTTATCGCATACGAATCGCACGGCATGCATGCAATGTGTGTGCGATGCGATCCGAAAGCAGTACGAAAAGTATGTAGAGCACATACTTTTTGTACTGTGCGATGTGATGCCCGCGGGAGCGCACATCGCATCGCACGCTGCTATTGTATGTGTGTGTATGGCCACCTTTAAGCACATAACCCCACCCATTATTTAAAAAGTGTCTAAATTAATATTAAAAAATCTAGAATTATTAAAAAATGTGTTATAAACATGTATAATAAAAGACTCACTGTTCTTTTGCTGTTTAACTCTTGTGCAGTTCCTCCTCTTCTATCTGCGTAGGCAGGATGCTGAAGACGCCATTACACCCCTCTCGTGGCTGAGGGGGAAAGGAGGGGAGAGGAGGAGGAGATGGAAGAAGAGGGGAGAAGATAGAGGGGGCGGAGTGTTGAGGAGTGGCAGTGGCACAGCACACTGAGAAGAGGGAAGGAAGGGGAGGCGGCGCTGCTGCCTGTTCGTCATTTGATTGACAGCTGACAGGCGCAAAACGCAATGAGTAGGGGGCAGATCCAAACATGACATGTCATCCAGGCATTCATAGACAGCGCTACATGCCTCAGCGCAAGTGTCCATGAGGAAGACAGTGTGTGCATGGTGCAGGGAGCTGCTCAGCTTCCCCATACTGCCGCCCGCTGTCAGACAGGCACTGAGGGCGGCATGCAGGCTGTGTGCACTCGCGGTGCAGGGAGCAAATCTTTATACTGCTGCCCGCCCACTGTCAGACAGGTGCAGGAGGCAGTGACTGTGATGGCTGAGACAGCTTTAGCAGAGAAGGGAGGGAGACAGCGCCTTTTCAGCATGGCGCCTCCCTGCTTTGCAGGAGCTGCTGAGTGGGTAGCGCTGGCCCTGCACTAGAGGAGACTGAAAAGATACCCAGAACTAGATTGCTAGAGAAAAAGATACCAGCAGCTAAGTCCGGCACCAATGACCATCAACTAGCTTTCAATACCCAATACACAAGCTTTCACAAGTCCATTGAAGGGATCTCAAACATAATTGGAACCTTTTGCTTAAAGATCCTATCCTACTCAAAATACTCCCTGAGAGACCGAAATTTATTTATAGACGCGCTCCAAACATCAGGGATCAATTAGTATCCAGTGCATTTATGAAAAACCTATAGGAGGGATTATTCGCAACAAAGGATTTTATAGTTGTGGGAATTGCTCTATGTGTAGGGCATGCCCATCATCAACCAGCAAATATACTGAAATTGTGCTAAATGATAAGAAATTTAAATATAAACAATTCATTACATGCAATTCCAGCTACGTAATTTATGCAATTCATTGTTCCTGTAGTAAAATCTATGTTGGGGAAAACCACTAGGAACCTTAAGCATGAAAGGAATACTAAGAAGGGTCATGTAGATCATCCCTTTTAAATACACTTCAAAGAACAACATAATAGCTCTTGTAAACATCTCACAGGTTTTTGGGGAATTGAATGGGTCAAAATAAACTGGAGACATAAAAATAGGGATTCTCAACTAGCCAAAACTGAAATGCGCTGGGTTTATGATTTAAAAACATTGACACCAAATGGACTCAACCGTGATTTTGAGTTGAAATTTTCTGGGATCATCTTTTAATTTATCTAATTAAATACATTAAATGTATTTTAATGTATATTAATTCATGTCATTTACAGTATGCTTTGTAAAGCCTGAAAAAATATCCTGCTGCTTAGCCACTTTTTCTTATTTTACACCATTCATAATGTGTCGTTCACAGTAAATGAATTTTCTGGTGAACAATCGGCCGGCTTCACTCACTATTTACTAAATCGGATTCTTTACAGATCAATTATAAATAAAAATATCTGTTCACTTAATTATTTATAAAAATATCATGTGCTCTTACTAGTATTCAATCAAAATATTGCCACGCAATCTATTTAAGCAATACTGTAAGTCCGTTAAAGACAGATCTTGCTCCATTTTGAGCCTGTTACTTCCGTTCGCCTCACACACTGGAAGATGAGGACTCAATTAAACTGTACACAATATTAACACAGATAATACAAGCTATGCTGTGTTCTTAGCCGCGATATTACTTCCGTGCGCTTCACTTACCGGAAGTTAGAGAGCTTAACAAACCACTCCTAATGCTGTATATATACGATACGTCACTTCCATGCGTTCCAAGCACAGGAAGTGAATGCCGCTATTAGCCAAGTTTACTACTATATACAGTACTTTGATTCAAACCATCGGACCTGACGTTTTAAATTCATGCACCTCCGTTTTAAAATAATTGAGGAATATAAACATTATTAATGTCTCCTAAATCGAACATTTATCCAGTTTCTAAAAACTGGAAAGGTCAAACTCCTGACCCGGAAATAGCTTACCCAGCAGGTTATAATGACGGCTACAGATTCGGTCACTCTGCAGCCTTGAAAAAGACAGTAGTCTGCTGTCGAAACGCGTTAGGCATCAGAGTGACTGGGTTGTGGCCACTCCCGGCCACTCCTCAGGTATTGTGTTTTTATCCATGTTTTTATATTTTGTATTTTATAACTTTTGGAATAAATTAGTGTGACCCTACGACGGTTTCCTCCTATTTGTATATCACCCCACTTGTGAGTCCATCTGATATGGAGGAGTACAAATGAGGAACATGAAAGAAACCGATATATGTGTTCACTTTTAAGTCATGCTGTAAGTAACGATACGCATTGCCACACTAAAAGGGTTATTTCACTTAAGGTGATATCCCATAAAGAAACCTTTATATACACTGCGTTGCACAATATGCTGTGAGTTCTGTATGCTATACTGGTTTCCCCTGTACCCTTGATTATATTAAGAATTTTTCTGGATTCAAACATTCCTTTTTCTCTTTTGGTATTTAAACGCTACCATATGGAAATCGATGTATGAAATCCTTAGAATTTGAAAAGACCCAAAAAACCCTTTATAGGAGTCCCTTTTTCTATCTTCTTGTGAATATGGTACGCTATCTACCCATATTCTAATGTCTACACAGAAGGTGACCCTATAAAGAAACCTTGATGCACGTGCTCTTACTACTTTATTTAGTGAGTTCGGTACGCCATCACTGTACTTCCCCTGACACTTATTGATTGAACTATTGACAAAGAAATTGGCATGTTTTTTTCTTTTTTCTTTTAGTTCTGAATACTACGGTTATAATTCACCACTATTCATTATACGGAGTCAAGCGCCACCATTTAAAATGTAGTCACAATTACATATTTGTCCTTTCTTGTGGATTGGATGTTGTAGAATAGCTGGAGTGTGCATTCTTCTGCTATGCCATTTAAGTGATTGGGAGCTGCTTTGCTAATGCACCTGCCTCCCAATCACTTCAGTGAGACCCTGCAGTGATGTGAACTACCGTGGCATGTGCAGGAACAACATAGCAGGATACTTCTGTATATTCCTAGCAACTGTAAATTGTGAGGGTTATTGAAGTAAACATGTTCGCTATGCTGGGCATGCTACAATTATATGGCTGATATTGGGTGGAATGATTGCAGTGTGTATGAGGGTGACCAATCCAGTAATATTGATCCATCAGGCATTCTGGATTGTCCGGCATGTCTGTCTGATTTGATATTTTGTAAGTGGAAAGTTAGTTGCATCAGGCAATGTAGGCCATGCTGTGACGGACCAATGGACATTTTCCCTGTTCCTTCATATAGTAAGGAATGACAAAATGTCCCCTCAAAGACCAATCTGTGATAGTGTACATTGTGTACGTGTATACCCGGCATTAAATATTACTCAGTTTTTAGCTTTATTATACCATATGATCTGACAAAATAACACAACATCATGCTAATGGAACATTACAGAGCCGGCCTTAGGCATAGGCAAACTTGGCAATTGCCTAAGGCATTTGGAATGCCTATGGGCACCAGCAGCTTCTGCTGATTAAAATGATATGCAGCATGCCTATATTATGTGTGTGAGTGAGGCTGTATCTGCATATGAAATATTGTATTCATAGAAATCATTGTAACATAGCATTCCGTATTCAGGTACAGCCACAGTCACACACAGAATATATTCATGCCACATATAATTTTAATCATCGGAAGCTCCTTGTGTGTCCTGGTCACATAACAATGCAAATAAAACAAATTTTCAGCAAAAAAAGGCATCCAACGTTAGCAGAATTGGCCAGGAGCTGCATGGCCTAATGAGGCAAGATGTATGAGGAAACATCTGTATCCAAGCAGAGGCAGAGGTCATAGTGTTGCAGAGGTCATAGTGTTAGCGGCTGTGCGAGTGCTGTCTGCGGGTGGGTTGGTTGTGTTCGGCATATGTGTAAGGGGCATTATGTGTGTCATGTATAAATGCATGATGAGGGTTGATGGTGCTGGGAAAGGGGAGCAGGGTCAGAGGTGGAACTAGTGGCGGTGCTAGGGGGCACCAGCCAAAACCTTGACTAGGGCGTCATTTAGGCTAGGGCCGGCTCTGGAACATTACATGTAGACCTCTTCAAAACTGCTCTAAAACTTTATTGATAAACTTGTAAAGAATAAACCAATTATAGCATCTGATTTAAAACAGGGAATCATATTTCATTACAAATTATCTCAAATTTATGTTAAAGATATTTTAAAAGTAAGAAACAATTCCTCTTGAAGTTTTGATATAAATATATACAGTGTAAGTTTTTGTAGTTTTATTTTTATAATTAGGCTTAATTTAAGTATTGCTGACCCATATCCCCTTACCAGTAATACCTGTAAACCCTCAGGTGATGACTCTAACAGAGTTAAGAAGAATTTTCACATTCTATGTACAGTACACACTTAAAATAACATTTAAAAGTAGAACAAAGTGCATAATATCTGACATGGATAAAACTACTCAAAGCTTATCCATAACAAAAGGTATAGGACGATTTCAAGACATTCTATTTCCTGAAGCCTTCAGTGAAATTCAGTAAATGAGTTACGTGTGTGTCAAAATTGGGCTCCTTGGTAGAATCATGAATCTTGTAGGCAATTTATCTTGTTATTTTAATAAGCCTGTCCAAAAAGACTGTTTTACAGGGAAGGAGGAGGAATTCAGGGTCCCTGAAAGCGACAAAGAGAATAAATCCTGTTACCACAGTGATAACTGGCAAGAGCACACAGCAACTGAACTCTGGTGACTATTAATTCTGCTTTGAAAGAAGGAGCAACTTAGAGAAGTAAATTAAAATGAAGCGTACCAAGGACAGATGCAAGAGACAGATTTCTTACAGTTATTTTTTCAACACTTTTATCTGCAAAGTGTCCATACTCAAATTGTTACTTTGACTTTTGCATTTATTATTAGATACAGAAGCATCAGAAAATTAAACTTCTGTTTTCTTCTTTAAAAGCAGCTTAAAAAGTACAAAATCCTGTCTTCGGCAAACGAGGAGATGAACTTAGAAGCTGATAAATACCAGCTTAGAACCTGCTCCTCTTAGATCTACATACTATTTTAAACTCTAAAATCTTTTGACTAATACGTCTGGGTATTATGTGGAAAGATATTCAAATGACAGGATAGAAGAAAACTAGTTAGAAAGTTGTTTTTAATATCAGCCTTGAATTTAGACACTTTCAAAAGCAGACTGCAACATTAGACACCCAGGGCGCAATGATGCCATGCATTGCATGTTTTCTCATTTTCAGGAACCTTGTGTTTGCAAGTATGGGTGTTACAATAGGATATTTGATTGAAATGCCAATACCTCTGCGACTAGAGAGGTGAAAATGAGCTACGATGGAGCTGTAACAGTTCAAATAGCGAGACTGTCCCACTGTAATCTTTGGAGACTGCCCCGCTGTCCCTCCCACGGGTGGCAATGTCCCGCAGGCAGAGCCGCCCAGAAGCATAGGCAAGCTTGGCAAATGTAACAAAAAAAATATTTTTTGCCTGTATTGCGCTTCTATGCTGTCTTAGATCAGCCCGTGTACACACTATTAAGCCTTCAATAAAAGACTCAAGGTTAGATACAATGTGTAGAAAACAATCGTGCGACTCAGTGTTGATTCCAAAACACTATCCAAGCACCTTTATTTTAATATAAAACAAGACAATACTTCCCTTTTACTGTATATTACTATCTGTAAAAACACAGAAAGAAACAACATAGTGCAAATACAATGTAGGGGAAAAAATTAATACATTTTATTCTTCCTGGTTGCCCTCACATATATTCAAAGGTGTTACAGCTTGTAGCAGGGTCTTTATGGATTTTAACAGCTTTCTTGTTCCTTTTCAGACAAGATTTCCATACTGCAAAACTCCAAGAAATATATACATAGTGCAGCTCAGCAGGGATAACAAAAACACTTTATTTTAAAATTACACTCACATTCAATAGGATAAAAAAGAAACTTGATATGTTCCAACGTCGGGGGAATCGTAACAATGATCGTGAATCCAACAGCGACACTGTATCATCTGCAAGTGATGCCGGCACCAGACCCACGTCGTCAAAAAATGACAGGCGCCTGGCCGCAGGGGTCAAGACCAGGGCAGGCAGAGTAAAAGACAACGACCCCCTAGACGAGGGGGACAGTGCCGCAGAATCCAAAGGACGGGGTCGCAACAGGAGGATCTAACATTCAATATCTCCAAACGCTCTCTATCCACTACAAAGATCAGGGTGCTAAATAAGGGCTTGTCTTTTGTGCCCCCACCCGATTTGACCACTTGAATTGGAAAAATGAAACCATGAGATTGCATAGGAGCCTCCGATTACGGGAGTTCTTTGGCAGAGAAGACATCACTTGCATTCCTAAACCACCATCTATTTACGACCCCTTTAACAAGAAATCAATGTTTGATTTTACTTCTAACAACCAAAGCATCAAAAGCTTAACCAAAGTATTGGAATCTAAAGTCGGAATCACATACGATGCTAATAACAAAAAATCGCCATCTAGCACTCCGAACCTTACTAAAGCTGAACGCATAGCTCTGCATGACCTCAGCACTTATGATGATGTAATGATCCTCCCCGCTGATAAAGGGGGAGGTGTGGTCATTTGGGACATCCAGGACTATAAGAATGAAGTATACTCTCATATCAACAATGAGCAGCTTAATGAGAGACTGACTGGTAACCCCTCTCTATCAAACAAAGCTGAATTGGACAACATCTTGGCTGTAGCTGTTCAACAAGAACAATTACCATCATCAATTAGGGACTTCCTCACTACAGTAAATCCTTGGGTTCCCTTGCTGTACTGTCTGCCAAAGATCCATAAACATCTGGGATCCCCACCGGGTCGGCCAATAATATCGGCAAGGGAGTCACTATACAGCCCTATTTCTAGTTTTCTAGACCACTTCCTACAGCTTATGATACAAAAACTCCCTACGTATCTTCAAGACACAACCGCCCTTCTCCATAAATTGAACATGTTTGATGCAGTACCGACAGCTACATGGCTCATAACGCTCGATATTAGCAGTCTCTATACGAGTATTCCCCATGAGGGTGGCATCAGTGCCATGAGGGAATTGCTTACCAATGACTCAAACTACATTGGCCCTGATATAGATCTCTTTATTACTCTGTTGACCCTGACCCTTCAGAGGAACTTCTTCCTGTTTAATAAACAGTTTTTCCGCCAACGCACCGGGTGTGCCATGGGCTCTCCCGTAGCACCGTCATTTGCCAATGTGTACATGGCCTCATTGGAACAATCATTGTTCTTCAATGACTCAATTAAAGCTAAAATTTCTTTCTACACAAGATAATAGGAATTTGGTACTCACCGTTAATTCCCTTTCTCCGAATCCATAGGGGACACTGAAGTCACTACGCTGGGGGATAGAGTGATGCATTGGAGGAGTCGGCACTTTAAGAAATTGAAGTGTGGCATGGCTCCTCCCCCTCTATCCTTCCCTCAGACCTTAGTCTTAGTTAACTGTGCCCGAGAGGAGAAAAGAGACCAGGGAATCTCCGACAGAGAGAGAGAGAGTAAAGAACAGCAAAAGCAACATGAGTATAACTGTAAAACTGTAAACTGCAGACAATCGCATGCACAACAAACAACACATGCAAACTGAACACACCCATACCCAAAAAAGCACAGCGCCGGGAGGGTGTTCAGTGTCCCCTATGGATTCGGAGAAAGGGAATTAACGGTGAGTACCAAATTCCTATTTTCTCCTTCATCCAAGGGGACACTGAACTCACTATGCTGGGGACATCCCAAAGCCATCCCCACAGGCGGGAAGGCGCAGGGCATCCTGCAGCACAGCACGACCAAAATTTGAAGGTATCAAACTTATAAAATTTGATAAATGTGTTAGGACCAGACCATGTCACTGCTCTACACAACTGAGACAGAGACACACCTCTAGCTGCTGCCCAAGATGGTCCCACTGAACGTGTGGAGTGGGCCGACACTTTAGAGGGCGGAACCTGAGCCGCCTGCACATATGCCTGCTTTATGGTAAGGCAAATCCATCTTGCCAGATTTTGTTTGGAGGCTGGCCAGCCCCTCTTGGCAGCAGCATACAGAACAAACAGTAAATCAGACTTCCAGATCTCCTTGGTTCTGTTCACATAAACCTGTAGAGTATGAACAACATCCAGTGATTTTGCATCACCCGTCAGTACCGGAACAACAATAGGTTGGTTGAGGTGATATGCCAACACAACCTTTGGAAGATAATCCATTCTGGTCCGAAGTTCAGCCCTATCCTGGTGAAACACCAGATAAGGGGACCTGCACGACAAGGCACTAAGATCAGACACCCTTTCTGCCGAGGCAAGAGCCAGAAGCATAATCGTCTTCCACGTGAGAAGACGGAGATCAATGGAGTCCAATGGTTCAAAAACACTGGACTTGAGATAATCCAGCACCAGAGCTAAATTCCAAGGCTCCTCTAGGGCCCGAACCGGTGGCTGGAGCCTGAGGACTTCGTTAAAGAATGTCTGGACCTCCGGAATGACTGCCATGCGATGGTGAAAAAACATCGACAAGGCTGACACTTGTACTTTAAGCGAGCCCAGCCGGAGGCCCGCCTTAAACCCCACCTGTAGGAAACGGAGCAACCGTGAAAGACAGAACACAGATGTGGTTAATTTATGGCGTTCACACCACGCCACATAAGCCTTCCAAATTCGGTAGTAATGTTGTGAAGTGACCACCTTCCGAGCTCTGAGCGTTGTTGGAATTACCGATTTTGGGATACCACGTCTGCTTAACAGCGCGGCTTCAATAGCCATGCCGTCAAACGCAGCCGCTGTAAGCCTTGGAAGACGAATGGCCCCTGCAGTAGAACATCCCTTGGAGGAAGCTGCCAAGGTCGGTCTATCAAGAGCCCCTGAAGATTGGCGTACCACGGACGACGAGGCCAATTCGGTGCCACCAATATGACTGTTGCTGATTCCCTTTTGATCCATTTGAGTACACGCGGCAGCAACGGAAATGGTGGGAATATGTAAATTAGAGAGTAATTCCAAGCCGCGGTTAGGGCATCCGTTGCCACTGCCGCTGGGTCCCGTGACCTGGAGCAATAACGGGGCACCTTGCAGTTGTGTTTTGATGCCATCATGTCTATAAGAGGCATTCCCCAATGGTTGACAATCTGTGAAAAGACCTCCGGGTGCAGGGCCCATTCCCCTGGGTGGACATCCTGGCAGCTTAAGTAATCTGCCTCCCAGTTGTCCACCCCTGGTATGAACACAGCTGAGAACGCCAGGGCCTGCCGTTCCGCACACTGGACAATTGGGCATACTTCCTGCATAGCCTTGCGACTGCAGGTACCGCCTTGGCGGTTGACATATGCCACAGCCGTGGCATTGTCCGATTGGATCCTTACAGCTCTTCCCCGCAGCAGAAGGTCCGCCTTTAATAAGGCCAGGCGAATCGCCCGAAGCTCCAGGATATTTATCGGGAGCTTCGCCTCCTGAGTAGACCAACGCCCCTGGAAGTGATGTTCCATCACCACCGCACCCCAGCCCCTGAGGCTGGCGTCCGTGGTGACTATGGTCCATTCCCAGACCCTGAAACTGCGGCCCTCCAACAGGTTTGGTGTATGGAGCCACCATTGCAGAGAAAGACGACTGCATGGCGACAGGATAATTCGCCTGTGCATGTGCACATGTGAAGGGACCACTGTTTCAGCAGATCCAGTTGGAATGTCCGGGAGTGGAAGCGGCCAAAGGGAAGTGCCTCGAAGGAGGCGACCATCTTGCCTAACAAGCGGATGCACAGATGTGCTGACACTCTGTGAGCAGGGGCGGATCCAGGATAAAATGACAGGGGGGGCACCATGATAAAAGAGGGTTTAGGTGGGGGAGGGCCAGTGTTAGTGGTGCCAGTGTACATGCTAAGAGAGCGGCAGAGAGAGGGTGGCAATAGGATTAAAAATAGGCCCACCATGGCAACAAAAGTGAAGGATGTAGTTGTGCACGCGCCGAAGGCGTGCTCTGGAAAAGGGGGTGTGGCCACTCAACATGGGGCATGTCCATGAGTGTAGTGTACAACACCATATACAACTTCTACACATTATGCTACAAAATACTAGACCCCATTATTACTTGCCCCTTACACATGATGCCAAATGGAATGAGCCAAAATTCAAACAATGCCACATGGATTGTGTCAAAATTCACATAATGCCACACGGATTGAGCCAAAATTTACATAATAACACACGGATTGAGCCAAAATTCACAAAATGCCAAATGGATTGAGCCAAAATTCACATAATGCCAAATGGATTGAGCCAAAATTCACATAACGCCACATGGATTGTGTCAAAATTCACATAATGCTACACGGATTGAGCCAAATTCATAAGATGCCATATGGATTGAGCCAAAATTCACATAATGCCACATGGATTGAGCCAAAATTCACATAATGCCACACGTATTGAGCCAAAATTCACATAATGTCACACGGATTGAGACAAAATTCACATAATGCCACACGGATTGAGCCAAAATTCACATAATGCCACACGGATTGAGCCAGAATTCACATAATGCCACACAGATTAAGACAAAATTCACAATACGCTTCATAAACAGGGACATTGTCCACCAAAGGAGCGCATTAAACATTTACACCATAATGTCCATTGCACGTTAAGTTACACGGCATGATGTCCATTATGTATTATGCCGAATCACCATAATGCCTATTAAAAATTATGCTACATACAGTAAGTGCTGCTTATCTACATGCTCATTGCCAAGGGTTCCATGCTCATTGCCAGAGGTTCCATGCTCGTTACTACAGTATGTGGGATTACATGCTCATTGCCAATGGGGAATACATGCTCGTGGTAAATGGGGGACAGCCACCGCCAGGCAGAAGTGATAGCCACTGACAGTGGCAGAGCCTGGCTGTATTCAGAGCACTGCAGGTCCCGGCTATTTGAAATAATACCCATTTCACACTAGAAAATGCATTCCCAGGTTGGCCCCTTTTACACCAGCCTAGTCCCTGCATTTTCTGGTGTGAGGGGGAGAGAAAACCACCCCTCCCCCTCTTTTAACCAGTTATCTCATTTAACCAGCTATATCTTCGGAACTAACTGACCCATTTACATGAGACAAGTATTATATTAAAGAACTTTTGAGTGGGCTTTGAATGATTTTGGTCCAGTGAAACTGGAACGTTTGGTTCCAGAGTAATCTGCCCTCAAAGAACATGAACAGCCATGAAGTTACATTTCAAAAATAAAAAAATCGTTTTACATGCAATATCTCTGGAACCGATTGACCGATATGGACCAGCCTGGTATCATATTGAAGGCCCAGCGATTTGGAATTGAATGACATCAACCACAAGCTCCTGTGATGCCAGGGGGGGAACTGGCAGCCGTCAGAACCGGGTGGGGGTCGGAATTGACGGGTCCCATATTATCCTATGGGGAAAAAATGTTACAGCTTTGCCAGGCGATATCTCCGGTTCCCGGGGGGCTAGAGACATGGGGCTGGGCTCGTTGGAAAGCTCTGGTCCTCATCTACAAAATGAATGACAGGGGGGGCACGTGCCCGGGTGCCCCCCCCCTGAATCCGCCACTGTCTGTGAGGACTGAGGACCTGTCTGGCCAATTCCTGAAGAGAAAGAATTTTCTCCAATGGAAGGAAGATTTTCTGTAGAGACGTGTCCATGATAAGCCCCAAGAAGAGAATCCGTTGGGACGGAGTCAGCTGGGACTTTTTGTAATTCAGAACCCACCCATGTTGCAGTAACACTTGACAACAAACATGAATGCTCTGAAGAAGTACCTCCTTGGACGGTCCCTTGATCAAAAGATCATCCAAGTATGGGACCACACTTACCCCCTTCGTGTGTAGTAAGGAAATCATCACCGCCATGATTTTTGTGAAGAGGCGTGGAGCGGATGCCAGGCCAAATGGCATTGCCCGAAACTGGAAGTGATCTTCCTTGATAGCAAAGCGAAGGAACTGTTGGTGATTTTCTTGTATTGGGACATGTAAATAGGCATCTTTTATGTCTAAAGAGGCCAAAAATTCCATTGGTTCCAGACCGGCCACTACTGATCTTAGCGATTCCATCTTGAACTTGTGGTAGGTTATGTACCTGTTCAATGTCTTTAAATTCAAAATTGGGCGCACAGTCCCGTCTGGCTTTGGCACCAGAAAAAGAGGTGAATAAAAACCTTCTGTGCGGTTGGCTGCTGGGACCGGCATTATGACCCGAGCTGCCAAAAGTTTTTGAATGGCCTGTATCAGTAGTAATCGGTCCTTTTTGACATGGGGGAGACCTGTGGTGAAAAACTGACGAGGAGGTCTGCAAGCAAACTCCAGCTTGTAACCCTCTGTCACAACTGACTGAACCCATAGGTCTGTACATGACATAATCCAGTGATGATGAAAATCTCGCAACCTTCCCCCCACTCTGGGGTCCCCCTGATAAGATGGGAGACAGTCATGCTGCGGGCTTTTCCGGTTGCTTATGGTCAGTGCGGCGGGCTCCCGCTGTGGAGGTAGTGGTCGCGCCTCCAAACCCTCTGCCTCTGCCTCGGAAAGAGGCAAAGGCACCTCTAGGTTTCCCCTAAACTTTAGTGCTAAAAGGCTTTTTAGGAGGTCGAGCTGAGGTGGGCAAGAAGGTGGACTTGCCCCCCCGTGGCCTTAGCAATAAGCTTGTCCAGCTCCGGGCCAAATAGTACATCACCTGTAAAAGGCAGACCTTCTACAGCCTTTTTTATGTCTGCCTCCGCCTGCCATGATTTGAGCCACAAGGAACGCCTAGCTGTGACGGACAAGGCGGAAACTCTAGCCACCAAGGCTGCTGAATCTCTGGCGGCTTCTCCTATGTACGCGGCAGATTTGCGCATATTAGCCGCCAGCAAAGCCAAGTCTTCCATATGCCTTTAGCTAATTCCTCAGCCCAAGTTTCCATGCCCCTGCTCACCCAAGAAATGGCTAAAACAGGGCGTAGGGTGACCCCAGCGGTGGTAAAGATATGTTTTAACCCCGCTTCTAGATGTCTATCAGGAGCATCTTTAAGTGCAACAGCCCCTGGTATAGGAAGTGCTGCTTTTTTTGAAAGCTTAGACACTGACGAGTCAGCCAAGGGCGGATTTTCCCACTTAGCTCTTGCCTCTGCAGCAAAGGGATAAGTAGATTTAAATCATTTTGATAACTGAAACTTTTTCTCTGGAGCTTTCCACACATCTAATAAGGGTTTGTCTAACTCCACAGATTCTGGGAAACACACCACCGCCTTAGGAGGGCGGCCAAAAATGGGGACAAAGGCCGGCGGTTCTGGTTCAGTTACCTTCAAAGTGAACTTAACAGCCTGAATGAGGGCCTCTAGGCCCTGAGATCCTTCTATGATCTCATCATCCCCCCATCAGCCTGAGGGAGGGGATCATCCTGTACATCCACATCCCCTACGGGATCTTCCTGTTCATCCCCAGAGGAATCCCCCTCAAAAGCAAGGGAATACTCCTTTTTTTAGGTGGGGGAGGAATGCTTACAGGTTGAGAGGTAGTAGCTCTTACCAAAGAATCCACTGAGCTGATAAGGTCCCTGGCCCGGGAAGGCTCAGCTGAACCCATAGAAGCTAGATGGGAGTGTAACACCTCCCTGTCCCTGCGGGACGCAGCCAGTTCTGCTGCCAAAGTGGATAAAACACTAGTGACCCCCTCCACATTGAGGAGAGGAGAAGGGGCCTTGTCTGCTTCATCCCTCTCATAACACTCCTTGCACAGGGTTGCACCCTTAATGTGCTGAGTAAACGGCTGAGTGCACTGAGTGCAGACAACCAGTTTTTGAGACGCCTTTGAAGTGCTTTTAGCAGCCATTGCAAGCACTACCCAGCTCCCAGTCACACACACAAGAATTAGGTAGCAGTGAATGAGAGAAAGAAAGTAATAGGGGGAGAGGAGCCTGCCTTCCCCAAATTAAGCCCACAGTACAGGATATCACTCGAAAGGGAATCCCAGCAGGAATCCCTGTCACTCACCCAGTGCAGTGAACCGGCTGATGAGTAATCGGAGCAGCGTTCTGATGCCCTGTTCAGGAGATCCTTAGAGGCGCACCAGCAGGAGAGACAGCGTGGGCTGTAAGATGGCGCCTCCGTGAAGCAGAGCGGGTAGCTCCGCCCCCTCTGACGTCCCGGTCAGCGCGCGCTGTGCACAGCGGCGCTGAGTGATCTCTGCCCTCCATGCTGGACCAGCGCGTACTCTGGTCCAGCCGTCATCCCTAGGTTAGCCCCTGTACCTGCGGTGGGTGACGTGGTCCTGGACCCGTAACGCTAGCCGCAGGCGGCTGCGGCGAGTCCCCAGCGCCGATGCACTGGTGACCAGGGTCTGATGTGTGCGCCGCAAGCGGTGCCGCTCTGACCCCACCGGAGGGCATCCCACATAGCAGGCAGCCAGCAGGGTCCTCTGGCAGCCTGAGGCACTTCATTAAATACAATTTAAACATAAAAGAGCCCCTATAAGAGGAGCCCTAGCCCAGGGATCCGACTCTTCCGGGCACTTAACTAAGACTGAGGTCTGAGGGGAGGATAGAGGGGGAGGAGCCATGCCACACTTCAATTTCTTAAAGTGCCGACTCCTCCAATGCATCACTCTATCCCCCAGCGTAGTGACTTCAGTGTCCCCTTGGATGAAGGAGAAAGATTTATGACATCCTGCTATTTTGGGTTGGCTCCTGGGAGGACTTCATCAATACTATGGACAACATCAATACACTAGATCAGAGGTTCTGAAACTGTGGGTCCTGACCCCAAAATGGGTCCCGACCTGCTCATCATGGGGTCGCGACTCCATGTTGCTGATCATCAGGCTGATGACTTTTCTGGAAAATCTGTTGAATTGTCTGTTATTTTAGACTCCTCCAATCATTTTGAGCCTCCACAATGCTGCTGCGCCATAGATTTCCTGTCTGCTAACTACACATGCAATGTGACGATCTTCTGCAGTAACTTGCTGGGGTCCTGAAATTATTTTTGTCTGATGGGGGTCCCAGAGCAAAATAGTTTGAGGCTGCACTAGATTGTCCGATAAAGTTTACGTACAGCATGAGCCAGGAGTCTGTGAACTATCTGGACATCAATATATCAGTGGTAGAAGGTCAGCTCAATACAGCTGTCTATTCCAAAGAGACAGACCGAAATACCCTGTTGCTTGCTCAGAGTTTTCATCCACCAGTTTTCATCCACAAGGTTTGCCATTTTCCCAGCTACTACGGGTAAAGAGAATCACCAGCTCGCCAACAACACTGGAAAATGACCTGATAAAAATGCAGAATAAATTTAAAGCACGTGGATACTCTACAGAAAATTTAATGATTGCAAGAAAAAGGGTCGATGAAGTCTTGAGACAGGATGCTCTACAAAGAAACAGCACAATTAAGAGGAGCCAAAATCGGATTGGATGGGTTCGTGCTTACAATCCAGCTGATCCCATAATTAAAACTACTGCCAATTCGTTATGGCCAACAGTACAGCATGACAAACACCTTAAACAACTGAAGGACACTAGACTGATGACTTGTTCTACCAGTGGCAAAAACATAAGAGATTGGGTCGTGAGAACAGATATCTCAAAGAGACTTCCACCAGGTACTAAAGGCAAACCAGGAGGATGTTATCGCTGCATTTGATGCACGACGTGCAGTTCCATGATACAAGCTAAAGTGTTTAATCATCCACATTCTGGATATGAATATAAGATCAGATACCCCTTAACATGTACCAGCAGTCACTGTCTATATCATCAAGTGCCCTTGCTGCCTCTATTATGTTGGTAAGACCATCCGCACCTTCAAGGAGAGAATCGCTCTACACAGAACTGCCATTCGAGCTGCCCTGAACAATAAACCCAATGATCAACCAGTAGCAAAACATTGTGCTACCCAGAAACATAGGCTTGCGTGTCTTTGATATATTATCATAGACCAGGTACCAGAGGATCTTAAAGGAGGCAACAGAGGAAGGAGACTTTTGCAGCTTGAGACTAAGTGGATTTTCCACTTAAATACAGTTAGACCAAAAGGTCTCAATGAACAGCTCACTTATAATATGTTGTTATAAATGTTGCTTGCATAATTTACTCCTGCTCTCTGCAGCCTGTATCATGTTGTCTCTACCATTGTTACCGCCTTTATTATTTTTATCTTTTGTTTTTTTGCACTTGCACTTGATTGTCACTAATTTTGGTTACTTTGTCTTCTTGGTATCCTCCAGTTCCCATCGGCGTCGGCGTTGCTAGGCAACCATCACCTCTGAGTAGGGAATCCGGATGCGAGATGTCCGGAGTTCGATCACGTGATTGACCACTCAGGAAGTTGGGCGGAAGCAGAGGCAGCCGGCGGGAGGAGAGATACGGAGGAGGTCCAGTGTGAAGGCATAAAGGTATGTTTTGTGATTTATATACATGTCCCTGCCTTGATAACGGAATTAAATCTGAAACGTCGGCCACCTGTTTGTCTGTGTGAGCTCATTTTGTAACAAGTCCGTGAGTGCCATATATATATATATATATATATATATATATATATATATATATATATATATATATATATATATATATATATGATCCCGCTGAGGGCGCAGCACACCAAAATAAATCATATGTCGATGGGTAGCAGTTAAGCACTTTTTAATTTTGCAACGTTTCGATGCTACGCAGGCATCGTCATCAGGCTATAAAGACGAACAAGTAAAAAGACATACAGGCACACGGCGCTACTTCGAACACTACAAACCTTACCTGCCCTTGATCAGGAGATACATATGTTTACCATTGACGTGTGCTCGTTGTACACGTCCATACCACACGATCTGGGACTTCAGGCATTGCACCACTTTCTGGCAGACAATGCTGCCTATGATGGTCCTGATGTTGATTTTACTATCGAATTGATGAATATGATTCTCACAAAAAAAAAATTCCTATATAACCAGGAATTCTATTTACAGCTTATGGGCGTGGCTATGGGGGCGGCGGTAGCCCCCTCATATGCCAACGTCTTTATGTATGAATTTGAGCAAGCATTTTTATTTGCTAATACCATCATAGCATCGCACATAGTGCAGTACCATCGATATATCGATGACCTCCTCATTTTTTGGAGTGGGCCACCAACGATACTGTGCGAATATATCGATGCCCATAATGCCACTACTCATCCAATTAAATTCACCTACATCCATGACCAATCTAAAATACACTTCCTTGACGTACTCATTACCATTGAAAATGGCCAATTAGCCACCTGTGTATACACAAAACCCACAGACAGAAACAATGCACTTCTCTACTCGAGTTGTCATCCCCGGCCATCCATTAGGAGTCTTCCATACTCCCAGATGCTGCGGGTTAAACGCATTGTGTCTGACTATTACTGCAGGTGAACAGATGGATGATATGATTAAGCGATTTAGCCAGAGGGGTTACCCCCTGACTGAACTTCTGGCCACTAAAGAGACAGTCATGTCGCTTAACCGCGAAGACCTGCTAACCCCTGACCCTATCAGTAATAACACCACTGAAGTTATCCCATGGTTTACAACATATAATCTTCTTAGCCCTGAGATTAAAAAGATTGCCAGTACACACTGGCCTCTAGTCCAGACGGACCCTGATATTGGCATTCATAAATTCAGATTACTAAACAGCTATAAAAGATCTAGGAATCTTAAGGACATCCGTGTTAAGTCTGATGCTGCTCCCATTAAAATGGCCCGCACCAAACGCCATTTGGGCTGTGTCCGCTGCCCTTGTGTTACATGCCAATACCTCATATCTGGTTCTATTTTCTGTCACCCTAGGTCAGGACAGAAGCTTCATATCCGCCATACACTGTCATGCAATACTCAATATACAGTGTACCAGATTATTTGCCCTTGCGGTATGTCGTAAATCGGCAAAACAGAACGCACCTTTAAGGAGTGCATGGCGGCCCACAGATCGGCGATCAAAAAGGCGCTGTCTGTGGGTACTAGCGACCAACCGGTCGCGCGCCATTTTGCCACTTTTAAGCATAGTGTCTCATCCATCAGGTACAGGATGATTGACCATGTGCCTCACACCTTATGGGGTGGCGATCGGGGTGCTGCCCTTCTTAGATGTGAGGCACGGTGGATCATTAGATTGGGCACGGTTGCCCCTTACGGCCTTAATGAATACACTGGTATCTCTACCCTACTCTGAATCCATATTTGTATGTGGATTGCATCCTGTTGTATAGTGTTTACTTTTGTATAAGTATTTCTTAGATTTGAACACGTATATGCTCTATATTTTCTGATCCATCCTGCAGTATATGTCTTTTCGTGTCTTCTTATTATTGTTGTTCTCTGATGGGTGCACAACCTATCAGTGATCTGAACGTCATTTCGGCGGCTGCCGCTGACGTCACAGGTCAGCGCCAGATTTGTGTGCCTCTGGGCCTGGCGCGCGCTGTTACACCGGGTGCTTCTGTATATAAGGTATGTCTTTTTACTTGTTCGTCTTTATAGCCTGATGACGATGCCTGCGTAGCATCGAAATATTGCAAAATTAAAAAGTGCTTAACTGCTACCCATCGACATATGATTTATTTTGGAGTGCCGCGCCCTCACCGGGATCCTGTACATACATTCAGTGCGGGCACCCTACAAACTGCTCTAGAAGGAGGCCGTGCCGGGCAATACCCTGCTATATATATATATATATATATATATATATATATATACACACACACACATACACATACATATATATATATATACACATACATACATACACACACACACACACACACATATATATATATATATATATGTATCCCCAATATTCCAACTCGCGCTAGAGCCTATTTAACAGAAGAAATTTTTTGTTTTGCAAAGTGATAGATATTTATACGTATGGCAGCCTCACCACTAAGTTCCCTGAGGGTTAGGGAACGAACAAAGCCCAATGTTTTTACCCAATAGTGGTATGGCGCCAATAACAAAGTCCAAGTGCAATAAGTTGCAAATTCCGTATCCAGTGAAGTAATACAGGAGGTCTTTTTCCAAATGATTTGTTTATTTAATATTCTTCACAGGATAAAAACGCTTGTAGACAATCCCAACGCGTTTCGTCTCACAGAGACTTCATCAGGGGAAATACAATAATCTACAAGTATAAAATATTGCTTCAATACACAATACATAATATATTCTTTTCATTAATTTAGTAAATGGGGAAACTTCCACCAAGTACAGAAAAGGTCACAACACACTATATTCTTCTTTCTTTCACCTTTTGTAAACGAAATTCACCAAACTCACCATCTCAACTCCACCATCTTGTTTTACTCTTTCCTCCTTTTCTGTACTTGGTGGAAGTTTCCCCATTTACTAAATTAATGAAAAGAATATGTTATGTATTGTGTATTGAAGCAATATTTTATACTTGTAGATTATTGTATTTCCCCTGATGAAGTCTCTGTGAGACGAAACGCGTTGGGATTGTCTACAAGCGTTTTTATCCTGTGAAGAATATTAAATAAACAAATCATTGGAAAAAGACCTCCTGTATTACTTCACTGGATACGGAATTTGCAAATTATTGCACTTAGAATTTGTTATTGGCGCCATACCACTATTGGGTAAAAATATATATATATATATATATATATATATATATATATATATATATATATATATATATATATATATATATATATATATATATATATATCTCTTCAACTATGTTCTTGATCAAACACCCACTTTGGGAAATGTGTTGTAATTGTTGTAATTTACAACAATTTTAGTGTCAACAGAACAAGTCTAAACAGAATAGTGTACCCTTACCTAAAACATCTATTACAGTATAAGTAAAGGATTGTGCAGTTATTTAGCTAATCTTATTTTATTATATAATCTAAATAAGTGGTGTCAATTTTCAATATGTGAACAGATTTTGAATCAATAAATCATGCGCTGAAAAACAGCCTGAGGTATAACTTCCAATATGGAGAACCACTCCACAAAAACAATACAATACCAAAACCACGATTTGGGCGTAATCCTTGGGCGCTTTTTGATGTATCAGGGGGGATTTTTCTCTCTCACTTTGAGGTGGTATTACCCAAAAAGGAAAGAGGGAAAAAAGAAATGCAATAGTGTGATACCGCAATAGACAATAAAATATGTGGATATTCAAATCACTTTTGGAATTGTACCAGAATGATATGTCTACAAGGAGGTAGAAAAATGCGCTTAATGGGGGAGAATACTCCTTCCAGCAAAACCGCTCCACTCCAAATTCACCGTAGGTGTAACACTCAGAACGGGAGATAAGAGACCATCATGGTGCAGTAAAAATTTATTTTAAAACATTAAAACACTTTTTTACAGGATAGAGAATTGCAATGGACTCTCACCATAGACTTATGTCCACAAGTTCTGTAGACAAAAGCGCAGAATGTAAACATACAAGACAGGCGTCCCTGGAGATGTATGGAGGCAGGTGAATGGTTCCGGGTCCTCTGCAACAAACTTCTCATGTTAGAATCAACCGACCGGTTTCGACACCATGCGGTGTCTTTCTCAAGGTGTGAGGATATGGCAGCCTGACTCAGGTTATATACCATTCCTCATTAAAAACAGGGTAAGACCTAATGCCAGACATAGATTACCTGACCACTAGTCACACATACAAAAAAACATACAGAACAATCAATTCCAGTCCGGTTTTTAACATCAGCTCCCGCCAGTAAAAAAAGCATGTGCTTGAATTGCCGCTGTCACTAAGACTTCCGTTTTAGTACTTCCGGGTACTGTATCCGTCACCTTGCGTCATCGCACTTCCGGTTTCGTGTATCCGGCGGAATTGTCAGTGCGTGTCACTCGATGCTTCCGGCAACAGTAAGACGCTTTGCTGTAATGTCCGGATTGCAGTTCCGGTTGTAGGAGTTACTTTTATTTTGGTCATCTAGCGGCGGTGGCCATTTTGTTGGATGGTAAACAACGGCATTTCTGAATGTAGCAAAAAAATTATACATATTCCTCAAAAAAATTAAAAAAATAAATATTAATAACATATAAAAACAGGATAAAAATATCCACATATTTTATTGTCTATTGCAGTATCACACTATTGCATTTCTTTTTTCCTCTTTCCTTTTTGGGTAATACCACCTCAAAGTGAGAGAGAAAAATCCCCCCTGATACATCAAAAAGCGCCCAAGGATTACTCCCAAATCGTGGTTTTGGTATTCAATTTTCAATAGTTTATTAGATTATCAATTCAGAATTGCCTGAGTAACAAAACATTAAAAATAAAATAAATAAACTGTACATACACCCCAGCATGTTACAATCTAGGAAGAGAGGCTACATCATGCAGACACTAATTACAGTTTCCAAAAAGTAAGTATGCATAGATGTTAACTTTGCTAGTGCTTGTATAAACTGGGACATCACTTGTATTCTGTTCTTTTTTTTTTTTTAAAGATAAAAGCTTTCCTATAACTTTTCTGAATATTAATTGAAAAATAAATCTAAAACATATTTGAAGCTTTTTGTAATGGAAAAATATCAGTCTGCTTTAAAAAAGGATTTTAATGCACTTAGGAAGAGTTAAAATGTAAGTACTCAGAACATATCGGTGCTGTTACTTAGATAAGAGCTGTAGCAGGCCATTTTGGAATTAATTAAAGTCCATGATTGCATGTTTTAAGGAAATCAATAAGGAAAGAATTACACCAATCAATTTTTGTATATCAAAAACATTAATCAAAATTCTTCTGGGATTCTGATTAGGAAAAGGGACCCATAGTTTAGATACATTACATAAATGAAAAGCAATATCTCACACATTTGTATAATGTGCTGAGTTAGCAAAATGACTCAACAGCCAAATATTATTATAGAATTCAGAATTCAATAAGTGCATCTCTAGATAATACAGGTTACGAGACTATCTTTTGAAGGGTGTCTTCATATTTGAAGTTATTATGTTCTGATTAAAATATACAATAAATAACATTAAAGTACATATTCAACTTAAATCAACTTTAGATTAAGACATATTTTGGTACTTGTGTAGATTCACGGCGCCTGATGTTTCAGATGCGATATTGGTCGATATATCACACGTGATATTGGCCGATATATCGATGCGATCCGAAGCAATTTTTGATCTGTTCATAACCCCACTATACACTATGCATGGAGTTGATTTCATATAGTGTCGCGAGCGCAGCGAGCCACCGAGCCCGAAGCGTGGCGAGCCCCGCTAGGGGACGCAGATTACTGTGCTCTCCACACTATATAAAATCATTATGAACAGGTCAAAAATCGCTTCGGATCACATAGATATATCGGCCGATATCGCATCCGGTATATCGGCAGATATCGCATCCGATATATCGGGCGCCGTGAAAATACACAAGTACCCATATTTTCTATTAATCTCACATATTTAGATGCACACTATGTCTTAACCATAAACAAAATCTTTCATATAGGCTGCTGAATCCTGTGCTGTTCCCGCTATCTGGCCAACTCCACCATTCTTGCTGACTCATTCACATCACCACTCCCTTGTCCACAATTGGACAAAGGAATGGCTCGCCACTGGCAAACCTCATTGTTCCGGGGAATACTCGCCGTCCTCTGATAGCGAGGATTTCCCTGGAACCTACAGCTGTTGTGTGACTTCTATGGCTTCAAATAGATGTGCAAATAAACATATAAGGATTCTCAGTCTTACGATTTAATAAGCGAGCAGTTGGTGAGGGGTTAGATGGTGAGGATGGCTTGTTTTTGGCTATCCTCACCGAAAACAAGCCATCCTCACCATACAGACCCCCTTGCCGGCAGCATTGAATACTGCCCATAATGTCCACAGTCGTGCTGCTTATATGCATCTGTCTCTGTCACTCCAGCATCTCTCTGTCCATGTCCCTCAGCACCTCCATGCCCTATGTCCCTCCAGCAGCTTTCCCGCCTCTGAGTCCCTCCAGCCCCCTCTCACCTGTCTTCAGCATGCACATAGCCTGATCCTCTTCACTTCAGCAGCGGTGATGGCATGCCACTGGGAAAGGCTATTCTTTGAATTACTGATCAGGGCTGTAGCAGAGGTGCAACTCAGTTTCACTTACCATTAGAGGTGGTGGAACTCAGTTCCACCCTGTTTCCTCTCACTTTAATCCCTGATTAATAGACGAAAGCTAATAGGGGGCACATAATTTGAAAGAGGGACACTCTGCACCAACAAAAAGTTAGTTGTTCACAATGGAGCAAAATAAAAAATAACTAAAAAACGTGGGGATTCATTTTCCAAGTGTGAGCTTTTTAGAGTGCACCAGATTTTTTGATTTACACTTATTGAGTCGCCTGTCCCCTGACAGCTTGATTTTTTTTATTGATCACCATGTAACATCTTTCATTGGGGAACCTCTGCTTTCCAGCACAGGTGCCTTTATCTAGGTGCCAGGGCTGGGGATGGAAGAACATATATTACCTACCTTTATATTTTTTATGGCTTTTTTTTTTTTACAAAACAAGTGTCGGCTACACATGTCGTAAGCTTGTATAGGACTACCGTTTGGCAATGTATATACTGTACATGCTTGCATACTTCTATTTAAAAAATAAAATGCATAGAGAAATGCAAGTGATTAAATGCTGCATGTTTCATCTGAGCAGCAAAACAAATCATCATAGGAAAGAATATCATTAAAATAATGTTGCTATTCCTGCCACACTAAGGCCCAGTCCCAATTATATATTTGTTGCAAAATATTTTAAGAGCAATCCTGCTGAGTTTTGTGCAATATGCTACCAAATAGAAGATTCTCTAATGATCCTCAGCTTGCCTTTACTAATAATTGTACTCTTTGTATAATAGTGCACCTGCATTTCTATAGTATTATGTTGCTAAGAAAACAGCTGCTTTTAAAATGGTTTCTAACAGTTTCACAAAGGATATTTACATATATAAACTCCCTTATGATAATAGTAAGGCATTTACGCTCCATGGATGCTAAGTAAGTGAGCCAGAGAGTACTGCAGAAGTTTTTTGTATTGTGGTACTGGTACTATTATAATTATTATTTAGTTTTAGAAAACTCAAAGCAGAGTGTACAAATGTCTAACTGGCTATGAAACTAACTGACTAATATTACTTATTCCAATCTCTGTTACCAACATATTACTGTATATTGATGGAATCTGAAGAACTTGGAGATTATCCTGGTTACCTCCATGGCAACACTGTCTTTTTATTCTTCTTCATGAGTGAAGTTTCAGCATGGTAATTTTCAGTCTGACAAAAGATCTGATTCTGACAGCATTCAATCATACTGTTCTACTACCAGGACCTGTATTTTGGAAATTGGAACATACAGTACACTCAGCTTAGCAGCAGTTAATCTAGGTATTCTGCTGCTTTGTGAACCAACCAACGCTGCCCACCAGGCATGCAAATACCTGCCCCCTTGCAAAATGCCCACCCCCTGTTGGATGCCGAATGTCCCTGCAGACCTGGGAATGGATGTTTTGCATAAACATCCATTTGCAGGCTTGCATGCAGGCCCGAAATCATTCGATGGTCACCAACTATCGAATCATTTCTGAAGTGCTCGATAATCTAAGTCACTCTTTGGTAACTTAGATAAGCGGCATCCTGCTCCGAGAACGGGGCTACCCACAGGAAAATGCTAGGCATCCCCATGTGAATGGGGGACGCCCAGCATTTGATGCTTAAAACCAAACAGGGACAGCTTCCGGCCCCTGGAAAGCAGGAAGCTGCCCGCATTCGCATGGGGACACACAGCATTTTCCTGGGTGCACCCTGCATTTTCGTGGGTACACCCAGGAAACACTGTGTGAACCACCCTGCCCGCCTCCTGCATGCCCCTGCTGCGAGCGCTTTGGAGACTATGCAAGTTGAATTTGAATTGACTATATCCCTAATTTCTGGCTCCATTCTGACTGAAAACATACAGTGTATATAATGATTTGTATTTATGTTGGTTGAACTACTGCACATATTCTCTGTTGAAATGTAGCAATATTATTAACATCTGGATCCATAAAGAAAAACATTAAGAACTCTATATACCCCTAAAAATATTTGAACTATACTCCATGTGTTCAATGTTCCATTTTACCCTTGTAGAAAACTTAGTTCCTTGCATTGCCTTGTCTGTACCATCTGCCCATAGGAAAGTCCCAAAAAAAAGGAATCCTCCTAGGGTTTATCAACCGAGAGCAGACATTTATGATTGGGTCTATACAGTGCTTAAACAGGATCTATGGCTTGCAGTAATATCATACTGTACTTTTCTACCCTCACAGAAGTAGGAGAATTTTATGGGTAGTCTCCTGCACATCTTGAACTGGGCCGATAATACCAGGAATGATGGCTCTGTATGATAGGGAGGGATAAATGATGCAAAATCAGTGCACCAACAAAGAGTTCACATTTTTGGATTTACACTTACTGAGTCACACCCACCCCACCCCCGACAGCTTGTTTTTTAATCGATCACCATGTAATATGTTTCATGCTGTGGCGTAACAATAGCCTGAGTAAGTGTGGGCACCGGGGGTCTACGGGGCTATTGATGCACTGCTACCAGCCTGCCTTACCCATCTGCTTGCTGCCGCCGCCGGGACTTGCAGGTCTACTTGTCTGCGGTCCCGGCTCTCTACTTGGCTCCTGCTCATGAGAAAATGCCCACACAAAATGTCCGCCCCCTTACAGCAGACACTTTTTGAGGATGCTAGAGGAGGCGGCTAGTTAATTGATAAAAAAGGTGTTTCACCACAGGTGCTGGCGATCATACATTACCAGGGAAGTCTAGGAACAGAGCATTTTCTCCTTAATGGAGAGGAACAGTATGATGCAGTCTTGCGGCAGCAAGGCTGGAATACGAGAGAACATAGTAACTGAAGAGCAGAGAAGACAGGACAGGTATACAGGATTTAAGCAGGATCATGACACCTAGCCGGTGTCTGTATCCTGCGCATTGAGATGCCTCTGTCAGTCTTCTGACTTCCGACTTAGAAAGCTCTAAGATTCTGATGCCATCGCTCTTTAGGTTATTATATATTTCTGTTGGTTTCAGGATATTGCGCATTAATGTATAATTGCTTTTTTTATACATGCTTTTAATATTGTTTAATACAGTATCTCTATGCTTGCAATCAGCGTTTGTTGTTCAGTCTTATATGCTCTTTTGCTCTGTTTATGTATTATTATTATTATACTTCCATTATTTAGACATTAAGAAAAAATAAAACTACACAAGTGTAACAACCAGTGGTGGATTTTACCTACAGGCTGCAGGACTGCAGCTCCCCAGTAAAATCCGCCACCCAGCTCCCGCTTTTAATGCATTTCAATCCACTTAGGGATCTTAAAGATCCCTAAGTGGATTGAAACATGTTGGCAGTGGGTGGACGTGTTCACCCTTATTTTACTTATTTAATCTTTCTTATCTGATCAATCCAGCCATTCCCAGGTCCTGGAGGACCGCCTTACATGGGTCCTTCTTTAAAGACTTGACTGTTTGCACCACTGGAAGCCAGGAACACCGCTGCAGCGAAGGGAGGCGAGTCTCGTTAAAATTCCTTTGCCGCTGTTCTGGATGATTGAACCAGTGGGAGGAAAAGAAAAGGCTGCTGGGAAAGGTGCACTTGATTTAATTTACACACCACACAGTGTACAGATCATCCTGGCTGTGTCTAATTGAACCTGCAACTAGTGTTTAGTGGGTAATGAGCATGTACACATGTACATGTGTATTTTTTTTGCCAAGGGGGAGGAAGATGGCTAGAACTTTGTGGGCCCCATAGCAAAATCTTTAAAAGTCCCTCTCATATTTCCATTCTCACCACCTAGAGCAGAAATAGAGAATTAGGGAATTTAAAGACAAAAAGGATGTTAGGGTTAGACGGAGAAAGAGAGAGAGGGAGGAGTGAGAAAGAGGGTTAGACGGAGAAAGAGAGAGAGGGAGGAGTGAGAAAGAGAGTTAGAGAGTGTGAAATGGGTGGTTCAGGGAGTGGGGGAGAGGGATCTTCTGCCCAAGAAAAAGGCATCATCATGGACAGACAGTGAGGGAGAGGGGCAGTTTCAGGGATAGAGAGAGACAGTATCAGGGAAGGAGAGAATGAATCTGTGAGCGCTTGCTAAATTATTCGATGGTCAGCAACCATCGAACGATTTTGTCGAAGCACGCAAGGCTGCGAATTGATGTTTATGCAATACATCCATTTGCATGCCCGCATGGGATTGCAGTGTGCAAGAGGGGGCGGGTAGCCATGCGGGTGGCAAGTGAAATTCGCAGCCTTGCGAGTTAACCAGAATAAGGTCCTAAATGTACTAACATTTAAAAATGAATATAAAAAAATCTATTAGTAAATGTGTTTTAAAGTCCATGAAACACAATATTGGCTTAGGTTGGTTTTCATCTATGTATTAATCGATAATAATAAATGAAAATTGACATTTAGTAAATATACTCCCTAATTAATATTTTATTCCATTTGCCCTTAATTGCTTTGACTATAACAGTTACTTTTTAAAGCCTTCTTAAGTAATTAGAACTGATCGTTAGTACTTCACTTAAGATTCCTCTTTATCCAATTAAGGGTGTTATAATCTTGAAAGTCAATTTTTACGATCTATGGTCATCTTGAAGTAGTTGAGGAGTTGATGTTGTTTTTTTCATCATGTTTAAAAAACTAATTACACTATATTGAATATATTTAAGTGTGCATATCCCTTGGTCTGCTGGTATTGGGCATCCACATCCACTGCGGAAGGGAAGTTGTTATCTTTCTTATGTTATTTATTTTACTATATTTACATTTTTTGGGCTATGTAAGAAAGTCCCAATTTCTTACATAGCCCGGTGACCAATACAGTGAGACATACATCCTCAATGAGATGGCCACAAGACGTAATTCACACAGAGTTTACTAAGAAAAAATCTTCTACAAAATGGCCGCCGGCACACGATATCACGGACACATCCACAAGAGCTATAAAGAGAAAATCCCCTGAGCTCTACAGTAACCTGGCACATGCGCGGCCAACGGAGAAGGTCACCGCATATCCAGAACAACTACAAGCCGGGCATGCGCAGTAGCGCTATGAGGATGCCGGAAATGTGGCGGAAGTGCCACAATTCACAGACTTTATTTATTATAAATATTTCTAGTGGTTTAAAGATGTTATAAACACAGCGTTCTTGCCCACTTGAGGCACAGCTCACTATACTAATATATGTTCAATCCCTTGTCTGTGCTTATACCTGTTTAGCCATTTTAATTGATTAAATTAGCAGGAAGTGATGTCACAGATCACTCTGGCATACATACAGGTATAAATACAGGTCTGACTTAATTTGCTCTCCACCCCTTGAAGAAGTCACATCGACGAAACGCGTTGGGTCACCTACCTCCTACTACCTCATAAGTTAAGGATTTTTATATCTAAACCTTTTTTTTATATATCTAAACCGTTCTTATATATAGTTCCTCCAATTTTTAGATATATGTGTCATTTTTTTATCTAATTCCCCCCACTATTATATATTTTTTATATACTTTTATACCTGTACTATTGTCCTTTTAGTATACAATTGATATGTCCATTTATGCATAATTGTCCTTTTGCATCATTGTCTTATCCTTTTATTACAGAAATTTGGGTATATTGCGCTCTACCTGATTTATGTGCGTGGTGCTGCTTATCCTAAGGGTTGTCCAGAACCCCTTACGTATAGTTTTGATTAGATGGATGGATAGCGCACTCTATGGTTTGCTTGTAGTGAGAATCAGTTGGGGAGGAGGGAGGGGGGTGGGAGGAGGAAGGGGGTGAAGGGTGGAAAGTGGGATGGGGAAATATGAGGTGGGGGAAGAGAGGGTAAAGGGGTGGGGGGTAGGAAAGATGTAGGATGGGTCACTGTGGTTTCTAAATAACGGTCAGGATGATGAATGATAAAATAAGGATTTTTATTTGTTTAAGACAACAATAATGGGTGGATGCTCCGCTGGAGCTGGTGTCGACACCAGCTCCAGCGGAGCATCCACCCTTATTTTATCATTCATCATCCTGACCGTTATTTAGAAACCACAGTGACCCATCCTACATCTTTCCTATCCCCCACCCCTTTACCCTCTCTTCCCCCACCTCATATTTCCCCATCCTGCATATCTTTTTATTGTCATCCCAATAAATACTTTTTATATATATCTTTTAAATCCACAATAATTGGTCGCCAATATCTTTTTACATTGTTCTCCATATATATATATATATATATATATATATATATATATATATATATATATATATATATATATATATATTACACACACGAGTATTCGGACCAGCACTCTCCTCAAATATGTAATGAAGCTGCGTGCCTTTGCTGGGGTAAATAGCGGTCTGGGTCTCCCCTCCAGGAATGAAGAAGAGACAGCACGTCACTGCAGCAAATAAAATCTTTATTCCAACCTCAACGGCTCGTTTCGGGGCATCAGCCCCTTTCTCAAGAAGCGGAATACAACAGGAAGCAGATGGACAAAACACTCCCGCACCAGTGCCTTTTTAAGTGTTCAAATTCACGCCATCCCCGCCTCTCAGCGTCTCTGTACATTCAGCTGTTGCGAGTCAACAGACGGAGAATGACGTGACGCGACTCCCACTCGCGTCTCTGTCTCCCCGGCAACCCGACTCACACCCCCAGCCGTCATCGACAAGCGCCGCTCACACCAGCGCTGTCATGACAACCGGACGCTAGCTGAATGTCAGATGGCGACGCTGGAAGATCATACGTATGCATTCATAGAACCAGGCTTCTCATCTACAATCACAGCTAGAGCGGCTCTCACCCGCCCAGCAAGATTGCAAATCGATTAACCCCCCTACAGACAATGCATACGATCTAGACTAAAGGGATACATTTATATAAAAGATATAATAAATGCACTGTATGCATTAATTACACTTATCACCAATGCGTAAACACATAGAATACATGCAAAACACATTCATTTAGTTCACCCAGTACATAAAAATACAAAAAATATGAAAATACAAAAAACAAAAAAGAGAAATAGATGTATATCAGGACTGGACAATATATTTCTAATTAAACAAGGAAGTCAATTTTAAAACCTAATCATCTTACATAAAGCTGCTCCACACAATACGCTCATTAAGACCGTATGGGGCTACAGTATTTAAACGATAGATCCAGTTAGCTTCAAGTCTAAGTAATTTCTTCACTCTATCCCCACCTTGATTTGACTGGGGTATCTGATCTATAACTTGATAGCGTAATGAGGCTAGCGTATGTCCACACTCTTTAAAATGAATAGCTACAGGTTGATCTGCTTTTTTGACACCCAGGGCCGCCTTGATTGACGACCGATGCATGGCCATTCTTTCCTTGAATTTTCTGCTTGTCATGCCTATGTAAAAAAGGCCACAAGGACAAACAATTCTGTAAACAATAAACTGCGATTCACATGTTAACACATGTTTGATGTGATGTATTTTGGATGTGTGTGGATCTTTAAATTCACTGCCGGTGATCATGAAATTGCATGTCACGCACCGGGGACATTTATAGCATCCTGGTTTCTTATACATAGTATTAATATTTACATCACTATCAAATCCAGTGATATCAGTGTGAACTAGAATATCACGTAGGTTCCGACCTCGAGAATAGCAGGTCAGAGACCTCTGACCTGCTATTCTCGAGGTCGGAACCTACGTGATACGGGATAGTGCCTTTATTATATATTTTATATAAATGTATCCCTTTAGTCTAGATTGTATGCATTGTCTGTAGGGGGGTTAATCGATTTGCAATCTTGCTGGGCGGGTGAGAGCCGCTCTAGCTGTGATTGTAGATGAGAAGCCCAGTTCTATGAATGCATACGTATGATCTTCCAGCGTCGCCATCCAGGGGCGGATCCAGGATAAAATGACAGGGGGGGCACCATGATAAAAAAGGGTTTGGGTGGGGGAGGGGCGGTGTTAGTGGTGCCAGTGTACATGCTAAGAGAGCGGCAGGAGACGGTGGGAATGGGATTAAAAATAGGCCCTGGCATTTAAAATACGCAGGCCTACCATGGCGACAAAAGTGAAGGATGAAGTTGTGCGCGCGCCAAAGGCGCGCTCTGCAAAAGGGGGTTTGGACACTCAACAGGGTGCGTGTCAACACCATATACAACTTCTACACATTATGCAACAAAATACTAGTCCCCATTATACTTGCCCCTTACACATGATGCCAAATGGAATGAGCCAAAATTCACATAATGCCACACGGATTGGGAAAAAATTCACATAATGCCACACGGATTGAGCCAAAATTCACATAATGCCACATGGATTGAGCCAAAATTCACATAATGCCACACGGATTGAGACAAAATTCCCATAATGCCACACGGATTGAGACAAAATTCCCATAATGCCACACGGATTGAGCCAAAAGTCCCATAATGACACACGGATTGAGACAAAATTCACATAATGCCACACGGATTGAGCCAAAATTCCCATAATGCCACACGGATTGAGACAAAATTCACATAATGCCACACGGATTGAGACAAAATTCCCATAATGCCACACGGATTGAGCCAAAAGTCCCATAATGCCACACGGATTGAGCCAAAATGCCCATAATGCCACACGGATTGAGCCAAAATTCCCATAATGCCACACGGATTGAGACAAAATTCACATAATGCCACACGGATTGAGCCAAAATTCCCATAATGCCACACGGATTGAGACAAAATTCACATAATGCCACATGGATTGAGACAAAATTCACATAATAACACACGGATTGAGCCAAAATTCACATAATGCCACACGGATTGAGCCAAAATTCACATAATGTCACATGGATTGAGCCAAAATTCCCATAATGCCACACGGATTGAGACAAATTCACATAATGCCACACGGATTGAGACAAAATTCCCATAATGCCACATGGATTGAGCCAAAATTCACATACTGCCACACAGATTGAGCCAAAATTCACATAATGCCACACAGATTAAGCCAAAATTCACAATACGCTTCATAAACAGGGACATTGTCCACCAAAGGCGCGTATTAAACATTTACACTATAATGTCCATTACACGTTAAGTTACACTCCATTATGTCCATTATGTGTTATGCCAAACACCATAATGCCTATTAAAAATTATGCTACATAAGTGCTGCTTCTTTACATGCTCATTGCCAAGGGTTCTATGCTCATTGCCAGAGGTTCCATGCTCGTAGCCATGTGGGATTACATGCTCGTTGCCAAGGGGGAATACATGCTCGTGGTAAATGGGGGACAGCCGCCGCCAGGCAGAAGTGATAGCCACTGACAGTGGCAGAGCCTGGCTGTATTTAGAGCACTGCAGGTCCCGGCTATTGAAAATAATACCCCTTTCACACCAGAAAATGCATTCCCAGGTTGGCCCCTTTTACACTAGCCTAGTCCCTGCATTTAACCGGCTATAAGTTCGGAACCAACTAACCCATTTACATGAGACAAGTATTATATTGAAGAACTTTTGAGTGGGCTTTGAATGATTTTGGTCCAGTGAAACTGGAACGTTTGGTTCCAGAGTAATCTGCCCTCAAAGAACATGAACAGCCATGAAATTACATTTCAAAAATAAAAAAAATTGGTTTACACGCAATATCTCTGGAACTGATTGACCGATTTGGACCAGCCTGGTATCATATTGAAGGCCCAACGATTTGGAATTGAATGAAATCAACCACAAGCTTCTGTGTTGCCAGGGCAGGAACTGGCAGCCATCGGAACCAGGTGGGGGTCGGAATTGACGGGTCCCATATTATCCTATGGGGAAAAAACGTTACAGGTTTGCCAGGCGATATCTCTGGTTCCCGGGGGGCTAGAGACACGGGGCTGGGCTCGTTGGAAAGCCCTGGTCCTCAGCTACAAAATAAATGACAGGGGGGCACGTGCCTGGGTGCGCCCCACCTGAATCCACCACTGTCGCCATCTGACATTCAGCTAGCGTCCGGTTGTCATGACAGCGCTGGTGTGAGCTGCACTTGTCGATGACGGCTGGGGGTGTGAGTCGGGTTGCCGGGGAGACAGAGACGCGAGTGGGAGTCGCGTCACGTCATTCTCCGTATGTTGACTCGCAACAGCTGAATGTACAGAGACGCTGAGAGGCGGGGATGGCGTGAATTTGAACACTTAAAAAGGCACTGGTGCAGGAGTGTTTTGTCCATCTGTTTCCTGTTGTATTCCGCTTCTTGAGAAAGGGGCTGATGCCCCGAAACGAGCCGTTGAGGCTGGAATAAAGATTTTATTTGCTGCAGTGATGTGCTGTCTCTTCTTCATTCCTGGAGGGGAGACCCAGACCGCGATATATATATATATATATATATATATATATAACTTCAATAGATACGCAGCACTCCAGCCTTGAACAAAAGTGCTTTTAATCATCACAGCACAACACAGCAACGTTTCAATACCAAATGTATTTTCCTCAGGCTAGTGAATACCACAAAATACTGACCTTATATTACAACAAACGCGCCTCCTCCTCAGCGTGGACGCCGGGATTCACTGGCACGCACCAGTGACGTCACAGAACATCGTCGTACTCTGGCAATGCAGCGTGTGTAGGTTGTCATGGTGATACCCAGTAGACGCTCCTTAGAGCGGTGCTGGGTTGACAAGTTTAAAGTGCAAATAGTGCAACATACAACATACATTGAAAACAAGTACACAAATAAGCAAATGTAATTAACTACCCGCACATATATATAAATAGACAAGCACGTTACAGTTATGGTCACTTATTGCGGTGCCTCATACATCAAGCTAATTATAACTCCTGTGAGAACTTCACTTACTAATAATGTTAAATAGTTTAATTATCCACATCAGGCAAAGTGTAAGATACCGGCCTCATAAAGGAATATTTGATACAAATTCATGATAAGACTCCCAACCCTGCAGCTTCATTGAGGCCGCGAGGGGCCAATGTATCAAGAAAAAGAATCCATTTGCTCTCTCTTTGTAATAGGCGCAACCCTCTGTTGCCACCCCGAATGGACTCTTCCTCTTGATCTATCATACGGTATTTAATACTCGTTAAACTATGGCCCATCATGGCGAAATGACGGGCAACAGGTTGTGAACTGGACCCTGACAGAAGCGCTGCTTTTATTGCTGAGCGATGTGCGCTCATACGCTCTTTAAATGCGCGTTCTGTCTTTCCAATACAGCTCTTACCACAGGTACATAAAATTTGATACACAAAGAACTTAGAGTTGCAGCTTAAAGTATGTCTTATATTAATGGGTTTACCGGATTGTGGGTGATTAAACACTGCTCCTGGAATCAGGAATTTACATTTTGTACAGGTACAGCGTATACAACTTAAATTTTTTCGTTTGGTGGTATTATCAATATATGCCGGGGTGTATGTTTTTACTAAACTGTCCCTCAAGTTTTTTGACCTCTTATAACACGGTAAAAGTTTAGTATCAGATAATTTCAGCTCTGGATCTGATCTTACTATCTCCCAACGATTTATCATGACCCTGGTGATCTCAGTGCTGGAATTGGTGTAAGTACTAACCCATGGTACGAATTTTTAGTTGGATCTTTCTATCTGTTTGGGTTTTAACAGCATATCTCTATCAAGCTTCATTATCTGGTCTTTGGTCTCAATTAAACAATTTTTGTTATACCCACGTTTGCAGAATTTCTCCACCATTTCTGTCATTTGGACCTCAGCTGTCTCACTATTTGAATTAATTCTTTTTACCCTCATAAATTGCGATCTTGGCAAACTACACATCGTGCTTTTAGGGTGACAGCTGGATGCATACAAAAGGTTGTTCCTGTCTGTCTGTTTTGAATAAAGGCAGGTATTCAATAACCCCTCTTTAATCTCGATTTTGACATCCAAAAAATTTATTGAAGACCTGCTCTTCTCGAAAGAGAATTTTATGGGGCTGGTGCTTTCATTGTGTGATTTGATGACATCCTCCAGCATCACCTCCGGCCCTTGCCAGATTATTATCAAATCGTCTATATAGCGGGAGAAAAAAATTATTCTCTCCGCTATCTCTGGACGACTAAAAAACACTTTGCGCTATATACCAAACATGAATATGTTAGCCAGCGATGGTGACACCGCCGAGCCCATAGAGTACAGGTGGACGGATCCACAAAAATATTAATTCCAGAAAAAAACTTTTTTTAGGAGGCAAAGAAACCGTCCCCCGAGGGATCAAGATTCATCAACAGATTTCTACTCCACTAACAGTGAGGGTGAAGGAGCAAGAGGCGCAGGGGGTCCCAGCTCAACAGGGCTCCCTTTAGGGGCAAGAACCCGAGCACAACTGGCAGGAGGTGGCGTAGCCGTACCAGGCGCGGCGGTCAAGCCAAAAGGCAGAGGCAGAGCAAACAAACCTCCAGCCAAATAGAAAGCCTTGTGGTGAATCTATCATCTTATGAATTAACCGTGCAAGAAGAAGCAGTCCTGAATAAGGGCCTTTCTTTTATCCCCTCCACCATCCACACTAAAGAACAGTGGACTATTGAGAAACAAAAATTACATAGACATCTCAAATTAAAGGAATATTATGCAAAAAACCCGGTTTCCACCATTGTACAAACTCCAGTCCCACCACAATTACAGAAAATCCTTCCCAAGTCTACTTTTGAGCCTCAATCGTTCAACCCATCTGTAAAGACCTATATGAGGATGACACAAAATGAGGTGTTGCCACTCATCAATTTACATAAAAATGCAAGAAACAACTTCAGTAAAACTGAACATGAGATTATCAAAAACCTTGCTGACAATCCTTTGTTGACATTCAGAACAGCCGACAAAGGAGGGGCCCTGGTTATCCAGGACTCCTCGAAGTATCACGAGCAAGTTATGGTACATTTGAAAGATCGACATACATACTGCCAACTGGTGTCAGATCCATCGTCAAAATTCCATAAAGAATTAAAGGATACCCTGAGTCTTGCTGTTGAACAAAAGATCATACCTAAAGATTTGATGGACAAGCTCCTACCTCCCTTCCCGCTGACAGCGACTTTCTATTGTATCCCAAAAATCCACAAGTCGCTTGTGGATCCACCGGGCTGACCCATTGTGTCGGCTAGGGAATCGCTAACACATCGAATAGCAGTGTACATCGACAGTCTGTTACAGCCCTGTATAAGGGTTCATCCCAATTACCTACTGGACACCACAGCATTACTGAACAGACTAAAATAATTACCTAAGTTGGAAGGGGAAATTTGGCTGTTCACTATTGACGTTAACTGCCTTTACACAGCCATCCCCCACAAAGAAGGTCTAGAATCTGTTAAATTGTTCCTCAGTGAGCATGCTCTCTATACAGGGCCTGATGTGTCTTTTCTGATGACGTTACTCCAGTTTACCCTTGAAAAAAATTTTTTCTTATACATGGATATGTTTTTCCTGCAAAAGGTGGGGTGCTCTATGGGCTCGGCGGTGTCACCATCGCTGGCTAACATATTCATGTTTGGTATAGAGCGCAAAGTGTTTTTTAGTCGTCCAGAGATAGCGGAGAGAATAATTTTTTTCTCCCGCTATATAGACGATTTGATAATAATCTGGCAAGGGCCGGAGGTGATGCTGGAGGATGTCATCAAATCACACAATGAAAGCACCAGCCCCATAAAATTCTCTTTCGAGAAGAGCAGGTCTTCAATAAATTTTTTGGATGTCAGAATCGAGATTAAAGAGGTTATTGAATACCTGCCTTTATTCAAAACAGACAGACAGGAACAACCTTTTGTATGCATCCAGCTGTCACCCTAAAAGCACGATGTGTAGTTTGCCAAGATCGCAACTTATGAGGGTAAAAAGAATTAATTCAAATAGTGAGACAGCTGAGGTCCAAATGACAGAAATGGTGGAGAAATTCTGCAAACGTGGGTATAACAAAAATCGTTTAAATGAGACCAAAGACCAGATAATGAAGCTTGATAAAGATATGCTGTTAACACCCAAACAGATAGAAAGATCCAACCAAAAATTCGTACCATGGGTTAGTACTTACACCAATTCCAGCACTGAGATCACCAGGGTCATGAAAAATCGTTGGGAGATAGTAAGATCAGATCCAGAGCTGAAATTATCTGATACTAAACTTTTACCGTGTTATAAGAGGTCAAAAAACTTGAGGGACAGTTTAGTAAAAACATACACCCCGGCAGATATTGATAATACCACCAAACGAAATATTTTAGGTTGTATACGCTGTACCTGTACAACATGTAAATTCCTGATTCCAGGAGCAGTGTTTAATCACCCACAATCCGGTAAACCCATTAATATAAGACATACTTTAAGCTGCAACTCTAAGTTCTTTGTGTATCAAATTTTATGTCCCTGTGGTAAAAGCTATATTGGAAAGACAGAACGCGCATTTAAAGAGCGTATGAGCGCACATCGCTCAGCAATAAAAGCAGCGCTTCTGTCAGGGTCCAGTTCACAACCTGTTGCCCGTCATTTCGCCATGATGGGCCATAGTTTAACGAGTATTAAATACCGTATGATAGATCAAGAGGAAGAGTCCATTCGGGGTGGCAACAGAGGGTTGCGCCTATTACAAAGAGAGAGCAAATGGATTCTTTTTCTTGATACATTGGCCCCTCGCGGCCTCAATGAAGCTGCAGGGTTGGGAGTCTTATCATGAATTTGTATCAAATATTCCTTTATGAGGCCGGTATCTTACACTTTGCCTGATGTAAATAATTAAACTATTTAACATTATTAGTAAGTGAAGTTCTCACAGGAGTTATAATTAGCTTGATGTATGAGGCACCGCAATAAGTGACCATAACTGTAACGTGCTTGTCTATTTTATATATGTGCGGGTAGTTAATTACATTTGCTTATTTGTGCACTTGTTTTCAATGTATGTTGTATGATGCACTATTTGCACTTTAAACTTGTCAACCCAGCACCGCTCTAAGGAGCGTCTACTGGGTATCACCATGACAACCTACACACGCTGCATTGCCAGAGTACGGCGATGTTCTGTGACGTCACTGGTGCGTGCCAGTGAATCCCGGCGTCCACGCTGAGGAGGAGGCGCGTTTGTTGTAATATAAGGTCAGTATTTTGTGGTATTCACTAGCCTGAGGAAAATACATTTGGTATTGAAACGTTGCTGTGTTGTGCTGTGACGATTAAAAGCACTTTTGTTCAAGGCTGGAGTGCTGCGTATCTATTGAAGTTATTTAGCGGAGTCCCAGCTGCAAGCAGGCACCCGCCGAGGAGTGATTTAAGTGGAGCTGCCGGACCCCCCCCCTCCGTATATATATATATATATATATATATCTAGAAAAAGGCAGAGAGAAGGCGCCTCATGGTGCAGTATCACAAATACAATTTATTGTTCAACAATAAAATCCGAGGTACAGACATGAAGACTCGTACCATAATAAAAAGCACTGTGGGCTGGGTACCACAAGATTTAAAACAATAGCCAGGGGCTAAGCTGCTCACACTTTGCGCAGAAACTGGAGTCCACAGGAACACGCCGCCGTGCTGGCATGCAGGGAAGCGTCCAGGGATGACCAGGATCCAACGTCAGGAGTGAGGTGGGAGGGAGCGTAGTAGGCCACGTGGCCTACTACGCTCCCTCCCACCTCACTCCTGACGTTGGATCCTGGTCATCCCTGGACGCTTCCCTGCATGCCAGCACGGCGGCGTGTTCCTGTGGACTCCAGTTTCTGCGCAAAGTGTGAGCAGCTTAGCCCCTGGCTATTGTTTTAAATCTTGTGGTACCCAGCCCACAGTGCTTTTTATTATGGTACGAGTCTTCATGTCTGTACCTCGGATTTTATTGTTGAACAATAAATTGTATTTGTGATACTGCACCATGAGGCGCCTTCTCTCTGCCTTTTTCTAGATACATTTTCCTCTGTGGATTCCAGAGACCTTCACTTCACTGAGAGAAGCAGCTGCGGGTCTTATATGGACTTTGGTGCTTATTAACCCTATGTGGTCATACTAGGGGAAATCTTACTGTTGAATTTGTCTGATTGACACTTGGCGCAGAGGTTCATGCTCTTTTCCATATATATATATATATATATATATATATATATATATATATATATATATATATATATATATATATATGTAGAGTTACAACAAATATAGCATTATTTACCAGAAAATTTCAATCTACAGAGAATTACATAGACAGAGAGTGGACAAACAGTATAAATGCATATTATAGTAAAATGCCGACTTACTAACTATAATGCTTTGTCTATGTAGAAAGTTAATTAAGATGTTGTGCATATACTGTACTATAACATGGGAGTCATTTATATTCATAAACAAGGACTAATTTATACAACCAATTTGTGGACTGGTGTTGTCACTAGAGTATATGCCTCAACCTCTTGGTTATCGAAATTCCAAACAAAGTTTGCTCAAAAGGTAAGAGCACCAATGAGTTTGAGGAACTACAACCGGTTGTCTGGTTGTAGTGTAGTGGTACTCCAGACGATTGTCATTCAGGATGCTTTCACAATCATGGCACATGTTAAGAAGAATGAAAAATTATACTTGTACTCCGAGGCTTTTACATAGGACCAAATATATTGAAGTAACTCAAACCCAAAATAATTATAGGTTTAATATTTATTTATTTAGGGTTAGGTTAGGGTACATTTTGGGCCACGGTGGGAATCGAACCCATGATCTCAGTGCTGTGAGGCAGTAATGCTAACCATTACACCATCCATTTATAGAGTTATTGTAGATACAATATAGATAGATTTTTTGATTATTGCTATTGCATGCAGATTTGCTAATAACATACTGTACATAATTTTATACAAAAAATGAAGTCCTATGTAATGTTGCATGGGATTGCTGTAAATACCACTTCTTCTCTGTAATGGTATATGAGATGGGGACCACCACCCTGACTTGTAGCATGACCTGAGATGTGTTATTTAGTTTCATATTGGCATACTTTGACCACACTTTAGTCTTGGGTATTTTAAATGCACACCGTAATTTGCATGGAAACCCCACATGTTCTGACATAGAAAATATGCATTCATCCAGATGAAAGCATAAGGGCAGTCAGCATTACCACTGAAGATCTGCCACTTCTGAGATTTTGAACAAGGATCTGAGCATTGGTTTCATACCTTTGCAGTAAGTGAAAAAATGCTGTCTACAGAGCCACTAGGGGTCACATATGGCAGGATATGGTTGGCAAACAGGGCCGGCACCACCACTAGGCAGCTTTAGGCATCTGCCTGGGGCGCCAGCCACTGGAGGGCAGCATGAGGGAGCAGTATGGATGGAGGTGAGCAATTCACCCCCCTGTGGAGCCACTCGGTGGCCACCGCTGCATCTACCTCCCCCCAGAGTGACAACGGTGGGAAGGAGCAGGAAGGAGGTGAGCAACTCCCCCTCCCCCCCTGCAACTCTCCCCCCTGTGGAGCCTCTCGGCCACCGCATCTCCCCCCTTCCTGGAGTGACAAGGCGGGAGAGAGCAGGGAGCAGAATTGAGGTGAGCAACCCACCCATGGAGCCACTTGGCCACATCTCCTCCCCTGGAGTGACACGGTGCCGCGCGCCACTTCACCCGCCCCCCGTGTAGCATAGATGTGTGGCGACCCATGGGAATGCCCAGCATTTCATGGACATTCCCATGAATACAATGGGTGTTCCCATTGGAAATCGTCCCGTGATGTGGGAGCCGGGGGTGGGCAGCTGACATCGCCCACTTCCTGCCGAATGTCCACACATATCTAAGGTAACCTGAGAGTAACCTTAGATGTGTGTGGGCCTTCCACATCATTTGATGGCCGCCGACCATCAAATGATGTGAATGTTCACCCACAGCCTGCGAATGGATGTTTATGTTAAAAATCATCCATTTGCAGCCCATGTGAGGGGGCAGGTGTACCATCATTCGGTCGGTTGCGGCATCTGATGGAATAACCCCTGTTATGTGTGAAATGATGTGCTTTTAATTTATCATGACTTATTTTGAATATACTACACAAAAAATGTTTAGGAAGACAGTCTAAAGATTCTAAAGATTGACACCAAAATGTTAACAGATAAAAGGTCAAAATGTCGACAGGGACAAAAGATCAACATACTGTATGAAAAGGTTATTCGAGTTTTCCACTTATTGGGGGTGTCAATGTTGACACCTCAGCACATGGACCCCCAATTACTGTAGTGTCTACCATCACATCAAGGGCATAATTATCATAGGTGCAGGCAGTGCAGCTGCTAAGAAGCTTGGCACACTTTACCATCCATGGAGACTCTGAATGAGAATGTTAAAGCATGAAAAAACTAAAAATTGTGAAAAACTAATGTCGATCATTTTATGTATCCCCATTTTGTCACTGTTGACCTTTTTGACTGTAGACCTTTTATCATTGTCGGCCTTGTTGAGCTTTTTGATGGCTGACCCTTTGGAATCATTTGTTTTTCACGGTCGACATTTTATGTGAGTCATCTGGATCACCTTTTGAATATGTTGTATTTATTTATTCAGTAGTTAAGGTAGAAGTGAAATATCCCAAACTGATTTTTTGGGGGATGACATTTGTATTACCATTAGGGACTCTGCAACGAAGTCAGTAAAATCTATGAAGCCAGAAAATATACTGTAGTGTACTGAACCACGTTTTAGCCAATGAATGTATAAATTACTCAACTGTGGCTCTGCCATTGCTGCAGTTTCTCCACCTATTCTCCAATTTTGTTTTAGTGATATATATGCCATAGTTAACCTTTGTTATATATTTTCTATATTTGTCTTGATTGTTGATGTTTTTGACCGATTTGTTATTATCATGTTGCCCCCATTTTAAAGTTTATTTACTACAGTATATTGAATATGGAACATCACTTCTGTTCAAGTTAACTGATAAATACAGTGTTACTGCAACTGTACAAAGTTCCCGTAACTTTATGTGAAGAATGAAACCAATAATACACACTTGCATTACATATTGTCACTTACAGATGTACAGTATTTATACATGATTTGCTGAACTTGATAATCATTACTGTTTCTATAGTTATATTTCCAGGAGAAAATATAAATAATTGACAGTACCACATTTTCTGTATTTATTTCTACAGAAGACTTTGCTACCCACAATATAAAATGGAATAATACAGATATCTTGATATTTGCAGTACTCCACAGGAAATAATTCACTAAAGGTGAATCACTGATGTCTCACTTTTGTAACACAGCATGGAACCAATGTTTATAGAATAAACATACAGCTTCTGTAATCAGATCAAATGGAAATTCATTGGCAGCTGTGCCAATGTCACATGAGAAAAATAAAGATGCCAACTATGATAACTGGACATAGCTCTGTGAGGTATGTGTAACAACTTAAAGATATTGTATCTGTTGCAGGGATGAAACAAGTTACAAAATGATAATGGCACAGAGCCACAGGTACATTAAAAGTGAGAAAAATACAATAACTGCAGTAAAATACATTTTATCCAAGAGGATAAAAAATTTAAGTGACAACTAAACTCAGTATTGAACTGCAGCATGAAGGGTGCACTGGGAAGATACAATTGTAAGGACCCATGCTTAGGGGTGTGGCCATATACGCGTGGTTACAATTAGAGTTGGGAATTTGATAAATATATACTGTATAGTAAATACAAGTAGTTCATGCATGATAATGTACCAAATTAATAACAGCAATGCATTGTAAATAATACTCCATTGTCCTTTGCAGTATAATGTAACATGTGTATCATATGTCACAGTCTGGAACCCGATCCCGAGATGAGGGGATGGGGCTTCTGGCAGTGGGACCAAACAAGGTTTTCCCCTGTACTCCTGTGGGCCAGTCCAACCCACACTAAAGTATAAATCTATTAAAGAATGCATTTTAGTATAAGAACCCCCCACCACCACCACCACCACAACCATCCACAGTCAGTATATAGTGAAGTTTCTATGTTGTAAACCTTACAATCCTTTACGGACAACTTTTTAAATCAGTTAAGATCCACTGGTCGGCAGGTTCTGAATTTTGATTTGGTTATCAATCATCCCCATGTTTTGGTTTCAGGAAAACCACTTTCAGGTGTTTTGGTTGTGGATCTCAATTTCTTAATACTTAAAAAAAGAGTTAAAATTATTTTGACCTGTTTTTTTTTTCAACCATAATATTAACATAATCAACATGAAACTGGAGGGAGGTACAGTAGGTTCAGGGGAAATGTTAGAAAGAATTACTTCACAGAAAGGGTAGTGGATAAGTGGAATAGCCTCCCTTCAGATGTGGTAGAGGCTAAGACAGTAAAACTATTTAAACATGCTTGGGATAGGCATATAAATATACTTACAAAGAAATAAGGATTAAAAAGGGTTGAGATTACCTGAAGGGTAAAAAAGGGGCAGACTAGATGGGCCAAATGGTTCTTATCTGCCATCAAATTCCATGTTTCTATGTCTATGTTTCTACATAATGAACAATCACTTCCAGTGTCAATTGGCACCAAAAATATGAGATTGAGACTTAAATGTATTTGAAAAAAATAGATTTGTTTTTTTTTTTAAATCCAAAATAAGAACTAGGTGGTACAACTCCCAGTGGTAGGATTTTCCAACCACATAGTTAATGCTGACTTACCTCAAATAATTCTAAGCGGTTCTTGAAATAAAAAGGGTTCACAACTGCACTGTTAACTTAAATCTATATCTACAATGTGAATGATCATACTTTATAAGTTAGATGACAACACAACATAAGCTATATAGGGGGACAGTTGTCAAAGAAGATCCCTGTATACTGTAGCTAATAAAATTATATTTTGAAGGGGGATCCCTCACTTATTCTAATTGACTTAGTGTATCCTTTATAAGAAATATATATTTATTTTTTATTTTGGACTTTTCCCAAGATGGGTAGGTACTGTATACAGCAGTTGTTCTTTAAATGCCAAAAGCACCTGCAGAACAGTACTCTACAATATAAAACATTTTATGCTTTTTGAGACTTAAATCATCCTAGATTTGAAGTCGGTTACTCAATTACTCAATATTCTTCAACACGGTTCTTCAATACTCCAACAGGTCATGAAATGTTATATAACAGCAAGTAAACCCTAAAAGAATTCTACAAAGCAAAATCTTTTCTGTCCCAATGATATGTCAGCAACACTAGAAGATCTTAGAAAAGTGTGACTATATCTTGCAAACACCATAGAGATATATCCTCAATTACCCTTCTGTCCAGATACACCGTATACTTTAAATGGCGTATCAAGAGATAAGCCATGTCACAAGTTACAAAATAGAGTTCTATAGAGAAAAAAACTTGTTACACCTTATCACTTGTATTATTTCATGTTGCTCTAAGCTGTGTCTATTATATCTGGCCAGAAGGACAGTTAAGTGAGGACACATCTGTAGTTATAAAAGTGACATGTTCTTTTATTGAAAAAGCATTATGTAAAAAATTAGAAGAAACATTACGATGCATCTCAATTTGTTATTCAAATTAAATTGTGCTTGTTACTGTCATATTGGAACTGTTCATTTAATGATGAATAACTCATCTTTATGCAAAACAATTCCATTGTTAATCAGTTGTAATATACATCACAATTCAAGCCACTAGTTGAGATACACATTCTATTAATTTTTATTAAAGATTTCAATAAATCAGTATGAAAAAATAAATACTTGCCCCAAAAGTGCATATTTTCTATAGCATAGTGCTCAAAAAGGAAAAACAAACACATACTGTACTGTACTATATATATAACCAAAATCTGAAGAAAAGTTAGGACAAATCACACAGTGTGTATACAACTTGCGATGCTGATATGCACCCCTGTGGGATTGCCATTGCAAGAAAATATGGTACTTGTTTCCTAGAAGGGCGCGAATTTACATAGAAATGCATGGTAAAATGTAAATCGCGTCGGTCGCATCGCATGCGGCCAAAAAATTGCATGCGATGCGACCGACGCGATTACCAGTTTTACATAGGGAACAATGTTAAATGGCCCAATTGACCCGATTTTACATAGGGAACAATGTTAAATGGCCCACAGACCCCAAATAGCCACCCTGAAGTGTGAAATGGCCCCCCCAATTGTTAACGCCACCCCACGATCAACGTAAACCCGAAGCGTGGCGAGCGCAGCGAGCCCGTGAGGGGCGGCGGTACGCGTCCTCCGACCTTTTCATACCCCCACTATCCACGTCGGCGTGGAGTTGAGAATAGAAAGTGTGGCAAGCGCAGCGAGCCACCGAGCCCAAAGCGTGGCAAGCGCAGCGAGCCCCGCGAGGGGACGCGGAATACGAGCCCAAAGCGTGGCGAGGGGACGCGGAATACATGTTAAGTAATCAGTGTCCCCTCGCGGGGCTCGCTTCGGGAGCGTGTTCCGCGTCCGCTCGCCACGCTTCGGGCTCAGTGGCTCGCCACACTTTCTATTCTCAACTCCACGCTGACGTGGATAGTGGGGGTATGAAAAGGTCGGAGGATGCGTACCGCCGCCCCTCGCGGGCTCGCTGCGCTCGGCACGCTTCGGGTTGATGTTGATCGTGGGGTGGCATTAACAATTGGGGGGGCCATTTCACACTTCAGGGTAGGTATTTGGCGTCTGTGGGCCATTTAACATTGTTCCCTATGTGAAATCGTGTCATTTGGGCCATTTAACATTGTTCCCTATGTAAAATCGCGGTAATCGCGTTGGTCGCATCGCATGCGATTTTTTGGCCGCATGCGATGCGACCGATGCAATTTTTTCCTTGCGATGCCTAAGATCAAAATCGTGGGCGCCCTTCTAGGAAACAGGTACCGAAAATATAGCTTGTGCAGGCAGTATAGTCAAAATAGGCCACAGTCACAGTCTTAAATAAATATAGTCAAAGTCTTAACTAAATATAGTGAATATTGTATGGTTCTTGGATACAGGAAGTACAAGGAAAATTACACAGTCAAAATCATACATAGACAAAATCTCACTGTGTTTATATACCTTAATTTAAAGAGGGATACAAAGTCGTGGTGGAGCTGATATGGAGAAATGTGTCCAATGTCCATATACTTCATATATATATATATATATATATATATATATATATATATATATATATATATATATATATATATACTAGGTGATTCATCGCGCCCTACGGGCGCTCTTCACACCGTCGTAAGGGGCTGCGCCCCCTTAATTTGTGAACATTTGTATATGAGAAAGATGGTTAGAATTGTATGAAAGATGGCCTGTATTGCAACTTGAGTTATAGGTGAAATGTGTTAAATAGAGAGCATATGATGTGGAAGGGGGTGTGTATTGTTTTGTTTAATTAAAAAGCGGTTACAGAGTAAGATGTACATTGATAGTGTGGATGGTACAGTGACATTTGTGGGTGTGGGGGGGGGGGCTGTGTGTGCATGTTGTTTAGGTGTGTGTGTGTGTGTGTGCAATAGTATAGTAGGGTGTTTTTTGAGTCAGCGGCTCCCCACTGGCGGAGGTCACGACACAGGAAAACAGGAGGCTGGGTAGTGATAGGGGTGTGTGGGCATAAGGGGGACTAAAGAGGAGGGTGGGAGATACTGTGCAGCTTCTGCCAGTGGGTGAGGTTCCAGTGTGGCAGTACAGGAGTACAGGATGGTGGCCCTGAGTCAGTGTCTCCTCCTACTGGGTGGGAGTTAGGGTACATGAGAGCAGGAGGCTAGGCTATGAGGCATGATAGGGGCATGTGGGCAAAACAGCGTCAGCGACTCCCCAGTGGTGGAAGTTACGGTTCAGGAGAGCAGGAAGCTGGGTAGTGATAGGGGTGTGTGAGTATACGGGGGACTAAAGAGGGGCTTAGGGGTGCCGTGAATTGTGGGAGGGGCGTGGGGGGTTTCGTGAATCAAGGGAGGGAGGGGGCGCAGGTGTCCGCGGATCGCGGGAGAGGGCGGGGGTCCGCAAAGCGTGGGAGGGGGTGTGAATTGCGGGAGGGGGGGGTTGCGAATTGCGGGAGGGGAGTGTGTGCGGGGGGTGACGTGAATCGTGGGAGGGGGCGTGAATCGTGGGGGGGGTGCGCGGGGGGTCCGTGAATTGCGGGAGGGGGGGGCACGGGGCGCGATAAATCACCTAGTTGGTTATATATTCTTGTAGAAGGATGGTAGGATGTTGCTGTCATTCAGAATGCATTTACATAAACAGTAATAGTAGCAGTAAAAGATCTGACTTAAAACACCTACAGTAAAACAGAACAGGTGTTATATATTATACAAAGAATTGGTTGATGATGTGTAGGTTGACGTGCACATAATTGTCACTGTAAAAAAATTGCTACAAGAAAAAATCAACACAGAAAGGTCAACACATGTAAATGTTGACATAAGTGTGGCACTTCATTGGTGTCCATGTCGACACATGAGAATGAATAGGAAAACATTCAAAAAAGAAAAATAAATCTTCAAAAACTCATGTCAACCTTTTTCATTGTCGACCATAGCCGTGTCAGTGTTTTGCATGTGCCATTTAATCCTGGGGTTGCCGTGAATCGCGAGCGGGGGAGGGGGGGAGGAGGTGAGGTGTGTCCGCGAATCACGGGAGGAGGGGTCGTGGGTGGATGCCGTGAATTGCGGGAGGGGGGGTCGCGGGGGGTGTGGGTGCCGCGAATCGTGGGAGGGGAGGACGCGGGGGGTTGCAGTGAATCGTGGGAGGGTGGGTCGCAGGGGCGGGGGGTTGCCGCAATGACAGGGGGGGGAATCGCGGTAGGGGGGGTCGCGGGGGTGGGGGGTACCGCGAGGAAGGGGGGGCCTAGGGGGTTGGCACAAATCGTGGGAGGGGGGGTCGCGGGGTGCCACGAATCGCAGGAGGGGGTGTGTCACGGGGTGGGGCCGCAAATCGCTGGAGTCGCCGCGAATTGGGGGGTGTGCTGTGAATCGCGGGAGGGGGGTCGCTGGGGGGTGCCGCGAATCGCCACAAGAAAAAATCAACACAGAAAGGTCAAAACATGTAAATGTTGACATAAGTGTGGCACTTCATTGGTGTCCATGTCGACATATGAAAATGAATATGGAAACATTGAAAAAGTGAAAAATAAATCTTCAAAAACTCATGTCAACCTTTTTCATTGTCGACCATAGCCATGTCAGTGTTTTGCATGTGCCATTTAATCGTGGGGTTGCCGTGAATGGGGGTGGGGGGGGGAGGGACACATTAGTCTGTTTCTGGACTTTCGTCTTAATTTATGGATTACCATCACCTGTGCTTAAACACCTTTCTTATCAATTACCCTGTTTAAAACAGGTGATGACAATCATAAATTAAGATGGAAGTCCACAAACAGAGCATTCTGTCCCTCCTGGAGAGGGTCATGTTGGGAGGTATGGAGGTGTGGGGCGCTCACCTGGTGTGTCTGGTGAGTAGCTGTGTCTTTGCTGTGTAACATGGAGAGGCAGACCCTGGCAGTCTGGCACTGTGGGCTCACTGGGCTGGTTCTCTGTCGTGTGAGTCAGTCATGTGAGTCAGAGGCTCCACCCAGCGTTACAGCTTCAGGCACACTTTGAGTGACAGATGTAGCCAAATATATAAGATATATATATATATATATATATATATATATATATATATATATATATATATATATAAATATATTTATATATACCCTATTTTAATGTGTGTATAGGACAGACACCACTGATAAATCCTCAGATCATCTGTGAGACTTGAGGACCAGCACTCCCATAATAAATGCAGAAGATTTAATCAACAACATATTCAGTGGTAATAAAAACCATCGAAAATGAACACCGGGCAGCAGCTGAAGACAGCAGAACCATCATTTCACTGGTCATAACCCACAGAGCAAGAGCAAGAAGAAATAGTGGTATTTAATCTCTCAGTATAAACTCAAGCAGTCTGAACTATCAGTATTGAATAAGGGGTTAACTTTTTTCCAAACCTATAAACAAAGACCATTGTGAGGTTGAACTTTATAAGTTCCAAAGACAACTGAAGTTAGAAGACCACTTTGCTAAACACAGATCCACTTCACAAGTTATAGAGAAGTGTCCTTTTAAAATGCAATCAACTTTTGATCCCCCTAGCAAACCTTTATGAGGTTGGTATGTAAATGTCCCGATCAGGGTATTGAAGCAAGCTCCCTTACCGGCTAAGTGTCTGCGCTGGCTCAGCTTGCGGTTCAAGTCCCGATACAGGCCCTTATTCTGATCTGTGCGGATATTCCCGCATTCTTACGGAGCGGTCCGCACGCCACGGTGTTTTGCCGCATGCGGCCATCGTCCGTAGAAACGCCCACGTGTCCTCCGCATTCGGACGGACTCACTCTTTAAGAACAGGGCGTGTTTACGGACGACATACAAACCATGCGTGTGCGGGAGAAACACTCCGATTCGGCACGGTATTACAGAGTATTACAGAGTATGCTCGGAAATACCGCATCCGAACGGGAGCCAAGCGGTGCTACCGCACGTAAGCGGAGGATTTACGCCAAACAACCCACTATGAAGTATCTTCTGCAAGACATCACATGACCCACTTATTCAATTACCTATCCTCATAAAAAACTGCTTATTTGGAATTGGAATCAATTAGATTCCAATATATCCTTACAAGCATGCCTAACACATGCATAGCACACATTAACCCTTACAGCAATTGAAGTGCAATGGTTTCAATTAAAGCACTGACAAGCGTCCTATTAGTGAGTAATGAGTAAAGGAGTAGATTGTTATTGGGTTCAGGTGTTAATGGTTGTAGTCATTAGGCGTACGTTCGCCTACCGCATGAACGAGTGGTGTCCGCAAAGCAATAGTACACTTGTGGACACCGCACATTTCAGCCCTTTTTGCTCGCGTGCATTCGGAGTGGTTTCCGAATGTACGCCCCCCAACATAAGTGTACTCCCCCGTGTCCGCCCATGTTTCCGCCCCGTTTTGCCCACTTTGAAACTACGCCCATGTGTCATTCCGCATGACGCCCATAATACGCCCCTATTTCCCGACTGATTGCGGTGACCAGTTTTGGACGGGCTTTGTCCGAACTGGTACCGAGTCAAGGCGTGGCACATGCGCGTAGCGTTCTCCACGCATGCGCAGACGCCGTAAAGACGCGATCCGTAAGAACGCGGTAAAGTCCGCATCAATCAGAATAAGGGCCACAGCCGGCTTCCTGGGTGCTGTGCGCCTTCCTCTCAGTCATCCTCCAGTCCTCTCAGCGCTGCCGAGTCTGTCCAGTGTCCAGTGCTCAGCAATCTCCCTGTCTGCTGCCATTGCCTCCGGCCACAAGCATGACAACTACAAACACTCTTTCCCGCCATAGCCTGACATGGGGGCTGCCATATTTTCCCAGTCACATGTCTTTCTTGTCCAATCCTGTCTGGAGTGATCTCCCTGTCATACCTGCCCAGCTAATCCTGGCCAAGCAGTGGGTATAAGTATGCTGGGAGCGCTCACTCCAATGCTAGTGCTTCAGTTGTCATTTGTCTATGCAAGTGTTACCTGCTGGTGCATGTCTCTCCTCTGCTGCAGTGTGTTATCCAGGTTTATCATCTCCTGTGAATATCCAGGTTTACCATCTCCTGTGATCAAGTCTCCACTGTCCAGACTCACCTCAGCAGATACAAGCCTAGCTCCAGGATTCTGATCCTGTCCGATGTTCCACCATCTATCCTGTCCGATGTTCCACCATCGATCCTAAAGTCTGCTATTCCGGATCCTACAGTATTGCCTCCAGTCCGATATTCCGGATAACTCATTCCATACTCCATTTTGCATCCGATGTTCCACCATCGATCCATCATTTCATCAAGGCTGTAAAGTATTGCTTATCTACAGTGACTGTATTCATTATATACCATCCTGCTTACTTTATTGCCTGTCCTCATTACAACCTTCTGTTCAATAAATCTGGTTGTATTTTAACATTGACTGTTTACTGCCTCTGGGTGCACTGTCGTGCAAAGTACATGCACAAGGGTCTCCTACAGCCTGCCCGGTTTAAGTATCAGTCAGACCCCTGGTGTGACAGTAAAGATGCAATACCAGAGCTTAAGAAATTGCTTATTCATAGACCTAAACTGACATGTGAGGAATTGATGGCATTGTGTTCTCTTCAGGAGAATAAGGAGATCATTGTCTGTCCTGCCTATAAAGTTGCGGGGGTGGGGTGTTAAATCGCAAAGATTACATCAAGGAAGTGATGCATCTACTGTCTGAACCTAGTTGCTATAAAAGGGTACTCTCTGACCTACAATTAAATACAAAAAAGATATTGACTCCATAATTTAATTAGTATTAATTAATGGATAGATAGATGATGATGCTATTGCAGGTTTTCTTAATCAACAATATTTGAGGATACCACTCATTTATGTATTACAAAAGATATATAAGTCTCTGTCCTCTCCACCTGGGAGACTGATAATTTCCTCAATTGGCTCATTGTGCCAACCGGTCTTCCAGTCGGTTGTACAAAATTCCCCCTACTTGAAAATAGATACCACACTCTTTACTTAATAAATTATCAGAATTTGGAAGGCCGCCCACTGAGTGTCTGCTGGTGATGATGGATGTCACCAGACTATTTATGAATATAGACTATCAGGAGCAGTGGCGGATTGGCCATTGAAACTACCGGGAAGAATCCCGGGAGGCCGCGCACCCAGGAGGCCACTGGAGTCTCCATATATTTAAATAAAAAAAAAAAAATTTAATTTAACTCGCTGGACTCGTCTCAGTCTCTGTCCGCATAGTGACAGAGACCCTGCGCCCATCCAAAGATGGCCACCGCCTGACTGAGGACAGATGCTAGAGGTGCTCCTGCACCTCTAGCGTATGACAGGGGAGCGCAGGGCACGCAGCGCTACCCGGAAGTGCGCACCAGCCTGTGCAATGAGCAGGTGTCACCCCCTTGCAGTGGAGCCGCGTAACTATGTACCTGCAGAGCGGACGGAGGCTTGAAGCAGGCCAGCACTGGCGGAGTCAGAGAGAGCTGCTGCAGGGATAGGCCGGCGCTCTGCAGTGGCTGACGGCTGCTTCATCCTGCGCCCACACATGCCGGCACCCTGCGCCCACACATGCCAGCACCATGATCTGAAGGGGCCCTTCCTTCTCCTCACTGCTCCATTCCAGGCAGCTTTGCCCTCCTGTCTCTCTTCCCTCCCTACAGTAAGTGAAGACACAGCACCCAATCTTCAGCTCCTTTCCTCTCTCCCTTCCCCTCAACTGCCCTCCTCCCCTCGTAGCAGAAGCCCAGCAGGCATAGACATGATAATGTGTGTTTGGGGTTGGGGGGAAGGGGTGGGTGTAACATATTAATGTCGCAGTGGTAGAGTAATGTAGTGTGGGCGCATGTTAGCACCAGTAGTGTAATGTATGTAGGCAGTGGGGTGCAGGGTACCAGCAGTGTAGAGTGTGGGAAGGTTTACTGCAGAGTAGCAGCAATAGTGTATGTGCATCGAGGGGGGTGCAGGGTAGCAGCGGTAGTATGTGTGTGGGGAGACAGGGGTGTAGGGTAGTGGCAGTAGTATAGTGTGTGCGGGGAGTGGGGTGCAGGGTAGCGTCATTAGTGTTGTGTGTGCAGGGACAGGGGTGTAGTATAGGGTACAAGGTGTAGGGTAGCAGCGGTAGTGTAGTATGTGCAGGGAGGGGGGTGTAGAGTAGTGGCGATTAGTATAGTATGTGCAGGGTAGCAGCAGTAGTATGTGTGTGGGGAGGGGGAGCGGGGTAGTGGCGGTAATATAGTGTGTTTAGACAGTGGGGTGCAGGGTAGTGGCGGTAGTGTGTGGGGAGGGGGTGCAGGGTATCAGTGATAGTATAGTATTTGCGGGGAGTGGGGTGCAGGGTAGCGGCAGTAGTGTGTGCAGGGAGAGGGTGCAGGTTAGCGGCGGTAGTGTAGTATGTGCGGGTGCAAAGTTTTTATTTTTAAAATGTCTATGGGGCATGGGGGCCAAACTGTTCTCAAACTGTGGGTCCTGACCCCAAAGCGGGTCTCAATCTCCTCAGCATGGGATCGCGACTCCATGTTGCTGACTATCAGGCTGATGACTTTTTCTAATCTCAGTCAGCGATTCAAGGAGTTTGAAAACTCTGTTGAATTGTCTGTTACTTCAGGCTCCTCCCATTATTTAGTGTCTCCACAATACTGCCATGCATGTATTTTCTGCTGCCTACACATTTGATGTGATGACCTTCTGCAGTAACTTGCTGGGGTCCTGTAATTATTTTTATTGTCTGATAGGGTCCCAGAGAAAAATTGTTTGAGGACCCCATATCTAGAAGCATCCCTGCTTGTTTTACCCAAATGTCATGGAGCAGTGGGGAGCAAAATGTATAGTTACGCCACTGCCTCCTGGGTAACGTGCATGTAACTCCCTGGTCAACGAGCATGTATATCCCCCTGGACAACGAGTTGTAAATCCCCCTGGCTAACGTGCAGATAATTCCCCACGGGCAATGAGCATGTAACTCCCCCTAGACAATGAGCATGTAATTCCCCCTGGACAATGAGCATGTAACTCCCCCTGGACAACGAGCGTGTAACTCCCCCTGGGCAACGAGCATAAAACTCATCCTGGGCAACGATCCTGTATCTCCCCCTGGGCAATGAGCTTGTAACTCCCACTGCCAAGGAGCATTCCCTTGTGTCAAAGAGCAAGAAACACATGGCAAGGTGCATGTAACCCCTGGCAACAAGCATTTAACACCCCCCCACCACCCCCATGGGAAAGGAGCATGAAAACTCTGGCAAAGAGCATATAACCCCTGGCATCAATCAAGAAACCCCTGGCATAGAGCAGGAAACCCCTGGCAACAAGCATGGAACGCCTGGCAGCGAGCATGTAGGTAAGCAGAAGTTATGTTGCATAATATGGGGGGGGGGGATAATATGTAATGGGTATTACAGTGTGCGTAATTATGGTGCAGTGTGTCTAAGGGTCTCTCTCTCGCATAGTGGGGGAAATTTACGAAGATGTGTATTCTACTTCACATGTCACATGTGATGTTGCTATGGGCAACCAATAAGATCCTGTCTACTATCTTCTAGAGGGTGCTAAATAAATATGAAGTAGATTCTGAGTGGTTGCCCATAGCAACATCGCATGTGAAGTAGAATACACATCTTAGTAAATTTCCCCCAGTGTGTCTAATGGGCTCTACGTGGTGCAGTGTGTGGTAGAATGTGAATTGGTACTAATATGTGACAATGCACCTTCCCCACGCCCTACATTTTTACCTACATTTAGTCAATATTGTAAGGAAAGTTAGCCAAAATCGTTCAGTGTTAAGGGGGCTTGCGATACCATACTGCACAATGCAGCATGGCCACCGCTGCACTCCCCCTTCCCCGCCGGCTGATGCTTTAGCCTTGCCTGTCATGTCTCTAGGTATAGTGATGTAAGAATCCCGCCTACTGTTATGCTGGCTCTGGACATTTTTTATTTGGTGCCACCATGAGGCCACTTACAGAAATTTTCCAGGGCCACTTCTAGTCCCCAATCCGCTCCTGATCAGGAGGGTGTTGCTGCAATCAGGTGAATCATCAGCTATAATTCACATTCTTTAGGTCCTGCATCAGAAATTTTGCCTTAGCTTATTGATGTCATCTTACGCAAGAATTATTTTCTTTTTGGTAATAGTTTTTATTTTCAGTTAAAGGGCACTGCAATGGGTTCAAACATCACCACATTATATGCTAATTTATTTATGTATGACTGTGCTAACTTTTCTCGATATTTCTCCATATATGTATGTATGATATATCAATGATTTATTTTTGTTTGGACAGGGACTGAGGAATTGATGATTGAGTTTGTAGGGTTCCTCATTTCTATCCCAGGTTCCATCAGACTTACCCATACAGCTACTGTAGTGGAGAAACCATTGATTTCCTAGATGTATCCATATCTTTTATAGATGGTATGTTTATGACAAAAGTACTCGGGTTTCGCCACTGGGGCTGCGGATGCCACAGATTATTATATCAGCACTCTACCGACCATACACATCACTGTGTTGCGTAGTGTAGTGGGTAGCCGCGCGCGTCTTCATGCTGGAGACCTGTGTTCGATTACGGTGTCAATTTTTTCCTTTTTTTTTCTTTTATTCGAATATTTTGTAGAGTGATATTTCTTAGAACTAGACCATGAAATGTAACAGTTTTAACAAAACTAGACAAATAAAACAGTTAATGTTTTACAGGTCTCCTCACAGAATCATACTGTAAGTAAAGTAATTAGGTCCACCTGTGGATCATTTATAATGTGTCAGTCAGTAACGCGTACACCTGTGCCCCAGCTACTGTAGGTGTTCATGAAGTGTTGGGAAAATACAGCACCCAATACTGTACAGTACTTACATTCCAAGGGGCGTGGGTGCACGCCATGCAATACAATCCGCCACCACTGGGTGGCTAATGCTCCATCAAGCTAGAGTCGGAGTGGTATACTGCAATGTGCCAATGGAAACCCGCCATTCGCCGTACACTACATTCGCCTCACAATGTACACAGGATTTTGAGGTCCAATATTTAGACCAGGCATGTCCAACATTGGCCCTCCAGATGTTGTGAAACTACACATCCCAGCATGCTTTGCAATAGTTTTAGCATTCTCTAATAGCAAAACTGTGGCAAAGCATGCTGGTATGTGTATTTTCACAACATCTGGAGGGCCAACGTTGGACATGCCTGATTTAGACCATCAAAACCATTTAATTAAAGGATTGGAGGTTGCTGAAAAATAGCGCACACCCGCTGTTATTGGAGTGATAACCATAAAATAGATGAAAAATTGGCAATTTTGGGTCGGGGATAGAAAATGCAGAACTGTGGAGATACTGTAAGTGCACAGTTCATAATCTGGAACTATAAGGACATCAACAGAATATATGGCATAGGGAGCCCACATGACCACAGTGTTGCCAACATAGATTAGAGTTATATACAAAATGAGAGAAATGTGATAGGGCACTGAGCAGCTCTAAGACACTTCTAAGAAAAAATGTGACACCTCACATTCCCACATACAACACCACAACAAGGCTTAGTGTGTCTCTGGGCACTGATAATCTAAACGATGGATGTCTCAGATTCCAGGGGGGTAAGACCCGAAAATAAAGACAAAAAAGCAACTGGATAGTGAAATATTTATTTGACAATATGATTTAACACTTCTATAGTACTGAGTGATGTAAAACATGGGAAACCTTATGCTGTCTTGCAGCTTGGGTTGATTAACCCAGGGTTACAGTAAGGATGACACCCGCCACCCAAATCATACTTTTTCCTATTTTTTACATTTTTGACCTGATTTACACTATAGACACCAGCACAGATCTTAGGGATCTGTGCAGGTTTGTGAACCATAGAGTGTTCATGGAGGCTTTGCAGCAGGATCCTGTCAGGATAGGGCTTTAGAAACCACCAGTGATCATTGATGGGTTCTACTTAGAAAGTTAAAATGACCTTGGTAAATCCTACAGTAATTTAGTCCATATAAGGAGATATACTCCAAGAAAAATTTAGAGAGAGAGAGATCTTATTCAAACATGTTAGTTCATCTCACATTCTTTATTTACGTTTTGCTTAACACAGGTCCCGAGGTATTTATATATTATTTTCCTAGGACTAGATTGTGCTCCTTTTAACGCTCCTTTTGATGTCAAACAGAGACCACTTTTATCCTATAGAATATTAAAGTAAGGATTTGCCATCACTCACCTCCCTTTAGTGCAGGCATGTCCAAACCATGGCCCTCCAGCTGCTGTGAAACTACAAGTCCCATCATGCATTGCCACAGTTTTGCAAATAGGGAATGCTAAAACTACAGCAAGGCATGCTGGGATGTGAAGTTTTACAACAGCTGGAGGGCCATAGTTTGGACATGCCTGCTTTAGTGGTTCCCTAAACTTCTGAACCATCCATCAATGAAAACTCATCCTACCTTCTCATGCACACTATCTCTCAGAAGATGCTCTAATAAGCTATTCTTCTATTTCCATCGTTCTTGTTTCCAATTTGAAGCACCTCCCTATTTTCACCAGGGAATCTCAGACAATCCATTAGTTCCTGGATGACAAGTAACATATGATTCATAAAGATTAGGCATCTATACACCACTTTCACTCTTTTCCCTGTATATGAAGACTTCTATTTATACATTCAGCAAAATCATTTCTTTTGACACTATGAAAGCAAATCTATCAAAATGGCCCATAAACTGGGTACATACCAGATTACCTTTTAAATGATATTGCTGAAAATAGCCATTCACAATGTCAGATTTAATTACATTACTATACCTCAGCTATGCAATGTCAATGTTATGAACAATACCCGAAGGAAATGAGACTTCTGGAACAACTAACCGAGATCTTCACATATAGTATATCAGCTTTCATTTTCCTAAAAGTTCGAACACTCTGGTGTCTGGATGCAACAGAACTTCAACTCCAAATAGCAGGTGTATCACTAATTAAGTATTAATGTGGCTGACAGGACACCAAATCAGGTCTTTTAAACGTTATTAGGTGAACAAACTCAATACAATCATAGAAAGAAACTATGGTAATAAGACTTTACTTAATCTATTATGCTGTAGAAACATCTATCAGTGCACAAAAGGCAAATGGAGTAATGAGCAAGACACAGTGTTTAGCTGCAGGTGGATATAGATCTGAAACACATACAGGCCCTTATTCTACTTCACTGGCAAATGCAAATTCCTTCTCAAATGGACAAAACCATGTTCACAGCAGTAAAACCCCACACAAATCTAATTCTCTCTGCGCAAGTTACATCTGCCAACCTGAAGGGCACATGTTTTTTTCCATTTAAGAAGGAATTTGCCTTTGCAAGTGAACCAGAATAAGGGCCACTGAGTCTTGGCAGCTTTAATAGAGCATTCACTGAAATCTGGCTGCATCTAACGATAACACTATATAACAGAAATAATAATGTCTGAGTGCAGATAGAGATTAAGATATATTTACAGGTTGTGCAACCCACCTCTACTGACCTGGGGATAGAGTTGTTCAGCATACAAGATGGGGACAATTATGGGAATTCCCTGATAAACAGCACATACAGTAAATGACATCAGCATTACATTTCCTGATATCTCCAGTGACAAGATTATCTGTTACTTCTAACACTCCAGAAGATTAATTACCATCATATATTTGATTTTCCAAACCTCAGTTTTTCTATTAAAAGAATTGCATAAATTGTGAATCTGACATAATTTAATACAATATCCCCACCAGGTTACAGAAAATACATGATCTTACTGCTTTTGCTAAGTGCTAGAGAGTATGACACAATTATGAAGTTCGTCCGTAGTTTAATATGGAAGAATAACATCAGAAAGAGCCCAAATACTTCCCATCCCTCCACTCTATTATCTTTTCCTCTTTCCATGAACAGACATTTATTAGACACACAAACATTGATGGAGAGTAGAATGCAAGTCAGTTATGTAAATGTATTCAGAGCAGAGTAGAGTTTGTTAATAACACACCCTCCCCATAGTATATTGCTATATGCAATATTGAAAAGCCGGATTCATGTTAAAGCAAATTCCTCAAAGTATTTCTTTGTGATGTTTATAAAAACATAATCACATTTTCTTTTAGGTTTTTGGTTAGTTTTTGTTATTTCACTTTTTATTTTATGTGACATACAGTATTGCATGGAGTAAAAAAAATAACTGTACCTCTATTTTCTGAAAATGCATAGACTTCTAAAAAAAAAGACCTCTGTCTTAGAAAAACGGTGTCCGAGAGGAGAGAGAGACAGGCAGTAGTAGAGTGCGAAGGATAACACTTGGTTAGACACATGTATAACCTCAACATAAACATCACACATAACTTGAACTTTAAATGAACAACATGGCAGGAGACCAGATGCTAGGAGGGCGTGCAGTGTCCCCTGCTGACTCGGAGAAAGAGAATTATCGGTAAGTACCAAATTCCTCTTTTCCCCTTCGTCCAGCAGGGGACACTGCAGTCTGGTAGACTATTGGGGAATATACCAAAGCATTTACTCCCGGGGGGGAGAGTGGAGGGACTCCTGCAGAACTGCCCTGCCAAACGAAGCCGCGGAACTGGCAAACGTGTCAAACTTATAGAATCTTAAAAAGGTATTAGAGCCGGACCAGGTGGCCGCTCTACAAACTTGAGTCATGGAAATACCTCTAGACATAGCCTAAGTAGTACTGACAAATCAGGTTGAATGAGCCGAAATTCCTGAAGGGGGACACTTCTGAGCATGAAAATATGCCTCATGAATAGTGAAACAGAGCCAACGCGCCAACAACTGTTTGGAGGCTGGCCAACCCCTTTTTTTTGGCGCCATATAGGACAAACAAGCAGTCTGATTTCCTAATGGACTCCGTCCTGGAAACATAAATCCGCAAGGCCCTAACCACATCCAAAGTGCTGGATCCCTCTGTGAAAGCTGGCACCACAATAGGTTGGTTGACATTCGTTTTAGTAACCACCTTAGGGAGAAAATCCTTATTTGTCCTCAGCTCTGCCCTATCCGCATGAAATATGAGAAAAGGGGACCGACATGACAGAGCTCCTAGTTCTGAGACCCCGCGTGCAGAAGCCAGGGCCAAAAGCATTGCAGTCTTCCAGGTTAGGAACCTTAGGTCCACAGACTGGAGAGGTTCGAAGACGTCCGATTGAAGAAAACGGAGCACCAAAAGCAGGCCCCAAGGCTCCGCCAGAGGGACAAAAGGAGGCTGCAGGGGCAAAACTCCTTTCAGGAACGTCTGGACCTCCGGGATCAAAGCAAGCCTTCTGTGAAAGAAGACAGAAAGAGCAGACACTTGCACTTTAAGGAATCCCAATCGGAGACCATCTGCAAGAGAAGCTTGCAAAAATTCCAACAAGCGGGAAAGGCTGAACACTGCTTTTGTATAATTCTTTGATTCGCACCACTTGACATATGCCCGCCAAATGCGGTGAGAATGCTTACAGTAGGAGCAAGTTTCATCTTTGCTCCTTTGGCCATGGCTAGCCATGGCTAGCCATGGCTATTCTATTGTTCTCAGCTGCAATACGTATTGTATTGCAGTTGAGAACAATAGATTAGCCATGGCTAGCCCTGCCCAAAGGAGCAAAGATGAAACTTGCTCCTACTGTAGATGTCACAATCTTCCGAGCACTCAATCATAGTGGGAATCATTGCCGGTGGAATCCCCACTGCGCTTGAGGAGGTTGGCCTCAACAGCCAGGCCGTCAAACGCAGCCGAGGCAAGTTTGGGTAGGCTAACGGACCTTGTAGAAGGAGATCCGAGAACCAGGCTCTCCTCGGCCAGTCCGGAGCAATCAGGATTACAGAACCTGACCCTCTTTCCACTTGCTTGAGGACCTTCGGAATGAGCGGAAATGGTGGGAACAGGTAGGCCAGAGAAAATTCCCACCAAATTGATAAAGCGTCCACGGCCACCGCTGCTGGATCTCTTGACCTGGAGCAATAAAGAGGTACCTGGTTGTTCAGTCTGGACACCATCAAGTCTTTTTGGGGTTTCCCCCATCTGCAGACCAGCAATTGGTAATCCTCTGGATGGAGAGCCCATTCCCCGGGATGGAAGTCCTGTCGACTTAGAAAGTCGGCCTCTCAATTTTCCACCCCTAGAATAAAGATGGCTGAAAAATCTTCCGAATAAACCTCTGCCCATTCCAGAATAGGCCGGACTTCAGGCATTGCCGCTCGGCTCCTGGTGCCCCCATGGCGATTGATGTAGGAGATTGCAGTGGCATTGTCCGATTGGACACGCACAGCCTTTCCTGCTAAAAGGTTGTGGGCTTGCAGTAGAGCAAGACGAATCACCCTCAACTCCAGAATATTTATTGGAAGATGAGTTTCCTGTGGAGACCACACCCTGAAAGACCTGACCTTCCGTCACTGCGCCCCAGCCCTGAAAGCTGGCGTCCGTCGTCAAGATCGTCCATGCTTGCACCTTGAAACTCCTTCCCTGCAGGAGGTTTTGTGTGCACAGCCACCACTGAAGTGACTGGCGAGCCCCTCTGGACAAGACTATCTTCCTGTGTATGGTGTGGTGTGACCCCGACCACTGACCGAAGAGACACCACTGAAAAGAGCGTGTATGGAAACGCCTGAAAGGAACAGCCTCAAAAGCTGCCACCATGAGACCTAAAAGGCGGGTGCACAGGTGGGCAGAGACCCTGGGAGGCTGCAGAACCTGCCGCACCACCCCCTGCAAGGTCACCACCTTGTCCTGGGGTAGGAAAATCCTTTCCTGCCTCTTGTTAAGAACCAGGCCAAGGAAAATCAGTCTTTGGGATGGAAGAAGCTGGGATTTTGGGTAATTGATAATCCACCCCATCCTCAGCAGAAACTGGCAAGTCAATAGTGCATCCTGCTGCAACTTTTCTCTGGATGGGGCTTTTAAGAGCAAGTCGTCTAAATAGGGTACTATGACGACCCCTTGGAGGCGAAGAGCAGACACCATACAGGCCATGATTTTGGTAAAGATCCTTGGTGCTGAGGACAGGCCAAAAGGAAGGGCCCTGAATTGGTAGTGTAGGTGTCTTACCGCAAACCGGAGAAATCTCTGATGGCTTTCCCAAATTGGGACATGCAGGTAGGCGTCTTTGATGTCCAAAGACAGGAGGCATTTGTTGTAGACCACATACTCGTTTAGGTACTTCAAATTCAAAATGGGCCTGACTGTTCCATCTGGTTTTGGAATGACAAAGAAGCTTTAGTAATACCCCTGGCCTCTCTGTTCCACTGGAACCGGTAGAATGGCCGAACACAGAGCCTGGCGGAAGCCCAGTGGTAAAAAACCTTTCTGGAGGAGAATGAGAAAACTCCAGTTGGTAACCCTTTTTGATGATCTGTAATACCCATGTATCCTTGCACTTGAGAGCCCACTCATCCGAGAATCTCGGAAGACGAGCGCACACTTTGGAGTCCCCCAAGTGAGCCAGAAGAACGTCATGCCACAACCTTGTCAGTTGGCTTGGCGTCCTGCTTTCTGGCAACGGGTTGAGCAGAGGCGGCAACTCTACCACCTCTGCGACCACAGAAGGAGGAGAAAGCTCCTCCCAATCTACCCATATAAGAAAAGGACCCTCGAAAGGAACGAAAGGAGGGACCTGTGAACTGCCTCTTGGGACTGGGGCTGAAGAAGACAAGAAGGTGGACTTACTCACTGTGGCTTGGGATATAAGTTTGTCTAATTCCGCGCCAAACAGAAAGTCCCCCATATAGGGCAGGCCCTCCACGGCCTTCTGGATCTCGGCTTCCGCTTGCCAGGAGTGCAACTACACCGTGCGTCTGGCCAAGACAGTGGAGGCTCTTGCCCCCAGTTCAGAGATGTCAGCTGCTGCCTCACCCATATAGGTTGCCACTTCCTTAAGGGATTCTGCTAACGGAACCAATTCATCCCTAGGGGTATTCTGCTGGAGGCCTAAGGACAATTCCTCCGCCCACTTCTCCATGGCCCTAGCTACCCATGAGGAAGCTAAAGCCGGTCTTAAAAGAACCCCTACAGTGCTGTAAATGCACTTAAGGGTGGACTCTAATCTCCTGTCTGGAGCTTCCTTAAGGTAGACCACCCCTGGTACTGGGAGGGTGGTACGTTTTGATAGGCGGGACACTGAAACATCTGGGGGAGGAGTGTTCTCCCATTTACTCCTGGACTCAGGTGCAAAGGGATTAAGGAGGTTATTCTGATCGGAGCGGCCAAACGTGCGTACGTTCACTATTAAGGTACGCTCTCCGTACGCGGCCGTTGGGGTTAAGTCCACCCACAAATCAGCCGCATACGTACGGCCAGAAACAACGTCGAAGGGGAGTGGCGTACAATTGAGCGTACGCCAACGTACACGGACGGACCAGCCCTTACACTCCGACAACTGGCGTACAACAGAGCGTACGCCACCGTTTACGGACGTCTCTCGTCCGTCTTCCCACCGACTTCTTGCGGCTATCTGAGCGTACGCCAGCTTGCACGGACGGGTCCCTATTGTTTTCAATAGAAAACTCAGCTTATGTCACCGCTCGTGAGAGTGAGCGTACGTCCGTGCACGCTGGCATACCCTTCACATATATGGACCTGCAAATCTTACCTTTCAACTACAATTCTGACAATTAATTAATTATTCTAATTGTTATTCAATTATTGTTTTCTATTAACTCAATTGTCTACCTTAATAAATACCCTAATAAAACAACATTTTAACCCTCATTACATGTATATTTGTTATGTTCTAATGTGGCATTTTAATCACTATCTATGTGTCCCCACATTGCTGTTACTTTTAAAACAAGTTATGTTGGTGTTTCTGTATATGTACTAAATTATGTCCATAATTATTTTGTCCAAAATGTGTAACATGTATACCTACCCTGATGTTATGTGTGATGTATTCTTCTAACAACATTAAACATTCATGCATTTTCACTGTGTTATTTAACTCAAAAACACACACATTCACACAGCAATCGTTACCCCTTACCTCAAATTACAAATATAACTTACATTACACATCTGTATGTACCTGCCCTTACAAACCCTCTAACATTTGTATAATTAAAAACACAGGCAACTTCTAACTGAATCGAAACTTTTATTTTTGGGAAACATAACAATAAAAAAATAAAAAAATTAAAAGAGGGCCTCCAGGCGCAAAAAAAGTTAATTTAAATAAAACAGCGTTAAAAAGATTTCCTGTAGAATCTGGGCCACATCTTCCTGGTGCTGGTCAGTGTCTGTAGTGAAGGGAAAAAAACAATATATTTAATATATCATATACACAAATGTTTGTTGTATTTGTACATAATAAGAAGTTGTGAGTTAAGTGTGAAGGCCACATACATTTTACAACTACATTGAAGAAGGGTATGCTGTAAACACAGTACTAAAAACTAATATGTTAACACACACGTACTGTACATATTACATAACATTAAATAGATTCCTCCTTCTTGGATGAATGTATGCTGTATCCCAATTGGTAGTTTTGTTTTGGGGGGCTCACCTCTAACCTCACAATTAGGCTGTGCTATTTAAGGGTTATGACATTGTTGCGGCTTAAGCACTCCTTACTATTTTAAATTTAGGACATTGCTGTACAAATTATAGGCCTAAAGCTATGTTTGTAAAGCATGCATCCGCATGGCCTCACACACTATGAACAAAACAATCTATAAATTAATGTTGCACATCATGCTGGGAAGTGGAGTTACCCAACACCTGGACCCACATAACTACAACACCACTAATGTCGGATATCTCATTGGATGTACTGTTATGTCAATTATTCAAGGGGTGAGCCATGGCCACACTCCAAAAAACCACCAAGGGGACCCTTGTTCCTGGAGAAGGACAGGCCACACCTCATGGTCGCCCTGCAGTGATATGTTGCAACTAATGTTGATGTTGGATACACATATGTGGTTGTTGTGATTGTTTATGTGTAGAAATGTGTAGGTAAACATTAGACACATTATTTACTTACGGCTAGTTGAGCCATCCTGCTCGCCGCTGGTTGGGTGTGCGGTGGTTGGGGGGGTCAGGAGCAAGGGGGATGGGATAGGACTTGGGATACTGGTAGTGGGTTGGAGTGGGGATTGGAGAGGTTTGGGGGTGGGTGGTGGAGAGGTGTAGGGGGGTTGGAAATGGGGTGGGGGTTGGGGAGGGGGTGGGGGTAGGGGTGTGGGTGTGGGTTGGGGAGGGGGTGGGGGTTGGGGAGGGGGTGGGGGTAGGGGTGTGGGTGGGGGTGTGGGTGGGGGTAGGGGAGTGGCTGGTGGAAGGGGATGTGGAAATTTGGTGCTCCCCAGCTGGACCCATTGTCTCCTCCTCTTCCTCCTCCTCTTCCTCCTCCTCTTCCTCCTCCTCCTCCTTGTCTGGCTGCTCCTGGGCTGCCTCCTCCCGGGCTTCTATGCGTGCCATTGCCCGTGCTGAAATGTTCATGTTGATGGCATAGAAATCGAAGGTTGGGTTTCATAAAAATGGGGGAAAGAAAAATTCACATTAGTCATGCTCGTAACCTTACAAATTATCATTGCTGTTATATTTCAGACATTTATCATGCGAACTAATTGATATGCTACACCCAAAAACTGAGCAACTACTTAAACCCCCCTATACACCCCCTATACACCCACATACTCAGGAACATATTTATAAAAAGTACAGAAATCATTTGAAAAAAAAACGCAGACATACTAGTTAATAAAAACTTACATCGGGCAATATGGCGGCGAATGGAACTCAGCATGACTGGCTGGCGCCGGCGCAGGTCAGACCAGCGCCGCTCGACTTGGGCCAGGCTTCTCTGTACGCCGGTCCGGGTGTATATTAGGCGGCGGGCAGCATTATACGCCCGCCGCTTGTCCATGTTGGACACATATGGGCCCCTGGGCCCCAGCCGACGGTCCATGACCTCAACCAAGGCCACCTGGGTCGAAAACGTGCTAGCCCTGGTTGAAGTCATAGTGGCAATGGCGCAGTTATTAATTGCAGGTACATATATCACTTTTGGTGCTTGCGGATTGGTGTAAAAAATTGTTTGTTTAGTATTAACTTTATTAATCCTTCTTACATTAACAAACTGGATGCGAATAGAAACTTACGCGGACCGTTCCGATATACACACACCATAACCAACAGCATGCATTCAATGTATAGAGAGGAACTGTATATACAGTGTGCGGAAAAGAATACACGCAACCGTCTACTAATAAATACGCTGCTAAAAGGGGCACAATACACCGATTTCCATGGAGAGACGTACTGTATATACAGTGTGCGGAAAAGAATACACGCAACCGTCTACTAATAAATACGCTGCTAAAAGGGGCACAATACACCGATTTCCATGGAGAGACGTACTGTATATACAGTGTGCGGAAAAGAATACACGCAACCGTCTACTAATAAATACGCTGCTAAAAGGGGCACAATACACCGATTTCCATGGAGAGACGTACTGTATATACAGTGTGCGGAAAAGAATACACGCAACCGTCTACTAATAAATACGCTGCTAAAAAAGGCACAATGCAACATGTTGGTGTATGACAATTTCATACTCATTACATATGTAAGGAAAGCATTATAACGTGATGTTTTGAAATGTGACTCACAAAGCATACACGAACTCCAACAGATACCAGCTGACAACAGATACCAGCTCTTCATTGGAATGACAGGTGCACACATTTCACGATGTAGCACACAATGCTCCACAACCTGTGTATGTGCATATACAGGTGATTGATCAGGTGCGTTGAGACCTGCGTAATTTAAGCGGCAATTATCGGCGGGAAATATCGGCGTAAATTAGCAACTACATTGCGGGGAAAAATATACGCCCCCTTGTTCATGGCGGGAGATTAACATATAAATATTCAGTCAGATGCAGGCCAGAATTGCTGCAAACATGTCTGGCTCAGATGATTCCACAGCTGAGGACGCTCTACAGAGAGCTACAGCAGAATCCCTGCTTGAAGCTTTGCAGAAGAGGGAACAGGAGCGGAGAAGGAGGGCCCAAGAGAGGAGTAGCCTGCAAGACCAAGCGGGCCCCTCACTAACAGGCCCTGTTCAACCTCCACCAGCTCCACAAGGGCCAAGCAACCAGCCAGAACAAGAGGTTGCATCTCTCCAAACAGGTGTGACCCAGCAGGTGCATGGTGAGAGAACTGGGGCCACCAGAAAACGAGCTGCAACATCTAGGGTGAGGACTGAGCAGGATACCACCACCAAAAAGAGAAACCCTGCATTTGTAGAGGCAGAATTAAGAATTTTAGTGCCCAGAGCACGCAAATGGATCGAATTGCCAACCAGGAAGCCGGGTGCCAGTGCAAGGAGAAACCTTTGGGACAAGATCACAGAGGAAGTGAACCAGGTGTCACCAGTGGTCAGAGATTGGCAAGCGGTGAAGAAAAGGCAAGTGTGTTTGTCCCCCTGATAATGTCATATATGTGTACATATGTTACATGTATGTTTTGAGAATAATAGAAAGTTGTGTTTGTAGATAGTGCTACACTTCAATGTCACATGTGAACACAACCATGTCTAATAACCCACATTGATATATGAAACATGCACCATTGGTGTGATGTGAGGTTATGGGCACAGTTCTGCTCATGTGAAGTATGTGATGGGACAAGAGAAAGTGTGTTTTTGAAAGAGTTGTTGTAACATGTTCCATATGATGCTACTGAAACAAGAATGACCAAACTGTGCACATGTAGCTGGTAAGAAACTACACATCCCAGTATGCCATCCCATAGTTCAATTACTCCATAATAACCACACTGTCAAGCTATGGTGGAATGTGTAGTTTCACAACAGGTGGAGGTACATAATTTGGCCATGGATGATGTCATTTCTGCATAGTGATCTATGTATGTGCATTTAGTGGCCTAATGAATGAGATGAGACACTGAAATGCCTCCTAATGGAGACATTAATGTGTGTGTGGGACACATATGGCTAAAAAACATAAGATCACCCACACTAGGAAATGTCACGTAGCACAGTGGTGCACATATCTCATGGTGATATTTGTATTTTTAAACTTGTAGGTGGACAGACTTCAAAACGACACTGAAGAGGAAGATGACTGACCAGTACAACCACAGCATGTCCACCGGGAGGGGGCCTATGCCAGATAATTTGGAGTATACCCCCCTTGAGCAGGACGCCTTGGATGTCATTGATGTGGCCGAGGTCAGGGGGATGTCCAATATGGATAGTGAGCTCCCGGCGGAGGTCTTTGCTGCTGCTTTTGATGGTAAGTCACAGTAATGCATTGTATTTTGAAAGATATTTTTTTGTGCGTATGTGATGGTGACATTGTTTTCAATTATTATCCTAGAAGAAGCAGAAACCCAGGATGAACCGGCAGCATCTTCCTCTGCAGAGCCACAGGTGGAGCAAGTGGTCCAGCCTCCACCAAGACGACACCCCCAGCCACAGGAGACATGGGATGCCAGCGTGATGGTGATGCTGGAGAGGATCGAGAAGCAAGGGGTGGATGCTGCGGTCCGTCAGCAGCAGGTTGGGGAATTTCTGGCAGATTGGAAGGCCACAAACAGGCAGCAGTGTGAGGCCATCAACCGCACGAATGACACTCTGGCGGCTGGCATGCAAAGCATTGCCCAACAACTCAGCCGCCAGAACGAAATTCTTGCGGAGCTGCTGACCACCGCCAGGTCCCTAAGGGACAATCCCCCATCTGCTGGCCCACCCCAAGCTGCTCCCCAACCTTCCACCTCTGCTGACCCTCCTGTGTCCACTAGGGGAAGACGCCGCAAGCCATCTGAGCCAAAGGCCCCTGTCCCCAAGGCCCCATCTAAAAAGGGGAAAAAAGGGCCCAAATAATGAGACCTGGTTCACTTCCTCTGTGGTTGGACCCCAAATGTTTAAATTGCACTGGACATCCACTTCCTGAGTTGGCCATCGATCCATTTTCGTGCCATGGGCATTAAAGTTCTTATTTTGACCTCTAAAAATGCAGGATACATTTTTGGTGGTGTGTATCTTGCTTAGTATTCACCCTGGTTGTTGCAGTACGTCTTCTGGTGTCCCCATTTCTTTCACCATTGCATTTGCAGGGTAACACATGTTTGGAGATATGCAACCTCTTGTTCTGGCTCTTTTTTATTTTTGTGTCTATTTTATTTGTTTATTTGATTTATGACATTAAAGTGTCAAATAAGCTGTGATGCTGAACAGCAAATAAATTTATTTTACCAATTAAAACAAAATTGTTGTATGTGTAATTTCTTGTGTGAAACAAATACTACATTTATGTGTACTTACTGACCAGGGTATTTTTGAACATTTGTTGAAGTGTGGTAGAAGTTTCCCATGTGTAACCCTCTACATGGCCATTCCCATGTTCCTATCCAACTTTTCCCTGCTAATTAGTTTGTGTCAGCACATGTGCAGAGCAACTTAATAGGTGAGAAAGCAGTTTGTGTGCAGGTGAGGTAGCTCCTACAGTAGTAGGTAAAAGCAGGTCCAGAACAATGCTTTCCTCATGGAGTGGGTGAGGCAGACAAACAAGGGTGAAAAGGTACATTTGTGTAGGAATGCATATGTGTCCTCCCTAAAAAAAGATGTGTGAATCGGCCAAACATGAGAAAATTGCTTGTGAACAAACATGTATAACTTTTTAAATATATATGATTTTACAGTGTCATAAGCAGATGTAGGAATCCTTTGTTAGAGAGATGTGAGTGCAATAATGTGATTGGTGGCATCTTACATCCAGAGTGTAGTAAAATCCAATTCATAGCAGATCAGATAGTGGTACAGTTCTGTATTTTGGGTACTATACAAAGATTGTGTGCAAAATAGTGGGCATGGGCTTAAAACATTGCTGAAACATCCTTTGTAGGTGTTAGATGTGGTTTATGTTATTGTATCATAAATACAAAACCTATGTTTGTATTAGAGTGAACACGTTGACACATGTCGACTTGTGTAGATTGAGTGTGCTACTGTGTAAAGTCTATGAAAGCACGTAGTGAATGTGTATAACAAATACCTACCTTAGCATATATAAGCAGGTCTTAAAAAGATTCTTACCTTAAATTAAACAAACCTTTAAATGTAGAGAAGTATAGAAAGATAAGCTTCCAATGTGTTTGAGTGCTGTGTGTGGCTTGCAGGTAGTGAAATCATGGTTTGGACTTAATAGACTGCAGCATTGCTTATTACATTCAGGTGTATGTGTTTGAGTAGTAATCAGCGTTAATTAGCAAACCCAGGCGCACGCAGGCATGCGGTATCTGTAGGGGTGGTCTGAGCTGGCGGTTGGCGGGCGCCTGTTTTGTGTCCGAAATGAACGGTGCTTTAGGCGATCGTGCGGTAGTAGCACCGTTCATTTTTGGTGCACACCCCTGTGTACGCCCATATTTACGCCCATTTTCCCTCATTATTTTGGCCGCTCCCCTCAACACGCCCCTATGCCGCCCCCAATGCCCGTACTCTCGCGTACAGGTTTTTTCGCACGGAGAGACCCGTCCGTAAGCGTTGTGGATTGTTCGCGCCTGCGCATTGGCGATTGTACGCATGCGCAGATCATGAAAAACCCCGGAACGTACGCGTACGGCCCGGCCGCACAAACCAGAATAAGGCCCATAGTGTCTTCAGCCTACTGGACAATTGAAACTTCCTATCTGGATTTTTTCATGCCGCCAATAACAGCCTATCCAACTCTTCAGAGTCAGGAAACACCAGAGGCTGTTTAACAATTCTCCCAAAGATGGAGACCTGCTCCGGGACAATATCCTCTGCTATGTTCAACGTGGATTTGACCGCTCTTATCAAGCCATCCACCCCCTGAAAAACCTCTTCAGCAGTATCGTCATCCTGCATAGCTTGCTGCAATGAAGGAACAAATTCCCCCTCTTCCAGATCGGGGTCATCTAAATCAGGGTCTGTGAGCAGCACTGAGGCAATAGGTCTCTTCATAGCAGATGGTTGTGAAGAGGTGGAAGGCCCTGTGACAGACTGTGCCAAGTCATTAACAGACTGTATGAGAGAAAGAGCCCATGGTGGCTCTGCTGCCAAACTAGAGACCTGCACCTGAAGTGCTTCCCTGTCTCTACGAGACGCTGCCAGCTCCGCTGCCAAGCCCGCCAGGACAGTCTGCAAGGGGTCCCCCGCCCCAGTTGGTGTCTGGGGAGCAGGAGAATTATGAGTGTCCACAGAGTGAACATCCACGGGGGCTTGAATATCCCCATAACATTTGGGGCAAAGGGAAACAACCTTGATGTGTTGTGTATATTGATCCTTGCACTGTTTGCAAGAGTACAATTTAAGTGCTGCCTTTGATGCTGTAGATTTACGCAGACACACAATTGGGACAGCACACCAATCCCACACAGAGCCTAGAGTATAGCGGGGCCCGGGAGGGAACAGAAGGGGGAGAAGCCACAGCCAAGCACCCCCAATTGGTTTAAGTGCAGCCCAAAAAACCCATGCAACAACTCACAGTACACTGTAGTTTTGGAGGGTGCGGTGTAGTAGAAGCGCAGGAAGCTGGAGGTCCCAGGCCTGAACTCTCGATTGAGGGAGCATCCGCAGATGCATGTGCAAGATGGTGCCATCAGCCGGAGAGAGAGAGGCTGACTCCGCCCCCTGTGCTCAGCGTCAGCGCAAAGGACATGAGGAAGGTTCCGCCCCTCTCCTCCGCCGTGCATCAATGGCGGCGTGTTTAAGCGATGGAAGGCCGCAGGGACAAGCAACAGCCAGCCCTGCCAGTTCCTCTCTCCATTCTCAAGCTCTGGCTTTTTTTTCTTGCAGGCCTGGAGTGCGGGGTGACGCGCCGGCGGGTCCCCGGAGTAAACTCCGGTGGCAAGGTACTGGAGGTACACCGCAAGCGGTGACGACCAGAACTCTCCAGGCATCCACGGCGCAAGCAGACCTAACTGACAGGTCTGCCTGGTCACTAGTAATAAAAACTGAAGTAAAAAATAAAAACCTCAGCTCCCTCAGGAGCTATTGCCCAGGAGACCGACTCCTCGGGCACTTTTTCTAAGACTGAGGTCTGGGGGAGGGATAGATGGGGGAGGAGCCAGCCACTGTAAAACTTTAGAAAAGCCGACTCCTCAGTACACCAGCTCTATCCCCTAATAGTCTACCAGACTGCAGTGTCCCCTGCTGGACGAAGGGGAAAGAAAGAATAACTTCTGTGGGTACTACAATGAAAAAATAGCTGTATTGACAGATTGATCAGGAGTGGATGTGGAATTCATCAACAAATACAAGTTATCAACTTAGGAGTGTTGTGTTTCAAACAACAACACCAAACCTGATTTCATTGCCATCATTGAGTATCAATGCAAACACATTCTAACATTATGGTGAAATCTTTAACAAATTACAATCTTAGGTCTTTGGCACAGCATACTATAAGATTAAATTTTTCAGGAATTTTGGAAATAAAAAAACCCCAAGGTTTTCCGGGGCAACGCAGGGCGGGCCAGCTAGTATAATTGAATAAGAAAAATAATAATACTAAACATGTCTATACTAACACATCCTATCTTTGTATAATCATATTGTGTATTATCTTGCCCTCTAGAGGGATGATGCAGATAATATATATATAAACAAATTTAACATCGTTATGGAAGATTATGAAAAACAGAAGGTGTACCCGTGGCTGACCGGTACTCAGCCCAGACCCCCGCGCCAGGACAACAGACGCTTCAGACGCTATCAGCAGAAAGAAAGGGGTGAATCCTCCGACTCGTCTGTGGGCTTCAGCGGAAATGAAAGTACTCCGGGACCCCCAACAGCATCTGTAACCCCTTTAGGGGTCGATACCCGAGCGGTGACCTCGGGAAAAAGAAGCAAACCTACACCAGGAGGGGCCGCCAGAACCAGAGGGGGAAGAGGCAGTCGACGACCCCCGAGAACCTAGTATTCAACCTGTCCAGGAGATCCTTAACGGAGGGTGAGCTTAATGTTTTGAATAAAGGTTTGACTTTTGTGCCTGCCGGGACTTTTAACTTGTTTCAGTGGGAGATAGAGAATTATAAGCTAAACAGAACTCTACGGTTGAAGGAACATTTTAATGATAAAATAGTATCTGTTCAAGATCCAGTGCACTCTATCCCACCTAAGCTTAAAAGCATTGCCCCACGCTCTAAGTATGATCCTTTTTCCCAGAACAGCTCCATAAAGACTTTTTCTCGTGTTATGCATAATGAAGTATTGAACGATAAAAGCTTTTGTTATTCTAATTTATCTGTATCTGAACGTAAGGCATTGACAGACCTGAGTAGGAGTGAAGAAATAGTTATCTGCCCCTCGGACAAAGGGGGATCCATTGTCATTTTAGATAAGGATTATTACAAAGCAGAGATATATGGACAGTTGTCCGATAGTAACACCTACTCTGTTCTGTCTGCCAATCCCACCTTGAAATTTAAACTTGATTTGGATAAAATCCTAGCAGAGGCGGTTATTAATGGTATCATTTCCACAGCCATTAAAAATGCGCTTTCGGTTCAGTGTCCAGTGGCTCCGCTGCTGTACACTTTACCGAAGGTACATAAATCTTTGGAAAAACCCCCGGGTAGACCGATTATTTCTGCCCGGGGATCTCTGTACCAGCCTGTGGCCATTTATTTAGACAGTTTTCTGCAACCAGTCGTGCAGCATGAAGCTACATTCTTAAAGGACACCACAACCTTATTGAAAGCATTGCGGGATCTTACTGGGTTGCCAAGTAATTGTTTTTTATGTACAGCCGATGTAAAAAGCTTATACACCAGCATCCCCCACGAGGAGGGGCTGGTGGCAATACAGCAGCTTATTGAAAACAACCCGTGGTACTCAGGACCTGAATTGAAATTTTTCATGCAGCTGTTACGTCTCACTTTACAATGTAATTACTTCTATTTCGATGGGCATTTTTACCTACAGCGAACGGGGTGTGCCATGGGTTCTTCCGTGGCACCCTCGTTCGCTAATGGGTACATGTTTCATGTTGAAAAACAAATATTCTTTTCAGATTCCAATATTATTAATAAAATCCTATTGTATTATAGATATATTGATGATCTGATTATCATCTGGTCAGGAACTGAAAGGGAACTAAGTGACATCTTTAATCAGCACAATCTAAAGCCCCATCCGATAAAATTTACTTATGTGATCAGTCCTGAGGAGATTTATTTTCTAGACGTTAAAATTCACTTACGAGCAGGTATCCTCACAACCAATTTATTTACCAAAGAAACCGACCGTAATAATATCCTTCACCATCAGAGTTACCATCCGCCTAGGTTGAAGGCTGGTCTACCGTTCTCTCAGTTCCTGAGAGTGCGGAGAATTGTAAGTGCGGATGATGAATTGGTTAGACAGTTTGCAGTATTAACCCAAAAATTTCTGGACAGGGGATACCCTTTAGAGGATTTAAGGGTACAACAAGATAAAGCAATGAGGGTACCCAAAGATAAATTATTGGTATCCCGCAAAAAGAAAGAACGCTCTAATTTCATTCCCTGGGCAAATCACTTCAATCCCAAAAGTAACATGATACGCAAATCATTGAATAAAAACTGGCCTATGGTCAGAGATGATCCTGAGTTAGACTCCCTGAGGGACACTAGGGTCATGCAGTGTTTCTCTCGGGGTAGGAATCTCAGAGATATATTGGTTAAGACCGATGTTACTGATAAATCCAACAAAAGAGGTGTCATTGCTCCACGCAGGATGGGATGCTTCAGGTGTCCTAACTGCGTGACTTGTAGCTACATGATAAGTGGGAGTTCGTTCAAACATCCTATGTCGGGTAAATCTATTGAGATTAAACATTATTTAACATGCAGTTCATCCTTCATAATATATCTTATTACTTGCCCCTGCAGTAAATGCTATGTGGGCAAAACTGAGAGAACTTTCAAAGAGCGCATGGCTGCACACCGTAGTGGAATAAAATTGTCAATTGAAAAGGGCCACAGTGAGCAGCCTGTGGCCCGTCATTTCATGGAAGCCAGGCACTCTTTGAGTTCTCTTAGGTACCGTATTATTGATCATGTACCCCCCAATGTCAGGGGGGGGTGATCGAGCGAGAAAACTCCTTCAACTGGAATGTAAGTGGATACACCAGTTGAGGACATTGTCTCCGCTGGGGTTAAATGAGAGCTTGGGGTTAAATGCCTTTTTGTGATACAGCAATGTGATTACATGGTAGCCTGGTAATTGTCATTTTTTCTTACTAACAGGTTCATCCTCCTTTGACCAGTAGGGGGCGCCTGGACCTAATGCTCTAAGATCTGCTTTAAAGGCTAACGTATTAACAATGATTTGACCTGACAGATATTGTATTGTTGTAATATATTTATACATTTTTATCTTGCTTATTAGATGTGTTTTTGTAATAGAAGTGTATTGTGATTGATATGTACAGTGTGATGTTTTTTCCTTTTTATGCAATCTGATGGCAAGTAATTTGCATTTTTGTCTGTAGTAACACAGATTCACTATGCATCACCTGATCACAACAGGTGTCTTAATTAAAGTCCTTCACACCCCAGAAGGGGGAGGGTATGTTTTCACAGGGATGTGGCTATAAATACTGTGTATGTGTGCAACTTTGTATCCTGATATATATATACACACACATATATACACACACATATACAGACTCGATTCCTGGCACTCTCCCCTCTGGTTATTAATGGACTCCGGGTGCCTTCTCAGGTGTTCAGGTGAATAGCGATACTGCGGGACAGCGGCACTCTCGGAAATAAACACAGCCAGACTGCAAAGGTCGCTTAACGTTTCAATTCAATAACAGAATTTTCATCAGAAGCAATGAGTCATATTACAAACATACCTTATATGCCCTCAACAACACCCAGACGAATGCTCAGCCCTCCGTTCCCGCTCCCACCTCCACGAGGGTGCGACGTCGCCTCCCAGTGACGTCACCGGTGTCAGCCGGTTGCTAGGGAACCAGATGCTGTAACATAAATGTGCAACAAATATACTAGAGGAAGCAGTTGAGGTTCAATTGTTCATTAAGCCCATTGGGGCTTACTGTATCCAGCATATATATCCAGCGTGCTTCACATTGTAAGAGAGTTTTTGCTCGATCTCCACCAGGCACATTATGATTTATTGTACCCTGGTTATTTACTATGTTTTTTTTCTACTGTATGCCACTTGTGTTAATATTTGTTGCATATTTATGTTACAGCGTCTGATTCCCTAGCAACGGGTTATTGCCGGTGACGTCACTGGGAGCCAGAAGTTGAGCAATAAAGCTCGAAACGTTGCTGCACTAAGCTTTGACTTGTTGCATTATTTGTGAAAGCCCCAGGAGTGCAGATAGCAGGCCCTCAGTCTGATCTTGAGGTAAAGCTGCCGGGGGGGCCGAGGAGGGAATGAATAGCTTAGCAGGGTCTGGCACTCTCACGGACTCATCAGAAAGAAGATGCAACATGCACATTCCACCTTTGACTCCCAATCCTACAATCCATCGATCAAAACCTTTACTAGGATCGTGGATGAGACGGTGGAAAGGTTTGATAAGAATGGACCGAAAAATCACTCTAATTTGAGTAAAAATGAGATAAAGGCATTAAAGGATCTATCGGCAAATCCAAATATCATCATCCGCCCACCGACAAAGGCGGGGGCACAGTTATTCAGGACACTACAAAATACATCGCACAGCTGGCTGACACAACCACATACAGAAAACTAGGAGGTGACCGGACAGCGACCTTTAAAAAGGAACTGGACCAAAATTTAAAAACAGCTTTCAAGATGGTCTTTTCAGCAAAAAAAGTGTTGGAAACCCTTTCGACTGAGTTCCCCGTCTCTCCTGTCATATACACCATGCCAAAAATACATAAAGACCCCATAAACCCACCCGGACGCCCAATTATTTCAGCACGGAATTCCCTGTTTCAACTAATTTCACAATTTCTGGACTCCCTGGTACAACCGCATGTGATGGCACAGAAGACAATTCTGAAAGATACCAAGCAACTATTAATTAAGTTACAAGAATTCAAAGATGTACCTCAGAACACCGTACTTTGCACCATGGATGTAAAGAATTTATACACTGTAATCCCACATGGACAAGCATTGGCGGCAGTACGAACGTTCCTACACAGAGTCCACTTCACAGCTTTAGACCTCCCGTTGTTTCTAACATTGCTAGAATTAACACTAACCCGGAATTATTTTTATATACAATGGTGTTTATTATTTACAGCTCACGGGGTGTTCTATGGGGTCAAATGTATCACCGTCACTAGCCAATATTTTTATGTTTGAGCAGGAAAACAATTTTTTCTTTACAGATGGCAATATTAGTTCACATATCATCATGTACACCAGATACATACTGTAGATGATTTGATACTCTTATGGTCTGGATCTACACAAATGCTAGAAAACCTGATGTTACAAATTAACCAAACTGACAGTCCCATCAAACTAACTCATACCATAAGCCAAACGGCCATAAATTATTTGGACGTTACCATTTCACTCAAACAACAAAAAATATCAACTACAGTGTATAACAAAGAGACTGACAGGAATACACTGTTAAAATACAGCAATCACCATGCCCCAGTGCTGAAAAGGGGCTTACCAAAGTCGCAAATGACCAGAGTGGCCCGTATAACTAGTGATGTGTCTGCCCTTGAATCCAGTTTAGACATGCAAGTAAAAAAAATTGTGCAGCGAGGGTACGATCCCTCGGTGTTAAAGAAACAAAACATAGAAATAATGGCAACACCTCGAAAGCAACTTTTCCAATGTAAAAAAGACAAAAAGACCATAGTCAACAAAATCCCCTTCGTCACAACATATACCCAAGCCAGCCAGGTCCTACCAAGGGCAGTGAAGGCCGTATGGCCTCTGGTCACCAGTGATAAACCACTCCCGTGTTTCAAACAAAAATCCATCATGCCAAGCTTCAAGAGAGGTAAAAACCTAAGACACATGTTGGTGAAAACCAACATGGTCCCGAAACAAGCTAGCACTCTCTTTAATGTGCAAAGAAAGAAACCAGGTTGCTATAAGTGCCCAGTAATCATTTGCCCATGTGGGAAATATTATGTTGGAAAAGAGATGGGAAGACCCGCACCATAAAAATATTGATAATTAATGTATAGAAAAAATATGTGGAAAAATGTGCTCTTTTATGCTGGAAATTTTATAAAATACTTTTCCTGGCAAGTAAGGGTGCTGATCCCCTGATTCAAAGATATACAATGACGATAGAGAGAAAAAAAGGTGAATCAGTTAACTGTGGGATGCACTCCTCGTCCACAATCTAGAATTAATACCCACAGTTGGGTGTATATTTTATTTTATTAAATAACTTTATTTTTTATTATTTTTAGATTTTTATTAGGTTTTTCAGCTAGCAGGTCATAATGATGTAGTGGTATTCTACAAATGATTCCACAGTGATGTGGGACCTTCAAGATAAGTAGCGAAATTATTAAAACAAAGTATAAAGATAAAGAGAAAAAGAAATGTTAAAGATTAAAAATCACTCTGTGAATTTGTAGCCAATTATAATTGTCTTAGTTACTGCTTATAATAACAAATACGCTAGTAACTCTGTTTTGTGCCTGAAATCTTTACTTTAATAATGGAGTTGGTATTCTTTCTGTCTGTTTTTTCGTTGACAAATATTACTCTTGTGTCAGTTATATTGGATAATTTAATAGCTGTGTATTGTTCACGTACGTGTCATGATCTAAAACAATCAGAAACATGCATGTGAGGCAGTCCTCAAATTGGGTCTACCTCCACAAGACTGGTGATTGTTGCATAAGTGGATGGTTTGGCGTCCACATGGGGCGATTCAGAGATTCAATCCCCTCAGGTCTGGGTGGTACGTGCTTGTGGAATACATATATCAGGGCATATAACCCCGTGGGTAATTATCAGGAGTCTCTTTGTCTAGGTGGGTTTGTGACCATGAATATATAAGGATGGGATCGTCCCTTACACAATCTTATACGTTTAGTATCTGTTCGCAGCTTAGCGTGTGTGTCGGGCGATCTAAGTGTCAGGTCTGAGTTATTGCACTCGATGCTGTTGATCTGTGTCCTACTAGTCATACATAATAATCCTGGAATTGGATTAGTCCAGACAGATTCTAGATCACACTTTACCAATTCATTGGCTGTTGTACATTTGTGGTCTGCTCCTAATTGGGCGTGTAGCCATATAGTTTAATTATCAGGAGCCTCTCTGTCTGGATATATTATGACACTAAATATGTAGGGAAGGGATCGTTCTTCTCACATTAGTACATTTTTTGTATAAATATTCGCAGCTTAGCGTGTGTGTAGAACGGTCCTGCATCAGATCTGAGTTATCTGTCACTTTCCATCCACATGGGGCAATCTTAAAATTGGATTGACCTGGACAGATTATAGTCCCCACTATGCCAGTTCGCTGGCTGTTATTAGTCACTTTCCACCCACATGGGGCAATCTTAAAATTGGATTGACCTGGACAGATTCTGATCTCCAAATTACCAGTTTACTGGCTATTATACATATGTGGATTAACCTAGACAGATTATAATCCCCAATTTACCAGTTTTACTGGTTATTATACATATGTGGGTTGCTCCTGTCTGTTATGTTGTATTCCTTCTTAAGCGTGTTCCCCTTTACACAGATGATATAATGCGCAGTGATCTGGGGCATCCACACCATACAATCCTAAGATTGGGTCTGCCAAACCTAATATGTGCTCACTTATACCAAGGACACAAGAGAATATATAATTTTTCTCATATATATGAGTAGCCTAGCGTCCTCATGGGGCGATTGGTAAATTCCGTCCCCTAGGCGCTGAATTTGTACACTCTGATTGATTCCTACGCAACAAGTATACATGAATTAATATAAACCATATAGTGGGTTACTAGGAGTTTGTGGTATGTAATAGGTGATATCTGCCAGTTGGCATCCACATATAATACTCTAGTAGCCAGGTGTTCTCAGATCTTTTAACATTTAATGGTGCATAACATGTTTATTAGAGAACGTAACTTGTATGCTTGTCTGATAGGCACACAGAGCAGTCCCGTGCTGGGATCTCCCTGCGTGCGGCCAGCAGCACTGTGTACAGGTTGTTACTACACGGCTGTGCTCCTTGATACTCGTGAGCTGCCGCAAGTATAGTACGAGTGAATGCCTTATTGATATTGCAGCGTCTGTGCGCCCGTTAGGGCAGAGACAATCACTTGCACTGTGGACGCCTGTCGCTAGGGATGTAAACCCCTTAGCCGCTATCCACTGTTGCGCCTAAGCGCTGATCACATAGGAATCGCTAGGCTAATATAACACATGAAATTTTTCTAACAAACAGACATTTAGATTATTTAAACAGGCTATATTGCTACCATTAGCACAGAGGAGGGTTGCCAATGCGCATTTCGCTGTCTAGCTTTTTCAAGGCTATCACCTAAGTGCCTGACCCCCCCATGATTGGTAGTATTTAAAGGATCAGCCTCATATGGGCGTTTTTTACTTTGGGCCAATGATGGTCTGTTTTTTACTTTTTCAAACTGACTCTAATGTGTTCATTGGCCACTCATTATCAATTGGATTGTAGGAGAATGTGTATGGAGTTTTTTTGTTTAGTCTGGGTGACATCTGTCACAGATGGCAACCTTGTATGCCAAGCTATTTTAGTCACTTGTTTATTTACAATGGTCTAATTACATTGTCGCTGTGAGATACTTGCTTTTTCTATTATATAAAATATTACTACTCAATGGTGATACTTGATTGGAAGGTAGTTTACATTGCTGGTCCATTTCATGATCCCTATTTATATTTATGGATTATACTGTAATGCACGGGGATTTTTTATTCTTATGGTAATATTGGTTATTGGTGTCATAATTTATAAGACTGTATTCAAAATAATTATAGTGCTGCCGCTGGTGTATTGTGTATAAAAAACAAACTTTGTGCAAAAACAAAAACAAATAAACATGTGAAAAACGGAATTATTGAATTAACTGTGCGCAGTGCAATAATGCAAATTGTTAATTTTAATAAAAGTGATATCAATTAATTACTAAAGACGTGAGTATCCGATATATTCGTGTTGGTGTTAATATATCTGTTTAGGTGCTACATTTTATTGTGGTAAAACAGCTGGAGAGTGATCCAGATGTTGGTGCAAATAGTGACAAGGAAGAATTTTGGACACAGTTTCTCAACTGGGCCCGTGCTATATACGGATATTAAATGTTTTTAGGTAGCTTATTATTATTCATGCAGCACATTTGTGCTGATTATCCGACTTCTTACAGTGCTCTCTCTTAGGCAAGTCCAATGCTTATGTCTCATTATTGGACTGCCTTGTTCTTATATTTGAACATGTCAGTAATTTTGTGTCTCATTTAATGGACAGTAAGTATCCGTGGTATTATGAACCAGGAATTTCACGTATGATATCTGGTGGTGGTTCCGTTTTAACTATTTTTGCTGTAGGGAAAATTTGAGTTTGTTCAATATAATTTAAGATATTAATGTACTGGCATTTTTGTCACAGGTTTCCAGTGACTTAATATCTGACTTTGATGGAGGTGGGTCTTATGCAGAGAACGTTGGGGTTATTCTGGAGATTTGCAACTGACCGGTCACCCTTCACGTCTCATTCTGCCCGGTGTCAATCACAGATTTGTTTCGGAGAGTGGTGTTTGCATACATTCCTTCAGAGGTAGGCAGAATAGTGAATTTCTTCGTTCAGACCATGTGGTCTGAGACTGTCCATGAGGAAGATGTATCTGGATTCCTTTTTCAGAAGTTCCAGTGTGATGTCCCCCCCTCTGATCCCCAGTATTATTTTCTCCAAGGCGATGGCCTTCAAACCTTTCGGGTTACTTTGATGGTATTTTCTAAAGTGCCTCGCCACACTTGTGATTTTCTTCATTTTCTCCCAGTCTTTCTCTGCATTTTTAATATTCCCCACATGTTCCAAGATTCTTTTCTTCCACGGTCTTTTTGTCATTCCTATATATTTTTGTCCGCATGGGCAAATCAAACAGTAGATTACTCCCAGTGATTCACAGTTGATGAAGTCCTTTATCTTCATGGTCTGATCGTACCTGTTCTTCATTTCTTTGGTATTGCATACATACTCGCAGGCTTTACATCTGCCGCACTTGTAGCAGCCAACTGTCACAGGTGTCTTTTTTCTTTTGCGTGTGAAGTGACTCCTTGTTAGTTGGTTCCTTAGATTGGGTGATCTTCTCCAACTACTTTGGATACGGTCTCCAATGGTGTTTTTGAGATCCTCATCTGTGGTGAGTATATGTTGGTGTTTCGCTAAGATCTTGTTTATTTCTTTCCAGTCAGTGCAATACGTGCTGATAAATCTAGGGGTGGAGTCTGTACTTCTTTTCACCTTTGGTGTGAGTAATGTACTTCTGGGCAATTTTTTAGCTGTTAGATATGCCTGTTTCAGTAATTTATTACTGTATCCCCTTAATAGGAGTCTTTCTCTTAGTTCCTTAGCCCTTAGTTCGAATGTACTGTCCTCTGAGCAGTTGCGTCTCAGACGTATGTACTCCCCTTTTGGAATACCTCTCAGTGTTGCTGGAAAGTGCGAACTGGTTTCATGTAGAATACTGTTGGTTGCTGTGGTCTTGCGGAAAATATCAGTTATTAACTTATTTTCGTCTGTTTTTTGTATTTTTAGGTCGAGGAAGGTGATTTCTGTGTTGCTGATGCAGGAGGTAAGTTTCAGATTTAATGTATTGGTATTTAGGATGTTGATCATCTCTTTGAGTAGGTCCATGCTCCCTTCCCATATTATTAGGATATCGTCTATGAACCTGTACCAACCAACTATACAGTTGGTGTATCTCTCATTTTCGATTCTAAACACCCACTCCTTTTCCCACCAGCCAAGATATATATTGGCATACGTCGGGGCACAGGTACTGCCCATTGCAGTCCCAGGTCCGTGGGACTGCAATGGGCAGTACCTGTGCCCCGACGTATGCCAATATATATCTTGGCTGGTGGGAAAAGGAGTGGGTGTTTAGAATCGAAAATGAGAGATACACCAACTGTATAGTTGGTTGGTACAGGTTCATAGACGATATCCTAATAATATGGGAAGGGAGCATGGACCTACTCAAAGAGATGATCAACATCCTAAATACCAATACATTAAATCTGAAACTTACCTCCTGCATCAGCAACACAGAAATCACCTTCCTCGACCTAAAAATACAAAAAACAGACGAAAATAAGTTAATAACTGATATTTTCCGCAAGACCACAGCAACCAACAGTATTCTACATGAAACCAGTTCGCACTTTCCAGCAACACTGAGAGGTATTCCAAAAGGGGAGTACATACGTCTGAGACGCAACTGCTCAGAGGACAGTACATTCGAACTAAGGGCTAAGGAACTAAGAGAAAGACTCCTATTAAGGGGATACAGTAATAAATTACTGAAACAGGCATATCTAACAGCTAAAAAATTGCCCAGAAGTACATTACTCACACCAAAGGTGAAAAGAAGTACAGACTCCACCCCTAGATTTATCAGCACGTATTGCACTGACTGGAAAGAAATAAACAAGATCTTAGCGAAACACCAACATATACTCACCACAGATGAGGATCTCAAAAACACCATTGGAGACCGTATCCAAAGTAGTTGGAGAAGATCACCCAATCTAAGGAACCAACTAACAAGGAGTCACTTCACACGCAAAAGAAAAAAGACACCTGTGACAGTTGGCTGCTACAAGTGCGGCAGATGTAAAGCCTGCGAGTATGTATGCAATACCAAAGAAATGAAGAACAGGTACGATCAGACCATGAAGATAAAGGACTTCATCAACTGTGAATCACTGGGAGTAATCTACTGTTTGATTTGCCCATGCGGACAAAAATATATAGGAATGACAAAAAGACCGTGGAAGAAAAGAATCTTGGAACATGTGGGGAATATTAAAAATGCAGAGAAAGACTGGGAGAAAATGAAGAAAATCACAAGTGTGGCGAGGCACTTTAGAAAATACCATCAAAGTAACCCGAAAGGTTTGAAGGCCATCGCCTTGGAGAAAATAATACTGGGGATCAGAGGGGGGGACATCACACTGGAACTTCTGAAAAAGGAATCCAGATACATCTTCCTCATGGACAGTCTCAGACCACATGGTCTGAACGAAGAAATTCACTATTCTGCCTACCTCTGAAGGAATGTATGCAAACACCACTCTCCGAAACAAATCTGTGATTGACACCGGGCAGAATGAGACGTGAAGGGTGACCGGTCAGTTGCAAATCTCCAGAATAACCCCAACGTTCTCTGCATAAGACCCACCTCCATCAAAGTCAGATATTAAGTCACTGGAAACCTGTGACAAAAATGCCAGTACATTAATATCTTAAATTATATTGAACAAACTCAAATTTTCCCTACAGCAAAAATAGTTAAAACGGAACCACCACCAGATATCATACGTGAAATTCCTGGTTCATAATACCACGGATACTTACTGTCCATTAAATGAGACACAAAATTACTGACATGTTCAAATATAAGAACAAGGCAGTCCAATAATGAGACATAAGCATTGGACTTGCCTAAGAGAGAGCACTGTAAGAAGTCGGATAATCAGCACAAATGTGCTGCATGAATAATAATAAGCTACCTAAAAACATTTAATATCCGTATATAGCACGGGCCCAGTTGAGAAACTGTGTCCAAAATTCTTCCTTGTCACTATTTGCACCAACATCTGGATCACTCTCCAGCTGTTTTACCACAATAAAATGTAGCACCTAAACAGATATATTAACACCAACACGAATATATCGGATACTCACGTCTTTAGTAATTAATTGATATCACTTTTATTAAAATTAACAATTTGCATTATTGCACTGCGCACAGTTAATTCAATAATTCCGTTTTTCACATGTTTATTTGTTTTTGTTTTTGCACAAAGTTTGTTTTTTATACACAATACACCAGCGGCAGCACTATAATTATTTTGAATACAGTCTTATAAATTATGACACCAATAACCAATATTACCATAAGAATAAAAAATCCCCGTGCATTACAGTATAATCCATAAATATAAATAGGGATCATGAAATGGACCAGCAATGTAAACTACCTTCCAATCAAGTATCACCATTGAGTAGTAATATTTTATATAATAGAAAAAGCAAGTATCTCACAGCGACAATGTAATTAGACCATTGTAAATAAACAAGTGACTAAAATAGCTTGGCATACAAGGTTGCCATCTGTGACAGATGTCACCCAGACTAAACAAAAAAACTCCATACACATTCTCCTACAATCCAATTGATAATGAGTGGCCAATGAACACATTAGAGTCAGTTTGAAAAAGTAAAAAACAGACCATCATTGGCCCAAAGTAAAAAACGCCCATATGAGGCTGATCCTTTAAATACTACCAATCATGGGGGGGTCAGGCACTTAGGTGATAGCCTTGAAAAAGCTAGACAGCGAAATGCGCATTGGCAACCCTCCTCTGTGCTAATGGTAGCAATATAGCCTGTTTAAATAATCTAAATGTCTGTTTGTTAGAAAAATTTCATGTGTTATATTAGCCTAGCGATTCCTATGTGATCAGCGCTTAGGCGCAACAGTGGATAGCGGCTAAGGGGTTTACATCCCTAGCGACAGGCGTCCACAGTGCAAGTGATTGTCTCTGCCCTAACGGGCGCACAGACGCTGCAATATCAATAAGGCATTCACTCGTACTATACTTGCGGCAGCTCACGAGTATCAAGGAGCACAGCCGTGTAGTAACAACCTGTACACAGTGCTGCTGGCCGCACGCAGGGAGATCCCAGCACGGGACTGCTCTGTGTGCCTATCAGACAAGCATACAAGTTACGTTCTCTAATAAACATGTTATGCACCATTAAATGTTAAAAGATCTGAGAACACCTGGCTACTAGAGTATTATATGTGGATGCCAACTGGCAGATATCACCTATTACATACCACAAACTCCTAGTAACCCACTATATGGTTTATATTAATTCATGTATACTTGTTGCGTAGGAATCAATCAGAGTGTACAAATTCAGCGCCTAGGGGACGGAATTTACCAATCGCCCCATGAGGACGCTAGGCTACTCATATATATGAGAAAAATTATATATTCTCTTGTGTCCTTGGTATAAGTGAGCACATATTAGGTTTGGCAGACCCAATCTTAGGATTGTATGGTGTGGATGCCCCAGATCACTGCGCATTATATCATCTGTGTAAAGGGGAACACGCTTAAGAAGGAATACAACATAACAGACAGGAGCAACCCACATATGTATAATAACCAGTAAAACTGGTAAATTGGGGATTATAATCTGTCTAGGTTAATCCACATATGTATAATAGCCAGTAAACTGGTAATTTGGAGATCAGAATCTGTCCAGGTCAATCCAATTTTAAGATTGCCCCATGTGGGTGGAAAGTGACTAATAACAGCCAGCGAACTGGCATAGTGGGGACTATAATCTGTCCAGGTCAATCCAATTTTAAGATTGCCCCATGTGGATGGAAAGTGACAGATAACTCAGATCTGATGCAGGACCGTTCTACACACACGCTAAGCTGCGAATATTTATACAAAAAATGTACTAATGTGAGAAGAACGATCCCTTCCCTACATATTTAGTGTCATAATATATCCAGACAGAGAGGTTCCTGATAATTAAACTATATGGCTACACGCCCAATTAGGAGCAGACCACAAATGTACAACAGCCAATGAATTGGTAAAGTGTGATCTAGAATCTGTCTGGACTAATCCAATTCCAGGATTATTATGTATGACTAGTAGGACACAGATCAACAGCATCGAGTGCAATAACTCAGACCTGACACTTAGATCGCCCGACACACACGCTAAGCTGCGAACAGATACTAAACGTATAAGATTGTGTAAGGGACGATCCCATCCTTATATATTCATGGTCACAAACCCACCTAGACAAAGAGACTCCTGATAATTACCCACGGGGTTATATGCCCTGATATATGTATTCCACAAGCACGTACCACCCAGACCTGAGGGGATTGAATCTCTGAATCGCCCCATGTGGACGCCAAACCATCCACTTATGCAACAATCACCAGTCTTGTGGAGGTAGTCCCAATTTGAGGACTGCCTCACATGCATGTTTCTGATTGTTTTAGATCATGACACGTACGTGAACAATACACAGCTATTAAATTATCCAATATAACTGACACAAGAGTAATATTTGTCAACGAAAAAACAGACAGAAAGAATACCAACTCCATTATTAAAGTAAAGATTTCAGGCACAAAACAGAGTTACTAGCGTATTTGTTATTATAAGCAGTAACTAAGACAATTATAATTGGCTACAAATTCACAGAGTGATTTTTAATCTTTAACATTTCTTTTTCTTTTTATCTTTATACTTTGTTTTAATAATTTCGCTACTTATCTTGAAGGTCCCACATCACTGTGGAATCATTTGTAGAATACCACTACATCATTATGACCTGCTAGCTGAAAAACCTAAAAAAATATTATGTTGGACAGACGATAAGAACATTCAGAGAGCGGATGGCGTTAAACTGCTCAGCTATAAAAGCTTGCCTGAATGGGGAAAAAATAGAACAGCCAGTGGCCAAACATTTTAAGGCTTGCGGCCACTCTTTGAAAAGCAACATAATAGATCACGTTCCCCCCCCCCCCCTTCCTCCCTTGAGGGGGAGACAGACAAATAATTCTAACAAAAAGGGAATCGGAATGGATATTCCAACTCAATGCCTCAGCTCCTGAAGGTCTTAATGAAAAAATAGCCTGGAATGCCTTTATATAGATGTTGGAACCGTAAGCCATAAGCCTGCCCTCTAGGTAAAAGTAAGCCAACACAAAAAGCTTCAATGTTACATAGTTACATAGTAGGTAAGGCTGAAAAGACTTGCGTCCATCTAGTTCAACCTGGTATAGATATCCATTGCTGATTTTGTAGGTTCTGATATTTTACAGACAGATTATATTTCTTATTTGTACCCATGGACGTTTTTATCCAGTAAATGTTTGTCCAACTTAGCCTTGAATGCATTTAATGAGCCAACCGTTACCACCTCTCCAGGAAGAGAGTTCCAGAGTTTGACTGTTCTGACCGTAAAGAAATTCTTTCTACTAGCTGAATGAAATTTTTTTTCTTCTAATCTATACTCATGCCCTCGCGTCCTAGATTCCTTTCTAGTAGAAAAGAGGGTGTGTGACAGTTCCTTATATTGGCTCTTGATATACTTGTACATGTTGAGCATGTCCCCCCTTAAACGTCTCTTTTCCAATGTAAATAGTCCCAAGCTCTCCTCGTAGCTTAAATTCTATATTCCCCTAATAAGCTTTGTTGCTCACCTTTGTATTTTTACTAGTTCTATGATGTCCTTTTTATAGTGTGGGGCCCAGAACTGCACTCCGTACTCGAGGTGAGGTCTCACCAATGTTTTATACAGTGGCATAATTACCCTTGAGTCCCTAGTTTCCATTCTTCTCTTAATAATCGTAGACCCAATTTAGGGTAACGGTGGTGTGGGGTGCGGTGCTCCTGGACTGGATGGGCTGGGTGGCTTTAGTGCGGCATGCCCTTAAATTCTATTAACACTTTTCCCTCACTAACACTATCTCTCCTATTTTAATTACATTTAATTTATCTCTCTCTTTATATATAGCTTCGGCTTCTTATCACTAATTATTAACACTTAGTATATCACTGGGATGCCGCACTGGGCTTCCCAGCTTATGATAGTTTTTGGGGTGCCGCACCCTGCACCTAGATATAGCGCTAGGGACCCCCAAAATACAGAAAAGCCTTGACGCGGCTTGGGGGCATAGCATACACCTGCGCAGGTATATGTAACCAATATCTCTGAATTCTATTATCATGTAGGGTTCAAGATTGGTTACTAACATTACTCAGTGTGCTGAGGGAAAAAATGTCTTGCTTTACTTACCCAGTATTATCCCCTCCCTCATGCACCTGGGTAATGTTACTGAACTAATTGAGCATCTACCACTATCTGTATGTATCTTCTTAATACATGCCAGAATTGTGTTGGCCTTTTTTGTAGCTACATTACAATGGGCACTACATCCCAGTTTCCTGTCTATTTGGACTCCTAGATCCTTTTCAAGTATGGAACTACCCAGTTCCTCTCCGCTAAGGTTGTAACTTGCACACTGGTTGTGTCTCATAAGGTGCATAACCTTACATTTATATACATTGAACCTCATCTTCCATTTTTTTGCACACTCATCTAGAATTGCAAGATCATTTTGAAGCTTTGGTGACATCTTCTGATGATTTGATGACTTTGCTAAGTTTTGTATCATCCGCAAAGATGGATACATTGCTGAGTAACCCTATCCCAATATCGTTAATAAAAATGTTAAACAGGATGGGCCCCAAAACCGAACCCTGGGGCACTTCACTTAGTACCGGTATCGTATCTGATACGGCACTATTCACAACTACATGTAGTCATGTATTAATTATGTACACTTGATAATCTGTCATGTTGAGATGCCTATATGAAAATGCAATGAGACAGTGGACAAAAGAGGTCCCGTTAAAGATATATTCGTTATTATGTGGGTTCTCAATTTCCATATCTGCTAGCCCACATAACCTTTCATTAAATATACACTGGTAAAGTCTACAGTATGCACTTTAAGCAGCATATTCACTTAGTTTTGTTTCTAATTTTGAGCACTTTTTGCACTTTGTAATCCAGCAGATTGATGCTGGTCATACTCAGTCTGCCCCCCTTGACACTGGAGAACAGTGAGCGGCGGCGTCCTAGGTTTCCAGGCAACGGTCATGTGAGTCACAGGCGGAGCCAGCAACCCTGAAGCCGAGCTCCCGGACACGGCGGCGGTGTGTGGCAGACCTTCACGCTGCTTAATATAAGGTAAGAGAACACACTGCTCAGTTTCCTTTCTTTATTCTCCACAGCACATTGCACTTTCTAAAACGCACGTCCTGAAGAAAAGACCATATGGGTCTTGAACCGTAGACGCTTTGTTTTTCTCATGTGCACCTTATAAAAGTCTTTGAAAATCAGTCGTGAGAGTGCCGCCTCCTTCCAGGGGATCCCGTCAAAGGACCCTGGATACCTGTTTACACATATACATATATATATATATATATATATATATATATATATATATATATTAACTATTCAAATACACATTGGAAGTAAAAACAATGTATTTAGGACTTAACTAATGTTAGAGGATATTCAAATAAAGAAAGTACCTGGAATAAAGTATTTGCTTGAGTAATATTATTTGAAAAGTAGACTTCGAACCAATGGGAAGACCTTGATTCCGGTAAAAGTTCTTTAGTAGTCCTATACCAATGCCCATGGGCTCACAATACTCAGAGAAGAGTGAAAACGTTGTAATAGCCATTTTTTCTCCTACAGGTGCATTTTCTTTCTGTTTCCTATACGTTAGATATATTTATCATTATCCCTCAAGTAAGCAGTGCAGGGCACAATACAATTATATATAATATACCTAGAAATCACTCAAGAGGTGACAGTCCTCCCTCACTGTGCAGTACTGTGAGCAGTCTCCTCCTGTCACTGCTCCTGAGTCCCGGCCACTAGAGAAGTGATGACGCCTGCAGCGCTGTGTGTTTTCTGTGCCCCCCTGCGCAGCGAGTGACAGTGGTGCGTGCGGCACACGTAGCGAGCCGGGCTCGGGCTTTCATGTGGGTGAGTGTGACGGTAATTGCCAGGCCCGGTCAGCAGGATGTGGGAACATGCTGGGGAGGCTGGAGCCAGGGGGTTCTGAGTCTGCGCTGCTGTTAATTGGAGTTGAGGGGGGAATTGTGAATGCAGCTGATTTTGTTGTCACCCCACTGAGGGGTGTCCTTTGCAATGCAGAGCTGTCCCTCTGCGCATGTGCACAGTGGCAACCCAGCCATCGGGCATGCTGGGAAGGATCCATGACGGATCCTTCACACAGAACTGCGGAGAGAAGCCCCATGTAATGACTCTGCTTTTAATTACTTACATCATAGCATTGGTCATATTTTCTTGAAATAAGAAAAGAATTATACATTTGAAATTCAGTACTTCATATTTCCATTATATTGTTTTCAGCAAGGGATTTCATTTTTTTCTATCTTGCATGATTATCAATAACCGTTTTACAGAATCTGTCACTTCATTTCTTTTGAATGAACAGTCTAATTTTGGCCGTGTACAAAGTCTGCTGTGTAACGTTCCTCTCCAGTTATCATAAGCAGTACATTAATCTTTTCTGATCTAATTAGCAAATTGATGTGGTTGTATAAACTGAGATGTTAATTTAAAAATCTTATTAAATCTAAGAGAAACAACTATTTTGTCATGGATTAGTTATTTATTGCTTGAGATCTGCATGCTGTTCGGTTGTTATTGAGTGATGCTATTACTCCATTAACTATATTTGCTGATCAATTTGCTCATCAATTTTGATTTTGTCACACAGTAATTTAAATTTCAAAATATGCTTTACTCAACTGGTTCCATTTTGCAAAATGGTAGTAACAGAGCACAAGTCCACAGGTTAAATCCAACCTGCTGCTGTTTAAAAGGGATACTCAATCTTTTAGAAACACAAAATAAATACAACATATAGATCGGTTTTGGATTAAACCATAAAAACATATCTTTTTATTTTTATGTTTTGCATCTTTTGATCCATACTCTCAATCTTTCGGTAATTATTTTTTTCTTACCTAATGGATAATTAACATCAGTGCATCAACTAGCAGATCTGGAAAACATGTACTGTTAGAGGTCTCTGAGGAAACACTGTAATAAAGCATTAGCGTTCCCCAAGGAAACCTTGCAATTAGTTATATATATATTCTGAAAAATACAGCCTTAGCCAGCTATCCACAATAATTTATATTTATTTTTTAGAAGGTGCTTCTGAGGAAGGGCAGTATTGGCCCGAAAGCACGCTCAAGCAATGTGATCACCACCGAACGGATCCTTCTCTGGGGCTGCATGATTCACTATCACCGTTCCTGCTTATACCGCTGGTCGGCGAATTGCGGATGAGGCGACGTCTATCTGGCACAGTATAAGGATCCTTTTACTCTGAGGGGTTATATGCTCATTTTTATTGTATCCATGTGAGTGTGTTTAATAAATGTAATTTGTTCTTTTAAAAAAAAAAAAAAAATATTGCACTATATACAATTTTTTCGAGCTTCGTAGGAAATCTCTAAGGAAGACCCATTTAAAGGGAAAAGAAAAAGACACCCTTTGATATGAGCATTTATGTTCTGGAAATGTGAGTGAACTGATGAACAATAAAATTTTCCCACTATCCAGACAGTATTTCACTATGGTCTATCCTTTTGCGTTTCTTTTAGATTAAAGAGATACCACTCTGAAGATTTGATACACATCAGTTTACTTTGTGTAAGTGGATTGTGAAATCACCAGTGGTTGTACAGATTTTTTTTTTCTATATGTGCATGTCCAGAAATCTTGGTGAAGGCTTTGTTGGTATCATCCTGGGCTGAATTCATTGTTGCGCTGTGGGGGCAACAGTGTTTTTTGTATAAGTATTTCTTCTAACATGGCAAATAAAATCTACTCAGCAAGACAGTGCTATTTTTATGAAAGCTGAAAGTACACTAGAATGAAATGTGTATGTTTTTATACACAGATGTACATTGTGGTTCACACTTTTGTATTACTGCATTTATTCAACAACACATTCTATTTGAAATCTACACATGTTTTTACTTGACCTAAGGTAAGAAAGACCTTGGCATCTTGATCAGAAAACTGAATCATCAGGCAGTAAATATCATTTGGAAAAGGGGAGACCCCTTTTGCACACGTCAACGATCATGAGTTTATTGGTTTTATTGTTTATCATGAAGTCGAAGGATGGGGAATCCTATTAACTCATGATAACTAGGTAATAACTTTTAACAGAACAAATTATTTGAATGAGGGGACTACTGGTCTGTAGGTGGCATGATAGAAAAATATGTGGTACAAAATGTAAATGTTCAAGTTGTGGACAACAGAATATTCATATGCTTTACATTTTGAATGGAGGAGATACTGATACTGAGAAATGTCTCATGTTTCCATAATGTTAACTTTGACATAATGTTGACATTGTGAATGTCAATCTTTGGCATCATGACCAATCCTCATATGCATTGGTGAATTGAGTATGATTAACCCTAACACTAAACGTATCTAGCTCTCAAACCATAACACTAACCCCAACCCTAATAGCAGATTCTTCTTGACCCTATCATTGTAAAAGAAAAAAAAATGTGTGTAGACAAAATGTTGATATTGTTTTAATATATGGGGAGGGGGGAGCTGGACTGCACACCCTAATTCTAAACATAATAAGAGGTCCTATCATGACGAGACTTGTAGTGCCACACAGAAATAAAGGGCCTTATTCTGATCGGTGCGGACTTTTCCGCATTCTTTCGGATGGCGTTTTTTAGCCGTCTGCGCATGCGTGGAGAACGCGACGCGCATGTGCCACGCATGGTCTCCGTACTTGTTCTCACTAATCCCGTACAGAACTGTGCACCGCATACATTCGGCCAATAGGGGTGTGTTATGGGCGTCATGCGGAATGACACAGGGGCGTAGTTTCAAAGTGGGCTAAACTGGGCGGAAACATGGGCGGACACGGGGGAGTACACATATATTGGTAGGCGTGCATTCGGACAGCACGCCGAATGCACGCGAACAAAAAGGGAAGAAATGTGCGGTGTCCAAAAGGTTACTTTTGCTTTGCGGACACCACTCGGTCATGCGCTAGGCAATCGGAATGCCTAATCAGGACGGACGCACCTCAACCAATGTCACCTGAACCCAATACAATCACATACTTTACCCATTACTTGTTAATTACACGCTTCTCACTGCTACAATTGGAAGCATTGCAGCTTAAAGGGAACATTACATGCTGCACTTGTCACACACTTTAACACTGCAAATAATGCACACAACTTAATAATATTAATACTAATACACATGCCACTTCTGCATGTCTAAATTAATACAGACATTTGTGGGGCCAAAATAACATTTATTAAACAAACTTTGGCAATAATTGAAAATACATAACAAAACAAATGGTACCATACCAGGACAAAAATTACATAATAAAGAATAAATAGCCACAGCAGAATCATTGGGAACACATCAGGTGGCTTCACAACAAAAGTACAGCACCAACACTTCAAGTACAGCACACTGAAACAGGGCAACAGAGGAACCAAACATGACATTTGAACCGCGGGCAAAAGTGGTGACCCTGGGCACGGATTTGGACACAGGATGCTGACACACACAGCTCAATGGAAGATTTGGGAAGACATAACGGAGGAGATTAATGGGGACACAAGTTCATTTGCGAGCACGTTTGCCCCTGGCAGGCTCCTTGCCACGTGCAGCAGCTCTTCTGCCTCGTCCACGGCCAGAGTCAGATGGTGGCTCATGTGGAGCACGTGCTGGTGAGGGGGTGGATCTTCTTCCCCCTCTGGCAGCAGGGAGTGATGAGGTTGGTAATGCACCCGAAGTGGGTGACATTAGGGCCCTATTGCTGTTAACTAGCTCCACCATAAGTTCATTATGGCGGAGGAGGAGGTCGTTTTGCCGCAGGGCTTGATCAGCCAGCACCTGCAGGCTACCAGCAAAGGCTTGGTGGCTGCCAGCCATAGCTTGCTGGCTGGCACTCATAGCCTGCAGGCTCTCAGCAATACTCTGCTGGCTGGTGGTCAAACCCTGCAGCACCTCCTCGGCCCTACGCACCCGCTCGAATGCCGACTCTCCCTGCTGCACAATACTATCCAGCACACGGCCCCACATGGACAATTCAGCCGCAGACAATCTTGGCAGCTGCTGCACGGGCCTGCTACTGGGGCCAGGTGGCACAGACTCCACAACCTCCTCAAGAGAATCTTGACCAAGCGGTGGCGATGCTGTTGAACAAGAAAATTCAAATTACCACACATTCCATGCCACATTTAAAGCATCTACTTATGGCCTGGCAAATAATTACCTTCAAGAGTAGAAGCCATCACTTCCGCTGGGGACTCGCTGTCTATAGTGCTCTCCCCCCGGACCTCCTCCACTGCTATACAGCACTGGGCCATCTCTTCCAGGGGGGTGAGCTCCAGCTTGCCAGGCATGGGGCCAGCCCCAGAGGTCTGGCTGTGTTGCCACCGCTCGGTCAATTTCTTCTTGAGGTTGCCTTTGAAGTCGTGCCACCTGCAATCAAAGTGTACATATTAATACATGTAACTCCTCATGTTTGCTGTAGCACCCATTGCAATCTGAAACATAATACAACATGTGCCTACTGACACCAAACGTACTATATTCTTTTTTCAAATCAATCCTTAGAAGATACAAAAACAGTCACCCTCCAATAACTATCAATTCAATGTCATGGCCTACATGTCTGTGCGTCCAAGCAACGTGAACACCCATTGGCCAACTCCATCTAATATTGAATGTAAACATTACTGGACTTGTCCTACTCAAATTTTACACACATGTACTTGCCTCTTCTTAACGTGCTCCGTCTGACGAACTTGTGGAGCCACTGCATTAATCTCCGCCGTTATCTCCTCCCAGATCTTCCATCTCCTTGTGTGTGTCAACTTCACCGCTGGACACTCAATTAAATCACGTGCCCGGGTCACCAGGATGTCAAGCTCCCGCGGTTCAAATGCCATGTTTCGTGTTGTTGGTTCCCGTGTTGCCCCACTGCGGCCACGGGCACGGGCACTGCCACTGCCACGGCCACGGGCACCGGTTGCTGTACCTGAAGTGCTGGGCTGGCTACTCTGTTGGGAAGCCACCTGCTGGGTTCCCAATGATTCTGCTGAGGATGGCCCAGCTGCTGATTGGCCTGATGTTGATGGGCCAGCTCGGTCCTCTGGGTTGAGGGGTACATATGTGGTGTTGGCCTCCATGCGGGACAACAGATTCTGCACCACCTGCTCTTCCTCAGAGTCTGAGCCTGGCATGTTTGCAACAAGTGTTTGCCTTTCTAGGACCACTTTAAATACTATTTCTGTAATTGGCGTTAATCAGCTGCAAGCTGCGTTCCGTACGGCCGCGTTCCGTACCCCAGCGTCAACCGTGCGGCGCATACGGCCCGCCCCTTGGTGTGGCGAAATATTTCCAGAAAACCTGGCAAACTCAGTAAGTGTGATTTATTTGCTAAATGCAGATTCCAACACCAATGAGCAAATACAACTGAGGTCAGACATGACATGTATATTTGAATGTACTTCTGTACTGTGCACTTGTTTGCTATGTAGTACAACTGACACTACCCATTCCATATGTCAATCCAGTCCACCACTTAGCCACAAGTAATCAGTGCTACCATCCAAATCACATGTGAAAGCACTCCACATTCAGGTTAGATGCTAGCTACTTTTCAATCCACCTCTGTAATATGGCCCAGTAGAAGGTAAGTGTACACATGGCTGCATGGGCTCATTTTGGGAAAAGGTCTGCCTTCATTATACATTAGCTGTTTGGTACCTTGTTGAGTTAGGTGTAAGTGTCTAGAGATGCACACTATTTCACCTGTTGCTTATACCCATGTTTGTGGAATGTTAGAGATTAGGTATAATATGTTTCCATCTTATTTTACACTGTTTAGGATGGGTGTGCGATGCAATGGGTTAGCCGTCTGTTCGGGCGCATACACGCTGTTAGTGTAAAAATGAACAATAAAGTTAATACCAAATATCACTCTGATCAACCAATGACAGCACATGATTGTTTGATGTGTGCCATTGCTAAGATGGCGGCTTATGGCAGAGCAGCACCCTTCTCTGCAGCCGAGCTGAAGACACTGGTCTCCGTTATGGAGACCAGGCTGGGTCGTGCGGGCCCATTCATCACCAATAGGCAGAAACGCTCTGCCTATGCGGTGGCCCGCCGGCGGATCTACGCCCGCACCCAAGTGCGGCGGACCATCGCACAGCTTGAGCGGCGGTGGTCCGACCTCCGGCGCAGGGAGCCAGAGAGGCTTCAGAGCATAAGGGCCAGCATTGCTCGATGTGAGTATTTCAACAGTAAATGTGGATTTGTACATGATTGCTTACCTGACATTATTTAATCCACTAAGGTCAGCAGCCTGATCATGAGTTCAACATGCCATACAATATATGAGTGCTACTTCCTGATTGACACCCTGTAATGGTCATAAAATCTGTTATTGGGGAGGATTAATGCTTGTGATGCTTACAATGGCCCAAATGTCACAGCATACCTGCCATGTTACAGGCTGTGTTTTGTAAAGGCCACTGAGGAGCTGTTTGCATGTACAAGTATCAGTACATCTAACCTTTGCATTTATAGGTTGATAAGGCTTATTACAAATTACCACTAATTGGCACTTTTTTCATTTTTCCCAAACACAGCACGTGCACGAGCAAGGCAGGCCCGGGAGGAGGCAGAGGCAGGCCTGGCACAGGAGGAGGCAGAGGCAGGCCTGGCACAGGAGGAGGCAGAGGCAGGCCTGGCACAGGAGGAGGCAGAGGCAGCGATGGCCGAGGAGGCAGAGATTGAGGAAGGGGTGGAGGAGGCTGAGTGGCCAGTGGAGGCAGAGGTGGCAGCCGAGGAGGAGGTCGTGGCAGCCGAGGAGGCCCAGGAAGAGGGGGAGGATGAGGAGGCCTGTGTGGTTGACCAGGCGGCCGAAAGTGGTATGTATACATAAAGATTCGTTGTTCCTTTTGTCATCCACTATTTGATATGTAGCACTGTTGATTCAAATGTGTTTGAAAATACTATAAAGCCAAACAACAAATTGGGTAGCAACAGACACACTTTGGGGTTAGATAGGGTGGCCAAACCATCCCTTTCATCCTGGACACATATTAATGACACAGGTTGTGCGGATGGCTTTCAGGTCGAATTGAAGTGCCACTGAACCTGTGTAGTTAATCTGTATCCAGGAAGAAAGTGATGAGTTGCTCATGTAAGGGTTACATGTCCCTGCTGGTTGCATACAATCTGTAGGCTCATATAGGTGAGTAGAGTTTACTGGCGAATGATCTTTGGTAACTAGATTCAGTATGGCATAAATGGAGTATGGCCAGGTGTGGCTTAGACTGGAGTAACAAGTGGTGAGTGCCCCTGGGCCCTCCTCTAGCTAACCACCCCCTGCGGTCTGCATGTATGTTTTTCACCATAATTGTGTGTGGATTTGGTCTTAGTAATGCTTTTGAGCATGGGAGTGGGTTAGTGCTGCAGCTTCCCCTAACTGGCATTCTGACAATGATTTCTGGAGCAGACCATCAGCAGGCAAGCCATGCTTGATTGCACAAATGTACTGAGCATTCCTGAGAGTTGTGTAACTCCCCTGCCAGGCTCCATCATATAACAGACACTGAACTTTGTTTGCCGAATTGTGATTGGTGCAGCGCGTGGCATGCTTCTCAGAGCTTAGTCATGGGTGGGTTTGGATGGAGAAGGAGCAGTATGACTGTGAGGTGTTCTACAGAGTAAAGGGTAGAGGGCCAAAATCAGGCTTTCCATGTAGTATGTATGCATGTATGTATAGGTGTATGTCTCATATATATAGGTAGATATGTGTGTATATATATATATATATATATAAATATATATATATACACACCTCGCAGAATGCATGTTTAAAATGTAGCTTTGACTATGTTAAATGTATGCATGAATATCATTAGTCATTTTTCATTTTTAATTTCCTCCACAGATGAGCCTGCCCAAGCAGAGGAGGGTCGCCGTGGGGCCCTCCTTAGACTCCGAGGCCTGATGAGGGAAATGTTGGTCCTAATGGACGAAATCATTGAGGGGGAAATTTAAAGTTTTTTTTTTTTACGTTCTTTATGAATAAATTGTTATTTAAAGTTGAAAGTTGTCAGTGTTTTTTTCTAACATGCTAAAGTATATGTGTAAGTTGTTTAAAATGTTTAAAATAAGCAAAATGTACATAGTGTATCTAGATGTATGTTTGGGTCACATGCTGTAAGGGTTAATGTGTGTCATGAATGTAGTAGGAATGTGGGTCAGTATAGATGAGCATTTAATTGATTGCAATTGCTAACAATCCCTTTTTCAGGAGGTTGCCTAATAGCCTAAGTGGGTCATGTGATCGCTGTGTGTACTCAGTACAAAATTGTGTTGGATTGTGCGTAAATACTCCGCATCGGGGCGTACGGACAGCTTTCCGTACGTTCTCACGCGGTAAGACCGTGCTTGTGCGGGAAGACCGTGCTTGTGCGGGAAGACCGTGCAAGAATCTGTACGTTTCCCCCGCACACGCATGGTTTATATGTCGTCCGTACACACGCCCTGTTCTTACAGAGTGAGTCCGTCCGAATGCGGAGGACACGTGGGCGTTTCTACGGACGATGGCCGCACGCTGCCGCACAGCGATGCGTGCGGCCCGCACCGAAAGAATTCGGGAATATCCGCACCGATCAGAATAAGGCCCAAAGAGACAATGCAGTTGCACATTCTAAACACTCAGTGCAATACAATCAGTATTGTTAATCAGAATAAATATAATAAACGCTGCAATTTAATATGGAGTAAAATTGAGGTTTTTGGCATAATCGTGTACATTTCAGCATCTTGATGTCAACATTCAGACCATGTTATTATTCTGATGTAAATATTCTAAATGTGTCTAAATTGCGTGCATGGTAAAAATGCAAATATTTGCAGATACAGTCTGCAAAGATATATGCATTTATGTGATGGTACTGCCATTGTCCAAACCCTTAGTTTATAATTATCATAATTATCACTTTGCTCTTGCATTAGTCCAATCCTTGGTGCAAGGGATAATCTTTATATAGGGTTATCTTTGTATACCAACAATTCTACATTGACCACAATTCTATCTGATGGTGTGTTATACCACACCCGTTTAGCAAGGCCATACAGTCGGGATTCCATCAAACATTAGCCTGACGTCGGAGTCCCGACTGCTGGGACTCAGAGAGCAGGACAAGCGCAGCCAAGCCCCTTGCAGGCACAGAGGGTCGCTGCACTCACCACCTATGGTGCTGTCCCTCTATGGGGGTTGTGGACCCCACAAGGGAAAAAAGCTGTTACCCATCTGAGATTTAGCAGTCGGGATTCCAATGCCCGTGTAATGACAACCGGAATCCCGACAGCCGTTCAATCATCCAGCACCCAATGCTAAACTATGTTATGTGCATATGCAGTACAAACTCCCCCTCAGATGCAAGGTAGTCTGACCCACAGATAAATAGGTGCACACTGCTGTGGAGAATACACAGTATCAATACAGGTTGAGTATACCATATCCAAAATGCTCGGGACCAGACGAATTTCAGATAAGGGATTATTCCGTATTTCGGAATAATTTTATATTTCAATGTTGTATCTTGATGATGGTACCCATGTGTGAACATAAATTGCATTTATGTTGTATAAACACATCAAACACATAAAGCTGTCAAAAACATGTAACATGAAACAAATTTTGTGTGGTGCCCTACAAATCTCCTTAGGAAAGGTATGTTGGAAATTGCAGTCCAAAAGCAAGTGACTGTTCAAGTGACTTAAATGAGGTATAGAACAATATCTATAGTTGGATACAGAGGTACTATTCTCTGGGGAAGGAATGAAGGGGACGAGGTATCCACGCTGTTCTCCTGTTCTCTCTCTTACTGGGAAAAAATGTGGATTAGGAATCACATTCCCTGGGGATGAGCCTCATCAGGCATAGTGACCTCCCATGCAGCATACCTGTAGTGCTATTACCAGGGCTGGAAAAGAGTCTATACATACACTGCATGAGTTTGAGCAAGGGCACAGTGTAAACTTCCTTCAAGATCTCCCAAGAAGCAGCCCTTAATGAGTGGGGTATTTTTTGCTAAAAGCAAAAGGGATATTTAGGCGCTTGTTGGAAGGTGGGGGTTGGGTGGATAGGGATGGTAGAAGAGCAGGTATAGTGGAATAAGAGGAATATAGCAAACAGTAAAAAATTGAAATAAAATGAAAATTGGAATAAAGAATAAATCATAAAAACAAAACAAAAACAAAAAATAGCTCAATTTTTTACTTTACAGGAAGGCTTTAATCCTCTTCTTATATTATAAAGGTGTTCTGAAATTCTGGTTTTTTTTAAAAATAAAAACCAGAATTTCAGAACACCTTTATAATATAAGAAGAGGATTAAAAACACATAGTGTCTCAGCACACTTTTTAGAAAAACATGACAAAGACCCCAAAGGCTTAACCTTCATGGGAATACAAAATATAAAATCCCATTGGAGAGGAGAAGATCTGGTTACTTCCCTAAAAAAAACGGAAACCAAATGGATATTCTTGCTGGACACTTTAGAACCAAAGGGGCTCAATATAGATATTGAGTTGAAAGCCTTCCTGTAAAGTAAAAAATTGAGCTATTCCCACTGCTCCCTTTCCCCATCACTCTATGCCTATTCATCAACTTCTATCTTATCTTTATCTTTTTTATCCTCTTCTTAAACTTTTTACTTTTATTTTTTACTTTCATATTTATTTTACTTTTATTTTTATTTTTATTTTATTTTTATTTTATTTTATTTATTTTTTATTATTTTTATTTTTTATTTAGTTTTCGTGCAAAATTTCCATAGGGAATTAAACCCCTATTTTTATTGAGACAGACAACCATGAGGTTGCCGCTCAAACGGAAGTCACCAAGATGTGACCATTTCCGTTTTTATCAATAAAGTTCCTATAAATAAAAAAATCAGTTTTAAAAGAATTATCCTTGATAAAGCATCTCTATAGATGTGAAACGCGTTGGAGCCATTAAGAGGGACACCAGGACAGCAAGAAGGACATTTGCCACCCTCCCCGGCTACTGCCGCAAGTCACGAACAGAAGCCGGAGAATCGGGTGACGTCACCTCCCGCCCGCAGCACACAGAAGACGCCGACCAGCAGAACGCTGCCGTCTTCTCCTGTAGAACAGGTCAGATTGCTAGGGCAAGTTAGTACTATACAAAAAACTGGACTGTCGCTCCCTCCTAACCATACAAAAGAGTGTAAACAATTATGCACGTTGTACTTTTATTTTTATTTATTTAATTTTATTATTATTTATTTTTATTTTTATTTATTTTTTATTATTATTTTTTATTTTTATCTTTATATTTATTTTTATTTTTATTTAATTTTGTTTTTGTTTGTGTTTGTGTTTGTTTTTTTTGTTTTTTTTGTTTTTTTGTTTTTATGATTTATTCTTTATTCCAATTTTCATTTTATTTCAATTTTTTACTGTTTGCTATATTCCTCTTATTCCACTATACCTGCTCTTCTACCATCCCTATCCACCCAACCCCCACCTTCCAACAAGCGCCTAAATATCCCTTTTGCTTTTAGCAAAAAATACCCCACATGCTATAGATAAATCCCATTTGGGCTGCTCCAACATCAAGCGCGGTATCGTTTGGGGAATACCCAAAATTTGCAAGCCCTTAATGAGTGCCAAGCTGGTAGAGCAGGTCTCCACAGCTTGGGTAATTGTCTACAGTGGGCTAAATTTCAACACCCCCCCCCCCCCAATGGAGAAAATTACCGACTGGGTCTCTACCCACATTCCCCTGCCGTGGTGCAAATGGGAGGGCTGACGGCTGACCAGACCAACCCACGCCCCCCCCCACCCCCGCCCCACCAGGGAGCAAATTAGCAGGACATCCCCCCTCCCCCAATGGAGAAAATTAGCTTGCCGCTAGCCCCCCCCCCCCAGTGAAATGGTCGGCAGGGTCTCTACCCGCATACCCCCGCTGTGGTGCTGAACAGACCACCCACCCCCTGACCAGATGAGCAGCCAGACGGCTGCCACTTACAATCTCCGACAGCAGCAGCACACTCATCTGGCCTGCGGTGCGTCCATCCTGACCGCCAGATCCCACCGCTGCTTCCCCCAGCTGCCTGCTGGCCGTCTTGTGACTGCCGGTCTTCCTGGGTGGGAAGGCGGGAAGAGGCGGTGCAGCATGGAGTGAGGTTGGTGAGGACAGGCTGTCAATATCTGTCACCTATGTCAATCATCTCTGCGAGAAAAAATAATCACTCCAAAAACCACAGTTTTTGGAATAATTTGGATATGGAATATACGGATTATGGGATACTCAACTTGTATATGCAAGATCCCTTCACAAATTAAATTAAATGCCCCATTTCCCATATTTGTCCTGCATTTTCTTCAAAATGGTGCAAACAAGCAAATGGGAGGGTGGAAGGGTGGAAGGGTGACCAGACCACACTCCCCCGTGGAGCAAATTAGCACGGCCAGGCATCTTCCCACACCCCCTCCCCAATGGAGAAATTTAGCATCCGGGTCTGCTCGGACCTAGCCCCCCCACCCTGGTGAAATTGCCGGCAGGGTCTCTACCCACATACCCCCGCTGTGGTGCAGTAGGCGGACGGACGGCTTATCAGACCACCCACCGCCAGACCAAATGAGCAGCCGGACGGCTGCCACTGACCATCTCTGACAGCAGCAGCACACTCATCTGGCCTGCGGGGGGTCCGTCCTGACTGCCAGCTCCCACTGCTGCTTCTCCCAGCTGCCTGCTGGCCATCTCGTGACTGCCTGTCTTCCTGGGTGGGAAGAAGCCATGCAGTGTGGAGTGAGGTTGTGGGGACAGACGGGGCGTATCAGTATCTCTGTGGAAAAAAATCACTCCAAAAACCACAGTTTTTGAAATAATTTGGATACGGGATATACAGATATGGGATACTCAACCTGTATATGCAAGATCCCTTTACAAAATTAAATGCCCCATTTCCCATATCTGTTCTGCATTTTCTTCAAAATGGTGCAAATAAAGCAAATGAGAAAGTGTTCCTTTAATTCCAAGTGTTAATTTCATATAATATTGCTTACTGCTGTCTTGGAGAGTGGCTTAATGTCAAATCAGGAAACACAAGTTTTATATTTATATATTTATTATTATACAATATGCCTTCAGTTGACTTTATTGCGATATCAAAAACAAACAACAACTTTTTACTACTTTGATCAGATTTTTTTCCCATGAAAGGATGTATAAGTAGTATTCAAACACTTATTAAAAAAAAAAAGTTATAATTAGTCTAGGTTGATTGAATGTGGTCAACATGAAAATTGCTAAAGTATGTTCAGCACAGATGAGAGGAAATCCTAAGAGGCAAATGAATTAATATTTTTGTTGTTATTATTATAATAGAAGGTATAAAGATATTTTTCAGTATTATACCTCAAGTTCAAGCAATTTTAGACTTCCTCATAAAGGTCTGAATTTTTTGGGGGGTAATCAATGAGAAACATTTAAAAACTTTTCAGTGGATAGACCTCCCAGTAATAGAATGAGGCGGCACTCAGAGACTTGAACAGTGGTAACATGTATTAAAATGATACATATATATTGTATATTTCCCTGTGTGAAAAGCAGCAGAGTTTTGTATTCAGGTAAAATCAGCAATAAACTTTATTCCCGACATATGTTTCGGGCAGGAACAGCATTCCTACCTGAAACATATGTCGTAATAAACTTATTGTTGATTTCCCCTGAATACAATACTCTTGAGTGCCGCTTTTTACATGAGAATATCTTTGACATATATTCAAAGAGGGTACTGGAGCAAGAAAATCACCTATAGTTGTAGGTGAGTGCCGGGATACAGGACTGATGAAGATATCATCTATATATATTTATGTCTAGTGATTGTGTGTCTCCAAAACACTGCCATTTGTTGGCAGTGAGTGAAATTACATCTCTTTCTCTCACATGCACAAAGAGGCCATCACAAGGTAGTAAAAAATATATATTTTCACGCTCTGCAGAAATTGATGTGAATCTGCCTGTATTGTTAAAGCACATTATATGTGTTTCATGCTAAACACATTTATTTGCAAATGATGTTTAAGAAGTGTGTTCCAATTGTTTGCATATTTTAGTTAAAGTATACCTTGCTTGTAATGCACAGAGGTGCACACAGATTATGTATGACAATCTGATGATTAAATTATGTTTTGTAATTATTACTACCACCAAATAAACTTTCACATTACAAATAGAAAAAAAAACTTTTTTTTTCTAAATTATTAACAATAAATTAGAAAAAAAAATCACAATAAAGATGAGTATCTTGAAACGTGTAAAAAATGTCTCATTGTGAGACGCTGTAATTGACTATTGGGTATTACTAAATCACACTAATGACTATAACTATAAATGGGGGCTCCTGGTGTAAAAGTTTAAGATTTTACAATCATACAGTAATTGAAAAATCGATTTCTTCCAGCTAACACTTAAGTGTTCTTGTCATGTTACTTGATTAACACAAACCTTTCAGGCATTAATACAATGTAGCTTCCACAATAAAACTTTATTGCTTTCTATATCTTATAGAGAACATTTGACCATGCGTTCCACTGCCATTAGAAATATAAGGAATTCAAGACCTTGCAACCCTATACAGCCTTAAGAAAAACACAGTTTTGCCCTTGCTACAATCGGGTTTCTATCTCAAGTACTCCTCTGAGCAATGGCACCAATATGATATATTATATGCTAACCCTATTTCTTTCAATTTAGCAATTAAAAGAATAATATTAATAATAATAATAATCTGTTTCCTGGCATTGTGAGCTTGCAGCAGGGCTCTCCTACCTCCGTTACCCAGTTTGTTTTATCACTGTCTTATTGTAAAGCGCAACGGAATCTGCTGCGCTACATAAGAAACTGTAAATAAATAAATTCCTGACCAGCCTCCAGCACAAAATCTGCTATCTCATAAAGCAAAGTGTGGATTCCTATTAACAATGGCAGGTGACATAAATGATGCGCTGTAGTTCTACAAAACACTATAAAATGCTGTTTGACATGTTTCTGCTTTAGAAGTCAACACCTATAGTAAATATCATTTCAACAATGCATTGTGTAATGTTTGATATTTCACTGCTAAAAATGGGCATGTGTGAGAGAAAAAGAAATGTAGTTTCACTCGCTGCCTAACGGATGGCAGTGTTTCGGAGACACACAATCAGACACCATATATATAGATTTATTTTATTTATTTACAGTTTCTTATATAAATTCTTTCCTTTATCAAGACAAAAATGTGCAGTACAAAATGAAGGGTAACAATACTTACCAGCCCGGTTCCAGCGGTCCTCTCAGCCAATCGTCCCCAGAAGTTCGGCAGCCGCATCACTTCCGTCCGGCTGCGCTCGCCACGCTTCGGGTTGGCGTTTATGGTGGGGGTGACACTTTCAATGGGGGGTACATTTAACATTGTAAGAACCCATCAGGGTGCTTATACAATTAAAAATCGCATGCGATGCGATGCACTGCGATGGAAATCGGGGGCGCCGTGCTAGGAAACAAGGACCTAACTTGGATAGTGGGGGTGTGCAAGAATGGAATGGCATGCAAATCAGCAGCAAATCAGCCACAAATCGGCCGCTAAATCGCATCCGATTTTGGCATGCGATTTGCGGCCGATTTCGCGGGCGCCCAGATAATACACAAGTACATATATATATATATATATATATATATATATATATATATATATATATATATATATATATACATATATATATACACAGTAAAGAAAAATGATGCATGCAGAGGAGGCAGCAAAGGGGGTCTTGAAGAAGGTCCAAGGAAGGACCGAAACGTTGACCTGTACCCACTGTCACACAATGGTGTTGTTATCGATATGTGATTAAAATTGTTTCTGCAAGCAAATACGGTGAGTGCCCCATCATTTTTCTTTACTGTGAATACTGAAGATACCTGGATCACTGGGACTCTTTTTGGGTTGGCACCCTGGTTGTTGTTCCATATTTGGAGAGTGCTGTCCATACGGATTAGAATATATATATATATATATATATATATATATATATATATATATATGAAAAGAAAGGAGGTATAGAGAGCGCTTTTTAACCACCAATGGATAGTCAAAATACAAAACAGTACAAATATTTTTTAAAAAACCAGTGTGCTTTTTATTAGATAATTTTCACATCTGGAAATGGTATCCTTTTCGGAAATACAAGCAACCCGACGCGTTTCGTCTTGAAAAAGACTTCATCAGGGGTTTAGTACTGCAGGTGGTAAAACATAACAATGATGGTGTATTACATACTGATATTTCCAATACATATACAATATAATACAAGTACATATATTATATTGTATTATATTGTATATGTATTGGAAATATCAGTATGTAATACACCATCATTGTTATGTTTTACCACCTGCAGTACTAAACCCCTGATGAAGTCTTTTTCAAGACGAAACGCGTCGGGTTGCTTGTATTTCCGAAAAGGATACCATTTCCAGATGTGAAAATTATCTAATAAAAAGCACACTGGTTTTTTAAAAAATATTTGTACTGTTTTGTATTTTGACTATCCATTGGTGGTTAAAAAGCGCTCTCTATACCTCCTTTCTTTTCATTTCTAAACACCGCCTCCCACTAACAGGGGGGGCTATAGAGTAGCTGCTCACAACTTAAGGGCGCACGTGGGGTCATTCTTTTGTGATATATATATATATATATATATATATATTATATAGATAGATACATACACACACAGTACTTGTTTTACATTATTTTGCTATATATTCTTACATTGTCCAGTGCTCAGAATAGTTAGACCATAGACATGTTTTCTGTGGGAAACTGGTTTATTTTGACAGTTTAATAAAGATGCAAGATTACATATATACAGGTCATGTCTAGGGTTCAAATGGAATATTAAACCTTATGTAAATGTTCCAGGGAACTATACAGTGCTTCATGGCACATAGCAAAAAAATAAACACTTTTCTAGGCTTGCAGTAATATATATGTGTATCTGGAAGAATTTTGAAACCCTGTCATCTATAAGTTGATCTGTAAATGGCCTAAGGCCCATTAGTAGCACATTGCTCATATTTCCCATACTTTAATGTACACCTTAAAACCTGGATTTATCTTGTACAAACTAGATTTTGTTACTATACTTTGATCTGCTTTGGATAATTCCATTCCTGTGCCTTCTGGCTTGCTACTATATTACATTGGTTGGATGCTTTCTGTAGCTAAGCATGTTGATTACGGTCATACATCAACTTCCCCCTGAAAGATGTCAATTGAATTTTATTTTTAATGTGTAACTGTCATTTTATGAGTGGGCAGCATGTATTGCTGAAAATCAAAAATGTTAGATGAAATTTAGCCCTTATTGCAAAATATGATACACATAAATAACAGTATTGTTGAGCACATTTCAATACATTATGAGACTGCTATAAAAAAAGACTATATAATAAGACTAAATAATAAGCTACTGTAAAGCATATATATATATATATATATATATATATATATGGTACTCTTTACCTAGCACGGCGGCCATCGCGGGCATTAAATGCACTAAAAAAATCGGGTGCGACCCGACAAACGCGATGCCCGCGATTTCCCATAGGGAACAATGTTAAATGTCTCAATTGACCCGATTTTTCTGTTCAATGCCTCAATTGACCCGATTTTTCCATAGGAAACAATGTTAAATGGGCCACAGAGGCCAAATAGGCACCCTAAAGTGTGAAATGGCCCCCCAAATTGTTAACACCACCCCACGATCAACGAACCCGAAGCGTGGCGAGCGGCGGCGGTACGCGTCCTACGACCTTTTCATACCCCCACTATCCACGTCGGCGTGGAGTTGAGAATAGAATAGTGTGGCGAGCGCAGCGAGCCACCGAGCCCGAAGCGTGGCGAGCCCCGCGGATACCTATGAAGCCCGCGAAGGGACGCGTTTACCTGTGAAGGCATCCGCGTGCGCTCGCCACGCTTCCGGCTGGGTGGCTCGCTGCGCTCGCCACACTATTCTATTCTCAACTCCACGCCGACGTGGATAGTGGGGGCATGAAAAGGTCGTAGGACGCGTACCGCCGCCGCTCGCCACGCTTCGGGTTCACGTTGATCGTGGGGTGGCGTTAACAATTGTGGGGGCCATTTCGGCCTCTGTGGGCCATTTAACATTGTTTCCTATGGAAAAATCGGGGCAATTGAGGCATTGAACAGTAAAACCGGGTCAATTGAGAAATTTAACATTGATCCCTATGGGAAATCGCGGGCATCGCGTCGCACCCGATTTTTAGTGCATTCAATGGCCGCGATGCCCGCGATGGGCGCCGTGCTAGGTAAAGAGTACTATATATATATATATATATATATATTTTAGATATGATACATATGGATTTATGTATGTATTTACATTTTAGTTCCTTTTAGAAATATTCCTTATTTATGCTACTTTCCATGACCCACATTCTGTCATAATCTGTGCCCAGTCTAACTCACTATTTTTTATGCATCTCCGGGGAGTCCAGATTCACCATCTCAGTATACCGGAATCTGAACAGCAGTGTGAAACAGCAGGGAAGCTTAATGCTCTCTGCCCGGCACCCAGCACTGGCTATGCCTCCTGAATTCCCAGAATCCTCTGCAACCTCTTCTTAGGCAGAATGGAACCTGGCTGCCATTCCACACATTGCTGGAAAGGTACAGGTGGAGCAGCTCTCATTGGCGCTGCTCCTTGTGATTCTATTGCCAATCGCCGCTGCTTGCCATCTGCCAGAAGGGGGCGCACATGGACAAGATGCTCGCGCATCTGGCAATTCCCTTTGCTGGCTGAGAGGTGCTACATCTGTAAGAATACACAAACTGCTACTTATCACATCAAACCAATGTGATCTATACTGATAAGTAACAATCCACTTTACGTATCTCCAAGATTTCATGACTCTTCTAGGGCCTACACACCTAACAAGTTTTGCCTATTTTCTAAGCGATTTGACTAGATCGATTAGAAAATAAGCACAAATTGCAGTGTGTGTGGCCCATAGTGATAGCAATGTGCGACAACGCGCATCGCTATCGCCGGGCTAGATATTTCAAGCATGCTTGAAATATCTAGTCATTGCCCGAGTTTTATAGACTAAAAAATCTGGTGCAAATTAAGATACAAATAATAAATGATGGCAACACATTTACCACTTAAACATTTTTTTCACCCACGTTTTCTCTGTTGAGAACATGGGCAGTGACAGCTCTCTCAGCATATGGTGCAGTGCTGTGTGCTGAGTGATCTGTGATGAGCCACCTGAGCGATTTAGTGTCACTCAGCACAAAGCTCCCATCACTACATGTTTAGGGGGCTTTCCCCTAAGTGTTGTTTTAAAGTTTGGAATTTGAGCTGTAAGGAAGTGCAAGGTAGATTCTAAATATGTACACTATAAGCAGTTCAGACGCTGATAAATACTGTATAATAGAACAGGCCACTACTCTTGGCATAGACACATCTTTTAAAAAATATCACTGTCTGACAGGTGGCCTCTCGGGAATCTTCCCTGTAAGATCTGTGGCCAATCTTCCTCTGCATCTAATTCACTGATACAGAGCTCCCTATTTAAACTGTTATTTGCCACCTGTACCTTGGCAGTAATGATACGTCTCCTATGACTCCTGATCCGGCTTCTAAAACAAATTTTTACCTGTAAGTGTTCCTAGTTCAGTGGAAAGGTCCTATGTCAGATCTCCCTATACTTCATCTAGAAGTTACAATCTGCTCCTGCTGTATTTAGCCTTTCCGCCATCACAAATATGCTGTTTGCACTGTGCATCTACAACTGTGCTTGTTCCATTCTCTTTTCAGGCCTCTTGAAAGAAGTCTCCTCACTACATATCACCTGTGTCCTGAGCTTCTACTGACTGCCCACATTATTCAGCTGATACTGGAGACACACATGTACTGTAATAAATGTGTTCACAGACTGATCCATTGAGTACTTTTTAAGAACTGACTGTAATAGGTTGTTAAGTTTTGTGACCACAGTCATGTAGCATACTGTTTTTACATGGATTTGCTCTCTCTCCTACTACTCCAAATTAGTTACTGAAAAGATGTAACATGAAGCCACCTTGCTTTATTCATTCTCACCATAGCCAGCCCTGCCCTGCGCCGCCCTTTCCAGGTACATTACAAACTCAAATTCTGACATACTGTCTATAAGCGAAGCTGCAGTCTGCCTTCTGCTGGCTCTGCAGCATTGCCTGCCAGCGGCTTAGCAGGTGACTCAGATATACCTCTAGCAGTTCCATGACATGACATTTCTAGCATACCCAACACTCTCCATCCATAGACTTGATAATATGTGACAGCTTGTAGAATAAAAACTTCTAGCACATCGCCTCCAGTATTCTTCAGCAGTGATTTAAAATACTTTGGTATTGTTGGTTGATATAGATCTTGATTCTATTTCTCTATCTAATCCTGTGTGGAAATTATCCCACAAAAACCTTGGCATACTTCTTGAAAGTGTCGGCATGTGGATAAGAAGGCTAAATTAAGCTACAGTACCTTTAACTTCCAATAGCATATACATAGTATAACTATAATATAAAGTCAATCAGAGTTGATGCCATGTAAAATGATTTGGTGGGTTACAGTGCAAAGGGCTCATGAGAACATCATTTGCATGGCTGACACCTCTGCATTATACTGAAGTGCACCTTCAATATATGAAAGCCTGGATGGGCCAGGGACAACTACTGTATAGTACTTGTCCATTTTCACATTCCTTTATGCTTGGCAGTTTTCAGGTGTCAAATAATGAGTCAAATTTGAGTTAAGCCACTAAATATGTACTAAATAAGCCACCCTATAATACCCCTTTTACACAGATAACTAAACTACAGAGTGAGGCAGTCCTACTCAGTAATTAGCTTTTTCTGTGTGAAATGGTCAACCCGGTTCGTAAATCCTGGGTCTCTGACCCTGGAATTTAGCGGGATTTACAACCCAGGTTGACCCTTTTACACAGTATTATTCAGCAAATTACAGGGTAGAAATTTTTAACCCAGTCATTTGCTGATCAGTGTGAAAGGGTGGAGAAGAAAAAGCTGCACTACTGCTCTCGGCGCTACTAGATATTAAAAAATTATAAAATAAGCAACTGTAATGTCTGATACTTATGAACCTAACGCCTGCTGAAAATAGGGAGGCTGCTGAGTGCACTGGTGGAGGAACACATTCTTTGTCTATATTTGCCTGCTGCAAATAATCTAGACGATTAGGCAATAATCAACCTTATTCACACTTCTAATAGGTGCTAATATTACAAAATATGTATATTACTAAATAAATGAAAAAAATACATGAAAAAATAATAAAAAATAATTTTATATAGGATCTGCAGGTGTCTGATGCATCTGTGCTGATGCAACAAATTATTGGTCTTATTTCCCACACTCTGGTGGTAAGCAAGTCAAAACAAGAACAATATAAGCATAAAATTGAACACTGCGCTAATTTCTTCATTATCCACTGGCTGATTCATCACACCAACGGTCAATTTAGATAATACATTGATTAGACATTATAACACTAATGAATTTGGTGGCCACCTATATAATCAGCATAATATATACATAAAATATCTTTTTAATCACAGTAGCTGTAAGTCTCAAATGCATCAATAGTTTATGTCCCAAAAAATCTGAGTATTTGGACTTTTTGGTACTTGTTTCCTAGCACGGCGCCTGCAATTTTGATTGTATCCATCGGGTCCTAAAAAATCGCATTGATCGCATCGCATGCAACCAAACCACATGCGATGCGATTGACGCGATCGATGCGATTTTTACGTAATTTATCGGAACCAATGTAAAATGGTCCCTGAGACCCGATTTTACATTGGGCCCAATGTTAAATGCCTCCCAGACCCCAATTTTCATTGTATACCAACCCTGATGGGTCAACTGCCCCCCCCCCCATTGTTAATGCCACCTCACGAAGAATGCCAACCCGAAGCATGGCGAGTGCAGCGAGCCCGCGAGGGGCGTCGGTACGCGTCCTCCGACCTTTTCATACCACCACTAAACACGTCGGCGTGGAGTTGACATTATATAGTGTGGCGAGCGCAGCGAGCCACAAGCGTGGTGAGCGCAGCGAGCCCCGCGAGGGGACGCGCATTACTTTACAGGTATTACGCGTCCGCTCGCCACGCTTCAGGCTCGGTGGCTCGCCACACTATATAAAATCAACTCCACGCCGACGTGGATAGTGGGGGGTATGACAAGGTCGGAGGACGCGTACCGCCGCCCCTTGCGGGCTTGCTGCACTCGCCATGCTTTGGGTTGGCATTCATCGCGGGGTGGCATTAACAATAAGGGGGGGCATTTCACATGTAAAATACCCATAAGGGTGGGTATACAATGAAAAATCGGGTCCATTGGCCCATTTAACATTGTTCCCTATGTAAAATCACGTCCATCGCATCGGTCGCATCGCATGCCTTAACTTAAGGCATGCGATGGACGCGGTTTTTACTTGTCGGGGACAAGGCTAAAAATAGCCCTGAAATCTCGTCAGTCGCATCCATTGTATACCTTAAGTTAAGGTATGCGATCACCTGCGACGGGCGCCGTGCTAGGAAACAAGTACCGACTTTTTTGTCTCAACCATGCAAAGAGAAAAAGCTATTTACAGGTGTAACAACTGTATGCATACCACATGCTTCATTTTATTATAATTTTATTATAATTTTATTTATAAGGTGCCACAAGTGTTTCGCAGCACTGTACAAAGGAACAGTACAGGGAGACAAAACTTGGCATAACATTGAATAAATAACAAAAATAGAGTACAAATAAAGAGCGCCACAGTTTAATACACATTACAGCTTAAATATAAGTAGTGACGACTCAATCAACATATTATAAGAGGCTTGAGGCCAATGATGAAGATGAGTATGTGGACAAAGATGGTTACTGAGTGTTTGAGTATGGGAGAGCTGTAAGTGAAATGTGAAGAGAAGAGGGCTTTAACAACAGGAGGGAAGAGGGCCCTGCTTGGAGGAGTTTACAATCTAGTAGAAAGGGGAGACAGACAGATTACAAGAGGTGCAAGCAAGTGGGTGGTGGCTAGATAGCAGGATGTAAACAGGCAAGGGGTCGGAGGCTTGTTTATGCAGGACTAGTTTATGCAGTGGAAGGGTACGCTTTGATGAATAGGTGAGTTTTCAGTGCCCGTTTGAGCTTTGCAAGGTCAGGGAGAGTCTAATGGAGAGAGGGAGTGCGTTCCACTGAAGGGGCGCAGCACAGGCTAAGTCCTGCACTCTAGCATGGGAAGCAGTGATCAGGGTGAAGGAGAGATGACAGTTGTCGGCCTACCGTAGAGGGCGGGAGGTTGTATGAATGGAGATGAGGTTAGAGATATATGGAGCAATGGAATTAGAGATGGCCCTGTATGTGAGTGTGAGGTGTTTGAAGAGGATTCTGTAGGGGAATGGGAGCCAGTGCAGAATTTGTTGAAGAGATGTGGCATAAGTAGAGTGGCGGGAAAGGAAGATAAGCCTGGCTGCAGCATTGAGGACAGATTAGAGAGGAGCCAGTTGGGATCGAGCGAGGCCAGTGAGGAGAGTATTACAGTAGTCAAGCCGTGAGGTGACCAGTGAGTGGATGATAAGCTTACTGTAGTTGCACTCTGTGAGAGAAAGGGCCTGATGCGAGCAATGTTGTGTAACTGGAACCGGCAAGAATGGGCCAGGGCTTGGATGTGGGGTGCAAACTGGTTCATTTGCATACTGACATTATTTCTGAAGACTGGATAAAAATCTTGGACTCCATTTGTCTGAATACATAAAAAATACATATAACATGATGCCAGATGACTGTGATTTTTTATTATGTATATACCCACTATCTCTAGCGTCCATTGAATGCATATGGAGTTTAGATTATATGACCCAACCAGATCCAATATGTGTTATTTCTAAGAGAATATATTTGAGACACTCGCCTAGCTCTTCCTCTGAGCAACACTCAGGTGTAATAAAATTGATAAAACTGTATAACACAATTTATGAAGCCTCTATGAATACATTTTTATTTGCATATATTCAGTTATGTTGTTGTTTATTCCCACAACAGATGTTTAATTTACAAACCAGGCAATTACCACAGCTCTTCCAAACAAATAAGAGCAGATTAGTCAAACGCTCACATCAACTTTTATGTTTATCATTAGTTTTATGATTTGTCATGAATATTCAATGTCTTGAGAAACTGCACTTTTGTTACCTGAAAGCTTCAAAATAATACTTTGCTGCTGTGACCTTTTTGTAGGAACCTAAAGTGAATATTTTCCCCACACTATAAATGTGGAAAACTTCTGAAGAGTAAGCGACTATTTCATCACTTTGAAGGGATTCAGTATTGAATCCCGGCAGTCGGGATCCCGGCGTTCAGAATCCCGACAGCCGAAATGCAGACAAGGGGGGGACGTGGATCGCCCCCCCCTTGCGGGCTCGCTGCGCTCGCCACGCAGCGGGCCCGGTGCCTCGCTACGCTCGGCACGCTAATTTATTCTCCCTCCAGGGGTGTCGTGGACACCCCAGGAGGGAGAATGTGTCGGCATTTCGGCGGTCGGGATTCCGGCGTCGGGATTCTGAACGCCGGGATCCCGACCGCCGGGATTTTAACTGCATCCCCTTTGAAGGTCTAACGTTAAATAATTAGGAGGGGAACAAAAAATAATCAGATTCATTCACGATGCTAAATGTTTCCTTCAGTTTTGTAGTGGAGTATCTTTGTGATAACTTTACTTATCAATTTACTGTGCTAGGTCAGCTCTTACTGGAATGCTAATGGTGCAAACATCCATTCATATGTACAAGACTTCCATGCATGGCAAATTATTTACTGGGTTAAATTTACTAAGATGGGAGTTCTATTGAAGACAGGATGTTGCCCATAGCAACCAAATCACGTTCTATCGATAATATTCTAGAAGGTGATAAATAAAGAAGACATAGAATCTGATTGGTTGCTGTTGGCAACATACCATCTTCAAAACAACTGTCATCTTAGTAAAGTTACCCCAACAAGTCACAAAATGAACAAACATTATGTGATGTGATTTTGTGCTTACATGTTTGATGGATTACAAAGCATCAATTTGTGGACTTTAACATCATGTATCCAGTGGCTTTGTTACCTTTACAGACACCTGGTGTAGCAGTATATTTATTAGCAGTTTCTTATATAGTGCACACAGAATCCGCAGCACTTTACAGAGAATATTTGACCATTCACATCAGTCCCTGCCCCAGTGGAGCTTACAATCTATGTTCCCTACCATATGTACATGCACACACAGACATTCTAGGGTTAATTTTTTGGGAGCCAATACACCTACCAGTATATTTTTGGATTGTGGGAGGAAACCGGAGTAACCGGAGGAAACCCACGCAAGTATGGGGAGAATATACAAACTCCGCACAGTTAGGGCCATGGTGGGTATTGAACCTATGACCTCAGTGCTGTGAGGCAGTAATGCTAACCATTGCACCATCCGTACTGCCCAACAGTGGCAAAAAAAGGGCATGGCCTTGCAGACAGTGGTACTGTATGTCCTTGTAAGGAAGGGGACATAGCCTTGCGGCCCATCTCAGATTTTAGTCACTGCGGGAGTCTGGAAGGTGCAGGCTGCACCCGGAGAGTGCCATGCCAACTCACAGGAACAGGAGCTGGATTCTGCACATAGTGTTACAGTGCAGCACCCAGCTTCTGTCACTGACGGGAAGTTGATACTTTGGTGTCACACACGGAAGGGTGACACCTGGGTGCAGCCCACACCCTGTGCACCCCGTAATGATGATAGTGTTTCTACCTAGGAATTTGTTAAGCAACAGGTAGGCTGGTGTTCTACATCTTCTTCCTTGATCATAATCCTAGTTTCATGCAGTGCACTTCAAGTTTTTAATTTGTGTTACACCAAGTACCCCCGCTCTGTCTTACTCTTCTCTACTGATTATTCTTCATGTTGAAAGAAAATTAATTAGGGATAAAATGCCACCTCGGGTATAGGAAGGCTTGTAGCTACTTATCTTTCCTATGCCATAGACTAGCACAAAAATCCTGGTCTAAAGCCGTAACTTAACCCATAATATTGGGTTAAAGCCTGTCCTGATGTTTCCATTATCAGATATGGTCACCATGTTTATGGTTAAGCCACACAAATACTGGTCAAATTGGGTGGGGTTATCTTGTATCACCATATAAAACATCAAAGCAAATGATAGCTGATTCAACTGTCTTTGCTGGTGCAACTAATTCACAAAAGTGCTATGCACAACCATGGCAAAGAAAACTCTTACCTGTATTCTCATGGGAGAGATAATGTTCACATTTAAGCCAAGCTGCTTCATAGGAATGCTGGGCTGCTAGGGTGATATAACACCTTGCTTATGCCTTCAGTCCAGCCTGATGACCTATTAAACATGTGGAGGAAATGCATCACATATCAAGGTGGCCTGTGTCAGCAATTTTCTAAATTTAATTGAACATATTCTAGATAGAGCATAGACTTCTGAATTGTCAATCATAGGGACATGTTTAAACTAAAAACTAACGTTGCAAACCAAATAACTCAACACTAACCTAGTAGACAAGCAAAACTTAAGCATTAAAGATGCTGTTTCCAATTAAGAAACCCCAAGGTCGTCACAACAAAAAAACTGTACTAACATAACACAAGCTTTCACCCATATTGATTATTTATATTGTTAAACAAAGTAAGCACACATAGTAAATTGATAATATATATATGATTAGCACTGCAAATTGTGCACTGGTGCAGCTACAGTAAAAAGGGAGCATATAATAAAATATTAGCATGTCCTATCCTCTGTACCTCACATCTATGCTTATAGGTAAGTATAAAGTAAAAACACTTATCTTTTCTGTATAGGTTAAATTAATATTGTGTAATACAAGACACTCATCACAAGCACTTGCATAGTGTCACGACCACCATGTCAGCTACCCTGGCGCTCTTTGCTGTCCCGAGCCCACAGACCTCTGATAGGTTACCCTCTGCCCTGGCGCTCACCTCCGCTGCTGATTCCCATGCTGGCTGTCTGCGCTCCGTCACTCTGTCACCACCAGGTGGTGTGCAGTCTCATGCCATGCAGGCTCTGGGTGGCATGAGGCATGAGCCGCCATGATGGGTCCGTGTCAGGTTAGGCCTCTGGCCAAGAGACGCCGGCTGCAGAGCCTCCGCGTATAGTCATCGCCGGCTGGTTTCTGTTGCCGCATCTGGTGGCGGCCATCTTCTTGGTTACTACAGCCTATGTTGCGCGGCTCCAATCTGTGAGCTCACATGCTCAGCCAATCACCGCTCAGCTCAGCCTTCAAATACTGACTAGCCGGGCCAGACCATCAGTCAGTACAATGATGTCCACCCGTTCACATCATTGAGTACTCCTGGCTACCTGTAGTTCCCACTACAGTTCTATCGTGCATCCTGGTAAAGTCTACTCCAATCTCTCTGCTGATTGTCCACTGCGTTACCATATCATCACGGAACCCTCTGCCGCCTATAAGGATAGGACAAGGTTAACACCCCAAAGGGTGTCATCTTCTTCTTCATTCCTGACGGTTATTATCTGTGGTCGCATCCCTGGTTCTGCAGCTACGATCCTACTCAGCACAGATTCATCTGGACTTCATCTTCTTCTCATTCCAATCCTTCAACCAATCATCCAATCCTTCAACCAATCATCCAATCCTTCAATCATTCAATCATTCAATCATTCATCCAATCCTTCAATCATCCAGTCTTTCATCCAATCATCCAATCCTTCTTTCAATCACCCAATCATCCAATCCTGCAATCATCCAACGTCTCAATCATCTTCAAAGCTCTTCAATAAGTATTGTATATTATGGTCTTCTTCCAATTTATCAAATTCTACAGTTATTCATTGTGCCATAATTCATAACTTGTACCGCGGTATCTTTATTAAAAAAGGTTTAATTTTATCCAATTGCTTCACTCCCTTCTGTCGTTCATGCAACAGCCCTACATCAAAGCACCCAGCCTCCTTTACACTCCAGCTGGTGATTCAGATGTCAGACCATGTGAAAACAGAATCTGGTACAGCATATTCACAAATGGTTTCCACCACAAATAAATACCATATAAACAAAATCTCTTTGTTACATATAAACTTAGTAATGAGAAATAGTCAGATAAAATTTAAAAAAGGCAATATTTAATTAAAAGTTCAAAATAAAAAATCCGGTACTTGTGTAGTTTCAAGGCGCCAGCATGTGCTACTTCCGCATTTTACGCTCTGCAAACTATCTAAAATAAAATAACTTAACTCCATGCCAACCTGGATAGTTCATACCCCCTCTATCCATGTTGGCATGGAGTTGATTTTAGATAGCGTGGCGAGCGTAGAGAGCCACCGAGCCCGCAGCGTGGGCGAGCGAAGCTTGCCCCGCAAGGGGACTACGACGCACGGCGCCATGCTGGTGCCATGAAACTACACAAGTACCAAAAATCCATATGAAAACAAGATGTAGTGTTCACAAGAAATACATCCACAGTTGAGGAGGGCTTCCTACCAGATTATAGAGTAAAAAGATGCACATAAAGACTGGGTAGATTTTTCAAATTCCTGGGGAAGCATCAGCTCCAAATGGGATCCAATCTCATCCTGGTTTGATCACTATGCCAATCCTTCCTCTCTTATATCCCTTTCAGACATACACAAAAATCCCGTGATTTTTCACGTGCACGCCCATAATCCCAGAACTAACGTACAGTATGTCTGAAAGGGTCTACCCAGGATATTGGTCCACTAAAATCCTGGGTCCTGCGCACCTGCAATTGTCCTGGGATTTTGTAAAACCCAGGATTTAACTGGTGTTAGGAGCCATTAATAATGGCTAATTTCTGTCTTACGAAAAAACACAAAATAAAGAAAGAGAGCGCACTGTGTTGATCTTTTGTTATTAGATTTTTTACTTAATTATTATTTTTAATATAATAGGTACACATTAAAATACACAATTATGCATACATGCATATACACAATAAAAAATTATACACTTTAAAATATATAATGCATTCCGACTAGCACCAAAAAATGGCCCAAGTTCATGATCAATTGCCAACTTAATATAGAGTTCCCAAATGGATATAATGAATGTCACTTCCAAATGAAGTTATTATGATGTATCCAATTCAATTTAGGAAACAAGGTTTGTATGGGGTTATATTACCAGCTGATGATGACGGTGGCAGCAGTCCAGTAGCTGCGTGTCCGCTTCCACCGGTGTTGCTCCGATGGACTGGGAGCCGGTACCGGGAGCAGACACTCCTGAAGCAGGTGAGAACTGGTCTGCTGACAACCAGCGTGGCCCCGATGTTGTGGGACCACGCTGGTTGTCAGCAGACCAGTTCTCACCTGCTTCAGGAGTGTCTGCTCCCGGTACCGGCTCCCAGTCCATCGGAGCAACACCGGTGGAAGCGGACACGCAGCTACTGGACTGCTGCCACCGTCATCATCAGCTGGTAATATAACCCCATACAAACCTTGTTTCCTAAATTGAATTGGATACATCATAATAACTTCATTTGGAAGTGACATTCATTATATCCATTTGGGAACTCTATATTAAGTTGGCAATTGATCATGAACTTGGGCCATTTTTTGGTGCTAGTCGGAATGCATTATATATTTTAAAGTGTATAATTTTTTATTGTGTATATGCATGTATGCATAATTGTGTATTTTAATGTGTACCTATTATATTAAAAATAATAATTAAGTAAAAAATCTAATAACAAAAGATCAACACAGTGCGCTCTCTTTATTTTGTGTTTTTTCGTTTACCAGCAAGGCTTAGTAGTCTTTTGTTGGGAGCAGCACATAAGCTGTGGATTGTAGTTTATATTTAATTTTTTTACCAATAATTTACATACATAAGCAAAACTGCGCCTGATTTTCCCATCTGGGCAACCCTTTTCTAATTTCTGTCTTGTCAGTTCTGTGGTTTTGCCTGGTATTTGACTCTCTGGCGGCCTCCGGTCTGGGTAGTATGTCTAAAAGGGGTATTACTAAGGTGCTTCAAACACTACTGTGATATTTATCAAGACAATGGGACAATAACATGTAGCTGGGTGATGCAACCATGGGCTCATTGGTTCCCAGCAGGCATTGTGGGGGACAGGTATGAGCATGTGGAGCATAGGGAATTGTACAAAATTGTTGTGAATTGCATCAAGTATGTTATCAAGATAGTATCTGGTAAAGGTCAACAAGAGCATGCCTACACTCATAATAATCAGTTCCCTGCAGCAATAGGGGATTAGGGTGAACCAGCAAGTGGTGACCCTACAATTCTTTTTTCCAATGTAAAAGTACTGTATACAGTATGCTGAGTTTATTTTATTGTAAAAGTATTTGGTTAGTTAATGTAACACTTATAACAGATGGATATGTATTAAGCCTCCTAAACAGTGGAGATTTTTCCCATAGCATTTACTTACTGTAGCTTCTAGCTAGTATTTATCAAATGCATATTATAAAAGGATAATGTCCAATTTCTATTGTCCACTTGTCCATTCTTTAGAAATAATACATCTCCCTAATAGAATGTGATAGTAATTAGTTTAATGCAGTATCTAAAACCGTTCTAGAACAAATAGGAACCAGTTTTTGAATTAGCTGTATGAAACAGGTCAAGATAGCAATAATGTTAAGCTCAGGTCTTTCCACAAAGCAGTGTATAGATTTATTACACTGTAGCGTTAGTGTACCCTCTGGATAGAAAATATTGATAGACAATAAATGTGACAGTTACTAAACTGGAAGGGATTCCATCATAGTTCAGCACAATCATAAGTCTGTTAGTACATTCAAGCATATGTGAGCATAATACACTGTGACATATGCAAGCAATCTTGTTAGTAAGCTGGCAGATGGGAAGGAATGTGGATTAGTATAGGAGCCGTCTAGTACATTGACACTAAACTTGTAAATACAAGTGTGCGGCTTCATATACGCTACAGATGTTTTACAGACATAACCAGGGGCAGACTGATCATAGACATTAAAGGGAAGATCCCCACATGTGAGGCAACCTGTCAGTCAATTACTTTTTTAGGGCGTGGCCATGCCCAGACTAGTGGTCCGGTCACCTCCTGTCTCCAACACAAGTAACCTTTGCCAGTTCACAGAGCAGAATACCCGATGCTGCAAATACCCAGCTAAGGCAGGAGCCTACCTATATCCATTGTGACATCTGTAAAAGGGACACAATTCCTGGGGTGTTTATGGGCTTCACTGAAGGAGGGTTGGGGATATGTGTGATATCTGGGGGATTATGATAATTAATTTTTGCGTGATGGGGGTTTTGGGGTCTGTGTGAAGTCTCAGTGGGTGGAGGTGGGGTATTATGTAAATGTGGAGGTTTGTGACAACAGCTTAATGGTCTGGGGGCCACTAGACTGTCAAGCATAGTTAGGAACCACTACTGCATATAATAAATAGTATATTCCAATAACAAGAGGAATGCTATACAAGCATGTATCAGGGTGCTCAGTTGGATAAAAGTCATTTCTGTTATATAGTGTTCTTTATTTTAATTAGAAAATAATGGATTTAAAGTGGATTTAAGATAATGTACAGTAAATAACCCTTTCACACACAATATTAAGAAAGCATTTTTAAGCAATAAATTATATTTATGTTGACATAGGTATATACATTTTTAAAATGATAAATATTACAGTACTTATTTATTCATTAATTTATTATACATGTATACACTTAGTAAGATTGCGCATGCACTCAATCTACTATAGCCAAATTAGCATGTAAATGGTTTTAAAACTGGTGATAACCGAGCAGGTAACAAAGAAATAAAGGGACCGATTCCGCCCAATTTGTACGGGTCTGAATTCTCCCTCGTTTTCGATTGGGGGGTCTACACATGTGTGTATATGCACATGTGCAGATTACCTGTGTGACCGCCTTTGATGAGTATCACACTCGCCGAGGTGTCCGTCCGGGCAGGGTATGGAGGGCGGCGATCAGGGGATGGTATCAGGGGAACGCCCTGCATATTATGGACATCCCCATGAAAACACTAGGTGTTCCCCTGGGAATACAGTCATGGTGTTGCCTGCTTGGGGTGGGCAACACTAAGTTTTTGATGATCAGAGGCACAAATAAAAGTCAGTTCAGACTGATTTTTATTTCCAAAGGGGAGAAAAATCATTTGATGGTTTGCAACCATCAAATGATTTCGCTCCCCTTTAGCCACATGTGAGGGGATGTGTTTGCATGTTAGCGAGGGGATGCGGGCGGTGCAGCCTAGCGAACAGGTTTGAGTCAGGCCCAATGTGTATTATGGTACAGGCATTAAGGGGGGTATTCATTCCCCGCCACTGTCATTCCCGACCGCATTGAAGAGGCAGCTCGTCAGAACGGACAAAACTTTAAAAGAAGTCAGGTCCGTTTTACCAAAAATGGCCATGGATTGTCGAGGATTGTTGACTGATCTCGACAATCCATGGCTGGTTTCGTAGGCATGCCCCCTTTTCTCCGCTTGGCAGGCGGCACATTGAAACCCGCCTGCCAATAAACCAAGAGCAACCTGAAAACGTGCCAGGGTCCTGACTGTTGAGACATACCAACACTCGGGGCCCGGAACGGAATACCCCCCTAAGCATTTTCTAGAAAGTTCCAAGCTCTGGTATACTTTACATAAAGGAAGGTAATAGCTGAAGCAAAGGTCAGGCACATCACAAAGACAGTTCCAGGGGTCTGATATGCAAGCTGGGAAGAATTGTGGTCAGTAACCTTAGAAAAAATCTCAGGCTCACTAGACAATGACCTGGCAGGATTAGTTAGTTCTGCCTATACTTTATAGTACATCAAGGTGAAGACAAAGATTACAAAACACTGCCGGAACTGGCATTCATGAGCAGCTAAAGCTGGCCATAGAGTACATCAGAACGACCTGCATTACACCCTGATCGCATGCAGGTCGTGGAGCGGTGGAACGAGCGATTGTATGTGCTTAAAAGCATATACAATTGCTTGTTCGACCTCAATTAGAGCGGCCGGATCAGATGTGCAGCACATATGATCAGTGGGCCGACCTCACGACCTGCGGCACCGCGTATTGTGTGCACAGGGCACCCGATGTGCATACGATCCATCGCACAACCCTTCAAAATTGTACATTTGGGTACAATATCGATACATGTATATAGTATGCTGTTAAGTTTCTGCAGCACAACGTAAACAGATCCCTTGCATCACTAAACCAGCCAGGCAATCAGAACCAGTACCGAGCCACAGACCAAGCTAGAATGCCTAACATATTACCCAAAAATTAGAAAAATCACCCTACATCACAAAAATGATAATTTTTACATTGTCAGTGTAGAGCAGGGGTGGCCAAACCTGTCCTCAAGATCTACCAACGGTGCATGTTTTCCAGGCAACCTGTGGATCTATAGTAGGAATAGAGGCAGCAAGTTTTAAAATGTGACAGTTAATAATGAATACAGCTGTGCACCAGCTAGGTAACCTGGAAAACGTGGACCGTTGGTAGATCTCGAGGACCGGTTTGGCCAGCCCTGGTGTAGAGCATAGAATCTACTTAAAAAAATTGTTAAGGTGCCCATACACGGTGCGACAGGGCAGTGCGATTAGATGAGCGCATCAGTGCACATAACCATCGCACAGCACATAAAGTCTGTGCAGTCCGTGCTTTTAGTACTAGATTGCATCATATCTAGTACATAAAGCACGGTGCTGTAGCACATTGTATTCTTTTTGTACTAGATGCTATACAATCTAGAACTAAAAGGAAGGAGTTCATTGCACCGTGTATGGGCACCTTTACATTTGATATTGCTTTATATAGTAGCTAGTAAAGCAAGTGAGATTTTGCATTAATTCCCATCTAATGCCAATGCATTGCAATGAGTACAGAAGTGCATTGCCAATGTAAATGAGAAATTGCTCCAATAGAAATTCATACATATTTGGTAAAATAAAGAAGGGTTAAATATTTTTATTGAAGAGCAAGAGACATCCTGCTTTGTCAGTCAGGGCAGGCTGGAACAGTAACACAGTAATGTTTCATTGCTACTGGAGGTCAGTACCTTGCCAGCCATCTCCAAGTAGTTAGCATTAAAATGGTACTTGTGAATGGCTGAGCTTTTCACATTTGTTTCTATGACCAATGCATTTCCTTGACTTTCTGTTCCTGGTGAAATGCACTGTTTAGTTAAATGAATGAAACAAACAGCAATTTAAATCAGCACTGTAAAATACATGCTTATATAAAAGAATATTTTAGTTTTAGATGGATTAGTAATTTATTTATTGTGATTTTGTACATTTTTTAAAATAACCAATATAAACCATTGATAGATGTCCGCTGACTTTGCTAATTCCTAAACTCTACAAAAGTAAATTTAGTGCCAAATGTAATAGGGTGTGAGAATCAAAAAGTGAGAACTTTTGGGAGATTTTCCACATTTATTTTAAAGCGGCAATCATTTACATGGCAAAACCTGGTTGATTTAGCCATGTAAATGATTGCAGCTTTAAAAAATGGGAAAACTCTCCTAAAATCTCTCACTTTCTGATTCTCACACCCGATTACATTTGTCCCTTAGAATTTGGCTGTTACAAGTTTCTGGATCAGTTTTAAGTTAGGTTCCCCGCAATCTTCAGGTGTGTGTTCTCTTTTTAAACATGAGTACCTCACATGGTATTCCTTTATGCATTCTGTGATAGCTGGTTACATAAGTATTTCAGTGCTTATATGTTTAAAGGCATTACATCAACCCATAGAGTGGAGCTGAAAAGATAAGCTCTTGATAGAAAGGAAAATCACATTTGTAAAGGAAAGTTTGGGATAACAACACAGCTTTACTGTGCTTTCTAAATGCTTGTCCCATAAGGAGAAGCTAAAGGTGCAATCTTATCACATATTCTGACAAAGCTCAATGAAGTTCTTGAAGCTCAGAAAGAGCCATTAATCTTCTACAGCTTTTCTTCTAACAATTTATCTTCAAAGACTTCAAGCAGAGTGGAGTTTGCAGAAAGATTAGCAAGCTCTAAGTATTAAATTAACAAACAGACCAGAAAATTTGATTTACATAAATATTAATCTGTATTTATCCTTACAAACACAAGAGAATTGTAGGGGAAGAAAAGTGCCTTTTAACGGTTGAAGTTACTATCTGTGGAATCCGTATGTTAGTTCAAGGACAAGTATTATTGCTATAGTTCAATTTTGGAATTATATCAGTATAAGAATTTCATCTATGAGAAAGCCTCATGTCAGTTAGTTAAGTGCAAGACCCCTTTAATATTGGAAAGTGAGTTCATACAACCTTTTCTTTCCCTTTGGTTTTAATTTCTTGATGCTTCAGAATCATACAGACTTGCTGAAATGCTATTCGGTCACCTGATAAATTCCTAAATGGGGAATATTAGAAGAGTTATTTTGTCGTTTTACTATAATGTTAATTAAACAATATTTATGATGAATCATTTTGTGGCACCATACAAAGCTACAGTATTTAGTGTTGTGTATTATAAGAGTATTGTACAGTCAGACATGTGCATGACATATTCATATTGTATTAAGTGGCATAGCAAAAGCCTCTCAGCAGACCCTGCGGTGATTTGAAGGTGCTGGGTAACTTGTAGGCACCAGGGTCCGACAGGAGCTACTGCAACCTCTGCCTGGTGTAATATACTTGTCTGCAGTCCCGTCATGTCTGCCCCCTTTGAAAATGTCCCTCACAAACTACCCATCACCTCATATAAGACAGTTATTATGGATGATAGCTGAGTACCTGGATGTTCTGGGAGTGGCATTTTAACGGTAGCAGAAGCAAAAGACCTAGGCAGCGGCCGGAGGCCAATGGGATCCCCTTGACAATTAGAAGGTCCATTTGGGGGGCTTGGCTGTTGGCTGGAGAGCAGTGGTGAGGGGCAGTGGTGGTTGGCGAGTGGCAGGGTGTTCCTTATGCTTTCTCCGGCAAGGGATGCAATATATACTGCATGCAAAGAAAAAAAAAAAACACATGGTACAGATGCACAATCCACATTATCAGGGCCGGCGCTACCCACTCAGCAGCTCCTGCAAAGCAGGGAGGCGCCATGCTGAAAAGGCGCTGTCTCCCTCCCTGCTCTGCTAAAGCTGCCTCAGCCCTCACTGTCACTGCCTCCTGCATGCTGCCCGCAGTGCCTGTCTGACAGCGGGTGGCAGTATGGAGAAGCTGAGCAGCTCCCTGCACCGCACACACACTGTCCTCCTCCTGCGACTTGCACCCTCACACTTGCGCTGAGGCATGTAGCGCTGTCTGTGAATGCCTGGATGACATGTCATGTCCGGATCCGCCCCCTACCCATTGCTCCCTGCGTCTGTCAGCTGTCAAACAAATGACAAACAGGCAGCAGCGCCGCCCTTCCTTCCCTCTTCTCAGTGTGCTGTGCCAGTGCCGCTGCCAGTCCTCCTTTCCCCCTCAGTCATGAGAGGGGTGTAATGGCATTCTCAGCGTCCTGCCTACGCAGATAGAAGAGGAGGGACTGCACAAGAGTTAAACAGCAAAAGAACAGTGAGTCTTTTATTACACATGTTTATAACAATTTTTGGTACTTATGTATTATCTGGGCTCCCATGTTAAATGCACCCCATTTTTTCATACCCCTACTATCCAACTACGCATTGAGTTGATTTTATATAGTGTGGCGAGCGCAGCGAGCCACCGTGCCCGAAGCGTGGCGAGCGCAGCGGTCTCATAAGAAAAACGGGAGCCCAGATATACATAAGTACCCAATTTTTTTAATAATTGTAGATTTTTTTTAAATTATTTTATACACTTTTTAAATAATGGTCTGGGTTATGTGCCTAAAGGTGGCCATACACGCTGCAATAGCAGCATGCGATGCGATGTGCGCTCCTGCGGGCATCGCACAGTACAAAAAGTATGTGCTGCATATACTTTTTGTACTGCTTTCAGATCGCATCGCACACACATTGCATGCATGCCGTGCGATGCGATCTAGCACATAACGTATGCGATTCTCGCAGCATGTATGGGCACCTTTAGTGCCTGCAACATTTTGCGGACACAGCACTTTAGATGGTGTATGCATACATGTACATGCACCCGAGATCCTCCATAGGATCGCATGTTGCATACGCTCCCACAATCGGGCTGCAGCTTGTTGCAATGGCAATGTGAAAGGGCGCAAAATTTATGGTTTGCAGGAGGGCGCCGGACACCCTAGCACCGGCCCTGCACATTATTTTCACTAAAATGCAAGGTTCTTGCTATATTAATTGGCCAATAAATATATGCCCACCAACCAGCTTCACGGTGACCTCTTTATCTCTAGTGGGTCCCTAATACTAAGTTTGGATCAGGGGCGCTGTGCCCCAAAAAAGGGTCAAGGCATAATAACCAATGCTACCTTCTTGTAGAGGCTGGGTGCCCATTAAGAATCAGATACTTATCCCCCAACACTTGTTAGTAATTGCACTCACCTGTTTCAAATATAATCAGCTAGATATCAGCCATAAGGACACAGAAGACGCCAGTGGAACACTCCCACGGCTCCCGGCCTCATTCAGCCAGCTATCAGATATCAGATTATGTACAAAGTAACATATGATTGGACAAATTAGATCACATGAGTATTATTTTCCAAAAACCACACAGTTCCCAGCATAACTGAACACTTGAACGGTCACATGCCTGCCTTGTCCGGACCATGGCCAACAAACACAGCTTTACCACCCTATGCCGCCCATCAGACTGCAATCACAGTCATCCTTTTTTTTTTGGACATTAAAAATAGCGCTCTTTGACCGATGGACATTGTTGAACAAAAAAGAACCCACGATTGCGCAATAACATATAAGATCTGACATAAGTGCCTGAGGATCCCAGAGTAAAATCCCTGAGTGCCGCATGTCTGAGCTAATTGGATAGCCATGGTCAAATACATTAGCTGCCGTACATTGCTGTGCTAATTGGATACCGGCCTTAGTAAACATAGTGATTTAAAGGATAGACTAATTTGGATTTTATTGGTTTCCTGTAAATTGAAAATTGCCCAATGTAATAGTATGCCAACTGACAGGAAGTTGTCAGAAGAGCAAGAAGTCAAAAAAAACTGCAGTGCATCAAGGCACCTTCCTGATTTTCCAATATTAAAAAGTTATCAAATATTTATTTACAATATTAATATTATTTACAGTACGTGCACCTCTACCTCTCACTTTACCTCATCTACCCCATTTCTTTCCACTTTGCCTGAAGAATGGATGTTGCAGTTCTGTTGTGGGCAGTGGTAGGCATCTGGGTAGCAAAGCACAGGCTCCCACAGCATGTCGAATACATGGCAGCCAGTCTGCACTATCATACAGGTTTATCTTCTATTCTACCCCATTTTTTTTTTTATTTAATAACAAGTGTTTATGTAAATCAGCTGGGGAGAGACTAATGTCCAAAAACTGAAGAAGTGTTACTATCCACTGATATTGTAATAATTTTATTCTCGTTTCCCCGTGGATCTATTCAACAAACTACCCAACTAACACCTGTTTTGCTCTGCCAATGAATCGTTATTGCTAACCTTACATTGCATTCCTGCTTGCTATCACTGGATCATTTATTTTTTTAGAATTGTTTACAAAATCACATTTTCTTTTGATTTCTTTTGTCGGAGCTGCTCCTGGGGATAAAATCGCCATCCACCAACCCACGCCAACTGCCCTGTTCTGATGTAGCCCTCTGCCACCCTCCACCGCACTCTGCAGCTCTGCAGATGACCCCCCCCCCCAACTGCCCCCAGCTCCCCCCTAACCCTGTCTCCCTGAAGCAGAGACAGGTAGGGAAAGTGCTCCCTGCCACCGTGTTGACAGAGTCGCATGTGCGTGTGAGACGCTCGTGCGTCCCCATAAGATGGAGGGCCTCTTCATCTGGCGATTCCCTGCGCTGGCTGAGAGGTGCTCCATCTGTAGCAAAGATCTGTAGTGAATAAGTTACAAAGTATTAATAGTAGATGAGCTACACATTTCTGACATAATAAGATAAGCGTTCAGTGATATATATTATGAAGGAAATGAAAATATAGAAAATGTAGGCACAAAACAATTATGGATGAAAAATCATAATGCAGATGTTTTTATTTAAAAGGTAAGAAATAGATTTAATTTAGAAAGTAATAAATAAAACATAAAAACTAATACAAAGAAGCACGTGGGGTGACGAACACTTGAGTACTGTACTTGCAATAAAAGACATGGTATTTTGAGAGATACAGTACTGTTTAGATATTTTGTATTGTGAAAGATTATTATTTAACTATAGATCATATATTGTGCTTTCCTGTCCTCAGACCATGCATTCTGTGACCACAATGGATATAAAGCTTTTTTCTGTAATGCATTCTTAATAATTATGTTATCACATATTATCTTACATGGTAGGCAATGCATCAATCTTAAAATCCAAGTCAGGGGTCCAGTTCAATACCTTATATTCCATTAAACAGAAGGACAAAAAGTAATATTATGTGCTTCATATTTGACAGATGGCATGAATGAATAATAGAATGTATCTTATTATTCCCTGCTTGCCAATACTAACATGATAAACTACCACTCATGAATCCATTACTGAATCTTCAATTTTATTAGCCTCAATTATTGTGTCATTTGCTGAAAAGGAGAGTTTGTAACTAGTTCTGGATAGCATATGATAATTACAGTATAAAATGGTGTTTCCATACACGATATATAATCCTATAGCGAAGTAAACTTAAAGAGCCATTAAACAGTGTTTTCCAAAATGTATTTTGTTTTTAGGGTAGTGTCAAGGTACTGGTGCGGGGGTGGCCAAACCATTCCTGAAAATCTACCAACAGTTCCAGGCTGTCTATGGATCTGTAGAATGTTTCCATTAGGAATAAATATAGCACGTATTTGAAAATTTGTGTTAATAATGACTACACCTGTGCACCAGCTATGTGGTCTGGATGATGTGAACTGTACTAGTGATTAGTGGAACGGGGGAAGAGAAAAGGAAAGTTACATGCCAGACTGTGGCACAAGGAATGTAATTCTGGAAGCTGCTGTCAGTCATGTGTTGGCTACAGGATCATCGCCATGCACAGCAGGTATCCTCATGGTTTTAGGTGGTGGTTTCATCTGTGGGGCTTCCTCAGTGTGTGTGTGTTTGTGTAAACAGGACAGAAAACTGTGAGCAGATGGAGAAATCTGATGCAAAAAAATTACTAGAAGGGGTTTAAACAAAGAGTGACTGACTATCCCCTCACCATCTCCATGAGATTACTTACATCAAGATTCTATTGTTTTTCTCTATGGCTGAGTCAGAAATTGTGGCCTAAAACAGCAGGAGGCAACTCATCTTTGAAATGACTATTCTCTTGTAAAAACCTTCATGAACTCTACTAATTTGGGGAGACCTTTTGCTTAGACCACCCTTTGCAAGATGGAGTTTAGTCATAAGAATTGGAACCTTTAAACAACAATTGCAAGGTAACGCTAGGTGTGTGTGTTTTTGCTTCCGAAAGTTAAAGACATTGTAGTCATCACTATGCTAGTGCTGAGGATTGTGTCTGGGAGTATCAGGACTACCAGTTTTTGGCATAATTGCAGACTTGTTTGGCTTATGCTATAATCATGGACTTGAAGTTTGTTGCTTCTGCTAAACAGAAACTCGAGGAGATTCCTCTGGCCCAACCCAATTATATCTCATTGGTTGTGGTATGACTTATTGATAATCATCAGTTCAATTGTCATCGGGTCAACATTTGAATGTTCAACATGCAGTATGATGGATTGCGCAACATGTTGAAAGTGACAATGCCAATATTCATCAAGTCTCCATGGATGATATGTCAACATGATAACTGTCAACATATCAACATGATAAACTGTCAACATGATAGTAAGTGGTCTCTTACTTTCTCCTGGCAGCAGCATTGGCAGCGGCAGCTCCAGCATCTTGTACCAGGCACCAGCAGTCATATGACAATTTCTTACAGTGCAAGAATCGGAGAATACAGATTCTGGAGAGTATTTCTCCGCATATCCTTAACAATCCCCCTAATTCCTAACCATAAAACCCCACACTCCATCCCAAGTAATGTCTAACCCAACCTTAGTGCACAACTTAGCATTAACACCCACCGTGGCACTAAACCCTAACTGTTGCCATCCCCATAATGTTGACAGTTTGATCCGTGTTGGCATTTGATGGTCACACTGTAATATTGCCTTTATGAATGTTGATGTGGCTACTGTCAACCATTTGATCTGATACCATTGCATCAGCTGGCACTTACTGCTATATCTTGTGGGGAATCACTGGGGAGTCTAACAGTAAACTGGTGTTTATTAGGAACTATTGGGCTGGTATATTATTCAAATGTATTTATCCACTTGCTTATTTTGAGAACTTGTATTATGTAAATATCTAATAAATAGCTTCTTTATTTGTCTCCTGTCTGAGTTACCTGACCCAGATATCCTGAGGTACACATGTTAGGCTTGAATACTCCCAATCTTCACACATCATATTATATATATCAATTTTTCATTCCACTGACAAGGCAGCTGGATGCATCATATATTTTATTATCATTGTATGCATTTAGATTTAATCAATGAACAGCTCTTCCAATGAGAGGTGTCCTTTGAAGTATAAGGACCAGGAAGTCCTTCTGCAGATGCACAGCAAATAACATTTTGAAGGTTCTTCCACATTTTTGCCATTAATGCACCCCCAGGATGTTACAAAATAATGTCCACACCAATTTTAGAGATTTCAGTTAAATATTTTTAAAATCCATACACCTACAAACTAAGGGTATTCAAGTGTTTGCAAGTCCAGATTGGTGTCTTTCAACCATGCAGATCCCAGAACACAGCAAAACATTAAGCCCCTGGTGACAGATTTTAAATGTTTTGGATTTCTCTGGGGTAAAGGTACCCATATACACGTTACAATTACTGTATACAATATTGAATCTCATTGCATCTCGGTTTTGCGATGAGATGAGATCTAGTACAAAAAGGATGTGCAGCACATCCTTTTTTGAACTAGATCTCATCTCATTGCAAAACCGAGTTGCGTTGTGATGCGATATTATATACAATAATTGTAACGTGTATGGCCACCTTAAAATTCTTGTGCTATTTCACTCTAAAGAGCAGTAGCAGTGGGTGAATTCCAACAATGACATCCAATGTAATCAATCTTCTAGCAACAGTCTTCTAAAGTCAATTGGGATGCCCACGTCAGTATACTATGCTGAGTGCATCCCATCAGTAACACTGTTTGCATCACACACTGCACAGTGTACAACTGCATGCACACACACAAAAGTACAATGCAGAAACAATTTTTTTTAGTGTTTCCATGGCTGTTATAAAAAAGATTATTAATTAAAAGAAAAGTGACAAAGGATATATTATGAACAGTGTTATATTATTTTTGGGTTTAGTTACTGAAGGTTTCTGTCTGATGCATACTGCTTATCTACTGGAAAATAATTCTAAATATTGCAGTTGACATATTTTTCCTACTGACATTAAAAATTAAGTATATATCATATTATATTGTGGGTTGTGTCACATAATACATACTGCGTTCCTGGCCAGCCCCCCAATCTGTTTACTAGAAAATTATTATCAGCAAAGTTTACTACTGTAATCGTTCCTGCTCGTATAAAAAATTAAAGTGACAGTGTTATATAATACATACTGGCTACCTGGCGGATACATACTGAATATCTGTCTATCTAGAAAATAATTCAAATTATTATCATTGAAGTTAGCCAATTGTTCCTGTTCTTTTAAAATGTTGGTACTTGTGTAGTTTGACAGTGGCAGTTACGTAGTTAGCGTAGCATCCCTGTCAGAATCAGCGTAGTGTTCACGCGGCCGCAGCCGTTGGGCTATGTTAACAGCGTAGCTTAAGCTGCCGCCGTGAAACTACACAAGTAGTCAGTCAGGCGTCCCTGTTAGTATCAGAGTCATGTTCTCGCCCGTTCACGGGCAGTCGGAGCTTACTAGTTAGCGTAGTCAGTCTGCGCTTATTACATTACTGTATGTGGGAACCATTGAACATTTTAACCCGCCTGTCATGACAGGTGTGAATGTGTTCCTCAAACACCCCCACTATCCACGCCAGCTCGAAGCATGGCGAGTGCAGCGAGTCCTACAAGGGTCTGCGCTACGCGTCCTCCCAACCTTTTCATACCCCCACTATCCACGTCGGTGTGGAGTTGATTTCAGTAAGTGTGGTGAGCGCAGCGAGCCTGAAAGGGTGGCGAGCTCAGCGAGGGGTTGTGAATTGATTTACATGTATTCCGTGTCCCCTCGCCATGCTTCGGGCTCGCCACACTTTATAAAAATAAAACTCCTCGCCAACATGGATAGTGGGGGTATGAAAAGGTCGGGAGGACGTGTAATACGTCCCCTCGCCATGGTTCGGGGGTTAGTGGGGGTTTCAAATGGAGGCATTTGCCAATATGTAACATGGAGCACTGGCAAATGCCTCCTTTATTGTGCATGAGACGCACTTGAGTTCGCACCCCCTCTTTGTGCAGGAGACACACGTGCTACCAAACTCCTTATCCTGTCGGCAGGGTTGCTGTACCCTGCCGTAATAGTTACTCAGAAGCATCTCAGACGCTCCTGCGTCTCCGACAGATGGAGCGCCTCTCCGCCAGTGACCGCATGATCCCCTCTCCATCGGAGAGGGGATCATGCGGACGCCGGTGCTGTGTGAGAGGCACTCACTAGGCTTTCCAGGGATGCCAGGAACCGAGATGCAGTTCCTGGCAACAGTACGGAGAGTAGCTCACGGGGACACTATGCTGACTACGCAGGGTTGCCGCTGAGTCACTATGCTGACTACGTTAGCCAGCCGTTGGGTACACTGATAATGTAGCTTTGGCTGCTGCCATAAAACTACACAAGTACCAACATTTTTAATAGTCTGTCCTTTTTCTTTCATATTCAAATTAAATAATTATTAGCATTGTGTTAGTACAAATGATGCAGTGTATATTAGCTGTTTCATTTAACGGGTGCCGGACGGTGTAGATCATAGATCAGTTTATAGATGGGCAAGAGCAACCCAGTAATAGTGCTGTGGCTGCTGCCAGTCATAATACATATTCATCTACTAAAGATGGACAAGGGGAACCAAGGTGTAAAAATGGGCACCTCAAACCTAAACATAATTTCACAATAGATTAGTAAACATTACTTCTAAATATGAAAGGAAAGTTTACTGCTGCAAAATAAAAAAATTGCTACAGTATATGTACTGTATACTGTAGCAATTTTTTTTTTATTTTGCAGCAGTAAATTTTCCTTGCAGTGATAAGTAAAGTCTCAGACCATGCTCTTACTTATTTTAATGGTGGTTCTGCTGCCACTGATTCATGCAATGAAATGCCAATGGTAGAATCTGCCAGGTCAATTTCCAAACAATGTGTAAAAATTATTAAAATGTATAGCAAATTCTGTGAGAAAGACCTGTGCTGCAAATTATAACAAATATACATTTCTTCAGTAATGGTGAATTTCAGTTGGGTGCAACCAACATTGTGTGGTGATGATAATGATGATGATGATGATCATGATGGTTATTTAACAACTGTAAGGAGGGCGATGATATGGATGATGAGGATTCTGGCATGTTCCAAATGTGATGAATTACAACACTTTTAACCACCTTAAACCCATTCGTTTCTTTTTTTTTGTGGGTGCCCTAAAAAACCCAGCACTTCCACCGCAAAAGATGCAGTTCCTGTCATGGAAGTAAAATAGACTAATTGGAGTTTTCAATGCAGCAATGCTAAAAATCATTTTCTTGGCTCTTTGAACACTTGGGAATTCTCAACTATTAACATTGAAATTTAAATTTCTAAACTAATTAATCAATTTCAATCAATGAATTAATCAAACAATCAGTGCTTTAGTTACATGTCACTACCTACCCTACCTACATTTTTTGTTCTGTCCCAGTGCTTTTCTTGAAGAGGCTGTTTAGATTATTAAACTGCTATCCTGTCTGTCATTTCTGTGTCACAAGGTTTCCTAGATGTGCTATATTATTTTATACTGCCATGTGTTTGTGCTGCTGCTCTGTTGCTTAGTTTAGCCAGCTAGCCTTGAGGTAGTCCAAATTAATTGAAACTATGCACTGGAAATTAATGTTACTGAGATTATCAATACTGTAGTTCTAAACTGCACGATATTAGCTTTTTTTATATAAATTTTCAAGCCATATAAAACCAAATCTGAATCCTAATTAAAATACTGGAGGGTGGTTTTGCAAAAATCAAAAAACAAAACACTGAGGGGGGTATGCAATCCTCCGCCACTATTTCCAATGGGGTAAATAGCTACGGGGCCCTATTCAATTCGGTCTTTACCAACAGCATTGAAGAGGGATCACAGCAGAACGAGCCTGACTTTAAAAGCTGTCGGGCCCATTCTGCAGATAACGGCCGTGGATTTTCCTGATCCCGGTCCTATATCAACAATCCACGGCCTTTTATTCAGACACACCCCTTTTTGCCAATCAACAGTCAGGACATTGAATCCCGTCTGCTAATTTGCTGATGGGCAAACTGCCAACGGGCCAGGATCATGGCTGTCGGGAGGGATCGGCAGCTGTGATCCGTGATTGCATACCCCCCAGAGTGTGGTTTTGGCAATACCAAAACAAAGGGGTTTGTGCACATTTTAAATTTGAATTAGATACTTTACACCAAATTTAAAAAGAACATGAACAATATGCAGCCTTTATGGACTAATAGTGAATCAAGTACAGTATGCTAGTGACCACTTAATAACTTTTTTAATTAAGCACTCACAGAGAAAGTTTCCAGTTTCCTCAAGAAAGACAATTTATTATTTTGCTTATAAATCAACACTGGTGCATGTTTATATTCTATTCAATTAGACAACAAAGCAAATATCCAAGAGGTGAGAATTACAGTATAATCATACAAACAATAGATATAGTCTTTCTCTAGTTTCTTCCTTATTATATTTTCACATAATTCAAATACAGTATATAACGAATTACACTTAATACAGCATAGGTACTGATACCTATTTTACATCAGGAAAAATGGCACTTAACTTAATATCATGTATTGTACAATACATAAACATATTTCCTTCATTCTGAATTATTTATTTGTTATGGACATATGTATGGACATATGTATCTTCATTTTGTGTTTAATTGCTTACAGTACTTTCCAAAAATGTTTGGGAACAGCTGCAAACCAATGAGAATAAACTAGCATCTTGAATCCCATTCAAGGTCCCCAGTGTTTTTGACATGATTTGAAGTGAGTCATGGAATCCTGGCACGATCCTTCAAGCCCAATGCTGAAAATCTTGGCATGGCACAATGGGAAAGGTGTCACAATTCAATCATAAGTCAACTAAGTGTAGCTTTTGTCCTTTTGATATGGAAATAGACTAGCAGCAGGTGTCACTGTTCAGACCAGACATTTGAATTAGAGCAGAATTCAGTTAATCTGCTGTGCTGCAGAACACATAAAACTCTGGAGCATGTTAGAGCATGGACAAGCAAGAACACAGTATAGCACCATAGCACAGTAAAAGAATAATGCAACAGTCAGGGAAATATTCAGCACAAGTAGTGATTGCCAGCTAGTCACGGTTCAAGGGAACTCTAGAGTCAGTTCAAATATTTAGGAAACAATATATCGGAAATGAAACACAGGAAAACCAGGATATTATAGCAATAACCAAGCCGTGAGCTGATACCATTAAGACCCTAACAGTGAAGAGACCCCATGGCCAAATGCAACAGAACTCCTTTGGCACATGATGATCCGGACAAAGGTTCTAAATAAACCGAAATGTTGATGCATCAAGTATTGAAAAGCCAGAGAGTGCCACCTTTCATATATATACACATACATACATATATACATACACAGCATGTACGGCGGCACTCAGAAATAAATCACACAAAGCGCAAGTAATGCAATGTTTCGATGTATTGAATGTTCACATCGTCTTCAGGCAATCACAACACATACAGAAAAATATCTCACCTTTATACCCCACACCACAGTTTGCAATAGCTTAATCAATAATCATGTATCGCAAAGTGGACAAACTGTGTCCTGCCAGCATAAAGTGTCGGGCAACCGGATGATCACTCTGTCCAGTGGCGATCGCTTCCCGTATTGCATGTCGATGAGCCGCCATGCGAATACGTAAGGTACAGTCGGTTTTCCTGACGTAGCTTAAGCCGCAAGGACAAGTGATAAAATAGATGATATAATTAGTGGTATAGGACACTCTATGTCTGATCAAAAAGCGTTTACCGCTGTATGGATGACAAAAACTGTCACCAACAACCAATGAGTAAGACAGTTTAAACAGCAGAAACATCCCTTTTTAAGAGCTAAGAAGGAGGATGAAGCACCAACAATGCTACTACTCTGTGCAATATCGGCGTGCATCACCCAATCACAGATGTTGCGGCTGCGTGTGTAGCAGGGCATAATTTTATTGGTGCTTAATCCAAGATCAACATCAGTCTGAATAATAGGCCATATTTTTTTGCACACCCCACCAATTTCAGGACTAGCGATATTAACCCCTTCACGACATTTGACGTATATATACGTCATGGCCGGGAAGTACTTCCCGACACATGACGTATATATACGTCATGACTTTAAACTGTCACTGCGTCTCAAGACGCAGTGACAGAGGGACGATGTCTGCTGTCCCTGACAGCAGACATGTCCCTGCATGCCCAGGGGGGGCTGCGATGTCGCCCCCCCGTCGGCGATCGCTGTGATTGGCTGTTCAGTGTGAACAGCCATTCACAGCGTTTTCCTGTGTTACCAGCGAATCAGACGCTTGGTAACACAGGTGTCAATCACCGCCGGGCGTCAGGGGGCATGAGGGGGTCATCGGTGACGATGACACCTCACCCCACCCTCACCCCACCTGCCCCCAAGGCTGTGATTGGTCCGTGGGACCCACGGACCAATCACAGCCAAGGCGCGACATTTAAACTAACGGTGACTGCGCTGCAGACGCCATTCCGGTCTGGAATAGCGTGCAGAGCGGTCACCGTGCCTATCTGCCGTGATACTGACCTGATCCTTGCTAATACTTACCTGATCCTTGCAAATACCTTACCTGATCACTTGATCACTGCTTGTAGCGTGCTGGACGCTTCCTGGATCTGACTTCCTGAGACTTCCTGCTGCTGCTGCAGTGTGATAGAGAGATAGAGAGATAGAGAGAGAGATATAGAGAGAGATAGAGAGATAGTGACAGAGAGAGCTATATTGTGTGTCTGCTACCCCCCCTTTTTGGGGGTGCAGGGTTTTTTTCATATATAAATAACTGTCACTGCTGCTGCTGCAGTGTCATAGTGATAGATAGTGATAGATAGTGATAGATAGTGATAGATAGTGAGAGATAGAGAGATTTGTGTCTGCTACCCCCCCTTTTTGGGGGTGCAGGTTTTTTTTTTATATATATAACTGTCAGTGCTGCTGCTGCAGTGTCATAGTGATAGATAGTGATAGATAGTGAGAGATAGAGAGATAGAGAGAGATAGTGACATAGAGTGATAGAGAGTGTATATTTTGTGTCTGCTACCCCCCCTTTTTGGGGGTGCAGGTTTTTTTTTATACATATAACTGTCAGTGCTGCTGCTGCAGTGTGATAGATAGTGATAGATAGTGATAGATAGTGAGAGATAGTGAGAGATAGAGAGAGATAGAGAGAGATAGTGACAGAGAGTGATAGAGAGTGTATATTTTGTGTCTGCTACCCCCGCCTTTTGTGCTGATCACTATATCTGAGGTGATCAGCAACTTTTTGGGGGCGCAGAGGTTTTTTTTTTTTATATATATACCTGTCAGTTGCTGCCAGTTGCACCAAAGGTTGTGCACCTGCTGCCCCTCACTGGTAATCAGTGTCGCATGTGTGGTCTTTTTTTAATTTTTTTTTTACACACACTGTGATTTTGTGGGTGTCCTGTGGCCACTGTGCGCTGATCAGTGACGTACATCACTGATCAGCTTTTTCGGCACAGGGTTGATCTATTTTTTTTTTTTTATCAAATTCCTGTTGCCTTTGAGCGCTGTTCAGTGACGGACGTTACTGACCAACATCTGTGCTCAATTTTTGGCGCAGGACCTTTTTTTTTGTTTTTTTAACCCCTTCAATTTTTTTTTTTAACCCCTTCAATTTTTTTTTTTTTAACCCCTTCAATTTTTTTTTTTTTGTATAAAGTATTTTTTTTTTCTGCACTACATACACACTACACACTACATACCCCCCGGGTTGAAATAAAGTTTGTACCCCCCCCCTACACTATACACGTGTTGAAACATTTCACTACCAGTAACACAAAAATAAAAATGTCATCCCAAATGTCATCCCAAATGTCATCCCAGTCATCCAGAAGAATGTATTCAGTGGAGGAGGCATATGCCATGCTTGCTTCTGATTCTGACACAGCCAGTGAGGCAAGCGGGGAATTTGAAGGATTCGTCTTAAGCTCCTCTTCCTCCTCTGGTGATGAGGGACCCCCTCAAAGACGCCCCCGTAGAGCAGCTGAGACCCCCCCCCCAATAATTGATCTCGTATGGACCCCACCACCAGACAACTTTGAGCCCCAGGTTCCTGAGTTTTTGGCCATCCCAGGAATCCAATTTGATTCCACAGGTCTCAGAGAAATTGACTTTTTCAAATTATTTTTCTCTGATGATTTTATAAATTTAATGGTGGACCAAACTAATTTATATGCCCAGCAGTTTATTGCTCAAAACCCCACGTCATCATTTGCTAGGTGGACCCCTGTAGATGCAGTAGAGATGATGACGTTTTGGGGTCTGGTGTTTCATATGGGCATAGTAAAAAAGCCACAAATTAGGCAATATTGGAGTACAGATGTTCTGTACAGCACCCCATTTTACCGTATGGCCATGACTCGGACTCGTTTTGAGGCAATCCATAAATTTATACATTACTCCGATAATGCACAGTGCCCACCCAGAGATGATCCCACCTTTGACAGGCTATTCAAAGTCAGGCCGGTCATTGATCATTTCAGTGCCAAATTTGCAGAGCTATACATCCCTGATAAATGTATTAGCATCGACGAGTCCCTTATACATTTTAAAGGAAGGGTTAAATTCCGCCAGTACCTTCCCAGTAAGAGGGCAAGGTATGGCATAAAAATGTATAAGCTGTGTGAAAGCACCACAGGGTACGCCCACAAGTTTAGGGTATATGAAGGGAAGGATTCAAGAATTGAACCGCCAGAATGCCCCCCCTCCCTCGTAGGTGTTAGTGGAAAAATTGTCTGGGATTTAATGCACCCCTTCCTGGATAAGGGTTATCACCTCTATGTGGATAACTTTTACACCAGCATCCCCCTGTTTAAGGCCCTTGGTTCAAGAGGTACAGCAGCTTGCGGTACTGTGCGTAAGAACCAAAGAGGCCTCCCAAAAACGCACATTGCCCAAGTAATGAGAAGGGGTGAAAGCAGGGGAATATGCACCGAAAATATGTTGTTGGTCAAATATAAGGACAAGAGGGATGTCCTTATACTGACAACAATTCATGGAGACAGTACCACCTCCATCCCTGTACGAGGTACCAGTACCCACACCTCAAAACCAAATTGTATCCTAGATTACAATAAGTACATGGGCGGAGTGGATCTTTCAGATCAGGTACTGAAGCCGTACAGTGCCCTGCGGAAAACAAATATCTGGTACAAGAAGGTGGCCGTGTATATCATCCAGATGGCACTGTATAACGCTTACGTGCTATTCCGTTCTACCGGCCAGAGGGGGACATTTATGCACTTTCAAGAGGAAGTCATAAAGGGCCTAATATTTGGGAACCAGCAGGCAGAGGGCCCCAGTACTTCTAGTACTGGCCCCCGTATTGTACCAGGGCAGCATTTTCCCAACGAAATTCCCTCCACTGCAAGAAAGGGCAGGACACAAAAAAGGTGCAAAGTTTGCTATAAAAAGGGAATAAGAAAGGAAACTATTTTCCACTGTGAAACTTGCCCCGACAAACCCGGCCTATGTATAAAGGAGTGTTTCAAAATATACCACACATCTATGGATTATTAGGTTCATCATTTCACCGTGCTTCGGGGGTCTTGCTAATGCCACATAGCACCCACCATTCATTCCACCAGAATCTGAGCTGCAAAAATCCAAAAATCACTCCTTCCCTTCTGAGTCCTGCCATGCACCCAACTGGTATTTTTTGGTCACATGTGAGGCATTGCCGTACTCTGGAGAAATGGGGGCACAGATTTTGGGGTGCTTTGTCTCCTTCATTCCTTGTGAAAATGAAAAATTTTGAGCCAGAACTGCATTTTTGTGTAAAAAAATGTAATTTTTCATTTTCACTGCCCAGTTGTATCAAAATTGGTGAAACCCCTGGGGGTTTGAAATGTACACTATACCCCTAGATGAATTCCCTGAGGAGTGTAGTTTGCAAAATGGGGTGACTTGTGGGGGGGTTCCACTGTATTGGTAATGCAACATAGCACCCACCATTCATTCCACCAAAATCTGTGCTCCAAAATCCAAAAATCACTCCTTCCCTTCTGAGTCCTGCCATGCGCCCAACTGGTATTTTTTGGTCACATGTGAGGCATTGCCGTACTCTGGAGAAATGGGGGCACAGATTTTGGGGTGCTTTGTCTCCTTCATTCCTTGTGAAAATGAAAAATTTTGAGCCAGAACTGCATTTTTGTGTAAAAAAATGTAATTTTTCATTTTCAATGCCCAGTTGTATCAAAATTGGTGAAACCCCTGGGGGTTTGAAATGTACACTATACCCCTAGATGAATTCCCTGAGGAGTGTAGTTTGCAAAATGGGGTCACTTGTGGGGGGGTTCCACTGTATTGGTAATGCAACATGGCACCCACCATTCATTCCACCAAAATCTGTGCTCCAAAATCCAAAAATCACTCCTTCCCTTCTGAGTCCTGCCATGCACCCAACTGGTATTTTGGGTCACATGTGAGGCATTGCCGTACTCTGGAGAAATGGGGGCACAGATTTTGGGGTGCTTTGTCTCCATCATTCCTTGTGAAAATGAAAAATTTTGAGCCAGAAGTACATTTTTGTGTAAAAAAATGTAATTTTTCATTTTCACAGCCCAGTTGTACCAAAATTGGTGAAACCCCTGGGGGTTTGAAATGTACACTATACCCCTAGATGAATTCCCTGAGGGGTGTACTTTGCAAAATGGGGTGACTTGTGGGGGGGTTCCACTGTATTGGTGCTTTGGGAGTCTTGCTAATGCAACATGGCACCCACCATTCATTCCACCAAAATCTGTGCTGCCAAATCCAAAAATCACTCCTTCCCTTCTGAGTCCTGCCATGCGCCCAACTGGTATTTTTTGGTCACATGTGAGGCATTGCCGTACTCGGGAGAAATTGGGGCACAGATTTTGGGGTGCTTTGTCTCCTTCATTCCTTGTGAAAATGAAAATTTTGAGCCAGAACTGCATTTTTGTGTAAAAAAATGTAATTTTTCATTTTCACTGCCCAGTTGTATCAAAATTGGTGAAACCCCTGGGGGTTTGAAATGTACACTATACCCCTAGATGAATTCCCTGAGGGGTGTACTTTGCAAAATGGGGTGACTTGTGGGGGGGTTCCACTGTATTGGTGCTTTGGGAGTCTTGCTAATGCAACATGGCACCCACCATTCATTCCACCAAAATCTGTGCTGCCAAATCCAAAAATCACTCCTTCCCTTCTGAGTCCTGCCATGCGCCCAACTGGTATTTTTTGGTCACATGTGAGGCATTGCCGTACTCGGGAGAAATTGGGGCACAGATTTTGGGGTGCTTTGTCTCCTTCATTCCTTGTGAAAATGAAAAATTTTGAGCCAGAACTGCATTTTTGTGTAAAAAAATGTAATTTTTCATTTTCACTGCCCAGTTGTATCAAAATTGGTGAAACCCCTGGGGGTTTGAAATGTACACTATACCCCTAGATGAATTCCCTGAGGGGTGTACTTTGCAAAATGGGGTGACTTGTGGGGGGGTTCCACTGTATTGTGCTTTGGGAGTCTTGCTAATGCAACATGGCACCCACCATTCATTCCACCAAAATCTGTGCTGCCAAATCCAAAAATCACTCCTTCCCTTCTGAGTCCTGCCATGCGCCCAACTGGTATTTTTTGGTCACATGTGAGGCATTGCCGTACTCGGGAGAAATTGGGGCACAGATTTTGGGGTGCTTTGTCTCCTTCATTCCTTGTGAAAATGAAAAATTTTGAGCCAGAACTGCATTTTTGTGTAAAAAAATGTAATTTTTCATTTTCACTGCCCAGTTGTACCAAAATTGGTGAAACCCCTGGGGGTTTGAAATGTACACTATACCCCTAGATGAATTCCCTGAGGGGTGTACTTTGCAAAATGGGGTGACTTGTGGGGGGGTTCCACTGTATTGGTGCAACATAGCACCCACCATTTATTCCACCAAAATCTGTGCTGCAAAATCCAAAAAATCACTCCTTCCCTTCTGAGTCCTGCCATGCGCCCAACTGGTATTTTTTGGTCACATGTGAGGCATTGCCGTACTCGGGAGAAATTGGGGCACAGATTTTGGGGTGCTTTGTCTCCTTCATTCCTTGTGAAAATGAAAAATTTTGAGCCAGAACTGCATGTTTGTGTAAAAAAATGTAATTTTCCATTTTCACATCCCAGTTGTACCAAAATTGGTGAAACCCCTGGGGGTTTGAAATGTACACTATACCCCTAGATGAATTCCCTGAGGGGTGTAGATTGCAAAATGGGGTGACTTGTGGGGGAGGTTCCTAACTTTTAGCACTTATGGTGCCTAGAAACCTACATGGTGCCTAAAAAAAAATCTCATAAAAAGGAGGCTCCAAAATCAAGTAGGTGCTCCTTCTATTATGAAGCCTGTGGTTTGGTCAACGTGCACACTAGGGCCACATATAGGATATTTTTGAAAACAAAAGAATTGGGGGAATCAATTTTTAGTCACATTTCTCTAGTAAAATCTACTGTATTCGTTAGAAAAATGTATTAAAATTGAAACTCTGCAAAAAAAAAGAAATTTTGAAATTTCACCTACACTTTGTTTTAATTCCTGTGAAACACCTAAAGGGTTAACAAACTTCCAAAATGCTGTTTTGAATACTGTGAGGGGTGCAGTTTTTGAAATGGCATCATTTATGGGGGTGTCTCACATACAAGTCCCTCAAAGTCACATCAGAACTGAACTGGTCCCTAAAAAAATCAGTGTTTGAAATTTTCTTGAAAATTTGAGAATTTGCTAGTCATATCTGAAGCCTCCTAGTGTCCAAAAAAATGAAAAGGAGGTTGAAATAATGATTGCAACATAAAGTAGACATATGGTCTTTGTTAGTTATTAACTATTTTGAGTGGTATGATTATTTGTCTCACAAGCAGAAAATGTGACATTTTGCATATTTCTAAATTTTCCATTTTTTCACGATATTTTGGTATTTTTCACAAAAAAACACAGACTGTATCGACCAAAATTTACCACTAACTTGAAGTACAATGTGTCACGAGAAAACAATCTCAAAATCACTGGGATAAGTAAAAGCAAAAAAAAGTTATCCCCACTTAAGTGAGACATGTCAGATTTGAAAAAAAGGGCTCTGTCATGAAGGCACAAACTGGCTCTGTCATGAAGGGGTTAAAGTGGTTGACCCATGGGAGTTTGCTAGAGCTGTTTTGTTTAACTTGTTTGGTCAACAATTGGTGTCGGGGGATGGCCAAAGCCCTGTTTTTAGCTGACACAAGAAGATCAGCGGCATAACCGCGTAGCTTAAACTTATCAGACATCTTATCAATCTGCCTAATGGCCTCACTGTCAGTACTACAAATACGACGGGCTCTCAAAAATTGGGAATATGGCAACCCGTTCTTGAGGGGTCTAGGGTGAAAACTGGTGGAATTTAGAATGGTGTTAAAATCAGACATTTTTTTAAATAGAAAGGTATGGTAACCGTTACCATCGAAAGACACCGCAACATCAAGATAGTTTACAGAATGTTCGTCAATGCAGTAGATGAGGTTAATAGGGCTGTTAGATGTATTATGACTATCGATAAATTTCTCAAATGCATCCCTGCCGCCAGTCCACAGCAGGATTACATCGTCGATATATCGAACAAAAAATTTCACATGACCAATTGCCAATGGATTGTTGAAGAAGATTTCTTGCTCAGTGCGCATCATGTAGGCGTTGGCGTACGATGGGGCCACATTGGACCCCATTGCACAGCCAGACACCTGTAGATAGAAGCACTTGTCAAACAGAAAATAATTACATGTCAAAATCTTGCGCAAAAGATCACAAATAAGAGAGACATTAGGCCCATTATAAGCTATATGATGTGAGATCAATTGTGCCACAGCACTAATCCCATCATCGTTCGGAATCACAGTATAAAGACTGCTAATGTCAATACTGCAAAGTAGACAGTCAGCAGGTCTGTCAACCACGGTCGATAGTTTATTCAAAAATGACATAGTGTCAATTAAATGATGCTGATTGTCAACTATGCAGGGTTGTAACAGAGTATCAATATATACCGCACAATTTTGAAACAAAGACCCTCGTGCAGCGATGATGGGGCGCCCAGGAGGATGTTCAAGGTTTTTGTAAACCTTTGGGAGAGAATGAATAAAGGGGCACAACTGGATATTCAGGAACCAAGGCATCTGCCAGGTCCTGTTTAATATGGCCCGCCATCACCGCTGCTGTGAGTCTCTGCATTAGAGCCTTCTTGAAAGGTAAAGTAGGACCATGATTTAGTTTATGATACACATTAGTGTCAGATAATTGACATAATATTTCATTTCTATAATCACTCACATCCTGAATGATGATCGCCCCACCTTTGTCGGCGGGGCGTATAACAATATCATCATAGACAGATAAAGCACGTAATTCTGACATTTCTTTATTAGACAAATTTGCATAAACCATTGAAGTGGAACCAGACACAACATTCTTATGAACCTCAGAGTCCAACATCCTAGAAAAAGTCTTTATGGACATATTGTTAGAAACAAATTCAAAAGTAGAATGGCGTTGTAACTTACGCAAAGAAGGGGGAATGACACTGTCCTGTTGGTTGGACGGGGACCAGTGGAAATGTTCGTGCAACCGAAGCGGACGATTGAGACGATACTTCTCCACTTTCCAGTCAAAGGGCCTGAAGTGACAGGTAGGCACAAAGGAGAGTCCACGACCAAGAACCTGAGCTTCATCAGAGGTGAGGACTCTGGAGGACAAGTTGATTATCGGTTCCTGGGTAGGGGTGGCATACAGAAGAGTATCGGCACTCACTCACACTAAATCAAATCTCAGAGGCTTAAAGATGCGTTTGCAACGTTTCGGGTCTTTTTATTAGACCCGAAATGTTGCAAACGCATCTTTAAGCCTCTGAGATTTGATTTAGTGTGAGTGAGTGCCGATACTCATATATATATATATATATATATACACACACACACACATATATATATATATATATATACATACATACATACATATACACACACACACACACACATATATACTGTATATGGAAATGGTATACCCAGCGCACTATAGTCCAAAAGTCCTTTAGATAGAACAATGCCCGACAACTCCCACAATGTGTGCAGCTCCACTCTAGGATCAACCACGAATCCTCAGTAGTATGCTTGCAAAAAAGAATTAGATGAAGCGCACCAATCAGTGATGGAATAAACACAATTTTACTTATAATATACTGACATACATTGGGGTATAAAAAGCACAGCTTGCCATGGAAGGGAGTTGGGCAGCACTGCAGGGAAGCACCGATGGAACAGCCGTAGACGCGTTGATCAATCGCCGGCAGGATACAAGCCCAGCAGCCGCTTACATCGGGAACTCTCCTCCAAATGGACACAGACCAAGGGGACTTCACTACATCGGGATCACGGGAAGCCACGCCCAATGCGTTTCTTTACAGTTTCAGTTTTCGTCAGGGGGTGTGACTACCTCCTGACATCCACATACTTTTAAACCAGCAATTTAATTGATCACTGGTCCCGCCAGGCAGACTATCATTTACATTTTTAAAAAGCCACATGATTAATACACTTAAAACATACTCATTATCATACAAAATAAATCAATTATAATATCATGCACGCTGGTACACATCTGAATATTGACAACCTAAAAGGCAACACATATAAACCTAGTATTTATTACTTCAAAAAGTGCTACATGATAAAGTGATGAGTGCTAAAGTACAAAATTTTATATATTTATAAAAAAGCTATACATATACAAAGTATATAAAATATATATATATATATATATATATATATAATATATATTTTATATACTTTGTATATGTATAGCTTTTTATAAATATATTATATATATTAGATTTATATATATATTTTCTATACTTTGTATATGTATATCTTTTTTATAAATATATAAAATTTTGTACTTTAGCACTTATCACGTAGCACTTTTTGAAGTAATAAATACTAGGTTTATATATGTTGCCTTTTAGGTTGTCAATATTCAGATGTTTAAAAAGGTAGCCCTGTCCATGAGAGGTGGAGACAGGGGGCGGCGCTGTTGTGCCGGGAAGCATCCTGGATACACCCCCATAAAGTCATTGCCCCTTTGGGCCCTAATGAAAATGTCACTCTAGCTTGTTTTAATTGATCAATAGATCAATGAATTTTGTCATTATTTACTCTTAACCCTATATGCCTAAGGAATTTGTTTAAAAAACATTCTCTTATTTTTTTCTCTTAAGTTTCTCCTGGATTGTTTAGGTGTTGATAATTGCTTTATTATTGTACATATTATGCAAATGCTGCTGTTCATATTTAAAACATATTTTGTAAGATAGTACGCAGGTATTCTATTTAGTTAGGTTGCAAAGATATGCCCTAACTATTACAATGCCTGGGTAACTTTTGCCTTCTTATTATTTAAGAATATGAGCAGTTCATAGACTGTTTTCGTAACATAATATTATGTGGTCTGTTGATATATTCATTTTGTAGTATCTTTATGTTTATGATCTGTACACGAGGTGTACTGTATTTGTTTTTTTGTTTTTTAGACATGGCGTCCGGATTTCCAAGGTAACCCGCAGGCTGCAGACGGATCAGGGGGAGTGCCGCATGATGCCGGCGTCATAGCTGGGCATGATCACTATATGGTAACGCGTCTGTCAGTGACGCTATGCGACAGAGGTGCAGCCTATGATGTCACCTGCCACGCAGTGGGACCGTGGTTCCGGAGGCCGGTCTTCTCACTATGGGCATGTAGGTTCTTAGGAATATAAGGTAAGATTGTTTGCTGTTGTATTGTTATCCTGACAAAATTTCTGGCAAAGAAATTAAACATTGATACGCAGAATCTATTGTATCCGTCTACTTCTTTTACAAGTTGTCCTGAGTGCCGAACCGGTCTGCTGTATAATTATATATATATTTGTAGAAAGAATCGCACAACGCTCCACAGGGTTATATCCAATGACTGTGCCAGGTCAAACAATCAATATCCATAGCTTCCCTTGTCATAGGGAGACCAGCACCCGTCCAAACAATTTGTTTGATTTTCAATTAATTTAATCTTAAAAAGATAATGCATCCTTATGCTAAACAGATAGAGGACACCCAACAGGCTATACATTACATCACATCAAATGAAACTCGTCTTCCTCTACGGCCATTTCGGTGCTATGTAGCACCTTCATCAAGAGGGGTCATTAGATGACCCCTCTTGATGAAGGTGCTACATAGCACCGAAACGGCCATAGATGACAATGACAACTGGCTGATGCCCAGTTGAAACGGCTGTCGGGACAGCCCGTGTTGCTTTCTACTTGCACATGGAATAAACTATGTCTTTTTCTTCATCTAAAAACGTCTGAGTGCTGGTCTTCATCCTTCTTTGGGGGGGGGGTAAGTGTACTGCATTTCACCTGGCACCGACAACCACATATACTTTGGAGTGCTGTCCTGCTACCCACATTTCTATCTATAGATATCTATATATCTATAGATAGAACTGGCGGGATCGACACTCCTTGAGATAGGTAATAGCTGCGCTGGTGCCTTTACAATATCAAGAATTGTATGTTCAACATGGGTGCGGCAATCATAGCTTCAAACTTCAAATAAAGAACACTTCACACTGTGGTAGTGATCAACGTTTCAAATTTCTAAAAAAATTTAAAAAAAATTGTCATCAGGTCCTGATGACAAATTTTGTATTAATTTGAAACATTGATCACTACCACAGTGTGAAGTGTTCTTTATTTGAAGCTATGAGTGCTGCACCCATGTTGGACATTTATTAAATCCTACACTGTTACGGAGTAACCTGTCATCAGGGACACAAAGTTACAAGTGAAGTACAGAACATTTAAATAGGCTCAAACAGTGTTTAAAACTCCCCCCTGCGGCAATCCCATTGGTTACTCACCCCATGGATGGCGGGCTGGATCAAGCGCTCTGCTGTAAAGTGTAAGTAAATAGGAAGCCAGTGTATACACACCAGGTGTGTTTCAGACCGGGGCATGTTAATTTCCTCTACCTTCCAGGAATAAGTGGATTACTAAGTAAATCACTAAGGCCCTTATTCTGATCGGTGCGGCCCGATCAGAATATGCGGCCACGACCGTGCAGGCGAATCCCCGCCTTCCATACGGATCGCCACCTCCGTCCGTACGCGGATATGTGGCGATCCGCATGAAAGTGGACGGGGATACGCCTCCTCCGTCTTGGGAGCAGCCCCTGCATTCGATGGTCGCCGAACATCGAATGCAGGGCCGCACGCTCCACTAGGTCCCGCCACCCAAGACCACACGGACACTTCTCCGTGTGAAATCATGTATGGGGGCGGGCAGCTGACATCCGGTGATGTCAGATGCCCGCCCCCTACACACGCGTCACGGCTTCATTACCATGCATACGCCCCGCGTTTGCATGGGAACGCCCATGAAACGCGGGGCGTATGCATAGGGTAATGAGGCTTAGTAGCCCCTCACGCCCCTCTACGCCCCCTGTGCGGCGTGTAAAGAATATGTGCGGCGAAATAGCCTGCACATGCGCAGAGTGACCTCTGCACATGCGCAGACGATAAACATCGGCGGGACGTCCGCATGCGGAGAAATCCGCACCGATCAGAATAAGGCCCTAAGTGCTCTAATGCTCAAACTTCACAGCACAGCAGAGGTTCACACATGCATAGCAGGGTGTGAGCTCTAGTGCGCTCAAATCCTACTGCTCCCGCACCACTACCAGCAGAGAGGAGAACTGAAGAGGCTGCACATGGGCCTGCTCCTCTCTTAAGATGTGCCGGGCCTATGTGCATTGCTTTTATTTTAGAATGCAGTAGAAATATTTCTATTTATTCCACATGATATTGCCTTTGGTGGATTCTGGAGCTGATTCTGCAAGTTATTCCAATTGAAGTATATATTTAAAGAAGAAATTTTAAGAACATACTGTATAAGATCATCCACTTTGTTCTATTTGGAACTTGGCAAACATTGGGGTTTATTCTAGTTCATTCTTTCTGACAAAATCCTTCTTAGATGGACAAAACCATGTGCACTGCAGGGGGGCAGATGTAACATGTGCAGAGAGAATTAGATTTGGGTGAGTTATTTTGTTTCTGTGCAGGGAAAATACTGACTGAATGATTTTACACTTCAATATAGATCTCACTTTGAAGAAAAACCCCACCCAAATCTAATTCTCTCTGCACAAGTTACATCTGCCCCACCCGCAGTGCACATGGTTTTGTCCATCTAAGAAGGATTTTGTCAGAAAGGACTAGAATAACCCCCATTGTCCCTTTTATCTGAGAAATCCACATCTTCTATACTATCTTCTACTATATAAGGATTTCCATCAGAATTGGTATTTATTTATTTTAATGCATTTCATTGTATTGTATCACATTAACCCTGCACATGTGAGAATACAAGGGGTAAAAAACACAAAAAGACTTTAATATCTTTTTTATACAGTATGTTTATTGTTTTGTTCTTGTCAGGGGCTCCCAGACAAGAAGAGAAATGGGACCACCATTCTGATGCCCATGTCTACAATCCTTCCTGCATCAGATACTGCTTGGCATGGAAAATAATTCATAGTTTTGTTTGAATTTTCATTATTAGTTGATCTTGATGTTTTGAGGATCGGACTACAAGCAAATAAAAAGGGATAGATTCCTCAATTTCATTATAGCATCAAGTTATTTTTGTGACACCCAAATCCACTTTACCACACTTACTAAAGAGATATTGGTGAAATGATGGACCTACATTTTGTAAATGGTGAACATTTAATTCCATAGAGTCACAGTAGTGAGAACACATAACAAATTACATTAGAAAAAAAGAATGACATCTTTTTCCCCAAGTGAGTCTATGCTGGAAATGTACCGCAGTAAAATTGTATTTGGTGGCTAAGGCTACACACATTTCAAGTGAGATTCTGAAATGTAGTTAATCATATCTTTACAGAGAGCCCAGGAGGTGAGGTCTAATTATTCCTTTCCTCCTTGATTCAAATAAAGTAAGTCACTTACAAGTAAGATCTCAGGGCTGAAAAAAATAAACAATGCTTTTAAGGCATTCATTTCATTGCACAGTAGATCGTTATGTGGACAATCTACAGTAGGTTATCTGAAAGAAAAGAGATAATGCTCTGGATTCACCATTTTTTTTGGTGTATCGGGCTGTTTTCATGCTCTGCGGTGAATCTTTTCACTGAAAATCAGATTTACCCAATTTAATGATCACTGTTCACTGAAAGCCGGCCAGTTCTCTGTTTCATGCTCACTGCAATTCGCTGGTGTATTTCAATGGGGTTTTCACTGTGATTCGCCGAGAGTGTATTCAATGCTAGGGATGGAGAACTGCTTTCACCGGGATTTTCGCTGTGTTTCAATGTTTTGCATTTGTCATCTTTTTTTGTGATCTGCGTGTTCTTTTAAAATAAAGGTTTTCTTTTTTTTTGGGGGGGGGGGGGTGTCAAAAAAAATCTGTAATTTATTATGTGAAGGGGCATGCTATTTGGATTCATGTACTTGCAGCACATGAATATACAGTATATTTCATTTTTATTTATCTTTTCAACACCTCCCCTCCTACCCTACCTGCCCAGTCTCCTAAGGGAGGCAGTGTGTGTCCCTGCCAGCCCTCCTTCTCCCCCCTGTTACTGTGTGCAGCGTTTGGCGCAGACAGGGAGGCTTCCATCTCCCTGCCTTCCGCCACCCCCCCCCCCTGGCTCCCCGCGGCATTTGCTTGGGGGGGGGGGGTACAAATTGGCCATCAGGGGCAGCGAGCCACTGACGAGTTGAATAGGGGGAGAGGGAGGGCTGCCAGCAAATCCTCCAGCCCGGAGAATGCCAGCGAAAGTGCAGCGAATCCTAAACAGGATTCGCTGCACATTGTGAAACTTTTCTTTGAATACTACACTGAGAGATTCCAATACAATGGATCTAGCCCTTATATAACATCATCTACTCTAATGAGGCATTCTAATAACATCTCACTGACCACTACCATAACAATCTTCAATGTAGATAACCTGGAGGACTCCCCTTCCCATACTTCATTCTATCAAGGCTCCCTTAATATCTAACATTTACAATTTCCATACACTCAAGACTTAAGCAACCACTTTTTCCCATTCATCCCCCTCTTCCCCTCCACACAGTCAAACATATCCTTAAACATTATTCTTTAAAAAAAATCTATATATTTTAAATAGTATACATATAAAAACAATTTACCCTGCAAACTGGTAGAACTAGCCAATATTGAGTATTGTATGTACATCAAGTATGAAGCGTATGTATAAATGTCATTATGTACAGCACAAAAACATTGTATCTAACTATAAATAGCTTGTATTTTGAGGTTACATTATGCATTTGCTATACTTATTGTGGAGAAAGGTTGTAAGTTCTTATTTTTAAACTTGTTTATTTTCCAAGTGATGTAGATAAACTTATTTCATTTTCCAGTAGAATACTGCAAACTGGATTGCTTTTAGTTGTTAGTATAGTAAATTGTATAGGAAAAGAAAAGGAAATAGCACTGATAAAATCAGTAATGGCATTTCCATCAAGACTGACACTCTAATCTTACTTATTGCTATACTTGATAAAACAAGTAAACGAGAGACTTCTTTTATAAGCAAAAAATGGTTTTAAGATATACTCTCCTGCTGGTATTTTTATGGAAATCCAGTTGAATGTTAAACATGGGGCACAGAAATCTACATTTAGATGAAATTGCTTTAAGATGCATATTGACTAAAAGTTTGTACATAAAGCTGCATGTCCTTAGGTAACAAACTATACACAGTTACACCTAAGAGTTCTTAGCCGAACTACTGACAATAATGTTATAATGGAGACTTTATTTCCAAGAAGAATTTTTTTTTTAAAAGATGTTAGCAGGAACACAACATTCTAGCACGGATAACATTAACATACTTGCAGTGTATTGTTTAGGTTTCAAGATGTTTCATTCCAGTAAAGAGGAAATTATGTAGTATGACCATTTCTAAAATGATGTAAAAGAGGTATTCTTTTAAATCCTTGTCAGCCACAAAAAAATCAAATCCAGTAGACAAGCTTATATATATGCAAACAGAAAGTATACATAACTTATAGCCAGGCACTTATATGTTCAATAATTGTGGTACTTCTCCTCCATTTTGTATGACAATGGTACCATGCAGGGGAAAAATATAGATATAGTGAAGTACGTTATGGTACAACAAAATTTTAATATACACAGGACAAGTTCTGGTAGGTCACATTCAGATCCTCCAGATATGTACATCAACAATTAAAAGATATATCCAGTTAAAAGTAACAGTGGTGCAAAAAATTCATTGAGGGAGCCCCTTGCTGGCTAGAAGGTAGAGAAATTACCAGATAGTTGGAACTGATCGCCAGTTCTAAAAGCGCATGTGAGATTGTCCCGGGGCAAATCACAGGTTACAGGTCCCACCTGAGTCAACAAAGATGTGGCTCCCCGACCGACACGTTTCGACTCCTTCTGGAGTCTTTTTCAAGGTCTCAAGAGACCTTGAAAAAGACTCCAGAAGGAGACTCCGAAACGTTACTTTTAACTGGATATATCTTTTAATTGTTGATGTACATATCTGGAGGATCTGAATGTGACCTACCAGAACTTGTCCTGTGTATATTAAAATTCTGTTGTACCATAACGTACTTCACTATATCTATATTTTTCCCCTGCATGGTACCATTGTCATACAAAACGGCGGAGAAGTACCACACATATTGAACATATCAGCGCCTGGCTATAAGTTATGTATACTTTCTGTTTGCATTGTATTTTGTGAAGGGTTAAAGGGAAAAACCCTGTTTACAAAACCGAGAGAGGCTGCTGTGCGCACGGTTAGAAAATACTAAACTGTATTGTAAGCTCATATATATATATATAGCTATAGCTATAGATATATACAGTATAGAGGTTTACTGACGGTTCGGCACTCCAGATCACAGGCACAAATTCCTAGGTGCCCTCTGGGTCCAATAGGTAATGGAATAGCATACAGACAGTGGCACTCAGTAGGATTTTCAAACCAGTGTATTTCAATCTCCAACGTTTCGGGGACTAGCCTCTTTGTCAAGGTAACAAAACATACAGAATTTCTATAGGGGTGCATATACAAAATACCATGAGATATCTTTACACGACACCGGGGAGCCCGCTGACGGAAGTGTAAGTACCGGAAGTTGGATCTGAGTCATCTGTGCGTGTCACAGCTGAAGCCTGGAACGAATGCTGTAATGGGTCACTATGGAAACCATTAACCAGAAGCGGTTGCCCGGCGGCTGGGAGACATCCTGGTCAAACAAATGGTGAAAACAGAGTTAAAAGCACATCTTAAAAAAGGTGCATATTACAAAAAGCGCATATAAAACATGCTATAGGTGACAAGATCACAGAAATAGCTACTGTGAATTGGCGTGTGTGTGTGTACAATGTGGATATGGCTGCTATACTTAAATCAGCACTGTGCGTGAAGTGAAAAATTGATCAGGTTGTGCAATTGATAAGCCAAAACCTGGAGAAATTGGTGTAGCAGAATAGAGTAGAGTGTGGTGCCATCCCACAAATGGCTGTCTGTCTTATATGTCAGTGTCAGATCAGGCAAATCTAAGTGAAACTCGCTATTGTCCCGATGGGTTACATACTCATTTTGTATAGCAGGGTGATTTGTTCTATTTTTATATATATTTTTATAAATCAACACATCACTGTCACGGAAAGTTAGCACTATTAACACTTTGCGCATATATGGCTAAATCACAACCGAAGAGCACACCATCCAGGGTGGAAATGGACGACTCAGCAGTGTCCTCCAGAGACACCCCAGGCTTCCATGGCATGACCATTGATAGGTGTGAGGGGGGAAGAAGGAGGGCTGGCAGGGACACACACTGCCTCCCCGAGGAGACTGGGCAGGTAGGGCAGGAGGGGAGGTGGAGGGAGCACTGAGCTGGTCCCGCTCGTGCATATGTAATGAGCGGGACCCAGTGCAGACACAGAGAGACTCCTATTTAAACAGAGATTACATCTTATGGAAGAACAGCAGAGTCTAGATCAGGGCTGGGCAACACCGGCCCTCCAGATGTTAGTGAACTACACATCCCAGGATGCTTTGCATTAGTTTTGCTATGTGGCCATGCTGAAACTGCTGCAAGGCATGCTGGGACGTGTAGTTCATCAACATCTGGAGGGCCGGTGTTGCCCAGCCCTGGTCTAGATGTACTGTATAAACAATGGTATCTTCTGAAAAAAAGAGAGAGACAGACTTTCTACTTCCCGGGGTATCTCTATCCGAGTACCACTGTGAGAATATGATCCCCCGTGGGTTCCGTATAAGGAACACCCCGACCATCGGACGGCATAATCCCAACTTCTGCCACCGATGGATCCAGATTTTAAACCAGTGTAGTTATGACTTGATACTTCTTGTGATTGAAGAGGCTGGGCATGAATTGACATGGAAAAAGAATATAAAGATCACTGCGCTGCTTCTCCTCTCACGAGTGAAATGACTGTGAATTAAACACAGCGAAAGAGGCAATAAAGGAGTCTGAACAAAAAAACAAAGCCGATTTCATTCATGATCCCACGCAAGATTGGCTGAACAAATTGCAAACACAGGTTGATAATTATCAGAAGGATCTACTTAAATCCAAAATAAATAAATACTACACGGTAAAAGACGATTATGACAGTAACAGAGTCTACCGCTGGCTGACAGGTGTCGACACAGAAGGCCGTCCACATAATAGACCCCAGAAACATCGTCCTTTTAGGAGGACACAAAGTAATTACTACAAGAGAACTCAAGCATCCTACAATAGTGACAGTGAGTTTAATGTCGAGTCTGACACCCCTGACCAACTGGTCCCTTTGGGGACCTCCAGAGAGGAAGAGACCCCCACCATATCCAAAAAAGAGGAGGCGGACGACCACCCGCAGGGGCGGGCAAAACTCGTGGATTTTCAAAAAAGACACTAGAACAATGAGCTCACTGGTCTATTACCTGTCCAGCCGAGAATTCAGCAAGGTTGAGTTAAAGGCGCTCGCACATGGACTCTCCTTTGTCCCCACAACCCCCTACGATGATTTAACCTGTAAGATTGATTTACACAGACACAGCAGAAATTTGAGACTGAAAGAGTTTTTCCAGCACCGAACCAACACCACGGCCGAGATCCCACATCATCAATTTATTAAAAGTAAGAGCAAATCGACATTTGACCCGCATCCCAGAATCCTGCAATACCCACTTATACTCGTTTATTGGATGTTTTCATCACTCGGTTTGCCAATGCCCCACATCCTACTCACAGTAACTGAAGTAAATATGAACAAAAAGCCTTTTCACAGATGAGCAAGTATCGAGATGTCGTCTTCAGAGCCGCCGACAAAGGCGGCGGCCTTGTTGTACAAGACCTTACCACCTACATTGAGGAATGTGATCGACAGCTGGCGAACAGTGATGTTTATGAGAAACTTGTCAAAGATCCTACCGATGTGTTTAAAAAGAAACTCGACTAACGTCTTACACAAGCATTTAGACAAGGACATATCACCGAACATTTGCAGCGAGCACTCACACAGGATAACCCCTCTATGCCAACATTCTTCACCCTTCCAAAGATACACAAAAATATGACCAAACCTCCCGGACGGCTTATCATTTCGGCACAGAACTCCATATTTCAGCCCATCTCACAATTTTTAGACAGCATTCTCCAGCCCATCATCTGCGAACAGCCAACATACATCAGGCACACGACTGATTTCTTAAACATCTTGAGACAGACACCTGTAGTAACGGCTGATGCCCTGCTTTGTGCTAAGGATGTGAACAGCTTGTATACAAGTATACCCCACGAGGAAGGCTTACAGGCCATGAAAGACTTTCTACTCATCAATTGTATGCAATCACTCAACTTAGAGCTCTTCCTTGACTTGTTGCGGATGACACTCACCAAAAATTACTTTCTTTTCAATGGAAAGTATTACAAAAAACTGTCTGGATGCTCCATGAGCAATGTGTTTATGTTCAGAGAAGAAAAATCCCTGTTTTTGACAATGAGCTGGCTCGGGATAAAATCATAAAATTCGCCCACTACATAGACGATTTATTTATGATATGGAGTGGGAGTGAAAGCGAGTTTGAAGTCCTCATGTCAAACATTAATGGAAGAGACTCCCCGATCAAGTTCACGTACAAACTAAACAAGGGACTAACATATGTACCTACAAATATTTCAAACCAATTCAACGACAAATTGGATGCCTATAAATTTTGCAGGCAGTTATGAATTAAAGAACAAAAGTATGTATTGTGCCAGCGCTGGCTGAAATAAGCCAGCGCCCACCTTGACGTCAGCGGCCTCTACCGGGAGATCCGGACTGCACGAAGGCAAAAGCCGAAACGCGTTGGAGGGTACATACCCATCATCCCTACACTTCTAGCTGACCCAGATACTGACACCTGTGAGAACCCCACAACGAGGCGAACGGCGGGTGCACACGCCGCCACAGAACAGAAGACGGAGCAGTGGTGAGTATCAGCAGGAGGGGGAGCAGGGCGAGCCAGCAGGGTCACCGCAAAGGACCCCACATCCTGAAACGGTGAGCCGCGATACCTCACAAAGACAGGGAGCAGCGTCTGTAATCGCTGAAGCTCGGTCAGCCGTGTTCCACACGGAGCTGCCGGTGCTGTACAGTAAACAGACGTAGCACCCCCAGTCCGGGATCCCCAGCCACCTCAACTAAGAAAAAGCCGCTCCCGAACATGAAGAACCGTGAGCACAGGTATCATCATTTCCTTTCAGAAACTAATCACTCTAAAAGGATTACAAATAGCGGGACGCCGCTTCAACACTTCACATTGCAAGACTGTCTAGATTTTCTTTCAGGAATCCTGACATCATTGTGTACATATCCGATCCGAGTGTACACACCGTACAATTTATTGGACATTCAATCCATGACCCAATTTATGTAATTTTTCACGATTTTTTTCACTTTTTCTATTTTACACATTTCTTCTTTTGTATAGATATATTTAAATGTAATTTGACTTTGTGTAATTCAGGCGCAATATCCATGTGCCATTCTGCATATCACATTCATTGACCTTGAAGGAATACACCCTTTTCAGCCCCGAACAGTGTATTGAAAAGGCCATTTGTCATATGCATAAAGCTACATTTGTAAATAAATAAAGAGCAACATTTTTTCAAAACACCTGTAGAATTTAAGTGACAGAGCGCGGCACTACCTCCCATTTCTGTTTTTTAAATTTTTTGGATGTCAATATAACTCTTGATCAGAATGTGATTCTAACATCTCTATACCATAAAAAAGTGGAATGGAATACCCTCTTACAGGGAGGAAGCGATCACCCACCAGCGCTGAAAAAGGGTTTACCCTTTTCTCAGTTCTTGCGAATATGGCGTATTTGTATGGACCCCCAGGTAGCTGAGAAGGAAATGGATAACCTTATGGTGAGGTTCTTGGAAAGGGGCTATAACAAATCTAGCCTTCTAGAAGCCAAACAAAAAGTAAAAAATCTATCACAGTCATGCCCGCCCAGGAATGGAGATCAGGATAGGGTTAAAAATAAAATCATTTTCCCTTTAAATTATGCTACTAATTCAGATCAGTTAGTTAATAAAGCCAAATCCTTGTGGCCCGTAATAGCACTGATTCTTCTTTAAAAATGTTTAAGGACAAACAAATCATGCCAGGATATCGTAGGGGAAAAAACTTGAAACAATGGTTGGTGCATAAGGATATCTTTGGTTTTACAACTAAACCTACGGCCCATTTCCTCTCTCACAAACCAGGCAACTATCGGTGCCTTGGTTGCATTACTTGCAATGCTCTGGAGGTTGGAAGAACTTTTTCCCACCCTTCCTCTGGTAAGAAATACCAAATTAGGTACCCGCTCACCTGCACTAACACCCATGATATATATTATATCAAGTGCCCATGTGGTAAATTATATGGGGGCAAAATCATATGAATGTTCAAAGAGAGGTTTGCCCTACATCGGTCCAATTTGAGAAAGGCCCTAGATGGCACTGTAAATGAGCAACCAGTGGCACGCCACTGCAAGGAATTTAACCATTCTATTTCCTTACTTAGGTGTAAAATAATAGATTGGGTCCTCCCTCTATCCGAGGGGTTGACCGCAACAAAATCCTACTCCGCAAAGAAGCACAATAGATTGACAGGTTACAAACTGTCGCTCCAGGAGGCATGAATGAGTTGCTCAGCTTACGTTGTTTTCTCTACCCTGTTATCTAACACTAGTTTGGTAGCATGAATCCGTTTCGACTAATGGAAATGCTGATTAATTGTAAGTGCTTTATTGTTGCTATTGTATATCTTTCCATTTGTCTGTAAATGTATCTATGATGTTTCACTTTGTGTTTATGGTTGCTATAGGGATGATGCATGCTGGCAAATACGCCTACCGGGGCAGTCAGCTGAGATGCCAATGCGTGGAGCATTTTGATGACGTCAGCATGACAACCGCCGGGATCGGCGCGGCCGCACGAGGGAGGAGAATTTGTTTGGTAAGCTATTTATTCTGCATTTTGTATTACTTTTGTTGTATGTCCTGATGAAAGAGGTAGTAAATGACCTCAGAAACGTGGACCGCAGCCGACATGGTGTAGTCTCTTTATTAGGTGTCAGTCTCCAGAGTACCGGCCTGGTCTGTGTATAGACCTATGTGGATTGTATGTTTGGTATGGCAAGGTCACCGGGAGCAGCTGCTGATTTATCCTGAGTGCCGGACATTATATATATATATATATATATATATATATATATATATATATATATATATATATGCAACCCAATACTCCAAAATGCGCTAATAATTCTTTCTACAGTTGACCAATAGGTATAGCAGCTGCTTCACCACACTGTTCCCTGAGGGTTAAGGAAACATACAATAGCATACAATCCCCAATAGTGGTATAGCGCCCATTTGTTATCAAAAGTCCATCTGCTTCCTTTTAAGTTCAATAAAATGTCAAATTTTCCAAGATAAAAGTTTTATTCTTCAAGATGTAATCGCAGATCAATAAAGTTCCAAAGCGTTTCGACTAAATCGACTTCATCAGGGAACATTTAACATCTGCAATGGTAAACAATATTTCAATGCATGATAATAATACATAGACTTTATTACATCAGTGATAATAATACATAGACTTTATTATATCCATATTAAAAAGGAGGAAACAAAAATACAAAGAAGAAAGTGGTGGAGATGAAACAGTAAGCTGAGTCCCTTAGTGAATACATAGGTTAAGTGAATAAGTGTTAATACCTCCTAGTGAATTTAGGATCTTTTATTATCCGGTGAAATATAATGGTGGAATTCCCTCGAGAGGAAGGCGGAGCTCCTTCAATTTTCTACTAAATCAATCAGAACAGTTTTAAGTAAACCTTCTCTCTATTCTTAATATTGTTAGATAATATAATAATAGTGGCAAATAATTACATACCTAACTCTTAATTAATAAATCAAGAATTTCTCTTGATATGCACAATATGCCCAAAAATAAATAAAATTCAGGTTTAAAACCCATAAAGATAAAAGGTGTGTAAATACCAATAAACTCATACATTTTCCAAAAAGTTTAATAATAATATTACTATAGTTGTGCAATCATACCTTATACCAGTGGTTCCCAAACTTTTTTGAATCACGGCTCCCTATAGTATCAGAAATTTTGTTGTGGCATCCCTAGGCCAAAAACTGTTATGGAGTAAGTAAGAAAAATATATTAAATGAAGTAAATTGTGTTTATGTCATCCTTAAGGTCAGTTGTGTGGTAACTAAGTGACAGGATTCGCTTCTGTTTGTCCACATATTTTATGATTGGAACCAGCAGCATTTATTTTGCCTATTACATTGACCATAATAACTTTGAATTGATCCTGGACCACCAAGCCAGGGCACCCCTGTAAGTGTTCCGAGTCACCCCAGGGTGCCACGGCACACAGTTTGGGAACCACTGCCTTATACAATTAAAACATGTAGCTTGCACCTATCCTGTGGGGCCTGTTATGAGACCTATAAAGGTGATAATTTATTGTTTGTGAATTTATAGACACAGATAAAGAAAGGTTCAAAAGGTAACTGACACATACCAATTATATCGATGTAATGTCCAATTCGGTGTTAATAGACAACAACTAAATAAAATCTAATGTACAATAAAAATAATATAATTAAAATTAAGGATCTTTTTTTATCAACTGACATTGCAAAACATCCTGGTGGGACCTCTATCTCATACAGGAAAGGAAGGCAGAATGACTGAGTGATCTCTGATCTGGTTTATATAGGTAGTGAGGAGTGATCTCACTTCCTCTACTGTTTTGATAGGTCCATAATTAAACCTTAAATAAATGGGTCTATACTTATCTATAGTCACCTTCTTAGCATACTAAGTGATCAGAACATGGTTAATAATTAAATGCGTAAGTGACTATGGATTTAATTTAGTTACAATGACTAAAAAAACCTAAATACGTTTTTACCCATAATCCTTCACGGTCACCCTTAATTCCAATGGATGCCGATAGTTATAATATTGAAAAGCTGCTTCGGGCAGGCTTAAGTGTTAAACAAAAAATGAGATACATTAGTAGTAGTGGCAAACAGTTTCCTTGTTACAGTAACTGCCCATGTGAGGTCCCGCCGAACAGACAGGACACTCGTTCTCACAATACTACTACTTCCGGCTGGCGTTCCACGATAGCCGGAAGTGAGGTTCATTCAGGCGCAATATTGGATTTGAGTTCCAATGCCCTACAATTATGTGCTTCTTACAATACCGGTACTTCCGGCTTGCGTTCCACACCAGCCGGAAGTGTGGTTCATTCATGCGCCATATTGAATTTGCGTTCCAAGGCGCTACAAACATATGCTTCTTAATTTAATTACGGGTTCCAAGGTGGACATAGTATATATAGACCAGCGTTCGCCAACCCGTCGCTCGCGAGCGACGGGTAGCTCGCCGGGTGTTTTAGAGTAGCTCGGGGACTCCAGTCCCCGCTGCCGCTCGTGTAATGGCGGCGACTGGGCAGGGTGAGTGCGACCGCCTCTAAGCGGCACGGGCGCAGCAGCAGCATGCGCCTCGCGGCATCTAGCACAGCAGGAGCACGCGTGGGTGGAGTCCTCCTGCCACGCATTGGCCGTGTTGGTGTGTATGCGGTAACACGGCGGCATACTGGCGACAGACTGCAGAGAGGGACCCTGGAGTGACTGACAGCCCGGGAGCCGGAGCGAAGGGAGAGGTTTCCCCAGCAGCGCACGGACCTGAGTGAGTTCCCGCCCGTCACCGCGCACTGTTTGTCCACGGGTTGCCGCACTTATCGACGCCACAGGTATAATGGGCATCATGTGTATGGCATATGTTTAATGAGTCATTAAACATATGCCACACAAATAATGCCCATTAAACATATGCCCCACACCTTGATACTCATTAATTAATAATCATCAAGGTGTGTGGGGCATATGCCACACACGATGCCACACACTTGATGCTCATTAATAATGTGGGGCATTTGTATAATGGGCATCATGTGTGGCATATGCCCCAGATACCTTGATGATTATTAATTAATGAGCATCAAGGTGTGGGGCATATGTGTAATGGGCATCATTTGTGTGGCATATGTTTAATGAGCATCACAGTGTGTGGCATATGATTAATGGAGCATCACGGTGTGTGGCATATGTATAATGGAGCATCACGGTGTGGCATATGTATAATGGAGCATCACGTTGTTGGGCATATGTATAATGGGCATTGTGTGTGTGGCATATGTATAATGGAGCATCACACTGTGGGGCATTTGTATAATGGAGCTTCACATTGTGGCATATGTATAATGGAGCATCACGGTGTGGCATATGTATAATGGAGCATCACGGTGTGGCATATGTATAATGGAGCATCACGGTGTGGCATATGTATAATGGAGCATCACGGTGTGGCATATGTATAATGGAGCATCACGGTGTGGCATATGTATAATGGTGCATCACGGTGTGTCATATGTATAATGGAGCATCACGGTGTGTGGCATATGTATAATGGAGCATCACGGTGTGTGGCATATATATAATGGAGCATCACGGTGTGGCATATGTATAATGGAGCATCACGGTGTGTGGCATATGTATAATGGTGCATCACGGTGTGTGTCATATGTATAATGGGCATTGTGTGTGTGTGGCATATGTATAATGGAGCATCACACTGTGGGGCATTTGTATAATGGAGCTTTACATTGTGGCATATGCATAATGGAGCATCATGGTGTGGCATATGTATAATGGAGTATCACGGTGTGTGGCATATGTATAATGGTGCATCACGGTGTGTGACATGTATAATGAGCATCACGGTGTGTGGCATATGTATAATGGTGCATCACGGTGTGTGGCATATGTATAATGGTGCATCACGGTGTGGGGCATTTGTATAATGGAGCATCACGGTGCGGGGCATATTTATAATGGGTATCACGGACTGCACTATTGGGGTCATGTGTATCTGGCACTGCACTATTGAGGGCATATGTGTATCACACCCCCATTTTCCATGGCCGCACCCCATGTGGCTACAGCTCTTAGAGAGCTGACCATGCCCCCATAGCGGAAAAAATGGGGGATGTAGCTTTGCAGGAGTTCCACAGTAGTAGCTGAACCCTATAATTTTTGGCGCGTGCCTTCGGCACGCGTAGATGTCTCTTCTCCTCTGCCTCCAGTGTTGGGAGGTATGTTTGTGACATATTGGACATTACAGTGTGTGGCATATTATGTCTGGGGCATTGCAGTGTGTTTTTTTTTATATTATGCAGATTTTTTATCATTTTTTACTTTAGTAGCTCTTTGGGCGGTTTATTTTGTCGCGAGTAGCTCCCGACCCAAAAAAGGTTGGAGACCACTGATATAGACCATAAAAGGACCATAGGTAATAAGGACGATTACTACAGCTCCCAACTACTAATCAATACTATAACTTATAACTATAACCTTCTATATATCTACAGAGGATTTATTCCACCAGTGTACTATGTACTATATATATATATATATATAAATAATCACACATATGTGCCAAGTAGTAATCAAGTAGTCAGCAGATATTTTCAAATGCCTGTATTAAATCATGTACAGCAATCAACCAACGTTTCAGAGTCCGAAGTTTTATCTTTTATCAATTTGTATATAACTGTTCTTTACACCTTGATAAATGGGCGTTCAGGCCCCGAAACATCAGTTAATTGCTGTACATGTTTAAATACAGGCTTTTGAAAATATCTGCTGAGAGCCGCTGCTTGTTTACTTCTTTGCAAATCAAATATTACGAGAGAGCACGCCTGCAAGTGTGATATTTTTTGACGGCAGATAAGAACCACTTGATGATGTCACATGCAGTACTTGCGACACAGAAGGAAGCAAAGTCTAACTAAAGCTCCTGGGGGACCAGGGTACTTAAGACTGGGGACAGGACTAAATACACACAGCATGCATACACATCATTCATACACAACAGACACAGCATATATACACACACACAATACACAGCATACATACAAACACACACACATGCTGCATACTTACATAAAATACACACTGCATGCATACATACATACATACATACATACATACACACACACACACAAACATTCACTGCACTGCATAGTACATACAAACATACTCACTGCATATATATAACAGGGTCCATCTCCCATTGCCCCAGTGATAATATACACATTCCCACTGCCTGTGCAGAACTCTCACCCTCTCATGGAACTGCCACAGGTCATTCAAAGACATCAGCACCTTCCTCTGGTGATCAGGCTCCACTCTGCTGGGAGCACTGCTGGAGCTGTAGGAGGCCGGAAGCTTTGGGAGAGGGGTGGCGGCCTCAGAAGGTGGTCCGATACCGCTGGCAAGAGGTGCTGGGGGTGGGAGGGGGTGTCCGACAGAAGGTAACAAAGGGGAATCAGGACAAGGAGTGTGATGCAGAGAGTCTGCCCAATGGCTCTCTGTGCTCCTGGCTCTCACAGTCACTAGAAATGCTATCTTGCGGCACAAGCTGCATAATGTGCGCCGCCCAGCTGTCTCTCTTTTATATTAAAATTTAGTGAGTATCTAATAGTCATGGGTCATCCAGTATGCGGATGGTAGTATATATGCCCGTGGATGAGGTAATGACAAGTAACGCATGTCCATCATGTACAACCCAGTTTGGTATTGGCTATAGAGGGGGGAATTGGCTCAACACATGTTTCATGTTTGCATCACGTAGGTTACGGCTACATTTGAAATATGGCATTAATGTTTGTAACTTAAGGTCCTTATCGGATTGAACAATAGGCCAGTTTTTTGGTCTTATGAACAATGCTTTATATATCTTTATGTTTTGGTAACTGTGCCACATATTTAATGGAGGAGACAATTCTGCTGCCTGATGTCTGACGCTATGACGTAAAAATGTATTTTAACACAATAAATGAACTGATTCTCCAGATTTATTTTAGCATTTATTACTACTTCTCCAAGTAACTGTTACTTGTGCTCTGTGATGGAGGAGATTAAAAATACAGCTGTGTTAGCAAACACTAATCAGCAGCCGACAAAAGCAGCCAGCAGGAGGCTGGCACAGGTCAGCAGGAGACAAATCACAGGCTAACAGCACAGCTGCATCATAACCGCCTACTGGAAGAGAACAAGCGCAGACTCTCAGCCCCATCCACCCTAGTTGATGATGAGCTACTTTGGAATGTAAATATGAAATCTAATTTCAAAATATCCTATTGTTATTGTGCTTTTTACCTGAGGCATCTACAGTATATCAGATAACATGTGTGCAAAGGTGTGGCATGTACTTTACACCCTGACCTTGCTACTTATCTTCTTAATTCCACAACTTCTGTTCATTTTTTATTATTATCTCATGGGCTATTTACATACTCTGAGGCAAGGAATCTTTGAAAGAATAATGAAAAAACATCAATGAAACTAAAATTGTAATAATTATTATTTAGCTGAAAACTGATGTAATCATATATTCTTGATAATTATACAAGTATTATTTATTTATTATTTATGTATTCAGGGGACTCATAATTGTACCAAAATGTGCAAGATTTTTGCTTGATTAGGGCAAGGGATGCTTTCTTTCTTCTGCTTATTTTGTGATTAATGTTAAGCCATTGCTCATACTTTGCACTTTTTTGTCTTAATGTTATTAAATTGGTACAACAAAAGGCCTGATGTGGGTTTAGAAGTAAATCAGGCATATACTGTATTGCTCAAAAGGGTCGTGAACAACAAAAATATGCAATATTCACCCATATGCAGTGCTCTATATAAGGGCCTTATTCTAGTTCACTATTAGAGGCAAATTCCTTCTCAGATGGACAAAACCATGTGCACTTCAGGGGGCAGATGTAACACTGACATTATTCAACCAGAATAATGTCACAGTGTAAAACAAGTCAATATAAAAACTAAGGGCCTTATTCTGCTTAGTGCGGTCCGTCCCAAATTCTTTTGTAGGGTACATTTTAGCCGTCTGCGCATGCGTAGGCAACGCTATGCGCATGTGCAACGTAGTGTCTCCGCACTCGTTCTCGCCAATAATGTCCAGAAATTTGCACCGAATTGGCTTGGGAAATATGGGTATAATATGGGCGTCATGTGGGCGTACACAAGGGCGCGGTTTCAATGTGGGCAAAACTGGGCGTAAATCTAGGCGTACAGGCGGGAGTGCACGAACTGTGGTAGGCGTGCATTCGGACAGGACACCGACTGCAAGCGAACCAACACGCATGAAATATGCGGTGTCCATAAGCAAGTTTCAGTTTGCGGAGAGCACTTGTTCATGTGCTAGGCATTCGGTTCGCCCAATTAGTATGCCCGCACCTGAAGCACTCTCAGCTGACCACAATACAATCCACTCCTCTACTCATTAGTGATTAATTACACTCTTTACACAGGTTCAATTGGAAGCATTGCTTTAGATTTTAATGTAGCGGTTTCAGAAGCCAGGCCGTCAGTTTCCATGCTATTGGCTGCAGTTGACGTACTTGGCCTTGGACTAGGAGATCGGGCCTTTTGGGCAGGAACCATGGTCTGTCCACTGCCATTTGCATCACTGTAGCAAACTACGCCCTCCTTGGCCAATACGGAAGTATTGCTATCACTTCCGTCTCCTCTCTCTGTATCTTTCTCAGTAGGCGCGGAATGACTGGAATCGGCAGGAAGACATACGCTCTGGACATGTTCCACTCTGCTGTCAGGGCATCTACCTGCTCTGCTTGTGGATCTCTGAACCTTGAGAAGTACCTTGGGACTTTTTTGTTGCAACTTGTGGCCATAAGATCCACCTGTGGCCACCCCCATTTCTTTACTATCATGCTGAACAGGTTGTCGTTGAGTGCCCACCCGCCAAGTAGGCACTCTGTTCTGCTTAATGAGTCCGCAACCAGATTGTCTTTCCCTGCCAGGAAGACTGCCGACATGCTGTGTACATGATACTCTGCCCATTCCAATAACTGGGATGTTATCTCCATGAGGCGTCGACTTCTCGTCCCAAATTGACGGTTTATGTACGAGACTACCGCCCGATTGTCCGATCTTATGTTTATGTCTCTGGCTATCAGCTGATCCTGGAACTCCTGACACGCCATGACCACCGCCTTCATTTACCTGAGATTGGAATGTGCGGCTTGCCACCTTGGAGACCACCGTCCTTGTGCAATGGACTGACCGCATGTCACTCCCCAGCCTCCTTGGCTGGCATCTGTTGTTACCTTGACCTGGTTGACTACTGCAAACGATTTTCCTGCTTCTAGTGGTTCCACGTCTGACCACCAGGCCAAATCTGACTTTGCGGCCCTTGTTAATATTATATTCTGAGTAAGATCCTTGCTGTTGTTGTTCTATTGAGACAGGAAGCAACTTTGGAATTTCCTTGTGTGGAACCTTGCCCATGGTACTGTCTCTAATGCGGCTGCCATCAATCCCAGTATCTCCATGCAGTCTTGGGATGACACGACTGATCTCTTGATAATTGATCTTACTTGGTGTACCAATTTTTCTCTTCTGGTCTCTGTGAGAGACACTCATGTTTTGAGTATCTATTGATACCCCCAAGTATGTAATCTTTTGAACTGGCACCAGTTGACTCTTTTTTATATTGATCAGCCATCCATGGTGCTCCAGACATTTGAGCACTAACTCTGTGTGTTCCCTTACCAGTTCTTCTGAATCTGCAACAATTAAAATATCGTCGAGATAGGGCCAGAGTTTTACGCCCTTCTGTCTCAGCTTTGCTATGATCATAATCAGCACCTTTGAAAAAGTTTGCGGGAAAGTCGACAGGCCGAAGGAAGAGTCACTAATTGATAGCTGACCCCCTGCAGACGGAATCTGAGAAACTTGTGATGGTTTACGTAGATGGGTATATGTAGATAGGCGTCTTTTAGATCTATGGACGTCATGTAATTCCCGCGTTTTAAGTCTGGGATTATAGCTCTCACTGACTCCATCTTGAACGTTCGGCTTAACACAAACTTGTTCAAGCGCCTTAAGTCTAGGATGGTTCGAAAACCTCCTGACGCCTTTTTTACCACGAAGTAGCGAGAAAACCATCCCTGCTTCTCTTGCTTCTTTGGAACTACTTCGACAACTCCTTGTCTTAGCATTTATTCCAGACTTGAAAATAGCGCCTGTCTCTCCTCCATGTCGCTGGGTACTGGAGACTCCACAATGGTTTCCTGGAAGTCTCAAAAATTCTATTCGATATCCGGACTGAATTATTTCCAGAACCCACCTGTCCGTGGTGGATTCTCGCCAAGCTTGGTAAAACGGTTTGAGCCTGGCGCCAACTCTCTGTATGACGGCGTCATTGTTGCTCCTTTCGGAAAGGAGCCTTCCCTTCTTTCCCTCTTTGGGCACGAAAGGACGCTCGAGACATCCAGTTTCCTCTCCTATAGGCCCTTCCTGGCCTATAAGCCCTGGAATCTCTATATTCCTGATGCTGAAATCTATTAAATTTCGCTGGAACATTCTTTTTGACAGCTTTATCCTGGGGCAACCAGACTGATTTGCCCCCCCCAGATTTTAGTAATTAGTTCATCAAGCTGTTTTCCAAACAGATACTCCCCTTGGAATGGTAGGGATAGCAATTTATTTTTCGACTGCACGTCAGCCGCCCATGGTTTCAACCAAAGGGCCCGACGTGTCGCCGCTGCAGTGGCTCCTGCTCTAGCTGATAAGCGTATGGAGTCCATAGTTGCCTCACACATAAACTCTACAGCCAATTGAACATCTTGGACTGTTTTAATAAGTTCGGACCTCTTAATTCCGTCCAAAATGTCCACCTCTAATTGCTGGCACCAACCTCGCATTACACGTGAGGTAAAAGCCATAGCAGCCGCTGGCTTAAGGGATGCCCCTGCCATAATGTACTGCTTTTTCAGACCCAGCTCAATCCTACGCTCCATGGGGTCTTTGAAGCTATTGACATCCTTCAAGGGAAGTGCAGTCTTCTTTGACAGTCTAGAGATAGCTGCGTCAACCTTTGGCACCTCTTCCCATGTCGACACCTGATCCTTGTCGAATGGGTACATTTTTGTTACTCTGGCGGAAACAGCCACCCTCTTATCCGGGTGTTTCCACTCCTCAGCAATGATAGCTTTCAAAGTCTGAGACAAGGGAAAACATTTCCCCTTCCTTTTCTTATCCTCCAAAACAGTTCTTGTAAATTAAGGTCCTCTTGTTGATCCTCAATATTGAGGGCCCTATGGATAAGCTCTAACAGATTATTGATCATATCAAGATTCAAGTCCTCGGACTTATCCTGAGGTATGTCTTGATCCTCATCCAGATCCTGACCCAGCACCTGAGCACAGGTTATGTCCTCCACAGAGTCATCCAACTCGTCACTTAGGACCACATGCTTCCTTTTTCCAGACATTTTGCTCAGGTCTTCTTTTGTAACAAAAGTCCCTGCTAATGCTGTTTTCAGCATATCCACTAGGTTCGTCATTTGAGCCATGGGTAGAGGCTGAGGGGCCTTACACTCCTCACAGAGGCTGCCCACATGCTTTTCAGGTAAAGTTTTATCGCACGAAAAACATTTAGGTGAGTGCGTTCTCTTGTGTTTGGCTTTACTCTCCTTTTCCTTGCTGGTCTCAGACCTGCAACAGCCCAAACACCATGTTTCATTAACCTTCCAATCAATGCACCATCACCTGAGCACCACAAAAGAAAAATTCCCAAACCAAAACCACAGGACCAATAACAAAAACCAAAACCAAAAGGACCAACAACAAAAACCAAAACCAAAAAATAAAATCACCCAAAAATCACACTGTTTGTGGCTTACCCTGATTTTTTGGCTGCCTGACGATTTTCCTCTTCCATATTTAATCCAGCGGTGCGCCCTGACACTAATTAACATAGCAATTAACTCTCATGCACAACCAAGAAAAACCAGCAACACACAGATATATTATTGCTGCACATACCTGCTCAACAATAGTAAGCACTTGAATGTCTCTTCTATACACAAAAACCAATACCCTGCACAATACAAAACATTAATAAACAGGGATTTCATATACTAAGTGTGGCATGGGACTCAGGCTGGAACCATGCTACACAACTTAATTTCAGACATAACCTAATTTAAACGCTACAAAAACTGTAAAGAGAGTAGACTCACCAGCTGTATAATAGAAAGAAGGGGGACTGTACGCGTACCAACCGTTTAGCCGCTGGCTCACACCACCATTGCCCACGTTGCGCTGCTGCACTAAGGACACAGGCGCCGGCTCACTTACGCCCTTAAGAGGACGGAAGACGTCACCCGCCAGCGCCGCGCACCGATGCCAACGTCTGCCCGCTTTCACATAGGATCAATGCAGGCCAGGCGTGCTGCGGCAACGCTGTCCCGCGCCGCCATTAGCAACACGCCTGCAGACGCCGCCGCCTGTAGCTGCCCCCGGAGGGGTCCGCATGCGGCCAGGAAGACACCATACCTCCACAAAGGGCTCGGCCTGCCCTCCCTCACTGCTGGACCGCCGGAGCTGCCGCAGGGGGACACATAAGAGTAATACCTGTTCCACCTCTCACACACTACCCGAAAGGGAAAAAAAGACATTGAGGCCGGGAGGAGGTGCCTTCTTATAGGGGCTGGTGTCTTTTTCCCTTTCTGAAGCACTACCCAGTGGGGAGGAACCCATTTGTAATGGCTGCCATGGGGAGGTAGAGGATATATTTATTACATTATAACAAAATATAAAAACTTTTGACCATGTTAATTTTCACATGGCAAAACATAAAGGGGACATAATAATAATGAAAATTAATATACAGGATGTACAAAATTAAACTCATTTTATACATAGCCACAGCAGAATCATTAGGAACACATCAGGTGGCTTCACAAGAAATGCATAGGACCAACACTTCGAGCCAGTAATGGTAGCAGAAAGAGGGCAACAGGGGAACAAAGCAAAATTTTCCAACCGAAGGCACCACAAATGTGGGTACCCTTTGCACGGGATTGGGTTGCACACGTGAAGTTGACACACACAGCAAAATAAAAGATTTGGGACGACATAAGGGCGGAGATTAATGCAGATGCCACCTCCTTAGTGTGGACGTTTGGCCCTGGTGGGGGCCTGGCCACGTGCAGCAGCTCTACTGCCATGGCCACGTTGTGCTGGTGGTTTGGGTGGAGCAGCTGCTGTGGAAGGGGGTGTTGCTCTTCCCCTTCCGGTAGCAGCGAGTGCTGATGGTGGGAAAGCAGCAGAAACGGACGATAATAGGGCCCTATTGGTGGTGATTAGCTCCGCCACAAGCTCATTATGGCGGAGGAGGAGGTAATTTTGGCACACCAGCAGGTCATTTTGCCGAACACTTTAATCAGCAATGACCTGCTGGCTGCCAGCTATTGCCTGCTGGCTCCCAGCTATTGCCTGCTGGGTGCCGACAATAGCCTGCATGACCTCCTCGGTCCTACTCAGCTGCTCTGATGCAGACTCTCCCTGCTGCTGAATGGTATTAAGCAGCTGCGTCCACCCTTGCACATCCGGTGTGGCTGGTGGAGGCTGCTGCACCTGGATGCCACTGGTGGCAGGTGGCATGGATGGCACTGAATCCTCCTCCTCCTCAAGAAGATCACTACCGCACGTTGGAGATGGTGAGGAAATAGAAACTTACAATTACAACACATTCCTTGAAACTTATCACAAAGTAGTTATGTCATGCTAACAAATTACCTTTGAGTTCAGCCACAAATACATCCACTGGGGCCTCACTGTCCATGTTGCTCACCCCCCGGATCTCCTCTACAGCTACACAGAGGCCAACTGCTCCAGGGAGGTGAGCTTAAGTCGGGATGGCATGGGGCCAGCCCCAGTGGTGTGGCTGTGTTCCCAACGTGCGGTCAATTTCTTCTTGAGGTTGCTTTTGAAGTCATGCCACCTGCAACCAAAGATTTACAATTATTACATCTCACACCTGAAGTTTGTATTAGCATGCATTGTTATATGCTACTGAGTTTTTAGGCTGCTTCATTCAACATAACTTTCATTAGTTCAAAACTTAAAATAATCGCCTTGAACATTGCCATTCAGCATATTGTTATAAATTCACAGTCGCCATCTAATATATATTGAATAAGTGACATGGCAATAATGTCTGTTGCTCCTAGCAACGTGAGCCATCATTTAGTTTTCTGGTATTGCAAAACTTTTATATTGTGGGTCATTCAAAGAGGTTACACACAAATACTGAGGCCAATATAAATTTCACACACATGTCACAATATTGCAATTTTGAGATATCACCTTCTTTGTTTCAAATTACTGGTGTAATTAAGGCCAGTAGGATGGTGTAATGTTAGCATTAATGGCTCCACACAGTTAGGCCATGGCTTCAATACCCTACATGGCCCTACCTGTGTGGAGTTAGTATATTATATGATTAATAATTGCATGAAACCACTAATAGTAAACAATGTAAGCCATAAATTAAAACAGTCTCAGATCAATGTGTGTGCTATCACATGTACATGTGTATTCGTAATAAGTACGCCTAACGGTATTGTACACACTAGAACTTGCCTTTTTTTAACACAATCTGATTCACGAACTTGTGGAGCAACCACAGTAATCTCTGCAGTGATGTCGTCCCAAATCTTCTCCTTCATTGTGGGTGTCAACCTCTTGTGTGTCAACTCAATCCAATCCCGTGCACAGGGTATCAGTATTTGTAGTTCCTCTGGTTGGAATGCTTTGTTCTTTGTGCTTGGTTCCTCTGTTGTCCTCTTCCGTCCACGCTTACGAGTTGGTGTTCTCGAAGTGCTGGCCTGGCTACTCTCTTGTGAAGCCACCTGCTGTGTCCCCAATGATTCTGCTGAGGTAGAAGGTGGCAATGCAGAAGATGGGCCTGCAGACACCATTGGCTGGTCACCTCTCAAGGACAGATTTGGCCTCTGATGCACATTGGAGGTTATGGACTCCAGGCGTGCCATGATGAGCTCATGCTCAGTAGCAATGTCTGACTCAGTACCAGACATGTTTGCAGCAAAATATCCTTATTCTAGCACACCTATATATACCCATGTCTCTAATTTGCGTACATCAACCCCACCCAGCATTCTGTACTGCTACGTATTGTGCGGCAGCGTACCGTACGGCAGCGTATACCGCTATGATTTTGCGGCGCCAAGGCCACGCCCATACCAGAGGAAAAAACACAACCAAAAACCAGGCGTCAATTCTGATTTCCTTTTTCTATACATATGCTTAATTTTTCATCATTGCCCAACTACAACTTTTTCATGTCATACATGCAATATGTGAATGATGAATTGGAATGTGCACTTGTATTATAGGTACAATAAATGTAACTAACCCATTCCAGATTTAAATCCATTCCACAACACATTCAGTAGTAATCACTTATTGCATCCAAATCAGTTGTGATAGGCCTATAAATACTGGCTTGATGCTAGGTACATTTGAATCCAGACCTGCAGTGTGGACCGGTGTAAGGTAAGGTTTTACATGTTTTAATTAAAGATTTGATAGATTTACAATGTTAGTGTACTCACTCAATGTAAATGCATACAGTAAGTAATGCGAAGGCCAGCTATGCGATGCTAAGCTATGGCAAGCGTTGCTTGGCGATGCGATGTCGCCGATTGATGTGGCGCATACACTGTTCATATAAATATGATCAATAAAAGTTAATACCAAATAACACTCTTACCAACCAATCACAGGACATGATTGCTTTTAATGCGCCATAGCCAAGATGGCTGACTATCAAAGAGCAGCATCTTTCGCCAACGCGGAGCTGATGGCCCTATTCTCCGTAATGGAGAAGAGGCTGGGCCGTGCGGGCCCTTTTATCACAAATCGTGATAAGCGCCGGGCGTATGTTGCTTCGCCCGCACACAGGTGTGGAGGACCGCCGCCCAGCTGGAGAGGCGATGATCCGACCTGCGGAGGCGGCAGCCTGAACTCCTCCAGCGTCTTAGGTGCCGGATTGAGAGATGTGAGTTTTAACACTATAAACAAATAATTACCAGTGAATGCTTTAATTTTCACATTAATAACTAATATAAGTAAATGAGGTTAAGTGGGTGTTAATGAGTTATAATGGCATATACTATATGTGTGATACTTCCTCTTTGACATGCAGTCATGTGGATATAATATGTAATTGTATATAAATATTGATTTTGATTAATACAATAATGTTTCATAATTGACACTCATCCATTTGTCTATTTTTTCTTATTTACACAGTACGGGAAAGAGCAAGACAGGCCCCTGAGGAGGAGGGCCACTTTAACTCCCCTTCCCCTACCCACAACCCTACCCCTATAAATTACTCTACTCCTATCAATGACCCTACCCCTATCAATGACCCTACCCCTATCATTGACCCTACCCCTATCCATGACCCTACCCCTATCTATGATCTTACCCCTATCCATGACCCTACCCCTATCCATGACCCTACCCCTATCCATGACCTTCCCCAAACCCACGACCCTTCCCCTACCCACTCCCAAACCTCCTCATTCTCCCTCCCTTCTCCACCCACCTACAGTGCCTACACTGAAGCCACCCTGCCACCAGCCAATTACCCACCACCCACCAACCTGGTGGAACAAATGGGTGGGGACGTTGTTGAAAGTGGTACGTATACATAATGGCTCAGTTACTTATTTATGTTCTGTTTGTTATGTAGCACAGCAGTATCCATTGTGCTTTACTATAATAAACAGTAATAAAACAAAGTGGGTAACATCAGACAGACTTGGGGGTTAGAGGGCCCTGCTGCCAGCTTACAATCTATAGCCTTATGTAGTTGATTAGTGGTATGGTTTTTTGTATTTTAATACACGATTAACTATGGCATAAATGAAGTATGGGGTACATTTGAAAAATATGTTTGCCCTCTATAGATATTTCAAAATCAGGGTGTGTGCATAAAATATATATCACTAACAAGGCCATAATGTATACATTAGGCTGTTGCTTACTCATTTTGATACAATGATGGTATTAGCCTTCACCAGCAGCAGCAACATCACACATAGGTAAATATGTATTACGGAAAGGACAGGAATGAGAGGCAGAACTTGATCACATTGCAGTGACATGAACGATTATATTTATGCAAAAATGCAAGAACTTATAGTGGTTGTAGCTTTATAGTACATTGCTGAGTGGTAAGGCAGGACAAGTCTGAGTGAGGTTCAAGTGTTGGAAATAAAAATCAATATGGAGAAGGAAAAAGGTATGGGGTGGATAGTACTTATTTATTTCACAATTTTTCTGACAATCCACCAACTTATCTTGATATACTGTAGATGCTATACTAGCCTGACTACTCATTGTATATTACAGATTAAAATAGGTGGATAAAGGTATAGGTACTGTACCAATCTATTCACTAACTGTATACTATTGAATTGAAGAAGTGGATTGTGTCAAATTCAGTTTCTGTAATTGGTCTGACAGACCATCCACACACCATACTATTTATTGAAATACTGTGTCTGTACACATTTACTGTGCATCTTTGAATTCTCAAATCCTGCACACACTTAAAACCACCCACCTATTAAGAAATAGATACTGTACCTATCTACTCATTCACTGCATATTATTGAATAGAAGAGGTGGATTGCATCAAATTGGTTTCTGCAGTTGGTCTGACAGACCATCTATCTACCATACAGACAATACAATTTATTGATTTATTTTGTCTACACACATTTCCTGTGCATCATTGAATTTTCAAATCCTGCACATATATAAATAATTTCTTTATTGTGTTGTGTATTTGTTAGGGATGTGCACTGGCCACTTTTCGGGTTTTGGGTTCTGATTACCTTGAGGTTTTGGGTTCTAATGGGTTTTGACATAACACCTCCTAAGTATTTTGTGTTTGGATTTTTTGTTAAAAAAGCATAAAAACTGCTAAAATCGCAGAATTTTTTTTTTTTTGCTCCTACACTATATTAACCTCAATAACATTTATTTCCACTCATTTCCAGTCTATTCTGAACACCTCACACCTCACAATATTGTTTTTAGGGCAAAAGGTTGCACCAAGGTAGCTGGATAACTTTGCTAAGCCACACAAGTGTGCGGCACAAACACGTGACTCATGTAAGAGTGACACTGCAGCAGTAGATACAGCAGTACTAGGCACCAGACAGGTAGATACGGCAGTACTAGGCACCAGACAGGTAGATACGGCAGTACTAGGCACCAGACAGGTAGCTAAGGCAGTACTTGGCACCAGACAGGTAGATAAGGCAGTACTAGGCACAAGACAGGTAGATACGTCAGCAATACTAGATTGTGCACCAGCAGAATTTATAATAATTAATTTATTATTAGGTACTGCTTGGCAGTGGCACTCAGTGGCACATGTCAGTGCACCAGCAGCATGGAATTATTTTTTACAGTGCCACGCAGCACAAGTATTATGTTTTAATTAAATTAGATATAGCAGCCTAGTATGTAGTTGTACAACTAGGTAGGTACACTTAGGCAGTAACACTGCCAGTGGCAACAGTGGATTGAGGAAATAATACTGGCAACCTCTATTCACAGTATTCAGTGCAGGCAGCACCAGTGGACTTTATATAATTCAATTAATTAAGTATTAATAATATAGCAGCCTAGTAGGTAAAGAAAATAGACTACTAGGTAGGTAGGCAGTAGCACTGCCAGTGGTCAACAAAAAAGGTAGTTACACACCACCAGTAGCTGTATGCAGTGCACCAGCAGAATTTATAATAATTAATTTGTTATTAGGTACTGCTTGGCAGTGGCACTGAGTGGCACACGTCAGTGCACCAGCAGCATGGAATAATTTTTTACAGTTCCATGCAGCAGTGAGCACAGGTATTATTTTTTAAATAAATTATATATAGCAGCCTAGTATGTACTAGTTAGGTACACTTAGGCAGTAACACTGCCAGTGGCAACAGTGGACTGAGTAACTAAATAATACTAGCAGATTCAGTGCAGGCAGCACCAGTGGACTATATATATAAAATATAATTAATTATTAATATAATATATAATATTACCAGAGGTAGGCCCCAGCACAGAGGAGACAGTAGTACTACAAGTACACAGTTAGACTTATCCTTGCTAGGGAGAACCCACCCTAAGCAGAGTGGAGAACAGAGTACACAGCAGCACTGAGGGAGACAGCCCCAGCGAATAAAATAATTACAGCACAGCACACCAGAGGTAGACCGCACAGGAGACAGTAGTACTACAAGTACACAGTTAAACTACACAGCAGCACTGAGAGACAGCCCCAGCGAATAAAAAATATTGCGTTCAAGGTCAAGCTCAAGTTTAAGCCCCAGCAGCAGCACCAACACACCCTCTCCCAACCCACTACTAGACTGGAGTAAAGATGGCGGGCGCAGTAGCCGCTATTTAAAGCCTCACAAAATCCGGCGCCGGGAGATTACATTCTGACCACACGGACGGACCCGAGTCAGGCGGGAATCTCCGATCGCTGCTCAGAACTGGGCTCGGAATGATGACGTCTGTGGGGGCTCGAATTTCTGGAATCCGAGACTGCACATCTCTAGTATTTGTGTGTAAAAGTGTGTGAAAAAAAAAAAAAATCATTCGATGGTCGAGATCATTGAATGATTTTTTTCACTTGTGCAACCACATGCGAGGGAATGGGTAAGTGCACACATCCCCTCTCATGCAAATGTGGGGGGAATTTGGGTGGGTGGCATTTACATGTTTGCTAGACTGCATACATATGTAGCCTAGCAAACAGGTCGTAATCAGTGTATTCACATTGAACCATCAGGAAGCAAATGTCTCAATTATGTCAGTCAAGCTCAAAATTGTATTTTATATAGTACATGTACAACTCACTGTACTGCTTTGTCCTTAATGGCTCCACCTTTGGAAAGTGGTTCTGGCATCTCCTAGATACTGGTATCTCCTTTGAATGCATGTGGCACCTGTAATTTTGCTGACAAACACAGAAATTGCTTAAAAGCTTATTCTAACATTGGGTTAACTAAAGAATATGAGTTAAAAAGAGCTGGTTAGGATAGTTATTTTAGCGACACACAATGAGGGAGCTCAGAGCCGGCCTTAATCAATTTAATTGGACAAGAGAAAGGAAGGAAAGCTGCGCTATTATAATGTCCTGTACCATGGAAGAATGCACTTACAACAAAAAGGGTGTGTTATGAAATATGTTTACTGAAAATATTAAATATTAATTAAACATTTATTTTAAAAAGAAAGGATAATAATATACAAATGTTATTCAAGGTGGCCACCTAAAAACATGTATCGGTGTACATTAATGCAGATAACAATTAATTAATGATCATGAACAATATTTAAAATAATTGAAGACATTAACGGAAGATCCTGTCTTTCTAATAAAAGAACCACTTTGAATGGAGTGGTATGTAACAGTCACAGTTTGTTATCAAAGACGCTGTAACTGCGTCTCTCACCTGCGCCTCCAGGCGCTGCTGGCTGAGTCTGAGTGTCCCTCCAATGCAGCCGGGGAGGGGAGCTGGCCAGATGGTTGTTGTTGCTGGCAGCCGCTCTTACCCTCCAGAACCGTGACGCTTAAGGTGTATGTAGCGGTGGCGTCTCTCTCACAGACGCTGGGTTCTCTGGTGCAAAAGCTGGAGTTCTCAGGGTGCCGGATGGAAATGCAGCGAAGGTGGCGGGTGGATGATACTGGTGCAGGTGCCGTGCTTGGTCTGCTGTAATGAACAGGCAATGTACAAAGGTATTCCGCAGGCTGTGTGTACCGGTGGCTGGACAATCCCTCTAACGCGTTTCGCCCCTATTGTGGGGGCTTTTTCAAAAACATATTCAGCGCCCTAATTTTCGACACTGTGTCGACTTTTTTTGTTTTTAATCAATTTAATGCCATAGGCAAAATTTTGGCTGGTGCCCCCTTGCACCAGCAACAGTTCAAACCATGACCCAGCACCCCTCTCCCAGCACATCACCCATTACTCAGCTGCACAGATCACAGCAGCAGAAAGAAGTATCCGTCACCCCTCCACCCTAGCAATTGTCATTCACAAAACTTTAAGTAGACAATTTGGGGCTCTTTTCCAGACCACAATATTTTAAATAGAAGCAGAAAGGGGTGTGGTCTTGCTGTGATGGGATGTGACCAAAAATAGTACCAAATCAAACTATATCATGCAACCTTATTGACATTATATAACAAGATAGTGTTCCTTATTTGTGATATGCCACACAGTAGTGTCCCTTTTTCACATTACATCACAGTGTGTGGCATAGAATGAATAAGGAACACTATCTCTTTACTTTATACACATTGCGCCTATCTCAGTCAGTTGCTGCCCACTGTCAATGTGAACTGACCCTATGCTTAAAATGCATGTCCATAGGCATTCCAAATCCCCTAGGCATTTGCCTAGTTTGCCTATGCCTAGGGCCTTAACAGGAGGAGCTGCACTAACATCCGCCCCCCACATCGCATGCATTCTCCAGGTACCACATTGTTAATAATCGCATGTGCACTAACATATGCAATTATTTACGCAAAGGACAGAACTTCCAATGAAGACCTGTTCTTTGCGATGCGGCTCCAGTGCTGTACTTTCAGGTCTGAGACCCCGAAGTCCCTCTGTGCATGGCCGTGAAAACGTTTTTTTTAATCACATTTTCGCTTTAGTACATCCCACCATATGTTGAGTTTTGGTAAGAGTGCTGAACCTGTCAGCATTAACTATCTAAAGTGGACAAGTGTGGATATATTTTAAGACCAATAAGCAGGAAATACAATAGTCATTATGAGAGTTAACAAATACATAATGTTTTTGCTTTTACAGTATGTGCAAATTCTGGTAACATTTATTAAAATATATGAAACAAGAATGTGGATATAGATTGAGTCTGGAGAATAAATTTATTTCATTGAATAAATAACAATTAGGTATATATCTTATACTTTATGGTACAGTAATATGATGTGACAATTGTGGTTTGCAGTATTACAATTTGCTGGTATAATGTGAAATAAAGATTACTAGAGGGCAACCGGTAAGACCCACTATCTTAGTTGGCAACGAAAACTAATAATAATAATAATAATAAGTCATTGGAAATTCACACTTGGTAAAGCATGAAATTTACATATAAATGTGATTTGTGTATTTTTTAACAAATATAATTATTACATTTTAAGATATGGTTTAAGAAATTGTGAGCAGTATTAAAATGTTTATGTAATGAAAAGTTTTTACAGAAAAGTTAGTTGTTTGGTAGGAAATCTCATTTTTTTTTAAAGCGGCCATCATTTACACTTCAAAAATCAAACTGGTTTTGCAGTGCAAATGATTGCCGCTTTAAAAGAACTGGAGATTTCGTACCAAATCTCTCACTTTCTGAATCTCTCATCCTATTAAATTTCCCCCTGTGTTTCCATACTCTGTAAGAGACAATTTATGAAGCTGCTATAGACCATAACTCTTCATCTGAGAGAATGAATATAGAACACACTGCACGTAAACAAAAAAACACCTCTCTCTCTCGCTCACTGTTACATTTGCTAATTAAAAGAATTTTAAGGTTATTCCCATTTCCCCTTGATTAATATTTCAGACTGTATGGGAAAATATGGGAATTACAGTAGTAATGGTATCCTACTCACAAGAAGAGTAGAAGACAAAGGTAACCTACTGTACATTACGGGTTACTATTTGTGAGAAAATAAATAAATGTAAACAAAACATAAAATAACAAAATGAAAAGTAACTGAATAAATGATTCCACATGTTGTTTATCCAAAACCAGAAAAGTAAAAGTACAAGGTGAGCACTACATACCTTAGAGTTGTCAGGATTAGTGTGTAGTAGATGTGTAATACAGTATATATTGAGGAAATATATATAAGAACAAGTTTAAAAAAACATATTTTATACAAAAATATCAAAACAAAATCAGAAAAAAGGAAGTAACCATCATGCGAGTATTAAAATGGATGTGGAGGTGGAGCAAAGGTCCTGGAAAATATACATGTTTTGATGGTGAGGCGGCAAAGAATATAGGATATTGGACTGTCTTAGAAGGGGGACTGAGAAGAAGGGGGACAGAGGAGAGTTGGCTGAATAAGGAAATGTTCAGGGCCATCTCTACATGGGCTTTATGGTCAGTTGCTCAACAAACTACAATGCTACATTTCTAAAAGCCTGTGCTTAACAACCCCCCTCCGTCCACCGCAGTACTTTAGCTTGACGCAGTGGCAGTAAAGAGAAGCCAAATCATTGGCCCATGTGTGACATGATGGGCCCATGTGTGACATGATGGGAGTATTAATTCAGATGGGATGTTGCTATGGGCAACCAATCAGATATAATCTATTATATTCTAGAATGTAATAAATAAAGCAGCATTTATCCTGAGTCTGTGTGCATGCCTACCCTCTTACCCACTTCAACTAATGTTCACCCCTACAGGAGGCACTCTTGCAGCAAGCCCACATTTACCCACCCCCCTGTAGTATGAACCCCTACAGCCATCCTCCATGCACTCCTCCCCATAATGTGCTCACCTGTAGCCAGCCTTGTGTCCCAACCCAGTAGTATGCACCCCTGTAGCCAGCGTCCAGCCACCCCCTGTAGTGTACACCTCAGTAACTAGCCTCTAACCAACCTAAGAATAGTGTGCACTCCTGTAGCCAGTCTCCAGCTCCCAACCCCTGGCCACAGTATGCACTCCAACTCTCCCCCCAATCCTGCAGGATGTAGTCTTGTAGCCAGCCCCCAATCTCCCAAGTGTGCACCCTGTAGCCAGTCTCCAACCACCTCCCCTGTAGAGTGTACCCCTATAGCCAGCCTCCCACCACCTCCCCTGAGTGTGCACCCCTAGAGCCAGCCTCCAAACCCTCCCCCATAGTGTGCACCCCTGCAGCCAGCCTCCAGCCACCCAAGTAGAGTGCACCACTTTAGCAAGCCTCCAATTCCCATTTCTCATAGTGTGCACCAATGTAATGTGCAACACTTTATTCATCCTCCAAAACACCCTTTCTATAGTATGCTGCCCTGTAGCCAGTTTCCAAAGCCCCTTCATCTAGTGTGCAACACTATAGGCAGCCTCCTGCCACATCCTCCAGCTGCTCCCCCCATGTCTGCACACCTGTAGTTAGCCGTCAGGTATCCTTCATAGTTTGCACACCTTAGCCAGCATCCATACCCCGCTCCCCATAGTGTGCACATCTATAGCCACACAAAAAAAGAAATGGGGTAGCAGCACTGGTACCTGTTATATAACGGATTTCTGTAAAAATAATATAGATTGGAATGATTTCACATTTAAATATAAGATTTAATACACAATATGTGACCAAATATTAAAAACACATTTCTGTTACAGTAAGTAATTGATAGTGCATATGTAGAATAAAGCCTCCCACAAAAGAAATAATGTGGCTGTCCGTTCCTATAATGACTCAGATTAGGGACCAAAACACAGTCAATGAATAGGATTTAGTTACCGTGAGGCTTAATGTGCCCTTGTACTGTATCTCCGAAAAGCTTGAATATTGGACATATGAAGTTGGAATGTTGTCCAAAGTGAGAGAATGGTGTACAACAACTGTGGCCAATTGGGATGGCAGAAGTATCCTATTTTGGGTGCAGTGCCGGTCCAACAGGGACTGATGTAATCTGAGGCTGGTCCAGATCAGTCCAAAGCATATACATGTGGGCAGGGATGACTGATGCATTTCACTGTCTCGGTGGCTTTTTCAAAGGTGACCTTTTCACCTTTGAAAAAGCCGCTGAGATGGTGAAAGGCATCAGAGATCCCTGCCCACATGTACATGCTTTGGACTGATCTGGACCAGCCTCAGATGACATCATTACCTGTTGGATCTACACTGCACCTGAAACTGGATACTTCAGCCACAGTAGTTCATATGTACATACATTTTGATTCTTGTAATTATGACAATGAGCCTAACCTTTTGGATGAAACATCCCTTTTGAGGTGAACAAATTTATGTTTCTTCCAAAATTGGGAATTATGCTTTTTAGTATCCGACTGAATTATGTACCAAAACAGTCACGTGGGCCAAAAGTAGAATCTTCGGAGTTTTGATGAAAATGCTAATGTTTTGGCGATTTAGCTGCAAGTTTTAAAGCAACATCTTTGTAAAATTTGTTACTTTAAATACAGTGGCTAAATTGCTGAAACATCAGCAATTTCATTAACCCAGAAACTATATGAACCTATATGAGCAGCGATCCACCCAGCCAAGCATGTCCACCACAGCCATTGCACCAAAGCAGAACCTGTTTCTGTGACCTAATGTTATTACTGTATCCTTTGACTAGTTAGCCATGAATTTCAGCTGCTTATGTGCCCTTTAGATGCAGAAATCTTTTTAGCACCTCAAGGTTTGACCATGTTTCCGCCAGCCCTGCCATATTACAGATGAGGATAGTATGGCTGCTATGATTCTAATGGTCATGATAAGAACTGGTGGTCTATGTGTTCTGGTAGGAAACTAGAATGAAATAGAGAACGTTAAGGTTTATTTTATTTTATTGAACCACCCTTGTATTGATCAATGTATTGTATTACCATAAATATCCCCTACTCAATAAATCTTTATATTTTCCAAAATGCTGCATACACATTTTAAAAAATAAAACATCTTTGTAGGATTCATCAACAAACAAATATAGTATGTCAATGTATTTTTTAAGCTATTCCTAACTGCAAGAGAACACAAAGGGTTTTCACCCCAGAATATATGTTTTTTTTTCTGTAGCAAATGCTCCTTGTAATGAATTTGTTTTCTTCCATGTTTCCATTTTGATCCACAAGACACAGCTTGTTTCAACATTTTCGGCATAGTTTAAGCATTTGTATCACATGCATTTCAAAAATTAAATAATCAATCAACTGGTTATATTTTTAGTCTACCATCTTTAATGGAAAAGCTGTGTAAAAAATGACTACTTTGTCCTAGTAGCAGAACTAGATGCAAACTATGCAATTAAGCATACTGTCACTGGGATGGCATTTGTTATATTTCAGTATGAAAAATGCTCTTGATGTTAGAGAGAAAACAGCGCATAAAATATTACATTTAGAGAAATAATCATAATTGTAAACTGTTTTTCCAAACTCTTAATAACCCTTGCAATGTGACAAACCAAGGATGATAGAAACATATAATGGTTTTCTTATAGTTTTCCATAAATCGCTATTATTTAAATATCTAACCTTTTAGGATATATTCTAACATTTATGTATGTTAAAAGAATACTAATTATTTAGTAATTTGCTGAACTATTCTATTGGGCAGCAAGTAAGGTCTAATAGTTAGCATTACTGTCTCACAGCATTGAGGTCATGGGTTCGTTTCCCACTATGGCCCTAAAAGTGTGAAGTTTGCAGTAAAAGAACAAGATTGTTGGTACTTGGTGTATGTTCAATGATGATCAGTATGGATTATTTTGTAAAAGATCTATAAAAAAACAACGTATATGTGTCTACAATTTCTAAGGTGTAATAGAAACTGGGGGTTAAAAAGAGGACGGATCTCGTACCCAACTCACATGGGTATAAGTGAGATCCTGTGAATAAAGGTTTCTTTATATAAGGACACCTTCAGCGTATTCCCAGGAGAAGAGTGATTTAGGTTGCGTACCGTACTCCCAATGATATCAGGCTTTTAACTCCTATCAAGGTATCTTTATACTTGTCCTCCTGCTCTTTAACATCAAGCTCAAAAGACTCGATGTGGGGGTGTGGCGGAGGAAATAAACAAAATAGTCTTAGATGACAATCCTCAGTTGCAAACCACAATGTTCATATTTAGGGAACCAATATAGCATACCAGAATCACAGGTTAATATATGTCACTGTGCCTATAAAGGTTTTTTTTTTAAAGGGGTCACCAGCAGTGTAAAACAGGAATACATTATTTGGATTCGTACCGTACTTACAGTACAAAATGTATGGTACAGATGGAGCGGGTCTCATCCTTTCTACCTATGGCGAGAGTTCCGCCAGCTGGCCACCGCAATACATTTTAAATGCTTGGCGATTCGCCGTGGCATCTCCGGATGAGTGCAATACCAGTGATCATCCACCAGATGTCACTTTTGAAAACCTCATTGCGCATGCATAAAATTTGTGCTGCAGCGCGTGCATGAAGCGCGGGAATTACAGTAAATAATTTATTGTCCCCGGCAAGCCTAGTCAGCGCCTCTCACACCGCCGGCACGAGCATGATCCCGTCTCTATGGAGGAGAGTGGATCATGCTGACGTGGGCGGAGAGGCGCTGCATTTGTTTGACACGCAGGAGCGTCTCTGATGGACGCTCTTGTGACCAAGTTGTACAGACGTTCCAGTAATGAGACGCTTTTGCGTCTGAGTTATTACGGCAGGGTACTAACTAAAGTACTTTACTACTATTTTGCTGTGTCCAGCAAGCTGTACTGTTCTATAGATAGTATACACACTAATAAATATAAATACATTGAATTGCGTACAGAATCATTACATTAAATTATACTGTACTGTCTCATTGGTTTTGTTGAAAGGTGCTGGCCTTTGGCTAGTACAGTATTGTAGTTTTAACACAATAAAATAAAAATATTCCGGTTACCAATAAGGCTTTCCGGGTGTCTAAATTTGCATGGATGCTTGAGCGTCTACACGGGTACTATACTGGAGCGGCATTGATGCTAATGCATCTCAGTATATTGTTCTAAAGGTGGCCACATTTTGGTGTTATGACATTCACAGGAAGTTACTGATTCGTAAAGGGATCATTTTACTTTTACACACAGTACTGTTACAGTCATGTACAGTATACAGTGGTACTGTAGAAGAAGAGGTCGGTCGCACAAGACCATATAATATACGTTGCCGGACCCCCAATTCGATCAATTTTATTGTGTTTATAAATAGAAGCAAGGAGGTGTGCTACCCCAGGACAATGAGATATGTCGCAAAAAAGAAGAAAAAACAGGAATGTCCTGTTTAAATGGGTGCACCTATGGTTGAACAATTTTTTATAAAATTTAGACTTTTATTAGATATACTCTAAAAATACTGCGAAATGTTTCTTATTAAAAAATACATGAAGAATAGACAAACAACAATTAAAGTAGGAAATAACAATTAATAAAATAAGGAGGCAGACAGATTGCTCTCTCAGACTTCACTTGTGTGTGGGGGATGGATAGGTGTGTTTAAGACGTTGTGGGCATATTGTAATTTTGCACATTTGTCATTATTCGTATGTCCACACAGAAGGTACCACTATTCTCACTTCTTCGAGTGGATAAAACAGGCACTTGGCTGATCACCCTTTTACCCAGGGTTTAACTGGGACAATTTCAGGGTTTGCACTATATGCCGTGTATTGTGTCTAATATTATCTCAGGCTGGCCCTCATCCACTGCGAGCCCGCATGTGGAGATTTATGCCTCTAGCCTACTCAGAACCGGCTTCCAAATACTCCCCACTTGTGTTATTAATTGCACCGTTGGCATGTATTTAAATCTCTTTGGGGGGGATACATGCTCTTCCCTGTCAGGATCTATCAGGCTATTGTGGTGTGGTATTCACCACAGTGCTCTGAGATCACTGCTCACAGGTTAAAGCGTGTATGTGCCGGTCCTGCTATCGGCTACTAGTACTCGGTCATCCGTGTAACCTGTGCCTAAAATGAGAGCTCAGTGGCTGGGCACTTCAGAGATCGGATTTACCGGTACTGGTACCTGATGTACCCCACTACCCTTACAAGGGCTGTGGAATAACATCAGAAGCTAAACACACACAATCAAAATTACATCCTCATCAGAAAAATAATAAAGTGTAAGAGAGAGCTGACTCTGTCTGCGCCCCGCTAGCCGGCACGCGCTTCGCAGAACAGCTTTTTCAAGGCCAGGTACTGTAGATTTAGTAAGCTCGTTGAAGTGATACAATGTCTGGTTTTTATCAGTGGTCAATCAGCTGCTACTGTATACTGTAGTACAGTACATTACGGTGCTGTACAGTACCTGTCATTTTTTCAAGCCAAGCATGTACAGTACCGTAAATTCACAGTTACTGTAGGAGCTGATTGGCCAGTGATAATCTACTGTACTCACAGTACGCTTGTTCCGCACAGGACGCACGTGAGGGCGCCATCTTTATTGCTGAGATACTGCAGAAGACACAACTACAGTATGGCAAAATGCTCAGCAAGAAGAGCAAGGCCCTTCAGATGAGGAGAGCTCCTCATCCTGGTCTCCAACCGAGAGGTTGTGGAAACCTACCAGGAGGCAAGCCAAGCCATCAGGGTGTGCTTCCGGAGGGACAGGACAGTGAGGGCCCTCCAGCGAGCGACCTGGTCCGTCGGGACCCCTAACTGCTGGACTCCCTAAGGGAATGTAAGTACTGTACAGTATTGGGTGCTGTATTTTCTACTTGTTGCCATGGGGGATTTCCTATTTATTTTTAATGTGCTGATTACTGTACAGCATACTTGGAGAAAAGGTTGGTCACAATAAGTGGCCCGAAGGGCGCCTGAGCGGAGTTGTTTTGCTGGAGCTGCGGTCTCGGGACTTGGGAAGTCTGACCCAAGAAATAGTGTACTGGAAAAAAGAGGGGGTTTTGAGACCGCGCTCGCTAAAAAGCATGCAACAGGTGTGATTAAAACATTTATTAAGAATAAAAAAATCTATATGATAAATTAAACCAATTTAAAAGATTGGTCGTACCACAAGTAATGCAGAGAGCAGGGATATTCACCCACAGTTCGGCCGTAGTGATGTCCTTAGTCCGTTCCTATAATGTCTCCAGATATCGTCCTGTGTGGGAATGCCAAAGGTGCTTGTATTGGGAGAGATGTATGTCTTCAAACCAGGGAGCTCCCGATGTTGTGGGGTGCTCTACCTGGTGGGCTTGATGTTGTTGCCACTTGGTTCCTTTGTGGGGGAGATGTGAATCTCCTGACCAGGGAGCTCCTGATGGGGTGAGGTGCTCTACCTGGTGGGCTTGGTGGTGGTGCCGCTTGGTTCCCAAGAGTGGATTGATTCTGGAGACTGGTCCGGTTTCAGGATGGTAAAATTGTGGGGCGCCTGTAGAATAAGGGTGTCCCTGCTCCTCTTCACCAACGCGTTTCGCAATAAGCTTTGTCAAGGTGATGTACAGCATACTTGCCTACTTTTGAAAATGAGTTTCAGGGAGATTATAGTTGGTAGTAGAATTTTGCACAGGTTGAGAGGGCATGTCATGCTCCACCCAAAGGGCCTGTCTAGTTCCATACTGTATATGGATATATTGTGAAAAGAGTTTGTGAACATGGCACCTACAGTAGAAGTGTGGGTGTGTACTGAGAGGAATCTTTTAAAATAGTCATTTTATAATGTACAGTATATTATATCCAAATGTAGATGAGCCCCAAAGCAGTTAGTAAGAGCTACTATACAGTACGTGGTAAAGTGCAGGGAAATGGTGCTGATGATTCAATGTAAATGTACAGTATCTTTCTCTCATTCCTTTTTTCCCCAAAACATTTAACAATGTAATCTGGGTTAGGTGAAATGAGGGAGATTGCTAGAGTAATGAGGAAGAGAGGGAGATTGCTGCTACAGTATTTCAGGGAGTCTCCTGCAGAATGCAGAAGGGTAGGCAACTATGCTGTACAGTACAGGCTTGTTGCCATGGGTGATTTCCTACAGCATTTGTTTTCAATGTGGTCCAGAGCTGGCCCTAGCCTAAATGACGCCCTACTGTAGGCAACATTTTGGCTGGTGCCCCCTAGCACCGCCACTAGTTCTACCTCTGACCCTGCTCCCCTTTCCCAGCACCCCTTATACTGTATGCCGAACACTATTGCACAACCAGCCCACCTGCAGACAGCACTCGCACAGCCGCTAACACTGTGACTTCTGCCTCTGCTCACTGTGACCTCTGCCTCTGCTTGGATTCAGATGTTTCCTCATACTGTACTGTACATCTTGCCTCAATAGGCCACGCAGCTTCTGGCCAGTCCTACTAACATTGGGTGCCGTTTTAGCTGAAAATTCATCTCCTATAATGGTATCTTTTGCAAATACAGTAGTGCACTTTGATTGACTCCAATGGACTCTCCAATGTAAAAGGGCCGTGCATGAAGAAAAATTGGAACCGTCTCAGTACCAAACAATTTAATAACAATAAAAACAAAAGGAATAAAACAATACAATAAAATACCTGAAGAGTGACCCTATATGTCCAGGGTCACTGTACAAGCACAAAAGGAATCAGCCAATCTGTATTTCCGACAGCTAATTCAGTCTTTTTCAAGGCTACAGAGACTACAGACTGACACTGTAGCACATTATATACCCTGCTGGGTGACTCATTTCCGGTTTGGTACTGGTTATTTCCAGTTATCGTGTCCAGAGTTTAAACTGGTATATTTAAAGTTAGTATCGATACACCCTTTAGAGGTGTATAGGGCTGGCGGCTTCGTATGCGTTTTAAGATCAGTGTACATTTTTAGAAACGCCTGTATATACTTAAATGCGTCTCCACAATCGTCAACTTCCGGCTTTTGACCCGCAATGGAACGCACCTCAGCCGCGCTATACTATGATAGCAGCTACTAATGATTTTGATTGGGGCATTCTTAATGCAAATTTATTTATGAAACATAGGCAGGGAACACAAGCCGGGATTGTAATACTTCCTGGCTTTGACACGCAGGTGATATTCCACTAATAAAAGTGGAATTAAAGTGTATCTATATCAATATGTGCCGCACTCCCTAGTTTTATCGTGTAGGGAAGCATTTTATTTGATTAAAGTGGAACGTCAAGCCATAATAATTATATTACAAATATGCATGTTATTTGCATCCAGCAGGGTACATAGTACATATACTATAATTTATTAAAACAGCTGATTCAATTATGAAAATAAAAAACAGAAATCACAATCTCAAGAACCATTTCAGTTTAAACTCATGATTCAATCTATTCGGTGTTAATGCGTCTAGATCATAGATCTATTATCTAGCGCAAGGGTCCTCAAACTATTTTGCTCTGGGACCCATCAGATAATAAAAATAATTACAGGACCCCAGCATTACAGGACTTTGCCCGTGCTGCACCCCTTCAGTGGAACGCACTCCCTCGCTCCATTAGACTCTCCCCGACCTTGCAAAGCTTCAAACGGGCACTGAAAACTCACCTATTCATCAAAGCGTACCCTTCCACTGCATAAACCAGCTGGTTCTCCGACCCCTTGCCTGTTTACATCCTGCTATCTAACCACCACCCCCTCGCTTGCACCTCTTGTAATCTGTCTGTCTCCCCTTCCTACTAGATTGTAAGCTCCTCCGAGTAGGGCCCTCTTCCCTCCTGTTGTCAAAGTCCACTTCTCTTCACATTTCACTCCTTTACTCCAACACTCAGTGACCATCTTCGTCTGCATACTCATCTCCATCATTGGCCTCAAGCCTCTAGTTGTATGTTGATTGGGTCCTCGCTACTTACATTTAAGCTGTAATGTGTATTGAACTGTGGTGCTCTTTATTTGTACTGTATTTTTGTTATTTATTCAATGTTATGCCAAGCTTTGTCTCCCTGTACTGTTCCTTTGTACGGCGCTGCGAAACACTTGTGGCGCCTTATAAAATTATAATAATAATGTGTAATCAGCAATCAGCACATACATGGCAGCATTGTGGAGGCACAAACCTGATGGGAGGAGTCTAAAATAACAGACAATACAACAGATTGTTCAGACTCCGTGAAGTACTGACTGAGATTAGAAAAGTCATCAGCCTGATGGTCACCAATATGGAGTCGCGACCCCATGCTAAGCAGGTAGGGACCCACTTTTGGGTCAGGACCCACAGTTTGAGAACCGCTGATCTAGCGCATTTCCTTCTTTGCTAACTGGACATCTCTATTTTTATGTCTCCAGATGTTTTTGACCTATTCTAATGCCCAAAAACCTTTTATATAATTGCACGAACTATCATGTTGGTCCCTGAAATATAAAGAAAAGGGATGGTCAGCATATCCCTTTTTAATGTTTCTCACGTGTTCTGACAGGCGTATTTTTTAAACTTCTAGTTGTCTTGCCAACATATAACTTGTTGCAAGAGCAACGGATCATATAAATTATGTAGCTTATATTGCACTTAATAAATTGTTTATATTTATGTTTTATTATTCAATTTAATTTTGGTATATTTATTACATGGGGCTGAGCAAACTTTGCATACTTCACAGTCCCCACATCGATAAAAACCTTTATTCCATATGGATCCTCCTTGAGGTTTCTCCATAAATGCACTTGACACCAATTGGTCTTTCAAACTAGGAACCGCCTGTGAATACATTTGGGTCACTCAGGGAGTATATTGACCAAAAATGGGTCTTTGAGTAATAATTCCCAGTTACGCTTAAAAATACCCTCTACTGATTTATGATAGCTAGAATATTGGGAATTGAATGCTAACAAATGATCATTGGAGTGATTTGTCGGTTAAGATTTTTTGTCCAGTAGTTCTATTCTGGATATATTGTTAGTCTCTTCCATTGCTTTATCTAATATAGCTGTTTTATAACCTTTGTTAATAAATGTATTGGTTATTACTTCTGCACTTTTTTTGTAATTATATTCATTAGAACAGTTTCTTTTTGATCGAATGTATTGACCCTTTGGAATATTGGATAACCACCTATTTAAGTGATTACTAGTAGGGTCAATTTAAGTGTTTGAGTCAGAAGGTTTTGTGTAGATCTTGGTTTCCAATTTACCATCATCTATATATATTTTTAAATCTAGGAAGTTTACTTCTAATTTGTTAATATTAAAAGTTAAGTTAATATTGAGTGTACTGGAATTGAGAAAATCACAAAAACTATTGAGGAGATTAGGATCCCCCTTCCAAATAAACAGGATTTCATCGATGTAACAGCACCAATGGACCAGGTTTGCACCCCAGCCATGACCCTGCCCTACCATCTGATCTTCCCATCTGGGGGATGGCGGTCCCGACGTCCTGTAAGTAAAAGGTACTGTCAAAATTGAAATAGTTGTTGCCCAATATGAACGCGATACCTTCTGTTATGAAGGATTGTAAATCTTTGTCCAAATTGGAATTTTTTAGGGTCAGTGTTATTGCAGTTATACCATCTGTATGTCTTATGATTGTATACAACGAGGTTAAGTCTGCCGTAACTAGGCAGAACTCCTCGTTCCATACTATTTCTCCCAGTTTATGAAGTACATCTTTTTTTGTCCTGTAAATATGACCTATTTTTGACCACCAATGGTTGTAAGTGATGGTCAATAAAAGCTGCTAATTTGGCCGAAATACTATTGGTGCCCGCTATAATAGGTCTACTGGGGGGGGGGGGGGGGGTTTGAAGTACTCTTATGCACTTTTGGTAATGAATATAGAATACTGGGATCGAGAAATTAGCATTAATTAAAAAATCATCAGTTTCTGTATTTGTATAGTACCATTTGCCACATATTTATCTATCATAGTTTTGAAACTACTAAAGATTTAGTTTTTTGGATCCGACCATAATTTTCTGTAGGTTTGCCCATCAGTTAATTGTCGTACTACTTCTGCAATATACATACTTTTGTTTAAAATCACATTCCCCCCCCCCCCTATCGGCTGGCTTAATTATTATTTCTGTGTTCGATTGTAATGAGACTAATGCATCCCTTTTACTTTTTCTTAGATTATGTTTATGAGAAGGTCGATTGGATTTCAATGTATCTATCTCATTAATTATCTTATGGAATGCATCAATAAAACAACCTTTTATGTGTTGAGGATTAAAAGTAGATGCTTTTTTAAATTGACAGGAAAGAGATTTTAAACCAGTATATCGTGCGCTAGGATTAGCAGCCTCAGAAAAAGACAGTGGATTGAAGAACCACTTCAATCAAAAAGACATACAATACCACAAGTGTTTCTGAATTGTCCCAAAGCGCTTTGTCCAAGATGAATTTTCTCTTATTTCATTTAGGATACAATTTGACCCAAAACAAAGAGAGAGAAATGAAAATAGTGTAATACTATTAAAATGAGTTTCTAAAAAATACACCAAGGTTTAGGAAGTTTTGCAACCAGGGCTTAAAGTGGTCATGCAGAGGTGGGGGAACTCATTTCTCTATGCCACCTAATTACCCCATCTCCCCTACCCCCAATAGACAGATACAGGGTCAATGGTAGGGTTTTTGGTATCCCCATTCAAAGTAGAATGCTATTCTGTGAGAATTACTGTGCAGGGCCAATGTGGAGGTTAAAATGTTCCACCTCACCATTAGAGGTGGTGGAACTCAGTTCCACCCAGTTCCCCCTCACTTTAACCCCTGTTTGCAACCCGTACCAGAATATTTTGTCTACTAATTTTGTAGACTTTAGCGTTTTATTATGTGGGGACTGAATTTCACCCAGATAGGTCTCCTCTCCTCCCTTTTTCCTTTTCCTCGGAATGTGGTGGTAGACACTCAGAGGGATATTTTTTTTTGCAATAACGTTTTAATATAACAAAAAGGTGCAGTAAAACATAAACAGAGGTAGGGTCACAGGACTCTCACCCTATATTATTGTCCACAAGAAAATTTGTAGACAACAAAAGCATAGTTGGTATACTCAACAGGCGTCCCTGGATGCTGAATACTGGGGTTCGATGTCCTGATAACCTCCTCTGTATCCACAAGCCGCCGACCGGTTTCGATACAAATGTATCTTTCTCAAGGCACCTTTTTGTTATATTAAAACGTTATTGCACCAAAGAATTCTCTTCTTTTATCCCTCTGAGTGTCTACCATCACATTTCGAGGAAAAGGAAAAAGGAGGAGAGGAGACCTATCTGGGTGAAATTCAGTCTCTACAAAATTAGTAGACAAAATATTCTGGTACGGGTTGCAAAACTTCCTAAACCTTGGTGTATTTTTTAGAAACTCATTTTAATAGTATTACACTATTTTGTTTTCTCTCTCTTTGTTTTGGGTCAAATTGTATCCTAAATGAAATAAGAGAAAATTCATCTTGGACAAAGCGCTGGGACAATATAGAAACGCTTTTTTAAATCGATTAGTTATCATTTTCTGGAGTATCACTTTGTTGTTTCCCAGCAAAAATAATTTTCAAAGTTAATTTTCATATAAACTTATTAATATCTATATATAAATTGAAGAAATTTAGCTGGTTACTGGGTGCAAATTTTAGTTGCTTCTGTAAAACAGATTCTTCTTCCGGGGTGAGGATATGATCACTCAAGTTAAAGATTTTAGTCAGGGTTTCTTTTTCAGGGGAAGGCCGATCAAAACATGGTATTAGATTTTTATTTTTAACTGTTTTCTGTTGGCCACCCATTATACCTCTCCTGTTTTTTTTCTTTTTAGATACTAAGGTTTCCGCCATATCGGTCTGGCTCGATCTAAAAAAGATAGAGGGGTCCCGGGTGGATTTTCTAATACTTCAAATCTGTTGTGTATAGGTAAATACTCTCTCCAATTTCTTCTTCTCCTGTCTCTGAATGGCTTGACGTTCCATTTTAATCAAATAAAATGCTTCCCTACATGACAAAACTAGGGAGTGCGGCACATATTGATATAGATACGCTAATTATAGATACACTTTAATTGGAATATCCCCTGCATGTCAAAGCCAGGAAGTATTACAATCCCAGCTTAAGAATGCCCCAATTAAAAAGCATTAGTAGCTGCTATCATAGTATAGCACGGCCGAGGTGCGTTCCATTGAAGATACGATACGTCACTTCCGTGCTGGTCAAAAGCCGGAAGTGGACGATCATGGAGACGCATTTAAGTATATACAGACATTTCTAAAAATGTATACCGATCTTAAAACGCATATGAAGCAGCCAGCCCTATATACCTCTAAAGGGTTTATCGATACTAACTTTAAATATACCAGTTTTAACTCTGGACACGATAACCAAGTCACAGTCATGGCCTCTAGTACGCATGGATACGAAAATCAGTAATTACAAAGCAGTCGTATTTGACTGCTTTGTAAATTATCCTCTGGAACACAAATTCGCATATGGCTAGAACAGCCGTATGTATTCGTATTCATTTGTATTCATTTGTATTTAGAATATGAAAAATCGTATTCGTATTCTTAGTAAATTTCCCCCTATGTTTCTGAAAGTTCAATAAATAGTTTTTCACAGATTTAGTCTCATTACTTTCCAAACAGACCCAGTATATTACTGTACTCAAGTTGGCAGTATATTATGTAAAGATTTTTAACCATTGGTTCCCATTGAGAATTTTACTAGGGAAATATTTTCATATTTTTCGGGGGATATTCAATGTTTCCCATACATTTTTGGAAATGTTGGGATTTCAGTATTCGATCCCAGCTTTTTTTGCTAGGGAAATGGGCTAGATTCTCATCTGCATATCTGGCTCTTTGAAAAGGGGAATCTGCTTTTTGTGGAAACAGATGCTACATTTTCCAATTAGCGCCAATTTCCATGCAAAAAGATGTGGATTCTCAGATCCATGTCTTTTCCGATTTTCCGAAAATCTGAAAAAAATGAAAACATTGAATAAATGGAATGCGAATGCCATCTATTCTGTGTGGAGATGACTGCTATTTCGCCATTTTTCTGAGGAACAGATCATTGAAAATCCCCCTAAATGGTAAACACAGCTTTGCAATTTAATATATAGAAAGGGGAAATGAAAAATGACAACAGTTCCATTTTTTTTCGAAATAGTGATTAATGTTCTGTTGACAATAACAATAGTTAGTGATACCATGACAAACACATTATAATTCAGAATCACTAGAGTGATAAACAGCTTGTTTGAAGTTGATAGGGATAGATTAGCATTTGGGAACATCTTTCCTCAGTTCTATTAAGTGTCCTTTGCATGCAGTGTCACTGTGTATTTCAGGCCAACAGAGTCTTCTTGTTCTATTTGACAGACCCTCATGAATTTTAATATGTCAATTACGTATTCATGAAACCAATGCAGTAGCGATAAGATACATGGCAGTGAATTTACATCAAACTTGCACTGTACAAATACTTTTTCTGCTTTGTTTTCTGTACTTACATTATGCTGCATTTTCAAACTGTTGTATACTAAGTATAAAGTGTAAAACATTTTTGCATAAAGTTAGTTTTATATAATAAAGACAAGGTGTTAAAGGGGGGATGGAGAAGCTGCCCAGAAACTCCCCTTCCCCACAGCCTGGCCAACAGCCACTACATGTACTATAAAGGGGGACTAAATGAAAACCAGACCCCAAAACGCCAGACTTGACTATCAAACTATATTCTGGAGCTTTTCGTGTCCGGTCCGGGGGGTGCCCTGTCCGGGATGGGTGCTTGTGATAGCTTTCACCGAGGACATGGAGACATTACAGCCTCCTTGTATGGTCCAGACTGTTCTGGTTTTTACTTCATCCCTGGACAATACAGGGTGGCTTTATTTTCCCCTTCCTCCTCTCCTCTGCCTGGTGACAGGTGTCAAAGCAAATCCACTTGACGGGACCCCCCCGCAATGCTCCTCCTGGTCTGGACACTCCAAACTCCATAATAACAGATCTATTTGAATGGAACCTGTCCGGTTCAGCGTTCCAGGGTGCTGCCTAGTTCCGGTTTTTATCCAAACCCTATAAAGGGTGAAATTAAGCTGCTGCAGATGTTCAGTGGCAGCAGATTTCTCTGCCAAGTCTGCTGTGTACTGTATGTGTCTGTAGAGCTGGGGGTTCAATCATCACACCAGAAAGAGAAGGTGGTAAGTCACTTACCATGATCATTAGGTCTGTATATGTCTGACATACTGTAGAACACAAATGCGCTTTGTCTGGGGCATACTATAACATGTTACATACAAAAGCATCCTTTATGAGGTTGTTGAGAGTGCAGAGATTTTGATTATTTTGCCTTAAGATTTAAAAACAGATTCAAATAAAAAGCCAACATGGTTTTGGCTTGTTGCTAAATCATCCAAATCTCTGAAAACTGAAGTGGATTATATTTTGATCTGAATTAGACCTAAACAATCACTTTGAGCTGTGACCGTTTTTACTTTCACTTGAGCTTAACAAAGTCTAGTGGTCAGTGGTGGTACGGTACTTCACTTTATATAGGTGAGGAGTATTTAGCCATTTAAATATATAGATGTAAGAGGTCATATTGTGCAAAAGCCATTAAAGAATAAAATGTATATTTAACAGAAAGCTATTTATATTTATATGTAGAATATGCACTTGCTTATGTGTAGTAAAAATATTGATGATGACAGATGGAATATGACGTCAACATGCTAGAAGGCTAGATTGCTTAATTAATATCTCTGATGCAAGCAAAGCAATCATTATACACATTATACATTGTACACCATTACCAGCAGTGCCATAGATCCTCGTTGGCCAGGATGACTGGGGACAATAGTCAAGGTGGGAAAGTGTCAAGTACAGGTTTTGCCCAAATTACCCAGTCTTGCCTTTTCCTCTGAGCTCCAGGTTCGGGGCTCCTCATAAGTAATGCACGCACAAAATCATAATTTACAATTCTAAATGACAAAGCCACCCTGCGTGCGTCGAAACGTATATTTTAATGAACCTTATACCTCTCCACACAGCACCAACTCTGGGGGACTGATATCCATCACAATTGCCAGCACCCCCTAGCGCCATCATCATGGCGCAGTGAAGTACCTGTCGGAGCAGCAGACAAACACCCGACTTGTAGAGCGCGGCACTTGTGCTCCCAGCCACTCAACCTAACACTCCGGACTTCGCCTACAGATGCCTGACTGACTGACATCTGGGCGGCCCTCAGCTGCACACTCCAAACGGATCCTTGCTTACAAAGCAGGATGGATGATGGAGCTGTGTGGATAAATCATAGATATTCCAGCACTTCAGAAGCCCTAAAATACCTGGCTGTAATAACCATCTTGACAGCGAGGAGGGCATTTGCAAATATTATCTCCTACACTCAGGCCCAGACAGGAGGGGTGCCCCGGCGCTCACCCGCTCCACTGGGTGGGGGGGATGCGTGATGTGGCCACTGTGCCACCGGGGGGGGGGGGGTTGCGATGCTGCCTGCACACTCCTGGGGGGGGGGTCCCACGATGTGGCCGCTGCACTGCTGGGGGGATTTGCGATGTGGTCGCCCAGCTGCTGGGGGGGTGCGCGGTGTGGTCGCCCAGCTGCTGGGGGAGTGCGCGGTGTGGCCACCGGGGGGGTGGTGCAATGCTGCTGGTGCACTGCCCAGGAAGGGGGGGTCCCACGATGTGACCGCCATGCTGCTGATGCTGCCGGATCACTCACCGAACACCTGTGAGTTCCTTCCTCCGGCTCTCCTGCTCCTCTGCTGCGGCTGGCCTGCAGCTACCTCCAGTGGCGCCCTAGGCAAATGCCTAAACCTGCCTAGTGGTGGTGCCGGCCCGGCCCTGCCTACACTTGTGCTCATTTGGTGCCCCCCGGTCACCATTCTACCGGACCCATTAAAAGGGAACATTCGTCTACATTATATGTAATTGAGAATCTGGTGACTGTATAAAATTATCTTTTAAGGGCACCTGGACTCCAATTTATGGAGTAAAAACCTGCATTATGTGGCACTGAACCTATTAAAGTTAAGCAAGTGGTCCGCAGAAATTTAGAGTCCACTTGAGCCCACATTTTAGTGTAATTGTTTCATAGCTAGTATCATTATTAAATGTTATATTGTGTAATGTTATGTGATTTGTTTTAATTAAAATTGTGTTTTTTAAATTATTCAATTAAGTCCTTATTTATATGCCAAGCGCCCAATGGTACTGTTTCTTTTTACAAAATCACAATATCATGTCATCAGGCATACTGCACTTCTGGGTAGATAGTAGATACAGTATGGTAATGATGGCCAGCAGGTCATAATTTTGTAACCATTATATAGGTCTTTGAGTTTCTTCTCTCTCTTCTGCCTTACTATCTTTCATTAGTATTCAGGGTACTATTAATCATCATTAATTGTGGTGGTGAATACATACAGTAATTACCAGTTCAAGTCAAGATTGCAGTGATGTGGGGATAGATCTCCAAAAAACATTCCCTGTGATCTGATAATGCTCCTTCATGAGCAGTGTTACCTACCAAACTGAGGTGATGCCTGCATACAGCTAAAAGTCGCGATGTGCAGTGGAGGGTTCTGACACTGCAACTTAGGAGCTTCTTCCAATAAGAAGGAACAAGGAGCTGGGAATAAACTCCATATGAAGATAACAGATTATAGATTCTTGGAAGTAAATTCATAAAACATATTGTTTTCGTTATTTGCTGTATGTTACATCTGTCCTCTAATAATATTTCTGCACATGTAATGGGTCCATTAGTGATGAGAAATGGGTCTCTGAGTGTGTCATGGTATGTATTATGTATAGTGAGCATTGGATTACAGTATACAGTATTACCTAAGGCAGACTGGGCACATATTGTCCATGTAAGTATTGGGGAGTTATGTTGGGTAGTGATTTTATATACAGCACAGGGAATATGCATGATGCAGCTATGTTGAATACTGACTTTATGAGACTGATTCAAACCTGCTCAGTAAGCAGTAAATTCGGGCCTGTTTTTGGTGGTGGGGGAGTGTGCATGTGCACACCCCCTGGAGCGAACGCCTTCGGCAAGTTTTACACCAGTATATGGATCGCAGCTCTGGTGGATCTGTGGATCTCCACCAGAGCTGCGATCCATATACTGTAACGCATCATGAGAAACACTGTATCATCAATATGCAACATATTGCAATCAGAAGTACTACACCTCGTAATACAAACCAAGTAACACTATCTCACTGACCGCAGCCGTGACCAATCACGTAACTCATTGAGGAACCAATCACAAGCACCATCCTGCCTGCATTGAGACCACCCCATGCAAATAAAAGAACCCAAGAACACTATAATGCAAAACTCCCTAAAAGAAGGCCCCCTAGGGCCTTTGGATCGAGACACCTAAAAAGATTTGCACATCCAGAACTTCCCCACATTGAAGCCTCCTCCGAGCCGGGAGTCGAGTATACAGTACCGCTCCTTTTGGGAGGGTACACTCAGACTGCCAGTTCTCATCACTGCCCGTCCAAATGAAGCGTCCTCCGACGCAAACTCATGAAACCTGTACAATTTGGTAAAGGTGTGAACAGAGGACCAAATGGTAGCCCTGCACAACAGTTCCGCTGTAGCCCCATGACGCACAGAGGAAGCAAACGACCTGGTGGTATGTGCATTAATTAGAGAAGGAACAGGTCTACCTACCTTAGTGTAAAGCAAAGGAAATTACTGAAAGGGGGGTTTAGGGTAAGGCGCTAGAATCACTATGTGTGCGGGAGCTGCTCAACTCGAGTGGTCTAGGCTCATACAAGTGCAGTACAGAAGAAGGATAGTTAAGCGCTCACCTAGTGTGTGTTGGTAGTGGTATATATAAGAGATGCATAGGCAGTAAGTAAAGAAAAGTAGTTTATTGTAGTAATAATATATATCTACTGTGAGTGGGGGTAAAATAAAAAATAATATAAATGGGGTGTGGGTGCCTTGGGCACAAATGTTTACTCTGTAATAGAGTGGGTGGTGATAAGTCAATGACAATGAGCCCTGGTGGGGAATGAGGGTGTCAGCAGACCCCTTTTTACCATAAACCTCCTGCAGTTTATGTCTCAAAGTGATGGTATAGTGGGAAGGTGTGCTGGGCCCCTGTGGGGAATGAGGGAATCAGCAGATCCCTTTGTTACCATAAACCTCCTAGGTTTATGTCCCATGCACTGTGGAATACGTGGTAAGAGCCTCCGGGAGCCTGAGGTGCGGTATGAGTTAATGTTAATTTGGTGAGGGGGTGTGATGGCAGTGAGCGGCGTCCCACTCACTTACCCAGTCAGCCGGCGGCAAAGGTGCGTGACGGAGCTCAGTGTGCCGCTTCGTGTAATGCGTCCCTCGATCTTGTAAGCTCCAGCCCGGTGGGTGCTGGATCCAACAGATGGTGCGGCTGCGGATGGACGTGCTGTCCACCGCTGCCCGTCTGCCCAGCTCCACGGACTGTGCGGCTGGCGCAACACTTCCGGGTAGCGGTGATAGGCTGTACAGCCTATCACCGCCTATCACAGCCTATCACCGCTACCCGAAAGTGACGCGCCAGCCGCACAGTCCGTGGAGCCGGGCACCCACCGGGCTGGAGCTTACAAGATCGAGGGACGCATTACACGGAGCGGCACACTGAGCTCCGTCACGCTCTTACCACGTATTCCACAGGGCATGGGACATAAACCTAGGAGGTCTATAGTAACAAAGGGATCCGCTGATTCCCTCATTCCTCACAGGGGCCCAGCACACCTTCCCACTATACCATCACTTTGAGACATAAACTGCAGGAGGTTTATGGTAAAAAGGGGTCTGCTGACACCCTCATTCCCAACCCGGGCTCATTGTCATTGACTTATCACCACCCACTCTATTACAGAGTAAACATTTGTGCCCAAGGCACCCACACCCCATTTATATTATTTTTTATTTTACCCCCACTCACAGTAGATATATATTGTTACTACAATAAACAACTTTTCTTTACTTACTGCCTATGCATCTCTTATATATACCATTACCAACCCATACTAGGTGAGCGCTTAACTATCCTTCTTCTGTAAAGGCAATTACTGACCTTAACCATCTGGCAAAAGTCTGCTTAGAAGCAGGCCATTCTCTCTTATGCACATCATACAAAACCAACAACAGATCTGTTTTGCGGATGTCCTTTTCCCTTTCAACGTAGATTCGCAAGGCACAAACTACGTTCAATTTCCTTAATTTGTACCTATTTTTTTCCCCTTCTGGAGGGGAAAATACTGGGAGCACAATCTCCTGGTTTAAATGAAAAGAAGAAACCACTTTTGGCAAAAGCTTAGGTACTGTTCGAAGCACACCCCTATCTTCATGAAAAATTGAATGTGGAGATTTACAGGACAAAGCTCCCAACTCCGAAACACCTCTAGCAGAAGCAATGGCTAACAAAAAGGTAAAATTCCAAGAAACAAACTTAAGGTCAGCCGACTTTAAAGGCTCAAAAGGAGGGTTCTGCAACACTGACAGAGCCAACGATAAATCCCAAGGCGGCACCGGCTGCCTATATGGAGGCTTAAGCCTGGTAACACCCTGTAAAAAGGTTTGAACCTCAGGTAGAAAAGCTATCCTTTTCAGTAAGAAAATGGATACAGCAGAAAGCTGTACTTTTAGAGCCTGTAATCCCAAACCTGTTGAGAAACCATCTTGAAGGAAATCCAACCATCTGGAGACCTTAAACCTAGAGGTGTGTACTTTCTGATGCTCACACCACCTGATGTAAATTTTCCAGAGTCTATGATATTTTTCAGCAGACACCGGCTTACGAGCCCCAAGCATAGTCTGGATAACTGCATCAGACAATCCTTTCTTCTATAGTAAGGAGTACTCATAAGCCAGGCCGTCAAACTGAGCCGAGCTAGGTCCAGGTGCAGAAATGGCCCTGGTCTTAGAAGGTCCTGAGGAAGAGGCCAAGATTCCACTGACAACCTCAGAATGTCCGAATACCACGACCTCTTGGGCCAGTCTGGTGCAATCAGAATGGCCTGCACTTGTTGAGACTTCACCCTTCTCAACACCCTCAGTATCATTGGGAACAGAGAAAAAATGTAGTCCAGGTGAAAGTGCCACGGAACCGTCATGGCATCCACCGCCCAAGCGGTTGGATCCCTGGTCCTAGAACAAAATTTCTGAACCCGACAGTTGTTCCTGGATGCCATTAGATCCACTTCTGGGAGCCCCCAGCGTCTCACAATCTCCTGGAATACCTTCGGATGTAATGACGATTCCCAGAATGAATACAGCAGACAGAAAAGGAATTTTGGTTTCTGCCCAGCTGAAAATCCGCGAGACTTTCTGCATCGCCATCCTGCTGCAAGTCCCACCCTGATGACTCAGGTAAGCCACCGCCGTGGCATTGTCTGACTGCATTTGGAGTCTCTTCAGACAATCCTCCACCTGTTGGAGGGTCTCCCAAACTGCTTGAAGTGTCAAAATGTTTATTGGTAGTCTGGATTCCTGTTTGGACCACAAGCCTTACAACCGTTGGTGAAGGGCAACTGCCCCCCAACCCCTGAGACTGGCATCGGTCATTATCATCACCCAGTCCCAAGAGCGAAGTGACCGCCCCAGCTGCAACGTCTCTATGTCCATCCACCAGAGTAAGGACTCCTTTGTCTCCAGAGAGAGAAGTAATCTTTCTTGTTTCATAGTTATCGCATTCCCTGACCAACAGGAAAGGATGTTTCATTGAAAAGTTCTGGAATGAAACCTGGCAAACTGAAGCATCTCGAAAGTCACCACCATTTTGCCGAGGAGCTTTACCACTTGCCAAACTGTAGGCCTTGATGCCTGCAGTAACTGTAATACCAGCTGACTGATGTCCCTTGCTTTGGACTCTGGTAGGAATACCTGGCATAAATGGGTGTCCAAGATTAATCCCAGAAACAGCAATCTCTGCGAGGGAATTAAATGGGACTTGGACAGATTGAGCACCCATCCCATGTCCTGCAAGAAATGTGTCACCACTGAAAGATGTTCCTGCAATTTGTTCTCGGACTCTGCTTTGAATAGCAGATCGTCTAAGTAGGGGATAATCACTATCTCCCTCAGCCTGAGTCATGCTTCCATGACAGCAATCACCTTTGTGAAAACCCTCAGTGCTGTTGCCAGACCAAAGGGTAGGGCCTGGAACTGTAAATGGGTCTCCCCTATCGCAAAGCGAAGTAGGGATTGATGTTCTTTGCATATGGGTATGTGCAGATATGCATCCTAAATATCTACTGATGCCAAAAATTCCCCTGGTTCTATGCTGGCAAGCACTGAGGGCAGGGACTCCATGCGGAAGTGATCAACCCAATGGTGTTGGATTAAAGACCTTAAATTTAGTATAGGTCTGACCGACCCATCTGGTTTGGGTACAAAGAAGAGGATTGAATAAAAACCCCTCCTGAGGTACCGAGACCACAACCTCCTTCTCGCTGAGAGCCAACACCGCCCCCAAAATGGCCGAGCATGAACGTACATCCCTTGGCAAAGGCGTTGGAAGAAATCTCCGTGGAGGATTCCCCCCTGAGATTTACCCAATAACCTCTTGAGACAATTGAAAAGACCCAAGGGTCTGAGGTTGGAATATTCCACTTGTCTCAAAACTGCAGGAGCACCCCCCCCCCCCCCGTCATGCAGAGGATTTATCCTCTGCTTTTGACATTTGCTTCTTACCAAAGGCCCCAAACCTGGATTTGTGGACTTTTCCTTTACCGGCTGGGAATCTACCTCTTCCCGCCTGTCCTTTGTTGGATGCTCCCCCTCGAAAGGAGGAGCGAAAAGCACGTTTAAACACTCCAAACTTAGAGCTTGAAGCTTTTGTAGTGGTAGGAAGAAATGTTCTCTACGCATTCTCTTATATACACACTGAGCCTGTACCTTGTCCTCCTCCGACAAGTCTACTGCCTGTTAACGGCTAGGATTAAATACTCAATGCCCGGGACAGAAGCATCAGTCTCTTCCCGTTGGTCTCAAGTTAAATCATCTGCACACAGCATCATCATCAGAATCTAACGATAACAGAGGAGGTGTACCTGAAGGCCGCCTAGAGGAAGGACTCTCAGGAGGTTTTGCAAACTTTTCCATAAGTTAATTCATCTTATGAAGTGTCCTGCATGACATGCAATAACATGGGGCCCCCTTGCGATGGATCAATTAATCCCATGGAAGTCTGAGAGGAGGAACTAGGGCCCCCCCCCCCAGCAACAGCATCATCACATGTGTCAGTCATAGTTAACCCACGGTGCACAATGTCAGGCAAAGCACAAAGCAATATATACAGTGTACTTAACTGTCTGCTTGCTGTCAGAGACCTCAGCGTCAGCGGGGGTAGCGCTTTTTTAGGAGAAACTGTATGCTCTTGTACTGTGAAGAAAACAGCCAGTACACAGAGCAGGAAAAGACCAAGTCTCTGCTTCAGCGGGGAAGGAAGCCAGAATTGGCGCCTTTCCCCTTTTAGCTGCTCCCACAAGTGTTTCTTCTCATCTCCAGTGCCTCCCCTTCTCTCTGGGATCACTTGGAGTTGTCCAGCAGTGCTGGACACCTGTAATAGACTTCACCTCCTTAGTGGGATTTCAGTCTATAAACCCTTCCAAGATGGCGCCCGTCATCACGGGAGGTGCTTCCCCCATAATCCCTTTCTAAGCAAGGAGCCGGTTCCAGATGCTCCCAGGGCCCAGGCAAACCTCAGCAAGGCAGATGTTAAGCGCTGTGCAGTGGGTGCAGACAGTATGCCCCTGCACACAGAGCACTGACAGGACGCGCTTCTGTCAGCCTCTGCTGCACTCTCAGTGTGCAGCGCTTCTATCAGGAGCAGCACACTGTAAAAAAACTGCACTAAAACACTAAGTTAATAAAACAATTATAAACCTAGCTATTCTAGTAAAAATCCAAGAAAAAAGTCTGCCTGCAGCAGCAGCCGATCAACATAGCACCCACTCCTGTGGGCACCTAAAACAAACTGAAGCATGATGGGAGTGCAGAAGGGAGGAGCCTGCATCCAGAAAAAAGCTTTCAGCATAGGTGCCTTGGCTCCTGCGGACCCTCCTACGTCCCAAGGTTAGCTGTGTCACCGGGATGGACGAAAGAGAAAGAAAGGCTTACAGTATATTGTCCCAATCAGGAAGAATCTGGAGTACTATATCTAAATCGATATAGCAAAAAAAAAATTTAAGCTGTATAGAAAAAATGGTATGCTAGACACTGATTTTACATGTTTAACTGTATTGCGTACTGACTGCATATTGTAGGCATAGGGCTCTGTGGACAGGAATGCACATGATAAAGATATGTACTGTACTGTAATGTGCTCGGAGGAATTGGTCTTCTGCAAAAGTCATTCTGCACGTATGATTAAATGTTAGTTGATTATCTAAATCTACCCTAATCGTTTATAAGGAATATACATTGCAATATTTTGTATTCTATATTTCTGCAAAGAAATTCTATTTGTGAATGCTAAATATTTTATTGTTCTTTATTTCAAAACTATTGCTCCATAAAGCCAAGCAAAGGTTTAACATGTTTACATAGTATTAAATCACATAGGTTACTGTTCCAATGGAGGGTATGTGGTCATTAGGTCAACAGTCAAAAGGACGACCACTATTGGTCAACTGGTTATAATGTTGACCCAAGCATACAATGAAGAATCGAAATGGTAAGCAGCGCTAATCAAACAAAAGTAAATATAAATTGATCAGATTGACATTACATACTTTGAATATTTAATAAAATTGGTAATGTATTAAATATTAATTATTAAAACCATGTATATTCAATCCAATCGATTTATATTAATATTTACTGTTATTGTTATTTACATTGTTATTGATATAACCTATCTGCCCCTCTGATCAAAATCATCACTCTGTGCGGTCATTCCATAAGAACTCCCATATTACTAAATTTACCCCTGAAGGTTGAATACAGTACTAAACTTACCTAAATACCATCCCTCCCCAAGTGTGCCTCTAAACCACCCACTCCAAGTGGTCCTATTACAGCCCCTGTTCATATGTTGCTTTGACCACCACTACCTATCTGCTCCTCTGACCAAAATCATCATGCCTCTGAAACCTGCCCCCCTTAACTATCTCCGACCTTGTCCCCACCCCATTGCAACTTTGAATGTGCTCTCCCTGGCTAAAGGCTGCAGATAAGAACGAGAGTGTATGAAAGCATGGAAGATCATGCTCAACACTACATATGTACCTAAAGATAGAATGTAACAACAATTGTTTCTTTGATAATCCTTTGGACTTTTTCTCACTTCAAAGAGTTATCATTATTACATAGTTATATTTTGCATCAAAAGTCTTGCAAAATATCAATACTTTAAGAAAATAAAAGAAATGGTAAATACATATTTATTTTGCTATTGAAAAGTTTAAACAAGGAGGGACATGACACTCATGTTATTACTGTCAAGGATGACATCATAGTGTGTGCTTGCAATGGATGCTCCATGTTACTGGATAATAAGAGGGGCCCTGTCTGTATCATCTGTACTGGTCCCCACACTTCCTGATGGCAGCTCTGACTTATCATTTATCATTAGTACCTGCCCCATGATAGGTACAAGAGATCCATCAGAAACAGGATTCCATTCCCTATATGAAATATGCAGAATAGCATGGAGCTTTAGATACATGTCCACAAAACTCCCATGACACTCTTACAAATCAGTGTGAGTCCTCCAGTCTTGCTGACATTGGGGTAGATTTATTACTAGGCGATCAGGGGAATCTGCGCTATCCCCGTGCGTTATAGCAGGGGATAGCGCTTCCCCTGATCTATCACACCCGCCGAGCGTTTACTCTAACGCCGGCGGTGTGGGGCAGGAGGCATAGCGCAGGGGCGATATTTTGCACTGCGCCCCTGCCTCCTGCCAGATTTATGAATGGTCAGCATTGCTGACCGTTCCGCCGCCTGCAGCTGTCGACTTCGCCAGCTGCAGGCGGTGATGCCCTATACCTAACAGCAGGGACAGCGCTGTCCCTGTTGCTGGCGCTGACCTGCGCTGGGATCTCGCAAGACTAGCGAGATCCCGCGCATGCGCAGTGAGCCGGCCGGGGGGGGAAGGAGACGACGAATCAGTATTAACTGATGCGCTGTCTCCAGAAGGGACATCGCCGGAGGGGGGAGTTAGCGCTCCCCCACTCCGGCGGCAAGATCTTAATAGATCTTGTCGGTGTCCCCTCCTGCTTCGCCTCGCTAATGAGGCGAAGCAGGAACTGTTATAGCGGCGCGATAGGCGCCGCTATAATAAATCTACCCCATTGTTACTACACAATGTGTCGAACCGATCTGGTTCTTATTTGCAATAATGCTGAGTATACATAGAAAGATGACCCACACAATTTTTGTGGGTCCAAATTCAGTAGGGAATCTTGCCTGGTACCAACTCAACTATGATTGGTTTTAATCATGCTGAGGGGGGATCCACTTTCAAAACCAATGCTTATTTAAACGACCAAAACCACTGATGATGGCCACCAGTTTCAAAATGACGGAAAACCGTACATCTTAAATGCGTAAAGTACAGGATTGGAGGGTGTAATACCAAAAGTAATCAGTCGAATAGTACAGCAATTAAGAGCAGGATGACAGGCAACATGACTGGGATATTGTGATCTCAACAAGTACACTAATTTATTTATTTATTTACAGTTTCTTATATAGCACAGCAGATTCCATTGCGTATTACAATAGTAGACAGTGATACAACAAACTGGGTAACAACAGACAGACTTGGAGGTTAGAGGGCCCTGCTGCAAGCTTACAATCTATAGCTGGGGTAGCCAACCCTAGGCCTCGAGAGCTACCAACAGTGCATGTTTTTCAGGTCTCCTCACAGAATCACAAGTGAGCTAATTAGCTCCATCTGTGGATCTTTTAAAATGTGTGTCAGTGATTAATGAGTGCAGCTGTGCAGCAGCTAGGTTGTCTGGAAAATGCGAACTGTTGGTAGCTCGCGAGGGCTAGGTTTGGCTACCACTGATCTATAGGGATATAGGAGGGAAACACAAGGACAGGCACCAGTAATAGCATAGCAGTCACACCAAGTTGCAAGTCCAGAAGGCAAGCTATATAATACATAAGTGCATCAGAGGGCTATGCGTGTGGTACTTAAATATGATAGGCTTGCCTGAAGAGCTAATACGGATTCAGTATTGAATCCCGGCGGTCTGGATCCCGGCGTTCAGAATCCCGACGCCGGAATCCCGACAGGCAAAATCCCGACAAGGGGGGGACGTGGATCGCCCCCCCTTGCGGGCTCGCTGCGCTCGCCACGCAGCGGGCCCGGTGCCTCGCTACGCTCGGCACACTAATTTATTCTCCCTCCGGGGGTGTCGTGGACACCCCCGGAGGGAGAATGTGTCGGGATTTCGGCGGTCGGGATTTCGGCGGTCGGGATTCTGAATGCCGGGATCCCGACCGCCGGGATTTTAACTGCATCCCGCTAATACATACCATAGCTTGACAATGCTACACATACTGTATACAGTTACAGTACATGTACTGTAGTTCCAATAAAATCATGGGAAACATCTGCATAGTGTCCACCTCTGAATCAGGCCCAATTAATCTTATATAAAAATGTGGGCACTTGTGTAGTTTCACGGCGCCAACATGGCGCCGTGCGTCTGAGTCCCCTTACGGGGCTCGCTTCGCTCGCCCACACTGCGGGCTCGGTGGCTCGCATGCCAACATGGATAGTGGGGGTATGAACTATCCATGTTGGCATGGAGTTAAGTTAGTTTATTTTAGATAGTTTGTGGCGAGCGTAGAACCCGGAAGTAGCACGGCGCCATGCTGTTTCTCAATATTATTGAAGTAGCAAATCTATTTGAGCATGTTTAAGCATTATATGCTGCTTGTTCTGAAAAAGACAAAAGACGACAGAATTTTATATGAAATACAGTTTCAAAATCCGAATGTTGCTGATTTATTGACAAAGTATTATAATGCTATCTCTTTGTAACATTCTCTCTTTTTTGGACCAGTGAAAATAATTGTCTCTCATTATTGAATAAACAAAATAGACTGCCTATTTTTTTAATAAGAAACAGTAATTTATGTTATAAATATTTAGTATATTCAACATTGTCAGTTTGAAGTATATTATTATAGACTGCAACAGCATTTTCAATATAATAAAGTGAATTATGTTCCTATTTCCTAGAGTTACCATATCCTATTGCATACAGTAGGTAACTGTTGGAGATACCATAGCCTTGCTATAAACTTTCAACTTTTTCATTACTTTTGTTAATTCTGTTTTTTTTCCTAATATTATAGTGAATGTATGTCATTATATAGGTCTCTAAAAAATATTTTTATGTATTGATAAGAAAGGATTTTCCTTTGAATCATACTAGTAATCCTAGACACGTTGTCATATACAAAGTTTCCCTTTTGTTGTTTGTGTGTATGTAAGCTCTTCCCCCACCCAGTACATTAGGTATGGATGTAATTAATTATATTATTACTACTACTTTTGCTGCTACTACTAATAGTAATAACAATAATAACAATATTGTTCTGTATAGGTAAACTACTGGTACCAGCAATACTACTAGAGCATGATGGTACTTGGAGACCAACAAGTGACACCACAGCCAGCATGCTCAAGCATCAAGTACCCGCTAGCACCTATAATCCGCCCATAGAAAAAAATATTAAAATGTATATAGCTCATACAGACACACCATATTGTTTAAATGTTCATTAACCCTTTGAGTGCTAATGTTGCTGTGAGAGTTAGTTATTGCTTGCAAATGATACGAAGTCAATTCATTTAAGATTTGTTAAACATTGTGGCAAAAAAAGAACAGACATTGAGCGATACTGGCATTTTTGGTGGATATTCAGTAGATCTCTCACAGCAGTATTGGCACTCAAAGGGTTAACAAAAACACATGTTCACACCCTGCATTCACAACTTAATTACTCACAAGTCCTTTTTGGTCCATGAAGTATCCAAGATCTTGCCAAAACAAACCAACAAGACTGCTCCCCTGGGGAACCTTGGCACAGCTAAAAGGTAACTCACAAACACTCCCCAAAGGAATGAATGGGGCCATGCTGATTGGTTAAGCATGGGAAATGCCACAGCCTGACTTAACTTAGGGACTTATACATTTTTGCCAAGTCAAGATAACAATGTGATAATGGTTTACAAACTACCAGGAATTGATGGCAGGGTCTGTTGAGAAGGACAAAACAACTTTAGTATATGCAGTATTTTAGCTTTAAAACAATGGGCAATTGGCTGGTATGACAGTATCTAACTCTCTCTGCACAAATTACATCTGCCCCCCTGCAGTGCACATGGTTTTGTCCATCTAAGAAGGAATTTGCCAGAAGGAGTGAACTAGAATAACCCCCAATATGTCTGAAGTTTCAGCTGAACCTCAATTCTCTGAGCGTGAGTGCCCTGAGATATCTCTTTAATGGACAGGAGAGGTCTTGTACAGTACAATTTGTGATAATGCTTGAAGCGGATGTTAATGGACACGTCTCCAAGGGAATCCTTCCCAGTAGATTTAGCTTGATTATAAATGTAATTCACTCGATAAATTAGCAAATTTGGAAACCACTATAAAATAGAGATGGTTATATGTTTTCATGTGCACAAATTGAAACCTTAAAAATAATTTCCCACAATAGCTAAAAAGGTATTCGCACAATGAAAGGTGACCGTGAACAAATGGATATACTTGAGAGTCTGCTTTCTTTATAGTCCAAAAATTAATTTTGCATGCAAATGTTCATTTTTGAATAACTGATAATGTTAAATTGCAAAACTACTGTGAGAACTGTTCGTAAATAACTGTACAGTACAGTACTTGTGATAACATAATTGCACTTAGCTATACAAAGAAGCATCAACAGTTTAAGCTTTGCAAACGGTCAATTTCCTTGGCTTGCATTTAAAACCTGACATTATTGTGACTTGTTTACTTATCCAAAATAATTTATTTAGAACAATATATATAAAATATTGCTTGCTGCAAATGTTTGCGGTATGTTTCTGTCACGATGGACAATTGTCTCTTCAGGTCTTAAAAATGCTCATGTTTTATGCATTATTCTATTTCTTAGATTACTTGCATGCATTTTTGTGATATCCTGAAAAATTTATTATAGAGTATATTATTTGGCACATGATATAGCCGTAGGAGAGGCATTAATAAATTAATATTTGATATTATTTTAAATTAAACATTTTTCATTCTTACTATTTAGCTGGTGTAAGCATGTAACCCCGTCTCTAAATATGGGTTAAAGGTTTTCCTGTGAACTACCTGCAGTTGCTTAATATTATTACAATGTCTTATTTCATAAGTATATAACCTCTTGAACTGTTAATATCATTAACATTTTTAGAACCACGCTTTTTTAGAACTAAAAAATAACACTTCATTAAAACTAAAAAAATATAACTAAACTAAAAATAAAAATACTTTTAGGTCACCTGAAATTATTAATGCAAATAAAAAACATGTTTGCTTTTTAATGGTGAGGGCTACTGTAGTGTTGTCTATCTATTATTTTATTTGTCTTCCTTTCTTTTAGAATCTATGTAGAACAGCAAAACATATGTTGTTCACTTTTCATTGGCGAGTTTTGATATTTGCATATTTGTTTAAGTATTGTATGATGGTACCGGGGATAAATTCTTTAGAGTATACCTCTGGTCTATCTCAGATGGGTTGCCCGACACAGATGCTGTATACACTTGTACATAACGATCCACAGCAGTGGACTTACCGCCGTATTCTGGGTACTCGCAGCTTACCCGTTTCCTGGGAAATAACCGCACTGGTTTCTCCGTGGAGATGCTGGAGGCGCCGCTAGTACGCGTCAGTACTGTCAGCGCCTATGTGTGTAACAGGAGCAGACAGCTGTTTCACTATGACAAGCTTCGTCAGATCTCTGATAATTACTAATGAATTACATATCATATATATAATTGACCTATTGCTGTTTTGAATACTCAAATACATTACTCATATCGCCATTAAGTAACCAGGGATAAAATTATCCCCAATATATCCACTCATTTGGATAGATTATTCTTTCAGCATTTTTCTTAATGCATAATCTGTCTGGCGATATCACTCATTTCCTATCAATGCAATTTGGCAATAGGACATAGCAGCATGTTGCACAGATAGATCTATTTATTCCTATACAAGCACCCACTATTATTCTGGAGCACTGTCATCCCCCGAAAAGGAATTCGGCAGGACCCTGCACTGATTTAATATCAACAGGGCACCTTATACCTAAATAAGGGGAAAGCAGACACTCCACTTTTATATAACGCAGTTTTCGTTGGGTACCGCTCACTACCCATCAATGTGTGTACAATGAATAGCAGTAGCCTACTAACACGATTAACATAAGCCGTCTCTTTATCCACACTTGTGTTCTTATTCTAATAGTACTCTCATCTCCCCACTTGCGAATTCGGCAAGACTCTGCACTGACCAGGTGAGGTGTCAACAGGGCACCTTATTCAAAAGAAGGCGGAGACAGCAGATACTTCTACCGGATACTTGAACTTTAACTTTTTCTTCTCACAGACTAACTACTGTGCACATAGACACATTCTGTGTCTTAGAAATCATTTCTCCATCACATGTCTATGGGACACCTTTTACCTGATTAAATCCTAGCTCTGATCTCCAATCTCCCTAACGAGGGGGAAGATATTTGCCTACGCACCCATTACCATTCACACAACTCCCCAAAAGAGGGGGATAATAATTGTAAACAATTTAAACTATACATAAAAATAAGTGTATGGTTAAAAGGGAACTAGGCAAGCATAAACAAATACATGTGGAATTGACCGGAACAAATAAATAAATAAATAACATTTCGCTAGCTTTGATAATTGAGTAACAGTGCCTTACCGAGAGACTACAATCTTAGTAATTAATTAAGCAGTGTGCATTAGGATATCACTGCAATATATGTTTTGTGTTGTCTGTCAGTTTGTCAACAAAAGTATTTTAGTAAGTAAAAAATAAAAGTTATGTATTAATATAACTCATCTTTACATTTACTATCCAATTTATTCTTTCTTTTTCCAAGCGTTCCCCCAAACAAAGGAGAGTACTTTTTTCTTGTCCTATCAAATCCATGAACACCAATTTCTCAGACAGGACCACCCCATCATTCCAGTTTTCTATTATTTACCAAAAATTCACAAGGACAGTCATAACCCACCAGGACACCCCATCATCTCCGGCATACAGTCACTTACATCCAATTTAGCTCAGTACACAGACTCCTTTCTACAGGACATCGTCAAATCCCTCCCCTCATACATCAGAGACACCACAGACATTCTCAATACACTGAACGACATCAAATGGGAACCAGACTATTGGATAGCGACCAGTGATGGGATATCTTTATATACGGTCAGAAAACACGAGCAAGGACTGGAGAGCACCAAACATTTCCTCGACCAACAATCAGACATACACAATTCATCATAGATGCCATACACTACATCCTACACCACAATTACTGTACGTTTGGTTCAATAACACATTCTATCTGCAGACCACAGGGACCGCCATGGGATCACGGGTGGCACCCAGTTATGCAAATTTATTCATGGGAAAATGGGAGGAGGATTACATTTGGGATTTGCATGACTGGAGTGCCAACCTGAACCTATGGCGGCGTTATATAGACGACATAATTTTCATCTGGAAAGGCACACATGCATCACTCATAGAATTCACCACATATCTCAACGACAGTGACAGGAACCTTTCATTTACCACCAATATCAGTCAAAACAAAGTCGAATTCCTTGATCTGGAAATAGTTATACATAATGACCAAATCGCACTAAAACTTAAAAAAAAACTTTGATGTTAACAGCTACATACTCTACTCAAGAGGACACTATAGACCATGGCTCCAAAACATACCCAAAGGACAGTTTAGAAGAATTAGACAGAACTGCACCAAAATTGAAGACTACACAATACAGAGACATGAGCTTAAGCACCAACTTCAAGATAAACATTACGATCATAACATTGTTGAACAACCTTTCAAAGACATCATTAAGTTGGATAGATCCGAGACGTTAAAAACTAAGGCACCCAACACCAAGACTACAGATAGGGGCATCACATTCATCACAGAGTATAATGGATCATCCAACCAGATCAGGCATGTTATGAATAAACATTGGCACATACTCCAACAGGATAACGATTTAAAAGAGGTCATCAAGGACAAACCCACCATTACATATAGAAAAGCACCAGACATCCGAAAAAAACTCATAAAAAAACCACATCAAACCAGTCACTTCAACCCAGACTACAGGCTTCTACCACTGTGGCAAATGCCCAGGGTGTAGAAACATGGGTACACACACGACCAGAGGAACGCAATCCTGGACATCCACCACAACTGGGGACACATATCAAACCAGATAGACCATGACATGCGACAGCCAGGGCGTCATATACATCTTAAGATGCCCATGTGGCAAAGAATATGTGGGTAGAACCATACACCCACTTAAAACATGCATATATGAGCATGTAAGAAACATTAAGAGGGGATATGAACAGCACAGCGTGTTGTTGCACTACAAAGAGACCCATGGATCAGACCCCAGGGGTCTGTTCTTCATGTCGATAGAGGTACCGGACAGAAACTGGAGAGGTGGGAATCACATGGATACTCTCAATAGGAGAGAACTAGAATGGATATATAATTTAAAAACCCTGACACAAGGAGGCCTTAACATTGACTTCAACAATGGGATCATCAAGTAGATACATTTACCCGAAGACATAATATGCACCCCGTGATACTTACATAGACACAGATATAGCAGGCAAACCTCCACTAATTCCATCATGACAACCTACCTCCCCAAAATCCGCAAACACAGACCATACTTTCCCTTTCTTATTCCAACACATTACCACTCTCCATTTGTTCTCTCCTTAAAACGCCCATTTCTCTTTCTCACTCCTCCTTTTTTACATTCGGACCCGCCAGTCCACCTGTACTTTATCTCTTTACCTTATCTCTCTATAATATCTCCCTTTATCTCTTGCTACATTAGTTCTCTCTCCAGCAATGTCCTCCTCTCAGATAATTGACATAACACATATATGTGGATATTGGTTTCCTTTATGCACAAGTTCGTAAACAATACAATTCCCAACACCATTTCATACATATTACCATAAACAATCTAGTTGCATATAGATCAAAGCATCACAATACTAAAGCACAACAATACACCACTAATTACAGTATAGCTCAATTAACACACCACTAGCATTGATACCAACAGCTCGCAAAAACCTCCCTAGTTGTTAATTGACAACCAATCAGTGACTTGACACCGCCCCTTTCAAGCCAATAAAACCCATCATCACAGTCCACACCACAATCCTGAAAAAAGGCCGATTGGCTGAAACGCGTTGGGAATATCCATTGAACCCACCCACATCTACATTCACTCGAATCCCACAAGTCTCCTCCCAGCCGGGAGTTTGAGCGCACAGACTACAGAGCACTCAGGGCATCTCGTACACTCGTGAGACCGCGAACCCGGAAGTAGCACTGTGTCCCAGTCTGTGGAGCCGGACGCTGCACTGAACAAGGAGAACACCAACCTTAGCCACATGAAGTGAGCCTAAGCCAGCGCATCTCGTCCAGACGGGTAAGCTGCAGTCAGCGGGGCGCCGCAATCTGCACTTCATCCACGCACTAACAGTGAACTTTACGTGAATTTTTCCCCCCCCACCATTGACTTTTGGGCAGGAACTTATCCCATCCCCCTGTGGTGTGTATCGCCGGATACCCTTAAGCCCCGCACTAAGGCCAGACAGAGTGATACCTCGCTGGCCTATTCCTGTGAGTCAACCAGGACTATACATTTGCAGAACACACTACAATTTATCTTTAATAAAATCACCATTATCTTAACATACTTACTACCTCTTCTGTTATTATTTATATCATTACATGTGTATGCACCATTTGTTCCCATACACAGGGTGAGCGCTAAGTATATCCCCCTCTTCTTCATATATCAGTCCATGGCTGAGCAGCACAACCTTAATGAAGGTAAAAAGTGGGGTGCCATCCATGAAGCTCACAGCGGGGAACACAAACATGTACAGGAGGCGGCACTCTCAATAAACATCAGGATATTTATCCTGATGAAGAACCAATAAAGGTTCGAAACGTTGATAGTACAGCAGTGATCCTTTAGTGGTTATTGTGAGTGCCGCCTCATATATATCATAGTATTTTGAGCTACCACTGCGTCCCCTTTGTCTGCATACCTAATAATGATGTCAGTCCTGCACTGGAGATTTTTTTACATTGTTAATTCATCTTGTGTCAGGTTAGAGGCATAACACGATTTGCTTGCATTGTTGACATCTGTTTGCTCTATAAGGCGAGAAAAAGTTTAAATCGAAGGACTATTGGTCTGTGGATCAATTGTCGATCTTTTTTGTAATTTTTAAAGCTGCACAGGGACATCACTATTTTCATCTGGAACAGATCTCAATCCAAAGTATTCTTTTAGTTTCAATGAGTGTGTGAACTTGAATACATCTGATTTCCATTGGAATGGAGATCGTGTTTCGTTGTTGGAACAAAAGTAAGGCCTTTGGATTATACCTGAGTTTCCACTTCGGTCAAAGGTATATCTGATAAATTGAAAACTAATTCAGGTATTTGGTTCTGGCTTTTTTGCGTGGACCTGATCCTTTTGCATTGCCGGTCCCTCCTCGTCCTACGGGAGGTGGGATGTAAGCCCCCTTTCTTGTGCACACCCCTAAAGGGAGTGATTGACTTGAGCTTGGGGGTAATTGATTTTCAGCTTCACTGCATGAAGTGCTTGATCCATCCTGGAATGGACTGGATGGACGGGTGAAGCGCCCCCAGTTGGCTGGTTGTCCCGATGTTCTTGTTTGCGTGGGATTTATCCACATATATACAGAATTCATTTCATAGTCCTGTTGTACTTTACACTGTTTCTCTATTTTATATTTGATAAGTTCAGCTTTATACTTGTTGATAGATGTAGTTAATTATCCATTCAATTAATGGTGGTAGCTTGAGTCAATGTTGGTTTAAACTTTATTCAAATGTCAACAGTTGTACACTGGAGGCCTCCAGTTCACTTGTAGACTCCTCACTAACAAGGAGGTCCATCGAACACGTCGATCCATTTTTTGCAGAAAAGCATATTGTGTCTGCCAATGGTCGGCGTATTTCGGACTCGAAAGCCCCTCGGAATCTGTTTGTCTTTATAATAGTCTGATAAGTTGACTCTGTGATACAAGAAATCCACTTCTCACTTTTTTTAAGCGATACAATCCTTAAATAAATCAGGGTTTGCAAGTATAGTATTGTCATCCTTAAGGGTTTGTTTTAGGAGTATATTGTTTGCTTCAATATCAGAGAAGCTAAAACATTTATCTGTGTCCAGGTGTGCTGGGTTAATTCTCCATATTGTAATACTCACTTGTTGTAGTAAGTATAGAGTGTCAGTTTAAATCTGCAATTGTCAGAAGGAGTGGTATACCCATAGATGAAAAAAAATAATAGTGGTGCCTTGGAGGGATATAATGCCTGATTTGTTCATCGCATTAACTCCGAATATACAATCCAGTATCCCTCCCACCCGATCTCGTGATTTGGCTTACAGCTTAAAGGGGCACTGGAGCAAGTATAACAAGCCCAAACAAACGGGTCGGTGAGTGCCGGGATACTGGAATATAAACAAAATAGAAGAGGCTTCACTCCGGGACTTGTGTGAATCAAATTTAATGTGAGGTGGTCAACGCCGTTTCGGGTGTTACCCCGTCGTCAGGACCAAATTCTCAAACAACGTGTACAAACAAAAGTGCAGGATTTAAATAGTAAACTTACATTTAGACGTCCCTCTGAGCTGCTCCATCACCCGGCCGAGGCTACCACCATCCCGGAAGTGACCCGTTGGGACTCCGGGTGGGGAGGTCACAGGCAACTGAGGGAAAAAGTGCAATGTGCATGTCAATATAAAAATACAGAAGATAATGCATAGATACAACTGTACATTAATGGTAGACATGAGCATGACTGCAAATAAACAATATTGTGGTGCAAAGTGATACCGTGAAAAAAGGAAAAAATTTCCCACAGCTATAATCCTGGAACGCCACTAGATGGCAATGTGGTTATTCGCACCAGGCATCATATACATATCATCTAAGCGTAATCGCATAATTATCAATGTACATGACAGTATGGTGAGTTATAGTATTATGCTAATCAACCTGGAAAAAAATGACGTGAGATGACATCTATACATTACTGTATACATACATACAGGAGAATTTTGGATAACGGATTATCCCGTATTTCGGAATATTTTAATATTTCAATGATGTATCTTGAGGTATCTTGCATTTGTTGTACATAAACATCAAACACATGAAATAAATACAAATATATTTTATTTGTGCATAAAACAAGGTTTCAAAACATGAAACAATATGTACAATCTCAGGCACTGAATATAAATGCCAAGCAATCATTGTCTTGCACATACATAGTGCCAGTTACATATCATTCCCTCAGTAGTGCTAATACAGATGTCCCCAGTAAGTTTTTAGCAAAAAAAAAATCTATATTTTGTTCACACTCTGGAATGTATGGTTTTCGGAATAATTCGGATAACGGATATTCGGGACGGGATACTCAACCTGTGTGTGTGTGTGTCGTTTCGGGGATTACACGCCCCTTTGTCAAGGTGTAAAAAGCAATACAAACAAAGTGCACACAGTGTTTACCTTAAATAGGGTGAGAAGACAGGTGTCACGGCGTGCAGGGTCCGTCCCCCGGCACCAGCGTCAATACCGGAAGTGCAGAGGCGACGGAAGTCAAAGTGCGTCTGGAACTCAAAGTTAGAGTCGCTCCGTGGAGCGCAAGCCGGAAGATAGTCATAGTTACCTGCACCGGTTGTCTAGGTGATCGCGTGTGCTAGGGGAATCTCAACCCTGGGCGCCGTGTCAATCTGAAAGTGACATATACATAATTAACAAACAAAAACAAAGATACATTGGCAATAACAAGATAATAAATAGTGTTAAGCGCATAGGTGCGCACATTTATGGTGAGAACGGACTTATTGCCGTTGTGTCAATAAAGTGGGACTAAGTGCTTAAAAGGGAATATTAAATATTAGAATGTGGGCTAAAATACAGAGAGGTAACGAACAGGCCCTTCTTCTTCTATATTATGAGGGCGAAAGAATAAATCACATGCCTTATGTATCGGGCTATAACTGAGACATACTTGGGGAGTACACAGAAAGCCAGCCCCGGCTGTGGGACACAATTGGTTTCCTGTATGATCTAAATGATGCGTATTACATACTACCGTTTGAAGTCATTTGGTGTCCACAGCACATCAGGGGAGGGGGAGAAATTTGGCATGAAGCAAATGTTAAATGTAACAGTGACATGCACAATATTATAGTGCCATTTTGACGACTGAGCATAAAGGAAATTTAAGAGCAAAGACACCATTATAATGTACTCTGTCCTATACTGGAGTGAATAAGCACGTTATTACACTAGGAAACACGTTATTACACTAGGAAACACGTTATTACACTAGGAAACACGTTATTACACTAGGAAACACGTTATTACACTAGGAAACACGTTATTACAATAGGAAACACGTTATTACAATAGGAAACACGTTATTACACTAGGAAACACGTTATTACACTAGGAAACACGTTATTACACTAGGAAACACGTTATTACACTAGGAAACACGTTATTACAATAGGAAACACGTTATTACAATAGGAAAAACGTTATTACACTTGGAAACAATTAAAAGGGACAGCAAGAGAAGCAGAGGTGAAGAAAAAGCACACAGTATACGTCAGATATGACATATGTCTACATGTGTCGGCTGTTCTACGACTATGGTTGAAATGTGGGACCTTAATGGTTCCTACTATTCTTACTAATGGAAAATGTGAAAGGGACAGTGAGAAAAAGCGGAGATGAAGAAAAAGCACACACATGGAGTATCACGTATGACACACCTTTGCTGGTGTCGACTGGACCACAGTCTACCATTGGGACCGGGAATATAACTCTATACATTTATAGAAAAACGTGTCAAAGGGATAAAGCGGAGAGGAAGAAAAGGCACACCAAATGTGTCTAAATGACACTGTACGACAGGTTAAGGTATTTATTTGTGGTGGATTTGTAATGTCGGTTGTTGCTGTTGTGCCCTGAGGAAGGGGCTTTCATCACCAAAAGCGCTTGGCGCTATAAATACAGCCGTTTTGTTTACTTATACTGGAGTGCCTCCTTCTTTGGATTTTTATTGATTAATGCGGAGTGCATCTGGATCTATCCCTATAAATGAGTGCCGACCAGCAGTGGAGTTTATTTGTGGGTGTGGGAGCCGGTCACCTGGAGTCCCATACTAGTTGTATGGCACCGTACCATTGAATTATTGACTGTTTGTTGTGCTTTGGCACAGTCCTCAAAGTGCAATACCTTAAACAGTGTACTATCACTGGTCTGCCAGTATCTGTTTGACAGAGTGAGTTAAAGATGGATCATGAACTGGAATCAAGCCCTGTTATCACACCAAGAGGTGATACCTTTAGCTTCTCTGAAGCCTAAATTGAGGACATACTATCCCAAGAACCAGTAGAACTCCCTGAATTGGCCCCAAACTTGGAGGACTTACTATCCCAAGCATTTAGACTGCGACGCAGAGAAACAGATTTCAAAATGCACAGTGCTTCATTATCAAGCTATTTCAAAGAACGCAAAATACCGAGGGGGTTCAGGGTACGAAATGTCCCTACCATTGGGAGAACGAACCCCGAATTCATCAGAAAATGGATAGCAATACTGAACAAGTGTGCTTTCGATTTAATGATCCTCGTCGTAGAGGAGGCTAACAGGGAACTAACTGTGACTGGGAGAAAGATGTCTGCTTTCCAGGATCAATACAAAGAGACCTAGAATTTAGAAAAAAAAAACAGTTGGCTTCAGAAGCTAGAGGATAAATGTGATAAAGATTACAGGGAGTTGATTAAGTTCAAAAATCAGAAAAAATGCGCTGTTGACACTGACTATGAAGAAAATAGAGTGTATAGATGGCTGTATGGAAATGACGGTCCCACATATGGTGATCGGAGCAAGAGGAGACGCAGACCATGGAATAAAAAAAAACCCAACAAGACGGCTACTGAACATAGTAGCAGTGACAGTGACTTTAGGGTGTCTGACATTGAGGACACAACCCCCACAGGAAGTGTCCCTTTAGAGGTACGGCCCAAAGGCACAAATACATGCCCACCCGTAGAGGGGGCCAGAGTACAAGAGGCACAAAAAGCAGCCGTGATCGCTGCAACAAAACTCAAAGTCTGATTTTTAATCTCTCAAGCCGTCCTCTATCAACAGTGGAAGAGAAGGTACTGAATTTGGGACTGAGTTATGTACCAACGAACCGCTTCGACGAATGTAGTTGGAAGTTAGAGATGCATCAGTTCTCCAGAAGACTTAGATTAAAAGAGCATTATCAGCAGTTGATGGAGAAGGACACAGTCTCTATATTTGACCCGTTCGTCAAGAAGGTGGTGAGGTCCAAATTCGACCCAATCTCTCATAACAGCTCAATTAAATCATTTACATGTCTGATGGAGGACTCTGTTTCACGTTTTCTAGCTACACCCAGGGCAGTACGCCCCAATTTGAATAAGGAGGAACTCTCGGCTTTGAAATCCCTGGAAGGAGATGAGTCGATAATCATCCGCCCCGCGGATAAAGGCGGGGCGATTGTCATCATGAATCTTGACGACTATCGGAGTGAACTCCTGGACCAACTAGGGGACTCACAAGTTTACCAAAAATTAAAGAAAGACCCTACCTCTGAATATCAACAAGAGTTGTTTGGGGTCCTTACACAAGCACACCAAGAGGGGTTGATCCCTACCAAAGTTTGGAAATCGTTGTGCGTGAAGTTCCCGAGAGTTCCGATATTATATTCACTCCCAAAGATTCATAAAAATTCCACTAGACCACCAGGGAGGCCAATTATATCTGCCCGAGAATCCTTACTTCAGCCGGTGTCCCAACTATTGGACAGCATACACCAACCAGTCCTTCCTTTGCAGGCTACCTTCTTGAAGGACACAACATCATTCTTATTGAAGCTCAAAGAACTGGACAGGGTCCCTGAGGGAACCTTGATGTGTTGTCTCGACGTGTGCAGTCTGTACACGTCGATACCACACGAGGGTGGACTTAGAGCAATGCAAAGGTTTCTTAATACAAATGTGGATGATGCTCAGTTTAACCACCAACTTTTTCTGTCATTACTTGAATTAACACTCCGCCGCAATTATTTTTTGTTTGACGGGGAGTTTTTTGTACAGCGTAGGGGGTGTGCCATGGGATATTCTGTGGCACCCTCCTACGCAAATGTATTTATGTTTGAGACAGAACCGGATTTATTTTTTTCAGATCCCTCCATTAGTGACCAGATGTTAATGTATGCAAGATACATAGACGACGTCTTTGTATTGTGGACGGGAGGGGCCGAAAGGTTCAACCGTCTTATGACGGAGGTCAATGCTTCGAGCCCATTCATTAAATTTACGTTCACTTGTGATCCAGTTAGGGCTAACTTTTTGGATGTGGATCTGACTATTATAGATGGTTACATCACCACAAGCATCTTCAGTATACCTACTGATCACAACACTCTCTTGGAGGCGACCAGTTTCCACCCTAATTCCTTAAAGAGGGGCCTCCCCCTGTCGCAGATGGTCCGTACAGCCAGGATCACCAGTGACAGGGAGAGTGTGCCTCAGAGTTTGAGAACAGGGGGTATCAAAAAGGGTTACTTGAGGAAACTAAGAAACAGGTTCTGAGAATGAATCGCAGTGATCTACTTACTCCTAAGCCCAGGGCTGATGAAAACAAAATTCCGTTGGTCTGCAAATACTCCACTTCAAACCCAGTGATTCAACGGGCCACCAAGGCCTTATGGCCTATTGTTAGTACTGATAGTGACCTCCCAGGATTCAAAAATATGAGACCTATTGTGGCTTTCTCACGGGGTAGCAATCTCAGGGATCGATTAGTGCGCACGGATATTACCGTTATGGGCAGGAAAAGATGCCTTAATACTTACTTTAAAGCACCGGAGTGCTACAAATGTAGCGACTGCGCCACCTGTAAATTATTGATTCCCTGTAAAAATTTCAAACATCCACACGACGACAAGAATTATGAAATCAGATTTGTGTTGGGATGTAATTCTACTCACGTGGTCTACATAATAATATGTCCTTGTGGACTATATTATGCTGGCCTAACCACATGCAAATTTAAAGAACGCATGGGGGGCCATAGATCTTCCATCCGTCTAGCTCTTAGGGGCCGTAATATAGACCAACCCGTGGCCTGTCACTTTAAAGCATTAAATCACCCCCTAGAATCTCTCCGCTACTTTATGATAGACCATGTTCCAGTGTCATTGAGGGGTGGAGACCGGGCTAAAACTTTGCTTATCAAAGAATCACAGTGGATCATGAGATTGGGGACTACAAACCCCGGTGGTCTCAATGAAAAAATTAACTGGAATAGCCTGACTTAGTTTTAGCTCAGGCATTCAAGATCATCATTGTGGTTTCTCCGTCTATGCGGTCTATCTATACTAGGGTCAGGTGTATTTATATTTATATGCAGATATTTCTGATATTCATCTGAGACTCTGGCCATCGATTACTGTGTTTATATTTTTTGTATTTTCTGTATATTTTATGTATATTCACTTATTGTTTCTGTAATATAATATATTATGTGGATTTGGTTGCACACTTCCTGTTCAGTAATAGCCCCATCATTTGTATACACAGGGCGCTTGGCAACGGACCCGGCCGAGGAGAGGATTTCCGGGAGAGTGGTGGAACGCAAGCCAGAGACAGGTGGAACGCATGGCTGACAGTGCGTACCACCAGAAGTTCCAGGATGTCCTCACCCCTAGAAATATGTTGGACATCAAAGGGTGTTATCCCTGCGGACGATGTAAGGTCTGCCCTCATATTGATAGAGGTGACAAAATAAAAGATAACATGTGCATTAAGCAATTTGTGAATTGCAACTCCGTTTTTGTGGTCTACTTGCTAACATGCGGATGTGGTAAGTCGTATGTGGGCAAAACTAAACGTAATTTCAAAATTCGTGCTCTGGAGCACATAAGAAATAGAAAAAATGGCTTTTTTAAACCACAGTGTACCACGTCACTTCAAGCTATTTCATAACGGAGATCCCTCAAGTTTAAAAGTAAAAGGGATAGAAATTGGGTACTTGTTTCCTAGCACGGCCACCACGATTTCTATCGTGGTGGTCGTGTCGGTCGCGTCGGGTGCATACCAAAACGCACACGACGCGATGTACCCGATTTCTCCATAGGCTTCAATGTTAAATTATTTTAACATTGAAGCCTATGGAGAAATCGGGTCCATCGTGTCCATAGGCTTCAATGTTAAATTTTTTTAACATTGAAACTGAGTCCATTTAACATAGTAAAAAATGGTCAAAGGGCCAATATGGGCCATTTCTCATTGGGTATGGCCCCGTCATGTGTGTAAAAAATAATGGCCCCCCATTGTGGCCGCCACCCCCACGATTGACACGAACCCGAAGCGTGGCGAGCGCAGCGAGCCCGCGAGGTGCGGCATTGCGAGTCCTCCGACCTTTTCATTCCCCTACTATCCACGTCGGCGTGGAGTTGAGAATAGATTAGTGTGGTGAGCGCAGCGAGCCACCGAGCCCGAAGCGTGGCGAGCGCAGCGAGCCCCGCGAGGGGCCGTTGATACCTTCACAGATCCCTGCGTCCCCTCGCGGGCTTCACAGGTATCAGCGTCCGCTGCGCTCGCCACACTAATCTATTCTCAACTCCACGCCGACGTGGATAGTAGGGGAATGAAAAGGTCGGAGGACGCGCACTGCCACCCCTCGCGGGCTCGCTGTGCTCGCCACGCTTCGGGTTCGCGTTAATCGTGGGGGTGGCGGCCACAATGGGGGGCCATTATTTTTTACACACATGACGGGGCCATAGCCAATGAGAAATGGCCCTTATTCGCCCTTTTCCCATTTTTTACTATGTTAAATGGACTCTGTTTCAATGTTAAAATAATTTAACATTGAAGCCTATGGACAAATCGGGTCCATCGCATAGGCTTCAATGTTAAATATTTTAACATTGAAGCCTATGGGGAAATCGTGGGCATCGCGTCGCATCGTGTGCCTTAAAGTTAAGGCACACGACAAATCGGGTCCATCGCATAGGCTTCAATGTTAAATATTTTTACATTGAAGCCTATTGGGAAATCGTGGGCATCGCGTCGCATCGTGTGCCTTAAAGTTAAGGCATACGATGCCCGCGATTGTGGCCGTGATAAGAAACAAGTACCAGAAATTGTATACCCGAACAAAAGGGGAGGGGACAAGGACCAGGATCTGATAAAGAGGGAGTCATTCTGGATCCTGACCCTAAATACTCTTACCCCAGTCGGGATGAATGAAGGGTATGAAATCACACCTTTTTTAAAGTAAATTTATGTGATAAGTTTTAAGAGTTTTTTGTTATGCTTGTATATATGCATTGGCATTCATAACTGTGTATATATATATATATATATATATATATATATGCGCTTTGTAACTATGTTATCCTGTAATCATGACCTGTAATCATCTTGTAATCATGGTATATATTATGCAGGGTATTTTTATTCATTATTTTTATTCATTGTTATGATGTTTTGTAGTAGGGCAGACATTGCCCAATATGAAGTATATATGGGTATGAGAAATGATGTGAATACCTTTTTTAAAAATATCTTTGTTGCTCATACGAGACTTAGTGAAGGTTCTGTGTACAAAGACACGCTGCTCAGTACTTGAAATATGATGTGAATGGCAGTTCTCTCCGTCCGTCAGTATATGAGATGGCAATATTGGTTGCACGGAGATGAGGCATGATGATGTCCAATACGATTGGCTGGAAACATGATTGACCGCACTATTGGTGTGTAACCATTCCCCTAGCACTATTTGGCTAAAGGCGGCCAGTGGGAGCGGTAAGCGGAGTGTACGCTCCGATTGGTCGCAGCATGTGCCTGTTAAGAAACCAGCGATATCATTGGACATCATGACTGTCTTATTCTGACAGCGGGCGTCCATAAGCCACGCCCTCTGACGAAGTGTTCCACGAAACGCTCGCTGTAAGCAGTCCAGGCCGTCCTTCTGCTGTCTGTTCCCGTACGAGGTTTCCGGCACGCTGTGTAACCCCTGGAGGGGAGAGCGGCGTGGGCTGTGAGTTCCTGTCGGTGCCCCGGACTGAGGTTGGAGCTTTGCCTGGCTTGGTAAAAATATTGAACCTTGTGGCATCCAGCCCACACTGATGAAACCTTTGGTACGAGCAAATACTGCCTTGTTATCCTTATGCTGTGTGCTTTTGGGCCTTATTCTGGTTGGAGCGGCCGGGCCGTACGCGTACGTCCCGGGGTTTTTCATGATCTGCGCATGTGCAGATACGCTAATGCGCCGGCGCGAACACTCCACAACGCTTACGGCCGGTGTCTCAACGTGCGAAAAAACCTGTACGCGAGCGTACGGGTAATGGGGCGGCATAGGGGCGTGTTGATGGGAGCGGCCGAAATAATGAGGGAAAATGGGCGTAAATATGGGCGTACACGGGGGTGTGCACCAAAAATGAGCGGTGCTACTACCGCACGATCGACTAAGGCACCGTTCATTTCGGACACCAAACAGGCGGCCGCCAACCGCCAGCTAAAACCACCCCTACAGATACCGCATGCCAGCGTGCGCCTGAGTTGGCTAATTTACGCTGATTACTACTCAAACACATACACCTGAATGTAATAAGCAATGCTGCAGTCTATTAAGTCCAAAGCATGATTTCACTACCTGCAAGCCACACACACAGCACGCAAACACATTGGAAGCTTATGTTTTTATACTTCTCCACATTTAAAGGTTTGTTTAGTTGAAGGTAAGAATGTTTTTATACGCTAAGGTAGGTATTTGCTAAACAGACACATTCACTACGTGCTTTCATAGACTTTACGCAGTAGCACACACAGCACGCAAACACATTGGAAGCTTATGTTTTTATACTTCTCCACATTTAAAGGTTTGTTTAATTTAAGGTAAGAATCTTTTTATACGCTAAGGTAGGTATTTGCTAAACAGACACATTCACTACGTGCTTTCATAGACTTTACGCAGTAGCACACTCAATCTACACAAGTCGACATGTGTCAACGTGTTCACTCTAATACTAACATAGGTTTTGTATTTAGGATACAATAACATAAACCACATCTAACACCTACAAAGGATGTTTCAGCAATGTTTGAAGCCCATGACCACTATTTTCCACACAATCTTTGTATAGTACCCAAAATAATGACCTGTACCACTATCTCATCTGCTATGATTTGGATTTGACTACACTCTGGATGTAAGATGCCACCAATCACATTATTGCACTCTCATCTCTCTAACAAAGGATTCCTACATCTGCTTATGACACTGTCAAATCATATATATTTAAAAAGTTAGGCATGTTTGTTCACAAGCTAATTTACCATGTTTGGCCCATTCACACATCTTTTTTTAGGGAGGACACATATGCATTCCTACACAAATGTACCTTTTCACCCTTGTTTGTCTGCCTCACCCACTCCATGAGGAAAGCATTGTTCTGGACCTGCTTTTACCTACTACTGTAGGAGCTACCTCACCTGCACACAAACTGCTTTCTCACCTATTAAGTTGCTCTGCACATGTGCTGACACAAACTAATTAGCAGGGAAAAGTTGGATAGGAACATGGGAATGGCCATGGAGAGGGTTACACATGGGAAACTTCGACCACACTTCAACAAATGTTCAAAAATACCCTGGTCAGTAAGTACACATAAATCTAGTATTTGTTTCACACAAGAAATTACACATACCACAATTTAGATTTAATTTGTAAAATAAATTTATTTGCTGTTCAGCATCACAGCTTGACACTTTAATGTGAGAAATCAAATAACCAAATAAAATAGACACACAAATAATAAAACAGCCAGAACAAGAGGTTGCATATCTCCAAACATGTGTTACCCTGCAAATGCAATGGTGAAAGAAATGGGGACACCAGAATACGTACTGCAACAACCAGGGTGAATACTAAGCAAGATACACACCACCAAAAAAAAATATCCTGCATTTGTAGAGGTCAAAATACGAACTTTCATGCCCATGGCACGCAAATGGATCGATGGCCAACTCAGGAAGCGGATGTCCAGTGCAATTTAAACCTTTGGCCTCCAACCACAGAGGAAGTGAACCAGGTCTCATTTGGGCCCTTTTTTGCCCCTTTTAGATGGGGCCTTGGGGACAGGGGCCTTTGGCTCAGCTGCCTTGCGGCGTCTTCCACTAGTCGACACAGGAGGGTCAGCCGAGGTGGAAGGTTGGGGAGCAGCTTGGGGTAGGGCAGCAGATGGGGGATTGTCCCTTAGGGACCTGGCGGTGGACAGCTGCTCCGCAAGAAGTTCATTCTGGCGGCTGAGGTGTTGGCCAATGCTTAGCATGCCAGCCGCCAGAGTTTCATTAATGCGGTTCAAGGCCTCAACCTGCACCTGGTTTGTGGCCTTCCACTCCGCCAGAAAATCCACCACCTGCTGCTGACGGATCGCAGCATCCACCCCTTGCTGCTCGATCCTGTCCAGCGTCACCAACAGGCTCTCAGTCCATGTTTCCTGTGGCTGGGGCTGGGGGCGACATGTTGGTGGAGGCTGGACCACTTGCTCCACCTGTGGCTCTGCAGAGGAAGATGCTGCCGGTACATACTGTGTTTCTGCTTCTTCTAGGATAAGAATTGAAAACAATGTCACCATCACATACGCAATCAAAAATATCTTTCTAAATACAATGCATTACTGTGACTTACCATCAAAAGCAGCAGCAAAGACCTCCGCCGGGAGCTCACTGTCCATATTGGAGATCCCCCTGACCTCGGCCACATCGATCACGTCACAGGAGTCCAGCTCCAGGGGGGTATACTCCAAATGGTCAGGCATAGGACCTCTCCCAGTGGACATGCTGTGGTTGTACCGGTCAGTCATCTTCTTCTTCAGTGCACTTTTGAAGTCAGTCCACCTACAAGTTTAAAAATACAAATATCACCATGAGATATGTGCACCACTGTGCTACGTGTAGGGTTACCACCTAGTCCCTTTAATTCCGGACACATGTTACTTACACAGGTTCTGTGGCAGTTTAAAATTAGGTGAAGTGGAGTCTTGAAGTCAGCCAGCCACAGAACCTGTGTAATTAATATGTGTCCGGAATTAAAGGGACTATGTGGTACCCCTAGCTACGTGACATTTGCTAGTGTGGGTAATCTTATGTTTTTTTGCCATATGTGTCCCACACACACATTCATGTCTCAATTAGGAGGCATTTCAGTGTCTCATCTCATTCATTAGGCCACTAAATGCACATACATACATCACTATGCAGAAATGACATCATCCATGGCCAAATTAGGCACCTCCACCTGGTGTGAAACTACACATTTCACCATAGCTTGACAATGTGGTTATTATGGAGTAATTTAACTATGGAATGGCATACTGGGATGTGTAGTTTTTCACCAGCTACATGTGCACAGTTTGCTCATTCTTGTTTCAGTAGCATCATATGGAACATGTTACAACAACTCTTTCAAAAACACACTTTCTCTTGTCCCATCACATACTTCACATGAGCAGAACTGTGCCCATAACCTCACATCACACCAATGGTGCATGTTTCATATATCAATGTGGGTTATTAGACATGGTTGTGTTCACATGTGACATTGAAGTGTAGCACTATCTACAAACACACCTTTCTATTAGTCTCAAAACATACATGTAACATATGTACACACATATGACATTATCAGGGGGACAAAGACCAGGGCAATTTTTCAGCAGTCTCCAGCAGGAACTGAGGCCCTTATTCTAGTTCACTCTTTCTGCCCAAATATTTCTTAGATGGACAAAACCATGTGCACTGCAGGTGAGGCAGGTGTAAAACCCCACCCAAATCTGATTATCTCTGCACAAGTAACACCTGCCTCACCTGCAGTGCACATGGTTTGGTCCATCTAAGAAATATTTGGCCAGAAAGAGTGAACTAGAATAAGGGCCTCAGTTCCTGCTGGAGACTGCTGAAAAATTGCCCTGACAAACACACTAACCTTTTCTTCACCGCGTCCCAAGTTCTGACCACTGGTGCCACCTGGTTCACTTCCTCTGTGATCTTCTCCCAAAGGTTTCTCCTTGCACTGGCACCCGGCTTCCTGGTTGCCAACTCAATCCATTCGCGTGCCCTGGGCACTAGAATTCGCATTTCGGCCTCTACAAATGCAGGGTTTCTCTTTCTGGTGGTGGTATCCTGCTCAGTCCTCACCCTCGATGTTGCAGCACGTTTTCTGGTGGCCCCAGTTCTCTCACCATGCACCTGCTGGGTCACACCTGTTTGGAGAGATGCAACCTCTTGTTCTGGCTGGTTGCTTGGCCCTTGTGGAGCTGGTGGAGGTTCACCAGGGCCTGTTACTGAGGGGCCCGCTTAATCTTGCAGGCTACTCCTCTCTTGGGCCCTCCTTCTCCGCTCCTGTTCCCTCTTCTGTAATGCTTCAAGCAGGGATTCTGCTTGTGCTCTCTGCAGAGCGTCCTCTGCTGCTGAATCGTCAGAGTCAGACATGTTTGCAGCAATTGTGGCCTGCATCTGACTGAATATTTATATGTTAATTTCCCGCCATGAACAAGGGGGCGTATATTTTTCCACGCAATATAGATGCAAATTTACGCCGATATTTCCCGCGATAATTGCCGCTTAAATTACGCAGGTCTCAACGCACCTGACCAAACACCTGAATATGCACATACACAGGTTGTGGAGCATTGTGCTACATCGTGAAATGTGTGCACCTGTCATTCCAATGACGAGTGTTGTCAGCTGGTATCTGTTGGAGTTCGTGTATGCTTTGTGAGTCACATTTCAAAACATCACGTTATAATGCTTTCCTTACATATGTAATGTGTATGAAATTGTCATACAGCAACATGTTGCATCGTGCCCCCTTTAAGCAGCGTAGTTATAAGTAGAGGGTTGCGTGTATTATTTTCCGCCTACTGTATATACAGTACTTCTCTGTATGCATATCGGTGCATCGTGCCCCCTTTAAGCAGCGTCGTTATAAGTAGAGGGTTGCGTGTATTATTTTCCGACTACTGTATATACAGTACTTCTCTGTATGCATATCGGTGCATCGTGCCCCCTTTAAGCAGCGTAGTTATAAGTAGAGGGTTGCGTGTATTATTTTCCGCACACTGTAAATACAGTACTTCTCTGTTCATTGAATGCATGCTGTTGGTTGTGGTGTGTGTATATCGGAACGGTCCGCGTAAGTTTCTATTCGCATCCAGTTTGTTAATGTAAGAGGGATTAATAAAGTTAATACCAAACAAACAATTTTTTCGACCAATCAGCAAGCACCAAAAGTGATATATGTACCTGCAATTAATAACTGCGCCATTGCCAATATGACTTGTCCAAGAGCTAGGCCCTTTTCCACCTCAGAGTTTTTGGCCCTGGTGGAAGTGATGGACCGTCACCTGGGGCCCAGGGGCCCATATGTCAGTAATGCCGACAAGCGGCGGGCGTATACTGCTGCCCGCCGCCTCATCTTCTCTACGACCGGCGTCCGCAGAAGCCTGGGGCAGGTTGAGCGGCGCTGGTCAGACCTGCGCCGGCGGCAGCCGGTTCTTCTCAGCAGCCTTCGCCGCCATATTGCCCGATGTAAGTTTTGATTACTAGTATGTCAGCGTTTTTTAGCAATGTTTTGTGTACTTTTTATAAATATGTTCCTGAGTATGGGGGTGTATATGGGGGGTATATGGGGGGTATATGTGTGTATGGGGGTGTATATGGGTGTATATGGGGGTATATGGGGGGTATATGGGTGTATATGGGGGGTATATGGGTGTATATGGGTGGTATATGGGTGTATATGGGTGTATATGGGGGGTATATGGGTGTATATGGGTGTATATGGGTGTATAGGGGGTGTATAGGGGGTGTATAGGGGGTGGTTTAAGTAGTTGATCAGTTTTTGGGTGTAGGATATCAAATAGTTTGCATGATAAATGTCTGAAATATCACAGCAATGATAATTTTGAAGGTTATGAGCATGACTAATGTGAATTTTTCTTTCCCCCTTTTTTATGAAACCCAATCTTCGATTTCTATGCCATCAACATGAACATTTCAGCACGGGCAAGGGCACGTATGGAAGCCCGGGAGCAGGCAGCCCGGGACCAGGCAGCCCGGGACCAGGCAGCCCTGGAGGAGGAAGAGGAGGAGGAGGAAGAAGAGGAGGAGGAAGAGGAGGAGGAGGAGGAGGAGGAGGAGGAGAAGAAAGAGGAGGAGGAAGAGGAGGAGGAGGAAGAAGAGGAGGAGGAAGAAGAGGAGGAGGAAGAAGAGGAGACACTGGGTGCAGTTTGGACCCACACCATTTCCCCATCCCCTTCCCCCTCCACAACCCCCACCCCCTCCACAACCCCCACCCCCTCCACAACCCCCTCCCCAACCCACACCCCCTCCCCAACACTGGAGACAATGGGTGCAGTTTGGACCCACACCATTTCCCCATCCCCTTCCCCCTCCACAACCCCCACCCCCTCCACAACCCCCACCCCACCCCCCTCCCCACCCCATTTCCTACCCCCCTACACCTCTCCACCACCCACCCCCAAACCTCTCCACTCCCCACTCACACCCACTACCTCGGGCCAAACTCAAGGACCATCCACCTTGCTCCTGACCCCCCCCAACCACTGCACAGCCAACCAGCGGCAACCAGGATGGCTCAAGTAGCCGTAAGTAAATAATGTGTCTAATGTTGACCTACACATTTCTACACATAAACAATCACAACAACCACATATGTGTATCCAACATCAACATTAGTTGCAACATATCACTGCAGGCCGACCATGAGGTGTGTCCTGTCCTTCTCCAGGAACAAGGCTCCCCTTGGTGGTTTTTTTTGAGTGTGGCCATGCCTCACCCCTTGAATAATTGACATAACAGTACATCCAATGAGATATCCGACATTAGTGGTGTGGTAGTTATGTGGCTCCAGGTGTTGGGTAACTCCAGTTCCCAGCATGATGTGCAACACAGGGCCGGATTATAATGGAGGCGCAAGGGGTCAGTGCCCCTGGGCCCCCCTCTAGCTAGGGGCCCCCTGTGGTTGTCATGTATTTTTTAAAAATAAAATGTTTAAGTTATGTTTTGTTTTTTTTAGCTAAATGTTTTGTGCATGGGTGGGGTAGTGCTGCAGCTTCACCTATCTGCCAATGTGACAATGATTTATGGTGCTGAGCATCGGGAGCCAAGGCACACTGATTGCACAAGTGTGCAGTGCATTTCTGGGAGTTGACTAAGTCCCATGACACTTTGCACCAGAGGACAGAGGCTGAGAAGTTTGTGCTGAGCTCTGATTGGTGGAGCTCATTACATGCTTCTCAGGTCCATGGAGAACAGCAGCAGCAGCTTAGTCATAGGAGGGTTTTTAATCAGAGGCAGCACTAGGACTGTGAGGTCTCCTCCAGAGTAAGGGGCAGAGGGACAAACACAGGCTTTTCATGTGGTGTGTGTGTATATATATATATATATATATATATATATATATATATGGGGTCTATTATTATTCCGAGTGCCGCCAACCCCCGGTCATATATATATATATATATATATATATATATATATATATATATATATATATATATATATATATATATATATATCCATCCCCTGCAGGTAACCATTGACCAAGTTTATTCTGCCTTTACTCTATGTTTTGACAGTTTAATATTCGCCCATGCAGTGTGCGGCCAGTAATGACAAGTGCAAGGGGGCCCCCCGCTCTAAAGTACCCCGGGCCCCCCAAAGGCTTAATCTGCCACTGGTGCAACTTAAATGTAGAGATTGTTTTGGTAATAGTGTGTGAGGCCATGCCGATGCATGCTTTACAAACATAGCTGTAGGCCTATAATTTGTACAGCAATGTCCTAAATTTAAAATAGTAAGGAGTGCTTAAGCCACAACAATGTCATAACCCTTAAATAGCACAGGCTAATTGTGAGGTTAGAGGACAGTCCCCCAAAAACAAAGTACCAATTGGGATACAGCATACATTCATTGATGAAGGAGTAATTGAATTAATGTTATTTACTATGTACAGTATGTGTGTGTTAACATATTTTTTTTTAGTACTGTGTTTACAGCAGACCCATCTTCAATGTAGTTTCTAAATGTATGTGGCCTTCACACATAACTCTGAACTTTTTATTATGTACAAATACAACAAACATTTGTGTATGTTATATATTAATTTTTTGTTTTATCCCTTCATTACAGACACTGAACAGCAGCAGGAGGAGGTGGCAGCCCTCATGCGGGAAATCATGCTGACCCTTGTATACCTGCAGCTCCTTTTTGGCCTTCTGGAGGCCCGCCTTTAATTTTTTATTTATCCCCCCCCCCTTTTTATTTTTGTCTCAAATAAAAGTTTGATTACAGTTCGAAATTGCCTGTGTTTTTAATAATAAATATGTTAGAGGGCGTGTAAGGGTAGGTACATACAGATGTGTACTGTAAGTTATACTTGTAATTTGAGGTGAGGGGTAATGATTGATGTGTGAATGTGTGCGTTTTTGAGTAAAATAACACATAGTGAAAATGCATGAATGTTTAATGTTGTTCGATTAAAACATCACACATAACATCAGGGTAGGTATACATGTTACACATTTTGGACAAAGTAATTACGTACATAATTTAGTACATATACAGAAACACCAACATAACTTGATTTAAAAGTAACAGCAATATGGGGACACATAGATAGTGATTAAAATGCCACATTAGAACATAACAAATATACATGTAATGTGGGTTCAAATGTAGTTTTATTAGGTCTTTATTAAGGTAGACAATTGAGTTAATAGAAAACAATAAGTGAATAACAAATAGATTAATTAATCAATTGTCAGATTAGTAGTTGAGAGGCAAGATTTGCAGGTCCATATATGTGAAGGGTATGCCAGCGTGCACGGACGTACGCTCATTCTCACAAGCGGTGACATAAGCTGAGTTTTCCATTGAAAACAATAGGGACCCGTCCGTGCAAACTGGCATACGCTCAGATCTCCGCAAGAAGTCGGTGGGGAGACGGAGGAAAGACGGCGCATGGCGCCGTACGCTCAGTTGTACGCCTGTTGTCGGAGTGCAAGGGCTGGCCCGTCCGCGTACGTTGCCGTACGCTCATTTGTACGCCACTCCCCTTCTACGGTATTTCTGCCCGTACGTAAGCGGCTGATTTGTGGGTGGACTTAACCCTAACGGCCGCGTACGGCTAGCGTGCGGTAATGGCGAACGTACGCACGTTTGGCCGCTCCGATCAGAATAACCTCCTTTATGTGAATAAATTGTTTTTATGCACTATGGAGCGCCCCTCTGTTTCTCTATTTTCAACAGACATCCATTATTCCTGAGGATCCTAGGAATCCTATATGAGGGAGCTGCAGTCCGAATAAACTGGGACTTTTGTGCTATATTTGCCTATGATATAGGCTTATCTGTGCAGGACTGAGAATATTTGGCCTAGCGCTATATATCCTTCTTTGTGTATATATATATATATATATATATATATATATATATATATATATATATATATATATATATATATATATATACATACACATACACCAGTCCAACAAGAAGGAGGCACACGGACACACATGGTTTAAATATGCAAAAACGAAGCTGTATTAGCGCGCTAATACAGCTTCGTTTTTGCATATTTAAACCATGTGTGTCTGTGTGCCTCCTTCTTGTTGGACTGGTATATTATTACTTGGAGTGCACCGGGTTATTTACTGATTGTGGAGTGCCGATATATTGGAGCATATATATATATATATATATATATATATATACACACACACACACATATACATACACACACATATATACACATACAGATAGAGCGGGCCTTATTATTGCTGGCGGAGCGCCAGGACCGTGTCCCTGGCGATCCGCCAGCAATCTGGCGCTCTGGCTGAATGAGACGCTCGTGCGTCTCCCACGCACGAGCGTCTCAATAGCCGGGCGGCGAGGCGGCGCGGCGGGTGCAGTCCTGCCCGTCTCCAGCTTCAGGGAGACGGGCAGGGCTGCGGGGGGCTGCGGGGGGGCGGTGTGGACCGGCGGGGACCCGGGGAAGCCGGCGGGGACCCGGGGAAAGGCACCGTCGGAACGGGATGCGCGTGCACCTCGTGCACGCGCGTCCCCTTCCGACATACAGATGGCGAGGGGCGGGGGATGGCGGGTGGCGAGTCCTCCGCCATCCCCAGCAAAGACAAGCCCGGCGCCATCTACACGTACACACACAAATATATGCAGTATAAACATATACTGTATTAGTATATAAATACAGACAAACCATGTTTATAATGAAATGGTTGTACAGGATAGTTGACATTTCAAAAAATGTGTCCATGAGTGCCCTAGCTGCACTGCACTATGACCAGCTCTCAGATACCTATTATTTTTTGGTATTATTTTCCCCTCTCTGTTACTCTATGGGCCAGATATATCAAGCTTCAAAAAACTAAAAATCAGCTCCTAACTGCAATGTTACAGGCTGGGTTTAAAAAATGACAGGTAGGGGCTTGCTTATCATACTCCATTTTATTTTTTTAAGCTTGATACATCTGATCATTTCTATAAAACATTTCATAATACAAATCAATGCACTTAAAAGAAAATAATAGGAACTTATGTAATATCTGGGCTCCCGTTTTTCTTATGAGACCGCGTCCGCTCGCCATGCTTCGGGCACGGTGGCTCGCTGCGCTCGCCACACTATATAAAATCAACTCCATGCGTAGTTGGATAGTAGGGATATGAAAAAATGGGGTTCATTTAACATGGGAGCCCAGATAATACATAAGTACCAAATAATATTCTATTTATAGTATACTAAAAGTTTGCTTAATGGTGTTCATCAGGATAAATAAAAGTTACATTGATTTATGTTTTTTATTTACATTAAATTCATGTTATGAAAACAAATCCATGACATCAATGCAACAGCACAATTTAGAGACATACTAATCACACTAAGGACCCAGTCACTCAACTGAATGAGGTGACCTTTTAGCAGCAGATGAGCATGCACAATGTGATCAAAGTATAGAGAAAGTAAACACGTTACATTCCGATATTATATAGTAATATTACCAATATGACTCAATAATGAATTTAATATGCAAATCGGTTATTATTGTGATTAGTATATTTTTGTGTGGCGTTATATTCTTGCCCTGTAATATATGTAAAGCCAGTCACATTAGAGATGCACTTTTCCATAAATTTGTCAAATTTGGGAAAATGGACAAAATCACCCAAATATTTTCCTCTGAAAACTAATCACTTTCATTCCACTGGCAGAATTTCAAGGATAGAAAGGGAAAGAGAATAATGAAACAATACAATCATATTCTTCATATAGAGATAATTGGGGAAATGTAGTAGCATCCAAGATTGCCAAGGGTGCGGGATTCCAGATGATCTCAGGTGTTTTGTGAAAGCGGCAATCACTTACAAGGTAAAATCATGGCTTTCAAATCATTGCCAAGACATGCACTATGTCCCACCACACATTATTTCACAAAAAGTGCTTCTTATTTAGTTCATGAATGCAACAAATCAATAATGCATGAATACCTTCAATATTGGTCCTGCATTGCATTCAACTGTGATACAAGTGATCCTTTCCATGCATAGATTTGCTTAACCAATAACTTTATACCAGTTCCTCTGCAACAAAACTGCTACTGCTAAGTGTCTAAGAGACTATTAGCTACTCCCTATACAGTTGTGATGTAAGATGCTAAATTCTGGATGTTAAACAAGTCCAGGAATCACAACCCATACAAAAGGGATGGTGTAAGGCTTCTTGGCACCCTAAGCAAAATTTCAACCTACCGCCCACCAAACCACACACTGCCACCAATAATTACATTCCATCCTCTAAAGTGAACGTGTGGGGTTGGCGCATTAGAAATTCCACAGCAGCCATCTTCAATAAGTACAAAAAGGATGTCATCCTCATCAACATCCTTAACTTTGTTATAAGCAAAGTCTGCGTTGCCTCCGCACCGGCTGCAGATCCTTTCACCCTAGGTAGCTGTGTATTTACTATAGCTTCTAAAATGGAAAGAGGTGATGTTTCCCATAGCAACCAATCAGATTATTACAGATCAAAGAAAAAAGTGTGTGCCAGCGCTGGCTGCACCAATAAATTGGACCAGAAGGTTCTCAAAAATATAGCAATTTAATAATGAATTAAAACACATATAAATATAACAATACATGTGTGAATCATTAGACTAAAGTCCAATTTAGCATTATTAAAACCATATATCACCGGGATATTTTTGCTTGGGATTTATCAGTATTTTTCATGAATTACTGACAATGAGAATCATATCACTCTCCTGATTGGTCTGGTCAATGTTTTTTGTTATCCAGACTTGGGTGACACAGCAGTCCTGTGTTTGCCCTATATTTTCAAGGTCTCAGGGTTCCCACTTGTAACAGTCCTCCTCTTATTTGCTGGATGAATTAGGGATCATGCAGTTTTCCCAAAAGCAGATTGGTCCAGATGTTTTTGGTGAGGGGCATCTGTGGGTGGATTTGGACAGGTCACCGCAGTTTCAGGGATGGTGTCAGCAAACGATCAAACTTAACACTGTGACATCGGTTTTTAGGATTTCATTATTTATTTATTTGTTGATATAGTAATATAATTGGATAAATCATGTATCGATGATAATATCTGTCGTTCATCTGTGTATAAATTTGTCTCTTGATTCTGCTCTCAAAATATATTATTATTTATTGTTTGTTTATATATCGTGATCTGTCTCTTTAAGAGAAATTCTCTTTACCTTTTAAGAAAATATTCTTCTATTAAAATGCCAGAATTTATGTTATGTTATAATCATGTTCAAATATGAATACAATGTCCCATTCCATACATTCATGTATAAAAATGTTTTTTTTTGCCATCAAAATGTTAGAATAAACATCACTAAGCTACAAAGTGAATGAATTACTGCACAACAGTACAAACTGGTCCTGGAGACCAAAGTCTGGATGTTGCTAGGCGAAGTGGGGACGCTGCCCCAACCGCCCTAGATCTGGGAAGTTCACTGCTCAAGCATGTGATTAGGGCGTATACGCCCTCCACCACTCTGTGACTGGGCCCTAGGGGGACATCATCCTGCGTCGCTGAAGACGACCTGAGTCACGTGAGGTGCACGTGACCGGGCTTGTTGCTAAGCAACACCACGGATGCGGCCAGGGACACCAGCGGGGATCCTGCTGATCGGGCTACCGATACCAGCAATCGGAGCCCGGCGGCGGGGACCCTTGCAATGTCCCAAGCCATACTGAAGGGCAGTCTTCATTCCTCCTAAATAACAGGTAAATCACCTGCTATATTCGGTACACACACATTTCATTTCCGAGTCACATGACCCTATAGTCTGACTAGATTATATATACTTTTTTTTTTTTTAAACGATGATTATTGCATTAAAAATCAACATATTATTCTATATACTGTCTCCTATAGTAATAAGGTATATGACCTATATAATGTTCAGACGGTTTTCAGGTTTTAAAATGTTTTTTAAGTTAGTAATTACACTCAGGTGAATAATTGAGACAATTAGTCTTCTGGTATAAATATGAGCACTGAGCTCTCATTAGGATACTTGCTCCTGAGGAAGCCTGAGGTACAACATTCCGGGGAAAAACGTTGAGCTTTTCAGAAATAAGTTTGCTGACACCATCCCTGAAATTGCGGTGACCTGTCCACATCCACCCACAGATGCCCCTCACCAAAAACATCTGGACCAATCTGCATTTGGGATAACTGCATGATCCCTAATTCATCCAGCAAATAAGAGGAGGACTGTTACAAGTGGGAACACTGAGATCTTGAAAATATAGGGCAAACCCAGGACTGCTGTGTCACCCAAGTCTGGATAACAAAAACATCGACCAGAAGAATCAGGAGGGTAATATGATTCTCATTGTCAGTAATTCATGAAAAATACCGATAAATCCCAAGCAAAAATATCCCGGTGATATATGGTTTTAATAATGCTAAATTGGACTTTAGTTTAATGATTCACACATTTATTGTTATAGTTATCTGTGTTTTAATTAATTATTAAATTGTTATATTTTTGAGAACCGTCTGGTCCAATTTATTGGTACAGCCAGCGCTGGCACACTCTTTTTTCTTTGATCTTTTCTAATTTAAGGGTCTGACAACCCTTTGACAGCTGCTGCTGATTGCGCACCACGAACACACATTTCTTGTTTCTACTATCAGATTATTAGGTCTACCATTTCTATTATGCAATAGAGAAATGATAAATAGAATCTGATTGGTTGCTGTGGGCAACATCAGCTCTTTTCATTTTTTGTGTCGGTGATATCACAAACTGAAATCTTGCCAATCACATCTATATTTAGTAATATTGCGTGGTCACCATCACATTTTGGAATACCTTCCATTCATGAACATTTTGTTATATCCTGGTCCAGAAATATATGCAAGCAACAGAATCAGTCCAGATACTGTTGCTGGTTATTGTGCATGTTGCTGTGTGGACCAGTTTAACTTTTAAATTTAAGACTCAGCACTTTAAGCTCCTTGCGGTTTTTAATATGTCCAGAGCACAGCGTGATCTGTGTTCTGTACAATATGTTGAAATAAGCTTTAGAACTCTTCTGTAAGGAGAATCAACCTGCCAGGAGGGTTAGAACAAATGGGCCGATCTCAGCCCCGAGCGGATGATGCCACATGAAGTCAACTCCTACCCCCAATTCGTCGGGAACCGTCCATGCGAGTACGTTTAGGCTTACTTTTCTTTCTTTCTCGTCTGTGCGGGCGAATGTGAGCGGATGTGTAACTATACACATCCTCTTGCAGCCTAGAACAATGATTCAGGTGGCAGTGTAGGCCGTCATTAGGCGGGGCAGTGTTTTTCTATTCCCTAGGCAGTGAATGGAAGCAGCCTAGCTAGCAGGTTTGAATTACCCCCAAACTTCTCAACCTTGCATTGTTTTGACATCTTGGAATTGGGTTTTCATATTAAAATGCTGTACTTTTTATGGCTAGACAGTGTAAAACATTTTTGCAATGATGTAAAAATGTGGACATTTAAGTCCAATCCCAATGTAATATATTGTATATTCATGCAGTATACTTACCCCATTATATAATACTTACCCTATCCACTGTAAATATGGGAATGTATGAATAATCGCTTCATTTTGATGTAATTACAATACGATGCCATTAGCAGTAGGGTGTCTGGATAATGATATTATAAAATCAAATGTCTGGGAAAAGGCATTTTTTTGTTCGTACAACAATTACACTGATGATTAATGTTATAAATGACAATATCCAATATAAATACAGAGGAGCAAAAATGAACCATATCCATCAATTGTGACAGAATTAAAATGAGATGGAATCAATAATCAGTGTTAAGGGGTCTCTGTTCTTAAAAATTTTGTTTTGAGGCTTGTGATTTCTCTTTCACTCCACAGACTGTTCAAGGCCAAATGTTATATTATGCAGTGTGATTTATATTAACACTTTTATCAGGAATTTTCAATGTGATGTGAGAGTGGATAAAAGTCACAAGAACAAGCAGTAACCTGATGGCATTCTGCCAAAGAACAACCTTGTTTTAATTCTCCAGTACGTTTCCAAGGTCTCCTTTTCCATAACGACACGACTGTACACCGGATCTACATAGCAATCAAAGATGAAGGGTGTGTAGCTGGAGGGGAGGCAATGAAGATGATGAACAGACACTCAAATAAACTGCATTGTTTTAAACTATGCTAAGTCTTCTAAAGAAGAAAGTCACTTTAAAGGAAAAATTAGCCCTCTGGCTTGTATCCTCATAATTCCTTCATCAGAACTGAATGAAAACAAAGAACTGTAATTTTTTTTATTCCTCTTATATTGATAGTACAAGATCATCCCTTTCTATGACTATATAGTTAAGGGACCTGTTTTGATCTGATAAAATGATGAAACAGTGTTATAAGCAGTGATGCATAATAAAAACTGTATTTATTGCATTGCCAAACAGCATTCACACAATGTTAAACAAGATACTGTATGGAAATAAATTATTTTAATTATATCAAACTGCTGAAATTGTTGGTAGACTTAATTAGTGCTGGCTTTAGAGGTGGGGCTGCAGCACAGTTTAAAATTCAAATAGGGAAGCCACACCCACTGTCAGTGAGTCAGTTTGGAATGGAGGTTGGTGTGCCTCCCCTATTTGAAATTTGAACTGTGCTGCAGTCGCCACTGTTCTTACTACATCCATACCGTAAAAGAACATGTGCGATAGCAAGTGGTAGTGCATTACTAAACGTCAATTGGTCATCCTGTGGAGGTGGTATGTTGCCCATAGCAACCACTCAGATTCTGTCTACTTATTTTTAGAAGGTGCTAAATAAATAAGTAGAATATGATTGGTTTCTATGTGCAATAATCCATCTTCAATAGATAGAAATCCTATTTTAGTAAATGTTCCCTGCATTGTCTTATGTACAGTATATAGATACTATCAATAAGTTGCATCAGGGCCTATTTATCAACTTTGTTTCTTAAAATGATGTGTAACCATCATTTATGCATGTTTTTGGGGATATATATATATATATATATATATATATATATATATATATATATATATATATATATATATATATATATATATATATATATGGCTAATTAAAGGGCCGACCTTCGGTCATGAAAATGTTCAATTTATACAGGAATGGCATAAGATTCTAGACACTTGTTCTATTGAATTAATGAAATTAATTATTTTAGAAAAAAAGAAAAATATGAAAGAAATAGAAAAAAAGCTAGAAAATCTAGAACCACAGTTTTTATTGAAAGAAAGTAAAGAAGTCCAAGAATTTAAAGAATATATAGATGCAAAAGTAAATAAGGCAGAACAGGATATTATACAGATTAAAGTAAAAAAATTCAGACGGGATAAAGAAGATTATGACCTTAAACAGGTGAGATCTTGGAATAAAAATAGAAATTCTAACCGTCCATATAAACCCCTTAAAACCAACACCTACCAACCCCCCCAAAAAAGGTGGAATACAAGGTGGGAAGAAAGACCTGTATCTCAGGCTTCCCGTGCACAAGAGAGAGTGGGGACAGATTGGAACCAGGTTAATAAGAAAAAAACTTGGGAGACCAAGCAGATATGAGCAATCTGCTAATACCACCCCATTAACATATAATAGGTTTGCCGCATTGTCACAGGAAGGTGCCTCTAATGTTGAACCCCGTTTTTTAGAACAGCGCCACAAAGAAGTCTCGACACCCCAAAGATGGAGCAAAAGAAATCGAGACGAAGGGGCAAAAGAGGGAGAAAAAATTCCCGTCTTCAAACGGAGGTTTCTGAACTAGTCAATCCAGAGATTAAAGGCATCTTCAATTTATCGAACGTAGAATTAACACAACCTCAGCTAAATCTTTTAAAAAAAGGTTCATCCTTCGCCCCTACAAATAAGGTCAATAAATTTGCGTTACAGGTTTATTTGAACCTTTATATTAGGAAATTAACTCTCAAACGCCACTTTTTAAAGAATAATAGAAATGATGACGTAAGCACTTTGGAGGAAAATATTAATTCCTCTGGGTTAAAAAAGCCAAGCACCTTTTATCCCGTGGAATTACGTGGCCCTAACTTAGAGCTATTTGCCCAGTTGGTCAAAAAGGATTTTGAGGGATACTTAGAAAATATTGAAATTAAAGAAAAAAATCTAACCTCTAAAGAAACCCGCGCTATAAAAGAACTCATTGAAAATGAGAGCCTGGTATTTAAGCAGGCGGATAAAGGGGTGGCCTGGTTATCCTGTCAAGAGATTATTATGTGAAAGAGATGGAAAGATTATTATCTGACCCTATTTCATATAAGATACTGTCTGGAGATCCAACAAAAGAATTTGTAGAGGAACTTAAAAATATCTTAGATGGGAGGCAATGTGGAGCATTGTGCAGGGAAGAATATGAATACCTGTACAATGACCAACCAAGGGTGGCAACAATCTACCATCTGCCAAAACTGCATAAGAATCAGTCGGCCCCACCAGGTCGGCCGATTGTATCCGGCATTGAGTCTGTAACATCAAGACTGTCGGCTTATGTAGACAAGTATTTACAGAAAAATGTTCCGAAATTAAAATCATACATCAAAGATTCCATCTCTGTACCTCAGTCAGTAGAGGCATTAGAATGGCAAAATGATTATAACTGGGCAACCATCGATGTGAATGCCCTATACACTTCAATACCCCATGAGAAGGGATTGAGGTGTATAGAGGAGGTTCTGACAAGAGACATCGATATCTCTGAGGCTAAAAGTGCATTTATTTTAAAATGTTTGAATTTTGTGTTAAAATCCAATCCAATTATTTCACCTTTTTGGGGCGCTACTTCATCCAGCTGTGTGGCACGGCAATGGGGACGATCTGTGCCCCAGGGTTCGCCAATTTATATTTGGGGGAATGAGAGGAGGAATGTATTTTTCAAAATAACCCGTTTGCAGATAATATTGTCCTATTTAGGCGATATATCGATGATCTACTATTGATATGGAGGGGGTCACAGGAAGAGTTTCTTAAATTCATTGAGTATATTCATATTAATCAATATAATTTGGGATTTACATATAATTTCAATAGTAGAAGTTTGGAGTTTCTTGACCTCACCCTTACTGTAAAAGATGAACAGCCTGTGAATATTGAGACCAGCACCTTTTTTAAAAAGGTTGATAGCAACAACTATTTGCAGTATAACAGCTGCCATTATAAAAAATGGAAAAGCAATCTCCCTTATTCCCAACTGTTGAGATTGCGATGAAATTGTAGTAACATCGATACATTTGAACAACAAGCTTTAGTTTATGTGGCTAGATTCCAGGAAAATGGGTACCCCCAAACCCTGATAGACAACGCTTTGGTGAGGTCAAGAAATCTAAACAGAAATGAATTGTTAAAATATAAAGAAAAAGAGAAAAATCGATCCAACTTCTGCCCATTTGTGACTCAATATAATACGCATAATGACCAAATACGCAAAACTTTGAACAAACATTGGTCTGTCCTTAAACTGGATCCCCTTTTTAAAGATTATCTGGGCTCTGGCCCTGACATAGTATTCAAAAGAGCCAGTACCTTAAAAACCAGATTTGCTCCCAGTTTACTTCCCATTAAAGCGACTGATAACCCAGGACTCATGCCTTATCGAATGTCCCCAGCAACGGGTTTTTATTGCTGTGGAAAATGCAAGATGTGTTCGCATAGCATGAAGGGCACAAAAGAGATTGTTGGGAAGGATGGCAAGAAATGGAAGCTGAAAGGTGTAATCAATTGCAATTCAACCCATGTGATATATCTTCTTATCTGCCCTTGTGGCATGAGATACGTGGGGCAAACCAAACGGGCCTTAAAAATAAGAATCCTGGAACACTACAGGAACATTAAGAATCATGTGACCAACCATAGTGTTCCTAGACATTTTGCTCGCTGTCAGAAAAGTGATTCACAGGGTATGACGTTTGTAGGAATTGAAATTGTCACCACTGACATTAGGGGGGGGGGGGGGGGGGAATAGAGAAAAAATGCTACTTAGAAGGGAATCCTTCTGGATGTACCATTTAGGAACATTAAGTTCAGAGGGATTAAATGATGGATTAGAAATTGCAGCCTTTATTGGTTAAAATCTGTTCATTTACTCTAAAAGTGGCTATGGTTGAATTTTGTGCCTTCTGCCTTGCACTGTATATACATATGCAATTTTCCCTGTATATTATTCTCCATGCCTTGACTGTTTTAGAGTCACTTGTATAGGGTGAATTTATCATGTATCTACTATTTATCACTATATATACTTTTTGTCTCTTTCTCTTTTTTGACAAAGAAGATAAAGAAGAAATAATTCATTTTGATACATATGAAGATCGCTTATATGTCTATTTACTTGCGTCTTGAATTCTGGGCTAAATAAGCCTTTTTGATTATATGATTGTATATGGAAGAATGCTGTATAGTATGTTTTTTATATTACATGATTATATAATAAGACACTGTCTAATAATTAAATGTGGTTCTATATAATTATGTCTGGCTAAAGAGAAAGAACTGTATGTCTCTTTTTCTATTCAATGTATTAATGTGTGCCATTCCTGTATTTTATTGTCAAAATGTTTTGTATTTTTGCTATATTTGTTTGTATTTTTATATAAAAGTGTTGCCATGTTATGTACAGCAATCGTGGTAGCTATATATACACATATTTTTTTTTTATATTTTTTTTATATAGAGAAAGTTGTTTTTTAAACAAATAGAAAAGCTTTTTAAATCATCCTATCAGGTGATATGGGTTTAGAATGCAGTTACGCTGCAAGTCGGCATAAAACATGTCTGGCAAAGTGAAGGTTAATTAGCCAGCTGTTACCACGATTGTTAATTGCATCTACCTGTTAAAAGAGGTCAGAGATGGACGCTAAGCCAGCCCTCTGACGAAGTCGATGACGAAACGCGTTGGGGCGTGGCTTAGCGTCATCTCTGACCGAATCCCAATCTGAGCACAGACCATTGCTACTGTCTGCATCGGATCACTGCCCGCCACGTGCTGTTTGCCGTCTGGTGAGCAACATCTGAGTGTAACCACTCCAACACACTGCTGCGGTGTCAGCACTTTATGCGATTCATACTGCGGTGTTTATACCGCTGTATTTGGTACGTGATCCCTGCTGTCTATCACCTGTTTTTACCTTGTACCAATAAATTTCTTTTAAATTGATTGCCGCACTATGGAGCGCTTGCTCTCATCATTTTTTTCCAGATAAACCTACCTGTGGATTCAGGAATACCTCGGTGGAGGTGGAGAGTTTAAGCTGCCGGGGATACAGTCACCTGAGTGCATTTTTAAAGACATTGTTACAGAGGAAACTCTCTGACGGTATCATTGTCTGAATAAGACATTGGCTTTTCTCACTAATTTGCGCAATGTTTTTTCCTTTCTGATATATATATATATATATATATATATATATATATATTGCTATTAGAGAGAAACGCACACCAATCCTTAAACTGTCGAGTGCCAGGTCAATGACAATTGTATATTCATATATCACCGTACCCCACAGAGCAACAATGATAGGACCGGCACCTCAATTGAATGAAAAATATAACAAGTTTATTTCATGGATGAAAGGCCATGATACCTCCTCCACGGGCAGCACGCATATAGGCAAACATGTAATCAGACCTGTTACGTAGGTATGGACCAAACAATGCAGCTTCAAATGACTGTGGAGCTGTTAAACCCTGACGGGCCGTTTCGGCGTGTGAACGCCTTTCTCAAAGGGTATAGCACAAAGAGGTGGACTGAGGTCAGCCTTAAAAGAGAGCAGAACACACCAAACTTACCTATAGGAGGGGCGCACCCGACGCCATCCCGTCGCGAGTTGCCGCCTTCACCTCACAGCGTCGCGATCCCATTCACTCGTCCCAACTCCCGGGTCTGCGTCACCGGAAGTGGAACTAAAGTCGAGGGATCGTTTAGCCCCTTAGCCTGCTGACTCCTTCACTAAGATAAGTCCTTTACTTTTAGACCTTTTATATTCACCTTTTTTATATTTATCTCCCCATTTTTTAGCGACATCATATGTAGGCCTTTTTAGAAAATCTCGCATTTTTTTACTTGTGTTTTTCTATGTAAATTGTATTTTTGTCTGTTCTCCATTTTTTAGTGCTATTGTGCACCCTTTTATATGTGAAATAACCCTTTTTTATTATAAAAAGCATTTTGTGTAGTATACAGGTATTTACTGTCGCTTACCTCTATTCAACCAATTGCAATTGTTTTTGTGACACCCCTCACCAAGGTGCCCGTCTTTAGAGGTTAGCTGACACCCCTTTTTTCCTAAAAGGGTACCAGTATACACTCATTTCTTACTAGAATATTTGAACAGTCTGAGGACACAAGTGGCGCCATACATCTTTTCTTCCCCTATATATATCTATATATATATATATATATATAGATATATATAGAGAGAGAGAGAGATAGAGAGATAGAGAGATAGATAGATATACATATATATATATATATATATATATATATATATATATATATATATATATATATATATATATACACACACACACATACATACCCACACACACAGTATCCTTGATCAGCGGCACTCAGATGACTTAAACAACATGGATAATGAACACGCTGAACTCAAATGAGTACTGTCAACGTTTCGGGAAATTAATCTTTTTATGAAGACATAAAAAAGACACACATGTACATATATAGAAGCATAAGTGAAGCGACACCCAGTGCACCCATCCCGAGTTCTGCTCCCTGTCGGAGACCCAATGATGTCACGGACACAGCCCAGACACTGGGTCGCGTCTATGACGTCATCTGGTCTCCGTTGGGGGAGCTGGACGCATGGGAGCACTAGGTGTTGTCTGTCTTGCACTTCTATATATGTAAGTATTTTTTGTATTTCTCTGCATATCTTGATAAAGGGATTAACCTCCAGAAATGTTGATATAACTCGCTTGAGTTGATTACATTATTTCGCTAAGTTGTACAAGTCTCCAGAGTGCCTGTATTGAATTCCTTCATCTGTTTCCCTGGCAGCAGGGACAGAGGGCAACTGGAGCAGATGTGGTTCCTTTATAACTTGCTAGTGCCGGCTCCTTGGATCCAGTTATATCTGTTTTGGCCATTCTGACCATACAGAATCAGGGCTCAGCACCTTTTTTCGTTAACCCTCATCCAGATATACCCTTCAACATCTCTCACATTCACATTAACTCACGGTTTGTGGACACAAAAAACCTTCAATCAGTCGACTAGTGTGGAATGTCGACACAGGAAGCAGTCCCTGGCTTTAAGGACCTCACCCTAAACCCTGGAGATATTCTGGTGCTAACAGACTCTGTGTCACAACCACCATGGCAGTTACCTTCGCTACCAGTGCGGTTTCTGACCTACAGTGCCCTGGCGCTATGCCCTCCACCTTGGCGCTTACCTCAGCTCCTGGTTCTGGTCCCGGCCTGCAGTGCTCTGCTGCTCTGTCACCCACCATGGCACCTGTTCCTTCTCCGGGTGTGTCAGTTCTGGTCTGCAGTGCCCTGGCATCCTGGCTTCAGGTGGCGTGAGGCGGGATCCGCCATGATGGCGTCCGCGTCCTTCTAGGCCTCAGGTTGGGAAGCGCCTCCGCGTAGTACTCCTTGCCGGCAGAATAGTGTCGCCCTTCAGGCGGCGGCCATCTTCTTGGTTCCTGGAGCCTATGCCTCGTAGCACTAGCCGTGATGTCATCCTCCCGGCCAATAACTTCACAGCTCAGCACAAAAATACTGGACTAGCCGGGCCAGACCAGCAGTCAGCACAATGTTGTCCTACAGATAGCAGCTCACTGTGCATCATCTGACAATTCCTGCAGCTACTCCCAGCTAGAGCCTGACTCCCTGTTCGTCGTGTGAAGCCATTACCTTTCTACTTTTGCTAGTCATCCACTGCACTCTCCAAATACTACCACAGAACATCCATTGCCGCCTATAGGGATATATGGACTTTAGGGCTAGCACCCCAAAGGTGTGATTCTCTTTCCTCTCATCCCAACGGTTATCTTCTGTGGCCCAGTGTCCCTGGTCCACTGCAGCCACGACCTCACTCAGCAATACCTCCATTCTCATTGGCTTCATCATGGTCTTCAATTCCGTCATCATTGTCTTCCGCCATATCATCATTGTCTTCAGATCCTTCATCATTATCCTCAGTCATAATATTATTGTATCATCACCATCATTACTGTATATCAGACTTCCATTAAAAGATTTAATTTTACTCATTGGCCTCATTCTGCTCTGTTGTCCATGCAACAGCCCTACATTAAAGCACCCAGCCTTCTTTACACTCCGGCTGGTGCTTCACCAGGTTCACGGAACGTGACAGTTTGTACTGACTCCATGGATCCAGCATCAGTACAGGAGCAAGGATCTGCTCCGGTTCAACAACTAGCGGCCTAATTGGATCAACAGGAGGTCGCCCAGGAGCAAGTCATCCATGCCCTGCAAGGACTGTCTAAACCAGGGCCAGCGTCTCCGACGACAGCTATTACAGCTCATCTTCAACTTCCCACTCCAGCTAAATTCGATGGCAATCCCAAAAATTGGAGAGGTTTTATTAATCAGTGCGAAATTCACTTTGAACTCCAATTTGCATACTTACCTACTGATCGCACAAAAGTAGCATATGTGATCTCCCTTCTCTCCGGTCCCGCCCTAAATTGGGCATCTTCGTTGTGGGAAAAAATGTATCCACTCTTGACTGATTATCGACGCTTCATTTCCACCTTCAAAATTATTTTTGATGAACCCGGCTGGGTCACCTCGGCTGCAACTGAGATCCTTCGCCTGCATCAAGGACGTAGAACAGTGGGACAGTATTTAGTTCAATCCAAGATTCTGGCAGCCGTACTGGCGTGGAATGAAGCCTTCCTCGCGGCTTTCAAGAACGGGCTCTCCGATAAACTCAATGATGAGCTTGCGGTCAGAGATCTTCATCCCAGACTAGAAGACTTGATATCCCTCTGTACTAAAATTGACTTACACCTCCGAGAGAGGGCTCAGGAGAAGGGTCAAGCTACTACCAGTTCATTCTCGAGTACTCCCAAGCCACCACCTCTGCCATCGGAGGAACCCATGCAAGTTAACCATTTCAAGTTGACTCCCGATGAACACAAGCGTCGACGTACTAAACATCTCTGCCTCTACTGTGCCGATACTAACCATTGTGTCGGTTCTTGTCCCAAGAAGCCGGGAAACACCAGAACCTAACCTGTAATGGAGAGGGTGGGTTAGGGGTTGTAGTCACCTCTCCAAACAATAAATATTGTATTCTCCAGGTGTCTCTGCAAGTCAAACATCAGTTCAGACAACGGCCTGCTCTCCTAGACTCGGGAGAGGCAGAAAGTTTCATCACTACCGATGTTGTGAAGCGTTGGCATCTCCCCACTGTGCCTCTCCATCACCCTGTCTACCTCACAGCCTTCGATGGTAGCCGTATTCTGGGAGAGACAATTACCCTTCACTCAGCCCTTGATCCTTTAGATTGGACTTCTGCATTCTGAAAAAATCCAATTCTTCGTTATTCATAAATCCTCTTACCCAATAGTACTAAGCCTCCCCTGGTTATGAGCCCATAATCCCAGAATTGATTGGGTAACTTCCCAGATCCATGCCTGGGGTGCAACATGCACCATGTCCTGCCTCAAGTCAGTCGCACCGACATGCCAGCTTTCCCTTTAAGTTCCTGAGGGACTACCCCCTCAGTATAAAGCATTCTCTGATGTCTTCTAAAAAAAGGCTACAGAAAAGCTCCCTCCACATCATCCCTGGGACTGTCCTATTGACTTATTTCCTTGGAAAACTCCTCCTCGGGGACACACCTATCCATTGTCTTTACCTGAAACACAGGCCATGTCCGAATATATTTAAGAAAACTTAGCCAAAAGGATTCATTCGCCCCTCTTTCTCTTCTGCGGGAGCCGGCTTCTTTTTTGTTAAAAAGAAGGATGGAGGGTTACGGCCCTGCATCGATTATAGAGGACTGAATGAGATCACTGTCAAAAAACGTTACCCGCTGCCGCTCATCACGGACTTTTTTGACTGAATCAAAGGTGCTACCATTTTTTCCAAACTAGACCTCCGGGGTGCTTACAACCTCATTCGTAAAGGAGATGAGTGGAAGACTGCTTTCAATACCAGAGATGGACATTACGAATATCTCGTCATGCCGTTCGGCCTGAGTAATGCGCCAGCGGTGGTTCCAGTTGTATATGAACAAACGCTTTTGTGATCTCCTATATATCAACACGTCGTTGTTTACCTTGATGATATCCTGATCTATGCCAATAGTCTTCAGAAACATCGAGAAATTGTCAAAGAAGTACTTTCTCGCCTCAGGAAGAATCTTCTTTTCTGTAAACTAGAAAAATGTATTTTTGAGGTCTCATCCATACCCTTTCTGGGTTATATCGTATCAGGTTCCGGTCTGGAGATGGATCCAGCTAAAGTTGAAGCAATCCAGACAAGGCCTCATCCTCACACCCTCCGAGTGGTTCAAAGATTCCTTGGATTCGCTAACTATTATAGAAAGTTCATCAAAGGCTTTTCTACTATTGTAGCTCCAATAACTGCCCTCACTCGTAAGGGTGCCAAACCTTCCAACTGGCCCCCAGATGCCTCCAAAGCTTTTTCTCTTCTCAAAAAAAAATTCATCTCAGCGCCAGTCTTGGCCCAACCAGATGTCAGTTTACCCTTCACTCTGGAAGTTCTGCTATTGGATTAGGGGCTGTTCTCTCCCAGACAAGTTCTGACAGACATTCACATCCGTGTGGCTTCTTTTCCAAAAAGTTTTCCCCAGCCGAACAAAACTATGCTATTGGGGATCAAGAACTACTAGCGATCAAGATGGCTTTAGAAGAGTGGCGATATCTACTCGAGGGGGCAGCCCACATCATAAACATCATCACTGAACTTGCTATATTTAAATAATGCTCAGTGTCTTAATCAGTGGTAGCCAACCCTAGCCCTCGAGAGCTACCAACAGTTCACATTTTCCAGACAACCTAGCTGCTGCACAGCTGCACTCATTAATCACTGACACATTTTAAAAGATACACAGATGGAGCTAATTAGCTCACTTGTGATTCTGTGAGGAGACCTGCAAAACATGCACTGTTGGTAGCTCTCGAGGACTAGGGTTGGCTACCCCAGGTCTAAATCCTTGACAAGCCAGATGGGCGTTATTCTTTTCTAGATTCAACTGTAAATTGTCCTTCTGTCCTGGAGTAAAGAATCGCAAGGCAGATGCTCTGTCTAGATCATGGGAGACTGAAGAGGAATCCAAGTCTTATGAGGGAAGTCCTATTATTAATCCTCTTGCTTTTTCTGCAACAACTGTACAGGTGTCAATTTCCCCAGGTAAAACATTTGTCAAACCAAGTTCAAGGAAAGAAATATTACGTTGGGCTCATGATTCCAAATTCTCCGGTCATCTGGGGATTCAGAAGACCTACGAATTTCTGACCCGAAGGTACTGGTGGCCTGCCTTGAAAAAAGATGTCAGAGTATATTGCTTCCTGTCCTCATTGTGCTCAACACAAGTCCTCCCATTCAGCTACAGTTGGTCCATTGATGCCACTCTCCATCCCTGAGGGTCCTTGGACTCATATCAACAGACTTCATCACAACCTCCCATCATCAGATGGTCATACCACCATTTGGGTGGTCATAGATCGATTCTCTAAAATAGCTCATTTCATACCACTCCGTGGGTTACCATCAGCTCCTAAACTAGCAAATCTTTTCATCAAAAAGATCTTGAGTCCACGGACTTCCTAAAGAAATAGTTTCAGATCATGGGGTACAGTTCGTCGCAAAATTCTGGCGAACCCTATGTAAAGATCTCAAAATCCAACTCAATTTCAGCACAGCCTACCATCCTCAATCTAATGTCCAAACAGAGAGAGTTAATCAGGATGTAGAGACTTTCTTGCGTTTGCATGTCTCATCCTCTCAGGATGATTGGGTCGAGGTGTTACCATGGGCCGAGTTTGGTCACAACAATCAATACCATTCATCTTCCTCTTCTACACCATTTTTTATTAATTATGGCTTCCATCCTAGGGTTCCTGACTTCCAACATCTACCTTCGACATGTGTTCCAGAGGTAGCTTTAACTCTTCGCCAACTTCGTCAGCATTGGAAGAAAGTCTGGAGTTCATTATTGAAAGCTTCACAGAAATACAAGAAATTTTCTGATAGAAGATCTATTCCCACATTGAGGGTGGGTGATAAGGTATGGCTGTGCACTCGCAATATTCATCTTCGTGTACCATCGATGAAGTTTGCGCCTCGTTTTATCGGTCCCTTTCCGATAATACAGATCAATCCAGTTGCCTATAAATTAAAATTACCTCATTACTTAAGAATTCCAAATTTGTTTCATATTTCCTTACTTAAACCTATAGTTCTGAAAAAATTTCATGCTGCACTTCCCAAATCTCCCAAAGTCTTCACGCATAGGGGCATTGAATATGATGTGGCCTGAATTCTGGACTCTCGCATTAGGTACAAGCGTCTACAGTATTTGATTGATTGGAAAGGCTATGGGCCTTAAGAAAGATCTTGGACCAATGCTTTTGAAGTACACGCCCTCAGAATGATTCGGGACTTTCACAAAAAATTTCCAGCTAAACCCAAAGAGTGACCTGGGGCCACTCGTAAAGGAGGGGGTGCTGTCACGACCACCATTGCAGCTACCCTTGCTCCCTGTGCTGTTCCAGCCCAGCAGACCTCTGACGCTATGCCCTCTGCCCTGGTGCTCACGTCCACTGCTGATGCATTGTGTCACTCTGTCACTCAGGCTCCATGTCCTTTTGCCGGGTGTCAGTTCTGGTGTGCAGTGTCTTGGTGTGCTGGCTCCGGGTAGCATGAGGCACGATCCGCCATGATGGTGTCCGCATCATTCTAGGCCTCAGACTGGAAAGCATCGGCCGCAGCGCCTCCACGTAGTATTCTCTGCCGGCTGGTTTCTGTCACCACAACGGGCGGTGGCCATCTTGTTGGTGTCCACAACCTATACTACGCGGCTCCAGCCGTGATGTCACTCTTGCGGCCAATCACCGTTCAAAGTAAAGTTGATGTACACCATTGATGAGGTGTGTGTCAATTTTTTGGATGTGGCGTTGACTGTCAATGATGGTGTTGTGGAGACTTCTGTGTTTACTAAACCCACAGACCGAAATACGGTTTTACATGCTACCAGTTCTCACCCGGTACCCATGAAATTTAGCTTGCCATATTCCCAGTTTTTGCATGCAAGACGTATCTGCAGTACTGATGAATTAGCTCGCAAGCAGATTGATATCATATGCTCTAAGTTCAAGGAACGTGGGTATTCTCAGCAATTATTACTGGAGGCTAAAACTAAGGCAATGTCTAGGTCAAGACAATCATTGTTGTCTTGTCAGCATAGACCCACTAATAGTAAAAGGTTACCTTGGGTAAACCATTTTAATACTGCCAGTTCAGTTGTTAACATCACCACTGCTACTAAAATCATGCCATGTTACACTTGTGGCAGGAGTGTACGTGACATTGTCATGAAAACTGACATTTCTAAACCTAAACAGGCCGGTAGTGAGCAGTTCTTGTCTGCAAAACCTGGATGTTTTAAATGTTTAGGTTGTGTTACATGCAGGGCTCTTACCACTGGTGATTCCTTTAGTCACCCCTTCAGCGGCCAAAGGATGTTCATTAAGCATCGTGTGACATGCACGACCAAATATATAGTGTATATGATTACATGCCCTTGATCACTGCACTATATAGGCAAAACACAATGCACCCTGCGCGAACATATGGCCGGGCACCGTTCTTCCATTAAGCTCGCCTTGGAAAAAGGTTCTAGTGACCAGCCAGTGGCGAGACACTTTCTGGAGGCATGGCATACCATCCCCATGATGAGGTATATGATCATTGATCATATACCTGCATCAGCTCGCGGTGGTAATCAAGCTAAAAAGTTATTGCAGTGTGAATCGCGGTGGATACACCGGCTTGGCACTTTGTCCCCTAAAGGGCTTAATGAAAGCAAGGGATTGCATTGTTTTTTGTAATTTTGGTGTTGATTGTTTATATATTATAGCCTTATCTGTATTCTTTTTTAAATAGATGGTGGCTGATTTGCCTTTTCCATAAACTACAGTATCTAGTAAATATGTGAGCAACAAGTGGATTGGCATCAACTCTGTGTGTTTTTTTTATATGTTTATTGTTTCTTCTTTCTGTATTTATTTGTTTTGTTTTTTGTATGTATTTATTATAGTGTACTATCTACAATGTTGGTAGTCTATTCACTTTGTTGTTGTATATGCATGTCACTTGAGAAGGCAGCCATGATATATGTAATATTGATTATTGCCTATTAAGTGACGGTACTCCTGTTGATATTCATCACTATGGTAACGCAGATCTTTCTGGCTCCTACATTGTGCAGTGACATTGTTGTGATGACCCGCAGTTTATGCGCGGCTGTCACGGCGCATGTGGTTGTGAGTTATTCCTGCTACCAGGTGATGGCGTCCTTGGAGACGCACGTTGACATGGTAACATGGGCCGCCTCGGGTGCCCGCTGTGCGCTGTGACATTGCATGTGCTGGCATCGCTGACGTCATTGTGTCGGCGGTTTTGCCGCGAATGGCGATGCTTCCGATTGCTGGGAAGCACCTGGGGGTATGTATAAATGTCTATTACAGTCATAATGTATTTTGTGTCCTGAGGAAGAACCCATTAAAGAGGTTCGAAACAATGGCAATACTGCTGTTATCCTGAGTCTACTTCTTGCCGAGTGCCGCCGTCTGTTTGTACATATATATATATATATATATATATATATATATAAAAATCGCACTCATTGAAATATATAATAATGCAGGGTGCCGGTCAAGGAAGTAGACAAGAGATTCTTTCTAAGTATCAAAGCTGTAAACAGCAAAGTCACAAAGCAAGTGGGCCAGCAACACCAAATTAATTTATGTGGCTTTTTTAATGCAACATCAGCCAGAAGTATCCATCAAACCATTCCCCTGTTTAAATGGGGACAAACAGCATAACAGTCAACGATACCGTTTCGGTGTACAGAGCACCTTCATCCTGGAGCAGTCCAGGATGAAGGTGCTCTGTACCCCGAAACGGTGTACGCTCTACTCCTGTGTGTGGAGGAGACTTGGAGTTGGATGTTTGAAGTGTTGTGGAGCTGTGCCCAACGCGTTTCGGCCGCATTCAGCCTTTTTCAAGGTTGCATCTGGTCAGTTACAGTGTGGGCTTTATTGGGTGATGGGTCCCGCCCCCAAATGTCTGATAGGCAGGTGCCTGCTGTTATTCAAAGTCTCTTTCTACAGGTATCTAGGTGGGTGTGTCATAATCTTGATGCAGAGAGCTAAAGGTTATCTGCATGTATTGCAAATCCTGCTGAAATGAAAATGAATTAGCCTGTATATATTAGTCATTGCAAAAATTATGTTATGTGTATCTTCATCCCAAGTGACTATTGTGAAATTCAATATTCAGGCCACTTGGCTGCAGGGTTTTCAAAGTAAAAATCCAATATAACTCTCTTCTGTTTAGAACATCTACATGGTCTCCCCCTCTCCAATTGATGTTTGGCGATTCAATTGCTTGGAATGTCAGTCCCTTGGGGTTGGACCCATGTGATTCTAGAAAGTGAATGAAGACGCTGTGTTTTCTATATCCGATTTTTATGTCACGGATATGTTCATAGATTATGCTTTTTTAATGGTCTTACTGTCCTCCCAACATATTCTAACCCGCAGGGGCATCTCAATAGATAGATAACCCCTTTCGTTTCACAAGAGAGGTGTTGTGTATGTTGGTATGTGTCGTTTGTGGTGCTGGATGTCCATGTGTCTTTGCCTTTGGTGGTAATCTTGGTAAGGTTTTTACATCCTGCACATTTGCCACAACAAAAGAATCCCTTACTGTCAACAAGTCTGGTCTGTGTGAGTTCTTTGGGTTTTATGTGATTTTTCACTAATTTTTGTCTGAGATCTGGCGCTTTCCTAAAAATGAGTTTGGGTTTTTCTGTCAAATGAGTTTGCAATTGGTGGTCTTGTCTTAATATGTGCCAGTGCTTTTGTAATATGTTTCTTAGTTGTCTGGAAGATTGATTGTACTGCGTAATAAAAGACACCTCTTGCTGTTCTGTTTGTGTTTTGGATGTTTTGGTCATGAGTGTCTCCCCTCTGTCTAAATTCGCTATTTCAATGTATGCATTGCAACTCAAAATGATCTCCTCATTTTCAAAAATGTGCACTGTGTTGTAAAATATTTCACTATGTGTTGTAGAAAATGGTACTGTACTGTATGGAATGTGCACTGTCTGTTGGAGAATGTGCCGGTAGATGTTGTACAGTGTGCTACTGTACTGTCTGTTGGAGAATGTGCCAGTTGGTGTTGTACAGTGTGCTATTGTACCGTATGTTGGAGAATGTGCCAGTAGGTGTTGTACAGTGTGCTATTGTACCGTATGTTGGAGAATGTGCCAGTAGGTGTTGTACAGTGTGCTATTGTACCGTATGTTGGAGAATGTGCCAGTAGGTGTTGTACAGTGTGCTATTGTACTGTATGTTTAATAATATAATATTAATAATTATTTCTGCTCAGTATTCATTGCTGAAAGAGAGGGGAAGGGCCACAGTTAAGTTGCAAGTATAGTCAGAAAACTGAGGGAGAGACAAGTACATTTACAGAGGAGAAAGTCCTCACAGAACTCTCAAAACTGAAAGTGGATAAATCAATGAGGCCAGATGGGATTTATCCAAGGATAGTAAAAGAGCTTAAAGGGGAGCTGGTAAAACCAATAACAGAATTATTCAACCAGTCACTAGCTGCTGGAGTAATCCCAGAGGACTGGAAAACAGCAAATGTAGTCCCACTGCACAAAATTGGAAGCAAGGAAGAGGTAAGCAACTATCGACCAGTGAGCCTTACATCAGTAGAAGGGAAATTGATGGAAACACTCTTAAAAATAAGAGTTGTAGAGTAGCTCAAAACCAGCAATTTACAGAATCCAAAACAGCATGGGTTTACTGGGGGAAGATCATGTCAAACAAATCGTATTGACTTTTTTGACTGGGTGACTAAAGTAATAAATCAAGGTGGGGCTGTAGATGTAGCTTATCTAGACTTTAGTAAAGCTTTTGACACTTTCCGACATTGCAGACTGTTAAATAAACTTGAAAGCTTGGGATTGGATTCTAAGATAGTTGAATGGAGTACAGTCAAAGGAGGGAAAGGTTACAAGTGGAGTACCCCAGGGATCTGTACTTGGACCGGTGCTTTTTAATATCTTTATTGGTGATATTGCAAATGGAATGGAGGGTAAAATGTGCCTTTTTGCAGATGACACAAAGGTATGCAACAGGGTAGACACACCAGGAGGGGTAAAACAAATGATTGAGGATCTAGGTAGATTAGAGGAATGGTCAAGAGCATGGAAACTACAGTTTAATGCAGTACAGGTGGGAGACATTCTTCACAGGAAGAGGAGCAACAGAACACGAGGACATGCACTGAAACTAGAGGGACGAAGATTCAGGGGAAATGTGAGGAAGAATTACTTCACAGAAAGAGTAGTAGATAAGTGGAATAGCCTACCATCAGAGGTGGTAGACGCAAATACAGTAGTAAAATTTAAACATGCTTGGGATAAGCATATTGATATCCTTACAAAAAAAAATAAGGATCAAATATGGTTTGAGGTAACATGTTTAAAAAAGGGGCAGACTAGATGGGCCAAATGGTTCTTATCTGCCGTCAAATTATATGTTTCTATGTTGGAGAATGTGCCAGTAGATGTTGTACAGTCTGCTATTGTACTGTATGCAGGGGTGGATTTAGGGAGGAGGGAGCCCCTAGGCACAACAATAATGTTTACTAAGTAGGACAGTTTATAGGGGCAGTATCTGCATGTCCTATCCATTTACACTCTATTTAAGATGGAATATAGTACAGTACAGTGGATATTTAGCAGTTATTGGTACATTTTGGGCTGACAGTACTATCACAGGCATCCAAGTGTCGCCCCCAAACATGTGCCGCCCCTAAGCCGGTGCCTTACGTGCCTAATGGGAAATTCGGCTCTGACTGTATGTTGGAGAATGTGCCAGTAGGTGTTGTACAATGTGCTATTGTACTGTATGTTGGAGAATGTGCCAGTAGGTGTTGTACAGTGCGCTATTGTACTGTATGTTGGAGAATGTGCCAGTAGATGTTGTACAGTGTACTTTTGTACTGTATGTTGGAGAATGTGTTAATGTGCCACAGTGTACTTTACAATGTGACAACGATGTCTTGTAAAAATGTGCCAATATGTGTTGTAGAAGGTGCTTCATGTTATCAGGGACATAATTGGGTGGGACTATGGGTCATGGGACCCAGGCGCTGGCTCTGAAAGGGGGGGAAGAGACCAAGGGGCCCACTAAACAGTAGGTGTGTACACACCTACAGATTTATCTGCCCAATCTATCTGGTGGGAAAAAAAACCTGAAAATATATGAGAGCAAATGACAATAATAAATTTACTCCCAAACGCTTGAAAAACAGACTCTGATCACTCAGACAAATTCTTTAAATTAATAGATAAAAAAATGTATCCAAGCATATGTTTTTTTTCAGTTTTTCTGTATTTGTGAGCATATTTTTGACTTTCATTTGCTCCCATACATTTCCAAGTTTTTGTTCCTACCAGATAGATTGAACAGATAAATCTATAGGTGTGTACCCAGCAATTGATTAATAGCAGTGTCATCTCTGTCTTTCCCCATCCCCTCTTCCTCCTCTGCACTGCTGTACATCAGTACTCAGGAGCTCAGGCAGGAGTCATAAGTTTACATACCCTAGCAGAATTTGTGATTTTCTGGCCATTTGTCAGAGAATATGAATGATAACTCACAAACATTTATTTCACTCATGGTTAGTGGTTGGGTGAAGCCATTTATTGTGAAACAACTGTGTTTACTCTAAATCATAATGACAACAGAAACTACCCAAATGACCCTGATCAAAAGTTTACATACCCTGGAGATTTTGGCCTGATAACATGCACACAAATTGACACAAATCAGTTTGAATGGCTACTAAAAGGTAACCATCCTCACCTGTGATCTGTTTGCTTGTAATAAGTGTGTGTATAAAAGGTCAGTGAGTTTCTGGACTCCTTAAAGACCCTTTCATCTTTCATCCAGTGCTTCACTAACTTAACTTGTCTGGATTCTGAGTCAGGGGGAAGCAAAATAATTGTCAAGGGATCTGTGGGAAAAAGTAAACAGGAAAGGGATATAAAAAGATATCCAAGCAATTGAGAATGCCAGTCAGCAGTGTTCAAGAAGAAGTGGAAAATAAAGGATTCTGTGGAATCACGTTCAGGTAGACCAACAAAAATTTCAGCCACAACTGCCAGGAAAATTGTTAAGGATGCAAAGAAAAATTCACAAATAACTTCAGCTGAAATACAGGACTCTCTGAAAAAAAGTGAGGAAAAACTAGCCGAGGCTAGTATAGAGCGCTTACCAGGAGTTGTTTAATCAAAAAGCAGCTGCTTTATGGGAGTAGTCAGCTCCCAATCAGGGAAAAAAATATAAATAAATAAAAGAAAGCAGCGCTTAAACAATGTAACAATATTTAATAATAACAATTGACCATGTTAAAAACAATAATAATGACATTAAAAAGCCATATGGTGTTTAGTAATAATATTTGAATGGACCCAATTGTATAGTCACCAATTTCAAGGATATTGAGACCTGCTCTGAGAGGGAGAGTTGTGAGGAAGTCCTTATTAGCCACTTGGTGGTATCCTGAAGCTGTTATGGTGGACTGCAACCGATGGCACAGGTGGAATTAGCCTATCGGGACTCCCACTGCGAGTGATCAGGTATCCAGCGGTTGTATGGCATGAGACTTTCAAAGTTGTAAACGTCCGATCAGAAGAAATAAGCTGGTGGGACAGTCCTTTGGTGTGTGTGGGCAAATCCTTGATGCAAAGGGGGTCCAGACAAAAAGACACCAACGCGTTTCGCAGTGCTGTGACTGCTTTGTCAAGGTGTCTGTTTGGGTCTATGGGCGCCATTATTTATACCTAACTTCCCATAGGTTCATTTGCATAACATATTGGTTCATTTATAAAAAAATATAAAAAACAAGTGCTAAACTTACTCGGAGACAATGGTATCATAGCATTTTGCATATCAGAAATTTACAACATAATTCAACCTCAGTATATATGAAAAAAGAGAGATTTATAAACAATAAGGATAAATTACTTCTGGGGTATTACCCTGTCATATTGGACCAATCACTTCCGGGTTATGATTCCGGTTATTATATGCGTTCATCTGCTATAGTTGGTATTTAATAAAATGTCCCTTTATTACCTTGGGGTAGAGTGGAGACCGATGCATCCCACGACACGGGCAATGTTCCCACCGATTACCGGTGGGTTGTATATCAACTCCGCACATTATAGGAATGGCCCGGAAATGACAATACGCTAGTATCTGTTGATGCGCAATGTCATATCCGGCCTTAGTGCAATGGTTATGTAGCTCCCGGATGTGTAGTTACGCTGCCATTGAAGCGTCTACATCATTTCCGGTATTTGATACGCAGGAAAAGAATCTATATCCTGGGTATTGGAACGCACATCGGACTTAGTTCATAATGGTCCGCATTAAGTATCCAATATCGATAATTCAACCCCATTGTTTACATCGGGTCATCTTTGGCATGTTATATTCTATATACTGTACACATACAGATTACAAATATCATATATATACATAAATATGATTGCGCACTACATTTAGGTTTCATGATGGAATTTCATAATATGATGGAAAGATTAGAACACTGAATATTCAATAATAAAAAGTAAAAAAGAAGAACACACATTAATATAAGCAAATATATAAGAAAAACATAATCTGGGTTCCGCAAGTGGTTATTATTTTATTCAGAGTTTCAGGAAAAACATATGAATTAATATAGTTTCAAATTTGAAGTGCTTTTGTATATTATTATTAAATATAGTTATGCAAATTTATGCAAACATACAAAGGGTAACGTACATGGATAAACTTCTTTAGATGTATTATATATAGAAAATCATCATATTGTATATTTCTCTTAATGTAAATACATATAGGGAAAGGTCTACATGAGACCGTTCCATAGATAACCTCTTAGGTACAGGTTTATATAAAAATTGTATGTGGCCTCTCTGAAAAAAGTGGTGTGGTTGTTTCAAGATGCACAATAAGGAGGCATTTGAAGAAAAATGGGCTGCATGGTCGTGTCGCCAGAAGAAAGCCATTACTACGCAAATGCCACAAAGCATCCCGCTTACAATACTCAAAACAGGACAGAGACAAGCCTCAAAACTTCTGGAACCAAGTCATTTGGAGTGATGAGACCAAAATTTAACTTTTTGGCCACAACCATAAACATTACATTTGGAGAGGAGTCAACAAGGCCTATGATAAATGGTACACCATTCCTACTGTGAAACACGGAGGTGGATAGCTGATGTTTTGGGGATGTGTGAGCTATAAAGGCACTGGAAACTTGGTCCAAATTGATGGCAAGATGAATGTAGCATTTTATCAGAAAATACTGGAGGAAAATTTGCACTCAGCCCGGAAGCTGCGCATGGGACTTACTTGGACGTTCCAACATGACAATGATTCAAAACACAAGGCCAAGTTGACCTTTTATTGGCTACAGCAGAAAAAAAGTGAAGGTTCTGGAGTGGCCATCTCAGTCTCCTGACCTCATTATCATTGAGCAACTCTGGGGAGATCTCAAACATTCAGTTAATGCAAGACAGCCCAAGAATTTACAGGAACTGGAGGCTTTTTGCCAAGAAGAATGGGCAGTGTTACCATCTGATAAAAAAGCTCATTGATGTTAAAGGGGGCAATACACGGTACTAAGAACTGGGGTATGTAAATTTTTTGATCAGGGTAATTTGGGTAGCTTCTGTTGTCATTATGATTTAAAAAGAGTAAACACAGTTGTTATACACAAATAAATGGCTTCACCCAACCACTAACCATGAGAAAAGTTTGTGAGTTATCATTCATATTCTCTGACAAATGGCAAGAAAATCACAAATTCTGTTAGTATTTTAGAATCTTAGTGAATTCCTCTGCCTGTGCATCAAGTCCTGCTGTACGTTACTCTGTAAGGATTTCTCCCCCTACTGTGCATGGAGGCATGTTTTGGATCCAGGTTGGGGGGGGGGCGGAGTTGGGGCATTACCCTGCTAAGGTTGTCTATAATACATGCTACTAACACTTACCCATTAACAAAATAAGCTGTGAGAGCTGATAAACCTTTTAACTGTTTCATTATCCCCAGGTTCCATATAAAGGAATTACAATTAAAAGTCAAATCTGGATTCTTTTTACATCTTAGTAGGGAAAGGAACAATAACAGTTGCTATGCTTTACTAACCAAATAAGCAAGGCATTACCTCAAATTTGAATAGATTGTTTTTCTATATTTACAATTTTGTATGTTTTTATGATTATTACCAGCCGGTGATTCCTGTGAATTATGCTAATTGATTATTGCTATTAATACATTTTATTAAGATTATAGTTTGAATCAGCGCAGTCTTTATTCGTTTTTTGTCTTGTTCCTTCCAAAATAAGGGGTGGAGTATACCCCTTTTTAACCCCTTCCTGACAGAGCCAGTTTTTGCGTTCCTGACAGAGCCATTTTTTCCAAATCTGACATGTTTCACTTAAGTGGGGATAACTTTTTTTTGCTTTTACTTATCCCAGTGATTTTGAGATTGTTTTCTCGTGACACATTGTACTTCAAGTTAGTGGTAAATTTGGGTCGATACAGTCTGTGTTTTTTTGTGAAAAATACCAAAATGTCGTGAAAAAATGGAAAATTTTGCAATTTGCAAAATGTCACATTTTCTGCTTGTGAGACAAATAAACATACCACTCAAAATAGTTAATAACTAACAAAGACCATATGTCTACTTTATGTTGCAATCATTATTTCAACCTCCTTTTCATTTTTTTGGACACTAGGAGGCTTCAAATATGAATAGCAAATTCTCAAATTTTCAAGAAAATTTCAAACACTGATTTTTTTAGGGACCAGTTCAGTTCTGATGTGACTTTGAGGGACTTGTATGTGAGACACCCCCATAAATGATGCCATTTCAAAAACTGCACCCCTCACAGTATTCAAAACAGCATTTTGGAAGTTTGTTAACCCTTTATGTGTTTCACAGGAATTAAAACAAAGTGTAGGTGAAATTTCAAAATTTCTTTTTTTTTGCAGTTTTTCAATTTTAATACATTTTTCTAACGAACACAGTAGATTTTACTAGAGAAATGTGACTAAAAATTGATTCCCCCAATTCTTTTGTTTTCATAAATATCCTATATGTGGCCCTAGTGTGCACGTTGACCAAACCACAGGCTTCATAATAGAAGGAGCACCTACTTGATTTTGGAGCCTCCTTTTTATGAGATTTTTTTTTAGGCACCATGTAGGTTTCTAGGCACCATAAGTGCTAAAAGTTAGGAACCTCCCCCACAAGTCACCCCATTTTGCAAACTACACCCTTCAGGGAATTCATTTAGGGGTATAGTGTACATTTCAAACCCCCAGGGGTTTCACCAATTTTGATACAACTGGGCTGTGAAAATGAAAAAATTTAATTTTTCATTTTCACAGCTCAGTTGTATCAAAATTGGTGAAACCCCTGGGGGTTTGAAATGTACACTATACCCCCTGATGAATTCCCTGAAGGGTGTAGTTTGCAAAATGGGGTCACTTGTGGGGGGGTTCCACTGTATGGGTGCTTCAGGGGTCATTCAACCAGAATCTGTGCTGCAAAATCCCAAAATCACTCCTTCCCTTCTGAGTCCTGCCATGCACCCAACTGGTATTTTTTGGTCACATGTGAGGCATTGCCATACTCGGGAGAAATTGGGGCACAGATTTTGGGGTGCTTTGTCTCCTTCATTCCTTGTGAAAATGAAAAATTTTGAGCCAGATCTGCATTTTTGTGTAAAAAAATGTAATTTTTTACACAAAAATGCAGTTCTGGTTCAAAATTTTTCATTTTCGCAAGGAATGAAGGAGACAAAGCACCCCAAAATCTGTGCCCCAATTTCTCCCCAGTACGGCAATGCCTCATATGTGACCCAAAAATACCATTTGGGTGCCTGGCAGGACTCAGAAGGGAAGGAGTGATTTTTGGTGGTGGAATGAATGGTGGGTGCTATGTCGCATTAGCAAGACCCCCGAAGCACCAATACAGTGGAACCCCCCCACATGTGACCCCATTTTGGTCACCAGCTTTGGGAGGGGGGCTGGCGCTGCGGCTGGTGGGGGGTTGGGAGGGGTGCTGGCGCTGCGGCAGCCGGGTGGGTGGGAGGGAGGGGGGCTGCCGGGTGGGAGGGGGGGGGGGGGCTGGCGATCGGTGGTGATCGGTGCTGTACTTAACAGCACCGGTCACCACCGATCACTGTGTTACCGAGCGGCTTAGCCGCCGGTAACACAGAAAACGCTGCAATTGGCTGTTCACATTTGAACAGCCAATCGCAGCGATCGCCGCGAGGGGGGATGTCTGCTGTCAGGGACAGCAGACATCTCCAAACTGTCACCGCGTCTATAGACGCGGTGACAGTTTATAAAACCATGACGTATATATACGTCTTCGGTCGGGAAGTACCTCCCGACCATGACGTATATATACGTCATATGTCGGGAATATCTGTCTGGAAGCATATATATATATATATATATATATATATATATATATATATATACACATATACATACATATATATATACATATACATACATATATATATATATACATATATATACACATATATATATACATATATATATATATATATATATATATATATATATATATATATATATATATATATACACATATATATATATATATGTGTATATATATATATATATATATATACATATATATGTGTGTATATATATATATATACATATATACACATACATATATGTGTATATATATATATATATACACATACACACATATATATATATATATATATATATATATATATATATTTATATATATATATTTCATTAGATCCATTTTATTATTTACTGCTGCTGCTGCAGCTTGCGGGGGGGGGGGGGTGGGAGGGGGGAAGCGCTGCGTGCGCTGAGTCTGTTGCTGCTGGGGGAGCCGGGTGAGCCTGCTGTGCCCCGGAGCTGCCGGGTGAGTGCCGGGTGGGTGGGAGGGGGTGCTGCTCATCGGTGGTGATCGGTGCTGCACCGATCACCACCGTTTTCTGTGTTACCGAGCGGCTTAGCCGCCGGTAACACAGGAAACGCTGTGATTGGCTGTTCAGATTTGAACAGCCAATCACAGCGATCGCCGACCGGGGGGGGCACCCCTGCCCCCCTTGGGCGGCGAGGGGGGATGTCTGCTGTCAGGGACAGCAGACATCTCTTAACTGTCACCGCGTCTATAGACGCAGTGACAGTTAGAAGCCATGACGTACATGTACGTCAAATGTCGGGAAGTACTTCCCGACCATGACGTACATGTACGTCAAATGTCGGGAAGGGGTTAAAGACAGTGGCAGATTCAGAACTTGTGTAAAATAGATTTGCGCTCTGTCATTTCTTTCTTGTTGTTCTTACATGTATTACCTGTTCATTGTTCAATTACATTTTCAGTCCAGTGAAATGTGATGCAATGCATTCAAGGTGAATAACATGTATCAATTAGAAAAGGTTGGTAAAAGTCTGAGATGGAATATCTTATGCAATTTTATTCATGGTAAGCAAGTATTTTTTCTTTCCATAAAACTGCAGACTCAGGGGCTTAGTTATCACAACCTGTATTTTTAATGCGATAAGCATTTTTTTGCGTAAATTCATAAAGTGAAAAGGATCTAATTATACTTACGATAATTCCGTTTCTTCCGATCCACTCCATGGCAGCCATTACTCTGGTTATTTCCTCCTGCTCCTATGTTTAGGCAGGTAGATTTGACTCCGTCCACCTTGGGTATATATCCTCCCCTTCCTCCACACCCTGCAGTCTTTTGAGTGTCTCCTATATAAAGGATAATTACAGGGAGGGAAATCTAGGCTGCCATGGAGTGGATCGGAAAAACGGAATTATCGTAAGTATAATTAGATCCTTTCTTCCTCACCCTCCATGGCAGCCATTACTCTGGGATGTACCAAAGCAAAACTATAATAAGGGAGGGATAATGAAAAACCACACAACTAGATGATGCTCAAGAAGGATATATTAAACATAATCACAGTACAGCTTGTTGGAGCACCACCTTCCCAAAGTGGGCGGGAGATACATCCAAATTATAATAATTGGAAAAAGTATGAATGGAAGACCATGTAGCTGCGGCACATTTTTCTTTCGCTGAGAGCAGCGCTCTGTTGGCCCACGACGTCGAGACTGCCCTAGTGGAGTGTGCCTTTAGCTTCTCTGGAGCTTCCATGTTGTTTTCTCTATAGGCAAACGAGATAGCTTCCTTGATCCATCGGGCTATCGTTCCTTTAGAGGCTGCTTCTCCTTTTCTCGGTCCCGAGTGGAGAATGAAGAGCTGTTTCACCTTCCGAAACTCACTCATTCTCAGAAGATAGACTGAAATTGCTCTGTGAACGTCTAATTTATGCAATCTTTCCTCTTCAGCATCCTTTGGATTTGGAAAGAAAGTTGGCAAGACTACTTCCTGATTCAAATGAAACCCTGAGACTACCTTTGGTAAGAAACCAGGATTTGTTCTTAGTACTATCTTATCAGGAAAGACATTTAGGTACAGATGTTCTGACCACAGTACCTTTAGTTCGCTCACTCTCATGGCAGAAGTGATAGCTGTTAAGAAGATGACCTTCCAGGTAACGTACTTCAAAGATACCTGGTCCAATGGTTCAAAGGGAGCAGACATAAGGACGTTCAGAACCAGATTCAAGTCCCATGGAGCCAATGGTTCCTTAAGTCTTGGACGTTCTCTCTTTAATGCCTTTATGAATTGTTTGATGAGAGGATCATCTGACAGTTTCCTATCCAGGAGGACAGATAGAGCAGAAATCTGAACTCTTAAGGTAGAGGCTGCCAGTCCTAGTACAAAGCCATCATAGAGAAATTGTAGGACACAAGGTGTTCCGAACCTAATGTTTTCAGGATACGTTTAAACCCAGGACAGAAATTTCTTCCAGACCTTGTGGTATATTTTTGAAGAAACTGCCTTCCTTGCTTTCAACAGAAAGCCTGCCACCTGCTCTGACACCCCTTTCTCTGTCAGAATCACCCGCTCAACATCCAGGCAGTCAATTTCAATGTTTTGATGTCTGGATGGAGTAGTGGACCCTGATGCAATAGATCGGGGATCATAGGCAGAGTCCAAGGCCCCTGCACCACCATCCTGAGGACAGTTGGGAACCAGCTCCGCCTGGGCCAGTAAGGGAGAATGATCACTACTGTGACTTGTTCCTGTCGTATTTTCTTCAGGATGCGAGAAATCATCGGGAAAGGGGGAAACACATAAGCGAGTTTGAACTCCCACTTTAGGGAGAACACATCGACTCCTTCTGACCCTGGAAGATGGTACCTCGAGAAGAAGCGTTGGACTTTCTTGTTTATGTGTGTCGCCATGAGGTCTATTTGAGGGACCCCAAACCTTTGTGTTATTTCCCTGAACACCTGCTGATTTAACTCCCATTCCCCTGGCCATACTTGTTCCCTGCTGAGGAAGTCTGCCAGAGTATTGTTTTCTCCAGGGACATGCAGAGCTGACAGTGACAGCAGATTTGATTCTGTCCACAGCAATATTTTTGCGACTTCTCCTAACAGGGCTTGACTCTTGGTGCCGCCCTGTTTGTTGACATATGCCACTATGGAGGTGTTGTCCGACAATATTCTTAGATGTTTGTGCTTTACTTGATCCTGAAAGTGACGCACTGCATTTACTACTGCTCGCCTTTCCCTTTGGTTGGAAGACATTGTGCTTTCTGCTTCTGACCATAGGCCTTGACAGCTTGCTTCCTGCATATGTGCCCCCCAATCAGAGGAACTTGCGTCTGTGGTCAATGTCACGTAGTGAGGCTGAGATAGCGGAGTGTTTCAGGAATGGACTTTGCCACCATACCAGAGAATCTCTTGCACCTTGACTTAAATCTACATTGGTATTTAGGTCTAAATGCACTCTCCTGAGAGCCAGAGCTTCTGCTTGCAGAATCCTCATCCGTCACCTTGCCCACGGGATTATGTCTATGGTGGATGACATCATCCCTAGAAGACGAAGAACTAGACGCAGAGATGACTTCGTCTGACTCTGAACTAAGGCAGCTAACTCTTGGATCTTGACGCACCTCTCTTGGGACAGATAAATCGTGTACTGGGTAGTATCTATCATCACACCCAAGAACTGCAGGTTCTGACATGGTTTGAGATGGCTTTTGTCTCGATTGACCAACCAGCCATGTGTCTGTAGAATTTATATTGCACTTTGGACTGCTAGTTCTACTTCCAGCTCTGATCTTCCGCAGATTAGGAGATCAACCAGACAGGACCACATGGCTATCCCTTGTAACCAACAAGACTCACTATGACCTTTGTGAAAATCCTTGGAGAAGATGATAGGCCAAAGGGGAGACATATGAACTGCAGATGTTGATTTACCACATGAAGCCTGAGAAACTTTCTGTGCTTTGGGTGAATGGGTACATGAAAGTAAGCATCTTTCAGATCCACCGATGCCATGAAATCGGTCTGCCTTATGCCTTGTACTATGGATTTCAGAGTTTCCATCTGAAACTTTTTGTCCACAATGTATTTGTTTAAGTCTCTGAGGTCTAATATTGTCCGAAAAGGCCCCTGATGGCTTCCGAACCAAAAACATTTTTGAGTAAAAGCCGGCCCCTTTCTCTCCGGAAGGAACTGGTTCTACAGCTCTGGATTTTAACAGATCCTTGATTATTTGTCTCAAGGCCTGTATCTCTTCTGAATCTGTAGGGTCTCTTGACTTCAGAAACCTTTTGCTTATTGGAACCTGCTTGAACTCCAGCCTGTATCCATATTTTAGCACTGAAAGGACCCATTTGTCCTGTACTGACTTTTCCCACTGGTGGACAAACTTCAATAGTCTTCCTCCCACTGGGATGGACTCTCCTGTGTATTCGCTGTCAGAACTTCTTGAACCCCCTTCTGGAGGCCTGACGAAAGGACTGTCTTGTAGACACAGAGAATCTACCATACTGTCTACCAGGCCTATAGGCCCTGGCTTCCTTGAATTGGTCTCTAGATGACTGACCATGATATCTCTGCTTCTTATCTTGCGGCAATCTAGCCGACTTACCACAGGACATTCGTTGGATAATTGACTCCAACTTATTTCCGAATAATAATGACCTTTCATAGGGAAGTGAGGCTAGTCTATTCTTTGAACTTGCATCTGCTGACCAGCTGTGCAGCCATACTGCCCGCCTTGCTGCCACACCTGCCGCCATGGACTTAGCAGCGTACTCTACTACATCCAAAGATGCCTCACACAAAAAGTCAATGGCTTTCATCATGACACCCAGGCTTTTCTGAAAATATTGTCTTGAACACATTTTCCTCAATATCAGTGGCCAAGGATGAGCCCCATGCTCTTAAGGCCCTGGAGGTTGACGCCATAGCAACCCCAGCTTTTAAGGATACTGCTGAGGCACCATGCACTTTCTTCAGTGCACCCTCTGCTTTCTTGTCCATACTGTCCTTGAGACTAGCACCATCCTCAAGAAGGATTGTAGTTTTTGACACAACTTCGGCCACCGCCGCATCAACCTTAGGGACAGTACAGTATTTCTCAAATGCTTCATCCTTGATTGGGAACATCCGTTCCAATCTTTTAAAGTTACTAGACTTCCTGTCCACTTTCTGAAATTGACCAACCATTAAGTCCATAAGTACTTTATGCACCGGGAAGTTTCTAGTTTTCACAACCCTGTCTTCAAACAGGACATCACGGACCTCCTCCTTATCTTTAATGTCCATAACCTTGTAAATATACTACAGGAGATTATCAACCAAATCTGGATTGTATGACCTCTCCTTCTCAGTAATCTCCCCAGATTCATCACCAGTAACATCATCTGTATCTTGTACCAGTAACAACGAATCTGTGTCATCATCATCACAGTCTAAACTGACTTTGGACCTTGTTCTCTTAGTCCCCTGCATATCCTTTAACTCATCCTTCGTAACAAAGGATTTCTTCATCCAGTCCATTAATTGGAGCATGGTCAAAGACTGTGCCTCTGCAGGCTGCCTGCAGCCCTTTCATATATGGACATCCTTTTCAGGAGGGAAATCCTTGTCACATAGCATACAAGTACTGGACAAATTCTTGGATTTAGACTTCTTTTTTCCAGAAGCTTTAGACACACTAGAATCAGATAGATAAAAGCCTATCACTTAACTGCCCTAAACTTTGCATAGCATGTAGCAATAAAAGTGCCTCACTGAGGACTTACCTCTCCATGGCAGTTTCAGCTTCAGGGGGGTAGAAACGCTTACAGGATCCATCTGCAAACTTCACACTCAGATCAGCATACAAGCTGTGACAGTGTGTAAGATCCAGCATTTTTAAATCCGGCGCCGGGCATTTGCACATGCACAGAAGTGCCTTCCGGACGCCGCCGCGTCACATCCGCCTTGCGTTCCAGCCGCCCGAGCATCACATCCGCCTTGCGTTCCAGCCGCCCGAGGCATGGGCGTCCTAGTTCACTGCATCCGCCCACCTCCGGCCTGAAGCGCTGAGCCACCTGTTCCCAGCGCCGCACCACTGCCAGCATGGACTCAGTATGGAGGGGCAACAGAGTGGATGCCGCAGGACACGGCCTGATATCTGGCAGCAGTTCCAGGCACACAGCGCAGGACGCAGCCTGATGAGTGCCTCTTCCCCCGGGGAGCCACCCTGCAGCCTGGCCACGCAGGGACAATAGCTGCAACAAATGAGGTAACCCAGGCACAAAACAAAAAACCTATCTACCTATCCTAAAACTTTGAGACAGGAAAAAGACTGCAGGGTGTGGAGGAAGGGGAGGATATATACCCAAGGTGGGCAGAGTCAAATCTACCTGTCTAAACATAGGAGCAAGAGGAAATAACCCAGAGTAATGGCTGCCATGGAGGGTGAGGAAGAAATATATTTTAAACAGATTTGCTGAAATTTAGATTTTGGGATAGTGTATCGCTATCAAGCTGCTTCCTGGTTCACATCCCTATAGCACACTTCATATGTGCAGCCAGAATACTTGCATCAATTGGGGGGTAACAGAGAGGGAGCTCCTTCCAAATAATAATATGCAAATTAGTAGCACGTAGGGTACTATAGGATTAATTCATTTGTAGATCAAGTTAAAACTGCACCCTGGTCCATACCATGGTGTAGGTTTACACATGCTTGCTGGGTGCCCGGGAGTGCACGACCCATGCTTCCCCAAAGCAGGTCATGTGGAGGATGGTCCGGGATGCAGTATACATGGTCAGATCCTGCAGTCGGGACCTCAGGAATGTGAAGAAGAGGTACGGCAATATCAAATGTGTCCTTAAGGCCAAAATGGTTAAGGAGCACCATTAGTGTCCTGGGATAGAAGGTGGATGAGCTGTACCAGTGCATTACACAGAGTTGAAGCAGTTGGTGCACCCAGGAGTGTGTGTAGAGGCCAGCGTCCATCCAGCATCCCCATCTCATCCTGTTGAGTACTTGTAAAACTGTTTTTTTTTTTAACTGTAACAATTTCTATGCCCCCACTTCAAAATCCCTACTTCAACCACTGGTTTGAATGATGATACAGTACCCGAGTGCAGTTTTTACTCTATATATTTTAACTATACATGAAGAAGTACACCCAAAACAAAATAAAAAATGTATTCTGCCTACTTCACATTATTGTATATTTAAAAAAACAAAACCAGAAAAGATGCATATGGTTTGACAGTTGTAAGCCACAGTAAATCTGATTACTGGACACTCATTAGGGAGATAACAAGCATTTTCTAGAGTACATCATATTACACATTTTATTTATGTTTTTAGATTAAGAATCAAAAGTCCTCATTCTACTGGCTGCATGCACAAAAGTGTATTTCTCGTGCTTCATTTATTAATTATTCTTGATTGAGCTGCCAACATTGTCTAAAAGTATTAAACAGAAGAAACAGAGCTTACAGCAGTGAACAATGGTGGAATCAGAAAATCTTCTAGAACTGATTAAACCATCCAGAGCCAGACACTCAGGGATCAGAGATAAGGTAACATCATTTGTCTACCTAATCCTGATAAAACACTGCTTTATCTTTAGAAATTGTGTTCTTTAAATAAAAATGTAATAATTGGAAGAAAATGTATAAAGATCACCTAAGTAACAAGTGAATTTCCATTTAACTAATATCAGTGCATTTTAGTGAATGCAGGGAAATATGTTAGGTATTTTATCCACAATATTTTAAATGCATTCAAGAGATTATATGAAAAAGTGATTGCTACATTAGTCTCTCTCTAAGGACCTAATGCCATCTTGTTCGGTGTAATCATCTTAAATTTTAATCTCTCTACATTTGCATTGTGTCTATATGCTTTCCCTAGTTTCTAAATTCATTCGAACAGATGTGTCCTTTTACATGTGAAAACAGCTTGTACCAGCAAACTCAATATGGCCTGGTATTTATGCTGAAAGTTATTGTTGTTTGGACAGCACATATATCAAAATGTAAAGTCAATGTGCCAGACACGTCTTGCCATACACATTCCCTAAAAAGGATTTATTGTTAATTGTGAATGATCATACCTTGCGGAATAACGGATAATGGAAAATGGTGACTTGAACTGTACATGTGGGGATTTCTATTGAGATGAGCCGAAGGTTTTGTAGGATTTCGGCATACCTTGCTAAGGCCTAATGCACTTGCTGGCTTACTGTTCAACTTTCTTTAACTGACCTTGTTCATTAAAAGTGCATGTTACATAATGTATTTCTCTAATGAGGCCCTAAGTAATGGAGTCTGATTGGACTGGCACCATGCCTTCTAATTAGAATGATAAATTGAATTGGCTGATCATCTCTTGAGGGGTGAATGGCATTAAGGACAAATGACAAGGTCATTCTGTCAATACCATCCATTATATGCAAACCTATAGTACAGGAAGTGCATCAGTTATATGCTCAAAAAGGCTTCAGTTTAACTGTTAGCAAAAAGTAGTAATGGCCATGAAATTATTGGTAAATAAATAAGTAGGCCAAAATCTTAAGTCCTCTGCAATTATGTTTAAATCATGTATGTTTATACTGGTGCAGGGTTGAATGTACATGTGTCCAGAAAACTAGAAAATACACATGTTTATGCCTAAATCCAAACATATATCAATGTACATCCAGTTCCTTGCCAATAGCACCTGCACCAGGTGTATGCCTAATATGATCAATAAAGAACGCACCCACCAGTTTTAAGAGGTGATTCTGCAATCAGACAATCTAAAAATGGTTATCACCCAGAGCAAGCCCTAGGCATATGCAGTGAAGGTAAATTCCTAGGGGGATCTGGGCAGTCTGGACATCTAAACTCTAATTATTGCAGCCACTGTATCTTCCCTGTACTCATGGTGGCAGATGATAATAATAATAAAAACGTTTTTTTGTCCACTGCGGCACAGAGTGCTTGACATGATGTCACTCTGCAAAACTGAGACAGAGCAGAGATGGGCAGCAAGTGGTGGGTGACCAGGAGACATACAATAAGTGTAATAAGTTGGAGATACACTTGTGTGGGCTGGATCCAGAGTTTGCAGGGATACATTCATGTTGTTTGAGATATTAATTTTACAACTATGTGTGATCGAGAGGCACTTGTGTGGGCTGGAGAAACACAATGTGGAACGATGCTGGAGAGGGCACCAGTAAAATGTTGTCTAGGGCACAAAATTGGTCAAGACCATCTCTGCCAACACACACTTGCAAGGTAATAAGTAAAGTACTTTTACTGCACTTAAACTGCATCCCTCCTCTCCCCACTTATACAATCATAATCAGAAGGTTCAGATAACACTGTTTACATATAGACATAAATGTACCCTTTTCATTTTTGGCTGTGCCATAAGATTTACATCAAGCTTTTAAGCTTATTTAACTTTAGTTTTTAAATTACTATAGTATTATGTATACTTCTCATTATTTATGTCACAAAGACAATTCACATCCCATGTGTTATCATAGTCTACGCAATATTAAAATTCACATTGCAATGTATGGTACCACTGAGTGCAATTGAATATCTCCCCTTTTTTATTTGGAAGATTTCTTGTAGTGCAAAGTGTATATACAGCATATTAACTTATTACAGATATAGTGAGTCATGATGGTTTATTACTGTTTTTGATATCTGTATCACAATTGCAAAAACAACAAAAACGAATATGCAGAGCAGAAACTAAAACAGTATTCATCAGGGTAGGGGCACTTTAACAGAGGAGGACCGTGTGCGGACTCTAGATAGGCCCCTCCTCTCAGCTGAGAAGGTCTCCAGAAATATGGCACCTGCCATATCCTGGAGACTAACTTCACTGGCGAAGGACTCTGGAGATGTGGGTATTACATAGGTGCGGTTTGTGTGGTGTGGGCCCTCCTGGGTTCAGGGGCCCATGTGCACCACACACTCTGTACCCATTATAGCAATGCCTATGCATCAAGAACTATTTTAGTTACTATTTGTGTCTAAAACAATTCTACAATCTAAATTATATCACAAGCAATCAATTATTTTCCAAAAGGTCACAAAGTACTGAACAATTTGATTGCGATTAGAAATACACTCGCAATTTAACAAGGGGCTTTTCCTTTTCCAGTCCACTGAAAATTCTTACATTAACTATCCATGCTGTATTAGGCCCATAGGGGGTTATTCTAATTGGTTCGGTCCCACTCGAATTCTCAAGGGGGACCAATGTTTTGCATCTGCGCATGTGAAAATGCAGGGTTTGCGCAGGCACGGCAAACTACATGTTCCCCGTCCTGCTCACACCTAGTAGTTTGTGTGTGTGTGTGTGTGGGGGGGGGGGGGGGGGTGGCGGCGGGGGGGCACAGCCCATGGGAATGCCCAGCGTTTCATGGGTGTTTCCATTGGTGGGCGGCGTTTAGTCCACATGCAACACTGCAAAATTCACAGTGTTGCTTGTGGACCAGAATAAGGTCCATAGTGTATACACACTGAACCATTTCAAGAATTTGTTGTAACGAATGGTTACATGATGTTAGTTTTTATCCATTTTCAAGAAATCCAAAATCCATAATTCAAATATTAAATCTGAATTCCAGACCAAAACATTTGACGTTGGTTTTACAAAACCAAAACAAAATATGATGATTAAATTAGAACCAAAAACACAGATTTCTGCACACATCTCTACATAAAGCAAATATAATTTCTTAAAAAAATAGTTTGTCATTTTGTAATCCAAGATACTGTAAGCAGATGTGAAATAAAAACTGATATTAGCAGTCAACAGAATACAGTATAATGTAGACTTTATTAAACTTGCCAATCAGAATGACTTCTTTCTGGGGTGTGATCAATTGATTAATAACTTACAGACATTACATGGGCTATGCGTTAATGTCATCATATCCATCTAGTGCAATTACACATAATTTTCTTTATTAGTGAATACACATTTTGATGGTCATTTTGTTTGGGTGATGTGGGCAACATTATATAATACCCCTTTTAGACATACTACCCGGAATTTTGGCCAGGATGACCTAGGATTTTCAACCCAGTTCAATCTGGGGATTTTAGTTACAGACCATCTTAAACACTACGTCAGACCCTGGAAATCCTGAGTAGACCCCTTTAACACATAAGTTTTTCAGGCATTTCACGGTTTCATCATTACAATAGGACACTTTGCTGACTCACAAGATTTACAAAGGTGGGGGCTGACTACAAAAGGGCTTGTGTGGAGTTCCCACAATACATTGCTGTTATAACTGTTGAGGACATGTGGATATGCTCTTGGGGATTTGCTCTGTTATGCAGCTGATGATGCTTGGATTAAGCTACACACATTGTTCTTCATTGCACATTGTGAGCTGCAGAGAAAGAGGCATCATTTTTTGGTGGAGAGGAAGGCCAATCACCGGCATTACTTATACCAAAGGAGAACCTTGATTATGTCCTGCATCTTGTCCATAATGCATGTAACCGGTAGGTCAGCTCCCAAACTGTGGGCTAGAGATCAGAAACATGGACTGGTTTTCTGGGCTACGGTGGAGGTATTTGAGGATAACCATTTTAGGATGTTGCGTGCAACCTTTAATTATCTTTTAGAACTCCTCTCCCTGGCACTTACCAGGCAAACAACCCATTGGAGAGAGCCCATTTCCTTAAACAGTTGACGGTCGATTGTCTTGTGGTGGTATGCCACCCCTGGTGAGTAACGGACAATATCATGTTTGTTTGGTGAAGGCATCTTCACAGTGTGTGTTTTGGTGCACTGAGTGACAAAAGGCAATCCTGGATTCCTTATATCACCGGTTCATTTACCTACCCAAGGGGCAGAGACTGGATGAGACCGTGTCTGGGTTTCTGCGTCACGGATATCCACAGTGTTTTGTTGCCATTGATGGCACCCACATACCCATAACTGCTCCTAGAGACAGCGCAGCGCACTACAACCAAAATGGGTGGCAATCATTCTCCAAGCGGACCATAAATATTGGTAAGTACCTTTATTAGGTTGGGCGGGGGGGGGTTCAATGAGATCTGTATAGAGCACTGATCTCCAGCTGTTGTGAAACTATACATCTCAGCAAGCTCTATCGTAGTTTTTGCATTCATTAGGAGCAAAACTGGTGCAGAGCATCCTGTGACTTGTAGTTTCACACCAGGTGCAGAGCTATTGGTTGGAGAGCACTGGTATAGAGTATTTTTAACAAACTCAGGGGGTTGTTCTGGTTAATTCGTTAAGATGCGAATTTGCATCCTTGCGAGTGAACTAGATCCCGCTTTGCGAATGGTGATACGCCGGTTCACTGTACTTTCGCAATGGCTGCAAATGGATGTTTTACGTAAATGTCACAGACCATCGAAAGATGTGGAAGGTGCACCCATATGTAAGGTAATTGTGAGCTTTACATATGCGTATATGCTTGGAGGGAAGTGGCCGGGCAGCTTAAATCCGGTAATGCCAGCTGCCCTCCCCCCGGCATGTCCCTCATGGCTTTATTAGCGAGAAAACGCGCAGCATTCTCATGTGAATGCCCATGAAACTGTAAAGAAAGAAAGAAAGAAAAAAGACTCTCTCTTTTTTTGGGGCACTCTTTAAGACTGATTACTCAAGGTAATCTGTAAATTTCTAGTGGTAGTTGTTAATCCTAGTTTACATCGGCTATGAGGTACCCACCATCACCCTTGCCCTTGCCCTTAATTTGGCGTGATCGCAGTTAGAGGTGGGCCACTCCCATGTAGGTTGACCCTAGTAGCAGTTATACCGGGGTTAATAGTGTTTCACTAGTCTAGACAAAAGTGGGGGGAGCCGCCCTGAAGTGGGGTTCCCCTGATGAATGTGGTTCCCTAAAATGTAACTTTTAATCGTTTATTAATTAAGATAATAGACCAGACAAAACATTTAAACAATGACACACATTACACATAAACATATATGACAGTGAGATGGTGTACCGGATAGAAACTGTATCGCCTTGTAATCCTGAACAAGGATACTGAAAAGATACTGTGTCACAGATTGTTACATACAGTTAAATGCTTACCCTGTATAGTTACACTTATTACCAGGAAACCCTGGATGGGCAAGTTTCAAGTGTATATAGAAAGTCACAGTTCATCAATACCTTTTTCATGCGCCACGAAGGGCGTCAACATCACCATAACATTTTCAAAGTGAAAAAATCCTATAATCACTGGTGGAACAAGTATAGTATGCACATACACTTTTAATCTACGCCACGGAGGGCTCGTACACCTTTAAACCACATATATCACTGTCATAATGTGAAATTTTAAAATTTACGAGCTAGGAAGTGCGTCACAACTCGTATTCAAACATTACACAAGTGCGCAAATTTCAACAATAATTTGTTACACCGCTAGCAAGCAGATCAGATCTATAAAATTTGTTCTTAGCAGTTCTTGACCCCCTAACTGCCAAGAACTGCTAAGAACAAATTTTATAGATCTGATCTGCTTGCTAGCGGTGTAACAAATTATTGTTGAAATTTGCGCACTTGTGTAATGTTTGAATACGAGTTGTGACGCACTTCCTAGCTCGTAAATTTTAAAATTTCACATTATGACAGTGATATATGTGGTTTAAAGGTGTACGAGCCCTCCGTGGCGTAGATTAAAAGTGTATGTGCATACTATACTTGTTCCACCAGTGATTATAGGATTTTTTCACTTTGAAAATGTTATGGTGATGTTGACGCCCTTCGTGGCGCATGAAAAAGGTATTGATGAACTGTGACTTTCTATATACACTTGAAACTTGCCCATCCAGGGTTTCCTGGTAATAAGTGTAACTATACAGGGTAAGCATTTAACTGTATGTAACAATCTGTGACACAGTATCTTTTCAGTATCCTTGTTCAGGATTACAAGGCGATACAGTTTCTATCCGGTACACCATCTCACTGTCATATATGTTTATGTGTAATGTGTGTCATTGTTTAAATGTTTTGTCTAGTCTATTATCTTAATTAATAAACGATTAAAAGTTACATTTTAGGGAACCACATTCATCAGGGGAACCCCACTTCAGGGCGGCTCCCCCCACTTTTGTCTAGACTAGTGAAACACTATTAACCCCGGTATAACTGCTACTAGGGTCAACCTACATGGGAGTGGCCCGCCTCTAACTGCGATCACGCCAAATTAAGGGCAAGGGTGATGGTGGGTACCTCATAGCCGATGTAAACTAGGATTAACAACTACCACTAGAAATTTACAGATTACCTTGAGTAATCAGTCTTAAAGAGTGCCCCAAAAAAGAGAGAGTCTTTTTTCTTTCTTTCTTTCTTTACAGCAACATTTACTCTCCTGGGTGCACCTCCACAGCTTCTATAAATAAAAAAACACGGAGGGAATTTACCCCCTAAAAATTAACCTTGACTATTGTGGATCTACATACTGTATCATAATTGCCATATTTGATTCAAACTTGTGCACTAGTCGCCATCCCCCTTCCCCTATCCCCCCAAATAATGCCCATGAAACGCTGGGCGTTCCCATATGCCAATGGACCAGCCCATCGCCCCACCCCCTGCCCTCCACCTGCAAAGATGGGCGCAGAAATGTGAAAGAAAAGCAGCGCACATGTAATTACTGTACCAAGTGAATCAATTAAATACTAAATCTATATCTCTCTATATCTATATATATATATATATATATATATATATATATATATATATATATATATATATATATCTATCTATCTATCTATCTATCTATCTATCTATCTATCTATCTATCTATCTATCTATCTATCTATCTATCTATATATATATATATATATATATATATATATATATATATATATATATGGATGTGTATATATGTTCCCTATGGACTCCAAAACGGCGTGACCGATTTTGATGAAATTTTCAGGCAATCTTCAGATTAGCCCAGTGGGTGATTATGTGAAGTTTGGTAGCGAACGGATCAACAGAATTCTTTTTTGCAATTAATTGATCGCGCCACGAATGAGATTTCGTTCCCGCCGAACTTCTGTCAAATGCAACTGAATATTCAAGCCATTGTCGACAAGGTATTCCAAAATCTAACAACCAACTACAAAAATCCAAAGTCATCTGGCTATAGATAATTAGTGCTTCCCGTGCAAATCCGGGGTGGGTCGCTAGTATTTCAGAAATGAAAAAATGATAAATACAATGATAGAGCAATGATAATAAAAACAAAATGAATATGCAGATCAAGTGCTAATCGTATTGTGCCCACTTTTAAAGCATGTAAGTAACCTGCACTGTACCAAAGGCAGAGGTCCCAAATGGATGGAGTCTAAAAACTATGTACTCCCTTAACGTAAATATTTCTGTATATGGTCAACTCCATACTGTTCGGAGAAAGGGAATGTTTCCCATTCCATAAGCTTTCCCCAAATGAGGGTGGAGATTGTGGCTGATTGGGTTTGAGGTATTCAGAATTGGGTACAAATGAATTTGGAGAGTGCACTTTAGGCACATACAGAGAAGCATGTGCAAATGATTGTGGAGACTGTGCTTGGGGACTATATACGTTTTGGGATGGCAATGGTGCTGTGTATAGTGACCGGGCTTGGAACACTAGTTGGCGTAGAAATTCATGATTTTCTCTACTAAGCTTTGCCTAATCCTGCCTTACCCTGTCATGCATAGATATTTGGGTAAGCAATTTGTTCTGTAGTTTGCATTCATTTTCCATGAAGAGCTACATTCTGGCATCTCCTTTATAACAGTACCTAAACATTTACGTACTTCACTGTTGGGAAACCTAACGTAAAATAAATATCAGCGCCATCTAAAGAAAACACCGCTATATCTAGATGTCATGTCGGCTAAAGTAGACACTTCTATCATAGCATTTGGGGCATTTAAAGGGTCTTGCAGGCAGGGATAAACCAGGGGTACTTACTGTTATTGCGCAGTGTTGGCATGCCTCCCTGGGTCTCTTGAGACTATCCCCCTGGCTCTGCTGTGTTGCTGTCACATCAGACGCACTGTCTGTCTTGTCTTATTCCACAATGGCATCATCATCGAACAGAAGTTGTGATGGCGGCGGGCTCTGCAGACTGCACTGTGGTGTTGCTGCTGGTGTCTCTGGCGGCAATGCAGCATTACTTGATGATGAAAGGGCAACAGGGTTGTATAGGGCTGTAAGGCCAAAAACCACATTGCACAGATTGTACAAGGGCCACTCCATGCATCCAGCTCCACTTTGATTGCAATTCTGGTCATGGGGGGTGGCGGCCTGTGCGAGTGGTGGGCATAGGCGAATCTAGAAATACGGTAATGAGTGGTCACAGATCCAAATACTGAAGCAGGTTGGATGGTGAAAAGGGGGCGTGGCCTCATGGAAAATAGGCATTTCATAACAAAAATGGGCGTGGTATTACACATTAAATCCCACACCGTAATTCCCATTACACATATTAGCAAACTCTGTAATATCCTTAACAAATAAAGCCACACACCGTAATGACAATTACACATTATGCCACACATAATGATGCCATTACATATTTGACACATAAGATCCGCTTACCTACATGTTCATTGCTAGGGGGTTCTTGCTTGATGCCAGGGGCTTCATACTCAATGCCAAGGGGGCTTCATGCTCGTTGCCAAGGGGGATAACATGCTTGTTGTCAAGAGGGAGTTGTTAAATGCTCATTGCAAAGGGGGAGTGGGGATTGCTCATTGCTAAGGGGGAACACATGCTTGTTGCCAAGAGGGAGTGAATTGTTCCTAGCCTAGGGGGAGTTAAATTCTCATTACAAAAGAAGAGTGAATTTGTTGGGGGGGGGGGGGGATTGCTCTTTGCCAAGGGAGAGGGGGATTGCTCATTGCCATAGGGGAGTGAAATTGCTCATTGCCATAGGGGAGTGAAATTGCTCGTTGGTAAGGTGTGGTGGGAATTGCTCGTTGCCAAGGGGGAGGGAATTGCTCGTTGGCAAGGGGGAGGGTATTGCTCATTGCCAAGGGGGAGGGTTTTGCTCGTTGCCAAGGGGGAGGGTATTGCTCGTTGCCAAGGGGGAGGTTATTGCTCATTGCCAAGGGGGAGGGTATTGCTCGTCGCCAAGGGGGAGGGTATTGCTCGTCGCCAAGGGGGAGGGTATTGCTCGTCGCCAAGGGGGAGGGTATTGCTCGTCGCCAAGGGGGAGGGACACTGGGCATACACAATTTATAGAAATATGACAGCCGGGCAGAAAAGGGCTGTACACTGCCCAGCTGTATAGTCACTCTCTAACTTCTAAGCAAAGCAGCAGCTCCGACTCTGTCGATCTACCTTCACTCAATACTCCCGCTGGACCTCGAGCCAGAAGCTCACGGCCGGCAGCCAATTAGGACCGACATTGGTGGTATTGGTGGCCGCTCCTGATTGGCTGCTGGATCGCGAGGATGCTGGTATTTTGGGTTTATACAGTAACCTAACAGAATCAAAACATTGGGCCTTATTCTAGTCCACTCTTTCTAACAAAATCCTTGTTAGATGGGCAAAACCATGTGCACTGCAGGTGGGGCAGATGTTACTTGTGCAGAGAGAATTAGATTTGGGTGAGTTATTTTGTTTCTGTGCAGGGTAAATACTGACTGCTATTTTTACACTGCAATATAGATCTCACTTTGAAGTAAAACCCCACCCAAATCTAATTCTCTCTGCACAAGTAACATCTGCCCCACCTTCAGTGCACATGGTTTTGTCCATCTAAGAAGGATTTTGTCAGAAACAGTGGACTAGAATAAGGCCCATTGTTCTGATTCTGTTAGGTTACAATGGGTGCAGGTAAGTTCTCAACATTGCATGTATAAAACCATGGGGAGAGATAGTGTAGTGAGATAAAGTATGATAAGTGACTAACTGCCATTTTACAGGTTGTGTTTGAAAAATGTCAGTAAGAAGCTGATTGGTCCTTTATCTCTCAAGTATCTCTCTCTCCAATGTTTAATACATAAACTCTTTTGTTTGGCTCAAAGTTTATACAAGTCACTATTTTTTTCTTTTTAATGTACTAATGTAGGTGTGTTCATCTTGCCAATGTCCCTTAAAGTTGGTTAATATTAAAAGCAATCCTGGGCAACATAAATAGCTCTATGATCCACAAAATGTATCTTCTCATTATATTAAGATGAGAAGCTTCCCTGGACATTGCTACGGGTAATTTTATTAAACAAGTCATGGTTAACAAATATGTGATTCCTTTGAAACCCCTCTAGAATACAGCAGTGTGCTCTATTCATTTCAAAACTGTGCAAACAAAATACATTTTCCACTCTCCAGTCCTTTGGACTCTGGGTCTGCAAACGTTTCAATCAAGTATTTCCTTATTTCATGATTTAATTTTGCTGTACTGTATTAAACCTTCTCTATCCATCGAGGACTTGGATTTTTTATCTGCTTGTCCTTCAAAGCCAAAACAATGTTTCCACACCTTTCTTTCAAATTTTCATTAGTTTATTTTAAGGTGTTACCCCTGCTAGAAGCTGAGTGTATATAGGTTGAGTATCAAAAACTCAGGCCTTGCCAATATATATGCCAATATACAGGCCAGCCGAGAAGAATGCCGGACCCTGGTAACATTTTGGGGGTGTGGCCTAAGTGTGGGCACCTCCCGCACTTAGGCCACGCCCCAAAAATGTTTAAAGGAGGGTGAAAGAAAACTCTAAAAACTGTAATCTCAGCAGCACTCACCTACAGCATGTGCTGTGCTGACAGCAGGCTCAGCATGACCTCTCACGCTGTCAGTGAAACACTAATGCTGAGCCTGCCATCAGCACAGCACATGCTGTAGAAGTGTGTGCAGCTGTTACTACCTGGGAGGTCTGGAGGGGGAAGAGAGGGGTTGGACCAAGGACCCTGCGGGGCCCCTCCAGCAAGCCTGGGTCCGGGTAATTAGTACCCGCTCCCCCCAGCTCTCGGCTGCCCTGCCAATATATAATAAAAAGAACTGGAAAGATGATTAATCCATTTCTGACTCCTCAACCAGGCTGTGAGTGTAAGGCTTCTAAGACAGTTTATCTGTGTATGTCTGTATTGAACCAGTACTTACACCTGACAACTCAACTGAAGAGGCAAGTGTGAAGAATCCATATGAGGGTTTATTTCAATGATGATTTTCTTGTAATGATGCACAAAACAGTAGGTGAAAGGACAATAATTTGCCAGAGCTCAAAAGGAACCAACTGAAGGCAGTGGCAGACATACAATGTGCTACAGATAGCAAGAAAGGCAGGGCTAATGACATCAGAGCCTAGCTACAGGAAATCTGGAGGGACAATTTTCCCCAGATGCAAAGCTTTGCAAAAGTGTCATGACAGAAACTTAACAGCATATGGAACACATACGTCGTGGGACATGACAGGTTTGCAAAAAATTATAGCCACAGTAGTTTTTTTAATGTCGTCATATTTCTCACCAAAGAGGGGAAAACTCTTAAGTTGAGCTTCATGTCCTGTTAAGACAGTTATATTTATACACACATTTACAGTACTCCCTGAAGATTGCTAAATGTAGAAAAGGCGGTCCTATAATTAAAAGTCAGGCAACTTCGTAGTTGTTAGTTGCTGCAAAGGAGTATTTTTATAGGACATAGAAGGTTACTTTAAGATAAAGATGTAATTTGTATGGGGCTCCTTTTCCATTTATATTTTACAGTACTTGATCACAAAAATCTCATTAAGTAAAATATGCATTTTTCTTGGTTCTGTTTGACTTCATTCAATAACTCCAGAAATCGTAGCCCTATCATAATTTCTGGATGCTTTAAATTGTTTTACCAAGCAATGATTATTTATAATATTATTGTGCTCCCTCTTTACATGGACCTTACAAACTTGGGAAACGTTTAACCCTGGTTAAACAAACAGGAATGGCCAGAAGAAAGGTCAGATTACAATTGAGAAATCAAAGCAACAATGGCAACTAGCACGGGAAAAAAAAAAATATTGGCGCTTTTGGAGTTTGGGGATTTTTTTCCAATGAATAAATAAGTCTTGTTCAGGCATATGGAAATGTTGATACTGTATGTAAATGTGTGTGTAATACCCCTTTCACATCGCAAATGCCGGGTCACACCGACCAACATTTGGACAAAGGTCTAACCCGGGAGTGACCTGGCATTTGCGCTGTTTGGTGCCCATAGTGATCCAGCATATTGCGTCAGGAGGGAGCTGGGAAGGAGACAGCACTGAGGCGATTCTGCTGCCTCCTGCATAGAAGTGCCTGGGTTGCTCGACCTCGCTTACCTATTCACACAGTCCAGCAACCCAGGTCCGACCCGGGAATAACACTGCATTTATCGGAGGTTGGATTGCTGGGTTGCTGTACCTGTGACATAGCCCTGTTACACAGCATGCCGACCCGGGTCCAACTGGCATTGACCCAGTTTATTTGTGTAAAAGAGGTGTTAGAAGAAAGATAAGCAGAAGTGGTACTTATTTACTTAACCAATGTGCATTCTTGCAATTAATAATAAAGAAAACAAATCCTGGTAAAAATGTCCTTATCAGGCATAAGTCAATGCTTTGTCTAATTTGCAACCACAGTCCTGCATCCCAAGATTGATTTTGCATCAGATTTGTCAGCATCAAAACCTCAGAAATCCCATCATAATCTCATCCTTCATCACACGTTTACATTTCTTTGTACCACCTGTCATACAACTACAGTTATAGCCAAAGCCTTGTTGAAGTAATCTCTGAGGTATCATTAAGGAAGCTTAATGAACACTTCATTTTATGGCTATTGAACTATCCGCATGGCTGTATGTTCTGACAGCTATGTGAAGAGCATTTGTAGGAAGAATTTCTGGCAGATTAATAAAGTTGTGCTGTTGAAAAATAAGTGATTACATGAATTATGTATGAGGTACAAATGATGATGCCCAGGTCTAGTAACAAGTAGACATTGTAATGAAGTAATTTGGAAGGACACAACCACTCAATCTAGATAGGTCTTGTTTAAAACTTTAAATTAACAAAAAGATATGTGAGACATTATGGGGGAAATTTACTAAAGGAAATTTGTAAAAAATAGGTGTATTTCGGGATAGTAATTGTCAAAAATAAGTGTATTTCTGGATACAAATACACCTATTTTTTACAAATTTCCTTTAGTAAATTTCCCCCTATATCTCAGTATGTATTTGATTATAACAGTGGAGCTAGACAATAAATTCACTGAAGGCATTTCATATAAGAGCTGTTTTGGTTTAGCACAAATGACAAAAATGCTAATAAAGAAATAAAAAGAAATCAAAGCGGAAAGTTCCGTGTTGCTTGATACACCACAGGATCGTAAATAAATAACAGACCAGAAGTATTGTATGGCTCTGTATTGCAGAGTTCCATATTTGACACTCACGAAGATACAGTATAAGAAACAAAGCTCTGAAGCAGATGGTTTTTTAGATTACCATTGATCTTTAGCATCACTTGACTCAATAACAAGGATACATCTATAAGGCTCTATGGCAATAGAATACATGCAATAACTCAGTGGTGATAACATAATATCTCAGTGCCAGTGGCGTAGCTATATAGCTCAGCAGCCCCCACGGTGGCGGGGAGGCGCAGAGAACATGTGGGCTCTGCGGGGCTATAGTTACCACTTACCCGCTGCTGTCTGGTGGCCTGCCGTCAAGGTCCCGTTTCTCCAGGCGCCGGCTCCTGCTGCTATAATGAAAACTTACACTTAGAAAATGGCTGCCCCCATACTGCAGACCGTATTTGCAGACAAAATTTGCGGCGCGGGGGGGGGGGGGGGGGAATTAGGTAGTTACGCCACTGCTCAGTGCCTATGTGGTCTTTCTTCCTCTAAATCATCCACAGCCCTCTTTCTTAGTGTTAACCTAACCCTGACCTTCAACCTTCTTCACAATTTAATAAGAAAGCACACATAAGGACTAATGGGGCCTACACACTAGGCGATTTCAGGGAATTTTCTAAGTGATCTCACTAGATCACTCAGAAAATGTCCCTATATTGCTCCATGTGCAGTGGCCATAGTAATAGAAATGTGTGGCCCCACCCGTCGCTTATATCCAACATGCTGGATAAATCTACTTAAAATCGCTGGACAGGGCCGGTGCTCTCAACGGAGAACACTGGCCCTCACAGATCGCTCAGCACACAGCACTGACACATCGCTGACACTTCGTTGTGTGCTGAGCAATCTTGCTAAGCGATCTAGCAGACATCTCCCTGTGTGTGGGCCCCATAAGTAACCAGAAGGGGTATGTGCCCTGCCTGAAGGAAAAGGAGTTTATTCCTTCAATTGATTTAATATGAATTCACTTACAGTACTACTTCATTTATTTCAGAAGGGAAGAGCTATACACCCACAAATGTATTGTGTATTATTGTGTGTTGACTATTACAGGGTGTAATTAAATAATTATTAATTCATATATTGTGCTATTTTTTTAAATGATTATTTATTTATCATATATACATGCAATAGAATGCACTTTTAAAGAACATATACTGGAATCCACATGTACATGTCAACATGGGTCAAGGTCGACATGGTTGTAAGTCGACATTGGTTTGGGTCGACATGTCATTATGTCGACACAAGCATTAGGTTGACATGGTCTAGGTCGACACTCAAAAGGTCGACATGGGGTTTTTTACTGTTTTTTACCCAAATGTCAACACAATCGATATGGACACAGGTTACAGTACACCGCGTCCCTCATATGGCTTGCTCCACTCACCATGCATTGGGCAGGGTGCTTCGCTACACTCAGCACACTATTTTATTCTCCCATCATGCCCTAGTGGATGGTAGTGCATGAAATACTGCCTGTCGGCACATGTCGGGTCAAAAGACCAGTCAAAAACCCCATGTCGACCTATTGACTGTCTACCTAGATCATGTTGACCTAATGCTTGTGTCGACCTAATGACATGTCGACCTAAAGCCATGTCGACCTAGAACCAAGTCACCATATGCCCATGTCAACCTAATGGTGTCGACCTAATGATTGTCAACCAACTTGCTGTAGACCAAATGACAGTATTCCATATATTTATTCTCCGTATGTAAACAATGTGTTTAGTAAACAAAACTTGATGTCCTTTTGTTCTACTATTTTGGACAAAAATAATGTTTTGAAATCTCTTCAAATACAACCTTCAAGCCAAGAAGTCAAAAGTAAGATTTTTTTTAATTAAATCTATAAAACTTCACTCTTGACATTTTGGATTTCCGTATTCATTTTGTCACATTTATTATGCATCTATTAAGTGGCTTATACTTGACATTTTAACCAACATATCAAAACCATCAAAACGTTCTTTCCATATTTTTTAAAATTCCTCTGATTTTTCTAGAAAAACATAAATTAAGTTTTTTTTTTATACGAGTCTTTCTTCACACATTATTGCTCAAATTTCTGGCGATATGACATCTGACCAAAGCTCTTTTTTTCTTCTTATGTTTTATGCAGATTAGTCTCCTGCTGGATAGATGCGATCATTCAATTTTAATGTACCTGGACAAGAGCTTGATAAGAAAAAACATTAATGTCACAAATATTATGCTCAGTACAGTAAACATCACCATACAATGTGTCACCCAAAATGTAAAAAGAAAAATAGCAGAAACAATATGTATGAATTTTTTGCTATTTTATCACTTTTTAATAATGTGCAGTTATTTTTTATGCAAATAAATGACTTTCTGGGGGACATATGCTAAGAAGGGAGTTCTATTTCACTTGGGATGTTGTTATGGGTAACCAATCAGAATCTACTTATTTATTTAGCACCTTCTAAAAGATAACAGATAGTATCTGTTCACATGGGAACTGGAACTACTGGGTACATGATATATAACTGGCACTGCTGGGAACCTCTAATTGGAACTATTGGGGACAGGGAAAAATCATTACTTGGAATTCAAATTCAGTGCATGAGATACTGTAGTATACAAACTTTGTTTCATGCTAAAATAAAATATATACAGTATGTCTATACAATCAGGGGCGGATTGGCCCGCTGGAAAACTGGGCCATTTCCCGGTGGACCGGCCCAAATCTCATTAAAAACGTGCCGGCCGCGCTCCCCCCTGGGCTGGCTGGGCCACGGGTAGTGGCCGCAGCACTTTGCCCAAATCCAAAATGGCCGCGGGAGGGCTGCTGCGCATGTGCGCACAGCACCTCCCAGGGCCTTCAAGCAGGCTCCCAGCTCCCGTTCCACCTCTGCCCGACCAGCAGAAAGAAGCAGCAGGTGAGAAGTCGCCCCCCCCCCCCCCACGCGTGTATTACATACTATCCCGCCGCAACCCCCTGCACGCGTTACATACCGCCGCCACCCCCCTGCGTGCATTACATACCGCCGCCACTCCCCCACTGCTGGGACAGATTCAAGTCCCAATCCACCCCTGTATACAATAGAAATGCAAGATACTTTAAGATAAAACAATGAAATATAAAAATATTCAGAAATATGGAATAAACCACTATTCAAAATACTTCTGGTCCCGAGCATTTTACATAAGGGATACTCAACCTCTATAATAAAAGGCTGATCCTAATCTCTGTGAGGGGAATTCCATTGTTGCTCTGTTCTACAACACTCAGCAGCCAGCACTACCATTATTGTTATTTTGTTCCATCATTTTGATTGGCTGGTAACTACAGAAATATATAATATTGTGCAAAATGTTCATATTTAATCCTAGAAAGCATTTATATTTTGAAGGATTATTTAATTTTCTTTGAATTAATCTGTTAAATGTTAGATATTTGCAGTGGTGCAAGTAGAATTTTTTTCTTGGTGGTACTGATAGCCTCCACCAAAAATGGGCGTGGCTATGTGTCATGAGGGGGCGTGGTCACACAAAGCTAGAAGAGTGACTAAATGGCATCAGGAGACAGGGAATGAGAAACAGGGAATGAGTGGGGGTGGGTTGGCTTGTGCTTACAATTGTGGAGCCTGCTCTTCATGCCGTTGGCTCCGCTGACGCCTGTCATTGTGACAGGCTAAATCAGCAGTAGCCGGTAGCTGCATACAGCACCAATCATAATGCTGGGTGGGCGGGCTGCGGATGCATTATATTTAGACTTAAAATGAAAATAGAATTGACAGTGGGGGTAAGTGGTACTGCGTACCTGCAACAAATTTCTTACAGGTACTCCGTACCACGCCGTACCCCCTTACGTGCAACACTGGATATTTGGCTACAGAAAAATAACTTTGTGCTTTCACACAGACTCTATTTTAAATAACTGGGTATGGGTCATAGGGTCTACAGTAATTAAATCAACAGCCAATAGGTCAACCACTATTGGTCGACAGGCAAAAGGTCGGCATGTGAAAAGATCAAAATGCATTTGGCTAATGTGGTAAAAAGTTTGACACACGCAGGGCCGGTGCTAGGGTGTTCGGCGCCCCCCTGCAAACTATAATTTTGCGCCCCCCCCAACTCATAAATGGATGTGCGCCAAAGAGGTGTGGTAGAGAGAGAGAGAGAGAGAGAGAGAGAGAGAGAGAGAGAGAGAGAGAGAGAGAGAGAGAGAGAGAGAGAGAGAGAGAGAGAGAGAGAGACTTAGGGCAGATAAACATATAGAGAGTGGTAGAGAGAAATGTAAAGAGATATGGATAGAAAGACTGAGAAATAGATGGAGGAAGAGAGAGAGACACGGAGAGAGAGACACATGGTGGATGAAAAGAGGAACATGGGGAAAGGCAGACATACTGTGTGTGTGTGTGTATGTATATATATATATATATATCAAAAGATAGGTGCACAAGGAGCAACATCTCCCATTTCATTGATACGTTACTCCAATCTTATGTATCAGAAAATATATCACACCTTAAAGACTCAGGCAGTCTGCTAAACAAGTTGGCAACGTTCTGTTGGGAATCCAACTACACATGGGTAACGGTAGACGTACAAGCTCTCTATTCATCAATACCCCACGAAAAAGGAATTCAAGCTGTCAAAACCATCCTTTCAAGAGACAACAGGAAAACAAAAGAAGAAATCAAACTAATACGTCCAGTATTAAGTACATTCTCACACAGAATTTTTTTGAGTTCAATGGAAAGTTCAATCTTCAAACAACAGGTACTGCGATGGGGACGAAATTCGCCCCATCATATGCCAATCTTTTAATGTAGATGTGGGAGGAACAACACCTATACAGTTCCCCCTTCCAACAGCACATCAAGTTCTACATGAGATATATCGACGATCTCATATTCATATGGAGCGGCGACACCATGAAAATTGAGGAATTCATAATGTCTCTAGATCAAAATGAGTTTAATCTCAGATTCACCCACAAAACAAGTCAAACAAGTATTGATTATTTGGATCTGGTTCTAATGGGCAACCCTGGAGAGCCAATATCGTCTAAAACTCATTTCAAAGAGGTTGATGCAAACAGCTTCATCCCTTACAACAGCCGCCACCATGTTCGGTGGAAGGATGATGTCCCATACGCCTAGTTCACAAGACTGAGAAGAAATAGTACCAACATGGAGGACTTCCAAACACAAGCACAAATGCTCGCAGGCAGATTCCTCGAGAGAGGGTACGATCCGGTGAAAATTGAAGAGGCCAAACAAAAAGCAAGTCTGAAACCAAGAGAAGAACTCCTGACAGCCAAGTCAAAAGCCATCACAAAAGCCCAGAAACTACACCAAAGACCGTTCATCACACAATACAACAAAGAGAATCATCTCATCAGAAGAGTACTCAACAAACATTGGGACATTCTAAAGAAGGATAATATTCTGGGCCCGACTCTTCCATCAAAACCCAACCTTGTGTTCAGACGAGCCAAAAACCTCAAAAGTCTGATAGCTCCCAGCACTATCAAAACCAAACTAGAACCCCCCCCCTAAGCAAACCACATTCCTTGGAAACAATATCAGATGCACTCCCTGTGGACACTGCATCTGCTACAAACATATGGAAAAACAAACTTTCAAAACCAAGATACACCAAAAGAACTACTCTTTAAAATGTTCCTTGTACCTGCAAATCTACTTATGTAATATACAGAATTATGTGTAGTTGTGGAATGATTTATATTGGCAAGACGAAAAGACAAATAAAACTAAGGATACAAGAGCACATAAGAAACATCAAGCACAAGTTAACATCACACAGCCTTCCTCGACACTTTAATGAAAAGCACAAATCCACAGTCAATAAAGAAAATTTGGTACTCTTTACCTAGTACGGCGCCCGTCGCGGGCATCGCGGGTACATTTATGTGTGGCCGCGACGCGACCGACGCGATGCCCGCGATTTCCCATTGAAACCAATGTTAAACATGGAAATCGTGTCGGTCGCGTCGCGGCCGGCCATAAATGTACCCGCGATGCCCGCGACGCGATGCTCCCGATTTCACATAGGAATCAATGTTAAAAGGCGCGATGGACCCGATTTTACTGTTAAATGCCTCAATCCACCCGATTTGGCCATAGGAATCAATGTTAAATGGGCCACAGAGCCCATTAACCCTTAAATGTCCCCCCAAATTTTTAACGCCACCCCACGATCCACGCCAACCCGAAGCGTGGCGAGCGCAGCGAGCCCGCGAGGGGCAGCGGTACGCGTCCTCCGACCTTTTCATGCCCTACTATCCACTACGGCGTGGTGTGAGAATATAATAGTGTGGCGAGCGCAGCGAGCCACCGAGCCCGAAGCGTGGCGAGCGCAGCGAGCCCGCGAGGGGCAGCGGTACGCGTCCTCCGACCTTTTCATGCCCTACTATCCACTACGGCGTGGTGTGAGAATATAATAGTGTGGCGAGCGCAGCGAGCCACCGAGCCCGAAGCGTGGCGAGCCCCGCGAGGGGACGCGGATACCTTCACAGTTATGCGCGTCCCCTCGCGGGCTTCACAGGTGTCCGTGGCGACGCGGACACCTGTGAAGCCCGCGAAGGGACGCGTCTACCTGTGAAGGTATCCGCGTGCGCTCGCCACGCTTCGGGCTCGGTGGCTCGCTGCGCTCGCCACACTATTATATTCTCACACCACGCCGTAGTGGATAGTAGGGCATGAAAAGGTCGGAGGACGCGTACCGCCGCCCCTCGCGGGCTCGCTGCGCTCGCCACGCTTCGGGTTGGCGTTTATCGTGGGTTGGCGTTAAAAATTTGGGGGGACATTTAAGGGTTAATTTGGCCTATTTGGCCCCAAATCGGGTCCATTGAGGCATTTAACAGTAAAATCGCGGTCAATCTGCCGTTTTAACATTGTTCCCTATGGGAAAATCGCGGTGATCGCGGTCATCGCGGGCATCGCGGCCATCCCGATTTACCCGCGATGACCGCGATTTTTACCCCCGACGCCCGCGATTTCAATCGTGGGCGCCGTTCTAGGTAAAGAGTACCGAAAATTTCACATTCACAATATTAGAGCACATAACTATTAACCCAAGAGGAGGAAACAGAGACTAAGATCTGTCGCGAAAAGAAACCTTCTAGATTTACTCCCTGAATGCCCTACAACCAGCAGGACTAAATGAAAATCTGGACATAGCCTCTTTCTTAGGGAAAAAGTAATTAATTTGTACGTTAACCATATCCAGCTCACATTAGAAAGGTGCATATGCAATAAAGGTGACAACGAATATTGCAATCTTGGAAACCAAAATAAAATCCAAGTTACTGTTTAAAAAGGGATAATCACAATAAATGGTCTATTCACTAATAAATCTATATGTGTACACTGATGGGTGGCACCCATTCATGCACCTATGGATTATTATATACTGGACACCTAAAAGCACTCACTTATATTAAATTAAAGATTTAGTCACTATAGACTGTATTTATCAATAGAAAAATATTCAAAGTGAATCACTGTCACAAACAACTCACTCCACAATTCACTGGAGCACCAATTCCATCACTAAGGATAGTGATTTAGTCACCTCAAATCAGTGTTTCGCCATTGTGCAATATATGATTATTTACTACAAACTATGCATAATATCTGTAATTGAAGAATGCTTGTTCCCCGTCAAATACGGAAAATGTTCAAATACGCAGAAAAAATACATGTGGATAATGTAACCAAGTCTAAATGAGTCCCACTAAAATGCACACATTGTTTAAGTTTGTTGTAATGAAATTATGTATATGTAACTAAATCTAAATCTTCCGCTTTGAAAAATATGGGTAATATCTACCAACCAGCATGGTATAACAAAGCAACATAAAGATATGTATTATCCATATGAGCAACAAATGTTGGATCAATATCCTAATCTTTCCTAATTTCCCTTAGCCAACAGGGGTATTGTGGAAACAGGCAGCAAACTAATAATCTCTCAGAATTTAGCGTGAAAAAGAAGGGGTTTGGTTGAGAGATATAGATCTATAGATATAGATATATAGAACTCCGATAGCAGCGGCACTCTGAGTCTTGTAAACTGTGAAAAAATGTGAAGTTTATTGTCTACATGTTTCGGGGTACTTCCCCGTCTTCAGAAGTACCCCGAAACATGTAGACAATAAACTTCACGTTTTTTCACCGTTTACAAGACTCAGAGTGCCGCTGCTATCGGAGTTCTATACATTGGGCAGATTACCAGCACAGGGGTTGGGATCATTTGGTCTATTGCATTATGGTCGAAAGTCATTAGGTCGAATCCATTAGGTCGACATGCTAAAAGGTCGACATGACTCTAGGTCGACATGGGACAAGGTCGACATGATTCTAGGTCGAAAGGTCATTAGTTCGACAGGTCATTAGTTCGACAAGGTCATTAGTTCGACATTGTCTATGTCGACATTCACAAGGTCGACAACGGGTTTTTCACTGTTTTTTTACCTGAATGTCAACACAGTCGACATGGACACAGTTTAAAGTGCACTGCATCCCCTCGATACGCTCGGCACACTATTTTATTCTCCCACCACGCCCTAGTGGATGGTAGGGCATGAAATACCGCCTGTCGGCACATGTTGGCTCAAAAAACAGTGAAAAACTCCATGTCGACCTTGTGAATGTCGACATAGACAATGTCGAACTATTGACCTTGTCGAACTAATGACCTTTCGAACTAGAATCATGTCGACCTTTTCCCATGTCGACCTAGTCATGTCGACCTTTTAGCATGTCGACCTAATGGATTCGACCTAATGACTGTCGACCATAATGCAGTAGACCAAATGACCGCATCATATATATATATATATATATATATATATATATATATATATATATTCAAATGGCAAGCACCCACGGGTTTTGCATCCAATAATAAGTCACTCAAACACAGGGAGTCTTCACAAGCTTTCAGGTAACAAGAACAATTTACAGATGCACAAGCTCACCTTAAATACCGAACAAAGACAGTGAAATTGGCGCCACGCAACCATGTCTCTCGGCGTGCGTTCCACCACCAGCTTCCGGGTACAGCTATCCCAGAATGTTAGTGTTTGGAGCATCAGCAACCAGTTGTCATGGAGACGCGGCGCTACATAATTACAATACAGATGCAAACGATAATTACATACATAGGAAAAAGTGTTGCTAATCGTACAATACAATCAAGGCGAAAGTAGTATTAATCTGTTTGTTCCATTGTGACTTGTCTGGATTATGCCATCCTGAATCCAGATTTCTACTTTCCGGTATTGGATTGAGAAAACGTGTATGGTTAGAAATAAGTGTGTTGCTACAGTTATTATGGATAAAGCTACTGGATTCGATTGGATGCAGGTTCCTTTATGTAAGACACTCAGTCTTTCTGAAAGTGAGACAGAGGCTATTCTGTTCAGAGAAATTTGAAGATTCCATTGGCGAGTCCACACCTGATGATATTTTTGTGCATTTGTTACGTCTTAAGAAAAAAGAAATAGACTATTTGCTGCATGGGATTACGCTCTCAGATTATGTGAGAGAGAAGAAAATCCCAAGAGGCTTCCCTGTATCCAACTCACCTACCATTGGTAGGCATAATGGCGAGTTCTGCCGCAAATGGATAGCGGTGCTAAATAAATGCTCCATAGACTTGATGACTCTTGTTGTAGAGGAATCGGCCCGGGAATTGCATTTGGTGTATGAGAAAATTAAGGACTATGAGTTAACCAACAAGCTGATCCTGCTTCAGGATAAAACTACAGATTGGGTTGAAAAATTGAATGTACAAATAACCTCTTATAAACGTGACTTGGTTGCTTTTAAAGAAAATAAAACTGGACACGGTTAACAGAGACTATTCTGAACATGCTGTTTACCGGTGGTTATCAGGCAAGCCAGATAATAGCTTTAGAAACCGTTTGTCTAAGCAACGCAGGTCACGAGATAATGATGGTCCAGATTCCAACGATGGACTAACCTCATTAGGGGATGAGGTGGTACACCCTAATTCTGGTAATAAACCCTCTTTAGGGGTAACAACCCGCCGAGGAAGGGGGCGCCCACCAAACGACCCAGGAGAGGGGGCAGACGGCACCTCCAAGCCAAAGAGAGGCAGAGCGCAAAACAAATAAATCAAGTGTTCAAATTATCCAGTCGATTATTATCAGAAGATGAATTAAGTGTGCTCAACAAAAGGGTTGAACTTTGTACCAACCAACTCATTTAATAGCTTGCACTGGAAAATTGACTTACACTATCTTCATCGCCAATTAAAATTGAGGGAGTTCTTTGGTAACAGGGAGTCTATTCAGGCTAATGACCCAGTACCCTGTTCATCTTATCCTGTGACCAAGATATTCCGCAATAAGTCTAATTTTAAACCCATGTCGCATAATGTAGCCATTGCAGGCTACATCAAAGCGCTGGATGCACAGGTGTTGGCATCCCAGAAGGAACCATCAAATCACAGAAATAATTTTTGTAAAACTGAGTGGCAAGCCTTCAAAGACCTGAATGGTTATAAGGACATTGTTATCAGGTCTGCAGATAAGGGGGGTGGGGTGGTGCTAACCATTACTGCAATGAAATCGACATGCAATTATCTGACACCAATGTGTATTTGAGATTGGCACATGATCCGACTGATGTGTATATGAAAGTACGGATTCTTACCGGTTAATACGCTTTCCTCTACTCCACCATGGCAGCTGAACTATGGGTTTTTCCCCTCATTAGGTAGATCTGGAAAGGAAAAAAAGACACAACACTGCCCCTATATAAGGACCGCCCCTACTGAGGCTCAGTGTCTTAATTATCAGCGAGTATACACTTTTAACATAACGTAACATAACGTACTTATATTGCTTCATATATCCCAAGGGAGGGAATAATGCTGCCATGGTGGAGTAGAGGAAAGCGTATTAACCAGTAAGAATCCGTACTTTCCTCTACCTCCCCATGGCAGCTGAACTATGGGTAATACCATAGCAGTATAAAAGAATTTTTTTTTGGGTGGGACCATAATTAGAAAGAAAGAATAATACCTCTTAGAAGGATACAGGTTGTAATCACCTATATGTAAGTCCACTTTATTTAATTAGTGCTTTTTCCCTTTAAGAGGGGAGCTTAGCGTAATCCTTAGATTACTGCGCTTAGTATCTTCCTGCCCAGTTTTGCATCACTGGAGGACTCGATATCCAAGCTATAATGTCTGGAAAAGGTGTGTGCTGAGGCCCAACAGGCTGCTGGAATTCTTCCAGGGACGCTGCCCCTTCTCTAGCCCAGGAAGATCCTACTGCTCTAGTAGAGTGAGCCTTTAAGCTTTGTGGTACTTCCTTATTGCTCATCTTATATGCCTCCGCTATGCATGTCTTGATCCATCTAGCGATGGTTGCTTTTGAGGCTCCGAGACCCTTGTTTTTGCCTTCTGTCACCACGAAGAGCCTTTTTGTCTTCCTCCAGTCCCCTACTCTTTGTAGGTAGATAGTTAATGCTCTTTTAACATCGAGTTTGTGGAACCTTTGCTCTTTCTCGTTTACTGGTTTTGCGCAAAAAGACAGTAGCACTATTTCCTGGTTGATGTGAAAGGAGGATACCACCTTGGGCAAGAAGTGTGGATTTGTCCTTAGGACGACCTTGTTTTCATAAAAGTTTAGAAATGGTTCTTCTGCCCACAGGGCTTGTAGCTCCGACACTCTCCTTATAGATGTTACCGCCACCAGGAATGCCACCTTAGCTGTTAGCCACTTGATCGGTACCTCCTCAAGAGGCTCGAAGGGACTTTCTGTTAGGGCGTTTAGTACAAGATTAAGGTCCCAGGGTGTAGTTGGGCTACGGAACGGTTGTCTTATCCTTTTGGATGCTTGTATGAACCTTTGCACATATTTATCCTCTGCAATTTTCCTGTCTAGTATAGCCCCAAGTGCGGATACCTGGACTTTTAATGTACTAACTGATAGCTTCTTGTCTAGGCCTGATTGCAAGAACTCTAGCACTGTTGGTATGGCTTTATAATTCTTTTTCTTAGTTTTACAGAATTGTATATATGTTCTCCAGATTCTGTAATATGTACCTGAGGTTGAACTCTTTCTAGCCTTTAGAAGTGTTCTTACTACTTTTGAGGAGAAACCTTTATTTACCAGAGTTCTGGTTTCAGCAGCCACGCCGCTAGGTTCCAGTTTCTGGGCTGTTGTTGCACGTATTTTCCCTGCCTCAGCAGGTCTTCCCGGTTTGGCAGTCTCCAGGGCCCTGCTACTGCCATCCTGACCAGTTTCTGGAACCAAGCCCTTCTTGGCCATGTGGGTACAATGACTATCACCATTGCCTTCTCCCTCTGTATCTTGTTCAATAATCTGGAAATGACCGGGAATGGCGGAAAGGCATACATCAGACCTTGTTCCCATTGATTTGTTAGTGCGTCTGTCCCCCAGGACTCCTTTTCCCAGTGTCTGGAAATGAACTTCGTCACTTTCCTGTTGTTTCTGGTTGCCATAAGGTCTATTTCTGGGTAGCCCCACATCTGGGCTATCTCCTCGAATATTCCTTCGGATAATCCCCACTCTCCTGGCTTTATCTGCCTCCTGCTTAGGGCGTCTGCGCACTGGTTCCTTTGTCCTGCAATGAACACTGCTGAGAGACTTTTCGTCCAGACTTCTGCCCAGTTCAGTACTTGGGCCGCTGCTGTCATCATTGGTCTGCTTTTTGTACCTCCCTGTTTGTTGAGGTATGCCACCACCACCAGGTTGTCTGTTCTGATTACTACATCTCTCTGGTACAGCCGGGATTGAAAATGTAGACACGCTTCCTTCACTGCGTTCATCTCCCTGATATTTGAGTGAAGCATTCCTTCCTGTCTTTTCCACTTTCCTTGGGCTGCTGCTCCTTGGCATACTGCCCCCCAGCCTGACATGCTGGCGTCGGTCGTCACCAGCACCTGTTCCCCTGTGGTGAAGGACTTTCCTTGTCCTAATCTTCCTTTTGTCACCCACCAGAGCAGGTCTTGTTTGGCCCTTTTTGATAAGAGAATCCTTTGTGTTGTTTTCTTGCTGTCTCCATCCCATTGGGACAGAAAACAGTTATGTATGCTTCTTGTATGAAGCCTTGCCCAATTTATTGTGTCGGACGCTGCTGACATGAGGCCCAGTAGTCTTGTCTTAAGCAGTCTGCTGACCGGACTACTCTTCTTGTCAAGAAGTAATTTATTTCTTGCCTTAGCTTTGCTATTCTCTCCTGAGTCAACACTGCTTTCATTGTTCTTGAGTCTATGATGACTCCCAGGTACTTTACTGCTGTTGTGGGTTGAAGCTGACTTTTCTTTAGATTTATAATCCAGCCATGTTCTTGGAGAAACTCCATTACCCTGCTCGTGTGCCTTAAAGCTTGCTCCTCTGACCGTGCCATTACTAGCAAGTCGTCTAGATACGCCCAGACTGTTAAGCCTTCCTCTCTGAGCTTTGCCACGAGCACAACCAGGACCTTGGTGAACGTCCTTGGCGAGGTTGACAGTCCTAACGGCAGTGCCGTGAATTGATAGGTTACGCCTGATATTCGAAATCTTAGGAATCTTTGGTGCTCTGAGTAAATTGGTATGTGCAGGTAGGCATCCTTCAGGTCTATTGTAGTCAAAAAAGCGTTTCTTTTTATGTCCGGGAGTATTGTCCTGAGGGACTCCATCCTGAAATTTTTTGCTGCTACATATACATTCAGCCTTCTCAGGTCCAGTATGGTTCTGAATCCTCCTGATTGCTTCTTGACTACGAAGAACCTTGATTGCCATCCTGTCATCTCTTGTCCTTTGGGGATCGTCACCACGACTCCTTGCGTTATCATCTCTTGTAGGCTTTGTTTTAAAGCCAGTCTTTCTTCTTTGTTCTTTGGTATAGGTGAATCTTCCAGCCATACCCCAGGGTTCCGTACAAATTCTATTTTGTACCCTGACGATATGACCTCCGTCACCCATCTGTCCTTTGTAGATCGGGCCCAGACTGAGTGGAACTTCTTCAGCCTGCCCCCGACCTTCTCCTTGGCGTCATTGTGTTTGCCGGAATCCGAACCTTCCCTCTCTGCCCCTTTGGCCATGAAAGGAACTTCTTCCTCCAGACCAGGGTCTTCTGTACCCTCTGCCCGGTCTATATGTCCTCACCTCCTTGAAGTCTTGGGACTGAAATTTCTGAGATTTGTTAGGTGTCTTCTTAAAGCCTCTGTCCTGGGGAAGCCACACTGATTTCCCCCCCGTGGTTTTTCGATATGATATCATCTAGATTCTTCCCAAATAGGTAATTACCCTGAAACTGGAGTGATACCAGTTTGTTTTTAGATTGTGCATCCGCCGACCATGGTTTCAGCCACAATGCTCTCCTGGTAACAGTGGTGCTTGCATTTGTTCTGGCCGCCAGCCTAACCGCATCCAGGGATGCATCGCATATGAACTCAACGGCAACTTGCACGTTCTGAATTATTTTGAGGAGTTCTGACCTCTTTACACCATCCAGTAAGTCGGACTCTAGGTCCTGGCACCAGGACCTCAGTACTCTCGAGGTCACCGCTATTGCCGAGGAGGCTTTAATAGAAGCACCAGACGTGACGTGCTGCTTACGCAGGCTCATTTCCATTTTTCTCTCCATTGCGTCCTTAAACACGTTGGCGTCTTCTAGGGGTAAAGTGGTTTTTCTCGATAATCTAGCGATGGCGGAGTCCACCTTGGGAGCCACCTCCCACTTCTTCACCTGCTCCGTGTCAAATGGGTACATCTTGTTGACTCAGTGGTACGGCTATTTTTTTATCTGGGCTAGCCCACTTCTCCTCCACTATGTCCTGTAGTGGTTTAGATAGAGGGAATGATTTAGGTTTTTTCTTTTTATCCTTAAAAAGGAGGTCCTGTAATTTCCCTTCTTCCTGAGGATCCTCAATGTTGAGTGATTAATTTATCAGGATAAGAAGGTTGTTAAGGAGATCTGGATTAAAGTCCAGCTCCGCTTTCTCCTGGGTTACTTCCCCTTCTTCCACTTCCTCAGGTAAGTCAGGGGCAGGACCTTCCCCTGGGTCAGAGTCCTCAGATAGTGTGTCTCTAGGCCTTTTATGTGACACCTTCTTCAAATCCTCCTTTGTAACAAAGGTCCGCCATTTGATGAGGCCAGTCCGCCATTTGATCTGGCCTCATTATAGGTTTTTTTTTGCAATTTTCACACACTGCACTTTTCCATTTTTCTGGCAGAGGTGCATCACACACAGAGCATTTAGCAACATGCAATTTTTTGTGCTTTTGCTTAATTTCAAGCTTCTCTTTACTTGACTCTGACCTGCAATGAACAATAATCCCATTCAGAAACTAAGACATTTACCATGCACTTTACTGACATTTTCTTCCTGGCTTACCCCGATTTTGCTTGCCGCTTCCTATCTTCCTCCATTGCTGCAGAGTCACTGTCAGCACAAATAAGCTAATTAGGAATGTACTGGGTATAACAATAAATGAATATCACTCCAGCAGCAGCGCTGCATTGTGGAGTCTTACCCGGTATCTGTCTGGCTCAGGGATCTCAGCAGCGTTTCTGTCAAGCTGCGCCACCATTTTAAGTGCTGGCGTCCTTCCCCTATGCTGTCAGAGGCCTCGCGCCTCCTGACGATGTCAGACGCCATCCCGCGCGCCCACATGTGACCAGCGTGATGATGTCAGACGCCGCATCTGACGTCGCGTCTGACGTCGCCCCCGGCCGTTTGAAGCTGTAGTAGCGCCTCCTGAAGTTAAGGATCCCCGGCAGGAGGGAGCATGGTACAGATAGGAGGGAATGCGACGTCCGGGGATTAATGCCGGCTACCAAGCGCTCATACGCAGAGCCCCGGAGGGCAAGGTACACCCTGTTTTTTTTTTATTATTAGTCCCACAACTGCACTGGGTAGAGGGTTTTGCCAGACAGGTGTCCCTACTACACTAGGTAGCGGGTAGCCTCTAATTGCCTAAACCCCTGGCTGCACTAGGCAGTGGGGAAGGCTGCAGCAGCCTCAGGGTAAGCCTCCTCTACCTGGAAAAGAAAAAAAGACACTGAGCCTCAGTAGGGGCGGTCCTTATATAGGGGCAGTGTTGTGTCTTTTTCCTTTCCAGATCTACCTAATGAGGGGGAAAACCCATAGTTCAGCTGCCATGGGGAGGTAGAGGAAAGAAGTATTTAAGATCATCGATTCTGCTGTTAAGGACCTTGTTAATTCTAAAGAAGTTGGTGATTTTCTTAAAGTGCCACAGCCTAGGGTTCCCATCCTGTACACACTGCCAAAAATTCATAAACGGCTGATTAATCCACCTGGGCGCCCTATAATTTCTGCAAAGGGTTCCCTGTTTAGTAATATCGCAGAATATTTGGATGCATTTTTACAGCCGTGTGTACAGGATGGAGAGACCTACCTCCGTGATACTACTGATTTGCTAAATGAATTGGGTGGGCTTGGTAATGTCCCTGGTGGCACTTGGTTGTGCACCATGGACATTACCAGTCTCTACACCAATATACCTCATGAAGGAAATCTGTCTGCTGTCAGAAAGTTGCTGCAGGGTAATTGTCCAGGGTACGATAAACCTGACTTGAGCTTTTTTCTCTCATTTTTACATTTGGTTTTGACTCACAATTATTTTTACTTTAATAAGAAATACTATTTGCAAGTAAGCGGGTGTGCAATGGGATCTCCCGTGGCACCCGCTTACGCAAATACGTATATGGTGGACATCGAGCGAGAATTTTTCTTTAAATCGAGCAGTGAGAGATAAAGTACTATTTTATCGTAGGTACATTGACGATGTCCTCTTGTTCTGGCAGGGACGTTCAGAGGACTTTGTCACACTGATGGAATCCATCAATAGTCAGGATTGTCCTATTAAGTTTACATTTGAAACGAGTCTTGAAGAAATTGCTTATCTTGACGTGAAAATTATGGTGAATGATGGACATATTACAACTATGTTATACATCAAAGTCACAGATAGAAATAGTGTCCTGAGAGCCGAAAGCCACCATCCGCCGGCCACTATTCGTGGCCTACCTTACTCACAATTCCTGCGTGCCAAACGCATCACTAGTGATCCTGTTATGTTAGACTCCACCCTTAATGTAATAACATATTAATTTAAGCAGCGGGGATATCCGGATCAAATACTCAACGTGGCCCGTACCAAAATAGGGGGTATCACTAGAGAGGAATCCCTGACACACTCTCTCAAAAAGAGAGTGAGTCTAAACCAGGTGAATGCATTCACTGGGTGCAAAATTTCTCTAAAGCCCAGAAAGATGTCTCCTATTGGAGCAAAATATTATGGCCGATAGTACAGAATGAGAAGGATTTAAAGGGCATGAAACATACTTAAATAATGCCTTGCTATAAAAAAGGCAAGAGCATACGCGACTGGTTGGTTCACACAGATGTTAGTGAACACGGTGCTGCTGATGTAAGAGTTAGAAAGCGTGAACCAGGATGTTTTAAGTGTATCGGCTGTACTACATGCCGACACATGGTAGCCACCAAATATTTTTTTCACCCTCATACAGGTAGGAAATACAGCATTAGGCACGCACTAACATGTAGCACGGCGTTCGTGGTCTACATGGTTAAATGCCCATGTGGGCTATGCTACATCGGCAAAACCATCCACCCCTTTAAGGAGCGGATGGCAATGCACCGTACATCGATTAGAGCTGCAGTGTCTGGCAAGCCTTTTGACCAGCCTCTTGCCAGACACTTCGCGGAAATGAAACACAGTCTTTCTAATTTTAAACATACTATCATTGACCATGTCCCTGAGAGTAAGCGACGAGGTGATAGGCATAAGACGTTATTACAACTTGAATCTAAGTGGATCCACATTCTTGACACTGTAAAGCTGAAAGGCCTTAATGATCCCTTTAACCTGAATGTCTTTTTATAAAAAAAGAGATCCTTCGCCTTATCTCGTATCCATTGTTCTATATATGGCCATTTATTTGCTATACTATTCTATTAATGCTACTTTCGCCTTGATTGTATTATTGTACGATTAGCAACACTGTTTCCTATGTATGTAATTTTCGTTTGCATCTGTATTGTAATTATGTAGCGCCGCGTCTCCATGACAACCGGGTGCGGACACTCCAAACACTAAGCATTCTGGGATAGCTGTACCCGGAAGCTGGTGGTGGAACGCACGCCGGGAGACATGGTTGCGTGGCGCCAATTTCACAGTCTTTGTCCAGTATTTAAGGTGAGCTTGTGTATCTGTATATTGTTCTGGTTACCTGACGAAGGGCGAAATAAAGCCTGAAAGCTTGTGAAGACTCCCTGTGTTTGAGTGACTTATTATTGGATGCAAAACCTGTGGGTGCTCGCCGTTGGATTTCCTATTACTTACTTTGTGGCTGGAACCACCACGGTATATATCTTGAGATATCTCTATCTATAGAGATAGAGATATCTATAGAGATATCTATAGAGATAGAGATATCTATAGAGATAGAGATATCTATAGAGATAGAGATATCTATAGAGATAGAGATATCTATAGAGATAGAGATATCTATAGAGATAGAGATAGAGATATCTATAGAGATAGAGATAGAGATAGAGATAGAGATAGAGATAGAGATATATATATATCTTCCCTATAGGTGTTGGATGTCTCTTAATAAGACCCATTCTTACTCATCTGTACAAGTTTTTGGATGAACTTAACTTCTGCCTTGATATAGGAGGTATTTAATTAGAGCTCTCACAAAGTTTTTCGCGCACATTTTAGTGTACATTACCAGCACTCCATTAACAGCTCTCAAAGTTGATAAAGGAGATCGGAGCACATATTAACCCATATTAGGGTTTCCTGGAGTAAGTGTCTCCACATTAACAATTTCTATTTCAAAGACACAAAAAAAATCTGTTCCCCTGATGAAGTCTGTCTAGACTTCGTTGGGTCGTTTCTGTTCACTGCTGTTTCTACCTGGTACAACTTGATGAAGGAGAGAATAAAAGTATTTAAAGACTACCTTTGACTGCTTCACTGAATATCGGACTACCATATTTATGGACATTATTATTTCTTAATCATAAGCGACATTCCACAACTGGGTGTCATATTGTTGTAGGGTGGTCCCCTGACCCTCTGGGGACATTGTGGTAATAGGCTGCCGACCATTTGTTTTTTATCAGAGTGATTTGAGCATAGAGCGCGAGGTGGAATATATATATATCCAGGGTAACGGACGACACTCTAAATTCATATCCATTTGTGCTGGGGTGTTCACTCAAAAATATCCTTTTTGGTTAGAAAAGAATATCCAAATGTAAACATGGGTACAGAAGGAGGCCACTCTCAAGACTGAAGTTTCACAGCATGCTTATTTATTTAATTACGCTGCCACATCACGGGTCAACGTTCTGACTCCAGGCGGAGCCTTTGTCAAGACTTAATGACAGCCAAAATTTTTACAATCAGTGAGAAGACACCTACAATAAATACATAAAAAATATACATGTAAACAAGACCTATACAAAATACATACAAATAGCAAACAGAGGACATGCCTATCAGACCATGGATGGGTACAGTATTCTATCATAAATCAGGGTACTCTTTACTTAGAAGGGCGCCCATCTCGGCCATCTCGGGCATTGAATGCACTAAAAAATCAGGTGCGATGCGACAGACGAGATGCCCGAGATTTCCCATAGGGAACAATGTTAAATGTCTCAATTGACCCGATTTTCCTGTTCAATGCCTCAATTGACCCAATTTTTCCATAGGAAACAATGTTAAATGGGCCACAGAGGCCAAATAGGCACCCTGAAGTGAATAATGGCCACCCGAATTGTTAACGCCACCCCACGATCAACGTCAACCCGAAGCGTGGCGAGCGCAGCGAGCCCGCGAGGGGCGGCGGTACGCGTCCTACGACCTTTTCATACCCCCACTATCCACATCGGCGTGGAGTTGAGAATAGAAAGTGTGGCGAGCGCAGCGAGCCACCGAGCCCGAAGCGTGGCGAGCGCAGCGAGCCCCGCGAGGGGACGCGGATACCTTCACAGGTATCCACGTCCCCTCGCGGGCTTCACAGCTGTCCGCGTACCCTCGCGGGGCTCACTGCGCTCGCCTCGCTTCGGGCTCGGTGGCTCGCTGCGCTCGCCACACTTTCTATTCTCAACTCCACGCCGACGTGGATAGTGGGGGTATGAAAAGGTCGTAGGACGCGTACCGCTGCGCTCGCCACGCATCGGGTTGACGTTGATCGTGGGGTGGCGTTAACAATTCGGGTGGCCATTATACACTTCAGGGTGCCTATTTGGCCTCTGTGGCCCATTTAACATTGTTTCCTATGGAAAAATCGGGTCAATTGAGGCATTGAACAGGAAAATTGGGTCAATTGAGACATTTAACATTGTTCCCTATGGGAAATCTCGGGCATCTCGTCGGTTGATCGCACCCGATTTTTTAGTGCATTCAATGCCCGAGATGGCCGAGATTTTTTACTAACGATGCCCACGATCAAAATCGTGGGCGCCCTTCTAAGTAAAGAGTACCTAAATCAGTTTATATATATATATAGAATAAACTAGTATCCCACATCTATCTCCATAACATGCTTAATATTAGACACTATAGTTCAGAGTGGTATCTCACTCGTCATTCCTTACTCTATACTCCTACCAATCAATGCAAAAAACATGCAGCAAGGACTTAGAGAGGAACACATGCAGCAAATCGTCTATCAGCAGTTAATCAGCACTACATACCTCACGGTGCCAGACTCGGTAACACGCCATATTGCACGTGCAGATGCCGCGTATCTAGATTGAGCATATAGGCCATTATTTATTCCATCACAAGGCGCCTCCAGCACGTCAGATGGAACGCATTCACGTGATTGTTGGAACGCACACGCTTCCTGGTGCGGTCATGTGTTTTGTCTTTATCTCAGTGGTTCCCTTAGCTATACATGGGCGTCACTTAGAATGCACCGCCATCTTGGTGGAATGCATTACATTTCCTATCAGGAATCTTCGTGGGGATATTATTTAGATTTTAAACTCCTTTTGCACAATCAGCAATCTTTTTTTGTTTGAATAATGAGGTGCACACCACCGGTTCCAGAGGTATCTTGTTGCTGAAATTGGTGGCTCTGAGTACCACGGTGTGTCCGCAATGCAACAGACACGCACACACACTCTTCAACTTATTATATAGAAGATCCAAGAGACCAGCACTCAGGTCTTGCAACTAAATGCCCCAGTGTACTGGCTCCGTTGCCCTCTGGCAAGAGGGGATGAGGCCTCAGCAGTATGTAGCAAACAAAAATAAGCGGAACTCGGAGACTTCAGAAGAGGTTGTAGTGAAAAGGATATTTAATCCACTTGCATGAAGGACAACGTTTCGGAGCTCAAAGCTCAATATCCTTTTCACTACAACCTCTTCTGAAGTCTCCGAGTGCCACTTATTTTTGTTTGAGAAGATAGATAGATAGATAGATAGATAGATAGATAGAGAAATTCAGTTGTGCTTCCAAGGGTGAACACAAAAAAAATATATACGTCACTTGTCCCCGGATCTGAGGGGCGGCTGCCGTATTCTCTGATGACTTATTAGGTGATTTAATTATGTAGGTCTGGAAAAGTGGGGGAGCGAATCAGGTGCCCAATAGTGTATAATAAGTGATATTTAGTTATTTAGAATAATAAGGATGTGCGTACCAAATTAATAATTTAAAGGGTATCTGTACTTGAGGTACTTCCTCTGTGGATGAGAAGAATATTGCAGTGTAGACTCAAGTGTTGTTTACAGGCTACTCATGGTTGGTGTCCAAAAAAAGACAAAAAAAAATACTATCACATATACTGTATATGTACAGTAAGTTTATAAAAGTACAATTAAGTAAAGACCATATCTTTGAAACATAGGTTGGGACATACCTGTATTACAAAATATATATATAAGGAGTGGCTGAATTAAAAACAAATATAAAAATACTGACAGAAGTACTTAACTTCTTAAAATATGTCCATTAAGTCCAAAGCACTGAATAGCAGTGCCAATAGGGACTTTCTCCTGTGCAGGCTAACATTGTAACGTTATACAGTACACCATACAGGCAAGAGTCTGACTTATTTGCAGTTTATGCCCATTAAAAGGGAAATGCTGCAGAGCCATGACCGGAAATGCTGCAGAGCCATGACCGGCAACAGGAGCTGTCAAAGCCACATGGGGAGTTCCAACTTCTCATGGATGGAGGGGGAGCTGCTATCACTGCCTGGATGGAGGGGGAGCTGCTATTACTGCCTGGATGGAGGGGGAGCTGCTATTACTGCCTGGATGGAGGGGGAGCAGCTAGCACTGCCTGGATGGAGGGGGAGCAGCTAGCACTGCCTGCCTGGGGGTTTCTCTACAGCTCCTATGTATCGCAGCTGCATAGTGATGCATAGTACAGAGGACGGGCTGGCTGGTCAGCTGTTTACAACTATGGCAGGGTACATGAGCAGAACAGAGAGAGCGCCTATTCAGGCCTGCGCCTACCTGCTTTGCATAAGCTGCTGAGCTGGTAGCGCCAGCCTGGGGCACACGCAATAGCCAACATGGAAGATGTCAACATGAGTTTTCTTGACATGTTTTTTTGTGTCTGTGTGGATAGTTAAGTATGAAAAACCCAAACACACTGGAAGCACTGCGCTAATTTAATTCTCGTACCTTAGGCTGAAGAACATGCACCAATAATGATAATAAAAAATATTATTTATTTAGTACATATAATATAAAGGTAAGTTTTTTGATGCATGCCAACCTTTTTCAGATGTGAACCTTTTGCCTGTTGATCAATAGTGGTCGGTCTATCGACCTCATACATATGAATAAAGCAAGTCCTAAAACAAAGGGCTTCATTATATAACAAATACAATACATTTACTTTATAGGCTAGGCATAGGTTTAAAAACAACAACTGGATAATAGACATATTTGTCGCTTACTATTAAGGAATTACTGTAACAATTGTATGACATGAAGCATATTGACTACCAGCTGCCACTAAGAGCATTGTTCAATAATAAGTTGCCAGAGGCATCATGTGAAGAAGATGTCAAAACTAATCATTCTTAAAAAAAAGTAATGGTGTTTAATATAAATTATGTTTAATGTGACTTTTTACCAGATATAGATATTTATACAGTATATCAAAAGAAAACAATCTGATCATTTTTCTTTAAATACAATTGTATTTCTTTGATCAGATAAGATTATTGTTAATATTTTTAATACATCTTCTGTTACAGACAATATAAATAAACTAACAGGATTTCCTGCTATACAGTATGATATTCAGTTATGTTCTAGCTACAGGCACAATAATAACTGTGCACAAAAGTGATATTTATTTATTCGAAGAATAATGATTTAGGAGTCAACACCACTTGTCAGGATTTACAAGGCCTTCTGGGGTCTGTAAATTATTTATCAAGTAAAACCGCTTCATCTATATGCAGCCATTGACTACAGCTCCTCATACATTCATACGGCAGATGTCACTTGCATTTTAGATGGATGAAAAATCTGTGACCCTATTCAAATTCTGGGTGGATGTTGTAATTTTCTTGTAATAGCTTGTGTACAACTAATTTACAATACTTTTCATAGAAAAAAAAATCTGTAATCTCTGTAAATTAGTTGTACACAATATATACTGACCTTAATGTGCAACAGCTAATTGAAGTATTGGTCAACCAAATGCAAAACCAGAAGAAATTATAGCAATCAAGATTGATCCATTGTTAAGGACAGTAGGCTGTGTAAGGAACATAATCACTGATGAACTCAATTTCGTTAATCAAAGAAAAGATAAATGTACATTTAGAATCTCTTCATCTATTGAACATTTTTCAATTATATGATCTTGTTTAAAATAAAGTTAGGTACTTCCTCATCTTCACGGCCACCGCGTACACTATGGAACTTATGTAGTGTACGGCGCACCACCCTAGGCTCATGCCACCCTCTATTAAATTCAGTAAAGGGCCCAAAGCGTGGCGAGTGAATCAAGCCCATGAGGGGCCGATTATGCTATTCTGGAAGCCGCTAAGGTAACTGGCGTAAGCTGTGCCTGCAAAGATGAGGAAGTACCTAAAGTTGTTTTAAATTTAACATAGGAAAGGAAAGTACCTACACAGTTTACCATTTTTATATTGTATGAATATTTGCATGATATCATTTAATCTAAAGAGGCTTACAGCCATGCAGCCCTAGCATGCAGCATCTGCCAACCAAGTTTTCATTAAAACAAACATATATGAGTTTTTAGAAGTGAGACATGTTGACCATAGCAACCAATCCGATTCTAGGTGCTGTCACGTTTCGTGAAGCACCAGCTGGAGTGTAACGGAGGCTGGGTGCTTTAATATAAGGTTATTGCATTAACAACAGGTGGGAGTGAAGCAATGAGATAAAGTAAAACCTTATTTAATGAAGATACGGTGGTACAGATTGTAATAATGGCACAATAATAACACTGTAGTTTTTGGTATGATAAAAGTCAATGATATGCAATACTTTATTGAAGGAGTTGAAGATGCTTAGTAATTGAAAGAAGTATTGAAGAATGGTTTAAGAATTGGATGATGACTTGAATGAAGATTGGATGATTGTAATAATAATTGGATGGTTGAATGAAGATTGGATGATTGGAAGAATAATTGGATGATTATATGAAGATTGGATGAATAATTGGATGGTTGGGTAAAGAATTGAAGGTACTTGTGAGTTATCCGGGCGTCCGATTTTTAAATCGGGTCGGATCGGGACATCGCATCGCATCGCATGCGACCATCGGATGCGATGCGATGACCCGATTTTTCCATAGGAATCAATGTTAAAATGGACTGAGTCCATTTTAACATGGAATTCAATGGGAAAAAGGGTCCTTTTCATACCCCTACTATCCAAGTGGGCATGGAGTTGGATATAAACCTGTGGCGAGCGTAGCGAGCCACCGAGCCCGAAGCGTGGCGAGCGTAGCGAGCCCCGCGAGGGGACACGGAATACCGTTCGCTCGCCACGCTTCGGGCTCGGTGGCTCGCTACGCTCGCCACAGGTTTATATCCAACTCCATGCCCACTTGGATAGTAGGGGTATGAAAAGGACCCCTTTTTCCATAGGAATCATTTTAACATTGATTCCTATGGAAAAATCGGGTCATCGCATCCGATGGTCGCATGCGATGCGATGCTATATCGCATCGCATCTGATTGTATGCCTTAACTTAAGGCATACAATCAAAAAATCGGACGCCCGGATAACTCACAAGTACCGAATTGAAGAATAGGACGAGGAAATAATGATGAAGTCCGAGTGGCCTTGCTGAATAGGATCGTGGCTGCAGAACCAGAAGTAACCATGGAGAATAACCATCAAAAGTGAGGAGAAAGATAATACCCCTTTGGGGGGCTAACCTTATCCAGTCCGTTAAGGCGGCAGCAGGTTCCGTGGTACACAGGTAGAGCAGTGAGATGATCAGCAGGAGTAGAGGATGACTTCACCAGAGGAACTGTAGGAAATGCTACAGACAGCCAGGAGTGAGCAATGATGCATAGGGATGGACATCATTGTACTGACTGCTGGTCTTGCCCGGCAAGTCAGTACTTGAAGGGTGAGCTGTGCGGTGATTGGATGGCTGTTTGACAACACTAGGTGGAGCCACGCAGTATAGACTGACGGATCCTAAAACATGTCCGCCGTCAGTGGAGGCGACGGAAACGGTGGGGATTGCGCGCACATGCGCTGCTGCCGGCGATTCCAGCCAAAGACCAAACCAAACACAGACCTCTCATAATAATAATAATAATAATAATGATATTTATATAGCACTTTTCTCCCAATAGGACTCAAAGTGCTTCACACATTGTCTTTACAGCTCAAAATACAAAACAAGCTTAACAGTGGATGTCAGTGAAATGTTTGAGTAAATAAGTATGTCTTTAGTCTATTTTTAAAGGATTCTATAGTGGGCGCTTCTCGCACTGTGCGAGGAAGAGAGTTCCACAGAGTTGGAGCAGCAAAGTTGAAAGCTCGACCCCCAGATGAATTCAGGGAGATTCTGGGTACTGTTAGTAGTCCTTCTTCAGTGGATCAGCAGCTGTTGCAGGTACCTTGGGCCCTGGTCATGTAGGGCCTTGAAAGTGAGTAAGCCAATCTTGAAAACGATTCGCCATTTTACAGGTAGCCAGTGAAGGGCGTAGAGAATGGGAGTTATGTGGCAGGAGCGGGGCTGGTTAGTTAATAGTCTGGCGGCTGCATTTTGTACCAGCTGCAAGCGGTGCAATTCTTTTGCTGGAAGACCCAGGTAGAGAGCATTGCAGTAGTCTAGTCGTGATGATATAAATGCATGTATGACTTTAGGAAGGTCTTCTGAGGGCATTAAATGCTTGATTCTGGCTATGTTTCTCAGATGAAAGAATGAGGATTTGATTGTGGCTGACACCTGATGTTTAAGTGTCAGGCCATTATCCAGGACAACACCAAGATTCCGCACATGATCAGAGTTTTTTAGTGCTGTGCCCCCCAGCTTAAGACCTGTCAGTTGGCTATGCTGCCGTCTTGTCCTGTGATTTATCATCAGGACTTCTGTTTTATCTGGGTTCAGTCTCAGCCAACTGGCACTCATCCACTCCTGGAGCTCAGCTAGGCAGCCATTTAAGGTTGTTATTGTGTTATCGGTGCCTGGAGCAAAGGACAGGTACAGTTGGGTATCATCTGCATAGCAGTGGTAGACCAGGCCGTGACGTCTGATTATGTCACCAAGTGGAAGCATGTATACTGCAAAAAGCATGGGAGATAGTATAGAGCCCTGTGGGACACCACAAGACAACGGCACTGGTGGTGAAGATTATACTCCTGATGCAACTCTCTGTGACCTGCCAGCGAGAAATGATTTGAACCAGCTAAGGACTGTGCCACCCAGGCCACAGAAATTCTTCAGGCGCTCAATTAGAATCCCATGGTCAATGGTGTCAAATGCTGCAGAGAGGTCCAGAAGGATTAGGATTGAACAGTCTCCTCTATCCCTTGCATTTAGAAGATCATTGAGCACACATACCAGAGCTGTTTCTGTGCTATGTCTTCTCCTGAATCCTGACTGGAATGGATCATAAATGTCATGGGTTAACAGGTGGGTCTCTAGTTGAGTTGCAACCACTTTCTCAATAACCTTTCCTAGAAAAGGAAGATTTGATACTGGCCTGTAGTTGGTCATGCAGTCAGGGTCTAAATTAGATTTTTTAAGAAGTGGTCTGACTATTGCTTCCTTTAGTGGTTCGGGAAAAACGCCTGTCTGCAAAGAGCATTGAACTATTTTTGCAAATGCAGGGCCGATTATTTCCATACACCCTAAAAGAAGCTTGGATGGGGCAGGGTCCAGATCACAGGAGGAGGGACGCAACAGTCTTGAAATTCCAGCAATGTATTGTACATCCACTTGGTCAAAGATGTCCCATGAAGGCAAGTGTCTTAAACTGGTAGGCTTGGTCTGTTGGAACTCCTTTGGTGTCACTGTGGGGATTCCAGCCCGGATGATAGATACTTTATCTGCAAAGAATTTAGCAAACTCATTGCATCTTGACTGCGAGAGGGTTACATCAGGCTGCAGGCATGCTGGTTTGCAAAGCATCTCCACTGTACGAAAAAGCTGAGCGGGCCTATTTTTTGCTGTCATGATCTCATTTGAAAGGAACACTGTTTTCTTGCGGGTGATTGTTGATTGGTATATTCCAATGTGTTTGATTAGATTTAATTTATCCTCTGCCAGGTTTGTCTTCCTCCATCGTCTTTCAAGTATACGACCCCTTTTCTTGAGATCACGAATACTGTTGTCAAACCAGGGGAGCTTGATGGTGTGGTTTGCAGGGTCGAATACGCAATGGAGCTATAGTATCCAGTGCCTCTGTCACAGCCCTGTTATAAAAATGGACTAGGGAACATGGATCTTTACAGGTCCCCATCACTGCTGAGAGGTTCAAGTTAGCTGCCATGGCCTGAGGAGTCATAGCCCTCCTTGGGCGATATTTGGTCAATTCCATGGGCACAGATCTATTTTGAGGGGTTGCGACTGAGAACCATATTGAGTGGTGGTCTGACCATGTGACTGGGTTTATCTTTAGGTCAGATACTTCTAGTCCAATCTGGAAGACAAGATCAAGAGTGTGGCCACTTTTATGTGTAGCAGAGGGGATGACTTGAGTGAGCCCGAGAGCATTCATTGTGCACATGGCGGCTCATATCTCACGCCACCCAGACCCTGCATGGCACCGGAGTACACGCCACCACTGTCACCTGGTGGTGACAGTGCGAGAGTCTGCACACCACCAGCACAAGGAACAGGAGAGGAGGTGAGCGCTGACATAAGTCTTAGGGCTAGGCACAGCATAGGGGAACTGGGTAGCAGCCATGGTGGTCGTGACAGGTGCTAGATCAATGATAAGTAAAATCTCACACTTTAGTAAATTTACCTTAGTCTCCAAATTATTATTGCCATTAGGTGATTTCATGCAAAGTAGCTATTCTGCAGACAAAGCTGACATAAGGGGTGAAATTTAATAGGATGAGAGATTCAGAAAGAGAGAGATTTGGTAAGAAAGCTCCAGTTTTTTAAAGCGGCAATCATTTACACTGCAAAACCAGTTGGATTTTGCAGTGTAAATGATTGCCGCTTCAAAAAACTGGAGATTTCTTACCAAAGCTCTCACTCTCCTCCTATTAAATTTCACCCAAGTTGTCTGAATCTGTATAAGAATAGACAGATGAAAATAAGACTAATGAAGAGTGTCAATCATAAAATACTGAGTGGATACTTGAGTAGAATTGAGTGGGCACGCATGTTCAGTCCCACAGACAGGCAGCTGATCTAAATCAGGAACCAATCCAAATGGTTTCTCAATGAACAGTAGTCAAATAAAAAACTGTTCTGTGAAGTGTTTTTAACAAATACGTCATTCACTGTACCAAACCCATATGACAAAGGAGAGACCAGTTACAGAGTGATCTCAGTTTTTTTTATTTTCAGTGAAACAATGGTGTATTATTTATTAATATGTAAATACAGGATAGGTAGAACAAAAGCAGGTTATCAGTTTAATTTTATATTAGGAAAAATATTTATCTATGCCCATAAAATATATGGTCCTTACAATGTACATGTAACATGTTAATCATCAATTTCAATTAAAAGCCTAAACATATATTCATATGGGCTCAGAATAGCTGCCTGGTTTACCAGTTCATCTCTTCTTTAAAAATCAAGTCACCAGAAGCTGCAAATCCTGTATGAAGTAACCTCTGTGTCAGAGGAGCATTTGCAGACTTTGGGTTCATTCCATGAGGAGAAGAAGTGTGACTAAAGAAAGATTGGAAATCTGCCCCATCACTCCGGTATTGTAGCCACTAAGTTTCCATATTGCAGGCTTTAGCAGGAATCTTTTAGATGATGGCCCTCTTATGCAATCTGCCCCCTAACACGAATTAGCTTACCAGTTGCCACCCCCAAAGCCCCCACCCTCCACCCCCCGTCCCTTTGTAATACCGGGCTACACTTGAAGTTCTACAAGATAGTTTATAGTTGTGGGGTAATATTTGCTTGTTATTATGGGACACTAGAGCAGTGGTTCTCAACCTTGGTCCTCAAGTACCCCCAACAGTGCTGGTTTTACAGGTCATCTGGCAGGTGCACATGTGCACTCATTATTCAATGACACATTTTAAAAGACCACAGGTGGAGCTATTTATTTCACCTGTAATTCTGTGTGGAGATCTGAAAAAAGTGACCTGTTGGGGTACTTGAGGAACAAGGTTAAGAACCACTGCGCTAAAGTATTAATGTGACAGATTTAAATTATCAAAATATATTGTATCAGTCCATGAGTGCTCTTTACTTTTTTCTTTTGGATATAAATTGTATGCCTGGATGCACCTCCCTGTTATAATTATAAGCGCAATCGATCTGAATCATATGATGTAATATTGGGAAAAGTATTTATTACAGTCTGTGTTGACAGTTGTCAACCACGGCATGTACTTGACTGGCCTCCCGGTAAACACTGCAGAATGACATCATGAAGCTTGCAATGCAGTTAGCAGTGCACTACTCTGGCATGGTCGGTGGCCCTCTACCACATTAATAATTATTGTATTAGTGTAAAGCTGTGCCCCTCTATCTTTGCCATGATCCGGTCACAGGGTGTGTACTGACAATGCATTTCTATTGAAGTGGATGTGTACACATGTGTGGATACACTGTCCATGGCATATGCATTGCATTTGCTGTAAATAGCCACATAGATAAGCCAGGACTCACCTGTATATGGGATATATATATATATATATATATATATATATATATATATATATATATATATATATATATATATATATATATATATATATATATATATATATATATATATATATATACATACATATACACACATACATATACATACATACATACATACACACACACACACACACACACACACACCATATACAGGTGGTTATATATGGTATATAATATTTATGGTTAATAGGACATGAGCCTTACATAGACCATAATCTTGATCACTTTCCACAGGAAAGTTATGAAGTTTAGGGGGCTCTCCTTGACTCTAACTAGTTGGCATGTATCCAGTTGTGGATTGGGTTTGAAATCTAGGCAGGGAAGCAGCCCTAATAGGGGGCGGGGTCTGCTGAGAGGTGGGGTCTGTTGAGAGTTGGGGAGAGTGACAACAGGGACATGGAAGGGGAGACTGACAGCAGGGAAATGGATAGCAACTTACTTTGGAATATTTACTTTGATGGGAGCAGGGGTCAAGCAAAGGTGCACAGATGGGATCCAGCGGTGGTAGGAGGAGACCAGGGTCACCCCACGTGTGACCATCGGGGATCAAATGGCAGCAGGAGGAGAGCCAGGCCACCCCAAGTAGGGAATGGAGGGGGCGGGACCAGCAGCACCCAGCGTCCAACAGAGCTTCCTTTTCTATGTGCAGCAGGGCCAGGCCACAGGGGGGTGGGGGGGAGAGGGGAAGGCTGCAGGAAGGGAGTGTTAAGAGAAAGAAGAAAGGGGGGTGGTAAATCTAAATACCTGACCCTGCCAGGATACCTAACTTTAGGTTGCCAGAGTCAGTATTCTGCGCACCAACAACCTGACCGCTTGTCATTACACAAGATAAAGCTCTCCTTTCTTGTTTAATGACCAGTGGTCAGGATGTTGGTGGGCAGAATATTGACTCCAGCATAAAGAGGAGTGAAGGATGGTCATAGTGGATGGTGAGTTGAGGGAGAGGTGAAGTTGCCGCAGGGTTGAGTGTGGGGGTTATAGAAAAGAGAGGGGTGAGGTGGGCACATGGGATTGTGAGTTGAGGGGGCCACCAGGTGGGGTGAGGTGGGCACAGAGGGGTGAGGGGGTACAAGGAAATTGTGAGGTTGGAGGGTTCTGCTGCTCTTGGCTAACAGCACCCGCAAACGGTGCTTGGGCAGGGACTGCACACATTAGCCGCCAGGTGTCTCCTGAGGGGGAATGCTCAGCAGGGTTGTGGAGGGGATGCACAGGGACCACACACACTAGAACAGCTGGGGTGTGGGCAACCACACACACACACATCCGCCGAGTGCCTGAGGGAGGACGCACACACCAGCGGGGTTGGGGAGGGGATGTGCAGGGACCGCATAAACTAGAGCGGCTGGGGAGCGGGGTGACAGCACACACCATCTGCCAGGTGCCTGAGGGAGGATGCACACACCAGTGGGGTTGGGGAGGGGATGCACAGGGACCGCACACACACACACACACACACCGGCTGGGTGCCTGAGGAAGGGGGGGGGGGGCAACCGCCATACTAGCCGCAATCAAAGAGTGCCAGATGCGGTGTGGGAGGACAGCGGCGCCCATTCTGTTGTTGATCCCCAGCACACAAAAAAATCCTTCGCTGCCTGCAGGGCTGGGGATCACATGAGCATCCTCACACACACACACACACACACACACACACACACGTGTCTCAGAGAAATGCAGGAGAAGCTGCGTGCGACCGCACATGTGCAGCAGCCCTCCTGCGGGCCATTTTGATTTCTGTCAAAGCCGAGGCTGGCAGCGGTCATATTTGTTCAGGACTAAATGGGGGAGAGTGGCCGCTGCATGCCTTTTATGGGCCGGCCCACCGGAAAATGGCCCAGTTTGCCTAACCGCCCCTGCATGGATCATGGTGCCTGCTTCTCAAATGAAGTTGGCAGTCTGAGGCTTTTAAGATGTGATTTGCATCATTTCAGTACCATGGTTCTCAATATTTTGGACCTGGTTATCCACTTCAGGAGTTTTAAATAATGGAGCAGATGCTGGGCTGCCCCTTGTGACTGTCCTTGCACTGTTGGCTACGCTTCAGTGACTGGAATCAGATGCTGCATGAGAATGCCTCAGTGCGGCACCCATCTTGCTGTCACTGTCTAGAAGTCTGCATTTTGCTGTTACACCATTAAATGGTGACATCTGGGTGCATTCCTGCATTCCTTTTATGGAATGCACAACCCAATCTTTTTTTATTGCATAAGATGTAGAACCACACATTCATAAAGTTGTATTTTTATTATAGCTGGTGCAAGTAAAATATTTTCCGGTACTTGTGTATTATCTAGGCGCCCGATACTTTCATTGTAGGGCAAAAAAAAAAAAATCGCATTGCATTGCATGCAATCATATTGCATGCAATGCGACGCGATTGGACACGATTTTTAATTGTACAGGCACCCAGATGCCTGATTCCTACAGTATGTTAAATGCCACCCCCCCCCCCCCCCCAGACCCGATTTTTATATTGTACACCCATCCTGATGGGTAATTACTATGTTAAATGGCCTCCCATTGTTAACGCCACTCCACTATCAATGCCAACCTGAAGCGTGGTGAGCGCAGCGGTGCGCGTCCTCCGACCTTTTCATACCCCCACTATCCACGTCGGTGTGGAGTTGATCTTATATAGTGTGGCGAGCCCCGCAGATTCCTTCACATATATTCTGCGTCTGCTCGCCACGCTTCGGGCTCGGTGGCTCGCCACACTATATAAAATCAACTCCACGCCGAAGTGGGGGTATGAAAAGGTCGGCGGATGCGTACCGTTGCTGCGCTCACCACGCTTCGGGTTGGCGTTGATACTGGGGTGGCATTAACAATGGGGGAAGGGGCATTTCACACAGTAATCACCCATCAGGGTGGGTGTACAATTAAAAAAATCGGGTCTGGGGGTGCATTTAACATTGGAATCAGGCATCAGGGTGCCTGTACAATGTAATATCGGGTATAATCACGATGCAACACAATATTAAAATTGTATACTCTGCCCGGGAAAGCCTCAAAATCGGGTCCCATCGCATTGCATGCCTTAATTAGTGGCATGCGATACGATATACCGGGTGCCCAGATAATACACAAGTACCTATTTTCCTTATTGCAAAAATTGGCTTTCCAACAGAGATACATTGAGGCCTTTGGTTGGCTATAACATTAAAGAATATTTACTGAACTGCAGAGCATAGAAATAACCTTCTCAAAGACAAGAAGTCATTTGACAGTTAAAAATGCTCAGGCGCAGGAATTGTATGATATAGCATTCGGCTAGGAATTATGGACACATCATTTATTAATTTTTCAGGCTTACACTATGCTTCTAGATACATAAATGTTCTTTACTGGCATTTTTGTATGAAGCATCTGGTTATAAAAGTTCCAATGCCAGGGTGACCTATATCTGTAACACAGGCAAAACAGTGACATTTTTATTCACAATAGTGTATTACTATTAACCATACTGAACATAATAGTTTTGCCAAGATCATTTTATAAAAGCAGCTATTTTAGTCTGATGAGACTTTAATGACTTAATTCATTTCAGTATTAGATTATGTTAATTGAAGAAATAGTTTCAATGTCAAAAGGGAAAGATATTTGAAGATAATCTTACTTATTAAGTAATCTTAAATGTACACCAATTATATTTCTTTATATTATTGTATAATATGTTGATAGCCCATGCACAATAAACCTACCTACCTACCTATCGATCTATCTATCTTCCTGACAATGAGGACATTTATGAGGGGAAGGAGCAAATTAAAAAATGCAATCTGGACAGATATGTTCTAGGATTAAAATTCACAAACAATTCTTGATATTAACAGTGGTGTACTTATTATTCTAGAATATGTTTTCTACTACATTACATACAAAAATACAGCGCTTTTGGATTTGACCAAAAAGGACATTTTTATTCACAGTAAAAGTATTGATACAACAACATATTAAAACTGGCCGATACTTAGAACATTTAAAACCATAGTTGGTAAATGGTAATAGATACAATATTTAATCCTCAATATAAATATTATTAGCATAAAAAGCTCAGCATCGAGCACTTATAATGATTAATTTGCATTTAATATATTAGTTGGTTGTTAGATGCAAATTGTTAGTCAATGTCACTGAGGGGTAGATGTATGAAGCAGTGATAAAGGGAGGAAAAGTGATAAAGCGCCTGGTACTTTATCACTGGCCAATCAGCTCCTAATTGTTCCTTTTTACACCCAACTTGTAACTTAACAGTCAGGAGCTGATTGGCCGGTGATACCAAGCACTATATCACTTCTCATCCCTTATCAGTGCTTCATAAATCCACCACTTAGTCCTTAGAGATGATTATTAGATTCATATTCGATTCACAGCCAGAAAGTACAGAATTACTTGCAAGGTAGTTTCCTAGCATCACAGGCTGCTGGAGCTTCCCTTTACGGAAAGATATCCTTCAACTATTGAAAGGTTATTAATTAACCAATTGTGTGTGCAATTGTGTGGTGTTGATAGTGTGTCTTAATAGGGACTCTCTACCCTTATTTTTAATCGGTACTTGTGTATTATCACGGCACCCACGAAATCGGCCGAAAATCGTCCGCAAATCGCATGCAAAAAATCGGATGTCCGGCCAGGAAGAGATAACTAGCACGTAAATAGCTCATATAATGTATTTCACTGCCTGCAAGTTAATCAGCAGCTTTGTCAGATACTGATGAAGCCACTGGGCCTGATTCTGACCCATTTGGCTGAGAAATCATATGAAAAAGTGCCCAAATCATATGTGCCTAACCTCCAATCCGATGCGCGGTTCCATGCACATCGGATCAGATCCAGAGATCGCAAGTGTTGCACGTAAGATTTATCGGATCGGCAGCAATCGACAGCATTTGCTGGGGTCGCATACAACACATTGTATGCTTAAGGACCGCATGCAATGTATTGTAAGAGGTCCAGCCGCAGGGGAGCATGGTGGCTCCCTGGCAGGCAATTGTCAAAGTATCGAATCCGAGGGAGCATTTGGTTAGTGTATGGCCAGCTACATCAAGCTCAATTCCCTACATACTTCTCCTACCCACTCGACACCGCCAATGACTGCCAACTCTCCTTTACCTTGGTCACTGCATCCCATGCAATATCCAAGATTTTGCCTGTGCTGCCGCCTTCACTGGAATGAGCTTCCTAGCTACATTAGACTCTACTCAACCTTGGAAAGTTTCAAACGGGCATTCAAACACCAACTGTTCATAAAAGCAAAACATTTCTCATAACCTAGTACAGTATGTCAGCTCTGGGGTTTTTTGTGTTCCCGGCTGTGACCGTGGTGGACCAGTGGAGGGCGCTGTGTAGCAGAATGCTGGAGGCTTGATGTATGACGTACACAAGGGGACAGGAGCACAGCGAACCAGAGGGTTGGCGGAGACCAGGAACAGGGGCGCGGAGTCTTACTTGCCAGCGGGGTTCACCAGGGAGTCCCGCAAGGGACTTCGGACTTAGCTGCATCTGACAAGCAGGTTGTGGCCCCCTGCCCTGGTCCTCTGGACGCAAGCTGGGACTAGGGATACTGAGCACTGGGACGGCCTTGAGAGACCAGGGTAACTGGCGAGCAGTCTGGGAACTGCGGGACTGACGACTTGGGATGTCGACGTGATATGCTCTCAGGTATACTGGCTGGATAGGACGGAGATGTAATAGTCTCTATGTAGCACAATAACCGTGAGTCAACCCAGGTGTTGACCGGGACTGTCAACAGGATCAGGACAAGATGTTGATAGTCACTAATAGTGGTAACTGTGTTGTCAGTTTCTGTATATATAAATTCAAAGATTTTATTATCATTATTATCTTTTTTGTATCCAGAGCTAATCTTTAGCTTGTTTTTATGTGCACATTGGTATTATTGCATATGCTAATATACACATTTAATCTTTTAGGTGGCCACCTTACAAATAGTTATGTATATGTATATTTTGTATGAAAATTAAATAGTTTTTTGATACATACCATAGACTTGATACATATTTTGCACTGACACTAGTGCATTTTTTTAAGATTGCTGCTCATTTAAATTATCATAGTATATAATTTTTTCCTTACAAGTATATCCATTTTTAAAGGGATATTAGCGCCTACTGTAAGTCCACCTCCGTTTCTTCGGTGGCAATACATCTGCCAATTATGTCAGTGCGCTTGTTTGACTTATTGAAAAATGCTGAAAGTCCCGGAACTGTTTTTTTTTTTTTTTTTTTTTTTTTTTTATGTTTACATTTATGCATTCTGAATGCAAGTGTACCATGTTTAAACTGTGCACATAACAATTTGTATACATACTGTAGCTTCAGGTATATTTTCTTTTTATCTTGGCCTGTTCACCATTATGGTCTGATGCCACAAGGCTCAATTATAAATCTGAGCTTTTAATCCAATACTACAATATTTCGTAACACTGGAAAAACATAATCTGCATAAGACATTGATGTCTGTCTCCACTCATGTCATCAAAACTGAAAAATACCTCTCTCACCTCCCTTTTAGCAACATACAGATGTAGCCATGCTCACTGTGGATCCAACATTACCACTAGCCCAGCGTGCTGAGTCGCAGGTGCGCCTAGGCACGCCTACATCTGTAACAAATGTACAGAGATCTGGGCTTTGCTTGTGACATCTGTTGTCTTGTCTACTTTATCAGCAACAAATTGGGCTGCATCAATCTCTTTTATATAAATTCATACAGTAGCTTTGCTTCAATCAAATCTTTCTGTGTTCATCTTGCTGTTTTTATGTTTCAAAAATAAAATATGCAATAGTGGTACATCATTTACCCTTTAATCTGCACTCTAAGGTGGAATGCAGGTACTGTGTGCATGCGTGCAATGAACTACTCTTATTGTTTGTTCCCTTTCAAATGAATTTCTGATATGCATAGCCTATATATGATGCACATTAATATAATTTTATGATTATGGTGGTTGTACATTTATTATACCTTTCTATGGATATGTATCTTTTTATTGCTTATATGCAAATCACCGGAAAATGGCCATGGCGGCTATTCTCCCAGTGAGTTTTGAAGTTGCCCTACTGTAGTCGGACCAATGGAGAGGTATTATAAAATGGGTGCAGCGCATGCGGTGTGTTTACCACACGCCATGGTCACTTTCATCACCAGAATCAACAGAGGAACATAAAGGATGCAAAAAATTAGATACCATTTTCTCTAATGAGCCAAACAATTTAAGCGCATAAGACTTCATGACTTCATGTCTCTGAGGGACAGATTTATTAAGCTTGGAGAAGAGATAAACTGGAGATAAAGCGGAGAAAAGGTAAAAGGAGATAAAGCACCAGCCAATCAGCTGTGTTTGTAAAAGACAGTTGGGAGCTGATTGGCTGTGCTTTATCTCCTTTTACCTTTTTCTCCACTTTATCTCCAGTTTATCTCTTCTCCAAGCTTAATAAATCTGCCCCTGAGTTACAGTATGCTTTGGTGTACAACTAGGGGATTGGTCTGTCCCATATCAGATTACTAAATATGAAGGACTTTTCTTAAATTCAGGAGATAGCGCTGGACTGTAATAATGTTTACATGTCTTCTCAATGTTCGGACCTGGGCCCAGTTTTTAATCAAAGGTGCATATTTCAAGTTTGTATCAATAACTTTCGTGAAGAGAAAAAAATAAATTACACAGCTTAGTACACGAGAATACCAAGTACAGTATGCAGAGAAACAATACAAATTACACTATCCTCATTTTAGCATAAAGCCTCAAGTAAACACCATTTATCCTTTTCTTAATGCTATAGGACATATGTTATGAATTTAGCATAAATGCAGACAAATCTATATTCACTATCCTTGGGGGGCTTTTTAATTGTCCAACTGAATTGTCAAAATTATAATGTGGTTATTATAAATTCCATTAACAATAATGTCTTTCATTAATATCATTTTATATGTACTTTCAGTGGAAGCATATTATTGAAGTTTGTTCCTACCTCATTTGCATATGCAATTTAAAGTAGGCATCGTGCCAGAAGTAAAGATGTTATTTATAATAGAACAAAGCAAGGGCATCCACCCATAATCCATGTCAATGATAAATACATCTCAGAGCTACTAAAATGTATTAAATAAGGACATTTCCTGTTTATTGTGTTCTAGTGTTTAAGAGGAGAATATAATCATAGGGGTTAATATATAATATGGCCAGAGCAAGTGCATTGTCAACAGAGCACAGATTGCTTCATATATATTTTATTTGTCTATAACTATTTCAGCATGAATAAACAGTTTGTCAAGTTTTTATTAAATGCAGTCTGTTGCTCATTTAAATTACAGATAAATAAATGTAACTGACAGAAAATTGGGTACTTGTTTCCTAGCACGGCGTCCGTCGTAGGTGATCGCATACCTTAAGTTAAGGTAACTTGAGGTATGAGATGGACGCGACCGACGTGATATTTGGCTATTTTTAGCCTTTATTGCCGGCAATGAGAAAATCGCGTTGATCGCGTCCATCGCATGCCATTATAATGGCATGTGATGCGACCAACGCGATTTTACATAGGGAACAATGTTAAATGGGCCAATGGCCCAGATTTTTGATTGTATAGGAACCTTAATGGGTAATGTGTATGTTAAATGCTCCCCCATTGTTAACGGCAACCCACGATTAACGCCAACCGGAAGCGTGGCGAGCCCGCGAGGGGCGGCGGTACGTGTGCTACGACCTTTTCATACCCCCACTATCCACGTTGGCGTGGAGTTGATTTTATATAGTGTGGCGAGTGCAGCAAGCCACCGAGCCCGAAGCATGGCGAGCGTAGCGAGCCCTGCGAGGGGACGCGTAATACCTGTTTAGTAATGCGCTGCACTCGGCACGCTTCGGGCTCCACACTATGTGAAATCAACTCCACGCCGACGTGGATAGTGGGGGTATGAAAAAAGATCGAAGGACGCGTACCGCTGCGCTCGCCACGCTTCGGGTTAGCATGGATAGTGGGGTGGCGTTAACAATGGGGGGGCATTTCACCCATGAGGGTGGGTATACAATGAAAATTGGGGTCTGGGGGGTATTTTACATTGGGGCCAAGGTAAAAAATTGCATCGATCACATTGCATGCTATTTGGTTGCGATGGACACGATTTTTTGGGTCCCGATGGATGCAATTAAAATTGCTGGTGCCGTGCTAGGAAACAAGTACCGAAGATTGTTCTTTGATTTACAGAAGATTTATGCAGGGTAATGCTTGTAAATTGTGCAAAAGCAGCAATTTGGGACTGATAATGTTGGCTTTTGACTCAATCATTTATTGGCTATGGGGTGGTATCAGGCCTTTAGAATCTAAATTTGTTTGGTTTACACTGTCTGAGTACACGGTTGCTCATTATTTTTCTCTCACAGAATGTATCCCAGGCCCATGGTAAGTGTCAGCCCACCCTCAAGTCCTTCTTTGCCATGTTCTCCTTCTCAACTTCCATACTTTCCTCTATACCTGATGATGATGAGGAGGCTCACTATGAATGGACTTTTGATTATGCATGTTTTGTAACTCCTGGCATCTTCACTATATTAAACTTCTCCTCCATCTTCTTCTGCTTACTGGAGTTGGTGCCCTGATAGAGCATTTGCCCCAATTTCTATTATTAGGGATTATTGCTGCCTGTTCTCTGCTGGATTATTCTCAGCAGTCTGGGTCCCTGTGGAATCTTGGTATCACCATGTTGATGCCATTTTGGGTAGATATATTAGGCACTAACTGACGAAAACATATTCTTTATATTACTGTGCAAAGAAAGAAGGGGTTGCCTGGATAGTGGTTGACTTACAGTACCTTCAATGGTTGGGGTTCCATGTATGCTTCAGGTCAGTTGTATCTAATAAAGGGTACTTATTTCCTAGCATGGCGCCACTGATTTTGATTGTATCCATCGGGTCGGAAAAATCGCGTTGATCGCATCGCATGCCAATCAAATCGCATGCGATGGACCCAATTTTTACATTGGAATCAATGTAAAATGGTCCCTGACACCCGATTTTACATTGATTTCAATGTAAAAAGCCCCAAAACTCCCCATTTTAATACTAACCCCCCCCCTCATGTTTTAAATGCCCCCCCCCCCATTGTTGACGCCACCCCACTATTGACGCCAACCCGAAGCGTGGCGAGCGCAGCGAGCCCTCGAGGGGCGGTGGTACGCGTCCTCCGACCTTTTCATACCCCTACTATACACGTCGGCGTGGAGTTGATCTTATAAAGTGTGGCGAGCGCAGCGAGCCACCGAGCCCCGCGAGGGGACGCGGATACCTTCACAGGTATCCGTGTCCCCTCGCCATGCTTTGGGCTGGGCGGCTCGCCACACTTTATAAAATCAGCTCCACGCCGATGTGGATAGTAGGGGTATGAAAAGGTCGGAGGATGCGTACCGCTGCGCTCGCCACGCTTCGGGTTGGCGTCAATAGTGGGGTGGTGTTAACAATGGGGGGGGGCATTAAACATACTTTAATATAAATAAAATTGTCGACTCTATGAAACTCAGCCGTCCTTTGCTTGTAAATGGACAGGGCTCTGACCAAGTCCAGGCAATGTAACCTGCTTTCTTTACTATTTGTACAGAACGTAGGCAATATGATCTCCTGATTGATATGGAATTCTGACGCCACCTTAGGTACAAACATTGGGTTTGTCCTCAAGACTACTCTATCTGTATATATTTTGAACTACAGCTCCTTTATCCACAGTGCTTGGAGTTCCGATACTCTACGAGCTGAGGTCATGGCTACTAGAAACAATACTTTCCATGACAAGAATTTTAAGGCCACCTCTTGTAGTGGCTCGAACGGTGATTCTGTTAGAACCCCTAGCACCAGGTTCAAGTCCCATGATGGTATCGGATTTCTTACCCTTGGTTTAATTCTTTTCACTGCCTGCATGAACCTTTGTACATATCTGTTCTTGGCTATGTCCCAATCCAAGATGCATGATATAGCCGAGACTTGCACTTTCAGAGTACTTGGGGAGAGGTTCATTCGCAGACCTTCTTGTAGGAAGGAAAGTACGGTGACCACACTACGAGGATTCTTACTATTTTCCTTCGCCCAAAAAGCATACTTTTTCCAAACTCTATAATATATCTTCATGGTTACCGGCTTCCTTGCCTTAAGCAAAGTATCCACTACTCCTTCACTGAACCCCTTTGCTTTCAGACTTCCGATTTCAGCAACCAAGCCGTCAGTTTCCACGATTCCGGCTGCTCCTTGAATACTTCTCCTTGTACTAGTAGATCCTTGGTCGAAGGTAGTCTCCACGGATCGTCTACTGCCAACTTCTGTACCGTATTGAACCATGCTCTGCGAGGCCAATATGGCAGGATCGTTATTACTTCGATCTTCTCCCTCTGCAGTTTCCTCAGTAGCCTCTGAATCATTGGTATTGGGGGAAAAACATAAGCTCTCTCTATGTTCCAAGGCACTGACAGTGCGTCTACTTGTTCCGCCAGCGGCTCCCAGAACCTAGCAAAAAAACTGGGTACTTTTTTTGTTTCCTGCCGTCGCCATAAGGTCTACCTGTGGACGTCCCCATCTTTCCACCAGATTTTCGAATACCATTTGGTTGTGACCCCATTCTCCTGGCAGGCATTCTATTTTACTTAAATTGGTCGGCCACCACATTTTCTTTCCCTGCCAGATATACTGCAGTGATGCTCAGAACCCGACCTTCCGCCCACTCGAACAGTTTGGCGGCCACCTCCATCAATGCTCTGCTTCGCGTACCTCCTTGCCGATTCACATAGGCCACTACCGCCTGGTTGTCGGTCCTCACGATTAGTTCTGTCCCTTGTAGTTGACTTTGAAACCACCTGCAGGCTCTGACCACTGCCTCCATTTCCCTCAGGTTGGAGTGAGCTTCCCTCCAATCTTGCTGCCACTTTCCTTGAGCCACCTGATGATTGAAGGTTGCTCCCCAGCCTGTTTCGCTGGCGTCCGTGGTTAGTGTAACCTGCGGCTTCGTGCCAAAGTATCTTCCTGCCACCAATCTGTCTTCTGCTGCCCACCAGTCTAAGTCCTGTCTGGCCTTTGTGGACAGGACTATCCTTTGGGACAAGTCTTTTGAGTTTTTGTTCCATTGCAGAAGAAAACAGCTCTGTAGTTTCCTTGTATGGAACCTTGCCCAAGGGACTACCTCTATAGCTGATGACATTAGGCCTAGCACCTCCATGCAGCCTCGTGAGGATACAACGCGTCTTCTTTGCAGGCTTTTTACTTGCTGCACCAGTTTTCTTCTTCTGACTTCTGTTAAGGAAATTTTTAGCTCCTTTGTATTGACTACTACCCCCAGGTATGTTAGTTCTTGAGCAGGAATCAACTGGCTCTTTTTGTAATTTATCAACCAACCGTGTTCCAGCAGACACTGCACCACCCTGTCTGTGTGCTCTTGCGCCTTCTCCTTGGAGTCTGCGACTATTAGAATGTCGTCGAGGTAAGGAAATAATCTTATCCCGCTCTGTCTTAGTGCTGCTATCAGCACGACCAGCACTTTGGAGAATGTTCTCGGGGATGTAGCCAGCCCAAATGGTAGGGCGTTGAACTGATAGCTTGTGCCCATTAGCCTGAACCTCAGATACTTTCGATGGCTTATGCAGATTGGCACGTGCAAATAGGCGTCTTTGAGATCTATCGACGTCATGAAGTCTTTTTGACTTAAATCTAGTATCACCGATTTGATACTGTCCATTTTGAAGGATTTGACCTCTATGAACTGATTGAGTCGTCTCAGATCTAGTATGGTCCGAAATCCCCCTGTCACTTTTTTTACTAAAAAGAAACGGGAAAAACATCCCCGAAATTCCTGATCCTCTGGAACAATGCTGATTACTTCTTGTTCCAGCATCTCTTGTAAACTTGCTAATAAGGCTTTTCTCTCCTCCCTGTTTTTGGGAATCGGAGAATGAACAAAAAACTCTCCGGGAACCTTGTTGAACTCCACTTTGTACCCAGAGGATACTACCTCGTGGACCCACTTGTCTCCAGTGGTCCCGGACCAGATGCTTGTAAATTTCAGCAGTCTGGCCCCTACTGTTTGTGACCCGACGTCACTGTGCCTCCTTTTTGGAGGAGAATTTATCCCTATTTCTTTGGGCACGAAAATTGCCCCTTGAGACCCAGGATCCCCTTCTACAGGGCCTTCCTGGTCTATATGCCCGTGACTCTCTGTAGTCTTGGGGCTGAAATCTTCCGAACTTGGCCGGAGGTATCCTTCTGCCTCCCTTATCCTGAGGAAGCCAGACAGACTTCCCCCCTGATATCTTAGCCACTAGTTCGTCCAATTGTTTACCAAACAAATAGTCCCCTTGGAACGGCATGGACAGGAGTTTATTCTTGGACTGAACGTCCGCTGCCCATGGTTTTAACCATAGTGCCCTTCTTGTCGCGGCTGTTGCTGCCCCTGCTCTGGCCGCCAGCCTTACCGCATCCATTGATGCTTCGCAAACAAACTCCACTGCAAGCTGTACATCTTGTACAATTTTTAACAGCTCCGAACTTGCGAGGTCATCCAGAATATCCCCTTCTAATTGCTGACACCAGCCTCTTACTATTCTGGATGTTACTGCCATTGCTGACGCTGCTTTCAGGGAGGCCCCTGAAATTAAGTGTTGCTTCCTTAGACCCAATTCGATCTTCCGATCCATTGGATCTTTAAAGGCGTTGGCCTCTTCTAGTGGCAATGTCGTTTTTTTTGACAACCTCGCCACCGCCGCATCTATTTTAGGTGCTTCCTCCCATGAGAGTACTTGCGTCTTGTTAAAAGGGTACATCTTGTTAACCTTCCCCGGAATAGCCACTCTTTTGTCTGGCTGCTTCCATTCTTCGGTTATTATGTCCTTCAGAGTTTGTGATAAGGGAAACGTTTTACTTTTCTGTTTCCTGTCTTTAAAAAGCATTTCCTGCAAGCTTACATCCTCCTGCTTGTCTTCAATATTTAATGCTTTATAAATACGGACCAGAAGATTGTCAACCATGTCGGCATTAAAGTCCGCGTCCGACCTATCCTGCCCTGGATCATCCTCCTCTTCATCATCTAAGTCGCCCCCAAGCATATTAGCACTGGCCGACTGACCCGCTGTATCATCTATATCCTCATTTAGCACATAACTTTTCCGTTTCATGGGCGTTTTACCCGGATCCTCCTTAGGTGCAAACGTATCAGCCAGGGCCGTTTTCAACATCTGTACCAGGCTCGCCATTTGAGCCGGGGGAAATAACGGAGACGCCTTACAGCCTTCACATACAGTCCCCACGTGTTTGTCTGGCAGCGTCTTGTCACATGTTGCGCATTTGCTCTGCGCAGATTTCTTCTGCTTGCTTTTTCCCTTATCCTTGCTAGACTCAGACCTACAATGACAACCACCAACCAGTCACTAAGAACTACTTACAACAACACCATGTGGACACCCTTACACCAGCGCCAGACTGCCTGTCTTCCTCCATAATTGGTAGTGCGCTTCTCTAAAAAACACAGTCACGTCTAAATAAAAATACTGCCACATCCAGTAACTTATTGCATAATACAAGCGGTCAGATACAACTCACCCCAGCGTCCGCGCCAAGCTCGCCACGTGCCTGACAAGTCCAGAAACCAAGAAGCTAGCGTACCCCGGCAGGAGGCCGTGCGCTCCCGATTACCTCTAAGATCAGCGTGACACTGACAACCGCCGGCTCCGGCTATCACTCCATGACGCGTACCGGAAGTCGCGCCCTAATGACACGCCTCCTCCTGAGGATACGTTACGCGCACTACCCGGTGCCCGCCCTTAGCACAGAGCTGGGGCAGGGGAGCGCGTGCAGGCAAACAAACTCCACTGCATGACTTAGTACATCGCTCCCCTGGACGCCGACGCATAGCTACCCCATGGGGCCCGCCTTCGGCATAATGAGAGCTTATGCTCTCCTTCTCTCCTGCATGAAGCCACAGCAGCTGCAGGGAGCGACAGTCTGCAGCGTGAGGTGAGCCGGTGTCCACACACATGCACTACCCGGAAAGGAAAAAAAAAAAGACACTGGTGTATGGAGGAGGAGTCTTCTTATAGGATCCAGAGGTCTTTTTTCCTTTCCAAAAGCACTACCCAGCAGGGAGAATTCATTCATGATGGCTGCCATGGCGGAGGCAGAGGAAAAGTAGGCAGAAACGGGGGCAGGACAAGGAGTGTACTGGTCTGCAATTGTAAACTTACTGTACACATGTTAATCAGGACATGGGGGTGATTCTGGTTGACTATATTTGTCATCTATGCGCCACCTGCCAACCGCACTAACGACATTCCTTGTTAGCATGCTGAATATCCCGGCACCCATGCTAATGGATAAATAATTTGATGCCAATTCGATGGTGCCAATTTTGCAAGCGATCTGATGTCTTAAGTCTGCGGGCTCCCTGTACAGGAAGAGGGCAGGCTGCTGACATCCACTGATCTCAACTTCCCGCCACTCGCACCTGCGTCACTGGCGCATTTTCATGGGGATACCCAAGAAACACTGGGCATTCCCACTGCTAGGTGCAAACAGGCCAACAAATATTTTGCCGCACTCACTTGCCCAAATGGCTGCACATGCGATTAGAATTTTATGTGTACACATCCCCTTGCATGCTGACCACACACATCCTTCCCTAAAATGCTTCGGTATGCCTGTGTTTATTCTGGCACGCTGGCATTTTTTTTAGCTTGCCCATTAAATGTCCGGTTACCACTACCAGATGATGGCTTCCTGTCAATCAACTTGCGAATAGCCAGTGAAAAAAAAAAAAAGGAGCAGGTTTGAAATCTCATGGAGGCCTCAGGCATGTGTACTGTGACCTGTACGCATGCACAGTATATCGATAATCAGCCAGCAAACAGGTCTGAATAGGTCCATTGTGTCCTCCTATCCTTCTACTCAATAAGAGGAAAACACCTAATTTTGAGCTGGTGCAATTAGGCAAATTCTGTGTAGTGTAGGTGCGAATTAAAACAAATTTGGATACACAGAGTTATTGATTGATAACTCTGTGTATAGCTCTGCTATCTCATATAGAGCAATTAATTGAGGTTCTTGGAATATTTATTGGCCAAGAAATACTAGCCCTCCATCCGCTAGTGGATAGCTGGAAAGCAATTTATTTTAATAATTCATGTGAGAAAATATTCTGTTATATTGAATATTGCTCTCGGCTATCTTCCTTACTCTCTGACCGCTACTTCTTATTCGACTTCCAATATTACCGCTACGCTGTTGAAACCCCAACCTAACTTCCCTCTTCTGATCGCTCTCCTCTCTCCCCACTTGTATTTCCAAATCGCTCTTCTCTATCTCTTCATGGATGTCCCAGAGCTTTCTTAAACTTAACATGTCTAAGACTGATCTGATCATCTTCCCACCCTCCTGCATAACCTCACTTTTTCAGTATCTATTGATGGAACAACTATATCCTCTAGCACCAAAGTACGCTTTATTGGCATTATTCTTGACTCCTCACTCTCCTTTCAACCACACATTCAACACTTCTCACAGACCTGTTTCCACCTCAAAAATATTTCCAGGCTCAGGATCAGACCCTTTCTCACCCAGGATGTCATCTTGAGATTGAACTACTGTAATCTCCTCCTTTCTGGCCTTCCTGACCAACACATCTATTCCCTCCAATCTATCCTCAATGCTGCTGCCTGGTTCATCCTCCTCTCCTAATGTACAATGTCCACCTCCCCTCTCTTACAAGCCCTAAACTGGCTCCATTTTTCCTTCAGAATACCATTATATTATTATTATATACTTCTCACACTTACTTACAACGCCTTCACTTATTCCTCTCCCACCTACATATCTGAACTTACTGTATCTCTCTTCACAGTTACTCCTGCTTTCTGCTCCTCAAATGCACGCTGTGTCTTCTGCCAATTGGTTACTTTACTCCCACTCCTCACTTCTAGATTTTGAATGTTGTGCTCCTTACAGTATCTCTGGAATTCTCTACCACTCTATCAGACTCTCCACAAAAAACTTTGAGCGGGCTCTCAAGACCCACTTCTTCATTAAACCCAACCATCTTTCATCCTAAAAAAGGAAGGTATACAGCGCTTGGGTTAATCTGAATGATGGTCAGACACAAATATGTTGAAAAGAGTACAAATACATTTATTATATATCACAATATAAAGAGAATTCTCTGTATAAGAAAAGATGAAAAAATTGCGCAATTAATTAAAAATAGGTGGGGGGGGGGGGGGGAATTGGTAAAAACAGTCAGTGCATGCACATAGCTCCAAGTAAACGGACAGGTAGTTTTTGGGGCCCAACTTGTTGGGAATAGTTACCACCAATAATGGTCGAACTTCACGGTCTGGTAGATTGACCAGGGGGTCTTTCCGGTCTATTTCCCAGCTTGTGGGTCCAGGTGGCCTCAGATGGAATTGAAATCAGGAATGGTAGGTGGAATGTTGGAAGTGTCACCGCCAGAAATCACTGCAGAAGGTGCAAGGTGTCCCTGTAGGCTTCAGATTGGGGTCAAACAGTGGGTCAGGCTTCTGTATAGGCTCTTTGATTAGGGCCAATCTGGTAGTGGGACTCAGTGTGTTTCGACGTGCTAACACGTCATCAGGAGCTCCTGATGAAGACGTGTTAGCACGTCGAAACGCGTTGAGCCTATACAGAAGCCTGACCCACAGTTTTGCCCCAATCTGAAGCCTACACGGACACCTTGCACCAGCTTCCATCACGGTGAACTTCACTCCAGACCAGCCTACACTCCATCGTGCTCCACGGGTCCTTACCTCCTTCTGCAGTGATTTCTGGCGGTGACACTTCCAACATTCCACCTACCATTCCTGCTTCAATTCCATCTGAGGCCACCTGGACCCACAAGCTGGGAAATAGACCGGAAAGACCCCCTGGTCAATCTACCAGACCCTGAAGTTCGACCATTATTGGTGGTAACTATTCAGGGCCGGTGAAAGGCACTGGAGCGCCCCAGGGGGGGGGGGTGTACCTGTCCTGCGGCTGTGTATATAAAGCTTGCGGCGGCAGCGGGGGTCCCTGCAGTCAATAAGAAATAGAGCGATATCCGCCTGGCTACGCGGAAGCGCTTCTGTTGTGAAAACACTGGCCGCACGGCGCACGCTGATTGGCTGAATCTCAGCCAATCAGCGTGCGCCCAGTGTTTCCACAACAGAAGCGCTTCCGCTTAGCCAGGCGGATAGCGCTCTATTTCTTATTGACTGCAGGGGACCCCCCGCTGCCGCCGCCGCAAGCTTTATATACACAGCCGCAGGACAGGTACCCCCGCGGCACGGAGGGAGGGGGGCGAAATGCCGCCCTCCAGTGGCCGGCGCCCTAGGCAAATGCCTAGATTTGCCTAGTGGTGTCGCCGGCCCTGTAACTATTCCCAACAAGTTGGGCCCCAAAAACTACCTGTCCGTTTACTTGGAGCTATGTGCATGCACTGACTGTTTTTACCAATTTCCCCCCCCCCCCACCTATTTTTAATTCATTGCACAATTTTTTCATCTTTTCTTATACAGAGAATTCTCTTTATATTGTGATATATAATAAATGTATTTGTACTCTCTTCAACATATTTGTGTCTGACCATCATTCAGATTAACCCAAGCTCTGTATACTTTCCTTTTTTGTCCATTTTATAAACAGGGAGCCTTACACACTCCCAATACAGCAGCTTTTACTGGTTCCGTGGTTCAAACTTTTTCTTACATCTTTCATCCTAACCTTCTGTTTTTGCTCACCCTTCTGTGTCACTCCAGTCTGTCAGCCCCTACCCTTTAGAATGTAAGCTCTCATGAGCAGGGCAAAACAAATATAACAAATATACGGTCTGCCACCCTAATAATTGTCTTTATTTACCATTTACATGTCATAAATTGCCTTGTACTTTGTTATTTTTACATAAATGTGTTATTTTCTTCTTATTTTTGCTTAATTATGTATTGCTAGTTGCTGCAAAACCAATGTGGCACCAAATAAATAAGTAAATAAAATAATAATAATAATAATAATAATAATAATAATAATAATAATAATACACATTTTTTAGTAATAGTGATGCAGTATTAAAGGAAAAGCAGAGTTAACATTACTACCTCTGTGAAAATTCTAAGGCCTGGTACACACCAGAACGATTAGGGCAAATTTTGACGGTTGTAACGACGGTTGTGCCTGAATTGGTGCACAATCGTTTGTAATTAACTCACGATCCTGGTCGTTTGCGATCGGATGCGCGCTTCCGGCACATCGTATGTCGCATTGGAGATTTTGCCTCCTGCAGCAGAATCAGCCGATCCGACCGCTGATTGTGTGCTGATTTTATGCACATCGTTAGCACATTGTGTGTGCTTACGTCTGTGTGTGCTTACGTCGTCGCGACCATCCATCCGATCCGGGTTGTTTACACCAGAGATCCTGGACACTCCCACCGCAGCCATATTGCCTCGTGGATGCAGCAGAGATCACACGACGTCTGCTCCAGCGTGCACCGGACTGCAGGTATGTTTCTGTCAGCCCACCGCAGTCCACCTCACCCCCCCCCCCCCGTGTACCCGCTGCCCACCAATGTGTTTTGCTATCAGGCCACTGCAGTCCACCCCACCCCCCTTTGTACCCGCTGCCCACCAAAGTGTATTGCTATCAAGCCACTGCAGTCCACCCCACCCCCCTGGGTACCCGCTGCCCACCAATGGCTAAGGCCCCAGGTGCATTATGCCACCACAGCCCACTATGCTCCCCTGCGGCCTACCCACTACACAGTATTCCACCACAGGCCACCCCACCCCCCTGCGGCCTACCCACTACCCAAAGCATAATGTTACCATCCAGCTGCCCTTTTGCAGGGGATGTTCTCCCACCCCAGGATTTAAAAAAGTTTTGTAAACAAAATAGTATAATAATATTTATTAAAATTTGTTTAATAATTTTAAAACAAAACATGTATTATTAATAATAATATACAGTGTATTGAAACATATTTATATATACTGTTTATATGAAGACAACTTGTTTTGTCAAAAAGTATGTACATAGGTTTTTTCGAAATCTATTCATTTTTTACAGAAATGGCCCAGGCGATTGCAAAAGAACACAAATTTATAGAGGCGTTCATAGAGAAATATCGGGAGCTGGACTGCCTTTGGAAAACTAAATCCAAGGAGTACAGCAACAAAATTAAAAGAGCTCAAGCGCTTTAGGAGCTGGCCCAATTCAGCAAGAGCTACAATCCCGAGGCTGATGCGGACTGGGTCTGTAAAAAGATACAGAACTTGAGGACCGTGTTCCTTAAAGAACACAAGAAAATGCAATCGTCCAAAAGGTCCAGTGCAGGAACTGCAGATGTATACGAGACGTCGTTATGGTACTACAACCTGCTGACCTTCACGTTGAGCCAGGAGGTGCCAAGGTCGGGACTCTACCTAATGGTGGAGAGTGAGGCAGATGATGTGTTTGTGGGCCTGGATGAAAGTTCCCAGGCATTGTCGGTAAGTACTGGTCCAATGTGTATACACCCCTTCCTCTGTTTGTTTTAGGCTCCTATAAAGCATTCCTTTGCAGTCCCATCATTTTTTAAATGTGGTCTTCCTGCCAGGGGACAGCACCAACGCCATTGAAGTACTCCTTATATTGGTCCCTGACCTGTTTGGCTCTTGCTGTCCCCCGGTACTGCTGGGCCGGCGTCTCCAGGGACACGATTGGGGCAACCTCCCTGGGCTCGTCTGGGTCCTCCTGTGGTGCTGGTCCTGCCGGCCGATGGGCCCTTCCGATGGGCCCTTTCTTTGCGCCGAAGTAGATTGTGCAGGACACAGCACGCCATGACGGCCCAGTCGATTTTATCCAGCCGCAGGTTGATGGCTGTGTGGAAAATGCGGAATCTACTAGCCATAATTCCAAATGCACTTTCCACAAGCCGCCGTGCACTGGAGAGCCTGTAATTGAAGACCCGTTTGTTGTGGTCAAAGACTACGTTTGGCATAGGGCTTCATGATGTGTTCATGAAGCCCAAATGCCTCGTCCGCCACGAAAACAAAGTTCAGTCCATGCTTCGTTTCTTTGACTGTGGGCAAGTGCAGGGTGTTGGAGGCGAGCCTCTGGTAGAACTTTGTGTCCTTCAAAGTTCCACCATCTGAAGCCCGCCCATTCCTGCCGACATCCACAAAGATGAATTTATAGTTCGCATTAACCACAGCCAGCAGCACAATACTGAAGTACCCCTTGTAGTTGAAGTAGTAGGAACCACTGTGGGGTGGCTGATTGATGCGGACATGTTTCCCATCAATGGCTCCTCCACAATTAGGGAAGTTCCACACCTCTTCGAATTCAGCAGCGATGTTTTGCCACTCCTGCACCGTGTTGGGGAACTGGAACAAAAAAGAAAAGGAGATGTTAACTAATTGTTGTTATTTTCTTTTCAACAGACAACAAGCACAGAGAAAGAGGTTGGCCACACCTCAACCCCTACCCCATCGCCAACCCCTGAGCCACCTGCAATTGACTCATCGGGAACAATCTGTGGAGTGCCGGAAACCCCCAGCCCGCCACAACTATTCACAAAAAAGAAAAAACGCAGGACCAAGACAGTCCCTGACCCAGACCCGGATGATGATATACTTATACAAGCAGAGCAGGTGCTGCGTCGGCCCCCTGACCAGTATGACACCTTCGGCAAATACATGGCTGAGGGCTTGCGGAAGTTGAATCCGGAACAACAGATGGCGTTCGAACGTCTCACTAGCGAACTCCTGTTTAGGGGCCGTCTTGGCCTTCTGACAATTCAAACCAAATTAGCTGGACTTCTCCCATGGCAGGAGACGCCATCTACTAGTAGTGCCGTACCCTCACCAGCACTTGCCTCATTGCCTGAAACCACCCCACCGAGTGCGCAATCCTGTACCCAACCGGCTACACCTCCTCGCTACAGTCACCTGTATACATCATTGTTGGGTGACAGCACGGACCAAGAGGAAACACCGGTTTTACAAGATTTATAAGCACATTCCATACAATTATTTCAAAGTTGGCATGGAGTAGTATGGCACACGGTGCTTGTGGCGGAGATAATGGCTATGGCTATGGTGACCTGTTGCATACCGCAGAACAATGGGGCCGGGACCATTGCATCTGCGGTATGCATCTGCGGTATGCAACAGGTAATCGTGATGGCCCTTTCATTATCTGCGCTACAAGCACCGTCTGTCATACTGCTCCATACCACAAGGCAATGAGGCATTTGTGTGGTTTTATGTTAATTATTTTACTTGTTGGGGCACTTTGCCTAGGTTTTATATATTATGTGTGTTTTTGCTATAGGTCCATGCATGGAGCAGTATGGCACATGGTGCATGTTGCGCAGACAAAGAAAGGACCTTCATGATACTGTGGCGCACAGTGCAGAGCAATGGGGCACGGGACCAATGCTTCTGTACTAGGTGCCATGCAATCATGAGGGTGCTTTCATTGTCTGCGCTACATGTGCCGTCTGCCATACTGCCCCTTAACGCACGGCAATTAGGCATTTCATGTGCCGTCTGCCATGCTGCCCCTTAACGCATTGCAAAGTTCATTAACATTTTATAGCAATATTTAAATAAACACAAATCACTTTTTTAAATTATGTGTACTCAATGTGCAGTATGGCACATGGTACATGTGGTGCAGACAAAGGACATGGCCACGTGGCGCATAGTGCATATCAATGGGGCCGGGACTATTGCATCTGCACTATGCACCACGTGAGGTGGAGGGGACATGCATTATCTGCGCTACAAGCACCATGTGGCATACTGATCTCTACCTCATGGCAGACCAGAGCCATTACAATTGTTTTAATTTTTTGGTATTTGCATTACTGTTTTTGCACTTTTTATATTTATACTTTAAAAAATACATTTATAAGTATTTGTGAATCTCACGGTTAAATTATTTAAATAAAAAAAAATAATGTTTTCACTACAATTGTGTGCTGCATTTTTCCTTACCTTGCAATACTGATGCTGCAGGACCTTCACAATCGCTTTACAGGTCTCCGGTATAATCAGGCCCAAAGCTTGCGGGGAGATGATGGCTCCAAACTTGAGGTCCGCCAGCGATCGTCCTGTTGCCAGAAACCTGAGGGTCACCACCAGCCGGTCCTCAGCAGGAATAGCCATACGGTACTTGGTATCCTGCTTCTGGATGAGGGGGGTGACGAGACGCAGCAGCTCCTGGAAGGTCTCATCGTCCATGCGAAGAAAATTCCGATAATCCTGGGGATTATTCTTGCGAATCTCCATCAACAGGGGCATATGAGACCGCGCCTGTCGGCCTAGGAGCCACTGCTTGGTCCAGCAGGACCGAGCCTTCCTACGCTGGGCCCTCATCCTCCTCACCCTGAGCACAGCGTAGGAAAGCAGGAATTCTTGCTGGAAAGAATCCATAATGCAAAAAGCAGAATGGGAAAAATAAAAGCACACTTTGTAATGCCAGGCAAAAACAAAGCAGACCAAAACAACAATGTGCAGCGTTCAGCAGGTATACACCAAGCCTCACTAGTCACAAAGCAGAAATGAGGTCCTTTAAAATGGCTACTGGTCTTTGTACCCCCTCTGCTAGCCCAGCCCTTATTCTTTGTATTCTTTGTCCCCCCTCTGCTAGCCCAGCCCCTTATTTACATGTCAAAAACGACCATGGCCAGTGCACACACGATGCACTCACGATCCGCAAATCCGATGGTCGTACGACCGTTGGGAGCGATGTCGTATCGTATCGACATCGTGAGTACATCGTTTGCAAAAGAAACATGATCGTTAGCACATCGTGAGTAGGCCGCGGGAGAGCGCTCCAGGGAAGTGCATGTAAAATAGTTAGCCGATCGTTAGACGATCCTGATCTTTCTGGTGTGTATGGGGCCTAAGATTACCTGTACCGTAGACAGCTCAGTTGGATCCATCTATCCAGCTGTCACTCTCTTCTCTTGCTAGCTTTACTGATTGGGAGCCCTGACAGCACTGTCTGGGTTGTTGACATCACCTCACACCCTTTCCCCCACACATAGGATCTACCAATCCCTCCATACAGTACCTTATTTGTCTCCCAGTTGCTCTGCATTCTGTTTACTTCACAAATCAGTACACCTGCCAACATGACCCATTCCAGGAGGAACAAAATTCTCTGTTCCTTAACTTGGCCATGTCGACCTTTTGACTGCCAACTTTCCCCATGTCAACCTAATGCTTGTGTCGACCTAATGACCCTGTCGACCTTCAGTCATGTCGACCTTAATGCATGTTGACCTAACAATGCTTGTAGACCTAATGACCGCATCCCGTATAGAAAATCACTTAATTTGAACACCAGATTCACTATTACCCTTACCAGTGGTGTATCTTGGTACCACGGTGCCCGGAGCAAGGGCATGTTCCGCACGCCCCCCCCCCCCCCCCTGTTTTTTTTATAAATAAAGAACTTGAGCTTACCTATGGCATGCCCATTTCAAAGAGGATGTGTGGCATTGTTATTCAAAATAATGCTCATGACAGAATATGCCACACACCGTTAAGCAATTTACACATAAAACCCCACAGTGTAATGCCCATTACAAATAATGTCACACACTGTCATGTCCATTGCGCAAGAAAGCATGGGCGTAACTAGAACTTAGTGAGCTAGAATTTTTTTTGAGAGGCCCACTAGATCTCCCACCCCCAGATCCACCCACCCCCAGACCATCCCCCACACTGGCACTGAGGTAAAAAATAAAATAAAAGCACACCCATTGGCTACCAAATGTAAAAAAAATAAAACCACAACACAAGATAGATAGATAGATAGATAGATAGATAGATAGATAGATAGATAGATAGATAGATAGAGTGAAACCTTTTGTAATATATACTGTATATATATGCAAGTTTGACTTACCACATGACTGGGACTGGGAGAAGCTGTCCCAGCACTGTGAATGTTCCGCACTCATCATGTTGAAGCACACATTTCAGGTGCTGGGGTAGGAGGGAGCCTTGAATAAGAAAAGGGGGAAAGGAGGTTTTGTGGCTGCAGTGGGGAGAAAAGATTGTAGCTGAAAGGGGAATTCAGTGTGAATGGAGGGAACTGACTGCATGGGGTGGAACAGTTTGGGTATGCTGGGGAAAGGATGGAGGAGGGCTGCAGTTTACCACAGGGATAATGGGATTCGAGTTACAGAGGAGGGGGATTCAGACTACAGTGGGAAGGGGGGCACTGGCTGCGGGGAGAAGGGGTTTGGTGTGCAGGAGAAAGAGGGAGGGTGCCGTTGCACTGCAGGGGGAAGGCATGAGATTAGGCTGCAGGGGATAGTATAGTATGGATGGACTCTGCAGTGGATTGGATACATCCTGCAGGGGGGAGGGGTTTTACACATGAAGGGGATGTGCTGCACAGTTCTGAGGACTCCAGGGTGGTCCCGAGTCCCGACAGCAAGTATCAGGAGAACTAGTTAGCTCTACGTTTAATGATCAGTGGAGCTGCAGCTTAGGGGACAGACAGGCAACAAGGAAATGCTTCTTACCTGCCCTCCAAGTTAACTTCAAGCTTTGGGGGTCGCATTGTTCCACTATTTATCATATGCGCTGACGCTGGGTGGGAGGGGAGGAGGCGCACAGCTGTCAGTCTGTCTATGCTGCTTAAGCAGTCGGCTTAGCAGCTTACCGGACCCAGCGCCCCCCGCACACTTGGCTCCTCGAAGCGCCGGCGGGGGCTGCGGTGCGGGCGCATAGATACGCCACTGGCCATGACGTCATGGCGCCTGCTGCATCCCTGCCTCCAGCGTCTTAACCCGGCGCATGCGCAGTGAGAGCGCTTGCCGGGACTAAACTGTCACCATTGCAGAGTGATGCCGGGCAGGGCGGGGGAGCCGGCGGCAGAGCTCCGGCGCCAGGTAACATGTCGGCGCCTGGAGCTGGTGCTCCGCCGGCTCCACCCTAGCTACGCCTCTGACCCTTACACAACTCTGTATTAAAATAGGTCAAATAGGTTGGTATTGCCGCTAAACGATGGATTTTTTTTAAACCACCAGGCAGATACACCAGGATTCTGCCAATGCCTGCAGTTGGCAGGGGATTACATGTACCTTATTGTGTTGCTGACCTAAGCGTTTAGTCCTTTTTTCTGTAGACACTATATTTAAGCTGAAACATGTATCTTTTATATTATCATTGACGTTAATTAAAGCAGTTACAATAATAAATGCATAGGTTAAAGACATGCTGTAAATCAGTGTTTCAAAAGTACTCCCAACGGTTCATATTTTCCAGGTCACTTGTGTATTTTTAAAATGTGACCGTTAGTGATACACAGTGTACCAGCAGGGTGACTTGGAAAACCTGAACTGTTAAGGGAACTTTAGGACCCGCGTTTGGAACCACTTCTTGTTTTTATCAAATGTTAATTGTGAATGTGCAGGTTTTATCATTGCACTTACATTTCTGTACCAAAATGTTCTACACTTCAAGTGTACAATATTATTTTCAAGAGGACTCAATATATAGCAGTAATTTCAGTGGACATACAGTACAGGTATTGAATAGGGTAAAAGTTTGCCAGGGGTGCAGGATTCTGGCTTATCTCTGATGTTTTTTTTTTTTTTAAAGCGGCAATAATTTAGAAGGTAAAACCAGATTGTTTTTGCTTTGTAAATGATTGCCGTCTTAAAAAAATGTCCAAGATTGTCTGGCAAACCCAAACCCATTACAAACACTGCCAGTTAATATTCTCAACCGAGAATTCCAAAAGTTTCTTAGTGCACACATATTCTGCAGCGCTTTACAGAGAACATTTGAATATTCATATCAGTCCCTGCCCCAGTGGAGCTTACAGTCTATATTCCCTACCACATGTACACACACACACACACACATTCTAGGGTTCATTTTTGTGGGAGCCAATTAACCTACTAGTATATTTTTGGATTGTGGGAGGAAAACGGAGTACCCGGAGGAAACCCACGCAAGCACAGGGAGAATATACCTTATGTAAAACTCTTCCACGCACAATAAGAATCCCCAATAGCCACCAAACTTTCAAGTGTTCCCGGAAAACTCACCTCTTCAGGCAAGCCTATCATATTTAAGTTCCATACAAATAACCCTCTGAGGCACTTATGTATTATATAGCTTCCCTTCTGGACCTATAAACTATGCTTCAGTATTACTGGTGCCTGTCCTTGTGTTTCCCTCCTATATCCCTATAGATTGTAAGCTTGCAGCAGGGCCCTCTTACCTCCAAGTCTGTCTGTTATTACCCAGTTTGTTTATATCTGTTTACAATTGTAAAGCGTAATGGAATCTGCTGCTATATAAGAAACTGTAAATAAATAAGTAAATAAATAAATAAATATAGAATAAAAAAAAGGAAAAAATAAATAAAAAGAAACTCCCAAGGCGCAAAATTGGAGTCCCTGTAGCCACAATGTTGATGGAGGATCACTGGAAATGCCTCCTTTGTCAAACTTGCACACACACACACACACACACAGTACCCACAGTCATTACAGCCCCCTCTGCCCAGACTAGTACACATAGCCCTGCAGTAAATCATATAAGTGCCACATTACACACAGCACTCACCTGGCTGTGTTGTCCCTTCCTGGGAGGTGCAGGGAGTTGGCAGTGTGGTGGATGAAGCAAATGGCAGCCGGTGACAGGAGCAGGAAGAGCATTGCACAGAGCTCACTGTTATTAAGCTTGGAGAAGAGATAAATCGGAGAAAAGGTAAAAGGAGATAAAGCACAGCCAATCAGCTGTGTTTGAAAAAGACAGTTTGGAGTTGATTGGCTGTTGCTTTATCTCCTTTTACCTTTTCTCCGCTTTATCTCCAGTTTATCTCTTCTCTAAGCTTAATAAATCTGCCCCTGTGACTGTGTGAGTTGGTGGGCGGGGCCAGCATCAGGTAAGCTCTGACTGACAGACTCTTCTGCTACTCCTGCAGCCTGTACTTCCTCTTCATACGCACAGCATCGGCTTCCCAGAACCCGCGGTGGCCGGCTGTCATCTGTACTGGCATAAAGGTCCCTGGATTTTGCTGAAGGCCCCACAAAAATCGGAAGGTGTGGGCAGGTTTGCGGGGCAGCAGGAGGCTCCTGCAAAAACCGGGAGCATACCACTGAATGCGAGAGGTTAGGCAAGTCTGCCTCATTGACAACAGCTTCAAACAGGTTATGCAATGGCTAGAAACATCCTTAACTATACAACACTTTTTATGCCATTGCCAGAAAACAGATTAGCAGTTATAGTGATTTCAAGAGACAAATGAAAAGTCACATACATAGAATTACTACTGCAAGACCTCAACAGGAAATTATGCAGAGCGCTGGTACTTGTAGTGCTCACAAATGAAAGTCACATACATGGAAGAATTACTGGCCAAGAAATATTTGCCCACCAACCAGCTTCACGGTGACCTCATTTTTGTTGGATCCCTAATACTATGTTTTAATCTGGGGCGCGGAACCCCAAAAAGGCCAGCATTAAAAAAAAAAAAAGGCAAGCACCAGGCCAGATACCGTATGCCTGTTTTCATCACAGCTGCCGCCTAAGTCCTGGGCTATGTGGCGGCTGCGATCACTGGTGCCCAAAGTAAATATAAATTTGATGGGCAGCATCATCAGATGGGATTTGTAAATGTTGGGACGGACATGAACAGATGTGCAGCCATACACATCCATTCACACAGCGAACACATTGATTTGCAATGCGGGCTTTACTGGAGGTCAAACTGAACGCTGGCCACTGCAAATTTGCACAGATACAAAGAGGTCTGAATCTGTCCCAATATACACCCCCCCCATATTACATTATACACAGCCCCCCCCCCCATACTACATTATACACAGCCCCCCCATATTACATTATACACAGCCCCCCCCCATATTACATTATACACAGCCCCCCCATATTACATTATACACAGCCCCACCCATGTTACATTATACACAGCCCCCCCCATGTTACATTATACACAGCCCCCCCATATTACATTATACACAGCCCCCCCCATGTTACATTATACACAGCCCCCCCCCATGTTACATTATACACAGCCCCCCCCCATGTTACATTATACACAGCCCCCCCCCATGTTACATTATACACAGCCCCCCCCCATGTTACATTATACACAGCCCCCCCCCATGTTACATTATACACAGCCCCCCCCCATGTTACATTATACACAGCCCCCCATGTTACATTATACACAGCCCCCCCCCCATGTTACATTATACACAGCCCCCCCCATGTTACATTATACACAGCCCCCCCCCATGTTACATTATACACAGCCCCCCATGTTACATTATACACAGCCCACCCCATATTACATTACATTATACACAACCCCCACCCCATATTACATTACATTATACACAACCCCCACCCCCATATTACATTATACACAACCCCCCACCCCCATATTACATTACATTATACACAACCCCCCACATTACATTATAAACAGTCTACTCCATATCACATTATACACAGCCCACCCCATATTACATTGTACACAGCCCCCCTATGTTACATTATACACAGACCACCCCATCCCATATTACATTATACACAGCCCCCCTATGTTACATTATACACAGCCACATTATACACAGCCCATCCCATATTACATTACATTATACACAGCCCACCCCATATTACATTACATTATACACAACCCCCCCATATTACATTAAAATATACACAGCCCCCCCATATTACATTACACAGCACCCCATGTTACATTATACACAGCCCCCATATTACATTATAGACAGCCCCCCCCCCATATTACATTATAGACAGCCCCACCCATGTTACATTATACACAGCCCCCCCCCATGTTACATCATACACAGCCCCCCCCCCCCATGTTACATTATACACAGCCCCCCCCCCCATGTTACATTATACACAGCCCCCCCCCATGTTACATTATACACAGCCCCCCCCATGTTACATTATACACAGCCCCCCCATGTTACATTATACACAGCCCCCCCCCATGTTACATTATACACAGCCCCCCCCCATGTTACATTATACACAGCCCCCCCCATGTTACATTATACACAGCCCCCCCCCATGTTACATTATACACAGCCCCCCCCCATGTTACATTATACACAGCCCCCCCCCATGTTACATTATACACAGCCCCCCCCATGTTACATTATACACAGCCCCCCCCCATGTTACATTATACACAGCCCCCCCATGTTACATTATACACAGCCCCCCCATGTTACATTATACACAGCCCCCCCCCATGTTACATTATACACAGCCCCCCATGTTACATTATACACAGCCCATCACATATTACATTATACACAGCCTCCCCCATATTACATTACATTATACACAAGAATTACTGGCCAAGAAATATTTGCCCACCAACCAGCTTCACGGTGACCTCATTTTTGTTGGGTCCCTAATACTATGTTTTAATCTGGGGCGCGGAACCCCAAAAAGGCCAGCATTAAAAAAAAAAAAAAAAAAGGCAAGCACCAGGCCAGATACCGTACGCCTGTTTTCATCACAGCTGCCGCCCAAGTCCTGGGCTATGTGGCGGCTGCGATCACTGGTGCCCAATGTAAATATAAAATTTGATGGGCAGCATCATCAGATGGGATTTGTAAATGTTGGGACGGACATGAACAGATGTGCAGCCATACACATTAGGGCGGAGTGAAAAAACTGAAATTGAGAAATTCAAAATTGGCTAGTGTGGAAAAGTTGTGACTTGACTTGAATAAGAAACATGCAAAAGCTTTTTGATCTGAGTCAACATCTTCTGTTCTGGCAAGAGGCCGGAAGTTTCACTTTTTTGGTGAAAATGACGAAAACTGTGAAGATGCTCCGATCTAGTTAAAATTATGTCATGATGTCTTAGAGTGGTTTATTAATATAATTTAGATTAGTAAAAGAGAGTACGAGCTTGTCCTAGTGCAAAGTGACTGACTTTGGCGAGAGAAAAAAATCCCTGATAAATGACCCATTTTCGTGGTTTCAATTGTGAATATGGTGTTTTCTCCGGAACGTGTTTTTATTTTTTTATTTTTATTTTTGTGGGAGAGAATGCTCTGTTATTGATGTGATCAGGAAAAGAAACTTGGTGAAACTTTTGTTTGCCTTTAATAGAATAGTGCATATATGTGTCTTCTAATGTCCAACAAACTCTTTACTGAGTGCTCCAGTAAGTTCAGTAACAATGCATTACACTCTGTTCTTTAGTTGCAGGATTTAAAACACTTCTGTTTATAATGTTTAGTGATATTTAAAATGATACATTAAACAGTTTACACTGTTACGTGTAATACTTATTGTAACAGTTACTGTTTTTCAATAACAGACTGCAACAATTATTTCTTATTAGCAAGATCTGACAATCAGACACTCTTATTGATAAGACACAATGGGGCAGATGTATGAAAGATCATTATGGGGGAGAAGGGGTATCAGCGCACATTATGTGCACTATACCGCTTCTCCCCCATGTATGATGGAGCCAGCATGAGGTAAAGGACCTGATCGCAGTAAAAATTTGTTCTCAAAATGGGCAAGAAAATGCTGCACTGCAGGGGGGGGGGGGGGCATATGTAACATGTGCAGAGAGAGTTACATTTGTGTGAGTTATTTTGTTTCTGTGCAGGGTAAATTTTGGCTGCTTTATTTTTACACTGCAATTTAGATTTCAGTTTCAACACACCCCACCCATATCTAACTCACTCTGCACATGTTACATCTGCCCCCCCCCCCCCCCCCTGCAGTGCAGCATTTTTTTGCCCATTTTCAGAACAAATTTTTACTGCGATCAGGTTTGAATAAGGGCCAAAAGGCAGTGATACAACCGTTCACAAAAAAGCCTCATTACCTTTTAATAAGTAATGATGCTGAACATTCATAGGTACTTGTGGAGTATCACGGCTCCCATCGTATGGCATCGTATGCCATATGTAGTGGCATACGATGTTTTACCGATTTTTGAGCATTTTAGCTCAAAAATCGTATGCGATTGCATCGCATGCCATACGATGGCATGCGATGCGATGGCACCCGATTTTGCACTGAAATGCATCAGAATGCATTGAAATGTGTATGAAAGTAGTGAAATGCCCCCAAATGCCATTTTTCATAGTGCACCACCCCCACTATCAACGTCAACCCGAAGCGTTGCCAGCGCAGCGAGCCCGCGAGGGGCGGCGGTACGCGTCCTACGACCTTTTCATACCCCCACTATCCACGTCGGCGTGGAGTTGAGAATAGAATAGTGTGGCGAGCGCAGCGAGCCACCAAGCCCGAAGCGTGGTGAGCGCAGCGAGCCCCGCGAGGGGACGCGGATACCTGTGAAGCCCGCGAGGAGACGCGTATAGCTGTGAAGGTATCCGCGTCCCCTCGCAGCGCTCGCCACACTATTCTATTCTCAACTCCACGCCGACGTGGATAGTGTGGGTATGAAAAGGTTGTAGGACGCGTACCGCTGCACTCGCCACGCTTCGGGTTGACGTTGATAGTGGGGGTGGTGCACTATGAAAAATGGCATTTGGGGGCATTTCACAAGTTTAATACACATTACAATGCATTCTGATGCATTTCAATGCAAAATCGGGTGCGATCGCATCGCATGCCATCGTATGGCATCCGATGCGATCGCATACGAATTTTTAGCTAAAATGCTCAAAAATCGGTAAAACATCGTATCGCATCGTATGCCATCGTCTGCCACTACATATGGCATACGATTTTTGAGCAAAAATGGTCAAAAATCGGTAAAACATTGCATTGTATGCCATCGTATGCCACATGCGATGCAATGCGATGCGATTTTTAGCATACGATCTGCATACGATGCAGATCGTGGGAGCCGTGATACTCCACAAGTACCCATTCATACATTCGGCCTGCTATCATTTAGATAGCAGCACTGATATGGACAGGGGCACTATGCGCCCCTGTCCTTTACCGCACACTGGCTCCATCATACATGGGGGAGAAGTGGCATCAGTGCACATAACGTGCGCTGATACCCCTTCTCCCCCATAACGCCCAGTCATACATCTGCCCCATTGTGTCTTATCAATAACAGTGTCTGGTTGTCAGATCTTGCTAATAAGAAATAACTTGTAGACTGTTATTGAAAAACAGTAACTGTTACAATAATGCTGCTTTCCCACTGCAGACCAGTTTAAAGTACTGGTAATCTTAAATGGTATTTAAAACGGTATTAGCATTCCCACTGCAGCAGATTACTGTTTTAAATACCATTTAAGTACCATTCCCATTGCAGTGAACCGTGTAAAATGTAGAGTGCCTAACCCCCCCCCCCCAGTGTAAAGAGTGCCTAATCCCTCCCCCCCCCAAGTGTAAAGAGTGCCACACACCCCCCCGTACCTGCCCTGTGCCCCCACCTCCCCTCCCCTTGTACTTACCTGCACGGGGATGCAGGGCAGTAGGGAGGCAGCGGGGGTCCATGCAGGGTCCATGCGGGGTACAGGCAGTCCCAGTGCCTGATGAGAACTACTAGTTCTCACTTTGCGCATATGTAATGAGTGCACGTGCATACTAATGAGCCGCTCATTACATATGTGCATATGTAATGAGCGGCTCTTTATTATGCACGTGCACTCATTACACATGCACAAAGTGAGAACTACTAGGTCTCATCAGGCACTGGGACTGCCTGGAGGCTAAATAACATTTAAGAGGCATTCCCACTGCCTCTTTAACGTTATTTTAAAGTGTAGGATTCTGCTTTAAAAATGGGTTGAAATACCATTTAACTTTAAACAGTATTTCAACTCTAGCACTTTCCCACTGCAGCCTTAAAACGGTAAATTGCGCTGAAAATCGGCAATTTACCGTTTTTTAGCTGCAGTGGGAAAGGGGCATAAGTATTACAAGTAACCGTGTAAACTGTTTAATGTATCATTTTAAATATCACTAAACATTAGATGTATTTGTTTATTACATCATAATACAGTTCAACGTATTTAATTGTTAATATATTGGCTTATCTTTGGCATAACTATATGCCGTAATGCAGCCCATTCATGTTCCCAGCATAGGGGATGCAAAACTGTTTTTTAAACAAATAAACTAATAAACAGAAGTGTTTTAAATCCTGCACCTAAAGAACAGAGTGTAATGCATTGTTACTGAACTTACTGGAGCATTCAGTAAAGAGTTTGTTGGACATTAGAAGACACATTGGTGAACTACTCTACTAAAGGCAAACAAAAGGTATTTACCCAGTTTTTTTCCAGCAAGTTTCTTTTCCTGATCACATCAATTACAAAGCATCCTCTCCCAAAAAAAAAAAAAAAAATACACGTTCTGGAGAAAACACCATATTCACAATTGAAACCATGAAAATGGGTCATTTATCAGGGATTTTTTTCTCTCGCCAAAGTCAGTCACTTTGCACTAGGACAAGCTTGTACTCTCTTTTACTAAGCTAAAGTATATTAATAAACCACTCTAAGACAGCATGACATAATTTTAACTAGATCGGAGCATCTTCACAGTTTTCGTCATTTTCACCAAAAAAGTGAAACTTCCGGCCTCTTGCCAGAACAGAAGATGTTGACTCAGATCAAAAAGCTTTAGTACGTTTCTTACTTAGGTCAAGTCACAACTTTCCCACACTAGCCGATTTTGAATTTCTCAATGTCAGTTTTTTCACTCCGCCCTAATACACATCCATTCACACAGCGAGCACATTGATTTGCAATGCGGGCTTTACTGGAGCGGGTAAGAGGTCAAACTGAACGCTGGCCACTGCAAATTTGCACAGATACAAAGAGGTCTGAATCTGTCCCAATATACACAGCCCCCCCCATATTACATTATACACAGCCCCCCCCATATTACATTATACACAGCCCCCCCCATGTTACATTATACACAGCCCCCCCCCATGTTACATTATACACAGCCCCCCCCATGTTACATTATACACAGCCCCCCCCATGTTACATTATACACAGCCCCCCCCCCATGTTACATTATACACAGCCCCCCCCCATGTTACATTATACACAGCCCCCCCCCCATGTTACATTATACACAGCCCCCCCCCATGTTACATTATACACAGCCCCCCCCCATGTTACATTATACACAGCCCCCCCCCATGTTACATTATACACAGCCCCCCCCATGTTACATTACATTATACACAACCCCCACCCCATATTACATTACACACAACCCCCCCATATTACATTACATTATACACAACCCCCCACCCCCATATTACATTACATTATACACAACCCCCCACATTACATTATAAACAGTCTACTCCATATCACATTATACACAGCCCACCCCATATTACATTGTACACAGCCCCCCTATGTTACATTATACACAGACCACCCCATCCCATATTACATTATACATAGCCACATTATACACAGCCCATCCCATATTACATTACATTATACACAGCCCACCCCATATTACATTACACACAACCCCCCCCCATAAATTACATTAAAATATACACAGCCCCCCCATATTACATTACACAGCACCCCATGTTACATTATACACATACACAGCCCCCCCCCATATTACATTATACACAGCCCCCCCCCATGTTACATTATACACAGCCCCCCCCATGTTACATTATACACAGCTCCCCCCATGTTACATTATACACAGCTCCCCCCATGTTACATTATACACAGCCCCCCCCATGTTACATTATACACAGCCCCCCCATGTTACATTATACACAGCCCATCACATATTACATTATACACAGCCCATTACATATTACATTATACACAGCCCGCCCATGTTACATTATACACAGCCCCCCCCCATGTTACATTATACACAGCCCCCCCATGTTACATTATACTCAGCCCCCCATGTTACATTATACACAGCCCATTACATATTACATTATACACAGCCCCCCCCATGTTACATTATACACAGCCCACCCCATATTACATTACATTATACACAACCCCCACCCCATATTACATTACATTATACACAACCCCCGCCCCCATATTACATTACATTATACACAACCCCCCACATTACATTATAAACAGTCTACTCCATATCACATTATACACAGCCCACCCCATATTACATTGTACACAGCCCCCCTATGTTACATTATACACAGACCACCCCATCCCATATTACATTATACACAGCCACATTATACACAGCCCATCCCATATTACATTACATTATACACAGCCCGCCCCATATTACATTACACACAACCCCCCCCCCATATATTACATTAAAATATACACAGCCCCCCCATATTACATTACACAGCACCCCATGTTACATTATACACATTATACACAGCCCCCCCCATGTTACATTATACACAGCCCCCCCCCATGTTACATTATACACAGCCCCCCCCCCATGTTACATTATACACAGCCCCCCCCCCATGTTACATTATACACAGCCCCCCCCCATGTTACATTATACACAGCCCCCCCCATGTTACATTATACACAGCCCCCCCCATGTTACATTATACACAGCCCCCCCCCCATGTTACATTATACACAGCCCCCCCCATGTTACATTATACACAGCCCCCCCCCCATGTTACATTATACACAGCCCCCCCCCATGTTACATTATACACAGCCCCCCCCCCATGTTACATTATACACAGCCCATCACATATTACGGTACTTATGAGTTATCCGGGCGCCCGATTTCTAAATCGGGTCGGATCGGGCACATCGCATCGCATCGCATGCGACCATCGGATGCGATGCGATGCGATGACCCGATTTTTCCATAGGAATCAATGTTAAAATGGACAGAGTCCATTTTAACATGGAATTCAATGGGAAAAAGGGGTCCTTTTCATACCCCTACTATCCAAGTGGGCATGGAGTTGGATATAAACCTGTGGCGAGCGTAGCGAGCCACCGAGCCCAAAGCGTGGCGAGCGTAGCGAGCCCCGCGAGGGGACATAGAATACCGTCGCTTCGCTCGCCACGCTTCGGGCTCGGTGGCTCGCCACAGGTTTATATCCAACTCCATGCCCACTTGGATAGTAGGGGTATGAAGAGGACCCCTTTTTCCCATTGAATTCCATGTTAAAATGGACTCTGTCCATTTTAACATTGATTCCTATGGAAAAATCGGGTCATCGCATCCGATGGTCGCATGCGATGCGATATCGCATCGCATCTGATTGTATGCCTTAACTTAAGGCATACAATCAAAAAATCGGGCGCCCAGATAACTCATAAGTACCCATATTACATTATACACAGCCCCCCCATGTTACATTATACACAGCCCATCACATATTACATTATACACAGCAAACCCCATGTTACATTATACACAGCCCATCACATATTACATTACATTATACACAACCCCCACCCCATATTACATTACATTATACACAACCCCCACCCCCATATTACATTACATTATACACAACCCCCCACCCCCATATTACATTACATTATACACAATCCCCCACATTACATTATAAACAGTCTACTCCATATCACATTATACACAGCCCACCCCATATTACATTATACACAGCCCCCCTATGTTACATTATACACAGACCACCCCATCCCATATTACATTATACACAGCCCCCCTATGTTACATTATACACAGCCACATTATACACAGCCCATCCCATATTACATTATACACAGCCCATCCCATATTACATTACATTATACACAGCCCATCCCATATTACATTACATTATACACAACCCCCCCCATATTACATTACATTATACACAACCCCCCACATTACATTATAAACAGTCTACTCAATATCACATTATACACAGCCCACCCCATATTACATTATACACAGCCCCCCTATGTTACATTATACACAACCACATTATACACAGCCCATCCCATATTACATTACATTATACACAAACCCCCCCCAATATTACATTAAAATATACACAGCCCCCCCATATTACATTACACAGCACCCCATGTTACATTATACACAGCCCCCATATTAAATTATAAACAGCCCACCCCCCATATTACATTATACACAGCCCACCCCCCATATTACATTATGATGTCATCTCGCAAGTCTCTCTCTCCCTCACAAGCAGGACAAGCGGCCGGGCCCGGGCTATTACCAGCAGCAGTGGCTGCTGCTGCGGCAGACCCGCGAGATTATGACGCTACATCTCGCGGGTCAAAGTGCACTACGGCGGTGTCCTCCCCAGCCTGTCTTCTCCCCCGGACAGCCCAGCACAATGAGGCTCTAATGGCGGATGGGCGGCTCTGGCAATGATAATATATTGGCGGTCATGGACGGTGCAGGGGAGTGCTTACTTGCTGTCTATGGGGCCCGGGCCCCACCAGCCATCGGGCCCCATAGCAGCTGCATCCCCTGCTCCCACGGTAGTTTCGCCACTGTCCTTAACAATACAACACTTTTTATGCCATTGCCATAATACAGATTAGCAGTTATAATGATTTCAAGAGACAAATGAAAGTCACATACATGGAATAATTGCTGCAAGATCTCAACAGGAAATTATGCAGAGCGCTGGTACTTGTAGTGCTCACAAATGAAAGTCACATACATGGAATTACTACTGCAAGACCTCAACAGGAAATTATGCAGAGCGCTGGTACTTGTAGTGCTCACAAATGAAAGTCACATACATGGAATAATTACTGGCCAAGAAATATTTGCCCATCAACCAGCTTCACGGTGACCTCATTTTTGCTGGGTCCCTAATACTATGTTTTAATCTGGGGCGCGGAACCCCAAAAAGGCCAGCATAAGCCAGTCACCCCAGGGCAGCACACGAGTGAAAAACTAAGCTATAAAAGTGTGTTAATATGAAAAAAGCAGGAGCTAGAGGTTAAAAATTGTAGTGCTAGGAAGTATATTAATGAAAATAAATAGTGCTAAATAAATGTTAGGTTGTGCCACCCCGAAAACGCAACTCGGTTACACCAACCCAAGGGGAGCCGCCAGGGCTGCCATAACAAATTGTGGGGCCTGGGACTGCCAAAACGGGCAGGGTCCTCATAGGAAAAAAAAAAAAAAAAAAAGAGAGAGTGGGGAGGAGAAGGGGAGAGACAGAAGTGCCACACTGCCAATATCTGATCCAGTGGGTACCTTCTTGTTGAAGAAGTCTATCTGCGTGTGTGTGTGACTGAACTCAGAGCTGCGGCTGGTCTGGTCTCTCCCAGGTTCCTCCTCCTCCAGTCCACCTCAGCACTTTACACAGAAATCCCGGCTGAGGGGGAAGAGAGATGTGTGGCCAGGCGCGATGAGGTAGGTGAGGCACAACATCATCCCGTAACGGTGCACTCTTGGATGACCAATCAGCTCGAGGAGGGGGGTGGGAGCAGCGGGACGGACAAGTAGCAGCAATCTTATGTGAGTGAAAGAATGCTTTCACTGACAGCCGCATGACACGGCCCAGGGCGGCACTGGCAATGGGGTGGTATGTATTAGCTGTGCGTCTCTGGAAATGCTGCCATCCGGGCCCCATGTTTATCTGGGCCCAGGACTCATGTACCCCTAAACCCCCCCCCCCCCTGTTGGCGGCCCTGGGAGCCGCACCCCAAATCCATCCCAAGACTAGCAATTAGTGTAAATTTTGGTACTTGTGTACTATCACAGACTATCTATCTATACTATCGCATCGCAGACCATAAGGCATGCGATGTTATGAGACGCGATGCGATGTTACGCAATTGGCTCCCGATGGTATACAATTTAAAATTGTATATGGCATACAATGCGATGTTAAATTGTATAAGCACCCTAATGGGAGCTTACAATGTTAAATGCACCCCCACGCCACCATCACTATGAACGTGAACCCAAAGCGTGGCGAGCGCAGCGAGCCCGCGAAGGGTGGCGGTACCTGTCCTCCTACCTTTTCATACCCCCACTATCTACGTCGCTGTGGAGTTGATTTTATATAGTGTGGTGAGCGCAGCTAGCCACCGAGCCCGAAGCGTGGCGAGCGCAGCAAGCCGCGCGAGGGGACGCGCAATACTTCACAGGTATTACGCTCGGTGGCTCGCTGCCCTCGCCACACTATATAAAATCATCTCCACACTGATGTGGATAGTGGGGGTATGAAAAGGTCGGAGGATGTGTTATGCCGCCCCTTGCGGGCTTGCTGCACTCGCCACGCTGCGCTCACGTTCATTATGGGGGTGGCGTGGGGGTGCATTTAACATTGTAAGCCCCCATTAGGGTGCTTATACAATTAAACTTTTTCTTTTGGTTTAAATACAAGTTTATCATCTTGCCTATATATCTCACCATCTTCCAGTTCTTCTGCTGCCCATACACGCCCCGATACGGGAGTGCTTTCCGTGCTTAATTAGCACGGATCGCATTGCCTGTGCACACGTTGTGCATGCAATGTGATAAAAACTAAGTACAAAAAGTATGTGCAAGCATATACTTTTTGTACTGTGCGATGAGGTGCCGCGGGAGCGCACACCTCAAAGCACATAACGTACAGCCCGCATTGCAGCGTGTATGGGCTGCTTTACACCAATCAATCACTTTTTTACCCATCTGTGGCAACTTTATAAAATATTTCCTTTCCTTTACTTGGCAGTTTACTCAATGTTCCTTTTAAAGATGCTGGGCATCGACTATATGGATGCTTCTCAAAGCCACACAGGTTACATTTCACCTTATCGCATGACTTTGAAGGGTGACCGGCTTCACCACATAGGGCCTTATTCTAGTTCACTCTGACAAAATCCTTCTTAGATGGATAAAACCATGTGCACTGCAGGTGGGACAGATGTAACTTGTGCAGAGAGAATTAGATTTGGGTCGGGTTTTACTTCAAAGTCAAAATAAAGCAGTCAGCCTTTTCCCTGCACAGAAACAAAATAACTTGCCCATATCTAATTCTCTCTGCACAGGTTACATCTGCCCCCCTGCAGTGCACATGGTTTTGTCCATCTAATGGTGCCCACACACGCACCGATCCCGGCGGTGCGATGGGGTGCGCGCTCCCGCGGCACCTCATCGCACAGTACAAAAAGTATGTGCTGCACATACTTTTTGTACTAGCTTTTTATCGCATAGCATCGCATGCACAAGGCATACGATGCGATGCTATGTGTGCTAGTTAAGCACAGAACACAAGCCGGGATCGATGCGTCTGTGGGCACCTTAAGAAGGATTTTGTCAGAAAGAGTGAACTAGAATAAGGCCCATAGTGAGCACTTGATGGCTCTGCACTCTGTTATGGCCCCACACATCTAAAACTTGTTCTTGGTTGACCGGATAAAAAAAAAAAAAAAAAAAAAAAATCTGTATTCTAAACCAGCCAAGGTACGCTGCTGAAGGGAGATGCAATATTCTTCCCTCCATCCTGAGAAGTTCAACACTGACAGACCACGCACCTCCCCAGACACCAAGTACAGTATATAGCCAACTTTTTCATCAAATCACTCCTCAGACAACTATATATTAACCAATACTTGATATCCTCAGCTGGGATTAAATCATTGTGCACAAGGATTTTAACCCAGACATTGACTGGCTGTGACCTCATAACCAGGGCCGGTGCTAGGGTGTTTGGCGCCCTCCTGCAAACTTTAAATTTGCGCCCCCATTATACTTTACAAAGGGCCACCAAAAAAGAGCACACCAGAAAAAAAAAGATGTGTTGTCTCACAAGGAAGGGGCACACAATAGTACTCCCAATTCAAATTATAACACAGAATAGCACAATCTTATTCTCATTACATAGCACCAGAGCTGTAATTGTGCCAGAAATGGAATTGTGACACCACCACCACTACAGAGAAAACAGGGAGAGTGCGCGCCGAAAAAAATATATGTAGGGGCATGGCCACATAGCAGTGCCAATAACACCGTTATTACACATTATGCCACATGCCGTAATGCCAATTCCACATTATGCTTCACAGTAATGCCAATTACAAATTATGCCACACATTGTGATGCACCTTACACATTATTCTATGTGCTATGCCCCAAGTACTCCTGCTTATACACATAGTCACCAGTAGTGCCCCTTAAGCAATGGCCCAGTAGTGACCATCGCAGTATGCCCCCAGTACTGCTGTGTAATCCAGTCCAGCCTAGCCCTGAGCCCAGAAGAGCCTGCATAGGCGTGGAATTGATTTTCAAATATGGCGCCAGCTCATGAGCCAATCGGAGCTCTCGGTCCAACAGCCAATCAATAACTGTAGCTGCCGGATCACAAGCTCTGATAGCAGTGGCGACTGGCAAATGGTGGGGAGTGGTGCTTCCAGATGGTATACCCACATTGCAAGTGGGCAAGGCACCACTGGCACACACCTATTTATGGCCGTGCACAGCACCTAGTGCCCCTTATTCACATTCAACTTCACAGTAGTGCCCCCTTACACAAAATTTCCACAGTAGTAGCGCTGCTTAAACATATAATGCCCACAGTAGTAGAACCCTTACACATACATGATGCCCACAGTAGTAGAACCCTTACACATACATAATGTCCACAGTAGTGACGCCGCTTACACATAATGGCCACAGTAGTAGCATTGCTTATGCATAATGCCCACTGTTGCCCTCATTAGTAGCGCTGATTATACATAACGCCCACAACAGGTGCTGACAGCAGTAGCACTGCCGGGGGGAGAGAAGTCAGTTGATACAGTGCTCTGTGTATCTCAGAGGGAGCTGATACTGCTACTTGTCAGTGTTCTGGAAAGTACCAGGGGTGCCACTTTCTGTAGAGCACAAAGAAGTTTATTTTTTTTTCTCAGAGGAGTAGAGGGACACATAATATAATATAACATCCAGAACTGCTGTGCTGGCTAACCGGATATAGAATAGCAATAAAACAAAAAGCAGCACTCCGAGCAAATTTATCAAAAAGTGTATTGTGGTCACCAAGTCAGCATATCCAACATTTCGGGACTCAATCGTCCCTTTGTCAAGTTGCTAGTCACAGTGTATAATATGGTTTGGGGGGCACCTAAATGATATTGCCTTCGGGCAACCTGCCCCCTCCATTAGTGCTTAGTTACCTTATTCTGGCACTCAGCACCTCCAGTCCACTCTCCATTGCCTCTGCAAGTGCAAGGAGTCACTTCCTGCACCTGCTTCCTCCTGGCAGCAGCAACAGCTCACCGTGGCGTGGTACACTCAGGGACAGGGCTCCGCTCTGTGCCACTCAGGGACAGGGCTCCGCTCTGTGCTGCGCTGCCTGTGTGACGCACTAAGCCCGCTGCCGGCGCCGCTGCCTGTCATATAATTTTGACAGGTGCCGGCTGCGGCACCCGGCAGCGTCAGGTGAAGTTGGCGGCCAGGACTCGGAGCGCCTCTCAGGGCCGGCGCCTACCGGCCCTGCTCATAACCTTTGTATTTTGTCTGTGTGAAATTTTTTAATTTACCATTCATTTAACACATTTTGTAATCTTTGGTATGAAACAAAACTTAAAAAAAAAAATGGAGACCTTTCAGGGTGAATGCAAGCTAACAAATCTCTAGCACTGCAGTTTAAAGAAAAAAATAATGTTAAGAAAGCAAGTCTGTGTCGGCACAGGACCTGTGTCGACCAATGTAAACTGTAACAAATGCCTTTTCTTATAACCACTGCTTGCATAGGAATTAGGCATTTCTCCACCTACTTTTGCTTTTTCATTACCTTTAAGTATATTTGCATAGGAAGGGTTTTCAATTCAACTGGCACATTTTTGTCACCGTTACCATTAGTAACCAGTCAGAGTCATACACTGTTTTCTCCTCCTGACATAATTTATTGGCATTTAAACATTTTTACACTCTGCAATGCTCCACCAGTTATAACATTTTTATCACATGCAAAACTCTTTTCCTGCACAAGATTTGTACAGCTTGCTGGGACCTGGTATTTGGCTGTCCCTCATTACACCACACTGAACACCGGCACCCGCCACCGCCGTTACCACTGCCCCCACTGTTGCTTTTATACACGGCTGCATATGGGCAGCAGATACTGCTTTCACATTGCAGAAATGGGTAATGACACGGTATTCTTAAATGGGACTTTAAAACGGGTCTGAGCCTTGAGACCTTTCACATTGCAGGTGAAAACCCTTTTAAAAATCATTTAATACCATTCAAAATTCAACCTGTTTAACCCCCAAGGGACACGTTTCAAGCCATTGAAATAGAGCCATTCACACTGCCTAAAAAACGGCTTTAAAACGTGTAGGACTCTGCTTTTTAACCGTGTTGAAATACCGGTTATCTTTAACCGGTAAATCAACTTTGGCACTTTCACTTTGCAGCCTTAAACGTTTTAAAATGAGAAAAAAACGGCAATATACCGTTTTAAAAGTGCAATGTGAAAGGGGTAAGAGACTACAACAGTCCTATTACTCACAGTGTCAGTCAATGTTGTAGCCATTACTGCTGCCACCACATCCTTAACTTTCCCCGGCACTTCCACCGGAGGTATTGGCTGCACTTCAAACATTTCAGGGGTCCCCAGGAAAGCACTATTCACCTCCATAGTTATGCTTACCGCATCCTGGGATGCCCGTTGCTCCTGACCAACGATCATCAGCTCTCCCGCACTGGAAGCTACAAACTGCATTTTGTCAGCTTCTTGCTCTGGGCCTTCAGTCCTCATGAGCACCACACTGCAGGAATTTTCCATAGTGATGTCAGCTCCAGGCTTAATTGCAGGGCAAATCACCTCCACCTGTTCTGCTATTAACCCTGCAAGTGCTGGATCCAAGTCCTTTACCTTTGTTTCCAAATTGTTTTTGCTTTATTCTTTTCTTTATTTTACCGATAGTTTTGGCATGCATTGAAATAGCAGCTTTGAGAGTATGCTTGTCCCAATTTTTGCACGCCATTCATCTTTTCCTTACTTTATCCAATTCTGGACCAGTTTTAACAAGTTCTTTTTTATGGTCTTGCAGAAACATCATATCTAGGCGTTTGTCTTCCTCCTCATCAAAACTGGAGTTGTCGGAAAATTGGGTTTCATACCCCCCTCCCCTGTAGCCATTGATTGACAGCTGCCACCGGGAACCTCCTCAGCGGGTTTCTCTTCACCTTCCCCCCCATATCACAACAGACATGAGGGTACCTCCAGAGTCATCCTGGGGCGACATTTCCACTGTTCTCCTCATCCATCATATCAGCTTCTGACGGGGTACTTGCCAGGTCAGTGCTTATTGCTGCACCATGTCTCTGCTGAGACTTACCAGCTTTCCCTCTCGAGCCTCTCTGTCCTTTATCCTCTCACCATACTGGCCATCATCTTATAAAGCAATTCTCTGTCTGGGCTGTTCTATAATTTAGAAATATACGAAGTAGAAATTACAAAGTGGGAATTACTTTTTAAAGAACTGTTAAAAAAAACAGTTATCCTGCATGAATTCCCTGAATATGGATTGATTATTTGTTGCTCTCTCTTCGCACAGGTATGTGACTTTGATTTGTGAGCACTACAAGTACCAGTGCTCTGCATATACTTGCTGGCCACACATCAGACCAACTTTCCTCCAACCATCCAACTAGTTGGTTGGATGGAATAAAAACCTGGTACTGGATGGGAGCAAATGTAGTTTATAATTAATTAATTTGTTTACCAAATTGGAAAATGGACAACAACTGTCACTCAGACAATGTACTGTAGTTGGACCTATTTGATTTAAACAATTTCACTGAATGTTTTTGTCCATTCTCCTGAGTTTGTGAGCAAATTGCTTATTGCCATTTGCCCCCATACAGTACCAGATTTTCAGTCCAACCAACCAACTAGTTGGATGGTTGGAGGAAAGTTGGGCTGATGTGTGGCCACACACCTGTTGAGGTCTTGCAGTAATTATGCTGCAGGAGGAGCAGGAGTGTCCAACAGTCAGGGCTTCTCTGATGGTGGCCCCGCCCTGCCACTCACACAGTCAGCTCAGTACAATGCTCTTCCTGCTCCTGTAACCACTTGCCATGTGCTTCATCCACCACACACTTCCAGCTCCCTGCACCTCCCAGGAAGGGACAACACAGCCAGGTCAGTGCTTTGTACTGGGGGAGTGAGGGGCTGTGTGTAATGTGGCGCTTATATGATTTACTGTGTGGCTATTAGTTTGGGGGAGAGGTGGCTGTAATGACTGTGGGTACTCCGTGTATTTTGTGTGTGTGGAGAGGGGGACTGTGTATAATGTCATATGGGGGGACTGTGTATAACATACCTCCCAACATGACCCTCTCCAGGAGGGACACAATGCTCTGTTTCTGGACTTCTCCCTTAATTTATGATTACTATCACCTGAGTTGAAACACCTTTCTTATCAATTAACTTGTTTGAAACAGGTGATGGAAATCATACATTAAGAGGGAAGTCCAGAAACAGAGCATTGTGTCCCTCCTGGAGAGGGTCATGTTGGGAGGTATGGTATAATGTCATATGGGGGGGCTGTGTATAATGTGACACTGGGGGGCTGTGTATAATGTGACACTGGGGGGCTGTGTATAATGTGACACTGGGGGGCTGTGTATAATGTGACACTGGGGGGCTGTGTATAATGTGACACTGGGGGGCTGTGTATAATGTGACACTGGGGGGCTGTGTATAATGTGACACTGGGGGGCTGTGTATAATGTGACACTGGGGGGCTGTGTATAATGTGACACTGGGGGGCTGTGTATAATGTGACACTGGGGGGCTGTGTATAATGTGACACTGGGGGGCTGTGTATAATGTGACACTGGGGGGCTGTGTATAATGTGACACTGGGGGGCTGTGTATAATGTGACACTGGGGGGCTGTGTATAATGTGACACTGGGGGGCTGTGTATAATGTGACACTGGGGGGCTGTGTATAATGTGACACTGGGGGGCTGTGTATAATGTGACACTGGGGGGCTGTGTATAATGTGACACTGGGGGGCTGTGTATAATGTAACGCTGGGGGGGCTGTGTATAATGTAACGCTGGGGGGGGGCTGTGTATAATGTAACGCTGGGGGGGGGCTGTGTATAATGTAACGCTGGGGGGGGGCTGTGTATAATGTAACGCTGGGGGGGGGGCTGTGTATAATGTAACGCTGGGGGGGGGCTGTGTATAATGTAACGCTGGGGGGGGGGCTGTGTATAATGTAACGCTGGGGGGGGGGGCTGTGTATAATGTAACGCTGGGGGGGGGGCTGTGTATAATGTAACGCTGGGGGGGGGGCTGTGTATAATGTAACGCTGGGGGGCGGGCTGTGTATAATGTAACGCTGGGGGGCGGGCTGTGTATAATGTAACGCTGGGGGGCGGGCTGTGTATAATGTAACGCTGGGGGGGGCTGTGGCGGGCTGTGTATAATGTGACGCTGGGGGGGGCTGTGTATAATGTGACGCTGGGGGGGGGGCTGTGTATAATGTGACGCTGGGGGGGGGGCTGTGTATAATGTGACGCTGGGGGGGGGGCTGTGTATAATGTGACGCTGGGGGGGGCTGTGTATAATGTGACGCTGGGGGGGGGGGGCTGTGTATAATGGGACGCTGGGGGGGGGGGGCTGTGTATAATGGGGGGCTGTGTATAATGTAACGCTGGGGGGCTGTGTATAATGTAACGCTGGGGGGCAGGCTGTGTATAATGTAACGCTGGGGGGGGCTGTGGCGGGCTGTGTATAATGTAACGCTGGGGGGGGGGCTGTGGATAATGTAACGCTGGGGGGGGCTGTGGATAATGTAACGCTGGGGGGGGGCTGTGGCGGGCTGTGTATAATGTAACGCTGGAGGGGGGGGTGCTGTGGCGGGCTGTGTATAATGTAACGCTGGAGGGGGGGGCTGTGTATAATGTAACGCTGGGGGGGGCTGTGTATAATGTAACGCTGGGGGGGGCTGTGTATAATGTAACGCTGGGGGGGGGCTGTGTATAATGTAACGCTGGGGGGGGGCTGTGTATAATGTAACGCTGGGGGGGGCTGTGTATAATGTAACGCTGGGGGGGGCTGTGTATAATGTAACGCTGGGGGGGGGCTGTGTGTAATGTAACGCTGGGGGGGGGGCTGTGTGTAATGTAACGCTGGGGGGCTGTGTGTAATGTAACGCTGGGGGGGGCTGTGTGTAATGTAACGCTGGGGGGGGCTGTGTGTAATGTAACGCTGGGGGGGGCTGTGTAATGTAATGCTGGGGGGCTGGGCGGGCTGTGTGTAATGTAACGCTGGGCGGGCTGTGTGTAATGTAACGCTGGACGGGTTGTGTGTAATGTAACGCTGGGCGGGCTGTGTGTAATGTAACGCTGGGGGGGGCTGTGTATAATGTAACGCTGGGGGGCGGGCTGTGTATAATGTAACTCTGGGGGGGGCTGTGGCGGGCTGTGTATAATGTAACGCTGGGGGGGGGCTGTGGCGGGCTGTGTATAATGTAACGCTGGGGGGGGGGCTGTGGCGGGCTGTGTATAATGTAACGCTGGGGGGGGCTGTGTATAATGTAACGCTGGGGGGGCTGGCTGTGTATAATGTAACGCTGGGGGGGGGGCTGTGTATAATGTAACGCTGGGGGGGGGCTGTGTATAATGTAACGCTGGGGGGGCTGTGTATAATGTAACGCTGGGGGGGGCTGTGTATAATGTAACGCTGGGGGGTGGGCTGTGTATAATGTAACGCTGTGGTGGGCTGTGTATAATGTAACGATGTGGGGGGCTGTGTATAATGTAACGATGTGGGGGGCTGTGTATAATGTAACGCTGGGGGGCTGTGTATAATGTAACGCTGGGGGGGGCTGTGGCGGGCTGTGTATAATGTAACGCTGGGGGGGGCTGTGTATAATGTAACGCTGGGGGGGGGGCTGTGGCGGGCTGTGTATAATGTAACGCTGGGGGGGGCTGTGTATAATGTAACGCTGGGGGGGCGCTGTGGCGGGCTGTGTATAATGTAACGCTGGGGGGGGGGCTGTGTATAATGTAACGCTGGGGGGGGGGCTGTGTATAATGTAACACTGGGGGGGGGCTGTGTGTAATGTAACGCTGGGGGGGGCTGTGTATAATGTAACGCTGGGGGGCTGTGTATAATGTAACGCTGGGGGGCTGTGTGTAATGTAACGCTGGGCGGGCTGTGTGTAATGTAACGCTGGGCGGGCTGTGTGTAATGTAACGCTGGGCGGGCTGTGTGTAATGTAACGCTGGGCGGGCTGTGTGTAATGTAACGCTGGGCGGGCTGTGTGTAATGTAACGCTGGGGGTGGCTGTGGGGACTGTGTATAATGTAACGCTGGGGGTGGCTGTGGGGACTGTGTATAATGTAACGCTGGGGGGGGCTGTGTATAATGTAACGCTGGGGGGGCTGTGTATAATGTAACGCTCGGGTGGCTGTGTATAATGTAACGCTGGGGGGGCTGTGGGAGCTGTGTATAATGTAACGCTGGGGGGCTGTGTATAATGTAACGCTGGGGGGGGCTGTGTATAATGTAACGCTGGGGGGGCTGTGTATAATGTAACGCTGGGGGGGGCTGTGTGTAATGTAACGCGTGGGGGCTGTGTAATGTAACGCTGGGGGCTGTGTATAATGTAACGCTGGGGGCTGTCGGGACTGTGTATAATGTAACGCTGGGGGCTGTGGGGACTGTGTATAATGTAACGCTGGGGGGCTGTGTATAATGTAACGCTGGGGGGCTGTGTATAATGTAACGCTGGGGGGCTGTGTATAATGTAACGCTGGGGGGCTGTGTATAATGTAACGCTGTGGGGGCTGTGTATAATGTAACGCTGGGGGGGGGCGGCTGTGGGGGCTGTGTACAATGTAACGCTGGGGTGGGGGCTGTGTATAATGTAACGCTGGGGTGGGGGCTGTGTATAATGTAACGCTGGGGTGGGGGCTGTGTATAATGTAACGCTGGGGTGGGGGCTGTGTATAATGTAACGCTGGGGTGGGGGCTGTGTATAATGTAACGCTGGGGTGGGGGCTGTGTATAATGTAACGCTGGGGTGGGGGCTGTGTATAATGTAACGCTGGGGTGGGGGCTGTGTATAATGTAACGCTGGGGTGGGGGCTGTGTATAATGTAACGCTGGGGGGGGCTGTGTATAATGTAACGCTGGGGGGGGGGCTGTGTATAATGTAACGCTGGGGGGGGGCTGTGTATAATGTAACGCTGGGGGGGGGGCTGTGTATAATGTAACGCTGGGGGGGGGCTGTGTATAATGTAACGCTGGGGGGGGGCTGTGTATAATGTAACGCTGGGGGTAGGGCTGTGTACACAGCCCCCTCATATGACATTATACACAGCACCCCCCGTGTTATATTATACACAGCACCCCCCCCATACAACATTGTACACAGCACCCCTATAGAACATTATACAATGTGTATAATGTCGTATAGGGGTGCTGTGTATAATGTCGTATAGGGGTGCTGTGTATAATGTCGTATAGGGGTGCTGTGTATAATGTCGTATAGGGGTGCTGTGTATAATGTCGTATAGGGGTGCTGTGTATAATGTCGTATAGGGGTGCTGTGTATAATGTCGTATAGGGGTGCTGTGTATAATGTAATATTCGGTGGGCTGTGTATATTGGGACATATTCAGACCTGTTAGTATCGATGAAAATTTGCAGTGGCCAGCGATCAGTTTGACCTCTGACCCGCTCCAGTAAAGCCTGCATTGCAAATCAATGTGCTCCCTGTGTGAATGGATGTGTATGGCTGCACATCTGTTCATGCCCGTCCGAACATGGCTCCCTCTGCTGGCAGGTACATTTATTCCAGTTTACAGCAGGATGCAGGGGGGCTGACGTTGGGCAATGTGTTCACGGGGCAGGGCCCCTCCAAGGGTGCTGTCCAGGGGTCCTTACAGCTAGTGCAAGTGCAGACCCTGATTCCCCCAACTGCGGGCACCATGTTCCAGCCACCACCGCTGCCCACCACGGGCTCGGCGCACATGCCTGCCTGAGCCAAAACCGGTGGGGCACCCAGCCAGGTTGCTTCGCCGGTTTTGGCTCGGGCATTCCCCACATGTTTCCCCCATTTGGTGGGCACCAAGCCACCGCAATGTGGTCAGTGCCCTCAGTCGGCTTCCAGCCGCCCCATATTTTTCTGGCCAGCAGTTTTTTGGGTACCAACCTTTCCCGGGGCAGTCGCAGGCGTACGAGCCGTATGTGACTCCTTCTGTCCCGCCTTGTGGGCCGTACAGCCAGGGTTGGTTTAACACCCCCCTCCCCCAGGTCCCATACTGGCATTCTGGTTCTGCGGTCGGGCCATCCTCATTTGAGCCTGCCTCCACCGGCTCCCATACATTCGCAGGCCCCCTGCCTCCCCGCTCAGTTCCCCCACGTGTTGGCCCCCCGGCTTGGGATCAACAGTGGGGTCGCTTAGTGTCGATGCCGCACTAACATCTGTACATGTTTCTCCTGAGGTCTCCTATGACGCACATCCTGCTGCAACGCAGCTCTCGAGGGAGAATGCTCCGGCTGGAGCATGGAGCACAGACGCGACATCGACAGGGACGCAGTGAGCCGCACTTCTCCATGCTTCAGTTGTGGGCACCCCAGAAGCGGACCCTACCGGGGCAAGACCATCCCAGGGAGCAGGGACTGTGGAAGCGGGTGGTCAGTCTGGTGGTGGTGATGTTGATGATCTTCTGGCTCTTCTTCCTCCCATTCCTCTGTGGGTAGCGAGGGATCGGGTTCCCATAGGCGCCCTGGAAAGTTTGCTATGTTAGTTTTGCGGGCGGTGGCAAAGCAGGTTGGCGGGGGCATACGTGCGCGGAAGGAAAAGGCAGCTGCTTTGGCCCTTCCATCATCGGATATGGTGCACTGCAGCAATACTGCTATCGCCAGGGGTCTTCGTAAAGGGATAAAGGTCAAGATTGCTAAGGGGAAATTTGTTGAAGTTGTCAAGGCCAAAAAGGCAGCCGGCGCAGGGGAGAATTCCTACTGGAGTTTCCACCTCAAAGGCTTCCTCATTTTGGCGTTATGCTGCTTTAAACACTAGGCCCGAGGAACACACGAATGTTCTGCAGTATATCTTCCTGGTCAATGAGACCTTCCTTGCATACAGGGGTACTGCATGACGGGATTATGCAGAAAATTTTTGTCTAACACACGACGGGACCCGGGTCATTCCAATGGGGCTCAAGAACGTAGAAATATGGCTCGAGGTGATAGGCAAGGGCCATCCCCCAGCCGAGGCCAATAACAAAAAAAACATTTCTGGGAGCTAAGAAGGGTGCAAAGCCCGCTGCAAAAGGCAGGTGCTTTGCTTTCAATGACTCCCAAGTGTGACGGGCGCGAAGTGCCGTTTTCGCCACGAATGTCGGCTTTGTGGAGTGGGTCACCCCGCGAAGTCATGCAAGTCTGCCTCCCCCGGGGACGCCAGCACTAGCAACAAGTAAGGCCCCCTCGCCCATCATAGTTTGGGAATTAGAGCGCCGTTTGTGCGGTTACCAAAATAGGGAGGACACACTATTCTTGCTGCAGGGTTTTAGTTACAGTTTTTAGTTTACCCATACCCGAGCATGTTCGGGTGATTGCCCGCAGGAATTTGAAGCTAGCTGTGGATTTCCCCGAGGTGGTACGACAGAAGTGGCTTTGGGCAGGATGGCTGGCCCTTTCCTTTCTGAGCCTTTGCCCAATATGTGTTTTTCGCCTTTGTGGGTGGTGCCTAAGAAGGCTCCGGGTAAATACCGGTTGATTCAACATCTGTTGTACCCCCATGGGGCATCCATTAACGACACCATTCCTGACAATGTTTGAAGTGTATGTTATCAGTTACTTGATGAGTGCTCCGTTTGGTCCGTAGTTTTGGGGAGGGTGCCCTTATGGCTAAGCTGGACATTGAGTCCGCTTTCCACCCCTCCCGTTACACCCCGACTCATCCCGTTTTATGGTTTTTAGTTGGACGGGGGTTGTTTCATAGAAAAATGTTTACCAATGGGCTGCTCTGTCTCCTGCTCCTACTTTGAGAAGTTTAGCAACTTTTTGCATTGGTGCGTCCAGAATGACACAGGTTGCCGAGGGGTGGCACACTCCCTGGACGATTTTCTCTTTGTAGGGCCCGGAGGCAGCGACACCTGCTCACTAATTCTATCGTCCGTCTCTCAGATCTTTGGGGTCCTGGGGGTGCCACTGTTGCCACTGAGAAGACTGAGAGCCCCACATGCATCCTTTCCTACCTAGGCATAGAAATTGACACGGCCGCCGGTTGCTGTCGCCTACTGGCGGACAAGTTCACGGGGCAGCACGGATGGTGTAATGGTTATCATTGCTGCCTCACAGCGCTGAGGTCATGGGTTCGATCCCCACCATGGCTCTAACTGTGTGGAGTTTGTATATTCTCCCCGTGCTTGCGTGGGTTTACTCCGGGTACTCCGGTTTCCTCCCACAATCCAAAAATATACACAGGGTAATTGTCTTCCATCAAAATTAACCCTAGAATGTCTGTGTGTACATGTGGTAGGGAATATAGATTGTAAGCTCCACTGGGGCAGGGACTGATGTGAAATGTTCAAATAGTCTCTGTAAAGCGCTGCAGAATATGTATGCACTATATAAGAAACTTAATAAATAATAAATAAAGGTTGATAAGCTGTTGGGCTCAAGAGGAAGTGCTTAACTAGGAAGAATGTCAGGCTGCGTCAGGTTCAGTCCCTGCTAGGTTCCCTCAATTTCACAAGCCAATTCATCCCTATGGGTAGGGGTTTTTGGCGGAAGTTAGTGCGGATGGCGTCAGGGACCCACATCACACTGTTAGACTGTCCCGTGAGATCCGTGATGACCTGTTCGTCTGGTCCACTTTTATGGTGCACTTTATCCGCAAGCTGCTGTGACCTTCGGTGCTGTCCCCTAATGCTAGGCTACAACTGTTTACGGATGCAGTGGGGTCCACGGGTTTTGGGGCTTTCTTTAAGGGTGAATGGTGCTCCGCCCCATGGCCCCAGTCATGGGTTGACTGGGGTTTCACGGCAAACATACTGCTGTTGTAGCTTTTCTCCATAATCGTGGCGGTGGAGTTGTGGTCCTCCACAGTGGTGTAGCTAGGTGCCACGGTGCCCGGAGCAAGGGCATGTTTTGCGCCCCCCCTGATTTGTGGTAGGCGCGGCTCTTGCACGGCGAAAAAGGGGCATAGCCTAACATTATACCACACACACCAGAATGCCCATTGCACATTTTAGCGAACTTTGTAATACCCATTACACATAACGCCACATGCCGTAATAAAATTACACATAAGGCCACACCTGATACCTGAGAGAGGGGGTAAGAGGTAAAAGAGAGCAGGAGAGAGAAAAGAGAAGAGGGAGGGGTGAGGAGAGAGATGGGAAATTCAATTAAAGGGGCCCGCTGAAGGGGCGTCACCAACCACTGCGTATAGTAGGTTTGGCCAGCAACTGGAAGGGTGTGGCACAGGTAACTACATGCCTGCACAGACAGGGGTACACACAAGTAAAAGCATGCATGCATAGACAGGGGCATCATTCTACAGTTTGAGAATCAAAGTAATAAGGGATGTGGTTGTTACAGCTCTTCCACATTATAAGAAAGCCAATCAGCACAATGGGTGGGATGTAATGAAGTCCAGCGGCCCTTTTAAAAAAAAAACTCCAAGTGTGTCCAGCCACCGCACTCGCAATGCATTACATTCCGCCCATTAGTATTACTTTTCAAATATTCGCTTTGCTCGGTTTGCTGTGTATATGTATTTACTGCTCCAGCCTAAGAGCATAGATGTAGGCACTGAGGGCTGCCACAGCACACATACATGTAACCTCAGAACATATGTTACACACAGCCATATAGTCAAAACACATGTGCAGGCTCAGCACACAACATTTATTTATTTATTTATTTATTTATTTATTAACAGTTTCTTATATAGCGCAGCATATTCCGTTGCGCTTTACAATAGCAGACAGTGAAACAAAATAGGGTATTTACAGACAGTCAAAATGTAGGAGGGCCCTGCTCGCAAGCTTACAATCTATAGGGAAATAGGCATTGATACATAAGGATAGATACTGTATTCTTTATTGCATCGATTCCACCAGAACGCAAGGTTCTATGACTGGTTCTGGAATTTGATAAGCTTGCCTGAAGAGATGAGTCTTCAGGGAACGCTTATAGGTTTGGAGACTGGAGGAGAGTCTTATTGTGCTTGGGAGGGCATTCCACAGAGTGGGTGCAGCCCGAAGAAAGTCCTGCAGTCGGGAATGGGAGCGGGTAATGAGTGTGGATGAGAGACGCAGATCTTGGGAGGAGCGTAGAGGTCGTGTTGTATTTATTAATAATGTGAGGATACGGGATTCTTCAATCACTCAGACACCGAGCAGATGAAACCAAAATATGGTTTATTTTTATCACCGCACACACATGTAGATGAGGACAGGAAAAAGATTCAAATGGTAGCATAAAAACATCCGGGTAGCAAAGTCCTTGTAGCATCACAGTCGAAATAACGAAACTATCACTTATTCCACACAGCAGTGATAGCAGGTAAGTCCACACGATACCTAGACAGAGCATAACCTCTTAGTCCAGGACAGTCCATCAAAAAAAAAAAAAAAACATGAAGTGATATCACATACACACACACACACACACACCATGCAGTGATAGCACATACATACATACATACATACATACATACATACATACATACATACATACTTTTTTTTAAATTAGAAACAGAGCACTTTATTTCAGTATAAATAGGTCACGTTGGAGGCTTAAAGGGGGACCATTGCAGAACAGCCACGTGTAGTGCGATCAGGACGAATTGAAAAGCTTTAATGTAGCCACAAGGTTTTGCTAGGAACATTTCATGGTTATCACATGTACACATAACAAAGTGCCAGTCTCTAGAGAGAAAAATAAGTCACAGCAAGCCAAACCCCGGTAACGCACAGCACACAGAACGAAGGAAAGACAACGTGGCTCCAGGTCCATCTATCTTCTACGCTCCCCAATATGGCTAGGAAGAGGACTTCTGCAGGTCAATGGAAATACAACACATGCAGGGATTACCCAGAGACAGGCAAGGAGGACTCCATACTGAAATAAAGGAAGCGGGCCTCGAGAGAGAGACTATATTAACAAATTATTTTTACTTTGATTCCTGTTCCTCAAAGGATCTCCCAGCTTCTCGTGTAGTCACAATAACGAACGACGCAACTATAGTGTAGACCCCACCCCCTCTATAGGGCAAAGATTACGTTCCTGAGATACCCAGCAGATGACAATTGGTGTTAGAAGTGGGATTCACATCTTGTATTAAATCTCACATCCAGGGTAACAAAATTTGCATCACTACCAATAGGCGATAATATTTAGGACTTGTCCTGTCTTTTGTGTCTAATAATAGGGTGTGAAACACTGTATACTACACAACGAGGATACGTTGACTATAATTAACACAGACTTGAGGCCACTTTATACTGCAAATCATAAAACCAGCAACATTGAACTATGAACAATGACACCTTCGCTCCACGATCAGTACATTAAAAGGAGGCCATGTTCAACCACAGACTAGAGGTCGCATTACAGTGAAGGCTGAGTCTCCTGTGCATACAAGGTGCTAGTCAGAAGGGATGTCCAGCGCTGAAAGTCTTTCAAGAACTGAAAAAATCTAGACTGGCTTAATAAAGAAATTGAGGGGCAAATTTATGAAGTGGCGTTGTTGTCTAAATGCGCTATCCCTGTGCGCTGAAGCAGGGAATAGCACATCTCATACCTGCGGTGCGGGTGTTCTAACGGCGGCGATGGGAGGGCGGGGACATAGCGCATGTACTATTTCTAGTACAGTGCTCACCATTGAAACCTAATTTATGAACAGTCAGCATCGTTGACCATTGCGCCGCCTGCAGCTATCGACTTCGTGAGTAGCGAGATCCCGCGCATGCACAGTGAGCCTGCCGGGGGAGAAGCAGGCAGCGCGTCAGTGTTAACTGACGCTCTGTCAGCTGGAGGGGACATCGCCGGAGGGGGGAGTTAGCACTCCCCCCGCTTCAGCGACAAGATCTTAGTAGATCTTGTCGGTGTCCCCTTCTGCTTCGCCTCGCTACTGAGGCGAAGCAGGGAGTGTTATAGCGGCGCTCTTAGTGCCGCTATAATAAATCTACCCCTTAGTGCTCAGTCATTCTACCACCACTCAGGACAATTGTGGGAGGTGTACATACATACACACACACACACAAACACAACATGCAGTGATAGCACAAACATACATACACATACTCACACACACACACACACACACACACACACAACATGCAGTGATAGTATATACGTAGTTTACATACATACCATGCAGTGATAGTACAGGACAGAAGTTAGCAGCCAGCCAGCAGATGCAGCAGCAGGAGAAGATGGTAGCACTCCCAGCTCCTACTGTTAATTAGCCTCAGCAGTTTTCAGGCCGTCCCCAGCGCTCCAGTCCAGGGTCTCTGAATGCAGGAGGACGAGGGTTGAGATCAGGCAGAAGTGTACTGGTCACAGGCTGCCTTCGTCTTTCACAGGTCACAGGCAGCATCACCACTCTGCGCCCCCATGACAGCAGCTCCCCTACGGAGCGCTAGCTACTCCACTGAGCTGAGCCCGTCTGACAAAAGTCAGCCAGCAGCGTGTCAGTTTAGTAGCTGCTGTGGCAGCCGGGACTTGCGCTGTGTGTGGCGCCTATCTACAGCTGTTAGGAGCAGGACGGTGCTGAGCTGAGCTCAGCCGGGCAGAACAGGGTGCGGGCGGGGGAGGGAGGGAGCGTGCTGCACGGCTCCGGCGCCATTTGATGTCACCACGCCCAGAGCGCATGATCCGCCGGCTCCACCCTCCCTACGCCCCTGGTCCTCCAGACTGGCAAACCAGACAATAGTGTTTTGATGCGATAACCTAGGTTTGGTACATGCAATTAACAACCAGCGCACCTCCTCCCCTCAGGCTTTATGCTTGCTTAGGCACCTTGTATTGCATTGTTTGCGCCACAACATACACTTCATGGCACATGTGTATGCTTTGTTGCGGTTTAACTCTAAAGTTAAACTTTGCGAGTTGGCAATGGGTGGCAACACTAGCCAAAAATATATACCCCAATAAATTAGGCCTCACTGACAACAGCTTCAAACAGGTTATGCAAAGGCTAGAAACATCCTTAACAATACAACACTGGTTCTGCAATTGCCATAATTCAGATTGGCAGTTAAAAGTGATTTCAGGAGACAAATAAAAAGTCACATACAAGGAATAATTACTGCAAGACCTCAATAGGAGTATATGCATGCAAAGCGCTGGTACTTGTAGAGCGGACACTAACATACACACAATCACATCATGTTTACCAAACTGCTACTTTATATTTCATTACATGGAATACTCACCAAACTTCAACCATCCTATAATCTCCCTAACACTCACCACTCTGTGCACAATTCCTCTTCTATTATTCACTCCCCTCTTCTAAGCACTCCCCTCTTTAAATACTTCTCTACTTGGCTTTCACATCCACATCTCACTACCAATAAAAAAAAAAAAAACAGCCACCTATATCTATCTCTCCTTTCTCATCGTATTAGCTGGTGACCTATCACCAAACCCAGGACCCAACCACCTGTCGCACCCAGATTTAACTGGTTCCAAGCATTATAGAAACACAGCTAATCTCATAAATATCACATGCCTCCCACCACACACCAAACAACTTAAATGTGCCCTATTGCAACTTAAATGTGCCCTATTGAATGCACGCTCTGTTAATGACCAACATCCATCCACAACCTTTTTATCTCTCATACCTTCAACTTGCTGGCCATTACAGAAACCTGGCTCACACAATCCGACACGGCCTCCCCTGCAGCACTGTCACATGGTGGTTTCCACTTCACTCATACTTCCAGGCCTGGTAACTGTAAAGGAGGTGGGGTAGGTATACTGTATTACTGTCCCAATCCTTCACATACTCCGTTCTACCACCAGTTCCTTCACTCACATTGACATCATTTGAAGTACATTCTATTAGGATTTTTTACCCTTTCACTCTGCATGTTGCTACCATCTATCGCCCACCTGGGCTTCCCAAATCTCAATTTCTGGAAGATTTCTCTTCATGGCTCCCCCACTTCTTATCCTCTGACATCTCCACTATCATCCTGGGTGACTTTAATATTGCTATTGACAGTCCACAATCTCTGCAGGCTTCCAAACTCCTCTCTGCCTTTCCCAGTGGTCAGAATCCTCTACTCATGAGGAAGGCCACTACCTTGACCTTGTTTTCACCAGGCTGTAATCGGTCTCTGATTTCACTAACACTCCCTTCCCTCTCTCTAATCACAATCTCATTACCCTGATTAATTCATGCATGTCCAAACTATGGCCCTACAGCTGTTGTAAAACTACAAGTCCCATCATGTCATGACCCAGTTTTTCTATTAGGGAATGCCAAAACTATGGTAAGGCATGCTGGGATATATAATTTCATAACAGCTGGAGGGCCACAGTTTGGACATGCCTGGATTCATTAAAAATTTAGAACAATTGATTGATGCAGGCAGGCTGGCCATTTTGGTACACTCATTGGACTTGTTTAATGCAATGCACCTTTGTATATTCACATGCATTTGCTTCATGCTGTAACCACTGTGCATAAAAATTTGGAAAGATGGCATGCAGTGTATCATTTGGTGTCTAAATCATGTTTCCCATATTTTCCCTTGCGAGATACAAGCCCGTTTAAATGTTTGGGGCACTTTTAGCTAAAATCCTCCTACGTGGCCTAACTGCATATGCTAAAGCCTGCTTATTTTGAATGACTGCATACAAAGTCAAGGGTGCAGGTGCACAAATTAAACTCCCAATTTAAACATTTTTGCAATAAAATTTTGCATTTTAGCGAGGTTCTTCGCTTAGTTATGGCCATAAGTAACGGCTTGCCCACCGCGACCAGGTGACCTCATTAGTCGGGCAAGTCCCTAACATTTTGCGGGGTACAAATCTAGGGCACAGGGCACCCCAAAATGGTGCAGCTGAGTGACCCCAGGGCAACACAAGACTGAAAGAAATATATAGTGAAACAAAGTGAGGATAGGTTAGTGAGAGAGGCTGCTAAAAGATAGCAGGGATAAGTAAGTGAGAGGTAAAAAAATGAGAGATAAAATAGTGAGAGGTGAAGTAGTGAGAGGTAGAGATTAGAAATGAATTACATTGAAATAAAACACACAATAGGGATGAAAGTGAAAATAAGTGTTAATTTGTGTTGCTCCTGAGGCCAAACAGCCACACCAGTCCAGGGGGGCCCACAACCCAGAAATGCACCCCCCCATCTGATAATCCATTAAACATTTGTGCAGGTCTCACCTTGCTCTGCATGCAGTCTAAGAAATGTCAGGAACCTAATTAAAACCAATATATAGGACAGGTGGGCGTGGGTGCTACCACCAGGCGCAGAAGGGGTCTCTGGCCTTCTAATGTGTATGGAAATACACGGCATTAGATATACAGGGGTGGGGTCCTGGGGTGCACACCAATTGAGAGGTGCGACCCTGCGGAGACCTTTCAGTAGAACTGCATACAAAGTCAAGGGTGCAGGTGCACAAATTAAACTCCCAATTTAAACATTTTTGCAATAAAATTTTGCATTTTAGCGAGGTTCTTCGCTTAGTTATGGCCATAAGTAACGGCTTGCCCACCGCGACCAGGTGACCTCATTAGTCGGGCAAGTCCCTAACATTTTGCGGGGTACAAATCTAGGGCACAGGGCACCCCAAAATGGTGCAGCTGAGTGACCCCAGGGCAACACAAGACTGAAAGAAATATATAGTGAAACAAAGTGAGGATAGGTTAGTGAGAGAGGCTGCTAAAAGATAGCAGGGATAAGTAAGTGAGAGGTAAAAAAATGAGAGATAAAATAGTGAGAGGTGAAGTAGTGAGAGGTAGAGATTAGAAATGAATTACATTGAAATAAAACACACAATAGGGATGAAAGTGAAAATAAGTGTTAATTTGTGTTGCTCCTGAGGCCAAACAGCCACACCAGTCCAGGGGGGCCCACAACCCAGAAATGCACCCCCCCATCTGATAATCCATTAAACATTTGTGCAGGTCTCACCTTGCTCTGCATGCAGTCTAAGAAATGTCAGGAACCTAATTAAAACCAATATATAGGACAGGTGGGCGTGGGTGCTACCACCAGGCGCAGAAGGGGTCTCTGGCCTTCTAATGTGTATGGAAATACACGGCATTAGATATACAGGGGTGGGGTCCTGGGGTGCACACCAATTGAGAGGTGCGACCCTGCGGAGACCTTTCAGTAGAACTGCATACAAAGTCAAGGGTGCAGGTGCACAAATTAAACTCCCAATTTAAACATTTTTGCAATAAAATTTTGCATTTTAGCGAGGTTCTTCGCTTAGTTATGGCCATAAGTAACGGCTTGCCCACCGCGACCAGGTGACCTCATTAGTCGGGCAAGTCCCTAACATTTTGCGGGGTACAAATCTAGGGCACAGGGCACCCCAAAATGGTGCAGCTGAGTGACCCCAGGGCAACACAAGACTGAAAGAAATATATAGTGAAACAAAGTGAGGATAGGTTAGTGAGAGAGGCTGCTAAAAGATAGCAGGGATAAGTAAGTGAGAGGTAAAAAAATGAGAGATAAAATAGTGAGAGGTGAAGTAGTGAGAGGTAGAGATTAGAAATGAATTACATTGAAATAAAACACACAATAGGGATGAAAGTGAAAATAAGTGTTAATTTGTGTTGCTCCTGAGGCCAAACAGCCACACCAGTCCAGGGGGGCCCACAACCCAGAAATGCACCCCCCCATCTGATAATCCATTAAACATTTGTGCAGGTCTCACCTTGCTCTGCATGCAGTCTAAGAAATGTCAGGAACCTAATTAAAACCAATATATAGGACAGGTGGGCGTGGGTGCTACCACCAGGCGCAGAAGGGGTCTCTGGCCTTCTAATGTGTATGGAAATACACGGCATTAGATATACAGGGGTGGGGTCCTGGGGTGCACACCAATTGAGAGGTGCGACCCTGCGGAGACCTTTCAGTAGAACTGCATACAAAGTCAAGGGTGCAGGTGCACAAATTAAACTCCCAATTTAAACATTTTTGCAATAAAATTTTGCATTTTAGCGAGGTTCTTCGCTTAGTTATGGCCATAAGTAACGGCTTGCCCACCGCGACCAGGTGACCTCATTAGTCGGGCAAGTCCCTAACATTTTGCGGGGTACAAATCTAGGGCACAGGGCACCCCAAAATGGTGCAGCTGAGTGACCCCAGGGCAACACAAGACTGAAAGAAATATATAGTGAAACAAAGTGAGGATAGGTTAGTGAGAGAGGCTGCTAAAAGATAGCAGGGATAAGTAAGTGAGAGGTAAAAAAATGAGAGATAAAATAGTGAGAGGTGAAGTAGTGAGAGGTAGAGATTAGAAATGAATTACATTGAAATAAAACACACAATAGGGATGAAAGTGAAAATAAGTGTTAATTTGTGTTGCTCCTGAGGCCAAACAGCCACACCAGTCCAGGGGGGCCCACAACCCAGAAATGCACCCCCCCATCTGATAATCCATTAAACATTTGTGCAGGTCTCACCTTGCTCTGCATGCAGTCTAAGAAATGTCAGGAACCTAATTAAAACCAATATATAGGACAGGTGGGCGTGGGTGCTACCACCAGGCGCAGAAGGGGTCTCTGGCCTTCTAATGTGTATGGAAATACACGGCATTAGATATACAGGGGTGGGGTCCTGGGGTGCACACCAATTGAGAGGTGCGACCCTGCGGAGACCTTTCAGTAGAACTGCATACAAAGTCAAGGGTGCAGGTGCACAAATTAAACTCCCAATTTAAACATTTTTGCAATAAAATTTTGCATTTTAGCGAGGTTCTTCGCTTAGTTATGGCCATAAGTAACGGCTTGCCCACCGCGACCAGGTGACCTCATTAGTCGGGCAAGTCCCTAACATTTTGCGGGGTACAAATCTAGGGCACAGGGCACCCCAAAATGGTGCAGCTGAGTGACCCCAGGGCAACACAAGACTGAAAGAAATATATAGTGAAACAAAGTGAGGATAGGTTAGTGAGAGAGGCTGCTAAAAGATAGCAGGGATAAGTAAGTGAGAGGTAAAAAAATGAGAGATAAAATAGTGAGAGGTGAAGTAGTGAGAGGTAGAGATTAGAAATGAATTACATTGAAATAAAACACACAATAGGGATGAAAGTGAAAATAAGTGTTAATTTGTGTTGCTCCTGAGGCCAAACAGCCACACCAGTCCAGGGGGGCCCACAACCCAGAAATGCACCCCCCCATCTGATAATCCATTAAACATTTGTGCAGGTCTCACCTTGCTCTGCATGCAGTCTAAGAAATGTCAGGAACCTAATTAAAACCAATATATAGGACAGGTGGGCGTGGGTGCTACCACCAGGCGCAGAAGGGGTCTCTGGCCTTCTAATGTGTATGGAAATACACGGCATTAGATATACAGGGGTGGGGTCCTGGGGTGCACACCAATTGAGAGGTGCGACCCTGCGGAGACCTTTCAGTAGAACTGCATACAAAGTCAAGGGTGCAGGTGCACAAATTAAACTCCCAATTTAAACATTTTTGCAATAAAATTTTGCATTTTAGCGAGGTTCTTCGCTTAGTTATGGCCATAAGTAACGGCTTGCCCACCGCGACCAGGTGACCTCATTAGTCGGGCAAGTCCCTAACATTTTGCGGGGTACAAATCTAGGGCACAGGGCACCCCAAAATGGTGCAGCTGAGTGACCCCAGGGCAACACAAGACTGAAAGAAATATATAGTGAAACAAAGTGAGGATAGGTTAGTGAGAGAGGCTGCTAAAAGATAGCAGGGATAAGTAAGTGAGAGGTAAAAAAATGAGAGATAAAATAGTGAGAGGTGAAGTAGTGAGAGGTAGAGATTAGAAATGAATTACATTGAAATAAAACACACAATAGGGATGAAAGTGAAAATAAGTGTTAATTTGTGTTGCTCCTGAGGCCAAACAGCCACACCAGTCCAGGGGGGCCCACAACCCAGAAATGCACCCCCCCATCTGATAATCCATTAAACATTTGTGCAGGTCTCACCTTGCTCTGCATGCAGTCTAAGAAATGTCAGGAACCTAATTAAAACCAATATATAGGACAGGTGGGCGTGGGTGCTACCACCAGGCGCAGAAGGGGTCTCTGGCCTTCTAATGTGTATGGAAATACACGGCATTAGATATACAGGGGTGGGGTCCTGGGGTGCACACCAATTGAGAGGTGCGACCCTGCGGAGACCTTTCAGTAGAACTGCATACAAAGTCAAGGGTGCAGGTGCACAAATTAAACTCCCAATTTAAACATTTTTGCAATAAAATTTTGCATTTTAGCGAGGTTCTTCGCTTAGTTATGGCCATAAGTAACGGCTTGCCCACCGCGACCAGGTGACCTCATTAGTCGGGCAAGTCCCTAACATTTTGCGGGGTACAAATCTAGGGCACAGGGCACCCCAAAATGGTGCAGCTGAGTGACCCCAGGGCAACACAAGACTGAAAGAAATATATAGTGAAACAAAGTGAGGATAGGTTAGTGAGAGAGGCTGCTAAAAGATAGCAGGGATAAGTAAGTGAGAGGTAAAAAAATGAGAGATAAAATAGTGAGAGGTGAAGTAGTGAGAGGTAGAGATTAGAAATGAATTACATTGAAATAAAACACACAATAGGGATGAAAGTGAAAATAAGTGTTAATTTGTGTTGCTCCTGAGGCCAAACAGCCACACCAGTCCAGGGGGGCCCACAACCCAGAAATGCACCCCCCCATCTGATAATCCATTAAACATTTGTGCAGGTCTCACCTTGCTCTGCATGCAGTCTAAGAAATGTCAGGAACCTAATTAAAACCAATATATAGGACAGGTGGGCGTGGGTGCTACCACCAGGCGCAGAAGGGGTCTCTGGCCTTCTAATGTGTATGGAAATACACGGCATTAGATATACAGGGGTGGGGTCCTGGGGTGCACACCAATTGAGAGGTGCGACCCTGCGGAGACCTTTCAGTAGAACTGCATACAAAGTCAAGGGTGCAGGTGCACAAATTAAACTCCCAATTTAAACATTTTTGCAATAAAATTTTGCATTTTAGCGAGGTTCTTCGCTTAGTTATGGCCATAAGTAACGGCTTGCCCACCGCGACCAGGTGACCTCATTAGTCGGGCAAGTCCCTAACATTTTGCGGGGTACAAATCTAGGGCACAGGCCACCCCTGTTTATTTTGAATGACGTAGTGGCCCCTACAATCTCCAAAAATATCAGGACTTACTTACCCAATAACCTGCTAACTCACCCCTGAAATACCTACTTAATCACACTATTTTGTTAATTTGACTCATTTCTAATTTAAATGCAAATTTTTGTGGGGCCAGAAATATGCGTCTTTAAAAGGCGATTTCTAAGATACCCCACTTTTGCGTATCAGACCTAGGCTTTTTCCGCAAAAGCAGAAAAACCGCAATTTTTAAGAGAATCAAGACATACATCCTCCGCCTCTTCCGCCCGGTGTTGTATGGGGTTCCGACAGTTGAGATCCCAACAGTCATTAGCCCGACGTCGTGATCCCATCTGCCCGGACTCAGACAGCATGGCGAGCGCAAAAAAGCCCCTTGCGGTCACGGTGGCTCGTGGGGACTGTCGGGAACGCGTCCGGCACCCCTGCCACCCACCCAACTGGCAGCAGCAGACAAGCGCAGAGAGTTCCCTTGGGCTGTCTGTGATATCATAAATGGCCTGCTGATCAATGACCAGCTGTCTGATTGGCTGCTGTATTTGATTGACAGATTGAATCTGGCAGCTGATTGGCTGTCTACCAAATGTTTTGTGAGATATCTTGTGACAATTGTAGTGCTTGAGCTTGAATTTTCTGATTTTTTTTTTTTTTTTTGTATGCAGTGCTGTAGTTTCCGCATTTGTGTCAAATAGGACACATTCATTAACCTATAGTGAGCTCTGACTGGGTCTGTGGTTCATTTTACTTAATTTGCTTCCAACACTACAAATAGGAAATCAAACTCTGATATCTCGTTCTATAGCACTGTTATAGCAATCTCTTCATCATCTATATACTCCAACAGACATTAGATTCTGAGAAACAGCCATCATATCGTCAATATAGTTACTCATATTGCTGCATTTACATAACATAGTGCAATTCATGTTTTAAATGCATTCTCCTTACGAGATCTCCATTCTGGCATGCTGCCTGCAATGCTGTCCACATGCCATCAGCTGACATCTTTCTATGTCTCATACAACACATATTGCTCTCAAGCCAATACATGTTGCTCTCAAACAAAACATGTTGCTCTCAAACAAATAGTACTCATGACTTACCATGATCTGCTGTCACTTTCAACAAACCGTCATGCTTCAATTGCAATTCCAGAGCAAACTTCAAGGTTGTTTAGTTCTCTGAACCATTTAGCTAGAAAAATGCCATTATAGGTGTAGCACCTGTATACATCCGGTGGGGGCTGAGGATGGACGCATACACACGGAGCTCTATTCTCTCATCCAAGGAGCTCCCCATCCTCGCCCCCCGGAGAAGCATGGAGGAGGTGGAGTAGGCGGAGGAGGCAGCAGGGGCCAGATGGAGAGGGCGGGTGGAGGAGATGGTCGGAGGAGGCTGGAGGACAGAGCACGCTAGCTCCGTCCTCCACACGGACGTGGCAGCCGGAGGCAGGTGGTGCTGGCAGGGAGACCCAGGGAGCACCATCGGCTGGGGGACCCCTGCCACAATGGAGACCACCAGGGTACGCCACGGCCAGAAGGAGGACCCCCGGCCACAGCTGAAGCATCCAGCAAGACTGCAGAGACAGTGGGGATTCCCAGGCTGCAGGCCCCGGCCAAGGAGGACTGCTGGAGCCCACTCCCCCTACTGAAGCTCCAGGCTGCCCACTCGAACTCAGCAGCACACCCCCTGGAAGAAACAAAAGAAAAAGCATCGGCAGGGGCGACTCCTGGAGGAAAGAACATGCACAGGACACAGGGACTTCCAGCCTGCAGGCCCCCCAACAGGCCCCCCCTGCACCAGCTCCGGGTGAAACTCCAAGGGAGGAGGTATGGCTTTACCACCTCAACCAGGCCTTACAGACCATCACCATCACCCCCCCTGACTCTCCCCTGGCCCCACAGACTCGCAGCCTCCCCCACCACCCATGCTGGCTCTCCCTCCAGCAAAGATGGCTTGCTTGAGCCCTTTTGCTGTGAGCAGCGTATGGCGCCGCAAATGGCTGCCTAGGAACTGTGCACTCAGCCATATGTAATCCCCTTCCTACCTGGCTGCTGCAACGACCAGTGGCGCCACTGATGGCTGCACAGCTTGGCGGGTATGTGTTCTCTATTTGATAACTGTACTGTCCCTGCTTATATTGTTACCTACCGGGCTGCTGCAATGACCAGTGGCGCCGCTGATGGCTGCCTAGGCGCTGTGCAATTCGATGGGCATGTGTGTACCCCACAATGTATATAATGTCCCTCCTCCCCCCTCCTCATCCCTGCTTGATGCTGCACTGTAATCCACAAAAAATTCCTAGTGTTCACAAGCACACATGGCCAATAAAGTTGATTCTATTCTATTCTTCTATACAATGCATGCTTCTTATAGAAATAATTGTGCAGCTTTGAGCTCTAATCTTATTCTGTGCTGGTACACTGCATTGGAAACACTGTGCTTTCTTCACTCAGGGTGTCACACAGCTTTACCAGCCAGTGAGTGTATGATGGTTCTGGGTAGCATTGCATATAAAACTGCAGGTAAGCACGCATCTCTCTAGTGGACTATTGTCTTTCACTATCTCAATTATCACACATGCTCAAGATAGCTAGACTTTGTGACCATCTTGGTACAGAAAATAAAGCATTCCTAGAGGAGTAACAATATGGCGTCTGTGCAGCAACAATATCCTATATCAACAATACCTTCTGGTTTAATAAGGAGATCTCTGTTTGTTTTTGTCCCTGCAAACACATCATTGATCAATTTATATGAAAAATAAATTCCGAATTAAGGCGCTTCCTTCATGGGCACTATGGGAAATGTAATCACTGAAATATACTCTCCTTTTATATTGTTCCTGTGGTTGATCTTCCGTTACTCCGTTCAACTTCTCTCCACTTTCTACCTCGAGACTCGTCCAGGAATATATGGATGAGAGAAACAAGAGGGCAAATGTGTAGAATTGTTTCCACCAGTTTAGATACGTCCTATCTCTATGACAGTGATGGCGTACCAAAACTTACTATTATAATCATTAAACAAGCACATCAAGGTTTCTTTAAAGGCATGGGGTTGCGTACCCGTACTCACGGGGTGGATAAGATGGTTTCACACACGTAGCAGTTTCTTTAAACTTTTATTTTAGTTCCATAAAAACTTTCTGGCATACAGATAAAGGTTTACATAAAAGATGATAAAATGCTGCTATGTACCCAGAGTGGAGGTAGTGATGACTCGGAGTCTACACCTCTGCCGTAAAGTCCGGATCCACGACAGATGAGGACAACCTTGTTCTCACTTACCTCCTCCTCGATGGGTCCAATAACAAAAAAACACTAGTTCAGAGTCAACATGTTTCGAGATCCTCTCTCTTCCTCAGGGCTCTGACTAGTGCTTCTGAGATGGCTGGTTTATATTATATGAAGCTCCTCCCCTTCCTGTTCCGTCCCCTCTGACTGGAAGTCCATTACCGTTTTCAAAGCTTTTTAATTCTGCCTTCTACAATCTTTTTGTTGAAGTGTTAGCTCCCCACTGCTTCCTCCTCGATGTTGATCACTTTGGTGAAGCCTTCTCAGCTCCCCTTTGTGCGTATGTGAGCTTTGTTTGTATGAGACACGCGGCTGGCGTCTCCGTCTACTTCCGGTCGCGTGTATCACGTGTTGCCGCTCACTTCCGGTGCCGCGTCTTGCGTGTCATCGCTTTGTTTCCGGGTCCAGTGATACCATCGTGGGTTTGGCTTGTAGGTGGTCATGAGTCATGTGACGACTGCCCGGACATCTTAATGGGGATTCTTGTATTGCCGCCGGCCATGTTTTTTTGTGTTTTCAGATTCTTTAAATATTTCATTGGCGTCCATTTGGTGCTATGGATTGATAGATGCAGATTAGTGAATATATATTAATTAATGAATATGTATCACTAAAGATATGTGCATGAACAATAGAAAAATATGTGGAAAGTATATATAAAATATATATATAAATATTTAAAATATCTCTGTATATATGCACCAATGTTGTTGTTAATAAAATTTCGTTTGGATGTCTCCTATATTTCTAAAACATTAATCCATTATTTCTAAAATACTTAAAAACGATATTTAAAGAAACCATTTAAACTCAAAATCTAAGTTCAATCCCAAGGGGCTTTGGGTCTTTAGTTTGTAGATGAGCTTCATTTCTGCCCTTGCTAGATTCTGCTCAATGTTTTTATTTCTCCAGGTCCCAGATATCTTTTGCAGACCAATAAATCTTCTTATTGAATTGGTTGAACATTGATGGGTTTCCTTAAAATGTTGTGACAAGTTATGTATTGTGAGTCCTTTTTTAATATTGCGCAAATGTTCTGAAATCCTTATTTTAAATGGACGAGTGGTTCTTCCTATGTAGAATAGACCACATTCGCATTCTATTGCATATATCACATTCGCAGTTTTGCAGGTAATGAAGTCTTTTATTTTAAAAACCACCTGATTGATTATTACTTCTGAAGTTTTAGAGTTTGCAGCTTTGATGTTCTTTATTACTTCTGAAGTTTTAGAGTTTGCAGCTTTGATGTTCTTTATTACTTCTGAAGTTTTAGAGTTTGCAGCTTTGATGTTCTTACAACCGATGCAGAGACCGCATCGGTGGAAACCCTTGGTCCGAATCAGATTTCTCTTATTTTCGGGCAAAGCGCTTCTTACTAGCTGGTTCCGCAAATTGGAAGATTTCCTATAAATAAATTTAGGTTTATCAGGTATTATGTTCTTCAAAACTGGGTCCTGCTGTAGTAGGTGCCAATGTTTTTTAATAATGTTCTCAGTTTTCCTGTGATTCCTGTCAAATTGTGTGAAGAACGCGAATTGTAGGGACTTTGTTTCCTTATCACCATCTTTATTATTTCTCTTCGCTGGATGTAGGAATGTTTCTCTGTCTTGGTGTCAAATTTCTTCTATGATGGAGTTGATCTTCTTCCTGATACCCCTTTAAAAGAAATTCTTCTTTCAGTTTAAGGTTTTGTATTCGCAGGGTTTCTGGGTCACTACAGTTTATTTTTAGAGGAATAAATTGGCTCTTTGGTACTCCTTTAAGCCAGGGACGATGGTGTTGTCTGTCTGTCGGGATGAACGTGTTAAAATCTGTCGGTTTAGTTCTAGTCTGTATGTTCTCATTTTTGATATAAATAGTTAAGTCTAGAAAGTTTATCTCTTGTTGACTTAATTCGAAGGTGAATTTGATGTCGTGGGGATTGTTGTTTAATGATTTTGTGAATTCTCTTAATTCCTCTTCACTCCCTTCCCACATCAACAGAACATCGTCAATGTAACGATTCCACTTGACGAGTTTGTCACCCCAAGCTATGCTATTGTATATGGATTCTTCTTCCCACCGGGACATGAAAAGATTAGCATAGCTTGGGGAAAATTTTGTACCCATTGCTGTCCCTCTTGACTGTAAATAATATTTCAAAGTAAAAAAAGTTGTTATGTAGAATGAAAGAAATGGATGCCAAAATAAAGTTTTTCCTTGTTTCTGAAAGATCTGATTTTTCTAAGTAGAAGCTGGTGGCTTGAAGTCCATCTTCGTGTGAAATACACGTGTAAAGGGAGGTAACATCACCTGTTCCCAACCATTTTTCACTTTTCCAGGTGTCTGTCTGTATTGATCTTAATATATCCCCTGTATCTTTTGTGTATGATCGGGTAGATGTTACTAGTGGTTGGAGACAGGAGTCTATAAGAGCTTATAGGTTTGATGTTAATGAACATGTACCTGCGATGATCGGCCTTCCAGGAGGGTTGGTTTTATCTTTGTGTAATTTTGGTAAAATGTAGATGGTTGGTGTCATGTCTTCCTCTATATTAATAAAGTTGTATTCCTTCTTATTAATACCTCCTTGTTTGAAATGTTTTTCTGTGAGTTTTGTGAAGGCTTTTTTAATTCTTGTTGTGGGGTCTTGATTCAGCTTTTTATAAGTGTCCTGATCTCCCAATTGTCGATTAATTTCATTCACGTATTTTTCTTTATCGAAGACGGCTATCCCTCCACCTTTATCGCAAGGTTTAATAACGATATCCTTGTCTTTTTCCAAGGAAATTATCGCTTCTTTTTCTTTCTTCGATAGGTTCCCCTTCTTCCATCCTTTACCTTTTTCCTTTTTGGTCGATTTTCTCCATATCACTGATGACCATTTTGTTGAATGTTTCAATGAAATTGCCTCTTATATATGTCGGATAAAATTTAGATTTTTTCCTGATTTTTGTATTCTCTGTTTCTGTGTTTGTTGTTGATGCTGTATCTGGTAATTCTTTTTCTCCCTTCATTGCAAAAAAAATTTTCAATGGCATTTGTCTGGTGAATTTGTGGATGTCAACAAATTTGTTAAAAGGGTCTACTGTGGACGTGGGTGCATATTTCAAGCCTTTGTTTAGAACTTTTTCTACAGTTTCAGACAATACTCGCTGGCTCAGATTGAACACGATTGTTGAACATTGATCAAAGTAGAGTATGATTAGATTTGTACAAAGTAAACTAGAGGTACTCAGCATACGGCCTTCAGCTTGCCATGCATACCTAATAGCAAAGCTGTGGTAGTTCCACATCAGCTGGGGCCCGCATTTGAATTCCCCATTATGTAGACTGTATATACTATGATAAGATTAGTCTTGTATAGAGATGGCCGCCGTTGCCATTGCCAGCAATGGTTGCCATTGCCAGCAATGGTTGCCATCGATAGCAATAGTGCAACTGGCCATCGATAGTGGCATACTATGCATTGGATATTTTCGCCAATCGATGGTCATCCATTTTCTTTGACTGGCCTGTGGGACAATCAAAACCTGGGGACCTTACTTCATGGGTGTCGAGAGCAGAACTATGCTCCTTATCCCAGCCCCTTGGGGAAAAAAGAAAGGAAAACTATTTGTTTATGCTTGACCTCGATAGAGCAAAACCATCTGTTCTCCAACTTCAACGGCAAAACTATTCTACATAAACCATAAAACATTAATGATTTTGAATCATCGGTGGTCAATGGCCATGACTAGTTTAGGATCCTGTAAATTCGTTTTTCAGCATTTGTTACAGAAATAATGCAAAAATTGGAAATAATCAAACCAAAAAAACTTGTCACATGAAATCACACATTTCACTCTAAATCATATTTCATTGTAAATCATTAATATTAATTAATAAGTTGATTAAACTTACAGTAGCTTCTGTACAGAAGTTTTATGATTGCTAAAGCATAGTGCATAAATTACAGAATCCATAATCATGGGAAATCATTTATAATAGTTGACTTGCCTTCATCAACACATTTCATTAAGGCATTCTAGTCACATTATTTGCATTCATTATTGTTACCTGAGTCATTTCCCTTCCTAGAAAATATGATGCATGCTATTGTGAGAGGTCATCAATTTCCTTCTCAACATTCCCATGCTCAACTGAGCAGCGCACCTCAATAAATGGAATCTATCTAATTATCCTGTGCAACGGACAGATTTGTTGTTCTTATTTCATGTGCTTTCATCTGAGAAAATTGTTGTGCAAATAAGTAACATTATTGACCTGATGGCATGGTCAATGTGCTTCTGACACAAGTAAAAGCATTTTTTGTTTCTTTTTAGCTTGACTTATAGTAATTATTGGACTGGATTCATCTCTCTAAAAGTCTTGTAAACAAAGACATTGCAATTATGTTCATGCCAATATCAATGTCCCAACTGTTTCCAAAACACATTTTACAGACAAACATTAGACCCAAATGAATGAAACAATTTGGAAATAAATGTAATGAAATAATAATGAACCCCTTAATGGACATAACAAGGGTATTTACATTATTTTTAAGGCATCACATTGAAAAGCATTACATTGAAATGGTTTGCATACAGAATTTGGTTTATAAAGAAACTATTGTGTGACAGAGATCACATACATTGGATGAAAATAAGTTCTTTGCTTCATTTGAAGCAGGTAGACAGCATACAGGCTTGACCGCATGTCAAATCACAGCGTATCAAGGTTTTCCATCAGGCAATACAGTACATAGGATATACAATGTATGTACAACACTCCAGAGATCCCTAACATAGGGGTTTATTCTAGTTCATTCTTTCTGACAAAATCCTTCTTAGATGGACAAAACCATGTGCACTGCGGGTGGGGCAGATGTAACTTGTGCAGAGAGAATTAGATTTGGGTGGGGGTTTTCTTCAAAGTGAGATCTATATTGCAGTGTAAAATCATGCAGTCAGTATTTTCCCTGCACAGAAACAAAAAACCCCACCCAACTCTAGATCTCTCTGCACAGGTTACATCTGCCCCCCTGCAGTGCACATGGTTTTGTCCATCTAAGAAGGATTTTGTCAGAAAGAATGAACTAGAATAACCCCCATAGTCCCCACACCCCAAGCCTATTGCCCAGCCATTAACTGGCATTGAGAACTCCAGCCCTCTCGTCTGAACAGACATCAATTAACATCTAGCCTTTTACATGTTTTTTATACTGTAGAGTAGCCTGGATGAGTGCTCAGCATTCATAGAGGTCAAACTAATTACGGGCTGTGCAATGCACCGGCAATAACAATGCACCTCGAATCTTTTAAGGCCTGATTTCACCCCAAATTCACACAATTCTGTAAGCTGCATTAGGGGGCAGCTAACAAAATTGTACTAGTTCAAGCTGCAGTAAATAAAATATGACTATTGCTGCACTAACTCTGGGTTTGATAACTACACCAGCAATTAGATTGACCCCATAGTTTTGCATAATGTACTGTTTCATTTCCATACTGTTAGTAACAGAAAGCACAAATGCACTAGCCATCCATGTAACTATTTGTGAACAATTATGTGCTTCTGTTGCTATGTAACTGCAGTATTTTATTGCCCATTTCTCCATTTGGCCTAATAAGTGATCTAGTGGATCAGATTCTCAGCCAATGTCTAACCTAATCAACTCGGTAAATTCTATAGGAATTGATATTGTTTATTGAACTGCTTGAACGCTCTCCCTAACCCAGATTCATCCTCCTGTTTGAAAAGCATTAGTCATATGGGGTTTCATATCTATAATTTGTATTTCTTCTACGATCCCCATGGCAGCCATTACATAGGGATTTCATCCCACATCCTTGAGTTAGACAGGTTACTTTTTTCCTTGGGAACCTCCCCCTCTGGTATAAATCCCAGCTCCTCCCTCTCCTGAGTGTCTTTTTTTCCTGTCTCCTTGTTAGTTTGAGATAGGTAGTGTTATTTTATTTTCCTGGCTTACCTCTGTTAGAAGGGTTCACTCTGGTGGGAAGCAGCATGGAAGTGTGGCCCCTTTGGGGTGTCTGTTCATGTGTATCCAGGAGAAGAAGCAGGCGGGTCCGTAAGACTTCAAAAGATAAAGGACTCTAGTGAGTATACTAGAGACTGGCTCCGACGGCGTGTAACCTCAGGACGCGGCTAAGGAGCAGCGTGGCGTTGGACTCCATTTCCCAGAGGCAGTGGGTCATCGCGCGCGCACGTGGGCGCGAGGTAAGGCTATGTGCAGCGTCACTTCCGGCCGCGGCAGCGAGAAGTTGGGACTACAGCTTCCAGCAAGCTGTGCGCGGCAGCGGGGGTGTGACGCGCTTCCGGTAAAGCGTTCTGTTGAGTCCTGGAAGGTATTTAAACGGCAGGTGGACGCCGACATGGCCGGAGCTGTTTGGCGTTCGCATAGTCGGTGGAGCGAAGTGCGGAGCTTGTGGCTTCTGAGACTGAGCTGGGTTGAAGCATTGAAGAAAACGGTAAGACCTCTTTGGAGGCATATACTGGCATAATCTTGCGGAAGCAGTATCTTATGTCATGGATGTGGATAGAGGCTGATATATATATGGTATATATATATGTAACTAACGCTGATTATATGCTCATTAGGTGTGCATAGATGGATCTGCCTTCCCCCCCCTAGGACTGATAGTGTCCCTGTGAGGTGAGCCATAGTAATTTTTGGTCTATAGGGTAGTATTTTATTTTTAGTATAGTGATAGAAATCTTCTTCTCTTTCTTCTTAGTGTGCCTATTATAATTCCTAAGAAGAAAACTGTGAAGAAGAAGCATATCAATCTTAATTGCATGGCTTGTGATAAATTATTTGAAGGATCACAGGAGAAAACGTTATGTGAAGATTGTGATGTACAGACTGCACCTGTAGATAGTCATAAACAGATGTTAAAGGACTTGATGGACTGGATGAAGCAGTCTTTTGTGTCGAAGGAGGAATACAGTCAGTCACAGGGCCAGAAGAGGTCTAGGACTCAGGCTGAGTTTGAAACAGTGTCATCTGAGGAAGAATTCGAGCTAGGAGCAGATTCAGAGGATGAACCAGGAGAAGTTAAAGAGGAGAATAGAGTCTTTAACTTTGAGGTGGTTGAAAATGTTTTGAAGAATATTTATAAAACTATGAACTATAAAGAAGAGGTAGTTCAGGCGGCAGGAGAAGATTTATTGTTTGAGGACAAATCTAAGAAAACGAAATATTTCCCAGTACATCAGGTTATGAAGACCTTGATATCGAAAGAATGGGTGAACGTTGAGACGAAGCAAGGGAAATTATTTCGCATTGACCGTATGTATCCTGTAAAAGATGAGATGTTTTTACAATGGTGTGGGTTACCGAAAGTAGACGCTGCCGTCGCAGAGATAACATCGAGGACAACTATTCCACTAGAGGACGGAGCCTCCTTTAAAGACCCTATGGATAGACGAATGGAGGGGTCTCTGAGGAAATTACATTTATCTGCAGCAGTATCATTAAAAGCCAGTGTTTCCTTCGCCTCAGTAATTAGGGCCCTGAGACTATGGTGTACTACACTCCATTCGGATATTGGGGACGGTACGTCTAGACAGTACATTCTAAAGAAATTAGAGACTGTTCAAAAAGCTATAGAATTCTTGTGTGAAACATCCCTTGATGTTACGTCATTTTCTGCCAGATCTATGGCAGCAGGTGTGGCAACTAGAAGGGCGCTCTGGCTGAGGTCTTGGTCAGCTGATGCGCATTCAAAAAATAGATTGGTGTCACTCCCCTTTGAAGGGTCATTTCTGTTTGGCTCAAAATTAGATGCTCTCATACATAGGCTAACTGGAGGAAAATCCTTAAAATTGCCACAAGAAAAGAAGTTCAAATATCCAGTCTCTTCTTTCTCAGCGAAGCAGACGTACAAAGAAGCAAAGGCATATAGGCCGGGAAGACCATATGGACAGAGAGGTGCCTTTGGCACGTCCAGAAGATTTTTTCGTGCCAATGCCAAGCGAGGAGCAAGGCAATGACAATCAGAGTCACCCATCAGTAGGAGCACGCCTTCTTCAGTTCATAACCGTCTGGGAAACTTCGATACAAGACAGATGGGTGAGAGACATAATACTACAAGGTTACAAGATAGAATTTGTGCAAGTACCAGAGGGAAGTCATTTTATTCGTTCAAGGATGCCTACGGCGGCTCTGCAGAGAAGGGAACTACTGAATATTGTGAAGCAACTGATGCACAGCAAAGCAATAGAGAAGGTTCCGTTCTATCAACAGAAGAAGGGGTTCTATTCCAGTCTATTCTTGGTGGAGAAGGTGACAGGTGGTTACAGGACCATTATAGACCTAAGAAGACTAAACCGCTTTATAGAATTGAAGAAGTTCAGAATGGAAACACTGAAGACAATCACAGCGGGCATAAAGAAGGGAAGCTTCATGGTCTCATTAGACCTGAAGGACGCATACTATCATGTGCCAATACATCTCTCGCATCGGCAATTTCTAAGATTTTGTATTCAGGGGGAGCACTTTCAGTTCACGTGCCTCCCATTCGGACTCACAACATCCCCGAGGGTGTTTACGAAGGTGCTGGTAACACTGATTGCGAACCTGAGAAGAACAGGGATTCAACTTTGGCCGTACCTCGACGACATCCTTATTGCAGCTTCGTCAAGAGAGAGGGTCCTGAGGGATTTAGATACAGTAATGAACACGCTTCAGAGACACGGTTGGGTAATAAACCTCCCCAAAAGTCAATTAATACCAACTCAAGAGATAAAGTTTCTAGGAGTAATCATCGATGCAAAGAACTTCAGGTTGCTACTATCAAAGGAGAGATGTGCAAAGATTATTGCCCTGGCAAAAGAGCTCTCTGTAAGAACAATTGCCCCATTGAAAAAATGTCTTCAGCTTCTGGGGATGATGTCCTCTACAATCGGGGTGGTGCCTTGGGCACAGTGGAAAATGAGATCTTTTCAATGGGCAGTGCTTCCTTATATAAAGAAAACAGATCCAAAGAAGGGCGGTGTAAAACTGAGTCCCTCGGTAAACAGATCTCTAAGATGGTGGACAGAAGCGGCCTTAGAGCACAGAGCGATGTCGCTATACCTTCCGCGCTTCTATATAATAACGACAGACGCAAGTCAAACCGGCTGGGGAGCTCACTTCAGGGAGCATACCATACAAGGTCTTTGGACAAGGGCCGAAAGCCTAAAATCATCAAATTGGAGAGAGGCGGAGGCAGTCTGGAGAGCGATGTCAGGATTCAGTCACAAGATCAGGCAGTCCCACCTGAGGGTATTCTCGGACAATACAACAGTGGTGGCGTATATAAACCATCAAGGGGGCACCAGAAGCAAGGATCTCATGACAGTGATAGCCAGAATACTTTCTTGGGCAGAAATAAACTTAAGCTCTCTAACAGCGATCTTCGTACCAGGAAAGGAGAATGTTCTAGCCGATATGCTCAGTCGGAGCAAAATACTGCCAGGAGAATGGGAGCTAAATACAGACACCTTCAAAGAAGTAGTAAGAAGGTTTGGGGAGCCAGATGTGGATCTCATGGCGACGCATACCAACAGGAAGGTGAGAAGATACTTCTCAAGATATTGGCTTCCTCAGACAGCAGCGGTGGACACCTTCTCGATAAGGTGGAATTGCAAGCTGGGCTACGTATTTCCCCCCTTTCCACTGATATACAGAGTACTCAAGAAAGTAATAGAAGACCGGACGGAAGTAATAATTATACTTCCATACTGGCCCAGAAGGGCGTGGTTCGCGACAGTACTCGACTTAGCAGTACAGGGGCCGTGGACGCTACCAATAAAACCAGATCTACTTCTGCAAGGTCATCAGAAGCATCCAAATCCAGCAGTATTGTCGTTGACGGCTTGGCGATTGAGCGGGAATCTTTGAAACGGAAAGGACTGGCAGACCAGGTGATCTCAGTACTCCTTCAGGCTAGAAAGAAAGTATCATCCTCAGTCTATTATAGAATATGGAAAGCCTTCATAAACTGGAGAGAAACAATAGAGGATGTACAGGAGGCATCTACACCAGAGGTCCTACAATTCCTATGTAAGGGGTTTTTTGATGGACTTGCTACCTCTACACTTAAGGTACAAATATCTGCGCTAAGTGTGCTCCTGAATAGGAGGTTAGCGGAGGATGATCTCATTATTAGGTTTGGAAACGCAATAAAGAGATTGAGACCATCGGTCAAATCATTAGTGGCCCCTTGGGACCTAAATATGATTTTGAAAGCGTTGATGAGTGAACCATTTGAACCGTTGTCTGAGATCCCATTAAAATTTCTCACTTGGAAAACAGTGTTTCTGGTGGCAATTACCTCCGCCAGGAGGGTGAGTGAAATTCAGGCTCTATGGGCAGAAGAGCCGTACCTGAAGATTATGCCAAATAGGATTGTGCTAAGGACCAATCCGCATTTCTTACCCAAAGTTGTCTCGGCGTTTCACCTGAATCAGGAGATCACGTTGCCAGCATTCTATCCAAAACCTGAAAACAAGGAGGAAGAGCTATGGCATAACCTGGACGTAGTAAGAAGTATTACTACGTATCTGGACAGATCAAGAGAGATCAGAAGGTCCAAAAATTTGTTTGTGATTCCAGAGGGGACAAGGAGTGGTCTCCCCCCAACAAAACAAACGATCTCAAGGTGGATAAGAGAACTCATTACGTTCGTATATAAGAAGGGGAATAGGGAAGTTCCTCCCATTATTAAGGCACACTCCACCAGGGCAATCGCGGCTTCGTGGGCCTAGAAGGCGAAGGCTTCTATCAAAGATATTTGTGATGCAGCAACTTGGTCTTCAGTACACACATTTACCAACCACTATGAGCTGGATGTGTCGCTACCACAATTTGGGGCACAAGTCCTACAAGGAGTCTGTAATGATTAAAAGAGTTTTTGTGAATTCAATGACTATTGGGTCCCTCCCTTATTTGATTCATATGCTTTGGTATTTCCCTATGTAATGGCTGCCATGGGGATCGTAGAAGAAAACATCGGATTATGCTTACCGATAATTCCTTTTCTTCCTAGAGATCCCATGGCAGCCATCAAGTTGCCCTCCCTTGTTGTCTCTTTTTTCCTAGGAACCTCTAATGAAGGAGACACTCGAAAAGACACTCAGGAGAGGGAGGAGCTGGGATTTATACCAGAGGGGGAGGTTCCCAAGGAAAAAAGTAACCTGTCTAACTCAAGGATGTGGGATGAAATCCCTATGTAATGGCTGCCATGGGATCTCTAGGAAGAAAAGGAATTATCGGTAAGCATAATCCGATGTTTTTTCAAACATAAATTTGCATAGGTTTTCATTGGTTGAATTCAAATAATTACGACAATTGTCAAAACTCACGCTCAAATTGATGTGGTTGCATGCATTGACACCAGGTGTATGCCTGGGGCTCATCTGGTAATGTTTTGGCAACACAAAATGCTGAGGAACTTCATTGCCACTCTTCTGTTATTTTAATATATATTTGTGAGTATGACCAATACTGGCTCCCAGGAATTATCGAACGAAAAACTGCCATCATCGACTAGGAGAAAGGCAGTTTTAGTTTGACAAATCGCCCAGCAAAATAGAGACACATGCTGAAACCAACCGTGTGCATGATCACCCATAACCTGGACAGCCTTGTGTGACCACAAACCAAGGTAGTAGTAGTAGTAGTAGTAGTAGTAGTAGTAGTAGTAGTAGTAGTAGTAGTAGTAGTAGTAGTAGTAGTAGTAACAGTAACCGATAAATGCTATGCTCATGTTAGTCACTACTGTCAAGTCCCGCCTCAAAGTTAAAGGGGGTATTTAGCAGTGCGAAAACCATTGTTAAGGCCCATTAACAAAAAGAAGCCTTGTGAGCTAAAGCAATAGATTTTATTTTTCCCGGACAAATTGAAATTTCATCTGTCACGTACCACAAGAGCGCATGTTTCCAGCATGCATTATATGGTGATCTCCAACAATCACATAAATGGTGTGTTGATATATTAATATTTGTATGAACTTATTTTAGTATCAAAGCTTCCTATTAAAAGTTACGTTTTATTGTTACATCATTTGTACATCCATTAAACTGTATTTTATCATATCAAGTGTGCCCCAAAAACCTTTTTGGTTCTCCTTTAGTCTTCTCCTATAGACTACATCCATTTTCAATTCATGCATTAAAGAAGTTCATGCATGGAGGAGATTTTGTCTTGGTCTATGGAAATGGATCCATTGGTGATTTGGAGAACATAGAAGGAATCATGGACTCAAAGCACTATCACAGCATCTTACAGAGTCACGCCATTCTCTGACACACACTTTATTGGTCATGGGTTCACCCTACAGCAAGTCAATGACCCCAAACATACCTCATGTGTTTGCAAAAATTATGTAGAATCCAAAGAACACCTAAATTCGATGAAAAAAAAATGGTTTGGCCACCCTAGAGTCCAGATTGTAACCCAATTGAATAACCTTGACCGATGCGTTTGAGAAGAACAAATTATGAGTAAAAATCGTCTGTGGGGGTACTGCAGGAGAAGTGTAGGAAAATCAAAGCTGACACATTAGAAAAATTAGTAGCTAGCATGCCCCGAATGTGTGCGCTGCTAAGGGTGGGTTCTTTAATAAAAGCAAAATTTAAATAAACCATCATTCCAATTGTTTGAAAACACTGTCAATTAATTCAAAAGTGATTATTCCACTTCAATAAATATGAATATCACAAAATAGATAGATCTTTCTCAGTTTTAACTTTTGGCCACCATTTTTTGACCTTTTTTGTAATTTTTTGGCTATTTACAGTATTTTTAGTTACCCATGGGTTGGTTATAGTAGCAGAATCTTGCTGACATTTGTTGCTAACAAGTATGTCCTGTCTAGGCATTTGCAACACCTTCTTTTTAGTGGCTAGTGATAAAGATTTATCGTGCTTTACTTAAGGCCAAAATATCAAAGACAACGTAGTTGCCTTGATGCGCGACATGTAACACCCATTCAATGGGGCAATCATTTAACCATCCTCACACTGGTAAAAAAAAAAATCAAAATTAACGTGGTGGTGGTGTTGGTGGGTAGTCAGTAGTAGTAGTCTGTCATCGTCGTTGGTAGAAGTAGTAGTAGTAGTAGTCGTCGTAGTCAGTAGTAGTAGTCGTCGTCGTTGTCGGTGGTGGTAGTCGTCAGTAGTAGTAGTAGTCGTCGGTGGTAGTCGTCGTCAGTAGTAGTAGTAGTCGTCGGTGGTAGTCGTCGTCAGTAGTAGTAGTCGTAGTTGTTGTCATCGTCGGTAGTAGTCGTCGTCAGTAGTAGTAGTAGTAGTCGTCGTCAGTAGTAGTAGAAGTCGGTGTCAGGTCCTGTCGCGGCCGCGCCGCCTGCAGAGTATCGCGCCGTGCACTGTACTCACGTAGGAAGGCGCTCCTGTCCCGGCATCGGCTCTCTGCCTCCCCGTCGGTCCCCGCCGCCTCAGTCACGTCCAGGGTTGGGGGTGATTCCCCCGGGGGTCCGGCTAGGTCCGTGGTCGGCTCCCGGGATGGGCGCCGCCATCTTGGTTGTGGCGAGGGAAGCTAGGGGCTGGGTCTGATATAACCTCCCATGGAGGTTGGGCTCATGACGTCACAGGCTAGGGGAATAAAAGGCAGGGCTGCCTAATCCCCAGTGCTGCTGCTACTTCTGACTCAGGTCAGTCCTTGCCTGACAGCCAGTGTGCTCTGTTGGTTTGCCGTGTATCCTGAGGGATCCCTGTCATCTCCTGAGCGCATGTTCAAGTTCCGTTATTCTGCCAAAGTGAGCATCCTAAGTTTCGTTATACCACCAAGTGTGTTCCTGAGTTCCGTTATTCCGCTAAGTGAGCATCCTCAGTTTTCGTTATACCACCAAGTGTGTTCCTGAGTTCCGTTATTCTGCCAAGTGAGCATCCTAAGTTTTGTTATACCACCAAGTGTGTTCCTGAGTTCCGTTATTCCGCTAAGTGAGCATCCTCAGTTTTCGTTATACCACCAAGTGTGTTCCTGAGTTCCGTTATTCTGCCAAGTGAGCATTCTAAGTTTCGTTACACCACCAAGTGTGTTCCTGAGTTCCGTTATCATCTGTCTCGTCCCGGAGACATACGCAAAGCCCCTTGGGAGCTTCCATAAGAGGGCCGCGACCTGCTGGGTGGACGCCGCGAAGTCCAAATCTCCTTGCGGGGATCCTTGGTGAAAACCGCCACCCAGTTAGACTCCGCGCCTCTGCCTGGAAGTCACGCCAAATTCCAAGAGGACTTCTTGCATGAGACGCCAGTATATCAAGCCTGCCATCCTCTCGCCTCCTCTCGCCTCCGTGTCGAGGCCTTCTACCGCCGTGGATCCACAACAACCCGGCGTAACAGTCGGTAGTAGGAGTAGTCATCGTCAGTAATAGTAGTCGTAGTTGTCGTCCTGTCTAGGCATTTGGAACACCTTCTTTTTAGTGGCTAGCGATAAAGATTTATCGTGCTTTACTTAAGGCCAAAATATCAAAGACAACATAGTTGCCTTGATGCGCGACATGTAACACCCATACAATGGGGCAATCATTTAACCATCCTCACACTGGTAAAAAAAAATCAAAATTAACGTGGTGGTGGTGGTGGGTAGTCAGTAGTAGTAGTCATCGGTAGTAATAGTCGTCGTCATCGTCGTTGGTAGAAGTAGTAGTCAGTAGTAGTAGTAGTAGTAGTAGTCGTCATAGTCAGTAGTAGTAGTCGTCGTCGTCAGTAGTAGTAGTAGTCGTCGGTGGTAGTCGTCGTCGTCAGTAGTAGTAGTAGTCGTCAGTCGTCGTCAGTAGTAGTAGTCAGTAGTAGTAGTCGTCGGTAGTTGTCGTCGTAGTAGTAGTCATCGTCATAGTAGTAGTCGTCGGTGGTAGTAGTCGTCGTCGTAGTAGTAGTCGTCGTTGTCGTCAGTAGTAGTAGTAGTCGTCGTCGTCGGTAGTAGTCGTCAGTCGTCGTCGTCGGTAGTTGTCGTCGTCGGTAGTAGTAGTAGTAGTCGTCGTCGTCGTCGTTGGTAGTAGTCGTCGTAGTCGTCGTTGTCGGTAGTCGTCAGTCGTCGTTGTCGGTAGTAGTCGTCAGCCGTAGTCGTCATCGTCGTTAGTAGTCGTAGTTGTCGTCGGTAGTAGTCGTCGTCGTCGTCAGTAGTAGTAGTCGTCAGTCTTCGTCGGTAGTAGTTGTAGTAGTCGTCGTCGTCGTCGTCGTAGTAGTCGTCAGTCGTCGTTGTCGTCGGTAGTAGTCGTCGTCAGTAGTAGTAGTAGTCGTCAGTCTTCGTCGGTAGTAGTTGTAGTAGTCGTAGTAGTAGTTGTAGTCGTAGTAGTAGTCATTGTCGTCAGTAGTAGTAGTCGTCGTCAGTAGTCGTAGTTGTCGGTAGTAGTCGTCGTCAGTAGTAGTAGTCAGTCGTCGTCGTCAGCAGTAGTAGTCGTCGTCGTCGGTAGTAGTAGTAGTCGTCGTCGTCGGTAGTAGTCGTCGTCGGTGGAAGTAGTAGTAGTAGTCGTCGTCGGTAGTAGTAGTAGTAGCAGTCGTCGTCGGTAGTAGTAGTAGTAGTAGCAGTCGTCGTCGGTAGTAGTAGTAGTCGTCGGTAGTAGTCGTCGTCGTTGTCGGTAGTAGGCGTCGTCGGTAGTAGTAGTAGTCGTCGTCGTCGTCAGTAGTAGTAGTCATCATCGTCGTAGTTGTCGTCGTCGGTAGTAGTCGTCAGTAGTAGTAGTCGTCAGTCAGTAGTAGTAGTCGTCGTCGTCGTCGTCAGTAGTAGTAGTAGTCGTCGCCGTCAGTAGTAGAAGTCGTCAGTCGTCGTCGTCTTCAGTAGTCGTAGTAGTTGTCGTCGTCAGTAGTAGTAGTAGTCGTAGTAGTCAGTTGTAGTCGTCGTCGGTAGTAGTCGTCAGTAGTCGTAGTTGTCGGTAGTAGTCGTCGTCGTCGTCGTCAGTAGTAGTTGTCGTCGGTAGTAGCAGTAGTCGTCGTCGTCGGTAGTAGTCGTCGTCGGTAGTAGCAGTCGTCGTCGTCAGTAGTAGTAGTAGTCGACGTCGGTAGTAGTAGTAGTCGTCGGTAGTAGTAGTAGTCGTCGGTCGTCAGTAGTAGTCGTCAGTCGTCGTCAGTAGTAGTCGTAGTCGTCAGTAGTAGTAGTCGCCGTCGGTAGTAGTCGTCGTCGTCGTCGTCGTCGTCAGTAGTAGTAGTCATCGGTATTAGTCGTCGTCATCAGTAGTAGTAGTCGTCGTCGTCAGTAGTAGTAGTAGTAGTCGTCGTCGTCGTCGGTAGTAGTAGTCGTCAGTAGTAGTAGTCGTCGGTGTCGTCGTCGTCAGTAGTAGCAGTAGTTGTCGGTAGTAGTAAGGTCGTCATCGTCGTCAGTAGTAGTCGTCGTCGTCGGTAGTAGTAGTAGTCGTTGTCGTCGGTAGTCGTAGTAGTAGTCGTCGGCGTCAGTAGTAGTAGTCGTCAGTCGTAGTTGTCGTTGTCGGTAGTAGTCGTCAGTAGTAGTAGTAGTCGTCAGTAGTAGTAGTCGTCGGTAGTAGTAGTAGTCGTCGTCGTCGTCAGTGGCAGTAGTAGTAGTCGTCGTCAGTAGTAGTAGTCGTTGTCGTCGGTAGTAGTCGTCGTCGTCGTCAGTAGTAGTAGTCGTAGTCATCGGTATTAGTCGTCGTCGTCAGTAGTAGTAGTCGTCGTCGTCGGTGGTAGTAGTCGTCGGTGGTAGTAGTCGTCGTCGGCGGTAGTAGTAGTAGTAGTTGTCGTCGGTAGTAGTAGTAGTCGTCATCGGTGGTGGTAGTAGTAGTAGTAGTAGTAGTAGTAGTAGTCGTCGGTGGTAGTAGTAGTAGTAGTCGTCGTCGGTAGTAGTCGTCGTCGTCGGCGGTAGTAGTAGTTGTCGGCGGTAGTAGTAGTAGTAGTAGTAGTCGTCGTCGGTAGTAGTCGTCGTCGTCGTCGTCAGTAGTAGTCGTCGTTGTCAGTAGTAGTCGTCGTTGTCAGTAGTAGTCGTCGTCGTCGTCGTCGGTAGTAGTCGTCGTCGTCAGTAGTAGTAGTCGTCGGTAGTAGTCGTCGTCGGTAGTAGTCGTCGTCGGTAGTAGTCGTCGTCGGTAGTAGTCGTCGTCGGTAGTAGTCGTCGTCGGTAGTAGTCGTCGTCGGTAGTAGTCGTCGTCGGTAGTAGTCGTCGTCGGTAGTAGTCGTCGTCGGTAGTAGTCGTCGTCGGTAGTAGTCGTCGTCAGTAATAGTAGTCGTAGTTGTCGTCCTGTCTAGGCATTTGCAACACCTTCTTTTTAGTGGCTAGCGATAAAGATTTATCGTGCTTTACTTAAGCCCAAAATATCAAAGACAACGTAGTTGCCTTGATACGCGACATGTAACACCCATACAATGGGGCAATCATTTAACCATCCTCACACTGGTAAAAAAAAAAATCAAAATTAACGTGGTGGTTGTGGTGGGTAGTCAGTAGTAGTAGTCGTCGGTAGTAGTAGTAGTAGTCGCCGTCGTCGCTAGTAGTAGTCGTCGGTAGTAGTAGTAGTAGTAGTAGTCGTCGTCGGTAGTAGTAGTAGTAGTAGTAGTAGTAGTAGTAGTAGTCGGTGGTAGTAGTAGTAGTAGTCGTCGGTAGTAGTAGTAGTAGTCGTCGGTAGTAGTAGTCGTCGGTAGTAGTCGTCGTTGGTAGTAGTAGTCGTCGTCGTCGTAGTAGTTGTCGTCGGTAGTAGTAGTAGTAGTAGTAGTAGTCGTCGGTAGTAGTAGTAGTAGTCGTCGGTAGTAGTAGTAGTCGTCGTCGGTAGTAGTAGTAGTCGTCGTCGGTAGTAGTAGTAGTCGTCGTCGGTAGTAGTAGTAGTCATCGGTAGTAGTAATAGTCGTCGTTGGTAGTAGTAGTCGTCGTCGTAGTAGTAGTCGTCGTTAGTAGTAGTAGTAGTAGTCGTCGGTAGTAGTAGTAGTAGTCGTCGTCGTCGTCGGTAGTAGTAGTAGTAGTCGTCGTCGGTAGTAGTAGTAGTCGTCGTCGTCGTCGTCGGTAGTAGTAGTAGTCGTCGTCGTCGTCGGTAGTAGTAGTAGTCGTCGTCGTCGTCGGTAGTAGTCGTCGTCGTCGGTAGTCGTCGTCGTCGTCGTCGTAGTAGTAGTTTTCGTCGTAGTAGTAGTCAGTAGTCTTCGTCGTCGTCAGTAGTAGTAGTCGTCGTCGTAGTAGTCGGTAGTAGTAGTTGTTGTCGTCAGTGTAGTAGTTGTCGTAGTCAGTAGTAGTAGTCTTCGTTGTCGTCGTCGGTAGTGGTCTTCGTCGTTAGTAGTATTAGTCTTCGCCGTAGTAGTAGTATTTGTAGTAGTAGTCTTCGTCGTCGTAGTAGTCTTCGTCGTCGTAGTCAGTAGTAGTAGTCTTCGTCGTAGTAGTTGTTGTCGTCGTCGTCAGTAGTCATCGTCGTAGTCTTCGTAGTAGTAGTCGTAGTCGTTGTCAGTATAAATGGGGGTATAGCTGGTAGAACTAAAATCAGCATCAGTTCAGAAGTAGGTGTCAAAATTGTCGAGGAGACTGAAGATGAAGTAGAGGAAGGGAAGAACAGGACATGAGCACAGGTGAGGTAAAGAGGTAGGGTGAGGAAGGAGGACCCTACTCATAAGAGTTAACATATTAAAAATAGGTGGGTGGACGAACGAAAAACAATAGGATAAGTAGGAACGGAGGCAGGATAGGAGGATCAAAAGAGGTTAGGAGGAGGGATAGGCTAGTCGAAAAAAGTGGGTTTTGAGGGAGCGCTTGAAGGAGGTATGGAAATCAGAAAGCCTGATGGGTGGCGGGAGGTTGTTCCAGTGCAGGGGGCAGCACGAGAGAAGTCTTGGACACGGGAGTGGGAGGAGGTGATTAGGTGAGAGGTCAGTCGGTGGTCAGTGATGGAGCGAAGAGGACGGGAGGGAGTGTGGATAGAGATCAGTGAAGAGAGGTAAGGAGCGGTGGAGGAGGAGAGAGCCTTGTAGGTGCTGGTGAGGAGTTTAAAAAGAACTCGGAAAGGAATGGGGAGCCAGTGAAGAGATAGACAGAGGGGGGAGGCGGAGGTAGAGCGGCGGGAGAGGAAGATGAGCCTAGCAGCAGCATTAAGAATGGATTGGAGAGGTGCGAGGTGGGTGAGAGGTAGCCCAGAGAGAAGGATGTTGCAGTAGTCAAGGCGGGAGATGACAAGAGAGTAAATGAGAATTTTGGTCGCGTCAGTGGAGAGGAATGGTCTGATGCGTGAGATGTTGCGTAGGTGAAAGCGGCAAGACTGTGAGAGAGCAGGAATGTGGGGGGTGAAAGAGATGGAGGAGTCAATGATGACACGAGGCAGCGCGTTTGGTCGGTGGAGGTGATCTCGGTTTCACCAATGCTGATGGAGATAGTGGGAGAAGAGGGGATGTTCGGGGGATGGAAGATTAGAAGTTCAGTTTTAGCCATGTTTAGTTTCAGGAAGCGTTGGGTCATCCAGGCTGAGATGGCTGTGAGGCATTCGGAGACCTTGGACAGGAGTGATGGGGATAGGTCGGGGGAGGAGAGATAGATTAGGGTATCATCAGCATAAAGGTGGTATTGAAAACCATAGGAGCTGATGAGGGTGCCCAGAGAGGTGGTGTAGAGGGAGAAGAGGAGAGGGCCAAGGACTGACCCTTGGGGAACACCGACTGGCTGCGGGGTAGTAGGAGAGGAGGAGCTCGGAGTGGAGACGGAGAAGGAGCGATCGGAGAGGTATGAGGTGAACCAGGAGAAGACCGTGCCACTGATGCCAAAGTAGCGGAGTGTGTTGAGCAGGAGAGGGTGGTCAACAGTGTCAAAGGCAGCCGACAGATCAAGGTGGATGAGGATAGAGAAGAGGCATTTGGATTTAGCCGATAGTAGATCGTTAGTGACTTTGGTCAGGGCAGTTTCAGTGGAATGTAAAGGGCAGAACCCGGATTGTAGGGGGTCTAGAATGGAGTTAGTAGTAAGGTGGCTTAGGAGACTATTATAGGTCAGACGTTCTAGGAGCTTGGAGGCAAAAGGGAGGAGGGAGATGGGCCTGTAGTTGGATGGAGAGTTGGGGTCCAGATTTGGTTTTTTGAGAATTGGGGAGACAAGAGCGTGTTTGAAGGAGGAAGGGAAGATACCAGAGGAATATAATGAAAGATTAAAGAGGTGAGCCAGGTGAGAGCAGACTGATGAACTGAGATGAAGGATAATATTGGAGGGGATAGGATCAAGCGGGCAGGTGGAGGGAGAAGCGGATTGAAGGATAGAGTGGACTTCAGCAGCAGTGGTGGGGTAAAATGAGGACAGGGGTTGGAAGGAGGGGAGTGGAGATGTAGGAGGGGAGGAGGGAGAGGGTGAGGTCATGGCAGCAGTGATGGCAGTCCTGAGAGAGGAGATTTTGGTTAAAAAGTAGGTAGCAAAATCAGCGGCTACGATGGAGGACAGAAGAGCTGGAGGATGGGGGGAGAGCAAGAAGTTGAAGGTGGCGAAGAGCCTGAGGGGATTGGATGATTGGGAAAGGATGAGGGACTTAAAGTAGGATTCCTTGGCAAGAGCAAGGGCAGAGCTGAAGGAGGAAAGAATGAATTTGAAATGGAGATAATCTGCAAGGGAGCATGATTTCTTCCAGAAGCGCTCAGCAGTGCGAGAGCACGTTTTAAGGAATCGGGTGATAGGCGAGTGCCACGGTTGGGGGTTGGAGCATCGAAGGGGGATAGAGGAGGGGAGGGCAGGCAGAGTCCAATGCCGAAGATAGGGTGTCATTAAAGAGGGAGGTGGCGAGGTTCGGGCAGGACATGAGGGCGATTGGGGCGAGAAGAGGACACAGCGTGTTTGAGAAGGCAGCAAGATCAAGTGTGTTGACGTTATGCCGTGAGACAATGCGCTTGGAAGGGTGGGTGGGAGAGGGTGAAGCAGTGAGGAAGAAGGAGATGAGGTGATGGTCAGAAAGAGGAAAAGCCGAGATAGTGTAGTCAGTAAGGGAACAAGAGCGAAAGAAGACGAGATCAAGGGAGTGTCCTTGGATGTGGGTGGGAGAGGTAGTCCACTGAGATAGGCCAAGAGAGGAGCAGAGAGAGAGGAGTTTGGGGGTGCCAGGATCAGCGGGGTTATCCAAGGGGATGTTAAAGTCACCAAGAATGACAGATGGCAGGTCAGAGGAGAGGAAGTGTAGGGCCAGGGGGGCGGTAGATTGCAGCGACACGGAGGTGGTAGGGGTAGTATAGACGGAGAGAGTGAGACTCAAAGGAGGAGAAAAGGAGAGAGGGTTCAGGGTTAATGACACTCTGGGTGCATGAGGCTGAGAGGAGAAAACCCACTCCGCCACCTTGGCGACCGTCAGGCCTGGGAGTGTGAGAGAAAGAGAGGCCACCGTGGGAGAGAGCAACAATCGATATCGAGTGCTGATTAACTTATTCTACACTACAGCTGCGCCAAAGGGGGAAATTACCAAACCCCTTAAAGGACCAAGGCAAGGAAAAAAGAAAAATGGTGCAGCGCTGTGTTGAATAGAATATAATGAAATTTTATTAAAAAATATATAAAATAACAATTATTATGGCCAACATGGACAGACAAGACTCACAACATATATGAACTTGATTAGTCCATTCCCATCTCAACCAACTGGATTTTAGTAAGTTGTTAGATGCATGCAATATTTATAAATATATATGAATACTCCTAATTGTTAGGGATTAAGAGTCAATGCTTGATGTGCACATGTAAATTTAGAATTAGAGTGTACTCATGTTTATCTCCAGTTCTGAGGCAGGGATGGGGCTTTCCTTAAGGCTTTATGTAGATGTCACGCTGCTGTCTCCGACAGTCGGTGTAGATGTTTTTACCCGGTCATATCCAAGAAAAAGTGCTGAAAGTCTGTCGCCAAATGGTGTCCCCTCTGACCTCTCTAAGCGTTTCTCAGCGGCTTCCTCAGGAGTGGTGTATTCATAGCCATTCACTTCCGCCTTTTTATAGTGGATTTCGGGCCGCCTGCGTCTGCATTGCGGCTCAAGCCTCTGTTTCATTCACTACAGCATTCAGCCGCGTAGTTTCCGGCTGTGGCATCAGCCGCGTAGTTTCGGGCTGTGACGTCACGGCAGTTGCCACTAGCGTGACACACCTCTCTCACGCTCAGCTGTCGGTTGCTATAGTGATGGTTCGTTTGTATTGCGCTGCATTGGCGTGGCGTGTCTCACTTGTATCCGGCTAAGTAGTCTTTCTGCCGGTTGCCTTAGTGATGCATTTACTTGTAATCCACTGCATAGTTATCCCAGATCGGTGTGGTGTCAGTTTTGTTTATATAGGGATATAAAGCACAGACGTGTTGAATCACCAGTCAGTTCAATCATGATGGGGGGTTGACATATAACATGTAACACATAACACATATTAGTAAAACAATAATTTGAACATGATTAATAAATTATAACCTAAGAATACATATAATAGAGTGAGATATGATTGTCATCAATATTGCTTGAAAAATCAATAAATAGATATATATCTTTTGTGAGGATTGATTTACCTCCATGGGGCTTAGTTATGTACATAACTACCTCCATAACGTTGTTTCTGAAGGAGTATACAATTTCATGGATCTCATAATTAATTTTATATATACAGATAAAACTGTTAAACAATCATAATAAGAGTTGCATTCTCTTCCACAGCTATACAGAAACAAAACAAAAACAAAATATAGAGACTGAATATCTGAATATTAAAAAATTAAAAAAATATATAAAAATTTAGTATATATAGGGGAGTGATTAGATAGATAGATATAGATATAGATATATATATATATATATATATATATATATATATATATATATATATATATATATATATATATATATATATAGTCACTATGGACAAAACATATATTTACCCACCCACCCTTCCCACCCGACACCAACCCCTTGGCATAGAGATCCATGAAATTATATACTCCTTCAGAAACAACGTTATGGAGGTAGTTATGTACATAACTAAGCCCCATGGAGGTAAATCAATCCTCACAAAAGATATATATCTATTTATTGATTTTTCAAGCAATATTGATGACAATCATATCTCGCTCTATTATATGTATTCATATGTTATAATTTATTAATCATGTTCAAATTATTGTTTTACTAATATGTGTTATGTGTTACATGTTATATATCAACCCCCCATCATGATTGAACTGACTGGTGATTCAACACGTCTGTACTTTATATCCCTATATAAACAAAACTGACACCACACCGATCTGGGATAACTATGCAGTGGATTACAAGTAAATGCATCACTATGGCAACCGGCAGAAAGACTACTTAGCCGGATACAAGTGAGACGCGCCACGCCAATGCAGCGCAATACAAACGAACCATCACTATAGCAACTGACAGCTGAGCGTGAGAGAGGTGTGTCACGCTAGTGGCAACTGCCGTGACGTCACAGCCGGAAACTACGCGGCTGATGCCACAGCCGGAAACTACGTGGCTTGAATGCTGTAGTGAATGAAACAGAGGCTTGAGCCGCAATGCAGACGCAGGCGCAGACGGCCCGAAATCCACTATAAAAAGGCGGAAGTGAATGGCTATGAATACACCACTCCTGAGAAAGCCGCTGATACGTATAACGAGGCGGAGAAATGCGTAGAGAGGTCAGAGGGGACACCATTTGGCGACAGACTTTCAGCGCTTTTTCTTGGATATGACCGGGTAAAAACATCTACACCGACGGTCGGAGACCGCAGCGTGACATCTACATAAAGCCTTAAGGAAAGCCCCATCCCTGCCTCAGAACTGGAGATAAACATGAGTACACTCTAATTCTAAATTTGCATGTGCACATCAAGCATTGACTCTTGATCCCTAACAATTAGGAGTATTCATATATATTTATAAATATTGCATGCATCTAACAACTTACTAAAATCCAGTTGGTTGAGATGGGAATGGACTAATCAAGTTCATATATGTTGTGAGTCTTGTCTGTCCATGTTGGCCATAATAATTGTTATTTTATATATTTTTTAATAAAATTTCATTATATTCTATTCAACACAGCGCTGCACCATTTTTCTTTTTTCCTCACCGTGGGAGAGAGCAGCTGGAGAGACAGAATCAGAGGTGGAGAGCCAGGTCTCAGTGATAGCAAGGAGGTGGAATGCTCTAGAGATGAATAGGTCATGGATGGCAGGGAGTTTGTTGCAGATGTATCTGGCGTTCCATAGTGCACAGGAAAGAGGGGGGTGGGTTGTGTATTTATGTGGATAAGGTTTTTGGGATTGCAGAAGCGAGGGGGGGTCGTTGGGAGGGTGGGGGTGCGGGGGCGAGTAGTCAGGATAGGTATGGGATGGGAGGGGGGAGGAGCGGTTGGAGAAAGTGAAGTTGAGAGATTAACAGCCATGAGGACCAGAGATGAGAGGGTAGGTTAGTGAAAGCAGACAGAGGGATTTGGGAGGACAGACAGCGTCTGTAGTAGATTTGTAGTAGAAAAGAGGGTAAAATCAGGTTGATTGAGTAATCCAATTAAGTATGAAACAACGAGTGAGAGGATGAATCCAATTAAGTATGAAACAACGAGTGAGAGGATGAAGGGAACAGAGAAGGTCAGAAGTGAGGCAAATGTGAGCAGGCGTGAAGAGGGAAAACGAGTGCAATAAATGTGTGGCAAAGATAAGAGAAAATAATAGTGAATGAGTAAAATGAAATACAATGTTGGAAAAAATATAGATAAAATGAATTAAATGTCAAAATTGATCATCCATGTTTGTCCTCTATATGCTCACATGCCCCTGTGGTCTTTCTTCTATGTAGCTATGTTTTACCTATATAAGTGCCATAAAACAAGCCTTGGCAACAAACAAAAGCGACCAACCGGTTGCTAGGTACTGTTTACTTGCCAGGCACAGTATAGCAAGGGAGTTTCTTTCCTGATATTCTCCCTTGAATATCAACCCGTTTAACAGTATAGCAAGTATCAGGGCCGTAATAATAGATCAGATTCCACCTCGTCCACGAGGACGCAATAGAGCAAAAAAGCTCTTGCAACTTGAGTCTAGGTTGATGTATAAAATTAATACTTTAGCTCCAAAAGAACAACACTGAAAATATGCCCGCTGTATAAATAACTTTTTCTTTTGCTGTATATATCTCTGCAACTCACAGTATTTCTTTATACTTTACATGAATCACATTGTTGCAAACTACATTGTTACTATCAAAAAGAAAAGAAAAAAGTCCCAAGGCGCTACCTAACGCCTTCAGCCAAGCCTTTAAACTAGGACCACCACAAAGTCCTTTTTTTCCACAGTAATCTTCACAACAAATGGGGCATGCGGCGATGGCGGTTGTTCTTACACCAGAATTTCCTCTTTAACTTTCACAGTCACTCATGTATATGAAAGAAAAGAGACAAAGCAATGTCTAGTACGTCTATATCAGATCATACTCGGGGGGGGGGGGGGTTTGGTGAACCCAGAAAAATGCATACCCCCACTCACGTAAAGGAAGGTAAGAACCTGTGTACCACTACTTTGAAACAGGTCCCTCGGTGATCTTAGTGATAGTCCCCTCCACCAGATGGTATTCAAAGGACGTACCGTACTCATATTACATATACTCGAATAACTCCTATAATGGTATCTTTAGAGTCGCAAACTTGATCTCGAAGGACCATATCATTCATTCCATGGACATGAACTCAGGCATGGGTATTTTGAAAAAATAAAGAGAGAATCTCTCTTATTTTCAAATTCTTTATTTTAAGGTGCATAAAACAATAGTGGCTGGAAGTTGGAAAAATAGGCGGTACCTGAAAGTGCGCAGTGGCCACATGCGCAGAACCTTCACCGCCCAAACAGAAGTCACAGACCACAAAGGTTGGCACCCCTCTCCATCGACACGTTTCGATAGGCACTCCTATCTTTGTCAAGATAGATGTTGTGAAGATTACATTGTTACTATGTCTCTATAGTCAATTCACTTTATGCATAAATCTTTTATTGTTTTTAATTAATTGGTTTCTTTCTTTTTCAGCAAGCATACTGCTCCTTCTCCACTGGCCGTCCCCCACTAGATAGCGTCTTGTGGCTTGCGGTTGCTGATCAACTGAAAGGCTCAGGCAGATGATGTCATCATTGCCTGACTAGGGAAAGCCACATGGACCGGGCAGGTGCTCATTGTTATATCGCAACATGCGTGAGTAGGTTGTGTCCCTTATAAATGTATGTGCAGTCACTTGTTACCTGCTGTCCCCGAAGATACACCCTGAAACACCGTTGGCCGTGGTTAAATAAAGGACTACATTTATTTGCAATTTCATCTGTAGAGTGCCACTTATTCATTCAATCTCTATGCACCCCAGCAAGTTATTCCAATACTGGTATATTGGAGTGCCTGACTTAGATTGATATATATATATATATATATATATATATATATATATATATATATATATATATATATATATATATATATATATATATATATATATATAGGTTTTTAGACTGAGTTGCGCTGGGTTGTGTGTGCAGCACCACCAAAATTACTCCTGTTAGTGAGGAACGGTGTAGTAAACAAGAAATAGGACCAGCTATACATAATCCATTCACCCATTGGTTCTTACCCCTGATGAAGTCTTATAGACGAAACGCGTCGGGTTTCTTCACCAATAAAAGAACTATTTACCCAGAAATGGACTGAGCCTATTCATTGGGAACATCCTCAAACACAAGGACACTATTTCAGAAATGTGTATTCTGTTTTGAAATTGATACGTTATATTGGGAGGTACAGTTTCTTTACTAAGTAACGCACCCCAATCACCCCCCACTTTCATATCTATATCAATCTATCTGGCAAAAAATAAACTAAATTATAAGATCATCATGGTCTAAATATGAAAATATATGGCAAAAATATTGCGAGTTAGTTTATCTGCAACATCTTGAAATTATACAACATTTCTCAGAGCAAATCATAAATATAAAATTGATAATATAGCAGTGATATTTTTATTACTTTACAGTTACAACATCCCAGTGTGACTTCCAATCATCGGTGCTTGCAGGAATTAATTCTTTAAAAAAATGTTATTTAAGTAGTTGTAAGTTTCCTAGTTTTGTAATGAGTGCCAGGACTGGTAACATTCACAAAGTAGATAATAGCTTTGTAATGGCATGACGATTAAACTCGAAGCTGAAACTGTTACGGATTTCTGCATTTTATATTACCATAAAAGAAAACAATTTTGTTGTGCCGTACATCTATACCAGTATAATTATGCACTTTCCTTCACATCTCCCTAAAGCAATCATGGGCATTCGCTGTGGGTGGAAATATAATTCTAGAACGACTATCTTTATAGAACATGATATGTCATTCTGGATAAACAGTTTAACTCATTTTTATATTGCAGAAGGACTGATCTGAGTTACACCCCACCCAATTCCTTTGCAAATCCTAGTTGCCATCTGACTGGTATATTTAAGGTAATAAATACATGCAAATATAACTATTATACTCATTATTTAAATGTTATCATTATAATTAAACTATCAAAGATGTCATGAAATTGGTGATTAGTTTAAGTGTAACTTACAATGATGTACTGTTACTACAATTTTCAGACAATTTTTTACACAATTTTTTGAAATTGCTAAATAATATCATCTTTTGCAATTTGTTTCAAAGCATGCAAGAGAGGCTTGGTGTGACCCGTAAACCTCCTGTAAAAGACAATATTATTCTAACTTTAACTGATTGTTATCCACTCAGCACCCTCCATCCAGGGGTTGCAATGGATAGCCTGTGGCTTCACCCTAGCCCTGGGAATGCTTGGGGGGGTTCCTACTTACCGAAAAATCCAAGGGCTGGAGTGACTATTTTGGGGCTGATCAGGGGTTAAAGCGGTTCAGAACGGAGGTGGAACTTCTTTCCGGCAGTTCTAATTGGGGGCGGCTGGAGAGACACCACGGGAAGTTTATGATTTTTTTTAACTTAAGTAGGGACCCAGTGCTTTGCTTTGTCTAGGGCCAACAATGCCATTAAGGGGGCCCTGAGTATTTAGGGAGAATGCAAAAGGCAAAAAGGCTGGCTTCTCTCTGCTGTGCGCCACCCTTCCGCTCAGCCACGGTGTATATGAACAGAGAATACATCATAGGCGGGCAACGCTACAGTTTCTGTCCAGCCACCAAAGACCCTTTTTATTGGTCGCAGTCATGTTTGGAATAAAACTACCCTTCCCCCTTCTACCATGGGCTGTCATGTCTGAAGCCTGCTGGCTGCCCCCTCCCTTACTGGAGATAACAGTACAGCTGAGGGCAGACAAGTCTGGATACTGCCGGCCACACCCTGCCTCTCTGGAAATTACAGTGCAGACACAGGCTGTCATATCTGGAGCCCTGCTGTCAGCACCCCCTTACTCCATGGAGATTACAGTGCAGCTGTGGGCAGTCATGTCTGGAGCCCAGTCAGCTGCTCCCACCATGGAGATTAGACTGCAGGCTGCCCGCCATGACTAAATGAATGCACTTGATGCTGGTCTCCCTGAGTTTCCCCACCCTGAGCTGCTGTAGGAGATCCTGCCTTCAACCTAGGTGCGGGCTGTAAGGGTGGCAGGAAAGGAAGGGAATTATGTGTGTGATTGGGGAATTATGTGTATAATTGCACTACAGTGGGTGTTGATATGTGTATAAGGGGCACTTTACTATGCTTCACTACATGTGGTGTAACATGATGAAGGGTCACTACCATGGGTTAAAGTGAGCCAGAATTGGGGCAGAACTGCATTCCATCAGTTCCATTCTGGAGATGGAATGGTTCTGTCTCCATCCGCTCATCTTGCCCTGCTGTCTGTCCCTGCCTGCTTTGCTATAAAGGAAACAGCCAGATAGAGCAGTGGGAAGCCCGGCTGTCCTTCTCGGACAAGGTCCATCCGTCCACGGCGTTGCTATTTAAAATGACATGCTGGGCTCGACTCGTGAGCCAATCAGAGCTCATGGCCCGGCAGCCAATCAGGCAGCAGTGGCTCCTGATTGGCTACCGGGTCACAAGTATCGATTGGGATGGGCCTGGCATTAACTCGTAAGTTGGGCCCATCGTGTCATTTTAAATAGATACGCCATGGACAGATGGACCTGCTCTGAGAGAGACAGTTGGGTTTCTCACCAATCTGCCTGGCTATCTCCTTCACTGCACAGTGAGTGCAGTGCAGACACTTCCCCCTGGCACTGTACATGTAACCCTGGCACATAGCATGCAACACCTGACACCATGCATGTAACCCCTGGCACAGAGCATGTTACCCCTGGCACTGAGATTTTAATCCCTGGCACGTCACTCCTGGCATCAAGCAAGAAAAACCTAGCAATTAATAAGAAAACTCTAGCAATGACCATGTAGGTAAGCAGCACTTGTGGCATAATATGTAATGGGTATTACTATGTGTGGCATATTGTGTAATGGACATTACGGTGTGGCATAATGTGTAATGGTCATTACGGTGTTTATAATCCCCTGTCCCACAAAGGCTTGCCTTAAATTTTAGCTTTAGGTGTTGAACTGTTTTGTAGGGGCATGTGGGCATCATTTGAATTACTGTAGGGGTAGTATTATGTGGCCTGCATTATTCTTTACATGGGTATGTGGGAAAGGCCATAAATTTAAAGCTTGCAGGGGGGCGCCAAACAAGGCAGAGGCGAGTCAGTGAGTTCCACCACCTCACCAGGACCACGTTAAGCACTGGTCCTGAATGCTTTGGTCAGGCAACAACACCAATTGACAATTGAGTTCCCTGACTGTGCCAACCCCCCCCCCCCCCCCCAACCACCACAACCACCGCCAAACCCCACTAGTAAAACCAGGACCCGATCAAGAGGCAGGTGCTGCTGTTTAAATTAAATATATAATAACTTATACAAAAAAGAGGTTTATCGGAGAGCGCTGAATTATGTACCACCTAGTCACTTTAATAAAATATAAAACAATGGTAGAAATTTTGTATAACAACAATTGATTGATTATTGTCCCTTTCCCGAATGAAACGTGGAGTTCTTGTTCAAAGGTAAAAAAGTTCTTTATTGAAACCCAACGCGTTTCGTCAGAACGACTTCTTCAGGGGTAAGACTAAAAATGGTACAGAAAGAAAAAGCAAGGGGCATATTATCAATATTGGATCACTAGGTATCAATATCCATACAATAGGTATAATTTCATTAATCTTTGAGTACATACCAGAATAATATTTTCCTGAGTGTATGATCAACGTTAATAATTCATACAGGATAATGATAAAATCTAAAATGCAATTAAAATAACCAATGAATACAAATAATAACATAATAACATAAACAGAAGAGCAAGCAAGTGAAGATAACGGAGGATAAAGACTGGTGTTTCGCCAGGCTACATACCCGTGAAAGGTAAGTGAACGCCAAACTGGCTAGATGATTGGATGTTGATGAATATCCGGGAATATCGGAGTTTTTTAGGGTCTGAAAATATTTATTTAATAGCTTAATTTTAACATTTAACTGGTAACCACAGAGTAGTTTAATTTATTTAATTAATTAACATACCCCCAGTTAGATGATTCAGGGGGAAGCTTTCTTTTAGCTAGTAAGTACCCGGTCTTTAGACGTAAAGGCACTATAAGGATTTCTGAGTGACCAAAATAATAATAAGTTACAAAATTCAAGAATGGAATGGAATTTGTTTAAATATAATACCATAGACTACATACCAGTAGAAAAGTGATCTAGTATGAGGAATCCAATATGGATAGGCGTGGTCTTAGGTTATAGGGGTCACCATACCTATATAACAAATTAAGTAATCCTTCACTAGTGAAAAATATGTATCCATTATAGGAGTTAAATGATCATTACATACCAAAATGGTGGATGAAATAGGAAGGCCACCACGGCCTTACGGATTTAAAGAGACACAACGATCATCGGGAGTGGGACTCACAGAATCTAAAAAATGTTATACCTAATTAATAATTTCATAATAAGGGGTTCCATAAAAGAGGGAATTTATATCAGACCTACCGTGTAAAAGTAGGTAAAATTTTCCAAAACCAGTGGATAATTTCAAAGTGACTTGGTTTTGAGAAATCACTTCCCAAATATATGTCACCTAAAAAGGATAAGTTTTTTATGGATGTTAGATTGGTGAAAATCACCGTTTGCCGATAACAACTTGATCCAATATATTGGGGAGCGGGGAAATAACATAGTATAATTTATTCCAATTTCTATATTTATCTGATATTCCTCCAGTTTACTGTAATTAAACAGATCCCATAATAGCCATTATTTACATAACATAGCCTTTAGAAATATATATAGTAAATGGCATGATTAAAAAATGGCATGATCAAAAGAAATAGAAGCACAATACAGTTTTTTACAAGTATTAGGGTATCATGAAAAGCAGTACAAATCATTGGTAATGCTTTAAAAGATGTATCACAGTTTTACAGAATGTTACTAAACAAAGTAACTACAAGAATTCCAGAGGTATTAACTCACCACAATGTAGCAGTATTGAGTAGCTCCTTCACTGGCTGACGACAACTGCCTAGTGAATAGTGGAGCCTTTATATAGGGAAATATACCCAGATCTACTTCCGGTATACAATTGTCAAAAAACGTCCTAAATAGCTGTATAATACTGGTACATAATTCAGCGCTCTCCGATAAACCTCTTTTTTGTGTATCTCTTGCCTGACTCCCACTAACAGGGGAGCCTTATCAGAGTAGCAGCAGATATTAAGAACTGTTAGCGCAATACGAGGTCCATACCGTATTTTTGTGATATAATAACTTATGCAGTTTTTCACTGGTATTTCTTGAACCAGGGCTGGTTGTGCTTTTTTTTTTTTGGGGGGGGGGGGGGGGGGGAGGGCATCATTTAAAATGTACTTTTCATTTTACTAAAAACACAAAAGGATTCAAGAATCTCACTGATCTGTGCAGGCTTCACACCAAACATGCTGTTTATTGCAGATGCATTTGCACATCACAAATTAATAAAATACTCCCTCAAAGAACAAATGGAAGCCAATATATTATTGGTAGTTTACCCCACCGTTAATAATAATATTAATAATAATAATAATATGTTGCAATATAATTGAGTGCAGCATTAAGACTGCACTAAACACCCACACACAAACATTTTTATTTTCCAAACTGAAAGCCAATCAGGTTGGGCTTATAGGTTGAGAGGAATTGTTCAATTTAGGTGTAAATGTAAGAAAATAATGTCTTCGCTGCTAATTGGATACCGGTCATAGAAATGGAAAAAAAAAAAAAACACTGATTCATTGGCAAAGTGTTAATGGCAAAGTTTCAAACTGGCTCTTCACATTGCAGAAAACAAGTGAAGATTAACAATTATATATAAAAACTTTTCATGCAATACTGCATTTAAAAGTATAACTAATACTGAGGTGTAGCTTGAAACCATTGCACCCGTAAAAAGCTCATGTCACAGCACTACCCATACACACACACACACACACACACATTTACCCCTAATGGGGAGGGGGCATGAGCACATACTGTAGGGGCTTTTTTGCTCCTTTCAGTATTTCAGGGTTTACCGGGAGTATTTCAGTATTTCAGGGTTTACCGGGAGTTTCCCGAAAATCGGGTCCCCCTCCCGGCCCCCCGGAAGGGTGGGCAAACCTCCTGGAATCAAGGGGACCCCCACTGAGCCCCCGATTGCGGCCCGCAATCCGAGGGTCTCAGAGCAGGGGGCGGAGCTAAAATGACATACTCGTGTCATTTTAGCCCCACCCCCTCCATGGAGATCAGTGATTTAGACTATTTCCCGTAATTGAGGCGGGGCTTAATGACATCACAGTCAAGCCCCCCCCCGAACGGGTAATGAAAGTCTCCTCTCCGGGCGTCGCCCGGAGAGGAGAATTTGAAAGTCGGCAACATTGCAGTATTTTAACCTTAATAACATTTTCCGTCATTCACCACCTCATAATACTGTTTCATCCAGTTTAACTCAAAGGCTGGCTGGCTGGCTAAAGATAGATACAGAGCATCAGCACAAACAGGAAATAAGTAATTATGAGTCATTAGCTGTTTTTAGATTTTAGATACAGATACATTTGAGAAGGCATTGCAGAGTACCATCACATCACTTGGAACACACAATACTCCCTCCCACCACATTTTTTTACATTTTATTAGGCCTTAAGTGTACAGTAAAACATTACATTTAATATTTATTTTATTCCATTAGCAAGTATAAAAAATAACTATAGACTTGTTTATACAATTCAGATTGAACTGTGCGGGTTATTCAGACCTGATCACATGTCTGCAGAGTGAAATCCCATCCTGTGTAAAAATTGATCTGCATGACTTGCAAATGGCTTGCGAAAATGATGCTAATAGGCAATTAGCAGCTATACATATGCAAGACACTCACCAGTAAAACAAATTTCTACTGTGTGCAGTCTGGCGTAACCCAGGGCCTACTCAGCGGCTGCAAAAGGAACAGGCTGTGTGGGACCAGATCTGAATTCATACAACTTCCCTTTAGGGGATTATGCGTGTCTGCATTTTCCCTGACACTCCCAGAAAACATCTGGTTACCACCTACAAACACCGGCTTCCTTTAAATCAACTTGTGTACAGCCAGTGTTAAAAAAGTAGCAGAATTTTATCACAGGATGGACTCACACATGCGTGCTACCAACCATACACATTTTATCGATTATCTCCCAGCTTGTAAATTCACAGCTGTGCAATCAGGTCTGAGGGCGAGATGTACTAAAGGGAAAATGCGGTAAAACCCCCGTTTTACCGCATTTTCCTATGTACTATTACCCGACCGCCACGTCACCGCAGTGTAGGGTATCGCCACCTTTGGGTTGCGATACCCTATAAAAGCCTATGGGCTTCTTTTCGCCGCCCGACACCTCCGCCGAAAAACCCGCCGACCCCCCCCCCCCCTCTCCCCCTCCCTCGCTTACCTGGTCCAGGTCCTCCTGGACCCGGAAGGTAACACCTTCCTCCCCCTTGTGACGCAGCCGGACATCCTTCCGGCTGCAGAGGGGAGGAGGAGGCGCCGGGGACAGCTTGCTTAGCTGTCCTCGGCATGAGAGATGCAGGAGGGGGCAGAGAGCCTCCGTCACCGCATCGCGATGCCAGCCGCATATGTTAGTACATATGCCCCGAATGTGATAAATGCTGCTACAAGCCAAGGAGCAAGAGTGACTTATCCAAAAATTAACCACTGGCATATAGGCCACTAAATTGCACAATATATATTTTTTTATTATTTGTGTTTTGAAAATAATGGGGGCCACTGCTTGTGGGTCCACCTTCTTCTCTAAGGATCTGGTGGCTGCAGTAATTATACATTAAACATATGTCACATTATACTGCAGAGTACTGTGATGTCTTTTTTACAGTGCTTTGCTGTTATTAATCTGGTACATTATCATGCATGCACTAACAATATTTACTACCTATATTTATCAAGGGCCAAAACCAATGCACTCTCTCATGTTTATCCAAGTGTTTGTGGTGACTAGTCACAATCAATTTGGAGACTGGCCAGACACTTTAGCATTGGAAACCACCACTGTATTCCCTGGTGGGCCCTTCATGCCCCAGTCAGACACTGAATATAAATACCTACAGTATCTATCTTCTGACAAACTTTCCATGTACTGTAATATTCCAATAAGTAACTTATGTGGAAGCTACAGTATGTGGCTCTATTTTGGATTGAAATGTGTAGTGAACACTGGTACAACACATTAGAAATGAGCGGTTCATTTAATCATCCAAACTGAGCCAAAGGCCTGATGGAGACCTGATTGCTGATCTGCAGATGACTGTGAGTAGATAGCCACTGCGCAGACAGTATGAAAACCCGTCCGGTGTAAATTTTCAAGAGAATTGAGAATCACTATTCACTATCCACTTGCAAATCCATACGCAATTCACAAATCATTGAATGATTTTTTTTCCAGTGCAAATGTGAGTACTGTAAGTATGACCTTCCACAAATTGGTGCATGTCTGAATCTTTTTTGACACTCCCAGGAAATTAGCTAATTTTTTTACCCCAAAAATTGCCAGCTTACTGTCAGTCAGCCTCCGGACATATTGCATTTATGATTCATACAAAATTGATGTCGCTATTCTGGCTTGTGCATGTCTGCTTTGATCCATACATATGCGCAGTAATTCAATAATCTGCAAATTCACTGATTATTAATAAACTCGGAATCAGGCAAGAAAACTGATCTGAATCTCCTATGGAGATCGGATTTATGGTTCAAAATTCAGATTCTATATCCAAGTTTCCATTTTTTATTGTAAAAATTACATGTTTTTATTGACGTTTAGCAATGCTTATAGCTTTTTTTAATTGTTTTTAAACCAAACTTAAATCTAAATCCAAGCCAAAACACTTGAGTGGTTTTGCAAAATAATAACTACAACACAACTAAAACACAAGAATTAAATTAGAACCAAAGCAAAACATAGGGGTCTGTGCAAATATCTACAATACAAGGTTGTTTCAAAAAGATGGCTCTAATTTCAAAGCAATATATCTCACTATATCATATACTCACATTTTCATCTGAAGTGTGTGGTTGTCCTGTGCTCCCCCCCCCCCCCCTTACATAAACAGCCTGTTTCTCCAAGTATCTGTGTCAACACTCTTTGGCATTGGTGGATAGATGCACATGCTAAGCCCTGAAAAAAAGATAAAATGAAGAGTGATAAACCCCCAACCAATTACTTTTCAAGCTTCGTACACTTGAATGCAAAATGCATTGTGTTGGTTCTCCATCTGTCAAATGACTGGGGCTAGGTGCTGTTGGTGCACTAGGAGAGGCATTTAGCAGTAATCATTTGAAACTCTACACCCCACCTGACCGTGACATCCCAACGGTCAGAATGCCAAAAGATCCCAACAGTACGTATTGAGGTTAGTATTTGGGTCAGTGTTAGGTTTTGGGTTAGAATTAGTCACAAGAAGAAGGGTTAGGCTGTGTGGGGGAGAAGAATAATTTGAGTTAAACTACAAGAGGGTTCAGTTAGGATTGGACTGTGTGAGGGGTGGAATAGGATTAGGGGTAAAATACTTACCCAGGGATGCTGCTGTTGGCATTCTGACTATTGGGATCATGTGTGCCAGCATATCAATACTAACCCATATCAATAATAACCAATTGAAAAACTCCCACAAGGAACCATATTGCATATCACCCAAACATGCTAACACCTCACAAAAACTGACACCCCCTCCCCCCTTTGTAAGAACCCATACAAATCTCACAAAGCTCTATTCAACAAGAATCAAATGCCAAACCCAATAATCACAAACTGTATAATTTTCAATCCTTTGACGTCCTGAGTCAGGTCCATATGTTCCGTTGTCATTTTTAAATGTTGTTGCATAGTGAGGAAATAATTTATTCTATGTCCGAATTTACAGTTATGGAAAGTCAACCTTGTCAGAATTAACAGATCTGGAAAAAAAATCTAATAATATTGTTTTTTTTGTTGTTTTTCTTTAGAAGAGAGAAAATCAAATGTAATTAAAGTTACAATTTTTCTTGAAATAATTGTAATGTGTATAATGTCTACTGAATATGGAATGAATATGAATTACACAAAACGACATCTTTGCTCAGAATTTCCTGTTTATGTAAATCAATAATAATAATTTTATTCTGACAATAATGGTTTTCCCCAAACTAAATGTATCTACATTAGGCTTACGTTCAGTGTCACAATTTATAATAAACTAATCTGTTTCCCGACTCTAGAAGTTTTACATTAATTTAGGATTTCAGAGTGATGAGTTTTAGCCAACTTCAATGAATAATGACAGTACAGTAAGTATGAAGTTATAGCCATGTTGGTTTGCCATTTTCTAGAATCAGTTTTTCTTTTAACTGCAATGAATTGATGAAGCATAATTGCCCTGCATGACTTGTGGCTCAAACTTGTGATTGCAATTCCACATCCACTCTAATTTATTTCTTTATTTTAATTGAAAAAGTGTATTGCTCTTTAATCATGCATTGATAGATTGTAATCTCTTTGTCTAGACAAAGTGACTACATGTTTTCTAAATGAATAATATTAACAAATAACAATTATACAGCCCGTTCCTTACCCTGAGAGAGCTTTTTAAAGATACTTGACGACTAAGTGCCTTTGAAAATGGGCAACATTTCTGAGGTCTTCATATTAGATATTAACCCCACGGGAGTACACAGTCACTGGATACTTACGGTTACTTCTGTATACAGTCGTATGGAACCATAATAAGTGTTTCTCAGAAGATTTGGGGCCAGATGTAATAGGTTGTGAGAATCAGAAAGTGAAAGATTTTGGGAGAGGTTTCCCATTTTTTTTAAAGCTGCAATCATTTAAATGGATAACTCAACCTGGTTGTGCAGAGTAAATGATTGCCGCTTTAAAAAAAACTCTCACTTTCTGATTCTCACACCCTATTACTATTTGGCCCTTGGTTTCCTTTTATTCCGTACAGTAAAAATATAGCATACTGTATTACTCTGATTAAAGATCTTTCCACAAATGCCTCTATCAGAGGACCCATTGAACAAATCTCACATTTTATGATGGATCTAAAAAAAACCTGATGAGGTTCTTTGGACCCTGCACTCTGAGTACATTTACAAATTGCAGTTTTACAAAAGAGGGTGTCAATGTCCTTAACAACTAATCAGATTGTAGCTATCATTTATATGGTACATTCTATAAAAGTATGGTATTTGGTGGCTTGCACCAGCAAGGAAACAGTGACTGGGGAGCAGAAGATAGTCATGAAATAAACAGGATTCAGAAATGTAACTCCTAAACACAGTACAGAAAGTACTTTATGGAGGGGTGTGAAAGTCCAAAACTTTCTGGTGCTTTTAGAAGTCTACTTTGGTGCCTTGAAAGCAGTTATCAATAGGTCAATAGGTCAATCTCTGTCAATGTATCAAATGAAAATACATAGCACATTTTTCGCAAACAATGTTTCTATGCCCAAAAACTTTCTGTTTGTACATAATGTATAAGCAATAATCATGCCTTGAATAATATTTCACTGTTGTCCACCAGTGTCTGGCAATGCAACAACATTATAAATGAAAGTACAGTACTTGGTTGCTGCTGTCGCTCTTCCATTAACTGATCATGATCCAATTACACTCGCAGTGCTTTCCTTTAGACCTGCCAGACCTGGATGTACCTATAGATTGTAAGCTTGTGAGCAGGGCCTTCCTACCTCTGTCGGTTTGTTTCTACCCAGTTTGTTTTATCACTGTTGTTTCCAATTGTAAAACGTAATGGAATATGCTGCGCTATATAAGAAACTGTAAATAAATAATAGTATCATTGAAAAAAACAGAAGTAGAATAAAACTGTCCACCTCATGTGGCTGAACTTCAAAGGATTCAACTAATACACAAGTCAACACCACTGTAACATTAAGAATGGACTTCACCATAGCGGAAGTGTTCTGATGCAGTCCTGACCATATTTATATAAGGATCAAGGGCTGTTATATTTTAATACAAAAATAATGATGATATATTTAATTATAAAATAATGAGTAGATATCAATGTATCTGCTTAGAGCAGCTATGTAATTAGTGAGCATAGAATTCATTGAATCCTGTAACTAACACCATTTTACTTAAAGGTAATTAATATTGTGTAAGATAGTATTCATGATGAATCTGGCATATTTCACTATTGATGTTTGACATACGGTATATGCTAATTACATTGTTAGCACTGTCTACCACACACCAGTGGAATGTGTGTAATGCTTTTTCTTTACACATGTTCATTAGTGGTGGCACACTTGATAAAACATTAGTAAACAGTAAGGTAAGGAACTTGAAATGCCCACAATAGTATTTAAATCATGCTATATAATGTATACACTTGAACTGCAAAAATATATAATTATGCAATATACAGAGCCCGGGGCGGGCCGGAACTCATAACAAATTACAGAACTTCTGGGTATCGATGTGGAAAGGCTGTGATTGGCTGTGGGGAAACACGTGATGTGCGTCTGATGTCAGACGCTACTCACGTGACCTGACAGAGGTGCGCAAGCGGCTTCACACACAGGGAAGCCAGAAACAGTGTGTGATAGGTGGGAATGGAACATGTGATCGCCCTGACAATATTGATTGGAGACCATGATACGATAAATAAAGCTAGTGAGAGGGCAATCAGCTGGAGCCTTCAAAAAGCCCCTTTTGTATGTGATAAAACACGTTGGCTGCGCAGAGCCTGGTAATACCAGCACTTAAAATAGAAATGTCTAAATTAATAATTTAACTTAATACTTCATGGGGATCTAATAAAAGACCTGGTGCAGTTTAATACTGGTCCAGGTAGAAACTGCCTGTTCTATTGTAAATAATCCAGCATTGCGATTAATACATGGGATTACATAAATCTTGTGTGCATCTTGATATATTATTAGAAATCCTGGACACACTAATATTATTAGAAATCCTGGACACACTATTACAAGTACTATTTGATATACCAGTGCAGTTTATTGCCAGTCCAGACAGAGGCTACCTGGTATATTAAAAAAGTCCAAAACAGTAAACAGTATAAAGACATTATTCAGAGTGGACATTCCTCTAACTGTACACATCCTAATACAGTATATCATTTTCAATGTGCACGCCCCTGTACTGTATATTAAAAAGTATATACATGATGCATATCTCCCAACTGTTCCCACGTCTTGCCTGGGGCCTGCAGTGTCCCCGAGTGGGGGGCAGCTGGGAGTCCTCCCTGTCCCCCGGTGAATAGATGCTGTGCAAATGTGCACAGTGTCTATTCATTCAAGCTGATGGGCTGGCCAGCAGTTTACAGATCCGCTAGCCATGCCCCCACAAAAATGTGGGCATGGCCTCGTGGAATGATGGAAATTGTAGGCCATGCCCCCTTGCCGCTAGGCCAAGCCCCCTAATTTCAGGTGCTGATGCATGATGTATAAAATGGTACTTGTTTCCTAGCACGGTGCCCAGATTTTCTACGTACGCTTACAAAGTGAAATTGTATCTCATCGCATGCCGCTATATAGTGACATGCAGTGCATGCGATGCGATTTCACTCACTCCCGTTCCCGCTCACTGTTTGCCACTCTGTCTCATCTGGATTACTGTTAACCTCATCTGGGTCAATGTTTACCCTCACTAGTAATCCCGCCCCCTATCACATCCTCAAAGAAATCACTTTGTGGGTTATTTTGAGAGAGGAGAGGACGTGTATAAGAGAGCTAGAGAGTTTTTCCTGATTATTTGCTTATTTCTATTGCTGAGTTCCTGATATGACATCCGCGCTGAATTTGTTTACTCTGCCTCAGTCGGAGGAGGATGCGATAGCATTCTTTCAAGGGCGCAACCTCCTTCCTGTGTCGGAGATGTGCAGTGAAGGACACACTATAAAACTTTCTGTCCGAGAGATGATGTGGCACTGCCACGTTAAAGTCTGTAGATTGAAGGTGAGTGTGCGAGTGGCGCACCATGGTGAGATTCATTTATGCCTGGGCCCAGGAGCTGACCTCAATCCAGTTTTGCCAGGAGGAGCTGGATATGTCTAAAAAGACTGCTGTCTTATATAATAGATGGATGAGAGAGGCCTGCACGTGTGATCTCCTGGCGCAGCCGCAGTGCAAATTGGCGGACCCGGGAAGATGGTGGAGGTCGATGAATTCATGTTTGTCCGCAGCAAATATAATGTTGGACGCCTGCTCCCACAGCAGTGGGTTTTTGGCGGCATCTGCCATGAGACAGGCAGGTGCTTCATGTGTATGATGCCTCGGAAAGATGCTGCCACATTGGTGGCGGCGATTGTGGACAACATCGAGGCAGGCACCACTATTTATAGTGACTGTTGGAGTGGTTAACCCACAGAGGAACTGCAACGTGCAGGGTATTACCATGCACAAGTTAACCATAGGTTCAATTTTGTGCATCCTACAACAGGCGTGCATATGCAAAATATGGAGCGCATGTGGGGCGCGTGCCAGTGGCGCAACAAGCGTCAGAGGGGTACAGCATGCCACATGTTGAAGTCGTACCTCCAAGAATTTATTTGGAGGCAAACATTGGGTGCGGAGAACACATTTGAAAGAGCCCTGTTTGCACTGATCCTCCTTCCTAAAGAGGACTAATGTTTTTTCATTATTATGTTTTCATTGTAAATTATTATTAATCATTCTTCTAATATTTCAGTAAAAATTACAGTTCTTTAACACATGTCGTCATTACTCGCTCAGATGTATGATATGGATGGTGTGAATGTGTTCCTAAAACCCCCCACTATCCACTCCACCCCGAAGCGTGGCGAGCGGTGGCGGAAAGTGTCCTCTGACCTTTTCATACCCCTACTATCCACGACGGCGTGGAGTTGATTTTATATAGTGTGGCGAGTGCAGTGCGCCACCAAGCCCGAAGCGTGGTGAGCAGACGCGGATTACTTTACATGTATTCCACATCCCCACGCGGGGGAAGCTGCGCTTGCCACGCTTCGGGCTCGGTGGCTCGCTGTGCTCGCCACACTTTCTAAAATCAACTCTGCGCCAACGTAGATAGTGGGGGTATGAAAAGGCTGGAGGATGCATGGGGGTTGAGGTGATAATGTGCAGAGGGGGTGATGATGTGCAGGGGGGATCATGTGCAGGGTGAGGGTGAGGCATACTTGCCTACTTTTAAAAACTAGTTTCAGGGAGATGATAGTTGGTAATATAATTTTGTACCGTGCGCATTGAGGGGGCGTGTCATGCTCCTCCCAAAGGGCGTGTCTAATGCCATATATGGAGAGATTGTGAAAAGAGATTGCGCACGTGACAACTAGAAGTGTGGGTGTGTACTGCTACATCTGAGAGGAATCTTTTAAAATATACAAATGTAGATGAGCCCAAAGCAGTTAGTAAGAGCTACTATACAGTACTTGGTAAAGTGCTGGGAAATGGTGCTGATGATTCACTGTAAATGTTTCTGTCTCTCATTCCTTTTTCCCCAAAAAATGTAACAGTGTAATTTGAGCTAGGTGACATGAGGGAGATTTCTAGACTAATGAGGGAGATAGGGAGATTGCTGTTATTTCAGGGAGTCTCCTGCAGAATGCAAGAGGGGAGGTAACTATGGGGTGAGGTGATGATGTGCAGGGTGTGGGTGTTCATGTGCACCTATGTTCAGTGGTGTTGGTTGATGGATCATGCAGGGGGGGTGATAATGTGCAGTGAGGGGTGTAATGACACAAGTAGTGGCCTGTCTTTTCTGTTTGTAATGCAGGATGACTAGCCTGTTCTTTAATGCTAATACAGGTGTAGCACATTGCAGTGTCATGTAATGGTGAAGCAGGCTGCTCTGTCATGTTAATAATGTGCAAGTTGGTGTGTCATTTTATTGTACTGTTGAAGCTGACTTTGTTGTCATGTTTATATTGCAGATTGCTGTGTAATGTTGTTGTACTGTTGGAGCAGACTGCGGTGTCATGTTATTGTTAATAATGTCATGGAAGTGTATGTTTCTGTGTCATTTTATTGTTATTGTACTGGCGGAGCAGACTGTTGTCATGTTGTTATTGCAGATTGCTGGGTACTTGTTTCCTAGCAGGGCGCCACCTATTTTAATTGTATAAAATCGGGTCGCAAACATCGGGTCGATCGCATCGCATGCACTAGATTATCAATATAGTATATCATTATTTATTTATTTTTTTATCTTTCTTTTCTTTTCTAGCATTGAGGCAATTTCCAAGGGCCACCCACTTTACGATTTTCAAAATTCATCATTCTGATAAAGGTATTTTTTGGGGGGGTTATATTGGACATTGAAAGTCATATTAACCTTTCCAATGCATTGTATTTTCCATGGAGTATATCCTTCAATTATGTAGAAATATTTTTTTTTTTTTTTTTATGCGCTGGGGCCCCCTATACCATCCACTGACCCCTCTTCATTGTCTGGTGGTGTGTACTCAGCTTTGCTGAGTACACAATCCCCTACCCCGAGGATGATGTATTTTTTAAATCATTTTTTAATTTGGCTTCGTTTTTTAATTTAAAGGCTTATAACAATGCTCTTGTTTTTCTCATTTTACCACAATTTCGGTTTGGAAAGGTCACAGTACGGTACTTCTGAACGTTGTGATGTCCGGACTTGTTGTTCTCCTTCACAAACCACTGTTCAACATTTTTGCATCTTCTTCTGAACCCATAGGAAGTTTGCAGCACTTTTTACAATGCTTTACTGTAATAATCAATAGTTGTATGACTGATTCCAATTCCCCTGGTTGCGATAGTCCCTTCCACAGAGGAAGCTGTTTTCCTTGTATTTTTCGATGAATCGAGGCCACCCAAAAAAATAAAAAAAAATAATAAAATTTAAGAAATGTGTCGTCTCATTTATTTTAATGTTGACTGATGTAAGTAATTACAAATGTATATAATTGTGACAATTCTTCCCTCAGGTTCAGGATGATATGCTGTGACCGACAGGCAGGATCCCAATTTACAGGTGATACTCTCCCTCTTGGGATTCCATGACTACCATAGATGGAGTATAATCTGTTCCTAAAAAAAAACCCACTATACACCCCACCCCCACTATCCAGACCACCCGAAGCGCGATGAGGGGCGGCGGAACGCGTCCTCTGACCGTTTCATACCCCCACTATCCATGTTGGCGTGGGGTTGATTTTAGATAGTATGGGGAGCGCAGCGAGCCACCAAGTCCAAACGGACGCGGAATACTTCACATGCGGGGACACGGATGACTTCACATGCATTCCGCGTCCCCTCACTGCGCTCGCCACATTATCTACAATCAACTCCACGCCGATGTGGATAGTGGGGGTATGAAAATGTCAAAGGATGCGTTCCGCCACTCATCGCGGGGCTCTCTGCGCTCACCACGCTTCGGGGTGGCGTGGATACTGGGGTCTCATTGTAAGCACCCACCACATCACATGGCATGGGTGCTTTTACAGTGAAAATCACATTTGGTGCATCGCATCGCATTTGGTGCCATGTGATCCTATGCGATATTTCATTGTCTAAGCACTCACGTGCAGTTAACATGAACATTGCATCGCACAGCACTATAGACAGTATGTGAGGCGTTACTATACTTTAATCGCATCGCATCGCATTGTGTACCGTCTACAGTGCTGTGCAATGTGATACGATATTTAATTGTATTGCATCGCATCGCACAGCACTGTAGATGGTACATGATGCGATGCAATATCACTAGGCAGAATAGCCCACTAAGCTATTTGCTTAGTGGGCACCGTGCTAGGAAACAAGTACCAATAAAATTGATCATAAATATTAACCCAAAAACACAGCAATAAAGCAAAAGGGATTTAAAGGGAATAGTATGATTATTTTATCCAAGATATATCACTGAGACTGTTAATTCCAGCATATATATTATATACAGCAAATATATACATTCAAATTGAGCTTGTGTATTAGGATTAAAAATCTACATGAGTGTACAGGTTCTCCTATTACAATACCCATCAGGAGGATGATTTTGTGAACATTGATTCAAATTTGTTTCATCCTTGCCTTTCAAGAGGGGGAAAATTTGAAACAAATATATATCCACTGGAGGAACATATCTGGGCTCAATGCCAAGATCTTTGAAATAGTAACAATTGCAGTTCAGCACTAAACCCTCCACCAACACATCATAAAGTAATTTGCGGCATCAATAAGGTTCAGAGTATATTTATTAAATACTACACACATGTTTTCTAATCTTTTTTTAGCACTATATATATATGTTGTATTTGTTTGTGATTTTAACCCTTTATTTCACCTCTTCGGTATCTCCTTTTTTTGTTTATTTAAAGAAAGGGAACAAACAGTTTTAATTGAACTTAATAAAATCTAAATATCATTCCAATTATGTATTGAAATGAAAAACTTTTTTCGAGATCCAGCACTGCAACCCATTTTTCTCCTTCGACTTGTGCTTTTAAATCTGGCAAGTTCAGAGATGGTCAAAGTGCAGATAATTACAATCTTGAAGCTGGGCAAGGACCACATTAATTGTAGAAAATGGCATTAATACCATGTAGAAATATACGTTCAACTAAAGTAATACGGTAGCTGACCTACTGCTCTCCCGCTTGATATGCCTAGACAAGGTAGGATTCATTTTTGGAAACCAACAAAACTCATCCAGATCTTCAATTAGATTGTTAAAGTTCAGCGTCTTACTAAAAACTTAATACCACTGGAATGGAGGCTCTCCCCATTATTGTCACTATTTCAGTTCTTAGTTATCTGAAGAGCTGTTTCCCCTTCACTTGGCAAGACTCCTCCTTAACATATTTGGGTACTCATATCCTTTCCTTTAGTGCCTAAGTCTTTGATGTTGGTTATGCTCCTCTACTTCTTAATGTGACTAACCTGATTGTTGCCTCGATTAATCAGGAGATCTCAAAGATAGGCAGCTTAGCTGCATTCAATGTTACTACAAAAGTTAATGTATTTGCTTCATGCTATTCCCTCTGCTATACTCCATACCTTTTTGTATTCTACTAACAAAATTATATTTCACTATGTGTGGGAGTGGAGGACTCTCCACATTGCATTTTCCAGGATGGTCCATTCTGAATGACAGGGAACTCTTCCTGTTCTTGTTCAATACCACAAGGCAGATTTGACAGACTTATTCTCATGGATTCATATCCCAAGTGAGGTTTCTTTCTCCCCCCCCCCCCCAACTCAAAGCCAAGGGTGGACCTGAAGTGTGCTTTTGCTTCTGAATTTCCTTTGCCAGACCTCCTTTGGTCTTCCAGCCAGCTCTATTCATAACTTACTTTAGTTCCAATGGCTTTCTCATATACCCTGAGTATGGAATGTCAAGCTCCCATTACACATTGAGTTTGTCCTCCCTACTAGAATTGTGTCTCTTAAAGCTATTAATATGACGCTATTGTACCGCCACGCCTCTATTTGGCTTCATTTGGGCAAGTCAACGCTAGCAGATTTGTTCTTACTATACTCCATTTTCCCTTTCCAAGACCATCCACCAAATTCGAGTTAATCTTCATACCCTGGTTTACCACCTTTGCCTAATGAACTGGCTATAGACAACCAGCACTGCTACTCTTGAGGTTTTTCACACACCTACACCCCAGGAGTTGGCTAGATTGTTCATCTACTTCTCATGGATTCATATCCCAATTGTATAACTTGTTCTCCCATCCCTATTTTTTGATAAAAGTCTCCTATCCAGTTTAATTGGAAAGTCAACCTCCAATGTACTTATACAGGTTGATTATCTCTTATCCAAAATGATTGGGAGCAGAAGAAGTTTGGATAATGGATTTCGCAATATTTTTATATTTCACTGAGGTGCCTTGAAATACAGTATCTTGCATTAATGTTGATTTAAACACATCAAACACAAGAAATACACATACAGTAATGTATATATTTTATTTGTGCATGAAACAAAGTTTGTGTACTATCTTAGGTATTGAATTTGAATGCTAAGCAATCATTTTCTTGCATATATTTAGTGCCAGTTACATATCATGTCCCCAGTAGCGCTTTTAGCAAAAAAATTCTGGAAACTATGGTGTTTGGAATAATTTGTATAATTGGCATTTCAATAAAGGATACTCAACCTGTATTCTCAAACAGTGTGAATCTATACAACCCCAGAGGTGGAAGCCCCAGCTGGGTGCCAGGACAGACACCACTTGGCTGGCTCAGAGGTATAGATATGCCCACACACCCTACACCCCACCCTCTTCCTCTATCTCATAAGGCAGAGGTCCCTAGTGCAGCCAATTTTACTATTACCCATGACCAGGCTGCATCCATGGCATGACAACTAGCATTGTGTAGCACGGAAATTGTCACAGGCCATCCATCCCATTCAGCAGCTGCCACCACCAGCCTTACTACCAGACACCTGCTGTAGCACATGATCATCTAGCAGTGTGCTTGGCCCCAGCTGACCTGGATCCCTTCATCTTCATGTCTATGGATGTCTCAGCCTTCTGTAATCTGAGAGCATGAAGAGGGAACCTGCAATCAGTGGCTGGCTGGAATGTTCTAGCCCGGAGGTCAACACAAGCAAGTGGCCCACCACACACACAAATATATACATTTATATGTCTGTGTGCATAGATAGATAGATAGATAGATATAGGTAAAGCGGCACTCCAAGGGACTTAATGAAATGATGCACAAATGCAAACAAGGTTTCCGATGTTTCGGATTTTACTCAGTCTTCAAGGAAAAGAACACAGAACATACATTAAACACTCACCTAAATAGGCTCTCACCAGCCCCATTCTGTCATCCATCCTGCAGCGTCTGCTGCACGCCCTGGGCACTTCCTGCCCCAGTTAGTCACATGATGTAGGCGTCCCGCACTCTCACATCCGGAATCCTGAGCAGGCATTCCGGTTGCTGGGTAACCATGATGCGCAGGGAGCTGGAAGACAAATACAAGTAATGAAACCGAACAAACCAAGTGCAGCACAGATATATAGTGACATGAAAAAACAGTGTACATGCATGGTCACAGCAGAGGAATTGGGAAACAGGTAACGAATATGAAAAAGGTATCATAGAAATATGTTAAATAAGATTTGCTCATTAAGTCCTTTAGGGGACACAGTCTGGAGTTTAAAGATCCAGCGGGTCTCCGACTGTAGGAGTTGTCGATTCCTGTCACCACCTTGTATATTTTCTGGCACATTGTCAATGAGAATGTATCTTAGACTCGAGAGGTTATGTTTCAACTGCGCAAAATGTTTTGCGACAGGTTGTTCATTGGGTTTGTTGTTAAAAGCTGCCCGAATCGCAGACCGGTGCTGCGCAATGCTCTCCCGGAACGTCCTGATGGTCTTTCCAATGAAGCATAGCCCACAAGGGCATTTTAACAGGTAGATAACGTGAGTGCTGGTACATGAGAGAGCATGACTGAGCTTAAATTTCACTCCAGAATGGGAATGTGTAAAAGTTTTGGTGCTGATCATAGCATTGCATGTGGTGCAGCCTGTGCACCTATAACAGCCTCCAGGTTTCTTTTGGGTACCAAGTTAGAGTCTGGCTGATAAATCAGTCCTGACTAGCCAGTCTCTAATGTTGCGACCTCTGGTGTAAATCGGCATCAGGTGAGTATTTTTGAGTTTGGACAGATCTTTGTCGCTCTGGATCATGGGCCATAACAATTTCGATGTCGAGGAGATGTATGTATCACCGGTATTGTAGGATCTGACCCATCCAAGTCTGTCTGGAATCTGGGCATCAGTTTTAGTCCTCTCTATGGTTTCAGCTCGCGAGAGCCTGTCAATTCTATTTCTTGCCTTGGTCAGCGTTTCTTGTGAATATCCACGTTGCCTGAATTTAGCAGACATCATGTTTAAGTCACGTTCAAGCACTGCAGGGGAGCTTGTTATTCGTTTTACCCAAAGCAGTTGAGAAAACAGGAGCCCCCATTTTAATGCTGGAGGGTGATGGCTCTGAACTTGGAGGAGAGTGTTTCTATCGGTGATTTTAGAATAAATGGAAGTTTTGGTGGCTCCATTAGCGACCTGTATACATACATTCAAATAATTGACTGTAGTCTGGCTCATACTGTATGTAAACTTGATCGGGCAGTCTTTGTTGTTAATGCTTTAAATAGTGGAAATGAAAAGGTCTTGAGAGCCCGTCCAGAATACCAGGACGTCATCGATATATCTTTTGTAAAAAAATATCGAAGGTGCAAAATCAGCGTTAAAGAAGAGAGATTGCTCAAGATCTGCCATGTAGGCGTTTGCATGCGATGGGGCCACTGGGGACCCCATCGCACATCCAGAACACTTTTGATAAAATTTCTTGTTGACTATAAAGAAATTGCGATTTAGTGTCAACAACAATAGTTGAATAAAGAGGTTGACTGGAGGGCCAAGGTAATGAGGGTTGTCTTGTAGCAGTTTGCGTACAGCCACCAGCCCCCCATCATGGGGGATGCTGGTGTAGAGGCTGCAGATATCGAGCGTGATCAGCCATATGTCAGTAGGTAAGTTGCCCAGGGTGGAAAGGGCCAGGAGTAAATCGGTTGTGTCCTGCAGATAGGTCAAAGTTTTTTTGATGCAAGGCTGGAGGAAGAAGTCCCGGAAACTGGACACCGGGCTGTACAAGGAGTCCCGGGCTGAAATTAACGGGCGCCCGGGAGGATGCAGGAGGTTCTTAAGAACCTTGGGCAGACAATACAGAATAGGAGTTGTGGGAAACTCGGAGGTCAGGAACATTTTCACATTGTCAGGTAGACTTCCTGTAGTGACAGCCTGATTGATAATTTGGTCGAGCTCATTTTTGTACACATGGGTGGGATCATGTTGGAGCAGTTGGTAGATGCTGGTGTCAGCCAGCTGGGAATAGACCTTATTTTTATAGTCATCCACATCCCAAACCACTATGCCTCCCCCCTTGTTGGCAGGGAGTATCATGATATCGTCAGAAGTGCTTAGATCTTTTAGAGCTCTCCATTCATTTTGAGATAAATTCGAATGTCGAGAGTCGACCTGGCCTTTGGTGTTGATGTCCACTCGTGCTTCCAATGTTTTGATGAAACTATGAATAGAAGCGTTGTGGGATTGGGGATCAAAGGTCGATTTCTGTTTAAAGATGTCATATATAGAGGGACAGCCATAGAGCCTCGAGGACTGAACGAGGCTCTATGGCTGGGCTGCTTCTTGTAACACATGAACTGCTACTTGCATGGACCACATTTGAGACTGTTCAATTTATTATACTGACAGGATGTATGTTCAGAGCTCACTTAAGCACAGCACATGCACAACTTATTGTCTTAGTCATAAGCACAGGAGCTGCGCAATTTATAGCATTGCATATATCTGTAGGGCTGCATGTTTACGCATCACTTTATTTACCAACATGCATCCCATGTAGTATGCAGAAGGGCCACCGTATTGATAGAGCCCGTGCATTTAGGCACGACACTTGTCCACCATGTCAGCCAATAGATGGCAACCATGGTTTTTGTTTGGCCTAATTTATCACACAGATGGCAACCCAACTTATCGGACATACTCCAGAGCATTTTACAAATACATAAACCCAGTATTGGGGTCTGCTGGCACATTATCCATACCTTAGCCCTTGCTTTTTGGCCGAAAGGGATATAGGTGTCCACATATACACATACTGTACAACACAGCAATATGAGCACCCCCAGGAGGCTCTCTACTTCCTGATTTTTTACAGATAACACACATCCAGCATAGTGTCAATGGACACCATATAAAAGCACACCATGGAATCAGCACATAGTTCCAGATTGCACATAAAGAATGTCATACAGACTGGCACCTATGCCGATCACATTCCATACACACAGCACATCACATTTATATGCCCCAGAATTTCTACACACACGTACTGTAGGAGCCATCATGGCGTTTTTGTAGATTCACTGCATACACATTTGGCACACTTTAATGCTGCTAGTATGAATGTTTTATTCCGCTCGTTTTTCTATATGTATATTTCATATGTTTTTGTTTGTTTGTTTATTTTTCATTACCTAGGTAAAGGGGAAGCTGCTTCCCCAGCCCGGCGCACGTCAGAGGCCTGGTGAGAACAGGCAGGAGACGGCGCGGAAGGAGGAAAGGTCAGCGTGCAGCACGTGAACGGCAATGGAAGGAGGCGGTAGCTGCTTAGAATAAGGTATTTAATCTGTGTTTGCACATTGTATTTCACTTGTTTATTTTGGCTTGAGAAAGGGGGTCATCCCCGAAACATTGCCTCTTTTGCACAATAAACCCTTGATGGTTTAACCACTCATACCGTCTCTCAGTGCCACCTATTTGGACATTATTTATATATATATATATATATATATATATATATATATATATATATAATCAGGCACTCCAAAGTAATGGAGATAGCAGCTGCCCCGGTGCCTCCCACGGACCCTCCGGTAATGCAATATACATAACAACAGTGGCACTCGCTGGACTTTCTAAGAAGAATGCAGGCTACACAAGCAGGTACTGGTAAGCTTTCGGATTTTACTCCTTTATCAGACCAACATATAAATCATTTTTCTTACCTTATATACAGAATACATATACGACAGTGCTCCCTCTCCCCACATTTCCGGGTCTGCCGCCCTGCCTCATGACGTCACCTACGTCTGTGCGCTGGCTTGCATCGCCTGGCATCACCATAGTGACTGGTAAACAAAGAAGAAATTAAAATAGAGAAACTGAATGGAGCGGATAAACAGCAAAAGTTATACATATCATTATATCATGTAATCCTATGCTGTAGGGAAATGCAGTATCGCTATCTAAGTAGCAACTTAATACAGTCTTCCGACTCCATAAATAAACAAAATATTTTGCAGGGAAAAAATTTCCTGTCCTAAATTCGCCTACCACAGGCAATAAACCTTTCCAAGTGGGTCTTGGTACCTATTGTAAATAGGGCAGATATAGCAATGGTCGCCTATTCATGACGATCAGTGCAATATTAATTTGAGACTATAGGTGCATAATCTACACACATGTTAACTCACAGAAAGCAAGTAAATGACAAATTCTCATTTAAACCATGAGGAAAAACTGTACCAAGCTCATATATCCATTTGGCTTCCCTACGCAACAAGACTCCGTCCCTGTCACCACCCCTGGCCATCTTGGGTACGTGGTCAATCATCTTGTAGCGCAGGGTTGCCAATGGATGTTTAAATGCTTTGAAATGCCGGGCTACCGGCTGATCTGTTGGGTGTCCCTCTAGTGCCAGTCTAATGGCAGAACGGTGAGCTGTCATTCGTTTTTTAAACTGTCGTGCCATTTAGCCTATATAGACTAAGCCACACGGGCACCTCAGCATGTACACCACAAAATGACTAGTGAATGAAAGGATGTGTTTGATTTTATAGATATGTCCTGATTTGGGATGTGGAAATGTGTCCCCAATTTCTAGATAACGACAGATCGTGCAACCAGTGCACCTGTAGTTTCCAGGTTTCCTTGAAAGAAAGTTGGAAGTCACATTGGATTTTTTGACATCTGCTTTGACCAGCATATCACGGACATTGCGGCCTCTCTTATAGCATGGCATTAGTCTTTGCCTTCAGATCCTGATCCTGATTTACGATTGGCCAATATCTTTTGGCATTCTTAATTAGGGCTGTACTTGCTGTAGTAAAGGTACATATACAATCTTCCCATCGTTTTCTGGATGACTTGTGGCCTCCTTAGGAATCAGAGTCTGTGCCCTTGGTAGAGCCAGCACTTTCTGCTTAGCCTTTTGAAGTAATGTGGAGTTGTAGCCGATAATTATACATTTCAGGATCATATTATCCATCTGTAGAATAGCCTCCTCTCTGTTGCTGCAAATTCTGTACACCGTAGCAATTAGGAGTACAGAAGGCCTCTTTTCAAGGCCGGGGGGTGGAAACTCGATGATGCCAACAGGGTATTCCGATCGGTTACTTTATGATAAAGGACTGTACTCAACGAACCCTCTCTAAGTTGGATTCGGACATCCAGATAATTTATTTCAGTCCTGCTCATCTCTGATGTAAACTTTATATCATCATCCTGAGAGTTCACCAGATCAAGGACTCCCTGTAATTCAGTTTCTGTACCTCTCCATAGCAACAGTACATCATCTATATACCTCGTGTATAAGATGATACGTTCTTTTATGGCTGGTTCTTGGAAAAATAATGCACTCTCTGTCTGAAACATATAGCAATTTGCATATGTCGGGGCCACACAAGACCCCATAGCACACCCCTTAAGCTGGAGGTAGTACCCCCCATCAAAGAAAAAATAATTCCTTGTGAGGGTTAACTCCAGCAGCCTAAGGTAGAATGAGGGGTCCGGACCATGATAATTATCGTTATTGTTTATGAGGTCACTCGTTGCTCGCAGCCCTTTCTGGTGAGGTATGTTAGTGTAGAGGCTAACTACATCTAATGAACATAAGGTGACCATGTCCGGGAGAGTTTGTATATCCTGTAATTTGAGTATCAGGCTGGTCGTATCTTTCAAGAAGGTGGCTTGTGATTGTACCACTGGTTGAAGGTAGTGATCCAAGTACCTGGATATTTCATAGTACAAGGATCCCCTAGCTGATATTATCGGGCGACCCGGAGGTGCACGGGCATCCTTATGTAGCTTAGGTAACGTGTATAATAGTGGTGTCTTTGGATGAGCGACGCTGAGTGCCTTGGCACAAGCTTGAGTGATTATCCCATCCATTACTGCTGACACAAGTAACAGGTCAATTTCACGTGGGGTCGGATTCTAATTTTCTGTATACGGTGTTGTCCCCCAATTGACGATATACATCTTGTTTATAGTCCTCTATATCCAATACCACAATACCGCCCCCCTTGTCGGCGGGGCGAAAGACTACATCATCGTATTTGGACATGTTGCAGAGTGCTTTCCATTCTGCTGCACTCAAATTTTTGTGGATCTTGGACTTAATCAGATTTTTGTCCTCAATCTGCAAATCCATCATCCTATTGAAGTTCTTAATCAAAGTGTTTTGGGATGCAGGATCAAAGAAAGAAGGAGCCTTCACAGGGAGCTTTTCACTTATTGTGCTGACAGGGGAATCTCCAAAGTGTTCCCTTAGACGTAGGGTACGGCAGAATTTATATAGTTCTACTTTACTATTGAATGGATCATGTACAGTAGTCGGTACAAAGCTTAGTCCCCGATTGAGAACTGACAGCTCCATTGGTGTTAAAATCCTATGTGATAGGTTAAACACTACATGCTCTTGCCTTTTGCTTTTTTCTATCCTCTCCCACTGGTGGCCTCTGCGGGTGGGGTATTTTTTCCAGGTCCCAACTTGGACCTGGTGCTGACCCCTAAAGGGGGCTTAGAGCGTTGTTCTTTAGATCCAGATGTTTCTGCCTCACTAGCAGAAGATGGCCCTGCACTGGAGGTGTCACTGTCAAAGTTTTTCCTTTGTCTCCAACGAGGCCTGCCCCGACCTCTAGGAAATTGTTGTCTACCACCTGGGTTATATGCCCATTCGTAGACTTTGTTCTCAGTATAGTCCTTGTAATATATATATATATATATATATATATATATATATATATATATATATATATATATATATATATATATATATATATATATATATATATATATATATATATATATATATATATATATATATATATATAGTACTTGTTTCCTAGCACGGCGCCAATCGGGTCCCATCGAATAACTTAACTTAAGGTATGCGATGGGACCCAACGGACCCGATTTTCAGGCTTTTTTGAGGTTTCCCGACAAATGTAAAATCGGGTCCATTGCATGGCATGCGATGCGACCGACCCGATTTTACATTGTAAGCATTGTATGTAATTTTAAATCCCTATGTAAAATCGGGTCCATTGTATGCCATTATAATGTCATACTATGCGACCAATGCGATGGACCCGATTTTACATAGGAACCAATGTTAAATGGCCCCCCTTACCCAATTTTTGATTGTATATCCACCCTGATGGGTAATTTCTATGTCAAATGCCCCCCCCCCCCCATTGTTAACGACACCCCATGATGAACTCTAACCCGAAGCGTGGTGAGCGCAGCGAGTCCACGAGGGGCGGCGGCACGCGTCCTCCGACCTTTTCATACCTCCACTATCCACGTCGGCGTGGAGTCGATTTTATATAGTGTGGCGAGCGAAGCGAGCCAACGAGCCCGAAGCGTGACGAGCGCACGCGTAATACGTCTGAAGTAATGAGTGTCCCCTCGCGGGTCTCACCACGCTTCGGGCTCGCTGTGCTCGCCACACTATATAAAATCATCTCCACGCCGATGTGGATAGTGGGGGTATGAAAAGTTCATGCAGCCTGCGTGCCAGCCAGTCACTGAGCCACAGGCTGCATGTGTATATACAATTGATCAGATGTTGCCCAGCATCATCAGACTTCCAGTGCCGTAGTCTCTGCACCCACTAAGGCATCAGCAGATGCGACATCTACTAGTGTGGGCGCACTGCATTGTGGTGGATCAGATCAGGGACAGATATTTAATCTTGTCGGGAGGGGGGGGGGTATGCAGCTCACTCCCATATGCGTGCATAGGGCAAAGCGCAGCGACTTCAGGTTTAAAAGTGATGCCTCCTGTGCTCACACAATCAGGAAGCTGCTGCATATTGGCTGCCGGTCCATGCATTTCAATTAGCTAGCAGCCGAATCATTTACATTTAAGTTGCTGCCGCTGCCCAGTGCTACATGGCTGCCAGCTGAGCCCAGGTGCCCTTGCTGAAATTTATTCTGCTGGTTGTGGAGGTGGGCTTGTGGAGCCGGGGCACAAGGCAATGAAAAGACCTACAACCATGAATACTACTAGTACTATTCATTATTTGTACTAGTAATGTCAACAGCTATGTTCCCTTACATTGCCACGGATCTCTCTCTCACCTTCCTTTCTGTAACAGCCACAGGGGACCAAGAACAATTGGCGCGGCCGGATAACAAATTGAGTGGCTGGGTAGCATCCTCTCTCTCTCGGCTATCATACACAAGCAGGCAAGGCCAGAATCCGGAAATGTATACAGGCCTGGGGGGCATGTGGCACCCTGCCCCCCGGCCCAGCCCGCCACTGCCTGCAATTGTTGCTTATTCTCTTCCAGCCACAGCAAAGTAAATACATGTGTGGCAGCATTTAATTTATAAGCAGCAGATACAGTAGGCTTAACTTATAGTGTATAAGAAGAAGGAAAGGGCCTAGGGGAGTGATGCATTGAAGTATATATTGTAAGAGGCAGGGTGAGGGGAATAATATATATAAGAGGTGGGAGAGGGTATTGATGTTCATTGTAGTTGTGGTTCTAAAATATAAAAAGGGTTAGTGATGCATACTATTATAAAAAATATATATTAAAGGGAAGGAATATACTGTATGGGGCACCTGGGCCAGTGTGGGAGGCAACTGTGATCAAAAAAAATAAATATGTCTGTCACTCTCTGGATTTCATGTAAAGAATATATAATTTTATTATATATTGGAGTGAGCTTTTTGTAATGTAACCTATTCGTGAAATCTAGAGATTGCCTGTCATTTTTTTTTTCATTTATTTACAGATGCGCATGATTTTTGTTAGTTTCCATTCCGAGAGAAGGTACCTGCTGTAAGTAGTTTTTTAAATGATATTAAGTATTCTTATTATGATACTACTAGAGAGGACCACAGCAGGAGAAATGATTGGGTCGGTTGCTGAGCACTACTGAGGGGGACAAATGACTCCCTTTGTGGCACTTTGCGTAGTGTTAGTTACTGAAGGGAACAAATTAGCAGTATTTTTTTATAATTCATTAGGGCATGGCCATGTTTCACAGTATTTGACAACATCCCACCAATAATTTGACCCATAACCAATATCTACGGCCCTGACCATGCCCTCCCAAATAGGGCTGCTTCCAGAATTTCTGCATACTGGTTTTTCATCCAAATCTGCCCCTGACCTTCCTAAAGGATCTGATCATGGATTGGAATATTTATTGGTCTTTTGAAACAGTTTAGGGTAGAAAATGTAGCACAGTAGCAGTGAATAAATGCTACTTGAAATCAGGGCTGCTTATGATTAACATCATTGTTAATCAATAAAAATATATTGCTTGAAAAAAAAAACATCATTGTTAAAACAGATCAGTTGGCTATGGGGATTTCTGTACCAGTGTGGCTGTGCTAAGTGTGGTGATTTTTATAAAGCATTTTTGCGAATTGGACCTTGCAAAAGCGTGGCTCAATGGCTAATCACCAATGTCCAAGTTCCAATTCACAAGCTTGTTTTATAATGCTTAGTTACTTTAGGTTTGCTGGTGGATCACTATGGTATCCAATCGGTATAGGCACAGATTGTTGTCCAGTGATGTCAGTTCTCAAATCATCTCCACAAAGCAGTTATGGTATTGGAAGACATCAGCCTCCAAATGATACTTGCATGGATATACTGTACAGTAGGTTGCTTAGCTAGCTGGATTCCTGAGAGTCTGTCTGGAACTCAAAGGCCTTATACCTACATCCACTTTAAGGGAATTCCTTCCCAAATTTTGCCTTCAGTGAGACTTTGGAGGTTTTCATCTTCATCTCGTCCACCCAACTCCTGTTATCACCACCCTTGGTGATGTTAATAATCTGTGCATTGTTGTTTAGTTATTTTGGTACTTGTTTCCTAGCACGGCAACAATCTTATGGATCGTGTACCTTTAAGTTAAGGTACACGATCCATACGATGGACCCGATTTCCTTTGAAATCAGGTCCATTTTGCCGGCTAGGACACAATATCGGGGGCATCGCGTCGGTCGGGACCATTAACATTGGTCCCGACGCGACCGACGCGATGCCCCCGATATTTCCATAGGCTTCAATGTTAAAAAATATTTTAACATTGAAATCGTGTCGGGAAAGGTAAAATATCGGGGGCATCGCGTCGGTCGGGACCATTAACATTGGTCCCGACGCGATGCCCCCGATTTTTCCATAGGCTTCAATGTTAAAATATTTTTTAACATTGAAATCGTGAGAAAATGTGTAAAATGTGAAATGGGCCAATATGACCCATTTCACATTATAGATGTCCCCGTCGTCACCCCACGATAGACGCCAACCCGAAGCGTGGCGAGCGCAGCGAGGAGTTGGAGTTGAGAATAGAATAGTGTGGCGAGTGCACGCGTATAACTTCACAGGTATACGCGGGGCTCGCTGCGCTCGCCACACTTCGGGCTCGGTGGCTCTCTGCGCTCGCCACACTGTTCTATTCTCAACTCCACGCCGACGTGGATAGTAGGGGAATGAAAAGGTCGGAGGACGCGCACCGCCGCCCCTCGCGGGCTCGCTGCGCTCGCCACGCTTCGGGTTGGCGTCTATAGTGGGGTGGGGTGTACGCCGTTAAATTTGGGGGGGGGTTGGGAATATTTTACATTGAATCCAATGTAAAATTGGGTCCCATACATTTCATTCAATTAAAAAATCGGGTCGAAGGTCGATCGCATCGCATGCGACGCGATCGACCCGATTTTTCCGACACGACCACCCCGATGTAAATCGGTGTGGCCGTGCTAGGAAACAAGTACCGTTATTTTTATTTATTATTCTGGACCCTTTCCTTCTAAGCTTGCTTCGGAGTTCTAACAGTCAGGTGTGTTTTATAAGCCACTCATATAATTACTGGGCTAGTGTGCATCCTTTAGCTATAGCCTATGTGAGCATGTTATTAGACAACCCCAACTACAGTTCAAGGATTTGGGAGATTTTATATCCAGATCTGATGGGGTTAAGGATATCTGTACAGGACGTTTCTTATGTTTTTGGTTTGTATTTTTTCTGTTGCATTTCCTAGTTCCTTATGGGGGCCGGCTGGATTTGATGAAACCAGCTGTGGCAGAAAGCCTTGCTTCTCGGCAGCCATTTATGGCACAAGAATGCTTGCACTGTGTTTTTCTTTGGTCACTACCCCAATGGAGGATTTGGTCTCATGTCAGGTAGATTGTAATTCCATTTTGCACTGTGACCGGTATCTCACCCAATTATTGAAACATTAATTACTGGGCTGTTGATTTCATATTCATAGTGTTAACATTCAGAATATTGGTATAATGGCCATGTCAACAGTACACCCATGTCAGATTGCAACATGATCACTGTTGACATTTCAAACGTCCTCATTTTGAATGTTGGTATTCCAGCCATGTAGATATTCTGGTGTTGGCATGCAGAATGTCAACATTTTGAATGTCAACATTCAAAATGCTGACATTCAGAATGCCAACACCAGAATATCTACATAACCAATGTACCTATAATAACATTGGTTAATTTTTTTTATTTTTTTTGGGGGGGGGGGGGGGTGGGGGTTCTTAATATTTTTTTATCTTATAACTAATAATTATTTATTTCCAGTTATGCTTTAGGGGGAAACAATACTCATAATATGGCATGTAACTTTGTTTAGAAATCTGTTATATATACCATTTCCTTTAATATGATTACTTCCTTCCTATGCATGCGGTACATTATTTAAATCCGTGTGATTTGCCTCATATAAATGTCACAAAACTGCTGCTTCTTAAAAAGAATGCATAAGAGATTCAGCTGTCAGCGTATGAAATGGGAAAGTACTTTGTAACATCTCCATGCATACTAATACACACATATAATTCCAACTTTGCTGCCTGCAGCTTTTAATGCCAACTCGTCACGATTACTATAACTTTAGCACAGCTGAAGTTTTCGTCAGCTTTTGCTTGTCACATACTTTAATAGAATATGTGTTATATGCTGACTTATACACTTTTGGACAGAATTCGTTTGTAGTGAAATATTCTCATGGTATAAGCTGCAGTTAAACATTGTTTTCTTACAGAATATTCTCTTTCATTGTGGTTGATATTTACAGTACATGATTAATTGCTGTATGACAGCCCAGATTGGAGAACTAAAATAAGCCTTTTAGTGTATGTTTTCTCTGACTTCAATGAAGTCTTTACTGTAGTAAGAAGTCACCAATTTATAACTAAATACTCTTACAAAGGCCAATAGCTCAGTAATTTTAAGGAGATCTGAATCACTTTAGTTGTATTTTTGGTAAACTTATTTCACTTTATCATCTTGGCATTTCATTACATTTTACGATCACAAAGTCAACTCTCTGGCAACAAAGCGAAACATGGTTCTTTGAAATAAATGTTATCATTAACGAGCCATGCCAACCCCAGTGACAGATTTGCAGCTGTAATGAATAACACTTTCCACAAAGTTCTTCTATCTGACAGAAAAGCAGTGACATTATTGTAGGAAAAGACTTAGGATCTCACAGACAGCTTGACGCTTGTGAGCAACTAAACCCTTGGTTCTAACATGCCACCGCATAGTCCGTAAACAGATCACCTGTAATTTACAGGTTTTGCTCGTGAAAACATATACACATGTTGAATGTTACAAGTAAAAATGACAGCAAAACCAGGTAAAATGCAAAATGAGATCTACAGATGGAGCCTTCTTCAACTAACCTTCTCTGGATAGCTATGGTGAGTCATGGCCTATTGTTATCAGATGCAATTCAATACATTAGCATAGGGGATTAGCATAGGATTAAGTCCGACAGCTCTGGCTCACACACGGCCAGATTCTCTAAACTTCAAAAGTGATAAAATGGAGAGTAATAAACAGACAGCCATTCAGCTCCTGACTAACATTTTTCAAACAGTCTGTGGCATGGCAGTTAGGAGCTGATTGGCTGACTGTTTATCACTCTCCATTTTGTCACTTTTGAAGCTTAGAGAATCTAGCCCTTAGGGCCTTATTCTTCACTCTTTCTGACAAAATCCTTCTTAGATGGACGAAACTATGTGCACTACAGGGGGCTAATGTAAAATATGCAGTGAGAATTAGATTTGTGTGAGTTATTTCGTTTCTGTGCAGGGTAAATACTGGCTGCTTCATTTTTACACTGCAATATAGATCTCACTTTGAAGTAACACCCCACCCAAATCTAATTCTCTGTGCACAAGTAACATCTGCCCCACCTGCAGTACACATGGTTTTGTCCATCTGAGAAGGATTTTGTCAGAAAGAGTGAACTAGAATAAGGCCCTTAATCCTATTAAAAGGCTGGATGGCGATGGCTCTATCTGTACAATAAAGAAAGGTTAGTCTGAAGAAATTGCATCAATAAAAGGCTTTTGCTGTTATATTTATTGGTTTATTTCCTAGTTACAGAACCTACCAAAAGCCAGATGAACTGCACATTACTACTTTCAAAACCTTCCACAGAATGACCAAACAAACAAATTAAAAATGTGGTACAAGTGGAATAGCCAAGTACAGCCTTTTGCACACGGTACACCAAGTACAGCCCATGGCACACTGTACGCCAAGTACAGCCCCTTGCATTGCAGTGTCAGGTACACATTATATGTCCTCGCATTGACTGATATAAATAATATGCCCCCACATTGACAGACAAACGTGCCCCCCACAGTACCAGATACACATGATATGCCCCCAGCAGTGCCAGATACATATTATATGCCCTACAGTGCCAGATACACATTATATGCCCGACATTGTCAGATACACATTACGTGCTCTCAGCATTGCCAGATACACGTCCCCCCAGTGCCAGATGCACATTGCCCCCCCCCCAGTGCCAGAAACACATGCCCCCCCCCCCGTGCCAGATACACATGCCCCCCCAGTGCCAGATAAACATGCCCCCCAGTGCCAGATACACATGCCCCCCCAGTGCCAGATACACATGCCCCCCCCCCAGTGCCAGATACATATGCCCCCCCCCAGTGCCAGATACATATGCCCCCCCAGTGCCAGATACATATGCCCCCCCAGTGCCAGATACATATGTATCCCCCAGTGCCAGATACATATGTACCCACAGTGCCAGATACATATGTACCCACAGTGCCAGATACATATGTACCCACAGTGCCAGATACATATGTACCCACAGTGCCAGATACATATGTACCCACAGTGCCAGATACATATGTACCCACAGTGCCAGATACATATGTACCCACAGTGCCAGATACATATGTACCCACAGTGCCAGATACATATGTACCCACAGTGCCAGATACATATGTACCCACAGTGCCAGATACATATGTACCCACAGTGCCAGATATGCCTGTTCTCCAGTGCCAGATACATATGTCTCTAGTGCCAGATACACATTGCCCCCACAGTACAAGGTACACGTGCCCCCCAGTGCCAGATACACGTGTCCCCACAAGTGCCAGATACATGTGTCCCCACCAGTGCTCCCCAGTGCCAGATACACATGCCCCCCCAGTGCCAGATACACATGCCCCCCCAGTGCCAGATACACATGCCCCCCAGTGCCAGATACACATGCCCCCCCAGTGCCAGATACACATGCCCCCCCAGTGCCAGATACACATGCCCCCCCAGTGCCAGATACACATGCCCCCCCAGTGCCAGATACACATGCCCCCCCAGTGCCAGATACACATGCCCCCCCAGTGCCAGATACGCATGCCCCCCCAGTGCCAGATACGCATGCCCCCCCAGTGCCAGATACGCATGCCCCCCCCAGTGCCAGATACATATTATATGCCCTACAGTGCCAGATACACATTATATGCCCGACATTGTCAGATACACATTACGTGCTCTCAGCATTGCCAGATACACGTCCCCCCAGTGCCAGATGCACATTGCCCCCCCCCAGTGCCAGAAACACATGCCCCCCCCCCGTGCCAGATACACATGCCCCCCCAGTGCCAGATAAACATGCCCCCCAGTGCCAGATACACATGCCCCCCCAGTGCCAGATACACATGCCCCCCCAGTGCCAGATACACATGCCCCCCCCCCCCAGTGCCAGATACATATGCCCCCCCCCAGTGCCAGATACATATGCCCCCCCAGTGCCAGATACATATGCCCCCCCAGTGCCAGATACATATGTATCCCCCAGTGCCAGATACATATGTACCCACAGTGCCAGATACATATGTACCCACAGTGCCAGATACATATGTACCCACAGTGCCAGATACATATGTACCCACAGTGCCAGATACATATGTACCCACAGTGCCAGATACATATGTACCCACAGTGCCAGATACATATGTACCCACAGTGCCAGATACATATGTACCCACAGTGCCAGATACACATGCCCCCCCCAGTGCCAGATACACATGCCCCCCCCCCCCCAGTGCCAGATACACATGCCCCCCCCCCAGTGCCAGATACACATGCCCCCCCCCCAGTGCCAGATACACATGCCCCCCCCCCCCAGTGCCAGATACACATGCCCCCCCCCCCAGTGCCAGATACACATGCCCCCCCCCCCAGTGCCAGATACACATGCCCCCCCCCCAGTGCCAGATACACATGCCCCCCCCCCAGTGCTCTCCAGTGCCAGATACACATGTCCCCACCAGTGCTCTCCAGTGCCAGATACACATGTCCCCACAGTGGCAGATACATATATGCCCCCACAATACAAGGTGCACCTGCCCCCCAGTGCCAGATACACATGCCCCCAGTGGCAGATACATATATGCCCCCACAAGTGCCAGATACATGTGTCCCCACCAGTGCTCCCCAGTGCCAGATACACATGTCCCCACATTGGCAGATACATATATGCCCCCACAGTACAAGGTACACCTCCCCTCCACTCCCCTTCCCTCACCTCCTTAATTATATTTAGACTCTCAGCGGTGGCTGTCTTTCAGTCCCACTGGCCAGAGATGGATGCTGCAGATAGATGGGCGCCGGGCAGAAGTACTGTATGGCCGGCCGTACAGTACTTCCACCCGGCGCCCGGCAGCGATCTATCTGCAGCATCCATCTCTGGCCAGTGGGACTGAAAGTCAGCCACCGCTGAGAGTCTTTATCAAGGTGGCCTTCCCCCGGCCGGCGCTGCGTCCCACGATGCTACATATAGTAATAGTAGTGTGCAGTCTGCACACTGCTAGTACTTAAAACAAAAAAAAAATACTCCCAGTGGAGACGTGCCGGTATACCATACGTTGTATACCAGCCCACTTCGACCACTGAAAATTAATTATAATGAACTCTGCAATCTAACATAGAGCAAAATTGAGGTGCATAGCATTGTTTTGGGGCAAAAATATATTGGCCCAACAACCGGGACCAGATGTCCTCATCTAGCGGATACCTAACACAAAGTATGAAGTCTGGGGCATGGGAACCCACGAGTCAGCGACCATATTGCCCGTGATATTATGCAAAATCACCCCCGTGTGTACACAGCCCTAGATATAAAAGACTGTCTAGGCCATTTATCTATATGACCTACACAAGGAAAGCTAGTCTTTGTTAGACTGTGATACATGTACATAACTGATCCTGATCCTGATTAAATATACCATAGTGGACAAGTCCTGAGACAGTGTATGCTTCCACTACAACTTCTTTGTCATACAAAATATAGTGAACCTTCGTAGCAGCAGCCTTTAGCGGACTGTATTCACTAATAAAAAAAAATGCAGTGTCAGATTCTCGCGATTATCTTCTAGTACATTTTATGGATGTAATCCGTATTGGAGGGTATTCTGATCTTTGTAGTGCTACCTATGTGTCCTCATATACTCATTCGAAACAAAATGCTTAGCATGGCTCACGTTCTACCATGAGTAGTGATTGGATGGATTCTCAATTTATTTTTCACCAACCAAGAATTCATATGAAGTAGCAGATTATAGTAACATGTTAAGAAAAATCACAAGGCGTGGTACAGTATGTCACGGATTACATTGCTTGGCTATTTTGTCCATATGGCTAAAATAGGGAAAGGTGTATGTGCCCGTGTATTGGTCGATTTCTGGGGCGCTTCTAGTGAGTTGGCAATTAACCCTTTGATTGCCAAGTGAGTTTGTCAAAATAGCGGTGGAAAATTGGCAAGTAAAACTTTTTTATTCATCATAATGACCTGTAATGTTTACTTTATATAGGAAATATAATCACTTTATACAAAACATTTTTGAATTTTTATTACAAATGTGAGCGACACTTGAGCGGATATTTTGCACATCTCTCACAAAGATATTGGCACTCAAAGGGTTAAGAAATCCATAAATGTACTGTAGCACCCAAAGTAGGTTTTACAGCTAGCATAGGACTACTAGAGAGATGCCTAGCTGTGGCTGGTAGGCCTGCAAATGTATATAACCGATCACTGCTTTACTATTCTCATATATAGGATGTTTGTCTCATTTATGATCTGGTATGGTGTGCTGAGGGAATTGGGTTTTTTCCAAGTCTAGAGGAACCCATTCTATACATTCTCTGTATTATTTAGTAGATCACCCAATATAATCCTTTTACCCAAAAGCAGCATTTCACATACTACTTTCTAGGGTCCAGATGCACTAAACTTCAAAAGTGATAAAATGGGGAGTGATAAACATCCAACCAATCAGCTAATCCTTTCCATGTCACAGGCTGTGTTTAAAAAATGTCAGGCAGGAGCTGATTGGTTGTTTATCACTCTCCATTTTATCACTTTCAAGCTTAGTGCATCTGGCTCTATATCCGTTTATGAATATTGGTCTGCTAATTTTCCATTACATGAATGTAACTGTTGTATAAATATGTAATTATACAAGTATAGTAATTTTACTACAACATACATTATCAATAATCTAATAAAATATTAAACCATGCAAATAAGCAGTATTCATCCAGTCCAGTGTTACTAGAAATGCAATTATTATATTGTTAACTTAAAACACAAAAAAAAAGAGAATGAATCAATTTTTAATAGGAAATCTTAACAATGTCATGGTTTATCTGCAGAGATTTAAAAAAAAAAAAAAAAAAGCATATACCATAGCCGTATAGTGTGGGTGTATAGTTTTGGAGGTGGCTCATAAATCAGTACATTTGAGTTAGGTACAAGAAAGATGTATAGTGCATCTGCTGTCACCATCTCTGTATTTTTTCCTTTACAGTGGAAAAAAACAGATCTGCAACAGAATGGCTTACCCATTCATCAATTTGCTGTTTGGGGTGACAACCTTGAAGCGTATAAATAAGTATCAGGGCACATAGTGTAGAGATCAAATATTCTGACATGCAGAGAATGAAATGATAAGAGGGACAGTAGTGTGGATTAAAGAAACAATACAAAGATATGTGATTCATTACACATACTGCACAGTCCTATTAAGGAGCAAGTTTCTTGTGGGATAAACCATGTTACAGTGCAAGGGGTGCAAATCTAATAATTGCTTGCTGGAGAAATAATGACTGCTTTTGCATGTATTGAACGGACAGCTTTTGTTACTCTGAAATGCATAATTATGCGAAGACATCCCCTTCCCAACAACTGAATACATCTCTCTGCACGTTTTGGGGTTTGTTTACTAAAATGTGAGGGAAGATGTTACCCATAGCAACCAGTAAGATTCTCCTATCAATTATTTAGCACCATATATAAAATAATAGAAAGAATCTGATTGGTTGCTATGGGTAATGATGGCTTTTCCAAGATGCAAATTGTTCCTTTTTTTACCCTTATGCTTATCTCTAAATAAGGCCCTATGTTATTACTTTGCTTTAGTGTCAACAAGGAGTAATTTTCCAATTTTAACCTGTTGCTTTTGGTAGAGTAGAGAAGACTATGGGCCAGATGCACGAAGCTTCAAAAGTGATGAAATGGAGAGTGATAAACAATCAGCATGGCAGGTAGGAGCTGATTGGTTGTTTATCACTCATTTCATCACTTTTGAAGCTTAGTACATCTGGCCCTATAACTACTTTCCATGTTAACCATGCGAAAGATGCTACTAAATATGTATGTGATGTGAACAGGGGTTGATTTAGGGGGGAGGGCTCATATGCAACCTTTGTTTTGTGCCCCTCTCTTCTGTGATAGTGAGTCTACTGCGCAAAACACTCGTAAATGGCTGCGGCACCCATTTTGCAAGTGATTTCTGTCTGCAGTGCAAGGACACCTCTGTGTGACTCTGAAATGTAAGTATAATATATGGGTGCAGTGTGCATAGAAACATAGAATTTGACGGCAGATAAGAACCATTTGGCCCATCTAGTCTGCCCCTTTTTTACCCTTCAGGTAAACTCAACCCTTTTCAATCCTTATTTCTTTGTAAGGATATTCATATGCCTATCCCAAGCATGTTTAAATTGTTCTACTGTCTTAGCCTCTACCACCTCTGATGGGAGGCTATTCCACTTATCCACTACCCTTTCTGTGAAGTAATTCTTTCTAACATTTCCCCTGAACCTACCTCCCTCCAGTTTCAGTGCATGTCCTCGTGTTTTATTACTTGTTTTCCTTTGAAGAAAATTTCCCACCTGTACTATGTTAAAACCCTTGATATATTTGAAGATTTCTATCATGTCCCCCCTTTCCCTTCTCTGCTCCAAACTATACATGTTAAGATCTTTTAGTCTATCCAGGTAAGTTTTGTGATGTAGGCCATGAACCATTTTAGTTGCCCTTCTTTGTACACTCTCCAATGTATTTATATCCTTCTGAAGATATGGCCTCCAGAACTGGACACAGTATTCCAGATGAGGTCGTACCAATGACCTATAAAGTGGCATTATTACGTCTTTTTTTCTGCTACTGATTCCTCTCCCTATGCAACCAAGCATCTGACTAGCCTTCCTCATTGCTTTGTTACATTGCCTCCCTGCCTTTAAGTCACTTGAAATAGTGACTCCTAGATCTCTTTCCTCCTCAGTAGTTTCCATTATAGTACCCTTGATACTATATTGAGCCTTTGGATTTTTGAGTCCCAAGTGCATAATTTTGCATTTTTTAGCATTAAACTGTAGTTGCCATTCTCTTGACCAATTCTCAAGTTTACTTAGATCATCAGTCATTTGATTTACCCCTCCTGGTGTGTCTACTCTGTTGCATATCTTTGTATCATCTGCAAAAAGGCATACTTTCCCTTCAATACCATTTGCAATGTCACTAACAAAGATATTAAAGAGCACTGGTCCAAGTACAGATCCCTGGGGTACTCCACTGGTAACATGTCCCTCCATAGAATGCACTCCATTTACGACAACTGTCTGTTTCCTATCCTGCAACCAGGTTCTTATCCATTTAATTGTTTTATAATCCAATCCCACACTTTCAAGTTTATTTAGCAGCCTGCGATGTGGGACAGTGTCAAATGCCTTACTAAAGTCTAGATATGCCACATCTACAGCCCCCCCTTCATCTAGTATTTTGGTCACGGAGTCAAAAAAGTCAATGAGACTTGTTTGGCATGATCTCCCTGCAGTAAAACCATGCTGTTTTGGATCCTGTAAGTTGTTTAATTTAAGATATTCCACTATTCTTTCTTTTAATAGTGTTTCCATTATTTTCCCTACTACTGATGTAAGGCTCACTGGTCTGTAGTTACTTGCTTCTTCTTTGCTTCCGCTTTTGTGCAGTGGAACTACATTTGCTTTTCTCCAGTCCTCTGGAACTGCACCTGTATCTAGTGACTGATTGAATAAATCTGTTAATGGCGCTACCAATACATCTTTTAGTTCTTTTAGTATCCTTGGGTGCACTCCGTCTGGCCCCATTGATTTATCCACTTTCAGTCTTGAAAGTTCTGTTAGGACTTTCTCCCTAGTAAATGTACCTCCATCTACCTTATTTTTATGAATGTCCTTGCAACTTAACTGTGGTCCCTTCCCTTCTCCTTCTATAGTGAATACAGAGCAAAAGTAATTATTTAGATGATCTGCAATTGCCTTGTCTCCCTCCACCAAATTCTCAGTGTCTGTCCGCAGTCTTATTATTCCTCCATTTGATTTTCTCCTTTCATTTATATACTTAAAAAAAGTTTTGTTTCCTTTATCTACCGACTGAGCCATTTTCTCCTCAGCTTGTGCCTTGGCACACCTGATCACTTTCTTAGCCTCTTTGCGTCTGGCAAGATACACTTCTTTGTCATTATTATTTTGAGTCTGCTTGTATGTCCTAAAGGCCATCTTTTTTGCTTTTACACTAGTTGATACCTCTTTTGTAAACCACACTGGCTTCCTTTTCCTGGTACTTTTCTTAACCCTTTTGATACAAAGGTCCGTTGCCTTTAGTATTGCACTTTTTAATTTTCTCCACCTCTCCTGCACTCCTTTCAAGTTCGTCCAATCCGCTAATGAGTCGCTTAAACATCTCCCCATTTTTGCAAAGTCAGCCTTCCTAAAATCCAACACCTTAGTTTTTGTGTGACTGGAGTTGGACCCTGCCTTGATACTAAACCATACTGCTTGATGATCACTGGATCCCAGGTTCTCACCCACATATATGTCTGATATCCTGTCACCATTTGTGAGTATTAAATCTAATATTGAGTCTTTGCGAGTAGGCTCCCTCACCAATTGCTTGAGAGAGGCTCCCTGTAGGGAATTTAGAAATTTGCCACTTGTAGATGATCTTGCAAAAGACTCCTCCCAATTCACATCAGGTAGATTAAAGTCTCCCATGATTATGACTTCTCCCTTTAAAGCCATTTTAGTGACATCAAGCAATAGGCTCCTGTCCAAATCCTGCCCCTGGCCTGGTGGCCTATAGATGACCCCAGTACGAATAATGTCCTTCTCCCCCATTTCTATGGTCACCCAAAGGGCCTCAGTTTTTTCTTCAATGTTTTGTATTAAAGTAGCATTTATGCTTTTCTTTACATACATTGCTACCCCTCCTCCGATTCTTCCCATTCTGTCCTTCCTAAATAAATTGTATCCTGGTATAGCTACGTCCCAGCCATGGTTCTCATTCCACCATGTCTCTGTGATAGCCACAATGTCTAGGTCATCCCTTGTCATTATTGCGATTAGATCAGGAATTTTGTCTCCTAGGCTTCTAGCGTTTGCACACATAGTTTTAAAAATTTTGCCTGTGCCTCTGTTATTCCTAGCCATGTTCATACAGTACAAAATCAAAATCTAAAGTTGAAATTACCTGTTTGATGATGTTGTTCAATGTCTGTTTTTATTTTTTTACTGTTCAGAAAAGCTGCAGGTCACTAATTCTAAGAATATAGTGAGTCTGTTCAGGTCAGGCTACACCTGAACACTAATGGCCAAATGGTCAAAGGAGATAATTTGCACTGTGAAGGAGATAATTTGCACTGTGTTTGAGTAGACATCAGGCAGAATGCAACACTAAACTATACTTCACTGAACAACTTCACCAAACAAGTAATAACAATTACAAACAATTCATTAAATCAGAACTTTTCAAATCATACAAGAGTTTGCATAACACAGAAATAAAGAGAGCATATTGGAGATGAATTACATACTCTTGAGGTATCAATGCAGTCCATGTGTGTTTTTGTTGATTTGGAGTAGTTTGCCTTCAGTTTTACTTCGGTGTAACGCAGGTATAACGCTCGTAGTTATGACTCTGTTTTCCCACTTTAAAACGGTCCACTTCAATACAGGGCCACAGCTAAACTATGGCCACAGCCTATCCGGCCACAGCCGTATGCAATGAGAACTAATATACTCTAACAATGCCTTCTTCCCAATTTCCAATAATTGGAAGAATCTACACCCTCAGTCCCCACCCCCTGCTATACAGAGCAATAAAAGTGGCTTACAAAAACAGTTCTGGCATTCCAGGATACTATATCTCTTTTAGAATAAAAAATACATGCCTCACTACACACAGGCAAGGTACTGTTGTTATTTACACAGATCAGATATTTGGTTGAATTTACCTATAAGACAATCCCACACACAAGGGATGCAATGTTCTGCAGTGAAGACACTTGCTTGCAAATGTACCCAATAGAGTTCAAAAGCATGTGGATGTTACAGCAGAGAGAGATAGTCTGCACGTATGCCTGTGACAAAGTTGAATTTACCTATAAGACAATCCCACACACAAGGGATGCAATGTGTGAGTCTTGCTGGTCCAAGGGGCTCATGCGCACCGCACACCTTGCACCTATTATAGAAATGTCTGTAGATGTGAATGTACTGTCTGTGCCTGCTGTTACTGTACTTTACAATGCTACACAATATTAAAAATGACACCACCTTTTTATATCCTAGCTGTAGGATTGTGATCTGATCGATTTCAAAGTAACAGTAGAGCTCAGCAGGATATATGTGGGACAGGGCCGTTTTTACAGGGGGACGAGCCGTGCATCTGCCCGGGGCGCCGCACGGCTCATCCCCTCTTTTTAAATGCTGCCACTCAGTTCCCTGCTCTCCCCCCGTTCGCAGTGTAATAGTCCAGGATCTTACTGCGCATGTGCAGCTAATAGAAAGTTAGCCAGCAGGCTTACTTTCACTTTCCCCGTGTGCCCTGCAGCAGCTGCTCCTTGCTTATAAAGCAGGCAGGAGCAGGGGCAGCTGATCAGAGGAGAGGGGACAGATGCTTCCATATATATTTTCAATAAAACATTGTAAAGAAACATCCATGTGGAGCAGGTAAGCTCTGTCTCTCCCACGTCCGTCCGCCCTCCAGCTCCGTCTCTCCCCGTCCCCCCTCCCTCCCCAGCTCCTGATTTCATTAGTATCAGTGGGAGAGATTCTGCAGTTCCGTCTCTCCCCCTGTCCCCTCTCCCTCCCCAGCGCTGCTGCTATGGATGGGAGTGTACAGCAGCCGCCCAGGAGCTCAGGCAGGAGAGTCCCTGTTTGCTGAAGAATCACAGTGGGCTCATGAACTTCTGCCTGAGCTCGAAGTGCTGCAGTACACTACATTCCAGTCCCCGGCAGCAGTGAGGAGGGAGGGCAGACATGGGAGAGGTCACCGGCTACACATGTTTCTTTACACTGTTTTATTAACACAAACTAATATAGAGAAGCACCTGGCCCCTCTCTGCTGATCATCTGCTCCAGCTCCTACTTTTCTTCATGTGGTTTACTCTGCCTCCTTGCACAGCACAGGGGGAGAGATCCCTGCAGCTCTGTCTCTCCCCTGTCCCCTCTCCCTCCCCTGCGCTGGTGCCATAGAATATACAGCAGGACATGTTTATTTTAGAATCACTCCTGCCTGTGCTGTTATACATTACAGTCCCCCGCAGGAGAAATGAGAAGGGGGAGGGAGGGGGGACAGGTGAGAGACGGAGCTGCAGGGATCTCTTCCCCCATACAGTGCACAGAAGCATGGAGTCACAATGCTTAGAGTAGATTAATAAAAGGTATCTGTTCCCTAGAGAACTGCACACAATTGGGGGAGAGAGAAGGGGGGGGGGGCTGCTAAGGCAGCCTTATTGCAAATAATACCTACATAACGCCTCTAAGAAGTGGCAATATTATCACTAGGGACCCTTCCGAATTAATTTTACAATTGAAGTTTGATAAATATGAGTAGTTCACATTTCCCTTTATAGTTATGTTGTCTTTTCTCAGACGCCAATGTGCGCCAATGTGTAATTGTCATCACGGTGTGCGACAATGTGTAATTGTCATCACGGTGTGCGATATAATGTGTAATTGTCATCACGGTGTGCAACAATGTGTAATTGTCATCACGTGTGCGATATAATGTGTAATTGTCATCACGGTGTGCGATATAATGTGTAATTGTCATCACGGTGTGCGACATAATGTGTAATTGTCATCACGGTGTGCGACAATGTGTAATTGTCATCACGGTGTGTGGCATCATGTGTAATTGGCATCACGGTGTGTGGCGTCATGTGTAATTGTCATCACGGTGTGCGACAATGTGTAATTGTCATCACGGTGTGCGACAATGTGTAATTGTTATCACGGTGTGTGGCGTCATGTGTAATTGGCATCACGGATAAATAGTGTATAATAATTCAAGTAGCCTGTCATTGTTTGGCCTTGATCCGTGAGGCGTACTAGGTCACTGTGTGGGCCTTTTATATTTTTATGTCACTGTGTGGCCTTCAGCCCGCCAACTAAAGTGCGGGAGGACAATGACAATTCCTGCGGTAACCAATGTCTGGTCATGCAGGCTGCAAACATGAGATGTAAGGTAATTGTTTTCCTGCTAGACCATGCCCTTATATTAAGCCACACCCCTTTTACAAATAAACCATGCCCCCTTTTACAGCGCGCGCAATTTCTTCTATGACGTGTTAATTTTTTATTTTTTTTGGGGGGGGGGCGCATTTTTATTCCTTTGCCCTGGGAGCTAAATTGTCTAGAAACGGCCCTGATGTGGGATATTGAATTTTACATACAGTAAAACCTATTTTATTTTAAATTCTATTTAGAATTTCTTGGAGAATACAGCCTACAAAGCAAAGTAATGGGCAGTGAATAGTTGTTTATTTATTACCTTGTTTGGTAAGGATAATGTAAGCTTAGATCTTTGTAAAATTTCCCCCCAGTTATACAATGTTACTTTCCTTTTCTAACCTGTAACATTGCTTCTCATATGTATATTGCATCCTCTTTCTGAATGGATATAAGGGGAATACCTCTAAACTCACTTCATATTACAAGGTAATATATCACAGAATAAATAAAATTATCTTTCATCTCAGAAAATTGTAAAATGTCATTATATTCACACTGGCTGCACTGTCAATCTCATCACCGGCTTAAATGCCTCATATAGTGCCAGCTGTGTATATTGGAAAACATTCTGTATTGCCCAATTTAATTTACTTGTATTTTGAAAGCATTAAAGAGAATTAAGCCTAGTTATTGTAAGCTCAGGAGCCAAAATGCCACTGATAACATCATTTTCTCTCTAGATCACAGAATTTCAGATCCTGGTGTGTCTTCTTAATGCAGAAATATTTGGCTGGGGACAAGCTGCAAAAGTATTTTCCATACATAGGCACTGTGAATGTCAATATAGATCATATCACATAGCAGTAATAAGAGTGTAAATGCAGAATATTTTCCTACCCCTAAAAAGTCATACTGTAGGTCATCTTCCAGTGACATTGTAGAATATCAAACTTTAAAATCTGTATATTGATCCCTTCTTTAAAACATTTAATAGTAATGGGAAACTTGAAACACATACAGCTGGAGCGGGAGACATCTTTGGCCGGCGCTCGCCAGATCCCTTGCACTGGCGAACGCTGGCAATAGAGACTGGGACGCGCTTGCGTCTTACACGCACATGCGTCCCAGTTTCCCGTCGGTGGGGGGATGGGAACCCTGTCTGTCTCCGCTTCAGGGAGACGGACAGGGTTAGGGGGGGGGGTGTGGCAAGGCGGCGAGGACCCTGGACGACTGTGAGTGAGGCTGCGGGGACCCGGGGGGAGCTCTGTTGTAAGGGGACGCGCGTGCATCTCGTGCACGCGCGTCCCCTTATGGCGGCTGGCGGGGGATGGTGGATGGCGACTCTTCCGCCATCCCCTGCAAAGATGTCTCCCGCTCCATCTGTATGTACTGTATGCATAAAAGCAAAGTTCATTTACTGTAGCAGTCACCAGCAACAGTAGCTTGAATTGTCTATGGAAGTACTGAGATACAATATGCCTCATAAAAAAAATCTTACAGATACAATAGGTTTTAGTCCAGCTTAAAGGCATTTCTACAGATGAAGCACTTCCCAGCCAGCCTGTGGAAATGCCAGATCCTTTAAACTGGCGCAGCCTATCGGTCAGGCGCTCCATCTGTGTCACGTTCTTAGAAGCACCAGCTGTAGTGTAAAGGTGGCCATACATCAGAACGAGATTGTATGCAATCATACAATCTCGACTGGTCGTATGATCAATTGCATGCAGATTGTGTGCACATCGTGTGCACACAATCGTGCAATGCGCGCTCCCGCAGGTTGGGGGATTGATCAACTGATCGGACCTGCTGCACGTCCGATCAGTTGGGATTGTGACCTGATTGTATGTGCTTTTATAAGGACATGCAATCGGTCATACGATGGGTCCAGGAAGTTGGCACTACTTACCTGGGTCACTTGCGGAACCGGAAATAGGTCAGTGAAGTGGTGGCGCCTTCCCCTTGTGGAGAATGTGTCTCAGGTACAATTTCCAGTGATGGATGTTGTGTGGCAGCGGCGGTCTTCAGAGCGGAGTTGTGGAGTCTGCATTGTTTTTAAGTGCGGAGCGTCCCCCTCTGTGTCCACTCTCCCCGGCCGCCTGTGTTCCTTACTTGCTGCCAACATGTTAGCTCCGGCTGCCGCTACCTCCCCGTCTGTGTTCTCCCAGGGTGTCCTGCAGGCAGCGGGTCCTGATGCTGTGGAGCAGGCTGCACCGGGTCCCAGGGTCCCCTGTCATCATCTCCCCGCCTGTGTTCTCCCGGGGTGTCCTGCAGGCAGTGGGTCCTGAAGCTGTGGAGCAGGCTGCACCGGGTCCCTGGGTCTCCTGTCATCAGCGCCGGCATCGCAGGGTGCCCTGTCATCATCTCCCCGCCTGTGTTCTCCCAGGGTGTCCTGCAGGCAGCAGGTCCTGATGCTGTGGAGCAGGCTGCACCGGGTCCCCTGTCATCAGCGCAGGCATCGCATGGTGCCGTCATCATCTCCCCGCCTGTGTTCTCCCGGGGTGTCCTGCAGGCACTTAGTGGAACCCCCGCCCCTCCCCCACTCGCGGCACTTCCAACCCCCCCCACCCCCACTCGCGGCACTTCCGACCCCCCCTCCCCCACTCGCAGCACTTCCGACCCCCCCCTCCCCCACTCGCGGCACTTCCTCCCCCCCCCCCCCCTCCCCCACTCGCGGCACTTCCGACCCCCCCCTCCCCCACTCGCGGCACCTTGGACCACCCCCCCTCCCCCATTCGCGACACTTCTGACCCCCCCCCCCCACTCGGGGCACTTCCGACCCCCCCCCCCCTGCGTCTGAATCTCGAGTCACATAGATAGCCGCTAAGAAGTTTAGGTTGCCCTAGGGGAACACTATTGAAACCCACCCTCAGTGCCACTAGTGGACGCCACAGCTGTGGACCGTGTAAATCCCACTATCCACGCCCACCCGAAGCGTGGCGAGCGCAGCGGTACGCGTCCTACGACCTTTTAATACCCCCACTATCCACGTCGGCGTGGAGTTGAGAATAGATTAGTGTGGCGAGTGCAGCGAGCCACCGAGCCCGAAGCGTGGCGAGCGCAGCGAGCCCCGCAAGGGGACGCGGATACCTTCACAGCTATCCGCGTCCCCTCGCGGGCTTCACAGGTGTCAGCGTCCGCTCGCCACGCTTCGGGCTCGGTGCGTGGCGAGACACGCTGACACCTGTGAAGCCCGCAAGGGGACTCGGATAGCTGTGAAGGTATCCACGTCCGCTCGCCACGCTTCGGGCACGGTGGCTCGCTGCGCTCGCCACACTAATCTATTCTCAACTCCATACCGACGTGAATAGTGGGGGTATGAAAAGGTCCTAGGACGCGTACCGCCGCCCCTCGTGGGGCTCGCCACGCTTCGGGTGGCCGTGGATAGTTGGATTTACACGGTCCACAGCTGTGGCGTCCACTAGTGGCACTGAGGGTGGGTTTCAATAGTGTTCCCCTAGGGCCACGTCTGAATCCAGGCTTTCCGGCTTCTTAGCGGCTATCTATGGGACTCGACATTCAGACGCAGTTGCTGTGCCGGGGTGTCCACTTTAACATACCCCCGTTGTCAGCGGTGCCCAGGCGCTGCCTATTTCACTGTGGAACTACAGGTGCCACAGTGAAATTGACCTGTCAGCGCCTGGGCAGCGCTGCTGCTGCTGGCCGGCCGCTACGCTGTTTACGTACAGCTAGAGCTGCACAAGCTCAGTCAGACAGAGCTAGAGCGGCACGCGCACAGTGAAACAGAGCCTCTGGCAGGCTGCCAAGTTTCTGTTACAGACTGTGCGCGCGGTGGCGCCGTGAAACTACAGAAGTACCCCAGTTACATAGCATGTCTTCAGTAGTGCCATTTACATATCATGTCCCCAGTAGTGCCAGTAACATAGCTTGTCTTTATTAGTGCCAGTTACAGATAGTTCTTTTAGCACAATTTTTTTTTTACTTTCTGGAATGTATGTTTTTCCAAACAAATTGGATAACGGATATTTGAATAAGGGATACTCAACCTTTACTATGTTTATGCCTCAGACCTTCCTCTGTAAATGCAAGTGGATGCAAGCACTAAACTCAACAAACAAGTTGTTTGCTTGGACATTTTACATGCCGTAAACAAACTTATGTCAACCTATAAATTAAGCTCTGCAAGCCTACTATCTTCATTTATTTAGTTTAACCCTTTGGGGGGCCAACGTTGCTGTGAGGTATCCTCAAAATTGCTACTAAAATTGCCAGCATTGCTCACAGCAACTGTTCACGTACAGCCAAGTAAATTAATTGACGTTTAGTTAAATATTTTACCTAAAAATAGAACAGTCATTGAGAGCGATGCTGGCATTTTTAATTGATATTTTGAGGATCTCTCACAGCAACGTTGGAACTCAAAGGGTTAATACATCTTTTTATACCATAACTACTCATACCATATTAAAATATCATTACATTATATGGATCATGGAATGTTGGCATTCTCAAAATTCCGGTTAGGATTTTGCACCCCTGGGAATGGCTGGCAATGGAGGAAAAATCTCACCTGAACATAGGTCAATGCCAGAGGTGCTGGTCACATTATCTCAGGGACCTGGAAGATGACTCTGGAATCACTGAAGCTGCTGCAAAATAACTGCTAGGGTACCAGGATCATTAGGTCAAAATTGTGTCTCCTCAACATAGTGTCCATGTAGACATGATGAATGTCAATATGGTTGTTGTTTACATGATAAGCATGTTGACAGTGGTACCATGTTAATGTTCTCATATTGATCTGATGCATGTATTACAGAAAAACGATGTCATCATATCTAGTGTGAATTTGAATTTCCAACTATTCTCATAGTGGGGACAATTCTAACCAGGAGTAATAGTTTAGCTATAACTAGAATTGGTAAAACTAGGTTGATTCCTAAAGCCTTTAAGGCTACAAGAATTTTCTTCTGACAGAAATGGTGCTACTAATACCTGTGTGTTGACTATTTCCCTTGTATAAAACTGTTTATTGAGAGACCTTCTCTTTATTATATGCTTGAGCACCCCTGAATATTTGGATCAATTTGTGGGAGCAACATAAATATACCTTTTTATAGGAATGATCCACTTTGAACCAGTGTGAGTATGGTACAAATGATTCCTGCATTTGTAGGAGGTGACCAAAGTGACAGCTTGTAATACACACTATTGGTGACCCTTGACCTGTTAAAGATACCTTGATGAGAATGTTCACCCTCCCTGCTGTGAGTGAGGGCATGCAGTTAGAATATTGGGATGTACTATCCAGCTGCTTTCCTATAAACATCCCAGTAATGGGGCCTACACACATACCGATTTTGAGCCATTTTCTAAGCGATTTGTCTAGGACGCTTAGAAACTAAGCATACATAGGTGTGTGTGTGGAGGCTATAGCTATATAGATGCGTGGCCCCGCGCGGCGGTATCGCTGTAAGAAGAATGAGCCTGTCCCATCAATCTAGTAATATCGCTTAGCAAGACCCTGCATATCGGGCGCCTTTTGTGTGGTGTCTTTTTTTTTTTGTGCTCAAGTGACCAGCGATTTTCCTCATCTGGACACTCCGAGCCCTCCTCTCCATTCTGCACATGCTGATGCAGCCAGAGACCACGCACTGTGAACCCTCCGGAGCTGGTAAGTACAATGCTATCCACTATGCACCACCAACGCATGATTACAGGTGGGGTGGGGTGGGGTGGTAATGAGAGGGGTCCACTGTGCCACCAATGTAAACTTTATGGGTGAGTGTGTCATGTGCCACCCGCCACACCCCGACCCCCCCAGCGCAAGAATATGGGCAGGAGGTTGTTTGGGGGATGTGAGACGACCACTGTGCCACCAATGTTATAAAAAAAGCATGCTTTTGGGTGAGGGTGTCATGTGCTGGCTGCCGCACCCCCGACCCCCAGCGCAAGTATCATGGCATGAGGTTGTTTGGGGAGGGATGTTTACTTGCATGTCCTGGGGTGATGGCACATTGCAAAAGCCAGTCATGTATTGTCTACTTGTATGGTAAATTGTCTTTCCAAACCCCAAAAAACAACAACAGTGAATGTGTGTGCATGCACATGTGGTAGGGACAATAGATTGTAAGCTGGCCGAGTTTGGACTGTTTATGTACATAATGGTGGATGCATATATGTTAATTATGTATTTACATTTTATACCATATTATTCACACAGTAATGGCAAAGTAAATTCTTCCAAAAAATTCACCACTGGGTTCATTGACATCTATCAGGCCCATGAATGCCTGTGGCAAATTACCAGCAAAAACTTTTCAAACAAGCAGAAAAGGGATCAGGCCTACAATGCTTTGCTGGTCTATGCTAGAGCCAACCGAAGTGATGCCACCATGGAATGTGTGAAGAAGAAGATAGCGAATTTGAGGACAGTCTTTGTGAAGGAGCACGCGAAAGTGACTGAATCTCAGAGTTCTGGAGCCGGTGCCGATGACGTGTACAAGCCTACGTTATGGTGCTACGACCAGATGCACTTCCTGCTGGAGAAAGATTTGAAAATGCATGGACAGAATAACATGGATCCTGTGCCTCCAATTAGGCAAGAGGTGGAGAGCCAGGATCTGGTAAGTTTGAACACATATAGATATGCGACGTCATCATTATTCATGGTCCTAACGTTTTTGTTTTTTTTACAGGATGCTACTCCAGAGCTGTTTGTGGAGATGTCCGAGACTACAGAGGCTGCAGATCTTGAGTGTGAGGAAGTAGAAACGTCAACCTCCTCCCCCTGCCAACGCCGCCACCCAGGCAGAGGAAGAAGACAGCCAAAAGATCTGTAGCTGGTAGCTCTGAGCAATTTTTTTCAATTTGCGGAGGCAAGGCTTAATAAGCCTTTTGATTCAATTCTGCAGTTTTCAAATACAGTAGACTCGGAGATGCGTTCAATGGATGACGACACCCGTAGAAAACTTACATACATCGTGTACGATGCAATGATTCGGGCCCAGGATAAAAACATTCCTGATGACCTAAAATTAATGCGCGACCCGATGCATTATGCATCTTGCGGACCCTCGCCACAGTATCCCTACCACCACAACCCTATAGTAATCCGCCAGGAATTCCTCCGCAGCTTGCCCCTCCTAACATGACAGGAGCCCCTTCAACCAACCTAGCCACATCAGTCACCACCAGCACTCTGTCGACTGGAGTGTACTCAGCTATGCTGTGTACACAAGCACAGGACGATGCTGTTTTTTTACCATTATAAATTGTTAAATTTTCTAACTGATTTTTTCTAAATTATTACAGTTGAAAAAATTGCTCTTCCATGTGTTTTCGAATCCTTGTAAACTATAATGTCTGCTTGTATACGTCATTTGGCCCTGACTCGTGTGTCCTTCACTGAAGACTGTCCTTACCTTTGCTATCTCTTCTTTTTTCTACATTTTGTGAGTCATCACTTCTATTGGCTTTAGTATACTCTAGTGAATTTGTTGGTCTGATCCCTTTTTTATTTTTTATTTTTTGAAAAGTATTTGGCCCGGAGGCATTTCTTGGCCTGATATTGTTGATAAACCCAGTGGTGTTCACTTTTATACTTTTAATAGATTTAAAAGAGTATTTTCAGTAAATTTTGAAAAAACACGATATGGTGTCATTTCATTTCAATATGTTTTATTGTTAATTTAATGTTCTATTATGTACAGGTATGGTTCCTCTTTGCAACACTTCTCCTGACTGCTCTCCCCTTGAAAAGTAATCTTTTTCAAGGGGTGAGGAGTGTAGAGCAAGTGCTGCAAACACTCTGGTAAGGTGCTATTATGTACAGGTATGGTTTCTCTTTTCAACACTTCTCCTGACTTCTCTCCCCTGAAAAATAATCTTTTTCAAGGGGTGAGGAGTGTAGAGCAAGTGCTGCAAACACTCTGGTAAGATGTCTTTTTTTTAAAACACAAAAGAACATACTGTTGTGAAGGCTTTTAAACAAAATGGATTTATTTAACTGAAACAGACAATCAACACAAGTCAAATTGCAGAGTCTTGCCAACCCACAGCACCCACTCCATTAAAATATGGCATGTACTGGTCTCTTACCTGCTTGGCCCTGGATAGAGGATTGCCCTGTACTAATCTCTCCAGTCCAGACAACCTGGCAGCATTGAAATCTGCCTCAATTGCTGCATTACTTTGCAGGCCTCTCCTTGTCATGTTTCTTTGCAGGTAATTGTGCAAAGAACAGCATGCCAACACAACCCACTCAATTTTATCCACGATGAGGTTGATAGCAGTGTGGAAGATGCGAAACCTCCCACACATGATCCCAAACGCATTTTCAACTATGCAGCGGGCTCTTGATAGCCGATCGTTAAAAATACGTTTCTCATAAGAGGGGTTTTGATGGGGGAAGGGCTTCATGATATGCTCATGAAGAGCAAAAGCCTCAATTGGCCACAATGACAAAGTTTAGGTCATGTGTGCATTCTTCTGCTTCAGGTAGGTTCAACTGATTACTCATCAGTCTTTGATAAAATGGAGTGTCTTTTATGGAACCCCCGTCTGATGCCCGGCCATTCTTCCCAACGTCCACAAATATAAACTCATAGTTCGCATTAACTATGGCCATAAGAACTATACTGAAATATCCCTTGTAGTTGAAATACAAGGATCCACTTTTAGCAGGAGCAGTGACGCGGATGTGCTTGCCATCAATTGTACCCCCGCAATTTGGGAAATTCCACCGTTGTTCAAAACCACGTGCAATCGCTTTCCATTCAACTGTAGTTGTAGGGAACTAGAAGGAAAGCAAACCATTTTTAATCATTGCATTAATAAGCAGATTTATCTGTGTAGAAAATGTTTACAAAAAATGACACTACAGAAGGTATTGTGTGAAAGGGCCAAATTACAATGAATGCTACACCCCTTCCCAATACCACCATCCCACATGGCAGAACTTAAAATGGCTGCCATCCTACCCCCATAGCATGGAAAAGCATGGCTCAGAGGTTTCTTGTTGACAATTGAACTGTGACTATATGGGATATCTTCTGTTCATAAACATATTTAAACATTTGTGTTTGCTGCAGTTACATTGTGCAAACAGAATTGACCCCTCATTGCCCACAACATGTGTTTGATAAAGGTCACAAAGTACATAATCTTTACCTTCAAGTACTCGTTGCGTAGAACAATGTATAATGCCTGACACATCTCTGGAATGATCACACCCAGCGCCTGTGGTGAAATGAGTGTGGTGAATTTGATGTCCTCCAGAGATCTGCCAGTCGCCAAATACCGCAGCGTCGCCACCAGCCGGTCATGCGCAGAGATGGGCCTGTGCATATGAGTGACTTTCCGCTCTATATGGGGAGAGACAAGCTGCAGAAGCTCCTGGAACATCTCCTCATTCATCCTCAGGTAATTCCTGTAGTCCTGGGGATTATTCTCCCGAATCTCTTGCAAAAGCGCTGTGTGAGACCGGGTCTCCCGATGCTGCAGCCGATGCTTCACCCAGCAGGATCGAGCAAGTCTGCGCTCCCTGCTGCACCTACGCGCTTTCTGCTCCATATCCAGGACAGCAAGCCCCTGGCAGTACAGCAAAAAAAACTCATCCTCATCATGCATCATGTAGTGATCCATGTTCAAAAAGAACAGCTTTGTAAGGTCAGGACCAAACAAAATAATAGCACTCCAAGCTCTGTAAACTCAAACCAGCCAGCTAGAAAATGCAGTAATGTTATAACAAAATGGCCACCGCTATATAAAGACAAAAAGGAACTCCCCCAGCCCTTTGAACTGCCCAGTTTATTTAAATGAGTTTATTTTTTTATTTTTCCCTTGCTTGAGAAGAATCTGCCATGCTTAAATCGCTAAGCAGAATCGCTGAGGCATATCGCTGACACATTTTGCACATTCTAAGCGATATAGATGATTTTGTGCTCAAAGGAAATCGGCTATGCTAAATCTGGCATGCTATATCGCTGGCCAAAATCGGTATGTGTGTAGGCCCTATAATACATGTTTCTTTCTCTCTTGAACCCTTATGAGAAACATCATAGTTATCCCGCCAGTACATGTACATTAAGCCAAAACATACGAATATTTTAAAGGGATGTTAAACATAAGTATTCCTGAACAAAATTTGTGCTCTATAAATTTACTTGAACTGTGTGGCATTGGTCTAATTCAGACCTGATTGCAGGTCAAATTTGTTATCAAAAAGGGAAAAACCATGTGTATTGCTGATGGGGCAAATGTAACATGAGCAGAGAGAGTTAGATTTGGGGGAGTTATTTTGTTTCTGTGCAGGGTAAATACTGGCTGCTTTATTTTTACACTGCAATTTAGATTTTAGTTTGAACCCCCTAAATCGAATGGTGCCCACACACACTGCAATTGTCGCATGCGATTTGATCTTTATATTTCAAATTATTACCATTATCATCAGAGGCGTAACTACTTTTTTTGTGCCCCCCCCCCGCCAGACATTTCGGGCGCCCCCCCCCCCCCCCCCGAAATATTAACCCCTTCCTTACCCGTCCCCATTGCCGCCGGCGCTTCTGCCTCTAACCCGACACGCAGGAAAATGGCTGCCCCCATACAGCATTATGGGGGCAGCCGTTTTCCGAGTGTCTCTTATTATATTAGCACTGCAGCCGGAGCCGGGGACCGCCCGTCACCCGACACAGATCTGCGTGTCGGGTTAGAGGCAGCGGCGCCGGCGGCATTGGGGTAAGGAGGGGGAGGGCAGGAGTCGGGAGCCGGGACCAGGTGGTAACTATAGTCCCGCAGACCCCCCAGGCGCCCACACCTGCCTAGCGCCTCCCCGCCACCGCGGGGGCTGCGGGACTATAGTTACGCCACTGATTATCATAACTTTACAATGCACCCTCCAACACTGTCAATATAGCAAACCATGCAATATAGCAAATACATGCAGGGATTTTTGCACTACACATTATTATAGATATAGCCCACATTGTATAGGCTCAAATCACACCTAGCACACATCTAGTAAGTAAGTAAGTTTTATTTATATAGCGCACTTTCTCCAACAGGACTCAAGGTGCTTTACAGACATTAAAAATAACAATGCACATACTGCAATACAAAGGGTTATCAGTACAAGGAACAGGCAACAATGGCAGTACAGATGTACATCACACATACAGATATGCACAAGACGCATTCTAATAAGGGACATGAACATGGGGAACATATTTACCGAGCTGTGCAGTACCCAGGCAGCCATTCAGAGGCGCCACATGGTGATTGCACAGCCAGTAACAGTACTGATATATATACACTAGATGTACTCTAATGAGGGAAACGGACATGGGGAACATATAATTACTGAGCTGTGCAGCACCCAGGCAGCCAATCAGCGGCGCCACATGGTGATTGCACAGCCAGCTAGGTAGCCAGTAACAGTACTGATATATACAGTATACTAGATGTACTCTAATGAGGGACACAGACATGGGGAACATATCATTACTGAGCTGTGCAGCAGCCAGGCAGCGGCGCCACATGGTGATTGCACCAGCCAGTACTGTACATATAGAACACAAAAGAACAGTACAGGGTACACAGAACTAGTCATAACACAATTGAAGCACAATTCTTAGTACACAATACAGCTGAGATATAAGGTAGTGAATGAGAATAGATGCAGGTATAGATTGTAGATGAGTAAGAGAGCTATAGTTGAAATACAAGAAGAGTGCTGTGAGAACAGGAGGGAGGAGGGCCCTGCTCTAAGGAGCTTACAATCTAGAGGGATGGGGATACAGACAGGTGACATGAGGTGCAGGTAAGGAGACCTGAGGCAAGAAGTAAGCCATGGCAGGGATGGTCAGGACACGAGGCAGCAGGTAAAGAGAATGGACAAAGTAGTGAATAGGGAATGCACAGGATTGAGGAACCATGGCTCTGGTACAGAGATTGGTTCAGTATGGAGTTCATTGTCCTGGCTGTGCAGACTGTAGGTGATGCTGGGCCAGGTAACTCACTGCAGAATTCTGGATTTTCAGTGGCTGATGTTTACTTTCATGTCCTTGTGTGTTCCTCCGGTATTTCTTTATGTAGTTGTTCAATGTTTGTTCAACTGTTTCTTTAACTGTTCAGATGGCACCCTTAGTTAATAACACCCTTTGTTAAAACAGCAAGCTGAAATTCATCTCACTGTATGTAGACACCCTAACTCTCTCTGCACATGCTACATTTGCCCTCCTGCAGTGCACATGGTTTTGCCCATTTTAAGAACAAAATTGCTCTGCCATCATGTCTGAATAAGGGGCCGGTTGTCTTTGTAAGGCTACAGGAGTCCTATTACAATTGTCACATAATTTGGACACTGCATGGGGGCTATTCTACAAAAATCAATTGTTTCATTACAAATAAGAAAGTTTCTCAATATTCTTAAACCAATCTCCTCTTCTAACTCACACTATCTCTCTCTCTCTCTCTCTCTCAATGGGTAAATTTGACAATAAAAAGGTTGTGCATATAATATTAAATGCAAAACTGACTAGGGCAGGGCTATATAAATTATGGGAATTCTGTGACTAGGCCATGAGCTTTATAAATCTTCATATAACAATGACCTGCCACATCAGTGACTGGCATACATAACATAAGGTTACTCTGAGCAGTGGTGTAGCTAGGTGACATGGCACCCGGAGCAAGGGCATGTTTCACGCGGCATAACATTATACCACACACCATGCCCATTGCACATTTTAGCAAACTTTGTAATACCCATTAAACATAAAGTCACATTTTGTAATGCCAATTACACATAAGTCCAATAACACATGATGCCCATTACATACTATATAACAAACTGTAATGCCCACTACATAACAAACCGTAATGCCCATTACACATAATGCCATGCACAGTAATGCCCATTACACACAATGCCATACACAGTAATGCCCATCACACATAATGCCTATTCCACATAATGCCCCACACTTTAATGCATATTACATATTATGCCATAAAAGTGTGCTTACCTACATGCTCGTTGTCAGGAGGGATTACATGCTTGTTGCCCAGTGGGATTACATGCTCATTGTCTGGTGGGATTACATGCTCATTGCCCACATATAATGCCACCCTTATTTCTACACACATAATGCCCCCCCCCCCCGCCGTAGTGCCACACGCATAATGCCCCTATATTGGTAAATGCATAATGCCACCCATAATGCCACACACCTAATGCCTAATGCCCTCCCGTAGTGCCACACACATAATGCTGACCCTTTATTGCCACACACAATGCTCCAATAGTGCCACATATATACTGCCCCCCATACAGGTTACACATATAATGCCCCTTGTAGTGCCACATGCATAATGCCCCCTGTTGTGCCACACACACATAATGCCCCATATTGACATACACATAATGCCCCCATAAAGCTACACACACAGTGGTGTGTATGGTATGGAGCAGCCTGGAGAGGAGGGACACATTTGCAGCTGCTGGACGGAGGGGGGAAGGGGGTGGTGTGCAGCATCCGGGCAGCAGCTCAAAGAGGGAGGAGGTGTCATTAAGAGGTGCCTATGCACCCCCTGGAGGAAGAACCACCTGAGCTTCTCTGGTTGCGACCAGCACCAGAGAAGCGATCCCCGCCGAATGAGTAAAGGAGAAGTAGCATCTCTGGTTGCCCAGCATCCAGAGATGTGGTGTGGGCTGATAGGAGCGCTGGAGCTCTGTCAGCCTGCACAAGAGGCTGTGCCGCTACCCGCGGCTGAGACATTAATTGATAATAGCGCAGCGGGGAGTGGGGGAGCTGGGATAACAGGAGAGCAGGCGAACAGGGTAGGGGAGCCAGCGGCTCTGGTGCCTTGTGATATGCCAGCGCCTGGAGCTTATGCTCCGCCGGCTCCACCCTCCCTACGCCTCTGACTATGAGATTAAAATGTTGTGTTTGATGTTTTATAACACTTTCCTACAGTAGTAAATAAAAAATAATGCACAAGCTACAGCTTTGCCAAAAAAAAAAAAGATATGAACCCACATCTCACCCCCTGGTGTTTCTTTGCTTATTTTTCTAGAAAAATAAGTTCTGTGTGGTGACATGACCACTATAATTGCAATTTATGATTTATAGTTCCTTTTAGTGCTGCTATACAATTCTACAAAATTGTCACCAATAAATAAGCTTTTTATAGAAACCAGAGCCTTTTATGTAAACATGAAGGTGTTGAGAAGTCTTGTAAGTGCTAGACCGAAGGACATTTATGTAAACCCGTAGGTGTGATGGAGGTTTGGCAGTAGAGACATACACTTAGTTTTATTCCACTGTCAGATTTGTACATTCTTTCATTTACAGTGTATGGATACAAAAAAATATCCATGCAACGAATTAATGGTATTCATGGAACACTGCAAAAGCCGTGTTTTGTAGAAAGGCAATTATATAAAAAAAAAAATATATATCCTGATGACAAAACAATAAATGTTTTGAAACGTTGATGCAACTTACAACAGTGGCTCCTTGCTGTTTATTGTAACATGGATCGTGAGTGCCGCACCTTCTAACCTCCACATGTAAGCATATTTTCTGCTGTGAAGGCACCGATCATCAAGCTATACTGTATCTGGGAGTGCCGGACCTATCTACCCTATATATATATATATATATATATATATTCTTACTTTTGAGAGAGAGAGAATTTAGAACTGGCACTCCTTGTTTGGGGATACATTACCTGTGTACCCTTGCGTGTATGTAGGAGAGAGTTCACCTTCGCCTGCTGCCCCATGCCACAAAATTAAAAAAAAAAGGAATAGTAATATGTCAAAACTGAAATTGTCGCCCAATGTATCCAGAAACTTTTACATGGCTAGTAAGCCCTGGTAATGTGGAATGAATATACTGTATAGAGTGATGTTACATCCATGGAATGCATGATGGTGGACAGAGCAATATTTGAAATATTTCTCAAGCGATTTAAAAAATTTGTGATGTTTGGACGCACCACTTGTTCTTATATGATACAAAGTTCCACCTTCAAACACCCTCGCAAAGATGAAATTTACCATATAAGACATGTTTTAACCTATAGTACCAGATTTATCATCTACATCATTTTCTGTCCCTGCGGACTTTATTATGTTGGGATGTCCACTCGGCAATTTAAGGAACGTATGGCCCTCCACAGGTCAGCCATCAAAGGGGCTTTGGAAAACAAGCCTGTGGAACAACCTTTGGCTGTACATTTTAAAGCAAAACAACATCCATTGTCCTCCCTAAAATATCTACAGTAATTATAGATCATGTACCTTCATTGCCTAGAGGAGTAGGCAAAAACCCTTATTGAGACTTGAGGCACATTGGATTTTCCGTCTCAACACTCTTTCCCCAAATGGCTTAAATGAAAGAATTTCTTGGAATGCCTTAACGTAGTGCCTGAAAATTGCATTCACATCTATTGTTGTTAGGTCTCTACATATAAGGAACTGGATCTTACGTTAAGCATATATACTAAACTTACACTTAATGTACCACATTTTGGTCTATTCATATTATCCAACAGGAAACAATATTATATGAGCTGAGCTGCAGGATTGCAGCTAACTCATTAAGATGTTCAAACTGCTGCCTAGCGCTATATAGCGCTATAAGTTCAACATCAATGTTGTTTCGGTCTAATATGCTGCTACATTATGTCATTTTTAATGTGTATGTATGTTTGCATTGTGTATTTTTATTTACTTTATAGCACTATTTGCACTGTATAATATGTTCACTTTTCCCAAATGCGGGTTGCCAAGCCGGTCTCCTAGTGACAGAGGTAGCGCTGGACGCTGCATGCTGAATCAGTTGCCTGGTAACAGGAGTTGCCAGTGGACGCTGGATCCCGGACATACGTACATCGGCGGACGAAGGTTGACTCTCTCCTACATAAACTTTATAAGGTAATACCTTTTTGCTTTTCACTGTTTGATCACTGTATACCTGACAACGGGGGCTGTGTAACGTTGTATAATAAATCTTTCACGTCTTCCAAATTTCTGAAGTGCTGTGCTTTGGAGCTAAAAAATGACCTCCATACCTGCTGAGTGTGTGTGTGTGTGTGTGTGTGTGTGTGTGTGTGTGTGTGTGTGTGTGTGTGTATAAATAAATAAAAAAAAAAAAAAAAATATATATATATATATATATATATATATATATATATATATATATATATATATATATATATATATATATATACACAGGTTGAGTATCCCGTATCCAAAATGCTCGGGACCAGGAGAATTTTGGATAACGGATTATTCCGTATTTCGGAATATTTTAATATTTCAATGATGTATTTTGAAGTATCTTGCATTTATGCTGTATAAACACATAATATACACACAAATATATTTTATTACCACATAAAATACACACAAACATATTTTAATTGTTCAAAAAACAAGGTTTCAAAACGTGAAACAAAATGTGTGTACTATCTCAGCACTGAATTTGAATGCCAAGCAATCATTGTCTTGCACATATATAGTGCCAGTTACATATCATGTCCCCAGTGATGCTGTTACATATGTCCCCAGTGAGTTTTTAGCAAAAAAAAATTTTTTTTTCACTTTCTGGAATGTCCGTATTTCGGAATAATTCGGATAACGGATATTCGGATACGGGATACTCGACCTGTATATATAAAGCAGAACACCGGCACTCACTCCTTCCAAAATAAATTCAAGAACACTCAAAGGTGCATATTTGCAACGTTTCGGGCTTTTTTATTCAGCCCGTCGTCAGGCAGTACAGGATCCTGTACTGCCTGACGACGGGCTGAATAAAAAAGCCCGAAACGTTGCAAATATGCACCTCTGAGTGTTCTTGAATTTATTTTGGAAGGAGTGAGTGCCGGTGTTCTGCTTCCTATTACAGTACCCCCTCCGGGCACCTTCACACTGCAACAGAGAGTAAGTGCCGACTACTCGCTACATATATATATATATATTAACTTGTTTCCTAGCACGGCGCCCATCGCATACCGTACCTTAGTGGTGTGCGATGTGATGCGATATTCCCCTTAAATTATTAAATTAACAGGAGTGCTTGTACAATGAAATATCGCATAGCATTGCATGCAACCAAATGGCATGTGATGCGATACGATTTTTAATTGTGCAAGCACCCTGATGGGTGCTTACAATGTTATATGCACCCCCATTGTCAACGCCACCCCCACTATCAACGCCAACCCGAAGCGTGGCGAGCACAGCAAGCCTGTGTGGAGCGGCAGTATGCGTCCTCCGACCTTTTCATACCCCCACTATGCACGTCAGCGTGGAGTTGATTTTAGATAGTGTGGTGAGCCACCAAGCCGGAAGCGTGGTGAGCGCATGCGGAATACAAGCCCAAAGCTTGGCGAGCAGATACAGAATACATGTGAAATAAGCTGTGTCCCCTTGCGGTGCTCGCTGCGCTCGCCGCACTTCAGGCTCGGTGGATCACTGCGCTCGCCACACTATCTACAATCAACTCCACGCTGACGTGGATAGTGGGGGCATGAAAAGGTCGGAGGACGCGAACCACCACCCCTCGTGGGCTCGCCATGCTTCGGGTTGGCGTTGACAATGGGGGTGCTTGTACAGTTAAAAGTCTAATTGTATCGCATGCCACTATATTGCATGCGATGCGATTGTATACAATCAAAATCGGGGGCGCCGTGCTAGGAAACTATATATATATCAGATATCCAGCACTGCAGGAGACTGAGCTCCAGGCTTAAGGCTTGTCATTTCTGAAGCCACATATCTGGATTTGCATCGTCACATAATTGATTGGTGATTTTATTCAATTGTGTAGTTTCTGGAAGGATATCCAAATCTTTGCAAATTTTTTTTAAAAAGAATATGGAGTCTTGTTCCAACTGAAAAAATAGACTTGCGCCAAAGAAAAGGAATTTTTCTTGTTACATTATAATACCTTATTTAAAGGGAACATTTTCCTATCTGGTGGATTCTTCACAAAAATAACAATAAGGTGGTCATTATATGGAAGACAGGTTATTATTCCCCTGATGAAGTCATTTCTGACGAAATGCGTTGGGATTTCTATGTACTGTTGACATCTGAAAAAAAACATTTTTAATAAAAATACATCTTGTGGATGAACAAAGCCTCTTCCTAATTGAGTTGGAGATTATGGACAATCCCTTTGAAATTGTTATAGGTGCCAAATCACTGTTGGGTGGTATGTTTTTGTGTTAATTCCCTAACCCTCAGGGAATTTAGTGATTGGGCTGCCTTATTTATTTGTGTATAATCTATCAATTAATAACAGCGCGTAGTGGAATTTTGGAATATATATATATATATATATATATAGTAGATTTGCGGTGGGGCACTCGTGGCTATTCTCCATAAACTAGACAAGCCAGCTAGTATGCAGCAACGTTTCAATTTATTTATCAAATTTTCGTCAGGTTACAAAGAATAGAGAAAAAAGACATACCTTTATAGCAGCATAGACCAAGGAAGTGAGGCTGAGACACAGAGAGACAAGGGAGCAGCCCACAGGGCGCAGCATGATGATGTCACATGCTGAACAAGTGTGCAGCATGTGGGGAGCTTGGTTGCCATGGATACCGCAATCCAGCTTTCTCAGACACTGTGAGGAAAATTGCACCAAAAATAATTAAAAAGTGACAAGAAAGAACTGCGACTAGAACCAAGAGGCAACAGTATTAAAAAATAGAAATAGAAAAAATGTATGCACCTGCGTCTCAATCTCACTTCATAGGTGATAAAAACAGCAATTAGCCTGAGACAAATAAATGACTAATCAATTAGAAATAGCATATTAAACAGGACAATACATGATACAATAAAAATACACACCAATAAAGCATAATTGCACATAATACAGCGCAATGTGGCAAAAGATATAGTAAAGACACAATCGCAATATTATGAGCTCAGCGGAATACAGCAAAGGAAATTTGCTCGTTTAGACCTTTAGGGGCAATAGTGCCCAAGCGGTGTATCCACCGGGCTTCACATTGTAATAGACGGGTACCACGGTCACCGCCGCGAATATTGGGGGGCACCCAATCAATCATCCGATATCTTAGGCTGTTAAGAGGATGATGATTGTCAACAAAATGCCTGGCGACAGGATGCTCACTACTGCCGGATGCCAATGCCTGACGGATGGTACTCCTGTGCATTGTCATCCTTTCCTTAAATTTCCTAATAGTTTTACCTATGTAGGATAAACTGCATGGACATATAAGTTGGTAAACAACGTATGAAGAGTTACAAGTAAGGTTGTGACGGATTTTAAATGTGTGGCCGGTATGGGGGTGACTAAAAGAATCACCTGGTAAAAGGAATTGACAGGTGGTGCATGCGCACCTAAAACAACCTTTTTTCTTTTGGACACCCAACCATGTCACAGTGGGTGGTTCTGGATTGATGGATGTATTGGTTTTAACCAAAATATCCTTGAGACTACGTCCCTTGGAGTAGCACGGCATAACCCGGTGCTCACCGAGGGGTAAAGTCGTGTCGCTTTTAATTAGAGACCAGTTATTTTTAACCAAAGCAGTGGTTTCATTAGAGACAACATTATATCTGTTAACCCACGGCATAATCTTGGCCATGCTGGTATCTTTACTTTTGTGTCTGAGGAGTGACTCGCGGTCTAATTGTAACACCTTACGTTTGCAGGCGACAAGCTCATGATGTTTAAAGCCACGTTTCAAAAATTTTTTAATGAGTGCATCAAGTTGCTGCTCACAATCAGCTCTATCGCTATTGATGCGGTAGTAGCGTAACATTTGGGAGTAAGGCAAAGATGAAACAAGACTGCGGGGATGACAACTGGATGGGGACAGCAGAGTGTTACGGTCCGTGCTTTTGGTATAAACACTGGTGGTGATGATACCCGCTTTGAGGGAAACTTTGACGTCCAGAAAGTGGACCTCACTACTGGATGTTTCAAATGTAAATTTGATGGCATTATTAGTGTCATTGTGTTTAACAATGACATCATGAAGCAGGTTAACATCACCGTGCCAGATGGCAAACAGGTCATCTATATATCTCTTAAAAAAAATAAAAAAATGATCAACAATGCATGGGTCAGAAAGAAAAATGTCAAACTCAACAGAAAACATGAAAATATTAGCATATGAAGGAGCCACAGAACTGCCCATAGCGCAGCCCCGTAGCTGTAAATAAAAAGTATTATTGTAAATAAAAAAATTATTATACAAAATCAAATCCATGAGCTCAATAAGAAAATCAATTTTAATGGAATCAAAATCACTGTGGGTATTGAGGAATCGTCTCAAAGCAGCCAGACCCAGGGCGTGGGGAATCATGGTGTAGAGATTTACCACATCGATGGTGGCCAAATGACAATTGTCTACTAGTCTGGGAAGCTGATGAAGATTTTGTAAAAAAGTGGTGGTGTCCAACAAGAAGGTAGGTTGAGATTTAATAAGCGGTTGTAGTAGATCATCCAAATAAGTTGCAGTAGGTTGCAGCAGCGACCCGCATGCCGACACAATAGGGCGACCCGGAGGAGGGGACAAGCCCTTGTGAATTTTCGGAAGTGTGTATAAACAAGGAGTGATTGGAAAATCTGGAACCAGGACAGCTTGAATATCTTGAGTAATAATTTTAGCATCTACTCCCATTTGTAAGATGTTGGTCAATTTCTGTCGACATTGAGCAGTGGGGTTGACTGTCAACTGGCGATAGGTGTCAACATCAGAAAGTTGTTTCATTATTTCGGCATGATAGTCAGAGAGATCTTGCAGGACTATCGCCCCGCCTTTATCGGCTTGTCGAATAACAAGATTTTTATTTTCACTCAGATTTTTTAAGGCCAAACGCTCCGCTGGCATAAGATTAGGGTGGACAGACGAGGAGTGCTCGACAATGGCAGGAAGTCCTGTATCGAGCATCCTAGCAAAGGATTTAATGCTGGCATTATTTGAATATGGCTCGAAAGAGGAGGCAGGAGCAAACTGTTTCAAAACTGTAGGTAGGGGTGGTTTGACAGTTTTATTGGACGGGGGTTGATTGGCAAAGAACTCTTGTAATTTGATTTTTCTAATGAGTTCATGTTTCTCAATTTGCCACTGTAAATCACTGAAAGGCACAGAGGGCACGAAGGAGAGTCCATGATTCAAGAGTTTCAACTCACTTTTAGATAAGTCATGGGACGACAGATTGAAGAATATATTCTCGTGTTCGTTGGTGGGCGACCCGGACGGCCACCCCCTCTTCCACTGTTGCCCTCTTCGAGTGTAGCGCCTCTTACGTGGGACTTGGGGCCGCCTCGACCCCTCTGGGGGAGTCCACCTAAAGGGCCTGCTTTGGCACCTCTGGGTTTGCGTTGGTCAGCCTCGCTGTTAGAGCTGGTATTATCGGCCGATGTTTCTGTATCGAATTGATCGATAGTTCTTTGTGGGCGCCGTTTATTGCGGCGAAAGAAAGGTTTTTTAGAATCTTCTCCCGAATTGCCTGCCAACCATCTGTAGACAGTGTGTCTGTCGTAGTCAGTTTGCACCTTTAATAATTTTTCTTTTTTAAAGAGGATAAGCTCTCTTTTGTATGATGACAATTGGCTCTTGAGCCGTTCCATCCAATCCGTCTCTTTTTCTGCCACTAAAGTGGCCAAGTGCACGGTTTCAAATTTGGAGATTTTATCTTTGATCACAGCAAGTTCCTTGGATGATTGCTCCACCACAAGGACCATAAGATCAAAGGAGCACTTGTTAAGGGTCCCAATCCAGCGCTTACAGAACTGGGGATCGTAGCGCCCGATGGTCGGGCAGTTCCTGACGCGGAAACCACGGGGGATCATTTTTGACTTATAATAGTCACTTAAAGAGAGGGCATGAAGATGGAAATCGATCTCCTTCTTTTTTAAACGTAAGAGGTCTCTGTAGATAATGTCAGTTGCCAGGGATTCCTCTTCATCATTAATGCCACCTTTGAGAATAATAGCTTGAATCTCAACCTCAGAGAGGGAGTGGATGTCACCAATGGGAAAATTAAATTGTCCAATACTATCTTCATCTGCCATATTGGATGGTCTGTATGGTACAATGAGCCAGATTGGTGCAATGTGTGACACAGCACACAGTTGTAAGTTGCAATATAGGTTCTGAGATAGACAGTCCTGGTGAACAAAAGCACCACAAAGGGAAAAGGGCAAAGCACAGGGGGATCCCAAACAAACGGTGTACAGGTACCTCACTGATCCACAGCAGCAACAGATAAATGAAGGGTGCCTCAACTTGCAGACTCCTTGTGGCTGGGGAGAGATGCAAAGTATATCCAACTCGGGTTTGGCACTCACTATAACCAAATGCAGCAGCGCCGGTGCCAGCACATAGAAAAATATAGTAGATTTGCGGTGGGGCACTCGTGGCTATTCTCCATAAACTAGACAAGCCAGCTAGTATGCAGCAACGTTTCAATTTATTTATCAAATTTTCGTCAACCTTACTTGTAACTCTTCATACGTTGTTTACCAACTTATATGTCCATGCAGTTTATCCTACATAGGTAAAACTATTAGGAAATTTAAGGAAAGGATGACAATGCACAGGAGTACCATCCGTCAGGCATTGGCATCCGGCAGTAGTGAGCATCCTGTCGCCAGGCATTTTGTTGACAATCATCATCCTCTTAACAGCCTAAGATATCGGATGATTGATTGGGTGCCCCCCAATATTCGCGGCGGTGACCGTGGTACCCGTCTATTACAATGTGAAGCCCGGTGGATACACCGCTTGGGCACTATTGCCCCTAAAGGTCTAAACGAGCAAATTTCCTTTGCTGTATTCCGCTGAGCTCATAATATTGCGATTGTGTCTTTACTATATCTTTTGCCACATTGCGCTGTATTATGTGCAATTATGCTTTATTGGTGTGTATTTTTATTGTATCATGTATTGTCCTGTTTAATATGCTATTTCTAATTGATTAGTCATTTATTTGTCTCAGGCTAATTGCTGTTTTTATCACCTATGAAGTGAGATTGAGACGCAGGTGCATACATTTTTTCTATTTCTATTTTTTAATACTGTTGCCTCTTGGTTCTAGTCGCAGTTCTTTCTTGTCACTTTTTAATTATTTTTGGTGCAATTTTCCTCACAGTGTCTGAGAAAGCTGGATTGCGGTATCCATGGCAACCAAGCTCCCCACATGCTGCACACTTGTTCAGCATGTGACATCATCATGCTGCGCCCTGTGGGCTGCTCCCTTGTCTCTCTGTGTCTCAGCCTCACTTCCTTGGTCTATGCTGCTATAAAGGTATGTCTTTTTTCTCTATTCTTTGTAACCTGACGAAAATTTGATAAATAAATTGAAACGTTGCTGCATACTAGCTGGCTTGTCTAGTTTATGGAGAATAGCCACGAGTGCCCCACCGCAAATCTACTATATTTTTCTATGTGCTGGCACCGGCGCTGCTGCATTTGGTTATAGTGAGTGCCAAACCCGAGTTGGATATACTTTGCATCTCTCCCCAGCCACAAGGAGTCTGCAAGTTGAGGCACCCTTCATTTATCTGTTGCTGCTGTGGATCAGTGAGGTACCTGTACACCGTTTGTTTGGGATCCCCCTGTGCTTTGCCCTTTTCCCTTTGTGGTGCTTTTGTTCACCAGGACTGTCTATCTCAGAACCTATATTGCAACTTACAACTGTGTGCTGTGTCACACATTGCACCAATCTGGCTCATTGTACCATACAGACCATCCAATATGGCAGATGAAGATAGTATTGGACAATTTAATTTTCCCATTGGTGACATCCACTCCCTCTCTGAGGTTGAGATTCAAGCTATTATTCTCAAAGGTGGCATTAATGATGAAGAGGAATCCCTGGCAACTGACATTATCTACAGAGACCTCTTACGTTTAAAAAAGAAGGAGATCGATTTCCATCTTCATGCCCTCTCTTTAAGTGACTATTATAAGTCAAAAATGATCCCCCGTGGTTTCCGCGTCAGGAACTGCCCGACCATCGGGCGCTACGATCCCCAGTTCTGTAAGCGCTGGATTGGGACCCTTAACAAGTGCTCCTTTGATCTTATGGTCCTTGTGGTGGAGCAATCATCCAAGGAACTTGCTGTGATCAAAGATAAAATCTCCAAATTTGAAACCGTGCACTTGGCCACTTTAGTGGCAGAAAAAGAGACGGATTGGATGGAACGGCTCAAGAGCCAATTGTCATCATACAAAAGAGAGCTTATCCTCTTTAAAAAAGAAAAATTATTAAAGGTGCAAACTGACTACGACAGACACACTGTCTACAGATGGTTGGCAGGCAATTCGGGAGAAGATTCTAAAAAACCTTTCTTTCGCCGCAATAAACGGCGCCCACAAAGAACTATCGATCAATTCGATACAGAAACATCGGCCGATAATACCAGCTCTAACAGCGAGGCTGACCAACGCAAACCCAGAGGTGCCAAAGCAGGCCCTTTAGGTGGACTCCCCCAGAGGGGTCGAGGCGGCCCCAAGTCCCACGTAAGAGGCGCTACACTCGAAGAGGGCAACAGTGGAAGAGGGGGTGGCCGTCCGGGTCGCCCACCAACGAACACGAGAATATATTCTTCAATCTGTCGTCCCATGACTTATCTAAAAGTGAGTTGAAACTCTTGAATCATGGACTCTCCTTCATGCCCTCTGTGCCTTTCAGTGATTTACAGTGGCAAATTGAGAAACATGAACTCATTAGAAAAATCAAATTACAAGAGTTCTTTGCCAATCAACCCCCGTCCAATAAAACTGTCAAACCACCCCTACCTACAGTTTTGAAACAGTTTGCTCCTGCCTCCTCTTTCGAGCCATATTCAAATAATGCCAGCATTAAATCCTTTGCTAGGATGCTCGATACAGGACTTCCTGCCATTGTCGAGCACTCCTCGTCTGTCCACCCTAATCTTATGCCAGCGGAGCGTTTGGCCTTAAAAAATCTGAGTGAAAATAAAAATCTTGTTATTCGACAAGCCGATAAAGGCGGGGCGATAGTCCTGCAAGATCTCTCTGACTATCATGCCGAAATAATGAAACAACTTTCTGATGTTGACACCTATCGCCAGTTGACAGTCAACCCCACTGCTCAATGTCGACAGAAATTGACCAACATCTTACAAATGGGAGTAGATGCTAAAATTATTACTCAAGATATTCAAGCTGTCCTGGTTCCAGATTTTCCAATCACTCCTTGTTTATACACACTTCCGAAAATTCACAAGGGCTTGTCCCCTCCTCCGGGTCGCCCTATTGTGTCGGCATGCGGGTCGCTGCTGCAACCTACTGCAACTTATTTGGATGATCTACTACAACCGCTTATTAAATCTCAACCTACCTTCTTGTTGGACACCACCACTTTTTTACAAAATCTTCATCAGCTTCCCAGACTAGTAGACAATTGTCATTTGGCCACCATCGATGTGGTAAATCTCTACACCATGATTCCCCACGCCCTGGGTCTGGCTGCTTTGAGACGATTCCTCAATACCCACAGTGATTTTGATTCCATTAAAATTGATTTTCTTATTGAGCTCATGGATTTGATTTTGTATAATAATTTTTTTATTTACAATAATACTTTTTATTTACAGCTACGGGGCTGCGCTATGGGCAGTTCTGTGGCTCCTTCATATGCTAATATTTTCATGTTTTCTGTTGAGTTTGACATTTTTCTTTCTGACCCATGCATTGTTGATCATTTTATTATTTTTAAGAGATATATAGATGACCTGTTTGCCATCTGGCACGGTGATGTTAACCTGCTTCATGATGTCATTGTTAAACACAATGACACTAATAATGCCATCAAATTTACATTTGAAACATCCAGTAGTGAGGTCCACTTTCTGGACGTCAAAGTTTCCCTCAAAGCGGGTATCATCACCACCAGTGTTTATACCAAAAGCACGGACCGTAACACTCTGCTGTCCCCATCCAGTTGTCATCCCCGCAGTCTTGTTTCATCTTTGCCTTACTCCCAAATGTTACGCTACTACCGCATCAATAGCGATAGAGCTGATTGTGAGCAGCAACTTGATGCACTCATTAAAAAAATTTTGAAACGTGGCTTTAAACATCATGAGCTTGTCGCCTGCAAACGTAAGGTGTTACAATTAGACCGCGAGTCACTCCTCAGACACAAAAGTAAAGATACCAGCATGGCCAAGATTATGCCGTGGGTTAACAGATATAATGTTGTCTCTAATGAAACCACTGCTTTGGTTAAAAATAACTGGTCTCTAATTAAAAGCGACACGACTTTACCCCTCGGTGAGCACCGGGTTATGCCGTGCTACTCCAAGGGACGTAGTCTCAAGGATATTTTGGTTAAAACCAATACATCCATCAATCCAGAACCACCCACTGTGACATGGTTGGGTGTCCAAAAGAAAAAAGGTTGTTTTAGGTGCGCATGCACCACCTGTCAATTCCTTTTACCAGGTGATTCTTTTAGTCACCCCCATACCGGCCACACATTTAAAATCCGTCACAACCTTACTTGTAACTCTTCATACGTTGTTTACCAACTTATATGTCCATGCAGTTTATCCTACATAGGTAAAACTATTAGGAAATTTAAGGAAAGGATGACAATGCACAGGAGTACCATCCGTCAGGCATTGGCATCCGGCAGTAGTGAGCATCCTGTCGCCAGGCATTTTGTTGACAATCATCATCCTCTTAACAGCCTAAGATATCGGATGATTGATTGGGTGCCCCCCAATATTCGCGGCGGTGACCGTGGTACCCGTCTATTACAATGTGAAGCCCGGTGGATACACCGCTTGGGCACTATTGCCCCTAAAGGTCTAAACGAGCAAATTTCCTTTGCTGTATTCCGCTGAGCTCATAATATTGCGATTGTGTCTTTACTATATCTTTTGCCACATTGCGCTGTATTATGTGCAATTATGCTTTATTGGTGTGTATTTTTATTGTATCATGTATTGTCCTGTTTAATATGCTATTTCTAATTGATTAGTCATTTATTTGTCTCAGGCTAATTGCTGTTTTTATCACCTATGAAGTGAGATTGAGACGCAGGTGCATACATTTTTTCTATTTCTATTTTTTAATACTGTTGCCTCTTGGTTCTAGTCGCAGTTCTTTCTTGTCACTTTTTAATTATTTTTGGTGCAATTTTCCTCACAGTGTCTGAGAAAGCTGGATTGCGGTATCCATGGCAACCAAGCTCCCCACATGCTGCACACTTGTTCAGCATGTGACATCATCATGCTGCGCCCTGTGGGCTGCTCCCTTGTCTCTCTGTGTCTCAGCCTCACTTCCTTGGTCTATGCTGCTATAAAGGTATGTCTTTTTTCTCTATTCTTTGTAACCTGACGAAAATTTGATAAATAAATTGAAACGTTGCTGCATACTAGCTGGCTTGTCTAGTTTATGGAGAATAGCCACGAGTGCCCCACCGCAAATCTACTATATTTTTCTATGTGCTGGCACCGGCGCTGCTGCATTTGGTTATAGTGAGTGCCAAACCCGAGTTGGATATATATATATATATATATATATATTCATTCATTCATAGGTTCGGCATTCACCATAAAAGTTTACAAAGGCCGCATGCCCTTTATTTATTCAGCAACGTTTCAATACAAAACTGTATTTTCCTCAGGCTCTAAGCCTGAGGAAAATGCAGTTTTGTATTGAAACATTGCTGAATAAATAATTAGTTTTTTCACATCATTGAAAGCTGGAGTGCTGCAGTTGCTGTTACGTATATAGCTGTTTGGAGCAATCTGTGGGCACCCGCCAAAGTTTCTTATTCAAGAGGCTGGGCTGGACCAACCTGTTTGGCTGCTCCTAAATTACCCAAACAGGCTCCTGGATCCACAGGATAATAGACTCTGGAACAATATAAAGGAGCGCTCTATAGTGCGATTACCAGAGTTTAAAAAGTTTTAATTTTCTAAAAGATTCCATGATACAGATGGGCAAGAATCACGTACCATGTGGGGCGGTATCAGTACCACAAGATAAACAACATAAAACGGCAGCATCAGACTGCATGTCGGAGCCATTACACTCTGCCGTCCGTCTCCTTCCAGTGATTGATGCTAGGCCATGCCCCTACATGTTTCGTCACTTGGGCCTTCGTCATAGGGCTGGCCTAGCATCAGTCAGTTACCTCCTTAAGTATGTGTGTCATTTACATAAATCAGATACACGTGTTGAGCTAAGAACAATATTTAAAATCAAGTTTCTATTAATAGCATTGTACTTAGTTTGCTCTATATGTTTCCAAAAGGGTTATAAATAGCATAGAGTTAATTCAAATGATACCTGAATAACAGGTATACATAAAAATATAAAAATATAAAAATAATAATATTACTCCACAATAGGTCTAGTGTTTGATTTTAACACTTAAAAAGACAACAAACAATATATTACAACACAAATATATATGCAAAAATATTGTGCAATAAATCTAATAAGCGGTTTAATTTTACAATTAAAGAGACAACAACAATATATTACAATATACTCTAAAAGCAAATTATTTTAAAAAGGGGGTAATTTCAACTCCTTCATTAAGTCCCAAAGGGAAAAGGGTATTGAGGACTACTATCCAATAAGATTCTCGCTTGGCTAATAATAAATCTCTATCCCCGCCTCTATTATCTAAAATTATATGTTCTAAACCTGTAAACTTCATATTCTTAGGATCACTATTTTGGCACACTCTAAAATGCCTTGGCACACTATGGTTCTCCACGTTATTTTTAATATTCCTATAGTGTTAAAGGATGTGTCTTTTTGTCTTACTCACATAAGAATTCCCACAACTACATGTTAATAAGTAAATTATGTACGTTGTACTGTAGTTGATCAGACCTTTAATACTCAGTTATTTTCCTTTATAATTTTTCACTTTCTTACAACCTCTCATCCCATGTGGACACATTTTGCACTTCCCACATGTATAAAGACCTTGAGTCTTCAACATTCCCTCAGGGTATTTATTTATGGTAGAACCAGATATAAACGGTTCTTTTAAGTTGTAGGCTTAAACACTAATTCTGGTCATTTCATGATTTCCCCTTGAAGCACAGGGTCCATATCAATAATATGCCAGTATTTATTCAATATTTCTGCAATTTCTTCATTGTGTATATTGTATTGAGTCACAAAAAAGCAGGTGTTTGTGGAATAATATAGCGCAATCAATTAAGTGAGGTGCAGCTTTTCAAACATAGAATGGAAGGTACACCACCTTCCAGGAAAATCTTAGAACAACGGTGTTAATGTTTGAATAATAGCGCAACCCCCTTAAAAAGATGTAGATGCACAAATAAAAAGTTTTAACAATTTATTGTGACATAACAATTAATGACAAAACTTGGTCATGAATAAAAATACATACATATAAATGAAAAGATGATGGTTTGAACCAGGCAATAAAAGGACCGCTGGTTTTAGCACATAGATAATGAATGTTCTTTTATCTCACCATAGAGGGAAGTTGCGGTGGGCTTTTACTTCCGATTGAAGTTCTGCGGCTCCACCGCAGGTGGCTTTCTATGGATAAAGTGCTTGTGCGTCCTTAAAGTGTCCTGGTGCTTCAAAGTGCAAAGTGGAAAGTGCACTAAATCAGGCAGTCTGTATCCAAAAAGGTAGCTGCAACGCGTTTCGGAGATCCATAAATGTCTCCTTTTTCAAGCTGTGTGGATACTGTGTTGCCTTATTCCTCTTAAATACCCACTAACTGGGTCTATCAGCGCTCATCAGCCAATGGAATTCTGTCTCCTGTTTCGCGCGCCGGAAGTGCCGTGCGTTCCACCTGGCACTTCCGGTTTGCGTTCCATTCGGCGTGTACTGACTTCCGTTTCCGCTTTAGCGGTTCTGCGCTGTTGTAGCTGATGAACAAAACGGACTTCACATAAGTGCAGATCTTTATGTAATATTCTTTTTTAGTCTAGTATACTGTGTTCACATCTCCCATAATACAGTTCCCACCTTCTAATGCTGCTGGTTTCCTTTGCAGTATTATGTCGATGTCCGTCCGCCATCTTGGTTAAGGGCAGAGGTGTGGGCAAATCTGATGTGGATTTTTTCGATGTTCTTTTTCAATTCTCTAAGTGGGAAAGGGTTTCTCCTCATAATACCTCCTGTGTGGTACTTCGTATTCCCACATAGTCCATCCCTATTACCGGGAGAACCCAATCCCACTGAGTTTTTATCCAATTCAATCACATCCGGAATTTACATGAAAAATAATAATTTAGAAAAAGACACAGATTAGAATCAGAGTAATTACATAATTGCAAACAATTTACAAGACATTAAGAGTGCACAAATCACTTTTTACGATTAAAAATGATTAAAAACGATTATAAAATGAATCAATCTAAAAACCACTTTAATTCAAAGTCAGCATTATGACCATTGGGATGAAGGCTGTCCAAAGTATAGATCCACTTCATCTCGCTTTTTGCTAACCTTCTCTCCAGATCCCTAGTTTTCCAGTTAGTGGTCACTTGTTGTATGCCCAAAAATCTTTTTATTTTGCCTTCACATTTTTGATGGATTTTTAAAAAATGTTCAGACAATGGGTGGGTTATACAACCTTTCTTTATGTTGTATATGTGTTCTGCTGACCTGAGTTTCAAATTTCAAATTTTTTAAACAATAGTGAATATTCCAAAGACCTCCAAGATTTTATAATAGAGTCCATTTTATTCATTTTATCAAATAACTATTTTTATTTTAACGGTAGTTATTTTTTGCAGATAAAAGGTACTGCCATGGGCACCAGGTTCGCCCCAAGTTACGCCAACCTCTTCATGGCATTCTGGGAGACGGGGGCCGTTGATGAGAGGTTGGCGGCAGGGGCGGACCTGGTGGCCTGGTGGCGATTCATAGATGATGTTTTATTTGTATGGAGAGGAGAAGAGAGTTTTTTAAAGAATTTTTGTGACATTTTAAATCTGAATGATTTTAACATAAAACTGATTTTTAATATCAGTAAGTCCAATTTGGTTTTCCTGGATTTGAATATCTATATAAACCAGGGGACCATACAAACGAAAACTCACAGAAAGGAAACTGACTCTAATTCATACATTCAAAAAACAAGTGAACATCATGAAAGATGGCTAAACAGTATTCCCTTTGGGCAATATATGCGCCTAAAGAGAAACTGTACTAAGCCAGATATATTAGAGGAACAGTTCAAAGAAATGGACCAAAGATTCACCCAAAAGGGGTACACATTTGACCAACTACAAGAATCAAGAGAAAAAGTTAATAAATTGAGTAGACAAGAACTACTGGAAGTAAAACCTAAAAAAGACAAAAAAGATAACAACATCAGTGAGTGGGCATTTTTTATGCAATATGGGTCCCACCACAAAAAGGTTGAATCGGTCATCAAAAGAAACTGGCGCATTTTATTAGATGACCCTGTGTTGGGAAGAGCAATGCCCGCCAAACCTAGATTTATATACAGGCGGGCACCATCATTAAAAAATCTCCTGGTAAAAAGTGCTTTGCCAGAAAAGAGCGGAGGCAGTGACCGCAACAAAGGATTTCATCGGTGCGGGTCATGCCTCATGTGCAAATCAACCAACACTAAACCATTTGACAAAAAAGCTACCCATTTTGAGGTCAATGGGGTGACCCATAAAATTAACCAATTTATTACTTGCCATTCAAGGAACGTGATTTATCTCCTGGAATGTGAGTGTAATAAAATTTATATAGGCAAAACCACCCGAAATTTGAAACTCAGGTCAGCAGAACACATATACAACATAAAGAAAGGTTGTATAACCCACCCATTGTCTGAACATTTTTTAAAAATCCATCAAAAATGTGAAGGCAAAATAAAAAGATTTTTGGGCATACAACAAGTGACCACTAACTGGAAAACTAGGGATCTGGAGAGAAGGTTAGCAAAAAGCGAGATGAAGTGGATCTATACTTTGGACAGCCTTCATCCCAATGGTCATAATGCTGACTTTGAATTAAAGTGGTTTTTAGATTGATTCATTTTATAATCGTTTTTAATCATTTTTAATCGTAAAAAGTGATTTGTGCACTCTTAATGTCTTGTAAATTGTTTGCAATTATGTAATTACTCTGATTCTAATCTGTGTCTTTTTCTAAATTATTATTTTTCATGTAAATTCCGGATGTGATTGAATTGGATAAAAACTCAGTGGGATTGGGTTCTCCCGGTAATAGGGATGGACTATGTGGGAATACGAAGTACCACACAGGAGGTATTATGAGGAGAAACCCTTTCCCACTTAGAGAATTGAAAAAGAACATCGAAAAAATCCACATCAGATTTGCCCACACCTCTGCCCTTAACCAAGATGGCGGACGGACATCGACATAATACTGCAAAGGAAACCAGCAGCATTAGAAGGTGGGAACTGTATTATGGGAGATGTGAACACAGTATACTAGACTAAAAAAGAATATTACATAAAGATCTGCACTTATGTGAAGTCCGTTTTGTTCATCAGCTACAACAGCGCAGAACCGCTAAAGCGGAAACGGAAGTCAGTACACGCCGAATGGAACGCAAACCGGAAGTGCCAGGTGGAACGCACGGCACTTCCGGCGCGCGAAACAGGAGACAGAATTCCATTGGCTGATGAGCGCTGATAGACCCAGTTAGTGGGTATTTAAGAGGAATAAGGCAACACAGTATCCACACAGCTTGAAAAAGGAGACATTTATGGGTCTCCGAAACGCGTTGCAGCTACCTTTTTGGATACAGACTGCCTGATTTAGTGCACTTTCCACTTTGCACTTTGAAGCACCAGGACACTTTAAGGACGCACAAGCACTTTATCCATAGAAAGCTACCTGCGGTGGAGCCGCAGAACTTCAATCGGAAGTAAAAGCCCACCGCAACTTCCCTCTATGGTGAGATAAAAGAACATTCATTATCTATGTGCTAAAACCAGCGGTCCTTTTATTGCCTGGTTCAAACCATCATCTTTTCATTTATATGTATGTATTTTTATTCATGACCAAGTTTTGTCATTAATTGTTATGTCACAATAAATTGTTAAAACTTTTTATTTGTGCATCTACATCTTTTTAAGGGGGTTGCGCTATTATTCAAACATTAACACCGTTGTTCTTATATTGTATTGAGTCACAAAGGGACAGAATGGATCTTCTGTTTTTGAACCTTTGGTACTTGTTTCCTAGCACGGTCACACCGATTTCCATCGGGGTGGTCGTGTCGGAAAAATTGCGTCGGTCGCATCGCATGCGATTTGGTCGCATGCAATGCGACCGACCCAATTTTCTAATTGAATCAAATGTGAATAGGGTCCCTGGGACCCGATTTTACATTGGATTCAATGTAAAATATTCCCTAGACCCTCAAATTTAACACCGTAAACCCCACCCCACGATTGACGCCAACCCGAAGCGTGGCGAGCGCAGCGAGCCCGCGAGGGGCGGCGGTGCGCGTCCTCCGACCTTTTCATTCCCGTACTATCCACGTCGGCGTGGAGTTGAGAATATAAAGTGTGGCGAGCGCAGCGAGCCACCGAGCCCGAAGCGTGGCAAGTGTAGCGTATAACTTCACAGGTATATGCGTCCCCTCGCGGGGCTCGCCACGCTTCGGGCTCAGTGGCTCGCCACACTTTATATTCTCAACTCCACGCCAACGTGGATAGTAGGGGAATGAAAATTTCGGAGGACGCGCACCGCCGCCCCTCGCGGGCTCGCAGCGCTCGCCACGCTTCGGGTTGGCGTCAATCGTGGGGTGATGACGGGGACATATATAATGTGAAATGGGTCATATTGGCCCATTTCACATTTTTTACTATGTGCCATTATAATGGCACAAGACCGACGCGATGCTCCCGATTTCAATGTTAAAAATTATTTTAACATTGAAGCCTATGGGGAAATCGGGGGCGTCACGTCGGGGCCAATGTTAATGGTCCCGACCGGCGCGATGCCCGCGATTTTTCCTTTGCCGGCAAAATGGACCTGATTTCAAAGGAAATCGGGTCCATCGTGGGCATCGTGTACCTTAAATTAAAGGTACACGATGCCCAAGATTGTGGCCGTGCTAGGAAACAAGTACCGAACCTCTTTTATTTTTATATTTAATTAGTTCACTTGTATCCAAACCTCTAGATCTCTCAATCGCGGGTTATATTAGTTCGCTTGGATAGCCTTTCTCTTTAAATCTGTCTACAAATACCTTCTATTGTTTATCAAACCTGTCCAATGTACTACAACTTTGCAGTAATCTATAGAGCTGAGTATAGGGCAAATTGGTTTTCCATTTTTTATAGTGGCAGCTATAAAAGTCTAAATAATTGTTACTAACAGAATTATTCCACCAGTCACTAGCTACTGGAGTAATCCCAGAGGACTGGAAAACACAGAATGTAGTCCCACTGCACAAAAGTGGAAGAGGTAAGCAACTATCTATCGACTAGTCTATCAACTAGTCTAGCAACTATCTATCAACTATCGACCAGTGAGCCTTACCTTACTTTAAAACAGAGTTGTAGAATATCTCAAAACCAGAAATTTACAGGATCCGAAACAGCATGGGTTTACTGGGGGAAGATCATGTAAAACAAATCTTATTAAATTTGTTGACTGGGTGACTAAAGTAATAGATCAAGGTGGGGCTGTAGATGTAGCTTATCTAGACTTTAGTAAGGCTTTTGACCCTGTCCCACATCGCAGACTGTTAAATAAACTTGAAGCTTGGGGTTGGATTTTAAGATAGTTGAATGGATAAGAGCGTGGTTGCAGGACAGAAAACAGAGTTGTAGTAAACGGAGTACAGTCAAAGGAGGGAAAGGTTACAAGTGGGTTACCCCAGTCATCTGTACTTGGACCAGTGCTTTTTAGTATCTTTATTGGTGATATTGCAAATGGAATTAAGGGTAAAATGTGCCTTTTTGCAGATGACACAAAGGTATGCAACAGTGTAGACACACCAAGAGGGGTAAAACAAATGATTGATGATCTAGGTAGATTATAGGAATGGTCAAGAGCATGGCAACTACAATTTAATGCCCAAAAATGCAAAATCATGCACTTGGGTCTCAAAAATTCAAAGACTAAATATAGTATAAATGGCACTATAATGGAAACTACTGAGGAAGAGAGGGACTATTTCAGGGGACTTAAAGGCAGGTAGGCAATGTAACCAAGCAATGAAGAAAGCAAGTCAGATGCTTGGTTGCATAGGGAGAGGTATCAGCAGTAGAAAGAAGTAATAATGCCACTGTATAGGTCATTGGTACGACCTAATCTAGAATACTGTGTTCAGTTCTGGAGACCATATCTCTAGAAGGATATAAATACATTAGAGACTGTACAAAGAAGGGCAACTAAAATGGTGCATAGCCTACATCACAAAACGGATCAAACATGGTTTGAGGTAACATGTTTAAAAAAAGGGGCATACTAGATAGGCCAAGTGGTTCTTATCTGCCGTCAAATTATATGTTTCTATGTTACCGACTGTCTTAAAATAAGTATAGGATTCTTCCCCTTTCTGTTTTTACAGTCAGGGTTAAATCAAGAAACTCTTTCTATTTCACTGAATATAGATGTGAAGCTTAAATTAAATTCATTAATATGCAGGTATTGTACAAATTTTGTGAATAGTTGTTCAGTGCCATCCCACATCTATATAGCGCTTATAAAACGGTCGCTGAGCGACCATATTGTCAGTGTTTTTTTTGTGTTGTGGGAGATAAATTGCTAGGAGCACGCTCCCGCAGCCAGCCCTTAATGGCCGCTGGTTGCAGGATCATGCTCCTGCAATTATCGCTAAAAATTGCTGGTCGCTGGTGCAAAATGCACTGTGCACCAGTGATTTCTAGTCAAAATGAGGTACAGACAGAATGAAAGAAAAGCTGGCAATTTTCAGCCAAAATCGCTGGTTGCTGATGAAAACGGAACACTGAGCAATATTGTGCTGAGAGATATTAAGCCAAAAGTCCTGTGTTTGTCCGTGGTCTGTTCACTACTATAAATGACTGATAAATATAACTTCACATAAATCTAAAGTTTAACATGATGTTAGGGAATGTTAAAGTGGCATTAATGTTCCAAATCACTTACATTTCTGGCATATTATTGAACAACCTCATATACCTGAATTTACTATAGATGGGCAAAATAGTCAACATTTGAGTTGTCCAGATAAAAGGAGTAAATTTATAGTACAGGGGTTCCCAAACAAAATACATACTGTATAACATTAAGTAGATTGGGTTTATATGCAATTTTTAGGTTCAGTTATGTGGTAAAGTGCAGGATTTGTTTCTGTTTGTACACATTTTATGATTGACAGCCACCAGCACTGGTTTTACCCATAAATAATTAACCATAAATAATTTGAATTGGTCTTGGATCACCAACCCGGGGCACCCCTGCAGGTGTCTCGAGGCACCCCAGGGAGCCACGGCACACAGTTTGGGAACCAATGACATAGTAGAATCCATCAGTTGTTAGTAGCAGCATGGATGGTGTTAGCATTGCTGAATAGATGATAAGCAACATTTGCAGCAGTGACACAATATGTAAACAACTCACGGTACTTGTTTCCTAGCACGGCGCCCAAGATTTCCATCTTATGGCATCTTATGCCATCGCATGTCATATAGCCGCATGCGATGTGATACGATTTTTAATTGTATAAGCACCCTAATGGGTGCTTACAATGTTAAATGCACCCCCATGCCACCCCCACTATCAACGCGAACCCGAAGCGTGGCGAGCCTGGGAGGGACGGCGGTAAGCGTCCTCCAACCTTTTCATACCCCCACTGTCCACGTCGGTGTGGAGTTGATTTTAGATAGTGTGGTGAGCGGACACGGAATACATATAAAGTAATAAGCGTGCGCTCGCCACGCTTCGGGTTCAGTGGCTCACTGCGCTCGCCACACTATCTAATATCGACTCCACGCCGACATGGATAGTTGGGGTATGAAAAGGTCGGAGGACGCGTACCGTCGCCCCTCGCGGGCTCCCGCGCATCACATAGTATGATACAAAAAGTATGTGCTGCACATACTTTTTGTACTAGCTACACATCGTATCGGATCGCAGTGCGTGCACAAGGCATGCGATCCGATACGATGTGTACTTTAAAAGTGCAGAACGGAGCCTCAAAACGGAGCGTGTATGGGCTCCTTCAACCTGTGTATACATGGTGCAATATATTACTGAGCAATATATTGCTGTGTGCCGATTTCATCAACAACCAGAGATGGTCGCTGATGAAAAGGAATCTCTTCCGGGGGAGTCGCAGAGGTATACAGCTGCTCCTGCGACCAGCAACTATTAGGGGGCTGAAGACAGGAGCACGCACCTGGCAATTTATCGCTGCAGTACAGCGGCCATATTGCCAGTGATATTGCACCGTGTATACACAGCTTAAAGCTCTGTAAACACGGAGCAATATATTGCTGAGCAATATATTGCTCAGTGTCCTGTTTTCATCAGTGACCAGAGATGGTCAATGATAAAAAGGAGACTCTCTGCCGGGGAAACAGCTGATTGCAGGAGCATGCTCCTCCGACCGGCAACCACCATGGTCTCCCGGCAACAGCTCAGCAACCATGTCACCAGCGATAATGGCTGAAATTGCCCCATATGTACAAGGCTTTAGGGGCCCATCCATCAATAAGTGAAAAAACTCATTGTACATCATAAATGGTGCTCGAGCCAACCAGCTCACTAATGTAATTTTTCAAACACATGACAATGACAATTAATAGCTGATTGAGTGAAAAACCATTTATCATATGCAATAAGGTTTACCTTATAGGTTTTAAAGATGGTCAAAATGTATATAGATAATGATGACTATAATAGTGACCAGGTATGTACCTTTATTAAGATGCCCACAAAAAAACTGATAGACAATATAATAAATAATGGAAAAAGTTCATTATCAAATATTAACCCAACAACATGGTTTGTATTCGATCAACTTTTGTTCTGCTTGCACAAAGAAAGATATATAATTCACGAAGAGGCACTTTCTAGTTTCAATAAATGTGGGCCCATAAATAAATAAGATTATGATTTTCAATCTGATGACACAAGATTTCCACCTAGAAGAATGAGGGGATGGTGAAAAGGTGTGAATCAACATCTGTCTTCCTCTACAAATTGGACACATCTAGGAAACATGACAACTATCTCAGGCAGAGTTTATGTTATGATAAACATAAAACTAACTTTTTTCTCTGCATTATATAATACACAATGTATGAAGTCAGCAGGAAAAGTGCTTGATGGCAGGTATGTGCCACTGAGACTGCTGATGTCAGTGGTATAATTCCCAGACAGGGTTGAAGTGGGTAGTACGGTTCAGGTTTTGGTATGCTTGTGTTGGTTTGCTACTACCATACTATACACCAGGTAAATCAATTCCTGAGCTGGGAGTTCAAATGCAGTTCTGGAGTTGATTAATAGGGGAAGCTGCCTGTGAGCAGTGTGGGTATTGTGTGTTGAAGAAAGCAAGCTAGAGAGAGCTGCCTGTCTGACACCTGCTAATACAGAGACAGGGTGAGTGCCTTGGTCCATGTCTGCCTGTTATGAAGCTATAAAAGAGAAGAGACTTTGGGCCAAATGTATTAGGGTGAGCGTTTCAGAAAGTGAGAGATTTTGGGAGAGTTTTCCCCTGTTTTTTAAAGCAGCAATCAATTACACTGCAAAACCAGGTTGATTTTGCCATGTAATTGATTGGTGCTTTAAAAAACAGGGGAAAACTCTCCCAAAATCTCTCACTTTCTGAAACTCTCACCCTATTACATTTGGCCCCTTGTGTTCAAGTTGAATGGAACTAAGTTTACCTGTTTTGTTTTGGACTGAATGTGCTGCTGATAAGCCTCCTGTTAATTTGCTTAATAATAAAACCTTGTCTTTCTGCAACCTATTTAGTTTGGGCCTACAAGATCTCACAACAATGATAAATACCAAACCATAACTGATCCTTTTTTTAAAAACAAATCATTTTTAATGATCCAATCACTGAGAAATAACTTTCAAACTCATCTTTAAAATGTCCAGATATATATTGTTTGTGGGATAAAACGTGAGTTGAATGAAAACCTGTTTTATATACTATATAAGTCTTCAGAGCAGTTTTCTCAATGACTATATGTATGTGCTGAAGATAGCAAATCCACTTCGTTATTGTCAAATTAGATGCACTTTAGCAACATATTATCATTCAGTGCTTAGCTTGAACTGTTAGCCTTGAAGATGACAAAGATAAATAACCAGCAAAATTGGGTTCCTGAAAAGGCACTAGCAAGCATTGAATGACAAATATGCTGCCGTTAAGTGATAGAGTTTACCAAGCAAATTAAATCTTCTAAGTGATGAAAGAAATAACCCGTGACACCAGTGATAGAGAAATTAAATTAAATTCACTAATAGCAGGTCAGCATGGATTGAAAGAAAATAATGGAAGTGATTGCATGATAAGCAGACCCTCACACTTTTGTGACAAGTCTATTGCTGAAAGTCTATAGCAAATATCTATCCAAGTAACACAATTGACTTTCTATTTCCATGCACTGCGTTCCCTGATGGCCTGTGGCAATGCAGTCCCATTTTACAGGACATCCATTTTCATTGTACATTTATGCATTTCCCATTTCCTTCAATCCATTTTAAACACGATTGACATATAATACATTGGAAACATTCTTAAAATTATCTGTTAATTAAATAATAGGTAAAAGTTAAGAATACGTTTTCCGGAAGCCGAATACAAATCTTGCTTTTAAGAAGGATTTTGCACAAATAACTTTTTTACTATCAGGGTACCTCTTAATCTTTACTTATTTTATTTCCCAATTTGTAACTTATCTTGACCCGAGAGGTTGGACTATGAAAATGTAGCAGTTTAAAAGCTTTGCAACATTTCCAAACATCACTGGTGATTTCTCTCTCCCCTCTGTTGGGTTGATTGGAGTGACCAAATCCAAATAGCCAGTAATCTGCAGGCAATTCTGGTAAAGAACCATTAGTAATATGAAATAAATGCTCTCTCCTCTTCTCGACAGTAGCTTCAGTAAATTTATTCAATATGAGTGGAGGCCTCACCTATGTATGTCTGTCCCAATGCCAAATTTACTTTCAGTACAACAAAAAATGCAAATAAATACAGATGCAAAAGTATAATATGCTGATCAGCAGCAGTAGTATACAGATGTACCACCTCTTAGCCAGCTCAGGAAATGGCCAGAATCCCTGAGCTGGCGCAGGCTGGTGGAGAGGCGCTGCATCTGACTGGGACACGAGAGCATCACACACACACGTGTCCCCTTCACACGGCGGTGGGGAGCGAATTGCCTGCCCATCTCTGCTTCAGGGAGATGTGCAAGGTTAGTGCGGGGAGGCGGCAGCGGGCTCCATCAGAAAGGGTGCATGAGTGTCTTGAGCACGTGCCCCCTTCTGACGGATGGCGAGCAGCGGCAATCGGCGATAAAATCGCCAGGAGCAGCTCTAATGAGAGCTGCTCCTTCTGTATGTGCCTAGTTTATCCCAGACATATTGTATGTTACTCAAAAAAACTTCAACTATTTATCTAGTACATCTAAAACTACTTCCAGAATAAACTATTATTGTTATAGGAAGGGTGGGCAGGACTGTGCGGAGAACAAGCAAAGAAAGAGGGGAAAGCCTAGATACACTAATATTATAGATTGAAAAGCTAGTACTAATACAGGTAGATGACTTTAAAACTTGTAACATACAGGAATACCTTTTATGTCTTGCAACATAACATAAGATCTTTATGGCTTGTAACATGAGACCTATATGAATTGTAACATACTGTAAGACCTATATTACTTGTAACATAACACTAGACATATGAGCTAAATAAAAACTGACATTTTAGCTGTTTTGCTCCTGTGTAAGCATTTAAATGAGTAATTTTAATTAAAGCAAGTAGACATCAGACATTTTATAAAAAATAAAAAAAGGGCTTGTGTAACACTGCGGAGCACTTTCATTTCCATTTTAATGCCAATTTGCATTCACTTTTAAGTAAGTATGAATTAGTGCACTCATCTAGAATATTATATTTGCATATGGACCTTTATTTAGCACATATTTTGAATACATTACAGTGCTGAAATTGCAATGTTAACAGATAATTCATGCAATTAAACCCCACATGGTATTATTAACACTTTGGTTAGACCGAGAAGAGATCTCTTCCTAATGCCAAGAGTCAACAACTTGAATAAAGGGCATGACAGATCAATGCTTGGTTAAATTCTATACTTTAAGCGGTATTGTCTGTTTTCAGGGGACAATAGCGTTCTGTTTTCTCCTTGTTTCAAATCTATGACAAGCAGGTGTAACTAACATTGAAAGTAGCATTTACTGCAAAAAAAATTGCAAGGTAATAATTTCAAAAATGCTTGGACATTGTGTTTCCACATGAATAAGTAAGTTACTTATGCATAGAATTGAAAAAAATCTTTTAAAAAAAATGTCAGGGGATGGAGGGGGCATTCATATGGAGCGCTTGTCTGCGACTGTGACTGGGGAGATGTGATGTATATCAGAAGGATTCAGATGGATCTGCGATAATTGAGGATAAGAAATCGTAAATGGGTCAGAAAGCCGAGAAAATAGAATGTTAGTGCTTGTGCATAGTCTAGGGGCTAAAGCAGTAGGGATTTGAGTAGTGAAATAATTTGACAGTAGGGATGACATAGAGCAACAGTCCATATTCTGTGGGGAGATGTGATGTATGTAGGCAAGAACTGGATAGAGGAAGTGATGGAGATCTATGGTGACTGAAAGATAGAAGTGCTGGATGACAATGGGGTCATAGGAGAGAAGGGATGAATGTAATGAAGAGAAAAAGTGTTACCTATCTAATACATAGAATTACTGATAGATGTTGCAGGGGTCCGTGATGATTGGAGATATGATGAATATAAGAGGGGATAAGTTATAAATGTGGTGGAGGGATGAAGTGATGGATGTCAGTGAGGGACCGACAGAGAGGTGATTAATGAGATGAAGGGTTACATTCATGGACGCCAGCTTGGGTCAAAGGAAGCCGGGCTTAGAAGTTAGTGGGAGAAGTGATGGGGTCAGCACTGGGTGGAGAAAAGTTATGTAAAGATGTAGAGGTCATGGGGAAGAAGTAATACATTTGATGGAGTGAAAAAGTGATATCTGTGATGTAGAAGTCATGGTTGTGAGCTGGAACTTGAGGGAATGGATTTGAGTGGGGTTTGGAGGGACTTGTGGTGATTTTAAAGAAGTGGTGAATATGAGCAGCAGTAGGTCGAAGAAGTGGTAAAGGAGTCAAACCAATTCATTATAATATTACATTGTATATACAGTAGATATTTAGTATTTACATGAAACAATGTGCACTTAAAAATACTTAAACTACAATTTTACTATAAGACCTTTGCATTGATTATCTTTAATAGGCAAACAGTGTGATCATCTCTGCAGAAACACCAGAAGCTTCCTATTGAAATAATAAATAAAAAGTCCAAAGAGTATGCAGCTTCTGTACTGAGTACATGTCATTTTCATCAAGAAAATACAGAGTGTGTGTACTCAATAACTAAAAGGGTTTTTATTCCAGCATGCAATGCTTTTTAGACAGAAACATATGGGTGGACTTCAATTACCGCACTTTTCAGTTTATTATGATGCTATCATATTGAGTAGGGTGTTTGAGTAGTCAGGGAGGACTGACATTAAACATTGGGTTCATTTGGAAAATGAATCTTGCCTACCTTGCATTACCCGTGGAGATCTAGGGTTCGTGTCATCTCCCACCCTACTATTGGTCCCACTATGGTCCATTGGAATAGACCCGAGTTCCTTTTCTCTTGTTTTTGTGTCCATTACCCATTGGAATAGACTACAGAAGCTTTCATGTATCTCCTCCCAACTCTCCCCTCTTACTCCTTTGCTTGATAACCCTGATTTCCCTCCAGGAGTTGCCTGATCTGCCTTTGATATATGAAAAAACATGGGGTACAGCGGGTTGGCCAACTGGTGGATGTGGGCAGTGTATTGCCCTTTCCTGCTCTGCAAGTTAAATGGGATTTGCCCTCATCTGAGATTTGGCGATACTTGCAATTAAAGCATTATACACAAAAAAGGGATTTATGTAAGGCAGCCAACAGATCTTTGACTCCCTTTGAGAATATGTTCATTACCCCTACGCGACCAGCCTACTTTCTCTCAAGAGGTTATGGTCTCCTAATTGAACATATGTACTCTTCCCTACCTATATATGGTTCTGCGTGGGGCAGTGACCTTTACATTGATTTAGCAGATGAGGCCGGGACCAATATATTTCAGTCTACATGTGTTAGATCTTCCAGCTACTTGTTAGGACTCTGGGGAGTCCGCGTACGCAAATGCTAAAAGAGACTGACCACGCACCACATCTGCGTCTGTTGTCTCTCCCAGTGGTCAATTGATGCATGCAGTGCTAGACTTCACCTATAGCAGGCCCACTCCAACCCCGATGCCCCCAGGTCTAATGTAGGACAATGCATCAACCGAGACTGAGAGACCGAGAAAAGGATAACTGACTAAAACCTGTGGAAACAAACAAACAGTGGTACATATTACAAGATAATAAGTGGTCAGAAACACCAGAGAGTTGAGGGGAAGAATATTGGAGCAATCCTCCACTGAAGTCACAGGAATGCAACAATGCAAGAAGATGTTATGCAAACAAAATAGTTCCTCACACCCACACTTGTAACTACAGAGACACAGCATGTCCAGGCTAATGGCATAAATGCAACAATGCATGAAGATGTTAATAATAAACAATATATAACCTGTGTGAAGCTGGATGGCAAAACCCCTAATAAGAGAGGACATATACTCCATACAGCTAAACTCTAACAGTTATAGCTGAAATACTAAAGGTGGAAAAACCGGCACTTATCTCTGTCAGACAGGGTCTATGTTCATACAGGGTATCTCAGTCTGCAGCAGAGGTACACAGGCAGGACTTCACAGGACATCCGGCCAGGAGTGCTTACTGGAATACTCAGGACTAAGATGGAACTCAGACAAGGATTAAACAAAACCCTGACCAGACTTAAACAGAACTATAACTTGCAGGGTCTGGATGCTGGAAGCACAGCTAAATAACCTAGCATGCAGCCACACCCAAGACCAAGGTGTGCATAAAACCCAGGCAAGATGGATCAGCAAAACTCAGAGTACTGATCCAGGGGAAACATATAAACTACAAACAGAATACTGTATATTAACTGCAGCTTTACACTGACCCACCAGAGGCGGATCGTAACACTACTCTGTAATTGAGACTCAGTTCAAAGTCCTATCATGATGGTATGGATGCCCACTTACTATAGCAAAGATGTTCCCCGGGGTGCCTGATACTTGTTGGCGGTGTAATGAAGAGATAGGCTCCCCTCTACATATTTGGTGGGATTGCTGCCTGCTCCACCGAGTTATGTCTACAGTATCTCTAAATCCATAGTTGGTAATGAGGTCCCTTCTGCTCCCTCATTCTGGCTCCTTAATATGTACCCTGGCTCACTACAGGCCTATAAAAAATATTTATTGAAGTTCCTCAATAGTGCTGCTAAAGCAGTAATCCCAGTCCGCTGGATATCTACTTCCCCTTCCACCATACAAGACTGGTTCACCCAAATTGATATGTATATGTCTATGGAAGGTCTGAGGGTGGCCCCAGAGCGGCATCAGGAGTTCACAGCTACGTGGTATCCGTGGTCTTCCTGGTTGTGTCCGACTGATACTTACATTCTCGACATATCCGCTGAGGCACTACACACACTCCCTTCCTGTACTCCCCTTCCCCTTTTTCCTCTCTCCCCATCCCTTTTTTTATATGCCTTTTGTTCCTGATGACTTTTGCAAGATTTTAGTTTGTTTTTTCATCTTTCTCTGCAATTTATACTAACCAAGATTTTGTGAATTTTGTAAATTTGTTATGCACGATGCTTCATGATCCATTCCTAGTGCATGTGTTCCGTATTTTCTTTTTTTTTTTTTAAGTATTTTTATTGGGTTTTGCATTTTATCACAATAAAAAACATACAAGACCTATATCAAATTATACAGGTCATCTCGATGCTTATTTGAACTTGTCAACAAAAACATACATTTAAGACATGTAAACATACATCAATGGGGAAAAGGCCGGCGCTGTTGTGGTAATGAAGTGGAGTGCCTTGTCAGGGCACTGGGGGTGTGAACCCTTGATCCTGTCTGCCTGCCTGCTGGCTTACGAAACAGTGCGACCTTTTCCTTGCCCTGAGCTACCTATAGCCTCATGACTTTGGAAGTTATCCGGTTGCTCTGATGACATATTGGTGTTACAATGTCAATTGTGTGGACCGGAGTGTTGAAATAACAGAACTACTGAGGTAAGTGCTATATAACTAATGTGTAACTGAGGTATACCTGGGGGTGAAGTAGGGGAGGGGGGGGTGGGGTTTAAGAGCATTCAGTTTATGATCAAATATATAGAAGTAGAGAGCGTCTGAAAGTTAGCGGCAGGGTGGGGATGCGTGAGTTATCTTTGTGTGGTTTCTTTGGGAGGAGTTTAGGTTATCTGCTTAGTTTTTGCTATTTATTTCAATTGTGAGAATAGGTCGAGGGATTCCAAAATTTTGTCCTGGGTGGCAATTGGACTAGTTTTGATATAGGGTTTCCATTTTTTCAGGAAACTTTTTGTTAAGGATTGGTTAGAGTGTATATTATTGTATCTATCAAAAGTCATGTAACTGTTCAACATCTCCTCCAAATCGGTCAGATTTGGTTTATGATTTGTGATCCATGACTTCAGTATAGTTTTCTTTGCCACCGTGAACAAAATTGTTAAGAATGGTATTAAGTAGGTTTGGTTATTAGTAAGTTGCCATTCATCAAAGTTTAAGAAGAGTATTGGTGTGGGTAGGAGTTTTAGTGAAAAGTGTTTTTCTATATAATGCATGACTTTATACCAGAACTTCTTAATGTGCCCACAGGACCAGAAGTTGTGGAACAAAGAAGCAGAGTGGTAGCCGCATTTAAGGCATTTTCCCGTCTCAGAAGGATCGAAGTAGCTTCTTTGTTTTTGTGAAATGAAGGCTCTGTGGATTGTTTTGTAGTGGGTTTCTTGTAAGGCCGAAGCCTGGAGGATCTTCATTGTGGATTCGTAGTATTTGTATATGTCGGTAGCCTGGGTCGAAGGGATATCTTGCGACCATGCTGCACTTGTCATTTCTTGTACTGTCAATAAAGATCTTTCTTGTAATTCTTTGTATATGAGTTTTGATTTAAAGGTGCCAACTTGGAGTTTGTTAATCCAAGAAGTCAGTACAGAGTGGGATGAGGACATTATGTTGTGAGTAGAAAGGGATTGCACAAAGTGTTGGATTTGTATTATTGGGAAGAGGGCATTGGAAGGAAGGCCATAGTTATCTTTAAGGGCAGAGAAGGGTAGAATTTTCCCTCCTGGATCAAACACTTGGGAGATTAATTTTAGTCCTTTCCTTTCAAGTCTGTTAAAGGCTGGGTTCTTTATTCCCGGGGGGAAAAGAGGGTTCCCACAAATTGGCATCCATTCCGTGTTCTGAGGGTCTATTCCTATTTTGCTACATGCCAGGTGCCATGCCTTGTGAATGTCTTGAAACAATGGGTTCTTGTATATTTGTAAGGGTATTTTCTTTTTTGGTACATGGATGAGTGCTTTGGGCGAATACGGGTAAAGGACAGCCTTGTCTAGTTCATATAGGGAAAAGGAGTTCGATTGCTGTAGCCAGCCTATTGCCACACGGGTTAATAGGGAGCAGGAGTAAGCGTTTATATCTGGTAGGCCTAGGCCTCCGTCTGCCTTTGAAAGGCTAAGTTTAGCCCAGGCTATTTTTGTTTTTTTTCCATTCCATATGAACTTGGAACAAGCCTGGTTTAAAATTTTAATGTCTGTGGGCGTGATTTTTAAAGGTAGCATTTGCATGGGGTACATTATCCTGGGAAATAATACTGTTTTCACTACTTCAACTCTTCCCAGAAGGGAGAGAGGTAGAGAGGCCCAGTCTGTGAGGGTTTTCAGTATTTTAGGTATGGTCAGAGAATAATTTATTTTGTATAGATCTGTGAGCTTGTTTGGGATCTGAATGCCCAAGTATTTTATGTGAGACTTTTGGATTTTAATGGAGTTTAATACATCATCTGGTGGGAATGTGGGTGGGGGGCCTTTTAAGGGTAATAGTTCTGATTTGTCTACATTCACTTTGTAGCCCGAGAAACTACCAAACTTTTGTAATATTTGAAAGATTTTTGGGATGGCATGTTGTGGGTGGGACAAGAATAATAGCATGTCGTCTGCGAACAACGATACTCGGAGATCTATATTGCGGATCTGGATTCCCTGGAATTCTGGGGATTCTCTTAAATGTATGGCTAGTGGTTCTAAGGCCAGGGCGAACAGCAGTGGGGATAGAGGGCAACCCTGCCTCATGCCTCTCAGGATGGGGAATGGGTCTGATCGTAGGCTATTGCATATAATTCGTGAAGATGCTCCCTCATATACCGTTGATATAAATTGAGTGAACATTTCTGGGAAGGCAAATCTTCGCAATGTGTTGTGCAAGTGCTCCCAGTGTACCATATCGAAGGCCTTTTCTGCATCAAGCGATAGAATTGCTTTCGGGTCCTCCGATACAGCACACTGGGTAGCGTAAATTGTCGATAGGACTCGTCTTATATTTATTGTGGAGCTTCGTCCCATGACAAATCCTGTCTGATCTATGTGAATTATTTTGGGTAAAATCAGTTTAAGTCGTTCTGCCATGATTTTCATAAGTAGCTTGTAATCAATATTTAATAAAGAAATTGGTATGTAGGAGCTGGGCAAAGCTAGGTCTCTGCCTGGTTTTGGGATCACTCTGAGTATAGCTGAATTAAAGTGGCTGGGTATCTCATTTTACATTAAAATTTTATTAAACGCTTTAGTGAGAATTGGAATTAATTTAGGTGCTAGTAATTTGTAATAGTCCGGCGTAAGGCCATCTGGGCCAGGTGCTTTGCCTGTCTTTAGATCAGAAAGGGCTTTTGCAACTTCTTGTGGTGTGATGTTTTGGGTAAGAAGGTTTGAGTCCTCCTCTGTTATTTGAGGGGTTGTTATGGTCTCCCAGAATTCTTTAGAATTTGTAGAGTCTGATTTTGGTGCTGAATATAGGTTGGTATAGAAGTCACAAATGACCTGTGCTGTCTGGGGGTTTGTTTTGGTGAAAAAATTGTCTGCTTTACGTAGGGGGCGTATTGTTGCTGGGGGCCTTTGTCCTTGTAAGAGGGAGGAAAGTAATTTACTGGATTTGTTTACAAATCTATGGAATCTAGCTCGTTTTGCAAAGGAATAAATAGATTCAGATTTTTCTATCGAGGCCTCATAGGTCCTCTTTGCATCTAGGTATGTAATTCTAGTCGAGGAGGAGGGGGAGGTCCTGAAATCCCGGAAGGCGTCGGTAAGCGTCAGTTGAGCTTGTAATTGCTCTCGCTTTGCTTTCTTTTTTATGAAAGCCATGTGGGAGATTATTTCTCCTCTAATTGTAGGTTTGGACGCCTGCCAAAACAACAGGGGGTCCGCCTCTTCCGTTTCTTTATTGTCTTTGGCATAATTATCCCAAGCAGTTGTTACTGCGTCTCTCAAATGTATGGATGATGCCAGGGCAGGTGGGCATCTCCATGCTGTCAGTGGGGTCTGATTATTGGTGAAGTGTAACTTAATGTGAACTACTGCGTGGTCAGAAAGAAGGATTGGGGCCATTTCTGCATATTCTACCTTGGGGAATAAAAAGTGGGAAAGCAGGATGTAGTCAATCCTAGACATTCTATTGGTGGCTGCAGCTAGACATGAGAAATTTTGTTCTGTTGGGTGTGAGCAGGGGCGGATTGGCCCACCGGGAAACCGGGCCATTTCCTGGTGGGCCGGCCCATAAAAGACATGAAGTGGCCGCTCACACCGCTGGCTGGGTGACCGCCATGTCCGCGGTCCGGGGCCGCGGCCACAGCACTTTGCCCAATATAAATATGGCAGCAGTCAGCCTCATCACTGACAGAAGGTAAAATGGCCGCGGGAGGGCTGGTGCGCATGTGCGGCCGCACGCAGCTCCTCCCGCGGTGCTTTGCTCATTTGCTGTGCGCGCGTCTGCTCCCTTCCCTTGCCTATATGTCAGGAGGGGAGGTCCGTCCACGGCTGCTGGAGGAATGCTCCACAGTGCCAGCCGCGGGACAGGGAGAGCAGACAGGTATCCTAGAACCGGAGGTCCCTGCTGGAGCAATGCAGAGCTGCAGTCTATTCAGTCGGTCTGGAAGTCCCCCAAAAGCAGCCTCCCTAAAGGTTAGTAATCCACTGCAGGGTAACCCTTATACTACAAACCCCATCCTAACTTTGACCATATACCCCCACCATAACTAAGACCATACACCACCTAAACTAACTTTGACCATACACCCCCCCAACCTAACTCTGACCATTCACCCCCCAGCCTAACTCTGACCTTGCATCCCCCCCAGCTTAACCCTGACCATACACCCCCCCCCAGCCGAACCCTGACCATACACCCCCCAGCCTGTCTCTGACCATATACCCAACCTATCACATACCATACAACCCCCCTAGCCTAACTCTGACCACACTCCCCCAACTTATCTCTGGCCATACACCCCCCCCCTAACCTACCTATCTCTGACTATACACCCCTCTAGCCTAACTCTGGCCATACACCTCCCAGCCTATCTCTGACCATACACCTTCCCCGCCTATCTCTTACTATACACCCTCCCCTCATCTCTGACCATACACCCCCCAGCCTATCACTTACCATACAACCCCCCAGCCTATCACTTACAATACACCCCCCAAGTGTAACTCCAACCTTGCTGCCCCAGCCTAACTCTGACCATACACCCCCCAACCTGTCTCTGACCATACACCCCCCAACCTGTCTCTGACCATACACCCCCCCCCCCCCAACCTGTCTCTGACCATATACCCCCCAACCTGTCTCTGACCATATACCCCCCAACCTATCACTTACCATACAACCCCCCCAGCCTAACTCTGACCATACTCCCCCCCCCATCTTTGACTATACACCCCTCTAGCCTAACTCTGGCCATACACCTCCCAGCCTATCTCTGACCATACACCCTCCCCGTCTATCTCCGAACATACACCCTCCCCATCTATCTCTGACCATACACTCTCCCCACCTATCTCTGACCACACACTCCCAGCCAAACTGTGCCCATACACCCCCAGCCTATCTCTGACTATACACCCCCCAACCTATCCCTGCCCATACACTCCCCCAGCCTATCTCTGACTATACACCCCACTAGCCTAACTCTGGCCATACACACCCCAGTCTATCTCTGACCAAACACCCCCCAGCCTAACTCTGACCATCCCGTCTGCATCCTAACTCTGGCCACATACCCCTCTTGCAGCTCTACTCTGACCACATAGCCCCTCCCGCAGCCTAACTCTAATTATACACCCACCAGCAGCCTATGCCCCTCCTGCAGCCTATACCTAGCTATACACCCCCCTACAGCCTACACTTATCCATCCATACACACCGCCACAGTCTAACCATACAGACACACACACACATCCCTGCAGCCTAACCCTAACTACTCACACAGACAATATATAATATGATACAAATAACTCCACAAGCCTAGGCCCAGCTCAACTTCACAGCGGGAAGCAAACCAGAAGCACCTGACTTTAGTTTAATCAGTGCTGTCACCTGTGCCTAGCGGTGCCCCCTTCTCATACTTCGCCACTTGTGCTTCCCCCCATAATCTGTAGGATGGCTCTGGCTGACCCTCGGGGTCGGCTTGAAGAGATTAGCTCAGCTGACCCATGTGCCACAGAGAGAGTGGTGTGCTGGCACTGCTGTGTAGGAGTTAGGAATGGGAAATAGGAGCATCCCTCTGCAGCCGTCTCACCTGTGTTAGGCTGCTTCCGATAGCAGAGGGAGTGACGGAGGCTGTGACCCGGGAGCTGTGGAGAGAAGGTGAGAATCTGGTTTCCTTTCCTTCATATCCTGCCCTGCTTCCACTACACCAGCTGGCCTGTTTCCCACTACTACTCTCAGCCTGCCAACTTATCCGCACTACCACTTCTCCAGTCTGCCCCTACTTCCCACTATGGCTCTCAGCTGGTCCCGATTTCCACACTACCACTCCCAACAGCTCCCTCCTTCCCACTACTAATTCCAGCCTGCCCCCTGCTTCCCAATACTACTCCCTGCCTGCTGTTTTCTCCCCACCACTACTAACTGCCTGCCCTCTCATCCACACTACCTCTACCAGTCTGCTTTCTGCGAACCACTACTACTCCCAGCCTGCTTCCCACCATTTCTCCTATCAGCCAATCCCCTTATCCACACTACCTCTACCAGCCTGCATCCTGATCACCACTACTACTTCCAACCTGCTTCCCACCACTACTACTGTCAACTTGTCCCCTTATCTGCGCTACCACTACTCCAGCCTGACCCTGCTTCCCATTACTACTCCACTCAGCCACCTGCTCCCCTCTAGGCATCATCGTACAGTACCCACCCTAAACATCACCCCACCTTTGGCATATAGTCGCAATCCAATACATCCCCAGCCTCCAAAATATACCCTTTCCTAGATGCACGGCCCCAGGGACATACATAACTGGCCATACCCCCCTCCCCCCAGGTAAATAGACTGTACACGCTAACCCAAGGCCTTCTAGACACAGGGGGTGAGATTTAATAGGATGAGATATTCAGAAAGTGAGAGATTTGGGAAGAAATCTCCAGTTTTTTTAAAGCGGCAATCATTTACACTGCAAAACCAGTTTGATTTTGCAGTGTAAATGATTGCCGCTTTAAAAAAACCTGGAGATTTCTTCCAAAATCTCTCACTTTCTGAATCTCTCATACTATTAAATCTCACCCAGGATCTCCAGTCTAGGGACATATACTTTACACCCCAATTGTTTTTCTATTGTGGAGCACAATGTGTTTTTATTTTATTCCTGTGGGGGCTAATGTTTAATGATTTTCATTTTTATTTGAGGGGGGGGGGGGGGGATTGTTGTCAGTGTGGCTTTTTTCTCTGTTTGGCGCCAATGTGTTTATTCCTGTGGGGACAGATGTTTTTCCCCCTTCAAGTGTCAGTTTGTTTACCTATCGGGGTCAATTTTATATTTTCTGTAAGGGTAATGCCTTTTATTGTTTTAAGTATATTATAAATGTGTTCTGCTTTCCTAGCGGTTACAAGGGGTTGGCTATTCAGACACATTATGGGTGTGTGATTGAAGAGATATGGGCCAGTTGCTGAAAATAGCGTTGCTTACAGAGAAGCTGAATTGTTCGTCTTGCAGACGGATGCTGAGATGGATGATCTGCACCTAGGATAGGGCAGGTGAAAGTTTCAGTGGTGCAGTCAATGGTGGTATTGTTGAAGGCATTTGCATAAAGTTGCAAATGCAACTGCAGCAAAAGATGCAAGGAAGGCCACAACTGCATGCAGCTCAAATTCTTGAACTAATTGAGCATCTACCACTATCTAGGTAAAAAAAAAAAAAAGTCTGCACTTGCACTTGGATGCTGCTGGGCACCTGGTAGTACCACCAACTACAAAGTATATGCCAAAGGGAAGAAGATAGGAACCCTGCACTTCCTATTGGGCTGGATGAATAATTGAACGGTGATGGTCTCTTTCTGTGATGGATGGTTCTTGTTCCTCGGGTTTGGTCCTCCGGTTTTTATACCTCAAAAATAAGATGGAGAAAATCTCATGGTGCAGATTTTCCTCAGATATTTAAAACACACACGTCACAAGGCAGAACAAATGTGTGGGTACTCATACCGTATCTGGGCCTCTCCTTTAGGCCAAGAATTTAGGCATAGATCGGGGGTCACTTAGTAAATTCAGGGATTTTTTCCACGTTCTTCCTAGTTTCCTCAGAAATACATAAGGGAAACACTCATTGCGTAACCAACCAACCAATTCATTCACATAAAAAACAAACAATTTGAAAATATAAGCACAAACAAAGCCTGGTACCGTATCTGGCCTTTCACCAAAGGCCGGTTATGGAGCATATGGGGGGGGGGGTCAGATGTAACAACCCGGGTGGACCCCTGCATAGATTCTCCAGACGCAGATCCCAGTGTTACCTTTCCAGATAAGGTTCCAAGGTGCCCTTTTTGAGGTATAAAAACCGGAGGACCAAACCCGAGGAACAAGAACCATCCATCACAGAAAGAGACAATCCCCGTTCAATTATTCATCCACCCCAATAGGAAGCGCAGGGTTCCTATCTTCTTTCCTGTGGCATCTACCGCTATCTGTATGTCTATTAGTAGGGATCCTGCCCCTCTTGAAAAACTCCGCCCCCTCAGCAGACCCCGCCCCCATTAGGGCTGCTTCCAGAAATTTCCCGGGCTGGTTTTCCATCTCAATCCGCCCCTGGGTGTGAGACTCTCCATGCATCCACCAGTTGTAGTTGTTCACATAGTTTTTGGATCCCAAATCTGGGGAGTTTGCGTGATGGGGTGTGATGCGCCTGTTTATCTAAGATGTTGGAGGAAACCAGGTTTAAATCCCCGCACAGTATCATTGGGAGGTGATGGAAGGGGGATGATATCGATATCAGCTGTCTGAAGAAGGGGTTGGAGTATTGATTGGGGGCATACACATTTAGACAGATAAATTCCTGCTGTTCATACTTCAGATGACATAATACAAAGTGGCCTTGTGGGTCTGCAACAACTTTTAATACTTCTAAGTCTATGTTTTGTTTTGCTATGATCACCACTCCTCTAGATTTTGAGTTGTGAGAGGATGAGGCAAGTACTTTCCACTTTAACATATTTAATTTAACAACTTCTTGTGGTACCAAATGTGATTCTTGAATGCATACTATATCTAATTGTAGCCTGTTTAAGTACACCAGTATTCTCTTTCTCTTCACTGGGGAGTTGATTCCTCCCACATTCCAGCTACCTATCTTAAGTGCCATAAGTGGTGGTCATTAGGTACATGTTTACTAAGGTAACAACATTTCAAAATAGAATACATCTTAGTCGTGCTAAATTAAATGCTCTCTTTCCCATGGGGGGTTTGGTAGGGGGGTAGGGTAGTAAGAGGGGATGGGGGTATGGAAAAAATAAAATCAAATCTCAGTAGCCATAGTGGCGTGCTTCCCTTAACGGCTGGGTGAGATAATCTTATCTCGCCCTGCATCTGTGCTATATAGGCTCCTGCGCCTACCAGCTCACTTATGTTATGTAACTATATAATACTTGAACATGTTATAACAATTGGAACATTGCCTTATCAATACACTTTAAAACCTGGTCCGGCGGAGAAAGACCTCAACTGCGCGTTTCTTCCGGAACAATGGCCGGACAGCAACTTTAACTTGGGGACATGGGGAAAACATTTCCCGGTAGTGTCCACGAGGTCGGCCAAGATTGGCTGAATTTGGGTACTCGCTTCTATCAGATGTGGTTAGGGGGTTAGTCACAGTCCGACATCTGGGGGTGGCAATGGTCTTGATTGTGTTCCTATCTCAGGAAAAGTTCCGCATCACGTGCCGACATAAAGTCTTTATATTCAGAGCCATCGTAGATCCTAAGTCTTGCAGGGTACATCAATGCAAATTTTCTTTCAAGTTTGATAAGCCGTGAGCAGACAGGTGAGAATTCCTTCCTTTGTTTCATCAGCTCTGCAGTGTAGTCTTGGAATATGAGGATACGGTGATCCTCCCAAGAGAGATCTCTGTGTCTGCGGGACATTGTCCAGATAAGCTCTTTATGGAGGTAATTGAGCGTTTTGAAAATGACTGCCCTGGGTCTGGCGCCCTCCTGTGGGCGTAGCAGGCCTAGCCTGTGTGTACGCTCCACCACCATGTCTGAGCACCTGTCTTGAATGTGGAGCATTTCTGGCAGCTTATTTTTGATGAATTGGAAAAGATCATTTCCCTTTAGAGACTCTGGTAAACCAATAATGTGTAGGTTCTGTCTCCTAGATCTGTTCTCCAAATCTTGCACTTTGTTGTACATGTACATTAAGTCTGAGGAGTGTTGTTTCATCATGGGTTTTATTTCTGCTATGTCTTGGAAGCATTCCCCCACTCTGTGTTAAACCTCCGCAGCTCTCTGGTGCAGCTGTGCTAGTTGCATGTTTATCTTATCGGTCTGGGCGTCTAGCAGGGGGGCTATTGCTGCCCTTATCGCTCCCACCATTTCCCCGTATGTAACTAGATCGTCAGTATGTGGGGTTACCTTCTCGCCTGTCACTGGGGAGGCTGGCTGGGCATTCATCGTGCGGCTGGTTGCAGTTGTAGGTGAGGGCGGCTTGGTTCTAGGAGGCAGAGGGGCCGGTTTCAGTTCCTCTGTCCGCGTGAGTTCAGCTGCGGTCGCCATCTTAGGAGTGGCAGAGGCCGGCGTCTTTGCTCTGGCGGTGCGGTAGCGGGAACCTGGCATATCCTCCAGGACTTTGTCCATGCGGGGCCGGGGGTCTCCGGGCTCAGGCAGTGAGGTGACTGCAGGTTTTTTGGAGGCTTAGAGCCTTGAAAAGGGTGATCGTGAGCCGGTCAGCAACGGAGCACTCTCACGTGTGGCTGTTCATACCGCTGCCGGAAACGGAAGTCCGTTCCGTATTTTCTTATTTTCTGACTGCATTGCCATAAGTTGCCAAGGGGTTCAATTTTTCAGACAATTTGAAATGCCTCGATTTCTATTTGTCAATTTTTATATTACTGTACAGTATTCTTTCTTTTTAAGATATGACTTTTTAGTCCATGGAGTTAGACTAATATCACTGTAGAGTATAAACATAACACATACATGGTATAGTTGTATATTTGATCAAAAATGACTCATCATTTCATCTCATTAGAGCCTAATATTTCTTTCTATCAGTATGGGTTTTTGATATTTGTTTATTTTATCAAAATGACTCATCATTTCATCTCATTAGAGCTTAGTATTTCTTTCTACCAGTATGTTTTTTTAGTTCTCTCTCCCTAAGGACCTAATTTGTTCAGTTTTTTTTCATTATAAGTCACAACGCACCTTTCAAGTAATCTGGAGTGATATAAGAAAGTCTTCAACATTTCTTACATGTGATTGAGCAATACCTCTGTTTATTAAAAATTATTTGGGACAGCTACTTATCACAAGCTGTTTCTGTGTACAGTAGCTATCAAAATCACCTAAAATAATTGAAGTTAATAAATAATAAAGTCTAGCAAAATCTATGTTTTTTTACGTGTCAGGAATCGCAGAATGCGTCCAAATCCACGGCTGCATCTCTTACATGCACGTCTGTATTATGATCCAGATCTGTGAGTGGCACTGTCCTTGTGTGTAGTCCTTGGTGGGATGTCTCCTTCGGTCTCCATGGGCCTGGTTGGTGTCCCATGCTGCTTCCTTGCCTAGTCCCTGTTGCATGGGCGCTGCCATGACACCTTGGTCAGCTAACAGTTTTGCTCCAATGTGCTAGCCAGTGACTCTGACCTCTTCTGACCTGTGCACTCGATCATATACTCACAGTGCTCACAGGTACTTCCAAGGTTAAAGGACGCTGCAACTTGCAGCCAATCACAGACAATCTAGCATAATCAAATCGCCTTGAAAAACTTTTGTTCACTGTGATACCCTCCAGAGTCAGCGTCCAAGGCTCCCAGGCTTCCAAGCTATTTCTCCCAGTGATACCAGTAAACCTGTGCTGCTGCTAGCATACCTCCTCGTTATCTCCACTTTCCAGACACTCTGCTGTTTACCATCATCAGCTCCCGAATAGTATCTGTGTGTTCCAGGTTTCTGGTAGCAGGCATCACCATGGGCTCCTAAGCCATATCACCATCGGCTCCTAAGCCGCAACACCATTGGTTCCACAGGGGCGCAGGAGCATGGTGTTACTATGCCCAGCTGTAGTGAGAAGCCCTCCTCCCCTCTTTCCTCAGACACTGGAAATGTGAGCCCTGCGCTGTCCTCCCCGCCCCCCCATATACTGGAAATATGCACCCTGCGCCCCCTCCCCAGGCACTGAGATGTGTGCTCTGCACTGCACCCCCCTATACGCTGGAGATGTGCACCCTGGGCTGCCCCATCCCCCCCTAGTCACTGAGATGTGCGCATTGCACCGCACCCATGCCCACCCCACCCCAGAAACCAGAGATGTGCTCCCTGCGCTGCCCGCTTTTCACTATGCCCCCCTCAGACGCCATACGCCCTCTCCCCCACCTAGCAGTCCCGACGCCTCCCTCCTCCAGCAACCGCACAATGAGGAAAAAGAAGCAGCAGCACACAGGGATGTCACTGCTACAGAGCTGCTATGTCCAGCCGGTCTCCCCTTCATCCTGTGGCTGGATCCACAGGCCAAGAACTCACCCCCACTGATTGGTAAGTGGCCATGGAGCCCTGTACCCAGTGTGTGATCCCTTGTGTGTGGGTGGGTTTGTGTGTGTGGGTGTGTGTGTTTGTGAAACCTTTTGACCCACCTACCCTCTTTCTCTGTGTGTGTGACCCCCTTGACCCCCAATCATCCATGGTGTATTCCCTTCTGCACCCCCTATTCCCTTGTGTGATACCTTGTACCCTCTTCCACCCTTATCCCTGGTGTGTGACACCTTCCTTACACTCTACATCCTTTCTCTGTGTGTTACCCCCTGTACCACACATCCCCCCGCCCTTATCCCTGTGTGTGACCCCCCCTTATCCCTGTGTGTGACACCCTCTTATCCCTGTGTGTGACCCCCTCTTATCCCTGTGTGTGATCCCCCTTATCCCTGTGTGACACTCCACCCTTATCCCTGTGTGTGACTCTTCCCCCCCCCCTTATCTCTGTGTGTCTCCCCCCCCCCCCCCCCCCCCCTGAGTATGAAACATTTGCCACACTGCTCCAGGCTGCCCACTCTTTTGCAGTGACCCGGCAATACCCCAGTCTCCTGGGCTAACCTTGGAGGCCTCTCAAGAAGGACCGCACACAGCCAAGGAAATGACCCCATTGAGCCCGTAGCCCCTGGCACTGTGAGTACTGCTGTAAAGCCTAAATCTAACTATACACCCGCTTGCCTAACCCTAATTATACACCCCCTGTAGCCTAAGCCTAACCCTAACCCTAAACAGTAAATTGACTGCGTTGGTACAGTATTTTGAGTTTCAGTCAATGGTTGTCGCAGTAATGATCGTCTAATTAAAGTCTGTTAAGAATCATACTGAACCGCTTGCCCCTGTCTTGGTGCATAAGAAGAGAAAAGGAACAAATCCAAATAAAGAATCTCCTCTATACTGTATTTCAGCATCTACCAATAGTACAGGTAGGTAGGAGCATTAAGAAACTTCAAAGAGATAGACTAACAAGAGCAGAAAGACCTTTCTGAGCGATATCTTTTACTACAGTATATCCTCTATGGCAGGTTTTCAATGCTGTTTGCGAGTGGTGACAGCGAGCAGGTCTTCCTGCTCGCTGTCACCACTCACCCTGACAGCATTCAACACACCCTCCGCATACGCCAATTCCCCCTCGCTCCGTTTTTTGAGCGAGGGAGAATTGGCGGATGCGGCTCCAGAAGCAGCGAGACTTGCGGCTAAAAACTGCGAGTTATCTGCAGTTGCCGCTTGTCTTGCTGTTTTGGTGAATTCTCGCCGTCCTGTGACGGCGAGGATTTCCCCAGAACGTTGAATAGAGCGAGCGGCCGGCGATGGGGTTAAACATCGAGGATCGCTGGTTTTCTGCAATCCTCGCTGTTTAACCCCATCGCCGGCCGCTCGCTGCAGCATTGAATACCCCCCAATGTGTTTGGCTTAAAATGTGGGATGTGGTACCAGTTTTGATATTGGTCACGTAGGCACAACTGCAAGATATACTTGGGCATTGCCTTGTGAGATTCTCTCCAAATATATGTTTGGCGTGTCTCACTTATCTTGTAAGTACATTGAACCAGACGTTAAAACAAAGGCTGAATTTCAGATGGATGTTTGTGGAATGTCAGCCTGGTAATTTATCGGTCTGTCTTCTCCTAAGACATGTGATTCAGTCCTTTGTTGAGTGGTAAAGTTCTGCATATATATATTTTTTAAAATTGAGAAAATGACTAATGTTGTTCAGAAGGAGGCATATGGACTAAATCAAACTAGAGAAGTATGCATAATTCATCTTAATACAGTTCACTACAGGTATCTTATTACCTAAGGCCATGCAGATTGTCCATTTATCCCAGCTGGTAATATAATCTAAAACCCAAAAAAATCACAAAGGACTTAAAATGACTAGATGAAATTGGTTATTGCATGCTGATGCGATCAATGCACCACTGCTGTTCTATTGCAGACAAATAATATCTCTCTGTCATCTTTTATCATACTATGATGGACTGGAAGCCAAACAGACAGGTTGTGAGCATTAACAGTTCCTGTTGCTTAATTGAAAACTCTAAGCACATACATTAGAGACCACAGGCAAAGGAAAACATCAGTAATCATTTTATCATGAATGGGAATGAGTTTCAGAAGCATCAATTTAGCCATGAAAATATTTCACCTCATCTCGCACATTAGAGAACCCAAAACACAAATCCAGGTTGATTGCTCTTAATAATTGTTATGGTCCATTAACTATATTCTGAACTTACAAACTTAAAAAAGTACTTACTAAGTTTCATACATTTTCAGAAAAGTGAGAGACATGGTGATTAAACAATTTTGGCTTCTTTCTCAACTGAAGCTTAAAAAAGTATGCATCTTCTAATTTATGCAGACAGTGTGCATCCTGTGTGATTTCCACAATCTGTTTAATCCCGTGTATTTATAAATGTGAATAACTCTACAGAATGAACCAGTGTACATTAGTATATTATATACAGTATCATGCCAATTTAAAGTAAACACAGCATAGGCATACCTGCCAGTGACGTGCAGTGAGGTCATTGCCTGGGGAGGTACTGTCCTCACACACACACACCCCCCGCGGCCAGGCCCGGACACCATGGTGCTACATATGCAGCGGCCGCCGGTACATGCGCCCCCCCCCCACCGCCCGGTGGACTCACCTGTCCTCTCCTCGGCGGTGGCGGCGGCCAGTTCTCTCCACGGCGGTGATTGACATCGGCTTTTTCCCAGCAGCACCGAACTCCCAGCTGGCCGCGCTGCTGCATCCTCTCCAGGGCCCTGCATGTGTGTGATTGGACAGCGGATCCAGCACTGGATCTGCTGGCCCAATCACATCTGGGGGGCGTGCCCCTGTCATTGCGGCATCAGTATAAGTGCCGCTTCCCCATTCATTTTCAATGGGCTTTTAAAGCCCACTGCTGCACCCTTCCCCCTGCCCACCCCTACCCGCCCCCCGCTGCCCGGAGTTTTAATGTTAACAGCGGGAGGCACCTCGCCCGCTGCCTCCCACCCTCACATGCAGCAGTGTAAGAGGGTGGGAGACAGCCGGAGAGGTAGAAATGATGAAAATAATAAAAGAAGTTATATAAATATCTTTTTCATTATTTTCATCATTATGACAGGGGAGGCTCTGCCTCCCCTGACTGCACGTCCCTGATACCTGCCAACTGTTCCGCTTTGGGTGGGGCATTCCGTTTCTTTTGGCACTATTCTGCTGTCCCGCGCATGGGCCACAGTGTCCATTGGTGGAGGCGGGGGTCCACTACTCACCCACCGCTGCTATGCGGGTAGTGGTGTTTGCTGGCAAGCGGCAGGTAAATATACAATGCAGGGACAGTTTCTGGGGGCAGCCCTGCTGCGCAGCCCCCAGAGAGACAAACTGAGGGATGTTATTATGCCATGCCCCCAAAATTGTTATGTCACGCCCTTTTTTGGGTGCGTACATGCCTTCGGCATACAGTTTGTTCTGATCCACTGTCCACCAATGTTGGGAGTTAAAGCACAGGTGAATAGAGCCGAATATAAAAAGCAAAAAAGTATTTGTTCAGTATTTTGTAGATAACAATTTGAATATTAAATCATCAAAGTATTGCAGAGCATAAGAGTATAATAGCATGTATTGGTATGGCTGGGCTGCTTCAGGTTAGCACACCCTAACACTTTATTAACACTTATGTTTTCCCTATCACATTGTATATATTTTGTATTATTTTAATCACACTTCTCACTTCCTTACATAGCACTTATGTGCTTCTTATCAACCCTTACTAACTTTCATTTGTGTACTGCCCTGGAGTGGTCGGCCTGTGCTGGAACGATGGGGGACTGCACCCCAGACCCATACCCAATATTAGGGACCCCCAGTGGCACAGACATGTCTTGATGTACGGCCTAAGGTCATAGCCCTATTTTTGCAGATACAGATGGGTCTTCTCCCATCTTGGCAGGGGATGGCGCTGGCGTCGCCAGCCGCCATCCGCCATCCCCCGCCAGCGCCATGGCGATGGTGAGAAGGGGACGCGCGCGCATGAGAGGCGTGCGCGTCCCCTTCCGACGGCGCTTCCATACGTTTCCCCGGGTCCCCGCCGGCTTGCCGGCGGTAACCCGGGGTCCCCGCCGCCTGCCCGCACCCCCCCTAACCCCCCCCCCTAACCCTGTCCGTCTCCCTGAGGCGGAGACGGACAGGGTTTCCGTCGCGCTAGCGACGGAGACGCGCGTGCGCGTGAGACGCACGCGCGTCTCAGTCTCCTCGCTGGCGTGGCTGCTGGCGGGTCGCCAGCGCGTACGTTCTGGCGACCCGCCAGCAAGGATGGGACCTGCCCCATCTGTATATGCAACCAAGATCTCTGTATTCTCTGATTATTAGGTACTTATTTCTCACTCAGTGTGCAATTGGGATAGCAAAATGTTTTTTCTTAATCAGAATTACCCCTCCCTTTTAGCACCTGAGTGACATCACAATGTGATTGAACAGCTTGTCAATGTGTTGTTATAGCATGTAACCCCCGGTGCTTTACCCATATATTTGACACATGCTGGGGCGACACTGCGGTCAGTGTGCTCAAAAAAAGGTTGTGACCTTGTGGTAAACACTTGTTTACATCACTTCGGGGGGGGGGGGGGGGGTGTCCAGCATTCCTGGAGATGCTGGGCTTCCACCAGAGACTCTGTCTGCACATGTGTCTCCACCCCTGTGATATGAGGTGGGTGCTGCATGATAATGTTACAGTGCAGAACCTGTCTCACTGTCACAGCCTAAGAGCAGGCATTTTGGGGTTTTCACCATGAAAACGTATACACTGTGCATGTGTCCATAAGCATCACTTTGATGTAAGAAAAATAGAAGACCTAAGTAATTGTGAGACATATGTCCACCTGCCGCATGTACCGTACGGTATTCGCACACAGCAATAAACCTAATCAAGCGTCTTGTCTGTCAGGGCACCTTTGGTGCTGTATGTCATGAACTGCATATGTGATCCAACCTGAATTATGCCAGATGGCGGGCAGGAGCCATTCTGCATGTGCACAGGACAGGTCCTGCACTTGCAGCGCAGAACAGCAAATGTTGTAGGGGCATATGTGATCCAAGCTTTAACAAAGCCTCCAGTCCTCATCCTATCCTGACGCTCCATGCTCCTTGCTCACTGTCTCTCCCCTCTGTGTTATCCCTGTCTGTCTTACACTATTCTTTACATTGTAAGCTTTCTTAAGCGGGAGCCTTTTCCCTCATGTACTATGCCTCACCTCACTTATACCATCATCTTCCAACTGACAATGACAGCCATAAACCTTTTTGTTTGGTCACCCTGCTGCTAATATGGGCATTAAGATTATGCTGAGCTTCTTTCAGCTCAAAACCAGCCCATTTTGTACAGCCTGGTGATGAGCGGTGAGCGATGATGCGCGCTCCCGCATCACTGCCACCTGCCACTGCTCATCTGATATGAAAAGCCGTCCACCACCGGGAAAATAGCTTAGACCGGCAAAAATCGCCCAATGTGTGCATTGAGCATTTTTCAGCTCAGCCATTTTCACCATCATCACTGTGCATATACTCTGGGAAAAATGCCAATGGTGAGATTTAATAGGATGAGAGATCCAGAAAGTGAGAGATTTGGTAAGAAATCTCCAGTTTTTTTAAAGCGGCAATCATTTACACTGCAAAACCAGTTTGATTTTGCAGTGTAAATGATTGCCGCTTTAAAAAAACTGGACATTTCTTACCAAATCTCTCACTTTCTGAATCTCTCATCCTATTAAATCTCACCCCAAGTGTCAATTTTTTGAGCTGCTGAACACTACTAGAGCAGATCGTGTTCTATACATTTGAACTAACCCCCCTTCCCTCGATTCCCCATGTTATATCCATGCAAATTCAATCTGAATTCCTTAGTGGCAATTATTGTTGGCATGCGTAGTGCATCAAGAACACATGCGCAGATATAAAACACCAGACGCTATTACCTGATGCATTCCTTGTGTCTGACTCAGAATCACTTCCTCAATCTACACCAGGCATGTCCAACGTTGGCCCTCCAGATGTTGTGAAACTACACATCCCAGCATGCTTTTCAATAGTTTTAGCATTCTCTAATAGCAAAACTGTGGCAAAGCATGCTGGGATGTGTAGTTTCACAACATCTGGAGGGCCAACGTTGGACATGCCTGATCTACACCATCCTATCTTCTACAGAAACAGAGGTCACCTAATTTATAACAGAAATTGAACATAGTAACTACAATATTTTATCAGTACCAATCTTCCCTAAAAGATATATTTCGTTAAGATAACATTTGCACATACAAATGTTCATACCTAATGAAAATATGTGGGACAGTACTATACTTTTCAGATGGCAAGATAAAAAAATTCTATTAATGCTTCCAAACTTTGATCTGGTGTAATGTAGGAGCTGTATAAAAAAAGTTTGCATTTTTTATAAAATAACCAATAAGTTGGTACACTGAAAAGTATTGTGTGTGTGTGTGTGTGTGTGTGTGTGAGTGAATACTGCACGAATAAGTCACTAGAATTGATGTTTGACTGCTTCCATCCACAAAATAGGTCAGCGAAAAAGAGGAGAGAAAAGGAATTGGATTTAATATAAAAAAATCACAATAAATCTATTTTTTATTTTGCGCCACTTGAAGTCACGGTTTACACACTTTCTCGTTATTCCTTTTTTTTAATACATTTTTTTAAATAACTGGAAATAGAACATTTTTATTTGAACTCAGAGATGTGTATTTGTGGCAAAACTATATGAGGTCATTCTAAAAATGGTTTGAAAAGACATTTTGTCAATGGAAAATATTTTAATATTTTATGAAGTCATTAACCTATGTGATAGCAAGTTGGAAACTGTGGCATTTATAATGGACAATATGGTGTCTTTGCCTAAAAGTCCATATTGCAAATGAGTGTAAATTGCTACCCTGGAGACAGTTGATGTACTATAGATCAGGAGTCAGCCATAATAGAAAACATTTCTAGCAGTTATATCAATTTCAATTACAATATTTGATTTTTTTATTTATTAATGAGCTGCATTGGAAAATTTTCTATTGTTATCGCTATATATATTTATATTTATTTATTTTAAAGATCTTAAGAAAGGGGACACACTATAGTTTTTCCAAAGAAAAAATCTAAAAACAAACACAATATCTAAATGTCATTATTTGTTCTCATGTTTACTTTTTTGGTGCCAATTTACTTTTCGAGTTGCTGCTAACCCAGAATCATACTTGCCTACTTTTAAATTCTCCCCTCCGGGAGAAGCCCGGAGAGGACACTGTCAGCATCACGTCTGGGGGCCTGATGTAGACGTCATCAAGCCCCGCCCCCAGTACTGAAAATCCCCCCCCCCCCCCCCCGATTTGCGGCGTCTCGAGGAGGGATGGGGCTAAATGGTGCTATTTGCATATTTAACCCTGCACCCTCCAGCGAATAGCATTCAACGATGCGGCCGGGCGACTGCTAGAGAAAATGGGGAGGGTGAGGCAGAATCCGTGAGGTTTGCCCACCTTTCCAGGGGGCCAGGAGGGAGACCCGATTTCTGGGACCATCCCGACCCATATGGGAGGGTAGGCAACCCTGCCCAGAATCTGCCCCTAGGTGTTAACTTAATGCACACATTTTCTGTTATATGTCATACTAGCTGACCCGCCTGGCGTTGCCCGGGAAAACCTTGGGGTTTTTTTATTTCCAAAATTGCTGAAAAATGTTATCTTACAATATGCTGTGCCAAAGACCTAAGATTGTAATTTGTTATAGATTCCACCATAATGTTAGAATGTGTTTGCATTGATACTCAATGATGGCAATGAAATCAGGTGTGGTGTTGTTGTTTGAAACACAACGCTCCTGAGTTGATAACTTGTATGTGTTGATGAATTCCACATCCACTCCTGAGATTTAGCACCTATGACATACCTTCCAACATCTGAGGGTCAGAAATTGGTACAAAATCAGAAAGGGACGTGGCCACACCTCCATTTCTATACTTTCAATGGTACAGTTTCTAGGGTGTGTAATTACAGGCGCTGAGTGCGTGGAGACCGGGGTGGGCATTACTTACCGTGCCATAATTAATTAAAAATTCACCGCTCCCCTCACTGATCCTGCCTGCAACAGTCTCTGAGGTCTGGAGATCTGTAAAGCACATGCACCGGTCATCTCTACCAAACAGTGGGGCAACCACTGAGTGTGGGAGCAGGTCCGCGGGCCTGGCCACATGACATAATGACGCGATGCACGCTAACCGCACCACTGCAATGCACCACTGGGAACGGGTGCAATGGGCCAAATTCTTCCCTACACCCACGGGCCAATACACCGATCCAGCCATCGCAATCATAAATGGGTGCATTGATAAGGTTTGGAGTGTAATAAGTTGAAGAATAAGACTGAGATAAAGATTTGCCATGTTAAAGTGTACAATTGGCTCGATAAATTGTGAAAAAATATATACGTGTACATAGAAGTACAATTAAAAAATGACAGTAGGATTATAAAATAAGTTCTGATTCAAACTGATAATTGTTTGGATGGGGGTGGGTTTCAAAACAAATCTATAGGTGGGGGGGTATGGATATTGTGGGCATAATTGGTGTTTGGTACACCTACAGGGGGTCCTCAATTGATGGGATTTTCAGTACAGTGTCACGGTCACAGTGTCACCATAGCGGGATTCCCAATTGGGGTCCAGGTGGTCTTTTAGGGACCCTTTACAATCCCATAGGTCTCTCCTCCTTGAGCCTACGGTCTCCCTTAATGATAGTCAATCACTGAGGGAGACCGTAGGCTCCAGGAGAAGAGACCAACGGGATTGTAAAGGGACCCCTAAAAGACCACCTGAACCCCAATTGGAAATACCCCTATGGTGACACTGAAGTGAAAATTTCTCATCAACTGGGGAGCCCCTGTGGGTGTATAAAACACTAATTATGCCCACAATATCCATACCCCCTCCACCTATAGATTTGTTTTGCAACCCACCCCATCCAAACAATTATCAGTTTCTTGATTGTACTTCTATGTACACATATTTATTGAGTAAATTGTACACTGTAACGTGACAAATCTTCATCTTAGTCTTATTCTTCAACTTCTTACACTCATAACTTCAAACAAATACATGCAGCGTTCATGCCCATCGACCAAACATTATCTATGAACCAAAAGAGTCTGGGAAACCCTTAAGGCAGAGCAGTGCCTAACATCCAGCTGACTAACAGGGTGAGTGCAGTGTACCCACTTTGTATTGATCAACGGGTGCATTGGCCAGGACAAAGATTTCTCAGTGCAACTGGCCGGGGTGCGCAGAGATGGATATGGGGAAAAAAGAAAAGCTGGTACATTAGGTACAGTTTTTATTAGCCGGTACAGACTGTTAAATAAATGGCAAATTAATTTTTTATGTGTTTGTGTGTGTTACTGTTTTTGTGTGTGTGTTGTAGTGTATGTGGTTGTGTGTTGTGTTGTATGTATCTGTCCAATGCGTAAGTGTGTGAGGTGTGCTACTGTATGTATATACAGTATGTGTGTGTTGTGCATTTGTGTATCTGTGCAGTGTTTAAGTATGTGTTTTGTGTGTTGTACTGTTTTTTGGGTGTGTGAGTGTGGTGAATGTGGGTGTGTGTTGTGCTGTTAGAGGTATGTTATGTGTGTGTTGTGTGTATCTGCCCAATGTGTAAGTGCGTAAGGTGTGTTACGTATAAATGTGTGTGTGTGTAGTGTGCTGTTTGTATCTGTGCAATGTTTGTGTGTGTTCTTTGTATTGTACTGTTTTTGGGTGCGTGTTGTAGTGAATGTGGGTGTGTGTTGTACCATGAGTGGTGTGTTATGTGTGTGTTGTGTTATGTGTATCTGCTGAATGTGAGGTGCGCTACATATATATGTGCGTGTAGTGTGCTGTGCGTATCCTGACAATGCTTAAGTGTGTGTGTTCTGTGTGTTTCTGTATCTGCACAATGTTTAAGTGTGTGTGTTCTGTGTGTTTGTTGTACTGTTTTTGGGTGTGTGTTGTAGTGTATATGGGTTTGTGTTGTACTGCATGTGGTGTGTTATGTGTGTATCTGTCCAATGTGTAAGTGTGTGAGGTGCGCTTCCTATATATATATGTGTGTTGTGTGCATATGTGGTGTACTGTGTGTGTGTGTGCGTGTACAATATGTACGTGTGTGTGTGATGTGTGGTCTATGTATATCCTCAGTTATTCCTAATAATTGTTTAAACCCTTCACCATAATGTTAGAATGTGTCATTCATACTCAATGACAGCAATGATATCAGGTGTGGAGTTGTTCCTTCGACTACGGTTTCCCCGATCGTCAATCTTTTCCCCCAGATCATCAATGAAGGGAAATTTAAACTTGGTGTTTTTTAAATTTCTAAGTGAAATTTCCCAAAAACGGCTTCGAGGTGCACACCACCAGGTCCAGAGGTACCTTGTTGCCAAATTTGGCAGCTCTGAGTGCCACGGTGTACCCGCAATGCAACGGACACACACACACACACACACACACACACACACACACACAAACACACACACAAACACACACGCACACAGACTCTTTGCCAAGATGTGTGTATTAAAACAGTATGAAAATAGCTACAGTATGTGAACTGATATACACAAGAGTGCAGAACATCCTTTATTATTTGGATGTACTTCCTTTGTGTAACCTCATCTATTGATGTGCCTGGGTAATTTGCAAGACAGGGGCTACCAAATATAAGGGATTATTCAGGGTTCAACTCTGAGCGAATTTGCAATCCTTTTTATTATCAAATGACTGTGCATGGTACAGATCATAGCAGGCATTCGCAAGGCAACAAAATACTGAGATGAATCTAAAAGCAATACCCTTGCATTTTATTGGCCGGAAGCATTTAGGGGTGGCAACCTGCCATTTTCTGTGAGTGTCAGAAAAAAACGCAGGCATGGCCAACATTTTCAAAGAGAGTGCAGACGTTGGCTCTGTCCTCAATCAGCCTGATTTTGTGAAGTCGCCAAAGAAGTCACTGTGACAAGGCCAGGCAAGGTGTTTATGAGGAGAAGGACAGGCAGGTGATGTCAGTACACTTGATTAGGGCCAAATTAAGGGAAGGGCGATGGGGGCAGCTGTCCCGGGGGTCGCACAAATTCAGGGCCCCCACATACTGCTGCTGTGTGGAGCAGCAGGCATGGGCTGAGCAGGGTCAGTGTTTCACAGTACCAGTTCCCGTAACTGGAAATGCCATCATCGTGCATTTAGGTTGTTAGGTAAAATTAATCTAAAGAGGAAATGGAGGATCCTGTAGTATTACACAGTGTAATGCACGGTCATACTTTCCTGTGCATGTATAGAAGCTGTTTTACTGTTTAGTGGGGTTGCTTTCAGTGACGTACTAATCTGACAGTGGTGCTTTCCCTAAGCACGTCCTGACATACTGTAAGTATAAGACTGTAGGGTAGCATGACAAACAGAATTCATGTTATCTCTATTCCTTGGAGTACAAAGACACTTTATTTCATGTGGGGAGTCTCTTCAAGTGAACTTTTATTGATAGGGGCCCCCATAACTTTGTTGTCCAGGGCCCCCACAGACCTTAATCTTGCCCTGCACCTAGTAACAGCTGGTGGTCGGACTCTCCCTCTCTGGCTGCTGCCAGCGCTCAGTCTCCGGGGAGGAAAGTGGCGCTGCTGTCACTTATATCATACCACTTATATACTGTACTAGCGACCTGCCCGTTGCGCAGGTACATTTTTTCTAATAACTGTGATATACCTGTGTGCAGCAGGGGCGGGTGCTAGATTGTAATAAGGGGTGGATAACTAACACAGTGCAAAACCTCACAATATAGTATTTGTGTAAACAGGGCTGCTGCTAGGAATTTTGGGGCCAGGGACTGATTTTCAGTCCAGGGCCCCCCCTTCAAATCCTCACCTGGTGGCCGGTGGCAGTGGCAGCGGCGCAACATCACCCAGCTCCTGCATCCTCTCGGTCCCAGTCGGTGATGAGCGCACATTGCAATGCACAGTGCAGCCTGCAGAGCATCAAGCCTGGGACACAGAGGGGAGCACCCGGATGATGCTGATCGGCGCTCCCCATGTGTGTCCTAGGTTCGGCGCTCTGTGGACTGCCCTGTGTGGTGTGCATGCCTGGCTGGCTGGGGAGCCTCTGAGTGGGAGGCAGTGTGTAGGCGGAGGGGTGGCACCCCCCTGTCGGCGGCCCTGTGTGCACATATGAAATATGCTATGGTAAATGACAGGTACAATAAACGCAGTGATGTTATTACCTTACTTCTTCTGCAATCAAATACTAATATCTGCTCTCTTTCTGCTGTACTTCTTTGGGACAATAAATTAAAGGATCTACGCATCATAACTTAAAACATTTTCACTAAGTTAAATATTAGCCCTTCTCCAGTCATATTTGCAGGTCATGAACAATAAGCAGGATAAAGGCAAGTGACACAGAGAAGCGCAAGTGATACTTTCAAAACCACTATTAACCCCTTCCCGACATTTGACGTACATTTACGTCATGGTCGGGAAGTACTTCCCGACACATGGCGTAAATGTACGTCATGGCTTGTAACTGTCACCGCGTCTATAGACGCAGTGACAGTTTCAACATGTCTGCTGTCCCTGACAGCAGACATGTCCCTGCATGCCCAGGGGGGGCTGCGATGCCGCCCCCCCGTCGGCGATCGCTGTGATTGGCTGTTCAGTGTGAACAGCCATTCACAGCGTTTTCTATGTCACCGGCGAATAACGTTCGCCGGTGACACGCGATCGGAGGTGATTGGTGCTGTAAAGTACAGCACCAATCACCGCGGGGTGTAAGGGTGACACTGGTGTCACCCCACCTCACCCCGCCCGCCCCCAAAGGCCGTGATTGGTTTGTCGGACCGACGGACCAATCACAGCCAAGGAGGGGGATTTAAACTAACGGTGACTGCACTGCAGACGCCATTCCGGTCTGGAATTGCGTGCAGTGCGGTCACCGTGCCTAGCTGCCGCAGTATACTGACCTGAACCGAGCAAAATACTTACCTGATCACTGCTTCATCACTGCTTGTAGTGTGCTGGATGCTTCCTGGATCCTGTTACTACTTGTGACTTCCTGTGTTGTGAACTTGTTCTGCTGCAGTGTAATAGCGTTAGATAGAGAGAGATAGATAGAGAGAGATAGAAAGAGATAGAGAGAGATAGAGAGAGATAGAGAGAGATAGAGAGAGATAGTGTCAGAGAGTGCTATATTTTGTGCTGCTGCAGTGTGATATAGTTATAGATAGAGAGATAGAGAGAGATAGAGATAGAGAGATAGTGACAGATTGTGCTATATATTTTTTATATAACTGACTGCTGCCCCCCCTTTTGTGCTGATCAGTATAAATTAACTGATCAGCAACTTTTTGGGGGCGCAGGTTTTTTTTTTATATATATATATATATATATATATATATATATATACACCTGTCAGTGCTGCTGCTGCAGTGTCATAGAGTGATAGATAGTGAGAGATAGAGAGATAGAGAGAGATAGTGACAGAGAGTGATAGAGACTGCTATATTTTGTGTCTGCTGCCCCCCTTTTGTGCACCCCCAGCAACTTTTTGGGGGTGCAGGGGTTATTTTTCATATATATAACTGTCAGTGCTGCTGCTGCAGTGTCATAGAGTGATAGATAGTGAGAGATAGAGAGATAGAGAGAGATAGTGACAGAGAGTGATAGAGAGTGCTAAATTTTGTGTCTGCTGCCCCCGCCTTTTGTGCTGATCACTATATCTGAGGTGATCAGCAACTTTTTGGGGGTGCAGAGGTTTTTTTTTTATATATATACCTGTCAGTTGCTGCCAGTTGCACTGTCAGTTGCACCAAAGGTTGTGCACCTGCTGCCCCTCACTGGTAATCAGTGTCGCATCACTGATCACCTTTTTTTTTTTGTGGGTGCTGTGGGGTCTTTTTTTAATTTTATTTTTACACACACTGTGATTTTGTGGGTGTCCTGTGGCCACTGTGCGCTGATCAGTGACGTACATCACTGATCAGCTTTTTCGGCACAGGGTTGATCTATTTTTTTTTTTTTTGATCAAATTCCTGTTGCCTTTGAGCGCTGTTCAGTGACGGACGTTACTGACCAACATCTGTGCTCAATTTTTGGCGCAGGACCTTTTTTTTTTTTTTTAACCCCTTCAATTTTTTTTTTAACCCCTTCAATTTTTTTTTTTTTTAACCCCTTCAATTTTTTTTTTTTTGTATAAAGTTTTTTTTTTTTTCTGCACTACATACACACTACACACTACATACCCCCCGGGTTGAAATAAAGTTTGTACCCCCCCCTACACTATACACGTGTTGAAACATTTCACTACCAGTAACACAAAAATAAAAATGGCATCCCAAATGTCATCCCAAATGTCATCCCAAATGTCATCCCAGTCATCCAGAAGAATGTATTCAGCGGAGGAGGCATATGCCATGCTTGCCTCTGACTCTGACACAGCCAGTGAGGCAAGCGGGGAATTTGAAGGATTCGTCTTAAGCTCCTCTTCCTCCTCTGGTGATGAGGGACCCCCTCAAAGACGCCCCCGTAGAGCAGCTGAGACCCCCCCCCCCCAATAATTGATCTCGTATGGACCCCACCACCAGACAATTTTGAGCCCCAGGTTCCTGAGTTTTTGGCCATGCCAGGAATCCAATTTAAATCCACAGGTCTCAGAGAAATTGACTTTTTCAAATTATTTTTCTCTGATGATTTTATAAATTTAATGGTGGACCAAACTAATTTATATGCCCAGCAGTTTATTGCTCAAAACCCCACGTCATCATTTGCTAGGTGGACCCCTGTAGATGCAGTAAAGATGATGACGTTTTGGGGTCTTGTGTTTCATATGGGCATAGTAAAAAAGCCAGAAATTAGGCAATATTGGAGTACAGATGTTCTGTACAGCACCCCATTTTACCGTATGGCCATGACCCGGGCTCGATTTGAGACGATCCTTAAATTTTTGCATTACAACGATAATGCACAGTGCCCACCCAGAGATGATCCCACCTTTGACCGGCTATTCAAAGTCAGGCCGGTCATTGATCATTTCAGTGCCAAATTTGAAGAGATGTACATCCCAGATAAATTCATTTGCATAGACGAGTCCCTTATACATTTTAAAGGAAGGGTTAAATTCCGCCAGTACCTTCCCAGTAAGAGGGCAAGGTATGGCATAAAAATGTATAAGCTGTGTGAAAGCACCTCAGGGTACACTCACAGGTTTAGGGTATATGAAGGGAAGGATTCAAGAATTGAACCGCCAGAATGCCCCCCCTCCCTCGTAGGTGTTAGTGGAAAAATTGTCTGGGATTTAGTGCACCCCTTCCTGGATAAAGGTTATCACCTCTATGTGGATAACTTTTACACTAGCATCCCCCTGTTTAAGGCCCTTGGTTCAAGAGGTACAGCAGCTTGCGGTACTGTGCGCAAGAACCAAAGAGGCCTCCCAAAAACGCACATTGCCCAAGTAATGAGAAGGGGTGAAAGCAGGGCACAATCCACCGAAAATATGTTGTTGGTCAAATATAAGGACAAGAGGGATGTCCTTATACTGACAACAATTCACGGAGACAGTACCACCTCCGTCCCTGTACGAGGTACCAGTACCCACACCTCAAAACCTAATTGTATCCTGGATTACAATAGGTACATGGGCGGAGTGGATCTTTCAGATCAGGTACTGAAGCCGTACAGTGCCCTGCGGAAAACAAAAATCTGGTACAAGAAGCTGGCCGTGTATATCATCCAGATGGCACTGTATAACGCTTACGTGCTATTCCGTTCTACCGGCCAGAGGGGGACATTTATGCACTTTCGAGAGGAAGTCATAAAGGGCCTAATATTTGGGAACCAGCAGGCAGAGGGCCCCAGTACTTCTAGTACTGGCCCCCGTATTGTACCAGGGCAGCATTTTCCTGATGAAATCCCCTCCACTGGAAAAAAGGGCAGGACACAAAAAAGGTGCAAAGTTTGCTATAAAAAGGGAATAAGAAAGCAAACTATTTTCCAGTGTGACACTTGCCCCGACAAACCCGGCCTATGTATAAAGGAGTGTTTTAAATTATACCACACATCTATGGATTATTAGGTTCATAATTTCACCGTGCTTCGGGGGTCTTGCTAATGCCACATAGCACCCACCATTCATTCCACCAGAATCTGAGCCGCAAAATCCAAAAATCACTCCTTCCCTTCTGAGTCCTGCCATGCACCCAACTGGTATTTTTTGGTCACATGTGAGGCATTGCCATACTCGGGAGAAATTGGGGCACAGATTTTGGGGTGCTTTTTCTCCTTCATACCTTCTGAAAATAAAAAATTTTGAGCCAGAACTGCATTTTTGTGTAAAAAAATGTAATTTTTCATTTTCACTGCCCAGTTGTATCAAAATTGGTGAAACCCCTGGGGGTTTGAAATGTACACTATACCCCTAGATGAATTCCCTGAGGGGTGTAGTTTGCAAAATGGGGTCAATTGTGGGGTGGTTCCACTGTATTGGTGCTTTGGGGGTCTTGCTAATGCGACATAGCACCCACCAACATTCCACCAGAATTTGTGCTGCAAAATCCAAATATCACTCCTTCCCTTCTGAGTCCTGCCACTTTTTGGTCACACATGAGGCATTGCCGTACTCGGGAGAAATTGGGGCACAGATTTTGGGGTGCTTTTTCTCCTTCATACCTTCTGAAAATGAAAAATTTTGAGCCAGAACTGCATTTTTGTGTAAAAAAATGTAATTTTTCATTTTCACTGCCCAGTTGTATCAAAATTGGTGAAACCCCTGGGGGTTTGAAATGTACACTATACCCCTAGATGAATTCCCTGAGGGGTGTAGTTTGCAAAATGGGGTCACTTGTGGGGGGGTTCCACTGTATTGGTGCTTGGGGGGTCTTGGTAATGCGACATAGCACCCACCAAAATTCCACCAGAATCTGAGCTGCAAAATCCAAAAATCACTCCTTCCCTTCTGAGTCCTGCCATGCACCCAAATGGTATTTTTTGGTCACATGTGAGGCATTGCCGTACTCGGGAGAAATTGGGGCACAGATTTTGGGGTGCTTTTTCTCCTTCCTACCTTCTGAAAATGAAAAATTTTGAGCCAGAACTGCATTTTTGTGTAAAAAAATGTAATTTTTCATTTTCACTGCCCAGTTGTATCAAAATTGGTGAAACCCCTGGGGGTTTGAAATGTACACTATACCCCTAGATGAATTCCCTGAGGGGTGTAGTTTGCAAAATGGGGTCACTTGTGGGGGGGTTCCACTGTATTGGTGCTTGGGGGGTCTTGCTAATGCGACATAGCACCCACCAAAATTCCACCAGAATCTGAGCTGCAAAATCCAAAAATCACTCCTTCCCTTCTGAGTCCGGCCATGCACCCAAATGGTATTTTTTGGTCACATGTGAGGCATTGCCGTACTCGGGAGAAATTGGGGCACAGATTTTGGGGTGCTTTGTCTCCTTCATTCCTTGTGAAAATGAAAAATTTTGAGCCAGAACTGCATTTTTGTGTAAAAAATGTAATTTTGCATTTGCACAGCCCAGTTGTATCAAAATTGGTGAAACCCCTGGGGGTTTGAAATGTACACTATACCCCTAGATGAATTCCCTGAGGGGTGTAGTTTGCAAAATGGGGTCACTTGTGGGGGGGTTCCACTGTATTGGTGCTTGGGGGGTCTTGCTAATGCGACATAGCACCCACCAAAATTCCACCAGAACCTGAGCTGCAAAATCCAAAAATCACTCCTTCCCTTCTGAGTCCTGCCATGCACCCAAATGGTATTTTTTGGTCACATGTGAGGCATTGCCGTACTCGGGAGAAATTGGGGCACAGATTTTGGGGTGCTTTTTCTCCTTCATACCTTCTGAAAATGAAAAATTCTGAGCCAGAACTGCATTTTTGTGTAAAAAAATTTAATTTTTCATTTTCACTGCCCAGTTGTATCAAAATTGGTGAAACCCCTGGGGGTTTGAAATGTACACTATACCCCTAGATGAATTCCCTGAGGGGTGTAGTTTGCAAAATGGGGTCACTTGTGGGGGGGTTCCACTGTATTGGTGCTTTGGGGGTCTTGCTAATGCGACATAGCACCCACCAACATTCCACCACCAAAAATCACTCCTTCCCTTCTGAGTCCTGCCATGCACCCAACTGGTATTTTTTGGTCACATATGAGGCATTGCCATACTCGGGAGAAATTGGGGCACAGATTTTGGGGTGCTTTTTCTCCTTCATACCTTATGAAAATGAAAAATTTTGAGCCAGAACTGCATTTTTGTGTAAAAAAATGTAATTTTTCATTTTCACTGCCCAGTTGTATCAAAATTGGTGAAACTCCTGGGGGTTTGAAATGTACACTATACCCCTAGATGAATTCACTGAGGGGTGTAGTTTGCAAAATGGGGTCACTTGTGGGGGGGTTCCACTGTATTGGTGCTTGGGGGGTCTTGCTAATGCAACATAGCACCCACCAACATTCCACCAGAATCTGAGCTGCAAAATCCAAAAATCACTCCTTCCTTTCTGAGTCCTGCCATGCACCCAAATGGTATTTTTTGGTCACATGTGAGGCATTGCCGTACTCGGGAGAAATTGGGGCACAGATTTTGGGGTGCTTTGTCTCCTTCATTCCTTGTGAAAATGAAAAATTTTGAGCCAGAACTGCATTTTTGTGTAAAAAATGTAATTTTGCATTTGCACAGCCCAGTTGTATCAAAATTGGTGAAACCCCTGGGGGTTTGAAATGTACACTATACCCCTAGATGAATTCCCTGAGGGGTGTAGTTTGCAAAATGGGGTCACTTGTGGGGGGGTTCCTAAATTTTAGCATCTTATGGTACCTAGAAACCTACATGGTGCCTAAGAAATAATCTCATAAAAAGGAGGCTTCAAAATCAAGTAGGTGCTCCTTCTATTATGAAGCCTGTGGTTTGGTCAACGTGCACACTAGGGCCACATATAGGATATTTATGAAAACAAAAGAATTGGGGGAATCAATTTTTAGTCACATTTCTCTAGTAAAATGTACTGTGTTCCTTAGAAAAATGTATTAAAATTGCAAATCTGCAAAAAAAATGAAATTTTGAAATTTCACCTACACTTTGTTTTAATTCCTGTGAAACACCTAAAGGGTTAACAAACTTCCAAAATGCTGTTTTGAATACTGTGAGGGGTGCAGTTTTTGAAATGGTATCATTTATGGGGGTGTCTCACATACAAGTCCCTCAAAGTCACATCAGAACTGAACTGGTCCCTAAAAAAATCAGTGTTTGAAATTTTCTTGAAAATTTGAGAATTTGCTATTCATATTGTAAGCCTCCTAGTGTCCAAAAAAATTAAAAGGAAGTTGAAATAATGATGGAAACATAAAGTAGACATATGGTCTATGTTAGTTATTAACTATTTTTAATGGTATGATTATTTGTCTCACAAGCAGAAAATTTAACATTTTGCAAATTGCTAAATTTTCCATTTTTTTACGACATTTTGGTATTTTTCACAAAAAAACACAGACTGTATCGACCCAAATTTACCACTAATTTGAAGTACAATGTGTCACGAAAAAACAATCTCAAAATCACTGGGATAAGTAAAAGCAAAAAAAAGTTATCCCCACTTAAGTGATATATGTCAGATTTGCAAAAACTGGCTCTGTCAGGAAGGGGTTAAAATCGACAAGGATTATCATTCACAAATGCTTTTTATCCTGAACATGATTTGCATTAGATTTCAATGTAGGAAGAGTAGGATGACTAGCGCCATCAAGTGGCAAGCATTCTACTATTGCAATAAAAATACTTCAGTCTTATTTATATAGCGCACTTTCTCCAACAGGACTCAAGGCGCTTGATATATATAAACTTGTTATAAGTGCTGAAATAGCTAAGTCACGCATCTTTTTGGTCTGAAGTGGAAATTTTCACTTCAACCTGTTTTGAGCAAAAAGAAAAATATACCATTTCTTTCATGTAATTAATCATATACAGTGTTGTTCTATAAAATGTAAAATGATTAATAATTTTGCCAAAATAAGCCTGTATAATGTAGATTGATTGTGCAAAAAAGTTTGCTGAATAAATCATGTATAGGTATATCTGGCTGTTGGTGTTGATAAATTGTTCCCCCATTTGAACATAAATCCTGAAGTGAACAAAGTGTACTCGTTTTTCATTTTCATAAGCAGAAAGATAATAGACCTAGAAAAGTGCTACTGAAAAATAACGAGTATGACTAGTTTTTTTGCTTTTACAAAACTAAACATTCTTTATTAAAATGAGAAAAATATGGTTACATTTAGTGCATGTTTTGGAGATCTCCGCTTTAGATAAATGTTTACTTTTGAGTATAGTTTGTGCTATGAGTCAATGGGGGCAGATGTATTAAGCAGGGGCGTAACTAGTTTGTGGGCCCCATAGCAATATCTTGATAGGGGCCCCTGCCACTATAATGCCCTTAAAGGGGGGGGGGGGGAGAGTGAGACAGAGGCTATTGGGGAGAGAAAGAGTGTGTCCGGGAGAGGGAGGGATAGCTAGCAGAAGAGACATTACAAGGGGCAGGCTGTCAATTGGGCACATGCCTCATAGAAAAAGGGGGACCGACTGTCACTTGGTGGGGGTTGGCAGCCAGATATAGGAAATTGCAAGGGGCGGGGGTAGCAGGTAGTTAGTTACAGAAGATTGCAAGGAAGGGGCAGGGAGGTTACCCATAACCTCAAACCCCCAGCCAGTTACCTACTTCTAGCTGGGATTAGAGGCTCTCACCCCCTTCAGACGTTCCAGCTCCTCGTGTGAAGGAGAAACCTGCTGCACGCTGTTCATCTCAGTGACTGTCGGCTGAATACAGAGAAAGGAGCAGCGCCCTCTAGTGTGTTGTTTTGCACTCTGCACCCAGCCTCCTTCCCGGAAATAAAGCTGACCGCTCAAATCCCAGCACTGCACGGCTAAGAATACTACGGTATTTTAAATTAAAATAAGGAAGAAAAAAACTGAAAAGGGTGCAGGGGATAGCCTACTGGGTCCTCGGGCCCCCAAACAGCCGGGCCCCATAGCAGTTGCATCCCCTGCACCCTCTGTAGTTACGCCACTGGTATTAAGCCTTAACAAGAGATAAATGCAAGGGTGATAAACATCCAGCCAATCAGCTCCTTACTGACTTTTGTCAAACACAGCCTGTAACATGGCACTTAGCAGGTGATTGGCTGGATGTTTATCTCTCTTTATCACCCTTGCCTTTATCTCTTGTTAAGGCTTACTACATCTGCCCCAATAGTAGTAATTATTTCACCTTGGTTTATAATCTATGTCCGTGAAGAAAAGCTGATGACACATTACAGGTAGTGTACTATAGTTTGTTACTACCAGCTGGTATTAACAATTTTAAATTAATCAATATGTTTGTAGCAAGATATGAATACATACTAGGGCATCGGTTCTCAAACTGGGGGTTCTGACCCCAAAAGTGGGGGCCGGTGGCTTCTCAGCATGGGGTCGGGACTCTATGTTGCTGACCATCAGGCTGATGACTTTTCTAATCTTAGTCAATGATTCAAGGAGTCTGAAAAATCTGTTAAATTGTCTGGTTTTTTTTTTGCTCCTCAAATTATTTTGTGCCTCCACAATGCTGCCATGCACGTGCTGTCTGCTGACTACACGTATAATGTGATAACCTTCTGCAGTCACTTGCTGGGGTCCTGTAATTATTTTTGTCTGATGGGGTCCCAGAGCAAAATAGTTTGAGGACCCAGGTACTAGGGGGTATACAGTATTTACTAAAGGTCAACTGTATGTTGATTTCAAATTGAGGATCTATTTTCATGTTCTGTTTCCTGAGCTATAACAGGCATTTACAAACATTTAAAAATGAATATAAAAATCATGTGTTACTGAATGTGTGTTCAGAAACACAACAATGACTGAGATTAAATTCTATTAGTTTGATAAAAATCGATGGTAATCAACCCTGAATAGTAAATATAACCCTAGGTAATAGAGTTAGTTAACTTGAACAAAATGGATTGTAAGTTTGTGAACATGGACCTCCTACCACTATGTCGGTCTGTTTCTACCCAGTTTGTTTTATCACTGTTGTTTCCAATTGTAAAGTGCACATGGAATATGCTGCGCTATATGAGAAACTGTAAATAAATAAATTAAAAACAAACAGGATGCTGTTTTCACTGATGATTATGCTATTTTACAAATAATAAACAAAAAAAATTAAGCAAATCTAGAACCATAAACATGAGTAAATCATATTCTACCTAATGCCATTCAGAAGAGATGGTACAGTACTGTGACCTATGTCAATGATTGCTAATGCATGCCAGTACACTGAATGACTTAGATTTGGCCACATACATTTATTTTGATTTTGGTCAAATCTTACGGAGATCCAGTTATTCTGTTGTCATGCTACAGTAAGCAGACTTATTAAACCGCATATGGACATCTCTAGTGCCTCTTCTAGTGAAACAGAGCATGTTATATTATTGCTATATTGTATATTGTTCTGGGTATGGATCCTATGGTTGACCTGAAGATGGTCGACAGTCATTAGGTCGACACCACTAGGTTGACATACTGCAAGGTTGACATGGGTCTAGGCCGACATGGTCGATGTCAAATAGTCAACTAGATGGTGCCTGACTCAGTAATTCAAGTTCAGAGACACGCAGGTGCTTTCATTGACAATACTGTTATGGTATTTTGTCATTTTGACATGCTGGCAATGTGTGTATTATATTTTATTAACAGCACACTAAATTCATAGATGTTGCACGCCAAGGACCTTGTTTAATTACAAACTTGAAAAGATAGATTCTGTACCACTGAAATGAATTAGCTAATTTACAGTCAAAGCAATGGCAAATATAATTTGACCCAATGGTTTGAAAAGAAACCCCTTACTTGATAATGACTAAAATATATTAACCCCTTCCTGACAGAGCCAGTTTTTGCGTTCCTGACAGAGCCCTTTTTTTCAAATCTGACATGTATCACTTAAGTGGGGATAACTTTTTTTTGCTTTTACTTATCCCAGTGATTTTGAGATTGTTTTTTCGTGACACATTGTACTTCAAATTAGTGGTAAATTTGGGTCGATACAGTCTGTGTTTTTTTGTGAAAAATACCAAAATGTCTTAAAAAAATGGAAAATTTAGCAATTTGCAAAATGTTAAATTTTCTGCTTGTGAGACAAATAATCATACCACTCAAAATAGTTAATAACTAACATAGACCATATGTCTACTTTATGTTTCCATCATTATTTCAACTTCCTTTTAATTTTTTTGGACACTAGGAGGCTTACAATATGAATAGCAAATTCTCAAATTTTCAAGAAAATTTCAAACACTGATTTTTTTAGGGACCAGTTCAGTTCTGATGTGACTTTGAGGGACTTGTATGTGAGACACCCCCATAAATGATACCATTTCAAAAACTGCACCCCTCACAGTATTCAAAACAGCATTTTGGAAGTTTGTTAACCCTTTAGGTGTTTCACAGGAATTAAAACAAAGTGTAGGTGAAATTTCAAAATTTCATTTTTTTTGCAGATTTGCAATTTTAATACATTTTTCTAAGGAACACAGTACATTCTACTAGAGAAATGTGACTAAAAATTGATTCCCTTTTGTTTTCATAAATATCCTATATGTGGCCCTAGTGTGCACGTTGACCAAACCACAGGCTTCATAATAGAAGGAGCACCTACTTGATTTTGGAGCCTCCTTTTTATGAGATTATTTTTTAGGCACCATGTAGGTTTCTAGGCACCATAAGATGCTAAAATTTAGGAACCCCCCCACAAGTGACCCCATTTTGCAAACTACACCCCTCAGGGAATTCATCTAGGCGTATAGTGTACATTTCAAACCCCCAGGGGTTTCACCAATTTTGATACAACTGGGCAGTGAAAATGAAAAATTACATTTTTTTACACAAAAATGCAGTTCTGGCTCCAAATTTTTCATTTTCACAAGGAATAAAGGAGAAAAAGCACCCCAAAATCTGTGCCCCAATTTCTCCCGAGTACGGCAATGCCTCACATGTGACCAAAAAATACCATTTGGGTGCATGGCAGGACTCAGAAGGGAAGGAGTGATTTTTGGATTTTGCAGCTCAGATTCTGGTGGAATGTTGGTGGGTGCTATGTTGCATTAGCAAGACCCCCCAAGCACCAATACAGTGGAACCCCCCCACAAGTGACCCCATTTTGCAAACTACACCCCTCAGGGAATTCATCTAGGGGTATAGTGTACATTTCAAACCCCCAGGGGTTTCACCAATTTTGATACAACTGGGCAGTGAAAATGAAAAATTAAATTTTTTTACACAAAAATGCAGTTCTGGCTCAAAATTTTTCATTTTCAGAAGGTATGAAGGAGAAAAAGCACCCCAAAATCTGTGCCCCAATTTCTCCCGAGTATGGCAATGCCTCATATGTGACCAAAAAATACCAGTTGGGTGCATGGCAGGACTCAGAAGGGAAGGAGTGATTTTTGGTGGTGGAATGTTGGTGGGTGCTATGTCGCATTAGCAAGACCCCCAAAGCACCAATACAGTGGAACCCCCCCACAAGTGACCCCATTTTGCAAACTACACCCCTCAGGGAATTCATCTAGGGGTATAGTGTACATTTCAAACCCCCAGGGGTTTCACCAATTTTGATACAACTGGGCAGTGAAAATGAAAAATTACATTTTTTTTACACAAAAATGCAGTTCTGGCTCAAAATTTTTCATTTTCAGAAGGTATGAAGGAGAAAAAGCACCCCAAAATCTGTGCCCCAATTTCTCCCGAGTACGGCAATGCCTCACATGTGACCAAAAAATACCATTTGGGTGCATGGCAGGACTCAGAAGGGAAGGAGTGATTTTTGGATTTTGCAGCTCAGATTCTGGTGGAATGTTGGTGGGTGCTATGTTGCATTAGCAAGACCCCCCAAGCACCAATACAGTGGAACCCCCCCACAAGTGACCCCATTTTGCAAACTACACCCCTCAGGGAATTCATCTAGGGGTATAGTGTACATTTCAAACCCCCAGGGGTTTCACCAATTTTGATACAACTGGGCAGTGAAAATGAAAAATTACATTTTTTTACACAAAAATGCAGTTCTGGCTCAAAATTTTTCATTTTCAGAAGGTATGAAGGAGAAAAAGCACCCCAAAATCTGTGCCCCAATTTCTCCCGAGTATGGCAATGCCTCATATGTGACCAAAAAATACCAGTTGGGTGCATGGCAGGACTCAGAAGGGAAGGAGTGATTTTTGGTGGTGGAATGTTGGTGGGTGCTATGTCGCATTAGCAAGACCCCCAAAGCACCAATACAGTGGAACCCCCCCACAAGTGACCCCATTTTGCAAACTACACCCCTCAGGGAATTCATCTAGGGGTATAGTGTACATTTCAAACCCCCAGGGGTTTCACCAATTTTGATACAACTGGGCAGTGAAAATGAAAAATTACATTTTTTTTACACAGAAATGCAGTTCTGGCTCAAAATTTTTCATTTTCAGAAGGTATGAAGGAGAAAAAGCACCCCAAAATCTGTGCCCTAATTTCTCCCGAGTACGGCAATGCCTCACGTGTGACCAAAAAATACCATTTGGGTGCATGGCAGGACTCAGAAGGGAAGGAGTGATTTTTGGATTTTGCAGCTCAGATTCTGGTGGAATTTTGGTGGGTGCTATGTCGCATTAGCAAGACCCCCCAAGCACCAATACAGTGGAACCCCCCCACAAGTGACCCCATTTTGCAAACTACACCCCTCAGGGAATTCATCTAGGGGTATAGTGTACATTTCAAACCCCCAGGAGTTTCACCAATTTTGATACAACTGGGCTGTGCAAATGAAAAATTACATTTTTTACACAAAAATGCAGTTCTGGCTCAAAATTTTTCATTTTCACAAGGAATGAAGGAGACAAAGCACCCCAAAATCTGTGCCCCAATTTCTCCCGAGTACGGCAATGCCTCATATGTGACCAAAAAATACCATTTGGGTGCATGGCAGGACTCAGAAGGGAAGGAGTGATTTTTGGTGGTGGAATGTTGGTGGGTGCTATGTCGCATTAGCAAGACCCCCAAAGCACCAATACAGTGGAACCCCCCCACAAGTGACCCCATTTTGCAAACTACACCCCTCAGGGAATTCATCTAGGGGTATAGTGTACATTTCAAACCCCCAGGGGTTTCACCAATTTTGATACAACTGGGCAGTGAAAATGAAAAATTACATTTTTTTTACACAAAAATGCAGTTCTGGCTCAAAATTTTTCATTTTCAGAAGGTATGAAGGAGAAAAAGCACCCCAAAATCTGTGCCCCAATTTCTCCCGAGTACGGCAATGCCTCACGTGTGACCAAAAAATACCATTTGGGTGCATGGCAGGACTCAGAAGGGAAGGAGTGATTTTTGGATTTTGCAGCTCAGATTCTGGTGGAATTTTGGTGGGTGCTATGTCGCATTAGCAAGACCCCCCAAGCACCAATACAGTGGAACCCCCCCACAAGTGACCCCATTTTGCAAACTACACCCCTCAGGGAATTCATCTAGGGGTATAGTGTACATTTCAAACCCCCAGGGGTTTCACCAATTTTGATACAACTGGGCTGTGCAAATGAAAAATTACATTTTTTACACAAAAATGCAGTTCTGGCTCAAAATTTTTCATTTTCACAAGGAATGAAGGAGACAAAGCACCCCAAAATCTGTGCCCCAATTTCTCCCGAGTACGGCAATGCCTCACATGTGACCAAAAAATACCATTTGGGTGCATGGCAGGACTCAGAAGGGAAGGAGTGATTTTTGGATTTTGCAGCACAGATTCTGGTGGAATGTTGGTGGGTGCTATGTTGCATTAGCAAGACCCCCCAAGCACCAATACAGTGGAACCCCCCCACAAGTGACCCCATTTTGCAAACTACACCCCTCAGGGAATTCATCTAGGGGTATAGTGTACATTTCAAACCCCCAGGGGTTTCACCAATTTTGATACAACTGGGCAGTGAAAATGAAAAATTACATTTTTTTACACAAAAATGCAGTTCTGGCTCAAAATTTTTCATTTTCAGAAGGTATGAAGGAGAAAAAGCACCCCAAAATCTGTGCCCCAATTTCTCCCGAGTATGGCAATGCCTCATATGTGACCAAAAAATACCGGTTGGGTGCATGGCAGGACTCAGAAGGGAAGGAGTGATTTTTGGTGGTGGAATGTTGGTGGGTGCTATGTCGCATTAGCAAGACCCCCAAAGCACCAATACAGTGGAACCCCCCCACAAGTGACCCCATTTTGCAAACTACACCCCTCAGGGAATTCATCTAGGGGTATAGTGTACATTTCAAACCCCCAGGGGTTTCACCAATTTTGATACAACTGGGCAGTGAAAATGAAAAATTACATTTTTTTTACACAAAAATGCAGTTCTGGCTCAAAATTTTTCATTTTCAGAAGGTATGAAGGAGAAAAAGCACCCCAAAATCTGTGCCCCAATTTCTCCCGAGTACGGCAATGCCTCACGTGTGACCAAAAAATACCATTTGGGTGCATGGCAGGACTCAGAAGGGAAGGAGTGATTTTTGGATTTTGCAGCTCAGATTCTGGTGGAATTTTGGTGGGTGCTATGTCGCATTAGCAAGACCCCCCAAGCACCAATACAGTGGAACCCCCCCACAAGTGACCCCATTTTGCAAACTACACCCCTCAGGGAATTCATCTAGGGGTATAGTGTACATTTCAAACCCCCAGGGGTTTCACCAATTTTGATACAACTGGGCTGTGCAAATGAAAAATTACATTTTTTACACAAAAATGCAGTTCTGGCTCAAAATTTTTCATTTTCACAAGGAATGAAGGAGACAAAGCACCCCAAAATCTGTGCCCCAATTTCTCCCGAGTACGGCAATGCCTCACATGTGACCAAAAAATACCATTTGGGTGCATGGCAGGACTCAGAAGGGAAGGAGTGATTTTTGGATTTTGCAGCACAGATTCTGGTGGAATGTTGGTGGGTGCTATGTTGCATTAGCAAGACCCCCCAAGCACCAATACAGTGGAACCCCCCCACAAGTGACCCCATTTTGCAAACTACACCCCTCAGGGAATTCATCTAGGGGTATAGTGTACATTTCAAACCCCCAGGGGTTTCACCAATTTTGATACAACTGGGCAGTGAAAATGAAAAATTACATTTTTTTACACAAAAATGCAGTTCTGGCTCAAAATTTTTCATTTTCAGAAGGTATGAAGGAGAAAAAGCACCCCAAAATCTGTGCCCCAATTTCTCCCGAGTACGGCAATGCCTCACATGTGACCAAAAAATACCATTTGGGTGCATGGCAGGACTCAGAAGGGAAGGAGTGATTTTTGGATTTTGCAGCTCAGATTCTGGTGGAATTTTGGTGGGTGCTATGTCGCATTAGCAAGACCCTCCAAGCACCAATACAGTGGAACCCCCCCACAAGTGACCCCATTTTGCAAACTACACCCCTCAGGGAATTCATCTAGGGGTATAGTGTACATTTCAAACCCCCAGGGGTTTCACCAATTTTGATACAACTGGGCTGTGCAAATGAAAAATTAAATTTTTTACACAAAAATGCAGTTCTGGCTCAAAATTTTTCATTTTCAGAAGGTATGAAGGAGACAAAGCACCCCAAAATCTGTGCCCCAATTTCTCCCGAGTACGGCAATGCCTCATGTGTGACCAAAAAGTGGCAGGACTCAGAAGGGAAGGAGTGATATTTGGATTTTGCAGCACAAATTCTGGTGGAATGATGGTGGGTGCTATGTCGCATTAGCAAGACCCCCAAAGCACCAATACAGTGGAACCCCCCCACAAGTGACCCCATTTTGCAAACTACACCCCTCAGGGAATTCATCTAGGGGTATAGTGTACATTTCAAACCCCCAGGGGTTTCACCAATTTTGATACAAGTGGGCAGTGAAAATGAAAAATTACATTTTTTTACACAAAAATGCAGTTCTGGCTCAAAATTTTTCATTTTCAGAAGGTATGAAGGAGAAAAAGCACCCCAAAATCTGTGCCCCAATTTCTCCCGAGTACGGCAATGCCTCACATGTGACCAAAAAATACCAGTTGGGTGCATGGCAGGACTCAGAAGGGAAGGAGTGATTTTTGGATTTTGCGGCTCAGATTCTGGTGGAATGAATGGTGGGTGCTATGTGGCATTAGCAAGACCCCCGAAGCACGGTGAAATGATGAACCTAATAATCCATAGATGTGTGGTATATTTTAAAACACTCCTTTATACATAGGCCGGGTTTGTCGGGGCAAGTGTCACACTGGAAAATAGTTTGCTTTCTTATTCCCTTTTTATAGCAAACTTTGCACCTTTTTTGTGTCCTGCCCTTTTTTCCAGTGGAGGGGATTTCATCAGGAAAATGCTGCCCTGGTACAATACGGGGGCCAGTACTAGAAGTACTGGGGCCCTCTGCCTGCTGGTTCCCAAATATTAGGCCCTTTATGACTTCCTCTCGAAAGTGCATAAATGTCCCCCTCTGGCCGGTAGAACGGAATAGCACGTAAGCGTTATACAGTGCCATCTGGATGATATACACGGCCAGCTTCTTGTACCAGATTTTTGTTTTCCGCAGGGCACTGTACGGCTTCAGTACCTGATCTGAAAGATCCACTCCGCCCATGTACCTATTGTAATCCAGGATACAATTAGGTTTTGAGGTGTGGGTACTGGTACCTCGTACAGGGACGGAGGTGGTACTGTCTCCGTGAATTGTTGTCAGTATAAGGACATCCCTCTTGTCCTTATATTTGACCAACAACATATTTTCGGTGCATATTCCCCTGCTTTCACCCCTTCTCGTTACTTGGGCAATGTGCGTTTTTGGGAGGCCTCTTTGGTTCTTACGCACAGTACCGCAAGCTGCTGTACCTCTTGAACCAAGGGCCTTAAACAGGGGGATGCTAGTGTAAAAGTTATCCACATAGAGGTGATAACCTTTATCCAGGAAGGGGTGCACTAAATCCCAGACAATTTTTCCACTAACACCTACGAGGGAGGGGGGGCATTCTGGCGGTTCAATTCTTGAATCCTTCCCTTCATATACCCTAAACCTGTGAGTGTACCCTGAGGTGCTTTCACACAGCTTATACATTTTTATGCCATACCTTGCCCTCTTACTGGGAAGGTACTGGCGGAATTTAACCCTACCTTTAAAATGTATAAGGGACTCGTCTATGCAAATGAATTTATCTGGGATGTACATGTCTTCAAATTTGGCACTGAAATGATCAATGACCGGCCTGACTTTGAATAGCCGGTCAAAGGTGGGATCATCTCTGGGTGGGCACTGTGCATTATCGTTGTAATGCAAAAATTTAAGGATCGTCTCAAATCGAGCCCGGGGCATGGCCATACGGTAAAATGGGGTGCTGTACAGAACATCTGTACTCCAATATTGCCTAATTTCTGGCTTTTTTACTATGCCCATATGAAACACCAGACCCCAAAACGTCATCATCTCTACTGCATCTACAGGGGTCCACCTAGCAAATGATGATGTGGGGTTTTGAGCAATAAACTGCTGGGCATATAAATTAGTTTGGTCCACCATTAAATTTATAAAATCATCAGAGAAAAATAATTTGAAAAAGTCAATTTCTCTGAGACCTGTGGAATCAAATTGGATTCCTGGCATGGCCAAAAACTCAGGAACCTGGGGCTCAAAATTGTCTGGTGGTGGGGTCCATACGAGATCAATTATTGGGGGGGGGTCTCAGCTGCTCTACGGGGGCGTCTTTGAGGGGGTCCCTCATCACCAGAGGAGGAAGAGGTGTTTGAGACGAATCCTTCAAATTCCCCGCTTGCCTCACTGGCTGTGTCAGAGTCAGAGGCAAGCATGGCATATGCCTCCTCCACTGAATACATTCTTCTGGATGACTGGGATGACTGGGATGACATTTGGGATGACATTTGGGATGCCATTTTTATTTTTGTGTTACTAGTAGTGAAATGTTTCAACACGTGTATAGTGTAGGGGTGGTACAAACTTTATTTCAACCCGGGGGGTATGTAGTGTGTAGTGTGTATGTAGTGCAGAAAAAAAAAATACTTTATACAAAAAAAAAAAAAAATTGAAGGGGTTAAAAAAAAAATTGAAGGGGTTAAAAAAAAAAAAAAAAAAAGGTCCTGCGCCAAAAATTGAGCACAGATGTTGGTCAGTAACGTCCGTCACTGAACAGCGCTCAAAGGCAACAGGAATTTGATCAAAAAAAAAAAAAATAGATCAACCCTGTGCCGAAAAAGCTGATCAGTGATGTACGTCACTGATCAGCGCACAGTGGCCACAGGACACCCACAAAATCACAGTGTGTGTAAAAAAAAAATTAAAAAAAGACCCCACAGCACCCACAAAAAAAAAAAAGGTGATCAGTGATGCGACACTGATTACCAGTGAGGGGCAGCAGGTGCACCTTTGGTGCAACTGACAGTGCAACTGGCAGCAACTGACAGGTATATATAAAAAAAAAACCTCTGCACCCCCAAAAAGTTGCTGATCACCTCAGATATAGTGATCAGCACAAAAGGCGGGGCAGCAGACACAAAATTTAGCACTCTCTATCACTCTCGGTCACTATCTCTCTCTATCTCTCTATCTCTCACTATCTATCACTCTATGACACTGCAGCAGCAGCAGTGACAGGTATATATATATATAAAAAAAAACCTGCGCCCCCAAAAAGTTGCTGATCAGTTAATTTATACTGATCAGCACAAAAGGGGGGGCAGCAGTCAGTTATATAAAAAATATATAGCACAATCTGTCACTATCTCTATCTCTCTCTCTCTATCTCTCTCTATCTCTCTATCTATAACTATCACACTGCAGCAGCACAAAATATAGCACTCTCTGTCACTAGGCCTCTCTATCTCTCTCTATCTCTCTCTATCTCTCTCTATCTATCTCTCTCTCTCTATCTCTCTATCTATAACTATATCACACTGCAGCAGCACAAAATATAGCACTCTCTGACACTATCTCTCTCTATCTCTATCTCTCTCTATCTAACGCTATTACACTGCAGCAGCACAAGTTCACAACACAGGAAGTCACAAGTAACAGGATCCAGGAAGCATCCAGCACACTACAAGCAGGATCCAGGAAGCATCCAGCACACTACAAGCAGTGATCAGGCAAGGTATTTGCAAGGATCAGGTAAGTATTTGGCAAGGTTCAGGTCAGTATACTGCGGCAGCTAGGCACGGTGACCGCACTGCACGCAATTCCAGACCAGAATGGCGTCTGCAGTGCAGTCACCGTTAGTTTAAATCCCCCTCCTTGGCTGTGATTGGTCCGTCGGTCCGACGAACCAATCACGGCCTTTGGGGGCGGGCGGGGTGAGGTGGGGTGACACCAGTGTCACCCTTACACCCCGCGGTGATTGGTGCTGTACTTTACAGCACCAATCACCTCCGATCCCGTGTCACCGGCGAACGTTATTCGCCGGTGACACAGGAAAACGCTGTGAATGGCTGTTCACACTGAACAGCCAATCACAGCGATCGCCGACGGGGGGGCGGCATCGCAGCCCCCCCTGGGCATGCACGGACATGTCTGCTGTCAGGGACAGCAGACATGTTGAAACTGTCACCGCGTCTATAGACGCGGTGACAGTTACAAGCCATGACGTACATTTACGCCATGTGTCGGGAAGTACTTCCCGACCATGACGTAAATGTACGTCAATTGTCGGGAAGGGGTTAATTGTGAATGTATTTTAAAATCGTGCAACAGAAAATGAATATTTTGTAAATAAATACATCATTATATTAGATTTATTATATTTTATTAACGGCATAGAAAATACATAGGACCTTTATTGGTTGCAAACTTGAATAAGCTCTAAATTACAAGTTAAATAACATTTTGCTGTTCTGAAGCTGTTTATCGAATTTAAAGCAAAAGCAATGACAAATATATTTCAAACCACAGAAACAACATATTTTATATTTGTTTCTATTGTAGACTTCTTTTGAATGATCTCCCCTATCAAACCAGAATTCCACTAGCATGTCAATCTATATTATCAACCTACAGAACATACCTCTTGTTCTTCATCTCTTATTACCTTCACAGCTTGCTAAAAGAAAATGTATCTCACCTGCTTATTGTCATGGGCTGTGACCTGCAGCAGCCGCTGTCATAAATGTTTTATGTGTTCACTGGATCTGTGCTCCGGGTTTTGACTGATCCATCTTGCCTTGTTTCCATGCATACCTTAGTCTTTGGGTGTGCTTGCCTCATAAGCCACTTGGTATATAGGTATGCTCTTAGCACTAAATCCTGCCGGTTATACTCCTGTCTTACTCCTATGATATTTCTTGTTCCTGGTGATTTCTATGTTCCCAGAGAATCTCAGAGTTCCTAGCAAACTCCTGTCTGAGATTATTTCAGAGTTCAGTGTATTCCAGCCTGTGTATCTATGACCTCAGTGCAGCAGCTGTGTCCTAGATTGCTCCAGCCGGTGTCTGAGTATTCCAGTATGATACCTGCCATGTGACCTGTGAGATCTTGTCTGTGTCCAGCTTCTGTCAGTAACAGCAGCTTCCCCACACATTGTATCTTTAATTTCTATTTGCCATTGGTATTCTCCCTGCACCAGCTGGAGCCATAGGTCTTGTCCTGCAACAGAGTCACGGAGGCGGTTAGGGCGCAGGCCAAACCATAAGCTACTTGTCTTGTTTGTGTTTCTTGTTTGTTTGTTTCACAGCAGATGCCAGAGACATTGGTCTAGCCCAGGCATTCCCAACCACGGTCCTCAAGGCACACCAACAGTGCAGGTTTTGTAGATATCCAGGCTTGAGCACAGGTGACTTAATTAGTATCTGAGGGATTCTGATTAAACCATCTGTGCTGAAGCCTGGATATCACTAAAGCTGGCCATACATCAGAAAGATCGATCTTAACCCCTTCACGACATTTGACGTATATATACGTCATGGCCGGGAAGTACTTCCCGACCGTTGACGTATATATACGTCATGGCTTCAAACTGTCACTGCGTCTAGAGACGCAGTGACAGTTAGGTGATGTCTGCTGTCCCTGACAGCAGACATCCCCCCTCGCCGCCCGGGGGGGGCAGGGATGCCCCCACCGGTCGGCGATCGCTGTGATTGGCTGTTCAAATGTGAACAGCCAATCACAGCTATTTCTGTGTTACCGGCGGCTAAGCCGCTCGGTAACACAGGGATCGGCGGTGATCGGTGCTGGCACCGATCACCACCGATCCGCAGCTCTCCCTCCCACCCGCCCGGCAGCCGCTCTCCCTCCCTCCCACCCGCCCGGCAGCTGCGCTCCCTCCGGCAGCCGCTCCCCCTACCTCGCTCCCTGTCACTGTCATCAGGAAGCAGCCGCAGCGCTCCCCCCCAGCTCCAACCCCCCCCGCATGTAAAAAACTTAAAAATGCATAAAATGAAATCATATATATATATATATATATATATATATATATATATATATATATATATATATATATATATATATATATATATATATATATATATATATATATATATATATATGTATATGTATATGTATATGTGTATGTATATGTGTATATATATATGTATATGTATATATATATATATATATATATGTATATATATATGTATATATATATGTATATATGTATATGTATATATATATATATATATATATATATATGTATATATATATATGTATGTATATGTATATATATATCTACAAAACACTGTTTGATTGTAAATTGTTTATTAGATGAGTTTTGTGTTCGTGCTCTAAGTTTACTATTGTCCGTTTCAGGAACACCCAATCCGTTGGTGGCAGGCGTGGTGAGTATCCATGGCGACAGGACGCTAGCACGCAACGCCCAGAAGGTAACCATGGTGACTGCCCCGCCGCTAGACGGACGCCAGCGTGACGCGCGCATCCGGAAGTGACGCACGGGGAGACCCGGAAGCGCCCTCCGGAGCCAGCGGGCGGAAGCGAGACGCTTGGGACACCTGAATCGGGGTAAGGAGTGATTGTGCTTCTATTTAAACCCACTGTATTTGCTTGCTTTGTACACACCTTGAAAAAGAGGCAGAGAAGCCTCGAAACGTCGGTTTTCCTGTGACACCCCCACTAAAGTTGATTTTTGGATTTAAACCCGTGAGTGCCGCCCATTCTTTCCACGTCTTTATGTATATATGTATATATAAATATATATATATATATATATATATATATAGACAGATAGATATTCCAGACATATGACGTATATATACGTCATGGTCGTGAGGTACTTCCCGACCGTTGACGTATATATACGTCATGGCTTTGAACTGTCACCGCGTCTATAGACGCGGTGACAGTTTGGAGATGTCTGCTGTCCCTGACAGCAGACATCCCCCCTCGCCGCCGATCGCTGCGATTGGCTGTTCAAATGTGAACAGCCAATTGCAGCGTTTTCTGTGTTACCGGCGGCTAAGCCGCTCGGTAACACAGTGATCGGTGGTGATCGGTGCTGTTAAGTACAGCACCGATCACCACCGATCGCCAGCCCCCCCCCCTCCCACCCGGCAGCCCCCCCTCCCTCCCACCCGGTAGCCGAAGCGCCAGCCCCCCTCCCACCCCCCACCAGTCGCAGCGCCAGCCCCCCTCCCCCACCATTCATTCCACCACCAAATATCACTCCTTCCCTTCTGAGTCCTGCCATGCACCCAACTGGTATTTTTTGGTCACATATGAGGCATTGCCGTACTCGGGAGAAATTGGGGCACAGATTTTGGGGTGCTTTGTCTCCTTCATTCCTTGTGAAAATGAAAACTTTTGAGCCAGATCTGCATTTTTGTGTAAAAAAATTTAATTTTTTACACAAAAATGCAGTACTGGCTCAAAATTTTTCGTTTTCACAAGGAATGAAGGAGACAAAGCACCCCAAAATCTGTGCCCCAATTTCTCCCGAGTACGGCAATGCCTCATATGTGACCAAAAAATACCAGTTGGGTGCATGGCAGGACTCAGAAGGGAAGGAGTGATTTTTGGTGGTGGAATGAATGGTGGGTGCTATGTCGCATTAGCAAGACCCCTGAAGCACCCATACAGTGGAACCCCCCCACAAGTGACCCCATTTTGCAAACTACACCCTTTAGGGAATTCATCAAGGGGTATAGTGTACATTTCAAACCCCCAGGGGTTTCACCAATTTTGATACAACTGAGCTGTGAAAATGAAAAATTAAATTTTTACATTTTCACAGCCCAGTTGTATCAAAATTGGTGAAACCCCTGGGGGTTTGAAATGTACACTATACCCCTAGATGAATTCCCTGAGGGGTGTAGTTTGCAAAATGGGGTCACTTGTGGGGGGGTTCCACTGTATTGGTAATGCAACATAGCACCCACCATTCATTCCACCAAAATCTGTGCTCCAAAATCCAAAAATCACTCCTTCCCTTCTGAGTCCTGCCATGCGCCCAACTGGTATTTTTTGGTCACATGTGAGGCATTGCCGTACTCGGGAGAAATTGGGGCACAGACTTTGGGGTGCTTTGTCTCCTTCATTCCTTGTGAAAATGAAAAATTTTGAGCCAGAACTGCATTTTTGTGTAAAAAAATGTAATTTTTCATTTTCACTGCCCAGTTGTATCAAAATTGGTGAAACCCCTGGGGGTTTGAAATGTACACTATACCCCTAGATGAATTCCCTGAGGGGTGTAGTTTGCAAAATTGGGTCACTTGTGGGGGGTTCCACTGTATTGGTGCTTTGGGAGTCTTGCTAATGCAACATAGCACCCACCATTCATTCCACCAAAATCTGTGCTGCAAAATCCAAAAATCACTCCTTCCCTTCTGAGTCCTGCCATGCGCCCAACTGGAATTTTTTGGTCACATGTGAGGCATTGCCATACTCGGGAGAAATTGGGGCACAGACTTTGGGGTGCTTTGTCTCCTTCATTCCTTGTGAAAATGAAAAATTTTGAGCCAGAACTGCATTTTTGTGTAAAAAAATGTAATTTTTCATTTTCACTGCCCAGTTGTATCAAAATTGGTGAAACCCCTGGGGGTTTGAAATGTACACTATACCCCTAGATGAATTCCCTGAGGGGTGTACTTTGCAAAATGGGGTGACTTGTGGGGGGGTTCCACTGTATTGGTGCAACATAGCACCCACCATTCATTCCACCAAAATCTGTGCTGCAAAATCCAAAAAACACTCCTTCCCTTCTGAGTCCTGCCATGCACCCAACTGGTATTTTTTGGTCACATGTGAGGCATTGCCGTACTCGGGAGAAATTGGGGCACAGATTTTGGGGTGCTTTGTCTCCTTCATTCCTTGTGAAAATGAAAAATTTTGAGCCAGAACTGCATGTTTGTGTAAAAAAATGTAATTTTCCATTTTCACATCCCAGTTGTACCAAAATTGGTGAAACCCCTGGGGGTTTGAAATGTACACTATACCCCTAGATGAATTCCCTGAGGGGTGTAGATTGCAAAATGGGGTGACTTGTGGGGGAGGTTCCTAACTTTTAGCACTTATGGTGCCTAGAAACCTACATGGTGCCTAAAAAAAAATCTCATAAAAAGGAGGCTCCAAAATCAAGTAGGTGCTCCTTCTATTATGAAGCCTGTGGTTTGGTCAACGTGCACACTAGGGCCACATATAGGATATTTTTGAAAACAAAGGAATTGGGGGAATCAATTTTTAGTCACATTTCTCTAGTAAAATCTACTGTATTCGTTAGAAAAATGTATTAAAATTGAAACTCTGCAAAAAAAAAGAAATTTTGAAATTTCACCTACACTTTGTTTTAATTCCTGTGAAACACCTAAAGGGTTAACAAACTTCCAAAATGCTGTTTTGAATACTGTGAGGGGTGCAGTTTTTGAAATGGCATCATTTATGGGGGTGTCTCACATACAAGTCCCTCAAAGTCACATCAGAACTGAACTGGTCCCTAAAAAAATCAGTGTTTGAAATTTTCTTGAAAATTTGAGAATTTGCTATTCATATTGTAAGCCTCCTAGTGTCCAAAAAAATTAAAAGGAAGTTAAAAGGAAACATAAAGTAGACATATGGTCTATGTTAGTTATTAACTATTTTGAGTGGTATGATTATTTGTCTCACAAGCAGAAAATTTAACATTTTGCATATTGCTAAATTTTCCATTTTTTCACGATATTTTGGTATTTTTCACAAAAAAACACAGACTGTATCGACCCAAATTTACCACTAACTTGAAGTACAATGTGTCACGAGAAAACAATCTCAAAATCACTAGGATAAGTAAAAGCAAAAAAAAGTTATCCCCACTTAAGTGAGACATGTCAGATTTGAAAAAAAGGGCTCTGTCATGAAGGCACAAACTGGCTCTGTCATGAAGGGGTTAAGATCGATTGCGCTCATGATTGTGTACAATTTCCCTTGAAATCCCCGGCAGTCCTTGGTGGTTTTTGGACACACAATCGATCATACAATCAATCATACAATCCATCTACTGCATGATTGTGTACACAAGATGTGCACACAATCTGCATACAATCCATCTTACAATCAGTCATACAATCCATCTGCTGATTGATTGTATGATTATGTACATAAGATGTGCACACAATCTGCATACAATCCATCTTACAATCAGTTGAGATTGTATGATTGGGTACAATATCTTTCTGATGTATGGCCACCTTAAAACCTGCACTGTTGGTGTGCCTTGAGGACCGTGGTTGGGAATGCCTGCTCTAGCCGTTTAGGTTGCAAACCTATCTTCAATACATTGATTATAGTTACTGTTTGGTTTATTGCGACCGATTCGCATTATAGCAGTAAAGGCTACAAATCCTGTGTTCAATCCTTGTCTGCAAGGTTGCATATCCTAGTCCAGGCATGTCCAACGTTGGCCCTCCAGATGTTGGGAAACTACACATCCCAGCATGCTTTGCCACAGTTTTGCTATTAGAGAATGCTACAACTATTGCAAAGCATGCTGGGATGTGTAGTTTCAAAACATCTGGAGGGCCAACGTTGGACATGCCTGTCCTAGTCCATGTTCATGTGCAGAGCCTAGTTAATCTTTGTGTTGTCTAGTCAGTTTATCCTCTCACTAGTACTACTCTGTTGTTACTTTGTGTCACCACGAAAGACCAGGTGGCACCTGAGTACAGGGTGGAGCTTGTCTGCCCTGGAAAGGCGGTTATTAGTAGTGAAGTCTAAGACCTGTGCAAGTGCCAGCCGACTCAGAGTATAGTAATAGAGACCGGGTCAGGCTCAGTTGCTGCTGTGGCTTCACCACCTTGGCCACAGAAGCACAGTTCAACCTGTAATCAACATCTTGCAGACCTGCCAATCAGAGCAAGAGTTAACCCAGAGTTCACCCCAGATTATCATAACACTTACGGATCCTTTATTTAAAAATTATTTTTCAAATAGACTCTTTAATTATTACACTCACAATTATGCAACCATAACATTTAAGAGTAGACCTTTACCTACATCATAGATGTTCAAATTGTTCATATGTGATCTGATATACTGTATATTCACCCATGCACTGCCTTCTTCAAACAAGTATCCACCCATACTCTGCTTCATATATATATATATATATATATATATATATAAATATTCGGAAGAAGAGGCGGCACTCGAAGTCTTGGTGCAAGTAAAGGTTACTGTATTAACAACATCAAGTGATACATCTACGTTTCGGGGATACAATCCCCTTCATCCTGATGAAGGGGATTGTATCCCCGAAACGTAGATGTATCACTTGATGTTGTTAATACAGTAACCTTTACTTGCACCAAGACTTCGAGTGCCGCCTCTTCTTCCGAATATTTGTCTATGGCTGTCAGCCTTGCGGAAGGCACCGGAGCACAGCAACCCCTCGGGGGACCCAGGAGTGCCGGAGCCACACCAGTGCATATATATATATATATATATATATATATATATATATATATATATATATATATAGTTGTTTGATTTGGTTGAGCACATTTTGGTCCTGACAACGGGGTAACACCCGAAACGGCGTTGACCGCCTCACAATAAATACTTTTTCTTCTAAGCCCTGGAGTGACGCTTTACCTATTCTTTTACTATATATATATATATATATATATATATATATATATATATATATATATATATATATATATATATATATATATATATATTCTTAGATCCCTGAATTATATAGGTAGTATAAAACCACTTAATTGTATGCACCTTTTTATAATATTCGGTCAGGTGTTTCCCGGCAGGGAAAGTTTTCTCCCAAACGAATAAAAAAAACAATCTCCACAGATTTCTGCCAGTGAAGAAACCATTCGTTTTGCTTAATCAATAAAGATGAATACCACTATATGATTAACAACAACCCAATTTTCCAATCTTTTACTTTCTCCCCAAGATTCATAACAATTTAAAAAACCACCAGGCCGCCCCATCGTTGCCAGAATCGATTCAGTTACATCACACATTTCAGAGTATGTGGACATATTCTTACAGAAACATGTTTTAAAATTAGATTTCATTACTAAAGATACAACAGCAGTTTTACAACATCTTAAGTGTTTTACATGGGAGAATGATTATCTTTGAGTCACCATAGATGTACAGTCATTTTACATGTCCATAGTGCATCAAAAAGGGATAGATTCATGCAAGGAATTTTTAGAAAATGACCAGACCTTAGTGAAGGACATAAAGATTTTATATATTTATTGATGAACTTTATCTTGAAACACAATTATTTTAAATTTCTAAATGAATTCTATCTCCAGGTCTGTGGGACCGTTATGGGGACAATTTTCGCCCCAAGTTTTGCTAATTTGCACATGGGGAGTTGGGAAAAGAAACACATTTATAATAACCATCAAGCGGTACATAGATGATATTCTTTTAATATGGAAGGGTGACATTACGTCTTTTAAAGAATTTTTCAACAATATTAGTGCAAATGATTATAATCTATCATTCATTTACAACGTTCAAGATAAGGAAACATAGAATTTGACGGCAGATAAGAACCACTTGGCCCATCTTGTCTGCCCCTTTTTTTAACCCCTTCACGACATATGACGTATATATACGTCATATGTCGGTTGCGGGGGAATCAAGCCAGCTCACGGAGTGAGCTGGCTTGAAAGAGAGCAGGTAATGGCTGTATATTACAGCCAGGTCCCTGCTCTCACGGCCACGAGCGGCGAGTTCGCCGATCGTGGCCGTTTAACCCTTTAAGCACCGCGGGCAAAGCGCCCGCAGTGCTTAAATAGCTGATCGGAGGGGGGGCGCCCCCCTCCGGCGCCGATCGGGGCCCCCCGCAGCGAGATCGGAGGGTGCCGATCGGTTGCCATGGTAGCCAGGGGTCTAATGTAGACCCCTGTGCTGGCCGTGTATGCATACCTATTACATCCTGCCTCAGGCAGGATGTAATAGGAAGTGCATAAAATCACTACGTTCAGCCATAGAGCTCTATGGCTGAACCTAGTACAGGCGATCGCGCCCCCTAGTGGTCAAGTACACTAGGGGGCCTTGTAGTAAAAGTTAAAAAAAAAAAAAAAAAGTTTAAAAATAAAAAAAAAATAAAAAAATATTAAAAGTTCAAATCACCCCCCTTTCCCCATTTCCCAAATAAAAATAAATAAAAAATAAAAAAAATAAACATATTTGGTATCGCCGCGTTCCTAAAAGTCCGATCTATTAAAATATAACATTAGTTATCCCGCACGGTTAAAGGCGTAAACGGAAAATAATCCCCAACGCCAAAACTACGTTTTTTGGTCGCATCGCGTACCCAAAAAAAAATAACTAAAAGAGATCAGAAAGTCGCCCATATCCCATAATGGTATTAATTAAAAAGTACACTTCAGCCCGCAAAAAATGAGCCCTCACCCAGGTCCGTAGGTGGAAAAATAAAAAAGTTATAAGCCGCAGAACATGGCGACGCAACGCAAATTAGAAAAACCGTAAAAGTTGCGATTTTTTTTTTTAGTGGTAAAACATAACGAAAACTATATAAGTTTGGTATCACCAGAATCGTAACGACCCATAGAATAAAGATAACCCATCATTTTAAACGAACTATGAACTCCAAAAAAACCGTAACCAGCGCAAAATTGTGCAATGGCGTTTTTTTTTTTTTTTACCCCACATTGAATTATTTCCTGATTCCCCAGAATATTATACGGTATAGTAAATGGTACCATTACAAAGTACAACTTGTCCCGCAAAAAAAAAGCCCTCATGTGTCTATATAGCCGGAAAATTAAAAAAGTTACGCTTATTTGAACGCAAGGAGGAAAAAAAAAAAAAAATTACCTTAAAAGGCAATGTCGTGAAGGGGTTAAACATGTTACCTCAAACCATATTTGATCCTTATTTTTTTGTAAGGATATCAATATGCTTATCCCAAGCATGTTTAAATTGTACTACTGTATTTGCCTCTACCACCTCTGTTCAGCGGTGTAGCTAGGTGCCATGGTGCCCGGAGCAAGGTCATATTTCGCCCCCGCCCCCCCCCCCCCCCGGTAATGAATTGGGGGCTAACATATGTTGGCATGTTAAATTTGAAATATATGACGCTGTGGCAGAATCTGCTGCGCTATATAAGACGCTGTAACGGAATCTGCTGCGCTATATAAGACACTGTAACGGAATCTGCTGCGCTATATAAGACACTGTGACTGAATCTACTGCGCTATATAAAATACTGTAACGGAATCTGCTGCGCTATATAAGACACTATAACGGAATCTGCTGCACTATATAAGACACTGTAACGGAATCTGCTGCGCTATATAAGACACTGTAACGGAATCTGCTGCGCTATATAAGACACTGTAACGGAATCTGCTGCGCTATATAAGACGCTGTAACGGAATCTGCTGCACTATATAAGACACTAACGGAATCTGCTGCGCTATATAAGATGCTGTAACGTAATCTGCTGAGCTATATAAGACGCTGTAGCGGAATCTGCTGCGCTATATAAGACGCTGTGACGGAATCTGCTGCACTTTATAAGATGCTGTAATGGAATCTGCTGCGCTATATAAGACACTGTAACGGAATCTGCTGCGCTATATAAGACGCTGTAACGGAATCTGCTGCGCTATATAAAACACTGTAACGGAATCTGCTGCGCTATATAAGACGCTGTAACGGAATCTGCTGCGCTATATAAGACACAGTAACGGAATCTGCTGCGCTATATAAGACACTGTAATGGAATCTGCTGCGCTATATAAGACGCTGTAATGGAATCTGCTGCGCTATAAAAGACACAGTAACGCAATCTGCTGCGCTATATAAGACACTGTAATGGAATCTGCTGCGCTATATAAGACACATATAAGAGAGATTCACCCCCCTCCCCCACAAATCCCCCAAACCCCATGATTATTCCAATAATTATTTATCTTTAGTAAAAACTAAAATCCACCCTGAGAAGAGCAGGGTGGCAGCATAAACCAGAGAGATCCCCCCCCCCCGGACCCCACCAAACCCCCAGACCCCACCAAACCCCCAGACCCCATGATTTTTCCCTTAATTCTTTATCTTTATTTAAAAAAAAAAAAAAACGAAAAAATCTACCTTGAGGAGACATTCTCTGTAGAGGCAGGGGACTGGGAGGAGTCTTCGTTATTCTTATTTTTGCTGCTCAGCGCTGCCCGGGAGCCGGCCCGAGCAGCAGCAGCAGCTTGGGTAGGGACTTGAGCAGTGAGTCACGTGACGTGACCACATCACGTCGCGGCGGCAGGCAGGGACCAGGTGAGCAGGCGCCAGGCAGGGCAGCCACCGGCGCACGCTGCCCTGCGTGTGCGAAATTAATTATTACAGGGCAGCAGGACTCCACCTTATTTGCGGAGGGGGGGCGGCGCCCTGCGCCAACACTGCGCCCGGAGCGTGTGCTCCGGTGGCTCCGCCCTCCCTACGCCTCTGCCTATGTTGGGAGGCTATTCCACTTATCTACTACTCTTTCTGTGAAAAAATTCTTCCTCACATTTCCCCTGAATCTTCCTCCCTCTAGTTTCAGTGCATGTCCTCGTGTTCTGTTGCTCCTCTTCCTGTGAAGAATGTCTCCCACCTGTACCTTGTTAAAGCCCTTGATATATTTGAAAGTTTCTATCATGTCCCCCCTTTCCCTTCTCTGAAATCGAGTATTTAGACTTAGTCTTAATGGCAGATAATGGTAACATCAGCACCAAAAATTATATCAAAGAAGTAGACAAAAATAGTTATCTACATTATCAAAGCGGGCACTTGAAGAGTTGGAAAACAAATATTCCTTAGTCACAATTTTGTAGACTTAGGCGCAACTGCAACAAAAATGAAGACTTTGATATTCAATTGGAAACATACTCTTCAAGATTAATGGAAAGAGGGTTTCCTATACCACTGGTGGAACAAGCAAAAGTTAGGGAAAAAGAGAAGAACAGGGATGATCTTCTCACATATAAATATAAGGATCAAGAAGAGAATCAACATGCCAACTTCATAACCACTTTTAACTCTGGAGAAACCAAATTAAAAAAAAGACCCTAAATAAACATTGGGAATTTTAAAGTTAGACCCTATTTTAAAAGACACACTGCCACAATGTCCAAAAGTAATTTTTAAGAAGGCCCGAAATCTTAAGGACATTCTAGCACCTAGTTTATTGAAACAGAATTCTAGCAACACTACTAATTCCTGGTTGAATACGAATGTTATTTTTTTTTTAGATGCAACCAATGTTGCATTTGCAAATTTGCACATAAAGACTGCAAACTGGTCTTGAATTATGAACAGAAGATGAACTGTTTGACCACTTATGTAATCTATTGTCTAGAACAGGCATTCCCAACCACGGTCCTCAAGGCACACCAACAGTGCAGGTTTTGTAGATATCCAGGCTTGTGCACAGGTGACTTAATTAGTATTTGAGGGATTCTGATTAAACCATCTGTGCTGAAGCCTGGATATCACTAAAACCTGCACTGGTGGTGTGCCTTGAGGACTGTGGTTGGGAATGCCTGGTCTAGAGTGCACATGCGGGTATAACTACATTGGCAAGACCAAGAGGCCCCTGAAAATAAGAACACAGGAACATGTTAGGGCCATTAAAAACAAAATGGAAAACCATTCTGTTCCCTGACATTTTTTAAATATACACAAGTCCAATCCTGACCACCTATGCTTAAAGGCTATAGAACATGTCACTTTGGGAGAGAGGGGGGGGGGGGTGACAGAGATATAAAATGATCCCAAAGGGAGATGTTTTGGATGTATTCACTGAACACCCTGACTCCCTTTGGGCTTAACGATTCGTATGAGATATAAAACTGTCAAAAAGGGGTTACAGGAAAGGTGCTAACAAACAGGTGCACAAGAACCCCCACACTTTTTCTCCATTACTTTTTTGTAAGATGTCTGTATATCAATATGTCTATTCTTCATTTGTTATATAAATTCCTCCTCTTATATGTAACATATAACAATAACTATCTATGTAGGAATATAGCATGATTTTGGTGTCCGGCTTACTGTTACAGTGGATCCACACTGAACAGTGTGAATGGCTTCATTAATTAATGCTGCTGTATTCCCCCAATTGTTGTTTCTTCAGTTATGCAAATCTTTTCTGTATGTTTTTTGTCAATCATTATTTATATGGGAGCATATGCACTATGGAGGTTATTCAGGTTGGTGCGTAAATTTCCGAATTCTTTTGGAGCGGTCCGCACGCCACGCTGTGCGGACATCGTACGAAGAAACGCCCACCAGTCCTCCGCATACGGATGGACTCACTTTAAGAACAGGGCGTGTTTACGGACGACATCCAAACCTTGCGTGTGCGGTGGACACACACATATTCTGCACGGTCTTACAGCGTTTGCACGGTCTTACCGCGTCAGAGCGGACGGGAACCTGCCCGTACGCACCGATGCGGTGTATTTTCGCAAAACTCACCACTATTATCTGAACTCCGAAATCGGTCACATGACCCACTTATGCAATTAGGCAACCTCATTAAAAAGTGTTTGTTTGGAATTTAAATCAATTAAATCCTAATAGATACTTAAACACATTACTACCACATTCATTACAGACATTAACCCTTACATCATGTGAAGTGCTATTTATTCATTGTCACCCCTTTATCTAGGTTTTATGTATGCATATTATATCATAATTGCACGTGAAATGCAATATTCTACAATGTGCTAATTATTACTAACACATACTAAAGGAAACTTAACAACAGTTATAAACAGAGTGTGTGTGTATTTTTAATTGCTCTACAATTATAGTACATTTGTGTATTGCAAGGATGTGCACACTACAATAACATACATCTATATACAGTATGTACCTTTTGCTACTTAAAAATATTCTAAACAATTTACACATATACTGTTTAATGTCAAAAAAACACACAGACAACTTCTAACTGTAATCAACTATTTATTTGTGTCACAAAATATTTAAAATTAAATCTGGCTAAAAAAAAAATTACAGCAGCAGGTCAATTGGGTCCTGCAGATCTGCCATGACCAGGTGCAGGTGTTCTTTGAGTCTCAGGAGGGCCACACGTAAACCCCTTATCTGCTTGGGTAGGCTCATCTGTGGGTATGTTAAAGGGGGTAAAATTAGTAATGATAATCATGAATACATTTAACATGGTTATACATAAATCTAATAAATGCAAGGTGACATGTGTGAATAAATATATATAGAGAGAGAGAGAGAGAGAGAGAGAGAGAGAGAGAGAGAGAGACATATATAAATATCAGGGACGTGCAGTCAGGGGAGGCAGGGGGTGCAGTGCTTCCCCTGTCAATTTTTTTTAAAATAATACAAAGAATATACCTATGACACATGATCTGTGTCATAAGTATTTTCTTTATATTATTTTACTGGTTTGAATGATTTAAACTAGTTTGGGAGGCACCGATAAGCGTGCCTCCCAAACAGAACTGCAAGGGGACGAAGCGGGGGGGCGGGGCGGGGCTTGGGGCGGGGCTAAACAGTGGGCTAAAAAGCCCATTAAAAATAACACTAAAAGCGGCACTTCTAGAAGTGCCTAATTGACAGGGGCTGCTGTGATTGGACAGCAGATCCAGCTGCTGTCCAATCACAGCAGCCCCTGTCATGTAAGCTTCCGACCATGCCGCGTATACTCCCTAAGCTGTCACCTGTGTCGGCTCCCGAGTCTCGGTTCCCTGCCCGTGTGGCTGCTGCTCCCCCCTCTCCCCTGCCCAGTGAGTGTCATTGTTTTTCAGGGGGGGGGGGGGGAGTCAAACGGGCGGGGATGGAGATGGCAGCAGAGGACGGTTGCTGGCTGCTGCGTGCGCCGGTGTCGGCGGTCAGGTGCGGGGGGGTGGTGTATGGTACAGCGGGGACGGAGGTTTGCGGCAGGGGACGGGTGCTTGCTGCTGCTACTGCAGTCGGCGGCAGCCAGGAAGGGGGGGTTGCGGTGCGGTGGTGGCTGTGACAGTGCCTCTCCGTTCACAGCCACCACCGCACCTCACTGATAAATATATATGACACATACATCTATACATACATGCATACATACTAAATGTACAGCCTGTTTTTGTCCCTCTACCCTTTACTCTGTAGAACACCTCACAGTCATAGTGCTCCTTCTGAATCCCAACCCACCCATGACTAAGCTATGAGAAGCATGTAATGAGCTCCACCAATAACAACTCCTCAAAAAACGCTCAGTGTCTGTTCTCTGATGCAGCGTGGCATGGGACTTAGTCAACTCTCAGGAATGCACAGTACACTTGTGCAATCATGGGTGGCTTGGCTGCTGATGGTCTGCTCCATAAATCATTGTCATATTGCCAGTTAGGTCAAGCTGCAGCACTAACCCACTCCCATGCACAAAATCATTATTAAGACAAAATCAACCAACAATTATGTTGGCAAAAATACATTCCAACCACAGGGGGTGGCTAGCTAGAGGAGGGCCCAGGGGCACTGACCACTTGTGACTGCAGGACCGGCTCTAACACTAGGCAGCTTTAGGCAGCTGCCTAGGGCGCCAGGATCTAGGGGGGCACCACCAAGTCTGCCTAGCAAAAAATCAAGGATGTCTGTGAGGATCCTTGTTGTACTTAATGCAGGTGGTTGCTGTGGAACCTCTACGACCTCACCTCCATACTTCCTCTCTAGGCATACTTTCCTATTTTGCTGCCTTCTCTTCCTGTACTCTGTTGTTGTTGTGGGTGGCAAAGGGGAGGGTGCTGGGGGCCTCCAGAGAAAGCAGGGGTCTTTCCCACCTACCTGAGGGGCTGGGAAGACCACTCAATTTTGGGAGGCTCCCTGCCATTCCAGAATGTTAGGCAAGTATGCAGTGATTTTTTTTTTTTTTTTACCCTTCAAATCTTTATTTTGTATTTCATACAAATTACAAATACAATCACATAAACATGTAAACATACTCACATATATTGGTACATATCTTATAGCAGTAAAATGACCCTCACAATACTAAAAAGAAAAGGAACATTTTTTACAGAAAAAAAACCCAGAAAAAGACCATATCTACTTTAGGGCTGCGCTATTCAACTAACCACTTGGGGGAAATATTAGCTCGGCCTAGTCAGAGCATCAGGAGAGCTTCTGTAATCAAAACATTTACCCCTAGTTGGTAGCGCACTATATCATGTAAGGAGTACGTCGGGATTATTATTTTGGGGGGGGGGTCTGCTTAACCTTACTCTGCGTTTACTTGGGCTGGGCACAATACAATGACGATATAAGGAATTAGTTAGGTGCGTAATTAATGCTTAATAATATAAAATATCTCTTGGCGTTATGGTTGTATTTGGCCTGTCGCAGTCTATTTATGGAGTCCTCCAATGTCTGCGGGCCTTTATTCTTTGTTTCTGCCTGAATAGTATTGTATTTATGGTGAAAATAAAATATTAAAATAATGTCAATCCAGTGACGTTATTTTATCGTGTAAGTGAATATTTATGTCGCGTTGTCTTACCAACGACATAAAGAATTACTAAAGTGTCTAAATAAGGAATTTAAAACAGAGCAGGGAAAGTATGTGTCTATTTTTAGCATTAAAGAAAGCTATATATTGCGTCTTGCTTAAACTTGCTTACGTGCAGGTGATTACCTATCAAATATCAATTCAACATGAGGTGAGTGGTTTATAAATCTATCGTGGCTTTATAGCCGTGTAGCGTGGCACATAGTTGCTATCATATCTTCTAATTATGACTCTAAAAGTGTAATGTGAAATCTATCACTTATTTATCGTGATTAGTGAACTGGGAAAAGGCAGAATTTGCCCAGTATTGCCAAATCTTGTCAAATTTAGTCCTAGTATTCCGTTTAGTATATATACATTTTTCTTGTCTATAGGTGTAGTTGACAAGTGACATCCATTTATTAAAATCGGGGCCTTTATTAGACATCCATGTTCTTGCTATTATTACTTTCGCCACTGAGCAAAGATTAATTATATATGATCTTTCATGTCCCAAGATTCTATCTCCAACAATCCCTAGTATACAACACTTAGGAGTTAGAACTTCCCTCTCCGCCATAGTTTGCATGATTCTGCCCCAAAATTCTGCTACGACCTGACATTCCCATAAGAGATGTATAAAGGTACCCGGGAGTAATCCACACTTCGGGCAGGTTGCGGATGCTCTACCAGCAAACTTAGATAGTGTGGTGGCTGATATGTATACTCTGTGGAGAATGTACAGTTGTATCTGTTGTGTCTGAAGAGCATTTGTGGCTTTCGCCACAGAAGACTTCGCCGCTGTCCATTCTTCTTCCCCCAAGGTCCCCAAGTCCACCTCCCATTTCTCCCTCAGGTTGCTTAACCCATCCTCATATCACTTCCTAACCAGGGTACGGTACAGTCTCGGGACTAGTTTTTTCCTATTGTTGGATTTCAATATCAGTTTGATCGGGGATTCACCAAATGTTGGAGGTTGACCCGAGGAGTGCCCATCCAGGACGCTTCTCAATTGTAGGAAGCGGAAGTGGTGTGTATGCGGTATTGCAAATTCCTCCCTCATCTGCAGAAAGGATTTAAGACTCATTGAATTATACAGCTGGGAGAGGATCGTTACATTATAAGGATGCCATGCTTCTTTGATCTGGAGATCTTTAAGTTCCCTCTCTGATAATACGGCGTCTAACGGGCACTCCCGATCTATAAAGTCAATCTCCATCATCTGGTTGACTTCACGCCATATTCTTATAGCCTGGACCAAAAGTGGAGGGTCTGCGGCCTGTATATTGCCCTGTAGGATCCTCTGTAACGGAGTTTTGCCCGGAGATGAAAACATTACCAGGGCCCTAGCCATGTCACAGTCGTGACAGAGCCATGGACTTATCTGTGTTAGCTGGGCAGCTATGTAGTACCTTTGTATATCAGGTAGCCCCAGTCCGCCCTCCCCTCTTGGCCTCATTAGGTTATATAGCTGGATTATAGGGCGCGCACCGTTCCATACAAATGTGGATTGAGTTTTCTAAATATTGGTTTGGGGAGATAGATTGGTGAATGTTGCATCATATATAAAAATTTGGGAAGGACAACCATTTTAATCAGGTTTATCCTTCCTGACACTATCAATGGTAGTTTCTTCCAAGATTTTATTTTTTTCCCCAGCCAGTCGAACAGGGGGTGTATATTCAACCGTATATGATCTTTTGGATCCCAAGAGACTATCACTCCTAGATATTTAAACGATGTAGCCCATTTTAGTGAATGAGAGGAGGTTGTTGGATATATCCCCGGGGGGCCTGCAGGAAAGATAATAGATTTTGCCCAATTGATCCTAAATCCAGAGTAGTCACCGAATACCTTGATCAGATCTAGAACTATTGGCAAAAAAGTATTATGATCCGCTAGATATATTAAGAGATCATCGGCATATAGCGAGACCGTGTCACTTCGCTTATCATATGCAAAACCCATAGGCTCTGGCTGTTGCCGTAGTAAGCAGACGAGGGGCTCTATCGCCAGGGAAAACAGGGCAGGGGACAAAGGGCACCCCTGCCTCGTCCCCCTGGCGAGCCTAAATGCCGGGGATGTCCAACCATTGACTACAACTCTGGCAGCCGGATTGTAATACAACATTTTAATCCATTTTATAAAGTTAGGGCCCAGCCCAAAGGCATGGAGTACTGCCCATAGATAGGTATGCATTGATGTGAGAATATGGTTATTGGTGGCATTATTGGGGGGGGGGGGGGGGGGGAGTGGCAGTAGGTTGAAGTTTTGCCTAGGGTGATGAGCAGCCTTACACCGGCCCTGCGTGACTCCATTATAAGCCACGCCTGTCCATACTCCATTTATGCCATACTTAATCTTGTTTAGAAATAAAATTCAACTATAAACTCTAATCACCTATATGAGGCTACAGATTGTACGCTTGCAGCAGGGGCCTGTAACCCTAAGGTCACCAACTCATCCCTTTAATCCAGGATACAGATTAACTACACAGGATCTGTGGCAGTTTCAATCGAGGTGAAAGCCATCCCAGAACCTGTGTCATTAAGATGTGTCCTGGATGAAAGGGATGATTTGGTCACCCTATCTAACCCCTAAGTGTGTATGTTGTTACCCACTTTGTTTTTTTACTGAATACTATAGTAATACACAATTGATTCTGCAGTGCTACATTACAAATATTAGGGCTACAAATTAGTAGTGATGCATTATGTATACCTACCACTTTCTGCCACCTGCACCTCACAGGCCTCCTCCTCCGTCAGCACCTCCTCTCCCACTTCCTCCTCCGCAAACTCCTCCTCCGCAACCTCCACCTCTGCAGCCTCCTCCTCGACAACCACCTCTGCAGCCTCCTCCTCGAACACCACCTCTGCAGCCTCCTCCCCCACAACCTCCTCCCCCACAACCTCCTCCTCCACAACCTCCTCCTCCACAACATCTTCCTCTGCCACCTCCTCCCGGCCCTGCTCCTCCTCGGCCTCCTCCCGGGCCTGTCTTGCGCGTTCACGTGCTGTTAAAAAATAAAAAATGCAGAGTGTTAATTAAGGCACATGATTTTTTCATTCATCATTCACCAAAAACAATGACATATTATACCTACATTACAGCATGTCAAACAGGAAGTCACACATATATAGTGAATGATTTCTCAAATCATTAACAGCCATTTACCCACATTTACATAAATAATCTATTTCAAACATTCACTGGTAAATATGTAATATTTGCATAAAAACTCACATCTTGCGATCTGTAGCCTTAGGCGTTGCAGTAGCTCAGGCTGCCGGCGCCGCAGATCTGACCACCTTCGCTCCAATTAGGACACGGACCTCCGCACCTGTGTGCGTGCGAAGATCCGTCTGCGGGCTGCACGATAGGCCTGGCGCTTTTGTGCATTTGTAATAAAGGGCCCCGCATGCCCAAGCCTGGTCTCCATTACAGAGACCAGGGACCTTAGCTCAGCAGCACAGAATGGCGCAGCACAATGGGAGGTCGCCATTTTCCCAATGGGGCACCACAAACAATCATGGGGTGTAATTGGTTGGTAAGATTGTTATTTGGTATTAACTTTATTGTTAATTTTTACATTAACAGCGTGTATGCGCCACAACAAACGGCTAAAACATCGCATGGCAAAACAACACTTGCTGTAGGTTGGCATCGCTGAGCTAACCTTGCCAGTAGGTACTACATTAGTCAGCCTTATTGTTCAGAAAGCAATACACCACTAACATACAAAATAGTGCTATACCTTTTCCCATTCCCATGGTGCCATTTATGTACCTAGCATCAAGGCAGTATTTATAGGCCTATAACATGTGATTTGGATGCAAGCAGTGATTACTAATGCATGAGTTGTGGACTGGATTAACATATGGAATGAGTTAGTGTCATTTGTTGTACATACCAAACAAGTGCACAGTACAAATAAACATTCACATATAGATTTTATGTCTGGCCAAAGTTGTAGGTGTTTATTGGTGTTCAAATCTGCCAATAAGTACAAAATCAGACTTTGAAAGTATGCCTGGTTTTGTACTTTTGTTTGTCGGCTGGTATGGGTGTGGCCTAAGCGCTGCACGGTGTACGCTGCCATACGGAACGCTGCCGCAAAGAACGCAGGGTGTGGCTGATGTACGCCAATGACAGAAATTGTATAAAATGGTGTGCTAGAATAACAAAATGGTGTTGCAAACATGTCTGGTTTTCAATCAGAGGGAGAGCAAGAGTATCAGGGCCTTATAGTTCGGCTGGAGTCCAGCACCTCCTATGTGCCCATCAACAGAGACCAGCCATTGGGAGGAGAGCAGGCAGCTGGGCCATCAACATCAGCCCTATCGACAGATGCCCAATCTGCAGCTGGGACATCTTCTGCCTCAGCAGAATCATTGGGAACACAGCAGGTGGCTTCCCAATAGAGTAGCCTGGCCAGCACTTCAAGTACAGCGACTGGTGGCCGTGGGCGTGGCCGAAAGAGGCCAAGAGTGGAACCAAGCAGCAGGAACATGGCATTCGAACCGCAGGAGCTTGCCATACTGGTACCCCGTGCACGGGATTGGATAGTGTCCACAGGAGAGGTTGACACACACAAGGAGATGGAAGATTTGGGAGGACATAACTGTGGAGATTAATGCGGTAGCTCCACAAGTTCGTGAGGCGGAGCATGTGAAGAAGAGGCAAGTTCAAGTGTGTTACATTTGAGCAGAACAAGACCAGTAATGTTTTTAATAGATGTGAGATGGAGTTGGTAAATGGTCGGTCACGTTGCTAGGAGCAACAGACATGATTGCCATGTCACTTAGTCTATATTTATTGTAGGGTGAGTGTGAATGTATCTTCTAAGGGTTGGTTTGATAGTTTAACATAATGTAAGTTATGTGGAATGAAGCACATGTTGTAATCTGTAGCAGATTGCAATGGCTGCTACATCAAACGTCAGGAGTGACATGTAGTAATATGTAAACTTTGGTTGCAGGTGGCATGTCTTCAAAACCAACCTCAAGAAGAAAATGACCAAACGGTGGGAACACAGCCACACCTCTGGGGCTGGCCCCATGCCAGGCCGCCTGAAGCTCACCCCCCTGGAGGAGATGGCTGAGGGCTGTATAGCAATTGAGCAGGTCCGGGGGGTGGGCAACATGGATAGTGAGGCCCCAGTGGATGTTTTTGCTGCTGATTTAGAAGGTAATTTGTTTGCATGGCATAAGTAGTTTGGACTAATTTTCAAGGAATGTGTTGTAATTGTAAGTTTCTCTTTCAGCAGCATCCCCACCGTTTGGTCGTGAATCTCTTGAGGAGGAGGAGGAGTCAGTGCCACCTGCCACCAGTGGCAGCCATGTGCAGCAGCCAACGGCCACACCGGATTCGGACAGGTGGGTGCAGATGCTTGGGCTGATTCGCCAGCAGGGAGAGTTAGCATTAGAGCGGCTGCGTAGGACCGAGGAGGTCATGCAGGGTATTGTCAGCACCCAGCAGGCAATAGCTGGAAGCCAGCAGGCAATTGCTGACACCCAGCAGGCCATGGCTGGCACCCAGCAGGCCATAGCTGCCAGCCTGCAGGTGCTGGCAGATCAAGCCCTGTGCCAAAATGACATCCTCCTCCACCATAATGAGCTTATGGTGGAGCTAGTTACCACCAATAGGGCCCTATTGTCAGTCCTTTCTGGTGCATTTCCAACACCAGCACTCCCTGCTGGCAGAAGAGGAACACCATCCCCCCCTTCAACAGCATCTGCTCCACCTGCCCCACCATCCCAATGTGGCCGTGGCCGAGGAGCTGCTGCACGTGGCAAGGGCCCTACCACGGCCAAAAAGTCCTGCAAATGAACTTGTTTCCGCATTAATCTCCACCCTTATGTCTTCCCAAATCTTTCATTTAGCTGTGTGCGTCAGCTTCCTGTGTGCAACCCAATCCCGTGCACAGGGTACCCACATTTGCCCTCGGTTCGAATGTTTTGTTTGGTTCCCCTGTTGCCCTCTTTCAGCTACCATTACTGTCTGCTGTACTGTACTTAAAGTGTTGGTGCTATACTTTTGTTGTGAAGCCACCTGAAGTGTTCCGAATGATTCTGCTGTGGTTATGTATGCAAAGAATACTTTTTTTTTTTTTTTCGATTTAAAATTCCTGTTATGGTAACTTTTAATTTTTGGCATGTGCCAAAGAACAGGCTTTTCAAATGTTATGTTTTAAATCTTCCTGTAATAAATTTTTCGTTTTATCCCCAAATGTGTGGTGTTATTGGTGAATGTAAAAGTGACATATACATTTATATTAGTGATAGCAAGTTCTGTCCATTGCTTACAGTGTAAATGTGTGTAAAAAATGCACCCGTGCTTTCAGCATATATTTGTGTGTTTAGTAATGGTCCATTTAAGCTGCAATGGTTCCAATTGAAGCAATGAAAACAGTGTAATTAATGAGTAAAGGAGTGGATTGTATTGTGTTGTTCAGGTACGGCCATACTGATTGGGCGTTCCGAATGCCTAGCGCATGACCGAGTGGTGTCCGGAAAGCAATACTTGCTTATGAAGACCGCATATTTCCTGCCTTTTTGTTCGTGTGCAGTCGGTGTGCTGTCCGAATGCACGCCTACCAGAATTAGTGCACTCCCTCGTGTACGCCCATGTTTACGCCCAGTTTAGCCCACTTTTAAACTACGCCCCTATGTACTTCCGAATGACGCCCATATTACGCCCATATTTCCCGAGTGAATACGGTGCACTTTTATGTACGGTATAAGTGAGAACGAGTACGGAGACCTTGCATGGCACATGCGCATAGCGTTGCCCACGCATGCGTAGACGGCTAAAAAACGCCATTCGAAAGAATTCGGAAAATTACAATTCGACCAGAATAAGGTCAATGTTGATGTACGTTTTTAAACCATTATGCCTTCATACTAGACTTGATTGTCAGGTTAATTGCTTTATTGCTTAAGAATTGAATTCTCATTACCGCAAGTTGCCGGACCGGCTCCATGCCTCTCTGCTATGTTTTCGTTTATTTCTCTCATTCATTTATGCTCTATATTCTGTCGTTTCCAGCTCTTTTTGCACGGTCATTACACTGTTTCCATTTATATGTCATTATGGTGTTATGTAATATGTACCTTTCACTGTGTCAATTTGGTACGTACTTTTGGGTACATTTCCACTGGGGGTACCGGCTGATGACGTCATCTACTGGCGCATCGGACCGGCTCCGGTGGGGGTGTCTACACGTGGGGTTCTTGATGCCTATATAGGTATGTTTGTCACATCACGTTGTTATCCTGATGAAGATGTTTCAATAACATCGAAAACGATTGATCACCAAACCGCTTAAGACTCTTTATTTCTAACTCCAGGTAAATGTGCTGATATATATATATATATGTGTGTGTGTGTGTGTGTGTGTGTGTGTGTGTGTGTGTGTGTGTTCCTTGGCAGGGTCCCCTGGAAGGAGGCGGCACTCTCGCGACTTTTTTCAAAGTTTTAATGATAGTTCATAAAGTGAACAAGAAAAAAAGGCGTCTACGTTTCAAGACCCTTTAGGTCTTTTCATCAGGACGTGCATTTTTTGAAAGTGCAATGTGCATGTGTAAAGTAAAGAAAGAAGCAGAGCTGTGTGCTAACTTACCTTATATTCAGCAGCGTGTGTAGCTGCCATTTCCCGCCGCCGTGTCCGGGAGCTTGGCTTCCGGGTTGTTGGCTCCGCCTGTGTAACACAAAGCCGTTGCCTAGAGACTCTGGCCGCCGCCGCTCGCTATTCTCCGGCGTCTGGGGAGGCAGATTCAGTAAGACCAGCTGCAATCTGCTGGATCGCGTAGTGCAAAAAACAATTGCTAAAAGATAAATCAAAATTAAGTGAAAGTGCTGCTGAAAGTGCATCGTGTAAACTTATTGACTAGACTATGAATAAGTGCGCTCTGGCAGTATTGGAAATGCATGCCCTCATTTAAAAAGTACATATTGGTATATTAAACTTATTGTCGACATCTTCAATGTCCACAGTCTCATTGCACCTTCATATTCACATCATACCTCTGTGCTATGTAGACTATACAGCTTAGGTACATAAGGACACCAAAATAGCATTAGTATGTGTCTTTACAACAGTACATAAAAAATTCAACGTATTGTGTGGTAGCAATATTTTACTAAAGGGAAGGAAGGTGTTAATCAAATGCTTTAGAAGTTGGAAAGTATATGAAGGCATTCCGGGCTATTATTTCATTAAGACCTTCTGGAGATATCCCCTAAAAGTGCATAATGCTTAACACTGCACTGAGTTACAATAGGTAAATTGATTGATTAGATGGTTATGTTGCAATAGACCTTTTTTTTTTATTGAACATGTAAAAGTGATATCAGAAGAAAAAGTTTCGGATAAATTGATTTTGTTCATTGTATTGGAATGTAGCAACTGTCTTAGACAAATGTGTCAAATACTGTAACGTTGTTTTCTTATACCTGAAAATCATAAATAAAGAATATATAAAAAAAAGACCTTCTGGAGATAATGCATTGATTCGGAATATCCATTCCGATTCCCTTTTTGTGAGGATTTTTTGTCTGTCTCCCCCTCGAGGGAGGGGGGAAACATGGTCTATGATTTTACTTTTTAAGCTTTCCAAAGTATGGCCATGTGCCTTAAAATGTTTGGCCACTGGCTGTTCTATCTTTTCTCCTTTGATACAAGCCTTTATAGCCGAGCGGTGTAGGGCCATCCACTCCCTGAATGTTCTAATCGTCTGTCCAACGTAATACTTTCCGCATGCACATTGCACTTTCAAAAAACGCACGTCCTGATGAAAAGTCCTAAAGGGTCTTGAAACGTAGACGCCTTGTTTTTCTTGTGCACTTTATGAACTATCATTAAAACTTTGAAAAAAGTCGTGAGAGTGCCGCCTCCTTCCAGGGAACCCTGCCAAGGACCCAGGATACCAGCCTATTTGTATCTATCATAGGAAGGCACCTCGACGCAGTATTCCTATTTATGTGAGTGCCGGTCAATCTCCAAAATACATTATATATATATATATATATATATATATATATAATATATACAGAACAGGAACAGAGTGCGCTAAAAGTGAAGGTACACAACTTATTTCACAATATAAAAATTTAATAAAAAGCCTACAAAATGGCTTATAGAAGATACAGTGTTTATACAGTCATATATTGGAATCAATTAACAGAAACTGTGGTGGTTCAGTACAACAGCAGGCCCAACGCGTTTCGTCAACCACGTGACTTCATCAGGGGCATTAGGCGACTTGATTAACAAAGCTGCAGTTGCTCTAAAAATAACAATAAAGTATATCAGAAGAGAAAGATATGTATATCTCATTTAAACTAATGAAAAGAATCGAGAGGAGATAGGAGGACAATGGAGAGGAAAAAATTGACAACCAATATAAACTACCGTTTAAGCAGAAAACCAATAATTTTATACATATTCTTACAAGAAGTCATAAAATGTGATTAAAATCATCGCTGCCATATCAAAAAAACTGAAACGATATCTTTTAAAAGATCAATTCATCAGGATCGAATAATGATCAGTGGGACTGATTCAAATATACAGTATTACTGAATTTGTACCCAATTTAAAAAATTCACAATAGATACATAAAACATACAAAAAAGGGGATTTTGGTCCTACCTGTAAAATCCTTTTTTCTGAATCCATGGTGGACACTGGGACAGTGGGGTGTGGGTGGAGCTTCAGCTACAGGCACCAAGTAGAATAGAGTTCTTCAAGTGCAGCCCAGGCTCCTCCTCCTCCACGCCCCTACAGGCTTCAGTTTGTTCAACAGCTTACCCGCAAGGTACAGGAAAAGGAAGAGAAATAGGAAAGAAACCAGCAACCCAAAGGAAGAATAAGTTTCAGGAAGGTGTAAGCCGACCCCCATTACTGTAGATCAGTGTGCGAGGGCGGGCGCCCAGTGTCCACCATGGATTCAGAAAAAAGGATTTTACAGGTAGGACCAAAATCCCCTTTTTTCATTCATGCCAATGGTGGTCACTGGGACAGTGGGACGTCCCAAAGCTGTCCCTTTTACGGGAGGGAACGCACCTGAGCTGCACTGATGACGCGTTGCCCAAAAGCAGAATCTGCCCTGGCGAACGTGTCAAAATGGTAAAATTTTAAAAAGGTGTGTGGAGAGGACCAAGTGGCCGCGCGACACAACTGTTCTGCTGAGGCTCCCTGATGAGCCGCCCAAGAGGCTGCTACCGAACGCGTGGAGTGGGCTCTGACAGAGGATGGAACTGGCTTATTAGAAGATACATAAGCCTGTTTTATTGTTAGCCGCAACCATCGAGCCAATGTCTGCTTCGTTGCCGGCCAACCTCTCTTGTTTGCATCATAGAGCACGAACAGGGCCTCTGTCTTGCGCAAGGATTGAGTCCTATTAACGTAAACTTTTAAAGCTCTTGAAACATCCAAAGAGCGTAACTCTGGGGAGTCCTCCAACTGGGAGAAGGCAGGGACAACAATATCCTGGTTTATGTGAAAACTGGAAATAACTTTGGGCAGGAACTCCTTTTTAGTTCTTAAGACTGCCCTGTCCGGGTGGAACACCAGATACGGAGATGCACTGGATAATGCTGACAGGTCGGAAACTCTTCTGGCTGAAGAAATAGCCAGTAGGAACACCGTTTTCCATGTTAGCCACCTGAGCTCTGCAGATTCTAGGGGCTCAAACGGTGGTTTTTGCAGTGCTGAGAGTACCACTGTGAGGTCCCAAGGCTGGATTGGGGGCACAAAGGGAGGTTGTATGTGAAGGACGCCTTGTAAAAAGGTCTGTATAGCCATCCTCTTCGCTAATTTCCGCTGAAACAAAATAGAGAGAGCGGAAACTTGGACCTTTAAGGAGGACAACCTAAGGCCCAAATCCAGGCCCGCCTGCAAGAAGGCCAGGATCCTGGAAAGACGAAACTCCCTAGGCGGAAGGTTTTTCTTTGCACACCAGGCGAAAAAGGCATTCCAGATTCTATAGTAGATCCGGGAAGAAGCCGGTTTCCTTGCTGCTATCATGGTTTTTATGACCGGTAAAGAAAAACCTTTCTCTCTTAAAACTTCCGTTTCAAGAGCCACGCCGTCAAAGCTAGCCTGCCTAGATTCGGATGAAGGCATGGTCCTTGTACTAGCAAGTCCGGACGAGCTGGCAGCCCCCAAGGTGGCTGCAGAGACATCTCCCGAAGGTCCGAGTACCAGGCTCTGCGGGGCCAGTCTGGGGCTAGAAGGATTGCTGTGGTTCCTTCTTGTTTGAGGCGCCTGAGGACTCTTGGAAGCAGTGCTACTGGGGGAAAGATGTAGACCAGGGAGAATGGCCATGGAGCCGACAGGGCGTCCACCAGATATGCCTGCGGGTCCCTTGAGCGAGCCCCGTAGCGGGGTAACTTTTTGTTGACGCTTGAGGCCATTAGGTCTATTTGCGGGAGACCCCATTTGTTGACTAGTTCCTGGAACACGTCCTCGTGGAGCCCCCATTCGCCTGACTGTACCTCCTGGCGGCTCAGAAAGTCGGCCTCCCAGTTCTGAACCCCTGGGATGTGTACCGCTGACAGAGCTAACAGGTGATGTTCTGCCCACTGCAGAATGGATGTTACCTCCCTCATGGCAGCTAGGCTCCTGGTCCCCCCCTGGTGGTTGACGTATGCCACCGCAGTGGCATTGTCCGATTGTATTTTCACCGGTTTGGAGTGAATCAGAGGGCCTGCCGACTTGAGGGCTAGCAGGATGGCTCTTAGCTCCAGTATGTTTATTGGGAGCAGCGCCTCCTCCCTTGACCAACGGCCTTGGAAGGAGTGTTCTGCCAGAACAGCTCCCCACCCTCGGAGGCTGGCGTCCGTCGTTAACATCACCCACTGAGGAATGATAAACTGGCGCCCTTTTTGAAGGTTTAGAGGACTGAGCCACCATGTGAGCGATAGACGTGTCTGCCTGGACAGGACAAAGGTCTGTGACTTTAGGCCTGGTTGGGAACGGTTCCAGTGACGCAGCATTTCCCTTTGCAGTGGCCTGGAATGGAACTGCACAAATTCCGCCATGTCGTAACAAGAGACCATCTTGCCTAGGACTTTCATGCACAAGTGCACCGAGACTCTGTGCTGCTTCAGGAAGAGCTTGATGAGGTCTCTGAGAAGTATCCACTTGTCCTCCGGCAGGTAAACCCTGAGGGTTTTGGAGTCTATCACAGCTCCGAGATGCACCATCCGCTGTGACGGGGTTGTTGAGGACTTTTTCCAATTTATGAGCCAGCCGTGTGTCTGCAGGAGGGAAACCGTTAGCTCCAGATGCCCCTGGAGTGTCTGTGCGGATTGAGCCAGTATCAAAAGGTCGTCCAGATATGGTAGTAGACGAACGCCCTGGGCCCTCAGGGCCGCTGCCATGGTGGCCATAATCTTTGTAAAGATTCGTGGCGCGGTTGACAGCCCGAAGGGGAGGGCTATAAACTGGTAGTGGTTTCTCTTGACCGCAAACCTGAGGTAGCACTGGCTGTCCGTCCGAATTGGCACATGGAGGTAGGCATCCTGGATGTCCAGGGATGCCATGAAGTCCCCCGGCTCCAGAGCTTGCAGGATAGACCTGAGGGACTCCATCCTGAACTTGGGAATGCAGAGGTGTTTGTTCAGGCCTTTCAAGTTGAGGATGGGCCGGAATGACCCGTCCGGCTTTGTCACCAGGAACAGGCTTGAGTAGAAACCTGCTCCTCGCTGAGAAAGCGGGACAGGCACTATGACCCCTGCTGCCAGCAGGGAGTGAATGGAGCTGGTCAGAGCAGCCGCTCTGTCCTTCTCCCTGGGCATGCTTGTTGTGAAAAACCGAGATGGCGGACGTCCCTGAAAGGAGAGGGAGTAACCCTGGGTCACTATGGTGTTTACCCACCTGTCGGTGGTAGTGGCCTGCCAAACCCCGGCAAATGACAACAGGCGACCGCCCACCTGATGTGGTTGGTGGGCCGCCTGATCCTCATGCTGAGGGCTTGTCGGCCTGTTTTGGGGCCTGACGGCGACCCGCCCAGGACTGTTTGGTCTTGGGAGCGGATGGACGCCTTGTGGCGGGCTGCGCCCTTGATGAAGGCTGACCCCTGGGTCTCCCCTGTGGACGGAAGGTCCGAAAGGACTGAGATCTAGGCCTAGCTGGTGCCAAAGGCAGAAAAGCTGTCTTGGACGTTGCAATGGTGGCTACAATCTTGTCCAGCTCAGAGCCGAACAGTACCTCCCCTGAAAATGGAAGGGCCTCTAATGCCTTTTTGGAATCAGAATCTGCGTTCCAAGTGCGCAGCCACAGTGCACGTCGGGCAGCAATTGAAGAGGCAGAAATTTTTGAGGAGAGTGCCGCTGCATCTATCGCTGCCTCTTCCAGGTATGTGGCCCCTTCCCTAATGAGGTCCACCGTTGATAACAATTCAGAGCGACGTGTACCTGAGGATATCTGCTCCTGTAGGGAGTCAGCCCAAGCTGCAATCGCCTTTGCCACCCAGGCTGAAGCCATAGCCGGTCTTGCTGACACGCCAGCATTGGAAAACACAGACTTTAGGCAGTGCTCAATCTTCCTATCAGTAGGATCCTTAAGAGAGGCCACTGTAGGGATGGGAAGGGTAGTAGCCTTAACTAGGCGGGCCACGTGAGCATCAACCTGTGGAGGCTCCTCCCATTTCTTACGGTCCGCTGGCGCGAACGGAAAGAAGGAAATCAGGCGTTTGGACACTAAAAACTTTTTGTTAGGGTGTTGCCACGCTTCAGATAAAACCTCATTTAAGTCTGAATTTGAGGGAAAAAGAGCCAACTCCTTCTTTTTCTTTTTAAAAAGAAGTGTGTCAGGTGTTGTGGCCTGGGTGTCCTGAATATTGAGAGACATCCTAACAGCCTTAACTAAGGAGTCTACTCTGGACTGGGTCATCCTTTCCTCCTTGTCAGGTTCATCTATGTCGACATCATCTATGTCAGGATCATCGTCTGTGTCGACCCCCACCTGGTCGTCCAGGTCATCCCCAGCATCTGATTGATTAGAAGCTAAAGGGGCCTGTGCTTTGCGTTTAGGTGGAGCCCTCAATGCAGACTGCAGAGAAGCAGACACTTGGACTAAATCCTGAACAGAGGAGGATAAACCCTGTACCCAGGATGGCTCTGATGCAGCAACAGCAGGCTGAGCTGGCAATGGCTGCGCAGCAGACTCTCTGTTTGCAGCTAACTGAGTTGCTAACTCCTTCATGGCTGCTGAGAGAGTGGAAGCCCAACTGGGTTCCCCATGTGTTGGGACTGAGGGGCCCCCCAGGGAGTCCTGTGCAGAACAGCGTTCACACAAACCAGCTTGCTCCTGTATGGAGGAATAATTCTCCTTACAGTTAGCGCATGTATAAGCATGCAGTTTAGGTGTATCCCTAGCTGGCTTTGCTTTGGGGTTTTTCTGTGACATGTTAACACAGACAGGCCCTGTGTGCACTGAGTAACAATAATACAGTGGACAGTAACACCCTCTGAAACTATAAAGGTATACAGATGGATGACAGTAGAAAAGACACTATACTCTCTGACTCTCAGCTAAATACTGAGGTACAGAGGGCTGCTGAAAAACCTGTTCCTGTAGCGTGTAGAGGAGCAGGGATTCTGGTGCACTTCTCCCACCGTGTAGTCCCGCGTAATGGCGTCTTCAGTACGCTGCTGGGGCGTGGGGAAGCTAAGCTCAGGCGGGAAACCAGCGTTATGCCGCTCTGAGCGTGGAGGCGGGGAGCTGTGGATCAAGGTCCCGCCTCCCCTGGAACCATCAGTGCCCTGCGCCATTAACAAAAATGGCGCTCCACAGTACGGCTCCCTGATGGTCTAGTGGCCGCGCAGAAAGGACTGGGTGCCACTGCCAGGGTCACCCGGGCTGCACCCCGCCCGGTGACTCGACCGCTAGCGGCGCGCACTTAAAAGGTGTGCGCGTCACCTCACATGGAGGGCCCGCTTACCTGTGGTGGAGCGCGGTGTCCTCCGTGTCATGAGGAGAGCGGCGGGTCTGGCTATGGAAGTCAGCGCGCCGCTGCCAGCCACAGGGGAGCAGCGTAACGCTGTCTCCGTGTAAAAATAGAAAAAAAAAAAAATTAAAAAAAAAAATAAAGATATCAGACAGGGCACGGAGCCCTGTCCCATGGTACCTGTGCCTTGAGGCACCAAGAAACAACTGAAGCCTGTAGGGGCGTGGAGGAGGAGGAGCCTGGGCTGCACTTGAAGAACTCTATTCTACTTGGTGCCTGTAGCTGAAGCTCCACCCACACCCCACTGTCCCAGTGACCACCATTGGCATGAATGAAAAAATACATATAGAGAGAATACATAAAAAAACAGTACCTTCTTGCAGTGTCTCAAATTGACTGAACACTAATAATTAATGTAGACAGTGATCTAAATGGGAAAATATATACAGTTGGAGGATTAGATTAGTTCTCCTTTCATGATTATTGAAACCTTCACCATCACCAAAAAATGTGAGGATCAAGTGTGGGATGGAGAGAATTAACACTTACATTCCACCAAAAGACAGAGCTCTTGTCGGTTTTTGTGGTATAATTTTCAAATGTCCCACTTAATTATAGATGCCAGCAACACAATACGATCACAAATCCACTTAAAAGGTGAGATATAAAAGTCCAATCAATATGCATACATACAGAGAACTTATATAAGATCATGATTATCAGTAAGAAGATCATGAAGATCAGTAAACCTCAAAAAGAATTTAAAAGCAGACCTTTCGTGACGCAATTCAATTGCGAGAATTATCAAATCAAGAGTGCTTGAAAAACACTGGTCCATCCTCCTTCGCGATCCGGTGCTTGGTCCACATTTACCCTCGAGGCCTAATTTGTTCTTTTTTTTTTGGGGGGGGGGGAGCCAGTTAACCCTATATGAGTGCATGGAGGAAAACCAAAACTCCAAACAGTAAGGGCCATCATGGGAAACACCCTATGGCATCTATGCAGTAATGCTAACCAGTACACCATCAATGCTGTTCTGATCTAATATTTTTGATATTGTAGTAATAATAATTTGTGTGGAAATGTGACTGTGAAACATGTCATGTTATGTTTGATTTTTTTTCCCCACTGCTCTTGTTTAATATTTCCCCTTTACTCACACTTTCTTTTCGTGTATTGACATTGACTTCCTTTTTTTGACTGCAGTATTAAATAAAATGTATTTTTTATGATTTGTCTGAGATTACGGAGGTTATTCTGGTTGACTCACATTTTGCAGCCTTGCGAGTCCCCCAGATGCCACCTGCCACCTGCATGGAGGCCCACCCCCATCACACACCGTGGTCCCCCACATTGCTGCAAATGGATGTTTAGTATAAACGTGGTTTTGTTGTAAATCTCTTCTTTAACGCTCAAGAAAAAAGTTCTATTGCTTTCAACTATTCAATCCTTTATTTTTTCTGACTTTTTTAAATCTGTTTCTCTCGACTGTCGTTAATTCTTACTTTCGACTTTTTACCATTTTGTCAAGTTGGAGTTGACTATATGGCATGACCCTATTAAATGTGAAGTTGTCAAATTGGTTTTGACAGTTTTAAAGCATGATTACAACAATTTGAACTAAACAGTTTTTCTATCGGTAGCAGTCTACTTACATCAATATTTTGATTGATTTGTATTCTCTGATCTCTAAACAGTCCTCCCCAGGGTCCTGGTCAGTGGCGTAGCTACGTTTTGGGCGCCCCCCCGCCGTTAGGGGGGGGGGCGCCCATACCCACCCCCCGCCGCCGCCCCGTCAAGCACCCCCCCCCCCGTCGCCCCGCCGCCTATGCTAACCCCCTCCCCCGCAGTCTTACCTATCGCGCTGGTCCCGGCGGCTCCGTCCGTTCATCTGCTGAGGACCACCACAAAATGGCCGCCCCTGTACAGCAGACAGTTTCAGAGAACTGTTTGCTATATGGGGGCGGCCATTTTGTTGTGGTCCTCATCAGCAGAACGGAGCCGCCGGGACCAGCAAGAAACGTAAGTCTGCGGGGGATTGGGGGGGGGGTAACTATAGCACCGCAGCCCCCGGTGCCCCCACATGCACAGCGCCCACCCCCCCCCCCCACCCCCCCCCCCGCGGTGGCGGGGGCTGCGGTGCTATAGTTACGCCCCTGGTCCTGGTCCCATTTTAAGTCCCCCGGTCTAGGTCCCTGTTCTGGTCCCCATATTGGTTCTAGTTCTGTTACCAGTTCTAGTTCTGGTCCCCCCCCCCCCCCCCCCACAGCTCAAAATGGCACCAAACTATATGGAGCAGAGATTTTTATATTAACTGTTGAGACAGGAAGACGAATTAGGGATGTCTATTTTTCGCCACTTGGGTCCAAACTCGGCATGAGGCGTTCCGACCGTTTCAAACTGTGAATAGGGGGAAGACTTGACTGTCGAGTTGACAGGCAAGCAAAATTATACCAAGTTGACTCGACAGTTTGGCTGCTTGTAACCAGCGATGGATACCCCCCCAAAAGGTGGTACTGATCTGCATAATAACAGAGAGGTGTGCATATGTATCACAATTGCTATTCATTGTTATACAATGATTAATTGTATCTATGCAATAAACAGTGCTACTTATGTCAAAAAGATAAAATCAATTTTATACTGTCATGATTGGATGCCATCCTGTCATGACCGACCACCATTTTTACGCCAGAAAGGGCGTAACTGTACCACGCCATTCTGGCCTAACTGTCTAATGTATAAAAGGTTATTGATAAGTGACCTGCATTTATCCTGTATGGTTATGAAGAAATTGTGGGTGAAAAGGTTATTTTAACAACCACTGCCCAGTCTTTTGATAACTCAACAGGGAAGCAGATGTTATCTCCTTCCCCTCTACATCTATAAAATGTGTCCTGATTTCTAGGATCTAAGGAATAGAGGTCTGGCAAATGTCTTCCAAGACTAGGGAGATGTCAGGAAAGTAATTTCCTTAGAACTCTAGAATGATACCTTATTATAGATAAGAATTAGGAGTCACCCCAGGGGGGTGCTCTCTATACAAAAGTGTCAAAGCTAATTGCTCAGCTTCAAAAGGAAAGTAAATTAGTCCGCCCCTGCGTAGATCATTAGGAAACCCCATGCGACAGTGAAGATTCCTGAGGTGGGGGCTGTGATTGTGTGGGATTTGAAGATCTTAAAAGTGTGTGACACACAAGAAATAATTGTTCATTATCCTTGGAATAAGGCGGGGCTGATATCTGTCTCCGAAATGTTCCATACCTGGAGAGATTTCCACTCCATCCCACGGTCTTATCGGATTGGTGGGTTTTTATTTCCAAAGCTTTTATTATTTCTCTGAAATTGTTTTTACGTGTGACTAAACTTTTAACAATATCTTGTAACCTATGTTTTCTGTAATATATGTTAAGCCTTGTAGTGTTTTCACTTAAATTAAAAATCATAATTTAGGTTTGGTTTCTGCTGTTTTCCTGCCCAAGCATCTGACGAATACGCCAGAGCGCTACCGTGTAATTCATAATTTGATGTGTCGACAGAATCAAAGCTGTCGAGGACTAAGTCCAAAAAGTGTACTTTGATTGGTGGCAAGCGGAATCGTGGTGAAGTAAACACACGCTTGGGGTACTCCGTAATCGTGTCATGTGGCAGAGATTCTCAGACTGGTGTATTTGGGGAATCGCCGCCTAGGATCGTGACATATACTACCTTATATGAACCAAAAAATCCCTATGTAAAAAATGGAGCACATATGGCCGCATTGTGTATTTTAAAATAAATGTGGACTTTTTTTCTGTATTCAGAGTTAGCCACATCTATGCATTTACACTACCCTTATACTCTACACCTGCATGTAAAAGCAGCCATCATCAGCATACATTTGCACCAAGCCATACTTGCATGTTTGCAAGATATCCATCTGAAATCCAGCGTTATCTGTGCGTGGTCATTTCTAAATAGCCTGCAATTCCACACCAGTGGCATGCCATCACTTAGTCAATGTGCAAAACTCCAGTTAAAAATATAGATTTAAATATATTAAAATATTAAAATAGAGTAAATATCACCAATTACACCCACTCAGCTACTGCTATAGATGCAGCTGAGTTGAGTATGAATCCCAAGAATATATATGCTCGAAGTTGAGTATGAATGGCTTGGACATACTTAATGCGCAGTACTTTTTTTTTTTATTATTGACAAATACATTCTCTGCACAAATAACTGTTAATGTACTTTGATAACATAACTGAGTTTTTGGATGTTTTTCTTCAAGGCAACATTTTAAAAAATAAACCGATTTCTTGAGTAAAACAGTAGGTCAACACAATTCATTGGGTTCAACAATACATCAAAGTCAAAAAAAATTTGGAGGTACTTGTTTCCTAGCACGGCGCCACCGATTTTAATTGTATGCAATCGGGTTGAAAAGATTGTGTCAATCGCATTGCATGCAACCAAATTGCATGCAATGCGATTGACCCGACCAACCCGATTTTTTTACATTGAGAACCAATGTTAAATGGTCCCTGAGACCCGATTTTACATTGGCCCTAATGTTAAATGCCCCCCAGACCCCATTTTTCATTTTATACCCCCCTCCCCCCATTGTTAACGCCACGATCGTGAACCTGGAAGCGTGGCGAGCGCAGCGGTACGCGTCCTCTGACCTTTTCATATCCCCACTATCCATGTCGGCATAGAGTTGATTTTATATAGTGAGGAGAACGCAGCGAGCCACTGAGCCCAAAGCGTGGCGAGCGGACGTGCATTACTTCAGACGTATTACGCGTCTCCTCGCGGGGCTCGTCCTGCTTCGGGCTCAGTGGCTCGCTGCGCTCACCACACTATATAAAATCAACTCCATGCCGACGTGTATAGTGGGGGTATGAAAAGGCCGGAGGACGCGTACTGCCGCCCCTCAGGGGCTCTCTGTGCTCACCACTCTTCGGGTTGGCGTTCATCGTGGGGTGGCGTTAACAATGGGGGGCATTTGACATAGAAATTACCCATCAGGGTGGGTATACAATCAAAAATTAAGAATGGGGGGCCATTTAACATTGGTTCCTATGTAAAATTGGGTCCATCGCATTGGTCGCATTGTATGCCATTATAATGGCATACAATGGACCCGATTTTACATAGGAATTTAACATTACATACAATTTGTAATCGGGTCCGTCGGGTCCCATCGCATACCTTAAGTTAAGGTATGCGATGGGACCCGATGGGCGCCGTGCTAGGAAACAAATACCAATTTTGGTGTACATTCACTTGACACTACTATAAACTTAAACCACATTGCATATGTCTACAATATACAGCCTTTAATTCCATTATTCGGCAAAAAAACACAATTATGTAAGAAAAATAAGTTGAATTTCATTCAGAGAAGTACTATTATTTTATAGTTATAAATCTGCAAGTAGTTTGTTTAACAAATACCGTTCTCTTGCACAGGTGATAAATAATACCAGTAACATCATTAAGCGCAGTCTATGATTCATATGATAATTTGCATCTAATATTTTGTTGGCCACGCTGCTGTCTTAAATAAGAGCAGTCTATCTGTGTAATGAATTTGTAAGTTATTCTGCTCTGTCCAATGCTCCTTTAATTGGAAAATGAAATATGATGCAACAAAGCTTATTGTATTTATGCTGATCACCACAAAATGTACCCATTATTAAAATGTTCTAATTATTCTTACTATTCAAAACATTTAACCAACATAAAAAATGCATAATTGTACAGTACATTTATATTAAGGTATAACATTTAAAGGGGAAATATTACTTATATGTATAAGTACAGTATATTATATAATAATCTCTACTGAGTGTTAGCAGGGAGCTAGCTGGTTTGACAGATACAGTACTGTAACCTGCATGGATGAGACAAGGTTGTTTACTCAAAACTGGCCACACGTAACAATACGTAAAAGATGACACACAAATGATGTACCTAGAGTATGGTACAGAGATGTAGGTAATATTACTGATCTCGTAACAATACGAAGGATGGTATAAGTAGTGAATCTGATACTCCACCAGAGATGACAAAGATGAAATAATCACCCTGATGTATACAGATCCCTATTAAATAAATGTGTGGTGTTTTACACAGTATATAATCTGGAACACACCAGATGGAGTAGTGTGTTACCAGATTTGATGAGACCGACTGGAAGTACCAGAACCGACTGTGTCGGCAGAACCACCAGCTCGACTGAATTGCTCAGCTGCAGGCTTACCTGTACTGACACTAAGCAGTAATGGCAGGGAGAACACACCACTCCAAAGTTCACATACAGGTAAAGGCTGGAACTACCTGCAGCTGTTACAATTCAGTGTTCTAGTCTCAGGCTGAAAATCCCTCTCAGAGAACAGACTAGCAGGATTAGTCTAACAATTTGTACACAGATAAACTGGCTGACTAAAGTCTCACAAATTGCTTCTCTAATACTGATAACTGACTGACTAGACAAGATTTCAAATAAGTACAGGCTGACTAATTAATCACACAGGAATAATCACACAGGATAAGGCTGACTGACTATAGACAATTCTGACACCTAAGTGAAAGCAGGAAATATCAGCAGCACCTGTTTGCAGCAAAAGCCTCCCTGAAATACCCTGCCACCACCCACACATTTCCTGGTCTGATGTCAGAGCAGGATGGTGGCCTGACCAGACCAAAGTTAGCTCCAGCATTGTGGTCGCATCTGGGTTGCCATAGCAACCTGATGTGACTGCCGACGGCAGCTAACACTGAGTAGTTTTGCAATTTGTCATTTGACATTTTATTGTTGCTCTTGTGGTATCATTATTGTTGTGGAATACTAATAAGTGGAAGTATTTAATATGCTATTCAATTCCTTCCTTGCAATGAAAATCCTCATCCTAGGGCCTACTGAGATACACATCTCATCTTTAGTAAGGCGTATCTATCGTAAAAATTGGTTAGAACCCCAAACACATTTTTTCCTGCTGTTTACCACAATACATTTGGATCCTCATTTACAAAATGATGATGATGAAAGCTTTAGGGGGCCATGTGTATGTTAATTTGCAGGGGATTACACCCTTGCATGTGCACCTACGGTGAGCACATGAGAAATGGGTAAGGCCATGTATCACACCCCTGTTTTGCATCACATTTGATCAAAACTGGGGTGTGTTTTGATGTCATTTCTTGGTAACAAGCTAAATCTGTCACATTGCATACCTCATTCTATGAGGTATGACCTAATAGAATGTTACACAGTATACACATAAACTACTATGTCAAAAAAGGGGAAAAGGGGAGTTACTTCTGCACCAGTTTATTATTAGTTATCGTGAAGGTTCCCCAATTATAGTTGCTATGTTGTGATTACAATCAGAGCAAAATAGGGGGTGCTGCCGAAGACAATAAGTTAGAGCTAAACAAGAAAAAAGGAAAGATTGTCTTTTTTGCTGGCGCACTAAAAAGAGAAAGAAAGAATTTTGGTTAAAATATACCTTTTATTAATGTGAAATATATACCACTTAATCAATAAACATTTAACAATATATTTTAAAAGATGCACATGCTGAATATGTGTTCTGCTTGTGGGTAATATTATGTAATTCCTATATGTATAGGCTGAGAGCGTCGATTTTAATTCAAACACCAATGTCTTTTCTGTGTATATAAATATATGAGTAGATTATGGGCACAGAATGTAGATCTGTATTCGATGCTCGTCACTACCTCAATGTAATAGTAGGGATGATGTTACTGTGTATTATTATGCCATTTGGTTTGACACCTCTTGGGTGACACTTGGTATTTTATTTCTGGTAGTAAAAGTGTCAATTTAGAGGCTGTACACCTTTTCAAAGATTGGTAACACTGTTGCCCTCGTTTGGATAAAAAGTGGGCTTTGTATCAACAATATGTCTTGGGAAAATAAGAGATTCGGTTGATGGTTAGCACAAAAACTGCACTGCTAGTATATAGTAGCGTTATTTCAGCACAGTATGCGTAAATGGGCTGGTCACAGATACTCTATCCCTTTATAGGCATTTATCTATAGGTAAACTTGATGTTATGGTAGCTGTATTCCTATTATGGTGCTACTCTTTGTGTATACAAGGTCCTATTAGCCTATGTGTGGGTGGTTATCTGTCACCTTCACAATCATTTGTATGTGCGTTTAGATTGTGACCATGGGTATTAGATCTTTCCGAAGACATGAGATGGTTACTGTATTCCTATAATGGTGTCTACCATCTCCGGTGCAGGTTGATCTTTAGTATGCACTTTGCTGTATGACTTCAGATATCCTGAAATATATAGGATATCTTATGTCAGTTATAGTATAATTTTTAAGTAGCTGTTGCTGATAAGTTGTCAGTGTTGATAAATAGTATCAATTGTAGTACCGTGTATTTATTGGCAATTATTCCTACGGCATTTATCCAAATTTAACTTTTTCAGATGGCTAAGTAAACGTCCTTTTTTATATGTTCATAATGTGACCAAAAACGGCTTGGGGGACTGTGTGTATGATTGTATGCGTGTAGTGTTCCACACAACTTGTTTCACATACAGAAAAAGAAAAAAGGGTACTCTAATGTGAATTCAATTCCTCATTCACATTTAGATATGTGCCCGCGTTCACGACCTTACGATATGATTGGTTGTTCCAATTTTTCATTGGGTGTGTGTCCACCCCTTCCAATCTTGCGATGTAAAGATTTGTAAGATTGTTTATGTCAAAACCTTGGTATTCTTATGTAATTGTGTGTGGAGAACGGCTTGAGGGGTTTATATTCCTAGTTGCTGTATTTTATGTTTAAACGATCTATGCACACCACTTGTTTCATATGCAAGAAAGTGTGTTTTGAATGCAGTGTGTGTTCACACCTGCAATCTTGCGATATGAAAGGTTGTGTAGTTGTTTGTGCCCATTCACTATAGATTTTTTAGAATTTATCATTTTACACAGAAAACAGCTTAAAGGATTTTATGTGATGGCCGTGTCCTTTTCGTACAATTCATACACGTGACATTTTTCTGACTAGTAGGTTTGGATAGTCAATACACATAATTTTTTGCCTTTTATTATGCATTAAACCTATGCCCAGTCACTGTAACTTTTATCATTTTACATAGTGAACGGCTTAAGAGATTGTGTGTATAGTTGCCGTGTTGTAATCTTACAATTTTGTACACATGGCTAGTTTATCATACAGTGACAGGTTGCTAATAGGTTTAAATAATCTATGCGCACAACTTATTTTGCATGAAAAGAAAAGACGTTGGATTGATTAGGTGTGTACCCACGCCTACAATCTTGCAATGTGACAGTTTCTGCAATTGCTGTGATCAAATCATTCTTTGCTGATCTTATTATTTTGCACACAGAACGGCTTGAAAAGTTGTGTGTATAGTTGCCGTTTTTTATATAATCATATAGTCTGTAAATTGCAATTGATTTCGCATGCAAAGGAGAAAAAAGCTGATGGGTTTCTGTATCGGTGCTCATAAATAGAATATATTTATATCTGGACCCCACATTGATAGATTGCCTGCGAACTCAAAAATTCTTCCGCTTTTTATTATATATAATGTAGGCGGTATTCATTTATTTTAAAATAGAGGTGGCTGCAGTATCTATAATCTAGCCTGTCCTATAGTCTCAACTAACTGACAGGATCTGAGTGTTGCAGCTCTTCCTATCCTGTAGTAAATACCAATGTCACGGTCCGCACTGTTAATATCACAATCTAATTACATAGCGGGGACATTGTTTAACAACATAGGCAACAAAAACTCAATTTCTTAACACATTATTACAGCACGTGCATCAGGCCAACGCGCGTTTCACACTACGGCTTTTTCAAGGCTGGACCCGAGCGTCACAGACGGTGGAGAGATATTGAGAGAGAGGACCAATCGGGTTCATTGTTATGGTCACCTGATGTTCTGGCGTCACTCTTACACACGTCTCATTCATGATTCTGTGTTCTCATGTTTTGTGTAGACAATGCAAGCTGTTGTGGTTGTTATTTCTCTATTCAAATGGGATGAGATGCCGGCTTTGTGTATCCTTATTAGTTTTGTGCATTTGTAATTATAAGATCAAGGATATCAGTTTTGGACCGGAAAAAACAAATATAGGTAGTAAAAATATGAGGTTTTTAAATGTTTAGATATTTTGTCATTGCTAAGAAAGATCATGTTTCATTGTTGTACATTATTCCTTAACGGTGTTGTGATATGTGCATCTGGGTGAACATTACACAAAATATAAATATGAATAAGTGACAGTGTGGTGAAATAAACTGAAAAAAATAGAATAGTGAATGTGGAATGTTCAGTGATGTGAATTATTAGAATCAAATAATTGTAAAATTATGCTGCATGTGCTTGGTGATCCTACCCAACGGTATGTGTTTAGGCAGGATCCAGGAGTTATGATATATACTTGTGTGGTTATCTTAAGTATCATGAAGGAGTGATGGTGATGGCGGATAATTATAACCGCACTTGGTATTTGTTGTGATCCTTGTGAGTTTAGTATGATCATGTGTGTATATATTTATATATAAAGGGGAGAGAAAAGAAGAAGGAATGGTATCATGTTCGTTCCGTGGGTTGAGTGTTCTTCCGGTTATTCATAATTCATATGTATGTTGAGAAACTATTATTTTCATTGAGGCCTATGGGCTGTAGGCTATTCATCAAGAATATCATTTTAGTTTCGTATTTAAGGAGAGCTTTGTCGACATCACCCCCACGCATGTTCATCTGGATATTTTTCATGCCAAAGGCTCGTAGACCTTTGGGGTCACTGTTGTGGACTTGCAAGAAATGGTTGGCTATTGGTGTTAAAGTCTTAAATTTCATTCTGTCCTGTTTGGCATTTCTAATGCTGCCAGCATGTTCTAGAATTCTTGTTTTCAGCTGCCGCTTAGTCTTGCCTATGTAGATTTTATCACATGGACAGGTTAATTGATATACCACTCCTATTGTTGTACAATCTATATAGGAGTCTATCGTCCATTTTTTGTTGTATCTGTCCAGGAAGTGTGTTGTAGTTGTCATGTGTTGACATGCTTTGCATTGTCTAAAATTGTATGACCCTTTCTTAGTGTAGAGTGGCCTAGTTGGTGGTGTTAGGTGACTCTGTACTATCTTATCCTTTAAGCTTGGGGACCTTCTCCAGCTTGTTTCTACTTTAGCTGGGAGGATTTCTTTCAGGTCTGGGTCTGTTTGTAAGACCTTCCAATGTTTTTGAAGTATTCTAGTTACTTCACGCCATTTGTCGTTAAAGGTACCAATGAATCTGACTGGTTCGTCTTTGTTTTCATTTTTGGGTACTAAGAGAAATTCCCTAGTGTAGTTCTTTACCTCTCGTTTGGATGTTTTGATGATTCTATTGCTGTACCCTCTTTGCTTCAGTCTGTCACACAGTTGTTCCTCTCTCAAGGCGAAATCTGATGGTAGGGAGCAATTTCTCTTAGTTCTTAAGAGTTCTCCCTTAGGTATTCCTTTAATTGTGGATGGTAAATGGGAGCTTGATGCATGTAAGATGTTGTTAGTTGCAGTTTTCTTGCGATACATGTCTGTTATAATTCGTCCATCATCATCTATCTTGATTGTTAAATCCAAAAATGTCACCTCCTTCTGGCTTTCTTCTCCAGTGAGTTTGAGGTTTAGGTCATTTTGGTTCAGGATGGAGATGAACTTCCTCAGGTCCTCTTGTTGTCCATCCCATAAAATCAGTACATCATCTATGTACCTTAAGTATAGGAGCACATGGTTTGTGTAGATGTCATATTTTTCAGAAAAAAAGTTTCTTTTTCCCACCATCCCAGGTAGAGGCCCGCGTAGGTTGGCGCACATGCCGTCCCCATCGCAGTGCCTCTTACCTGCAGTTAGTATTTGTTGTTACATAGGAAAAAGTTTTTGGTCATAACAAATTCTAGTGTTTTTAATAAAAAGGAGTTCAGATCTTGATGTTTGCCCATTCCCATAAAGTATTCTATTGCTTTCATTCCGTTCTTATGATCAATTCTTGTGTATAGGCTTTCTACGTCGTATGTAGCAATCCATGTTCCTGGTTTTACTGAGATGTCTTGTAATTTCAGCAGTACATCGCTGGTGTCCCTGACATACGACGGTAGGGATAGCAGATGTGAACGTAAGTATTGGTCCACAAAAATGCTTGCTTTCTCTGTCAGGCAGCCCATTCCAGAGACAATGGGTCTGCCTGGAGGGGTGGCAGCATTTTTGTGGACTTTGGGAAGAAGGTATAGTGTGGGTGTTATTGGTTTGTCGACTCTCAAAAACTCAAGATCTTTGTTTGTAATTACTCCGTTACCAAATGCTTCATTAATTATGTTATTGTACTGATTTTGGTAGTTAGATGTTGGGTTGAACGTAAGTAATTTGTAGCATGTATGGTCTCTTAGTAGTTTGTTGAGTTATTTTACATACAGGTCCTTGGACCACAGTACCACATTGCTCCCTTTGTCCGAGGGTTTGATTATTGTGTTGTCACATTTAGAAATTTGTTGGAGGGCAAGTCTTTCATCTTGGGTGAGATTGTCTTTTGCTTTGAGGGGGAAATTTTGAGTACATAATGCATCCAAGTCAGTAGATACTAGATCCAGAAATACTTTTACAGGTGGGCATATTTTGTGGTCAGGAAAGAAACTTGATCTGTTCTTTAGTTTCATTGGGTCATGTGGACGTGGGGATTCTTCGGTATTTTCTTGTCCAGATTCTAGTTTTTCCAAAATTCTTATCATAGCCAGGTCTTCATGGTTCAAGGGGGTAGTAGATGTTGTTGGGTTAGAATGTTGTGATTGTAATTTTGATTGGTTAATGAAGATTTTTTTCAAGAGAATCTTGCGGGTAAAGATGTGTAGATCCTTCTCACACTCAAACCTATCAGGTTGTGTTACTGGTGAAAAATATAGGCCTTTTGATAACAGTGAGATTTGATCATTTGTGAGTGTCTGGTCTGATAAATTTATTATTTTCATTGTATCATCCCTTATCTCTTGGACCTTCTGTTTTCCCTGAAGTCTTCTCTCCATTCTCTGTTCTCTCTCTTTCTTCTTTCTGCCCTTCCCCCTCCTGGTCTTGTGTAATCTGTGTTGGGCCGGGGTCCTCTCATACCTGGATCTAAAAAAGCCTTCCCACGTCCTGGATTAAACATGCTGAGGTGACCTTCCCCTTCTGATGAATCCACATCAGATGTTGTGTAGTTCATCCTGTTATCTTCTCTATGTTTTTGGTTATATGATTTCCACCTGTAAACATTATTTTGTGCAAAATCTGTCTTATCTCTGTGGAATTTTCTACATTTTCTCTCAACAATGGTTTGTTCGAATTCATCAAATTCCTTTTGATATTTTTTATATGTAGTTTGGAATTTTTCGATGGTCTCGAATTTTTTAAGTCGTTCCCCCAGTGTGTTCATTTCTTGTGAGTCTTGACTAAGAAGAATTTCGTCATGCTTTATTAGGATTTTTATGATATCCTTAGAGCATTGGGTTAATGTGTTCTCCCATTCTTTTTTAAGTTCCATGTTTGCCAGCTCAAAAGTGGGGAACACTCTGGGTCTTAAGCCTCGCGGGGTGATGTCGTTCTTAATATAGTTGTCGAAAGTATTTCTGTTCCACCAAGTTTTGGTTTTGTTTTATTTGAATCTGTTTTAAGGAATAGAAGTCATCCGACCAATCTCTATTAGCTGAATCATTTGCGTAAAAATCTCCACCGGACATAATGTCTATGTTTTTTCATTTCTCTCGTCTATTATCCAGATCTTGGGTGAGGCTAAACGTAGCCATTTTAAAATTTTTATTAATCAAGAAGAGGTTTAATGCGGTTTTCTGTGCTAGAAGAGGAAGACTAGGGACCTAGTTGAAAAACTTGTATGTCAAAAAAGGGGAAAAGGGGAGTGGAGTTACTACTTCACCAGTTTATTATTAGTTATCGTGAAGGTTCCCCAATTATAGTTGCTATGTTGTGATTACAATCAAAGCAAAAAAGGGGGTGCTGCCAAAGACAATAAGTTAGAGCTAAACAAGAAAAAAGGAAAGACTGTCTTTTTTGCTGGCGCACTAAAGAGAGAAAGAATGAATTTTGGTTAAAATATACCTTTTATTAATGTTCCGATAAAACCGTTAAGTGAAATATATACCACTTAATCAATAAACATTTAACAATATATTTTAAAAGATGCACGTGCTGAATATGTGTTCTGCTTGTGGGTAATATTATGTAATTCCTATATCTGGGGTAACCAACCCTAGTCCTCGAGAGCTACCAACAGTGCATGTTTTGCAGGTCTCCTCACAGAATCACAAGTGAGCTAATTAGCTCCATCTGTGTATCTTTTAAAATGTGTCAGTGATTAATGAGTGCAGCTGTGCAGCAGCTAGGTTGTCTGGAAAACGTGTACTGTTGGTAGCTCTCGAGGGCTAGGGTTGGCTACCGCCGTCCTATATGTATAGGCTGAGAGCGTCGATTTTAATTCAAACACCAATGTCTTTTCTGTGTATATAAATATATAAGTCGATTATGGGCACAGAATGTAGATCTGTATTCGATGCTCGTCAATACCTCAATATAATAGTAGGGAGGATGTTACTGTGTATTATTATGCCATTTGATTTGACACCTCTTGGGTGACACTTGGTATTTTATTTCTGGTAGTAGGGATGCCAATCCCGGGGCATTTTTTCAATCCCGGGATTCGGGATTGAAAAATGCTCAATCCCGGGATCCCGGGATTGGCTTCCCTAATAATAAAAAACACCCTGGTAGCCTGGTCCCTGGTGCAGCCGAGAGCTGGGTTGCTGAATGGGCGGGTAGGAAGTCTCATAAGGCGGGGTGGCAGGGAGTGCTGGGTGGGCGGGCTTGGTGGCAGGGAGCGCTGGGTGGGCAGGCTTGGTGGCAGGGAGCGCTGGGTGGGCGGGCAGGTGGCAGGGAGCGCTGGGAGGGCGGGTGGCAGGGAGCGCTGGGTGGGCGGGTGGCCGGCCATGAGCGCTGGGTGGGCGGGCGGGAGGGTGGCCGGGCGTGAGCGCTGGGTGGGTGGCCGGCCGAGAGCGCTGGGCGGGCGGGTGGCCGAGGCGGATGTGCGGCTGTGCCCTGCGCAGCGTGACCTCGCAAAGTGACCTCGTCACGCTGCGCACTGCGGGGTATGGGAGAAGCCGGGCAGCGTCTGAGTGCTCAGACGCTGCCCGGCATTAAACTGCGCATGCGCAGTTTAATCCCAAAATCCCAGGATTGGAAATTCCAATCCCGGGATTGAAATCCCGGCGTTTTGGGGGCCAAATTTGGGATCCCGCCGATCCCGATCCCGGGATTGGCCACCCTATCTGGTAGTAAAAGTGTCAATTTAGAGGCTGTACACCTTTTCAAAGATTGGTAACACTGTTGCCCTCGTTTGGATAAAAAGTGGGCTTTGTATCAACAATATGTCTTGGGAAAATAAGAGATTCGGTTGATGGTTAGCACAAAAACTGCACTGCTAGTATATAGTAGCGTTATTTCAGCACAGTATGCGTAAATGGGCTGGTCACAGATACTCTATCCCTTTATAGGCATTTATCTATAGGTAACCTTGATGTAATGGTAGCTGTATTCCTATTATGGTGCTACTCTTTGTGTATACAAGGTCCTATTCGCCTATGTGTGGGTGGTTATCTGTCACCTTCACAATCATTTGTATGTGCGTTTAGATTGTGACCATGGGTATTAGATATTTCCGAAGACATTTAACATTCTAACAAACACTGATAATCATATCACCTTACAAAATTAATATCAGTGATAATATATGAGGAGCAAGGGCATATTAGGAGAGGAGGGGATTTATGTGCAGTCTCCAACTGTGCTCCCTTACTATAGCTCTATCAGCTCACGTATGTCACTCTGCCAGAGTCTATTGCACATACTCAGGTGTTTGGAAACATGGTGGTCTATTGTGCATGCACAAATCACCCTGAAAATGGCCACAGCACCATTTTCCAGTGGACTTGTGCATTACCACTAATGCGGGGCTCCGGAGACTGGAAATTAAGACATTATAGACGTGCTACTGATGAGAAGCTTTATGTGTGATTAACCGATCATATTGCCTAACTTTATGTACCTTTAATTTACCTCTACCACCCAGGGCCAGAAAGGATAAATGGGGGCCTTGTATATCCCCAGTTGACCTTACTGCTTTGGATCCACATCTGCTGTAAATAAAAATTCACTTACAGTAGAACGAGGCATCCTGTTACTTTTTCACTGAAGAATAAATAATAGCAATGGAAAAATAGAGGTGTATCGCACTTGCTGTATCATTTGTACAGAAGAACAAATATATATCAGCTGAACCATCTGCTTGTATGTTCAGCTGAAATGTCTGTTAATGACATAGTTCATGCACATGCAGTCCCACATTGGTGGTGCTGCTGTGCAGAGGCAAATATACCTTACAGATACTGTATACCACCAAACCATTAGCCATCCTCAGAAACCACAAACTGTGACATTACTACCTGTTCCTGTGACCAGGTATGTCATTTGGGGATTGGTAAGTGTGTATGCACAATTCCTTTGTGCATGACACTTACTAAATCACTGGATTGGTTGGCTCATTAAGGTGCATACACAGCTTTAACCATCACATATTTGACAGCTCTGCTAAGAACAAGATACATGCAAAAAGAAAAGTTCAACGAGTACTGTAAGTAGTACTAACATTGTCTTACTACCCACAATTAGATAAGATGTGCAAGTCAAACAGAACTTGTTACTGAAATACACATAATGGAATCTCCCAATGAGAATGGAAGGTATTTATCAGTGTATTTTTAAATCAATATTGTCATGACAATGGAATTGCCTGTGTACGCATGTAGGTACGCCAATAGATTGACTCATCACAAAATCTCTTAAACCACAAGGCCTACAATCTTGAAACTTGGCAGGTTTCTTCACCTTAGGTCCTAGGTGCTTGATAAGAACAGGTTTTACAAATGGCATTGCCCATGTAAATCGCAAAAAAATGCAAAGCATAAATTTACCATGTTCTCTATCTACAGCCTGAAAAGTTGAAATTGCTTCTGATGAGTTCAGGTGACTGCTAAAAGTCTATTTAGAAGATTATATTGTCATGACAATCGCATTGCCTGTGTGCACGTGTAGGTACATCAACAGAAGTTGCAGGGCAGTAGACCAGGCAGTCGGCTCGCAGCTCTGGAGGGGCCACTCCCCTCCATTCCCCCACTCCTCACTCACCTGCCACCTCCCATGCTGGCTGCTGCCTGAGCCTGCCGGTGAATGTTGACCGTCCACTGTCCACTAACAACGGCTACACTTAACACAGGTATTCCTGCTCAGTTCAGTTTCAGTTGAGGTCTGCCTGGCTTGGCTACACAAACTGCTCTGTTCTATAATTTTACATTAAAATCCTCATCTCGTAGCGAAGCATGGGTATTCAGCTAGTCTATGCATATGGGTGAAAATTTTGGCAACAAAAATACAAAACAAATTTGAACAGGAGGCCGCGCAATTAATATACCTTTACTTTCTGAAGTTCACTAGGTGAACCTACAGTATATCTAAGCTGCTACAATGTTATGATCAGGTGACCATAATATAGTATTTGGTCCCAGTCTGACCATGAATCATATATTGCACATATAATTATTACAATTATTTACCACTACAGCTACACCTATTTTTTCTTAAACATATTAGGAGACACAGGAGGTTATTCAGACCTGATCACACAGATGCAAAATCACAGGCTGGGAGATAATCAATAGACTGCGCATGCATATAGCTCACAGCATGCATGTGTGAGGCCATTCTGCAATAAAATCCTGCTACTTTTTTTGATCGCTTGTCGTACGCAAGTGGATTGACAGAAAGCCAACATTTGGGGGTGTAAACCGGCTATTTTTTTGTAGTGTCAGGAAAAATGCAGTTGTTCCCACATGTTTGTAGGTAAGTTGAATAAGGTTAGCTCCAGCACTGAACAGCCTTTTTATATCGCAGCCACCGAGTAAGTCCTGGGCTACGCACAGACTACACACACTAGAGAAACCATTCAATGGTGAGTGATTGTGAATGGATTTACAGCTAATTACAGGGCTGCAAAATTTACACAAGCTTATCACAGCCTTGCACAGGGCGGGATTTCACTCTGGCTGGGCGGTGTATACAGTACCTTATTGCCAGTCTCTGCGAAGTAGCACCTGTGTGTCCACATATGAACCCCAACAGTTGGCACCACAGTTTTATATGTGACAAAGAATAAGCAATAAGTTCAAATGAAAATAAAGAAGGCACACATGGAATCACACAGTTTTAATTATTGTTTGGTCAAGTGTATTTTTTCTTTATCTTTTTTATTTTTACAAGTTAATAATTTATTGATGGTTTACATTCCATTTACAATAAGAATTCTTACTAGTTTCATTTTTTGTGGTTAATGACTTATGATAAGGATAGACATTATTAACAATCCATGTTTTTAGTTACATAGGGCCTTATTCTAGTTCGCTCTTTCTGACAAAATCCTTCTTAGATGGACATAACCATGTGCACTGCAGTGGGGCAGATGTAAAATGTGCAGAGGGAATTAGATTTGGGTGAGTTATTTTGTTTCTGTGCAGGGTAAATACTGGCTGCTTTATTTTTACACTGCAATATAGATCTTACTTTGAAGTAAAACCCCACCCAAATCTAATTCTCTCTACACAAGTTACATCTGCCCCCCTGAAGTGCACATGGTTTTGTCCATCTAAGAAGGATTTTGTCAGAAAGAGTGAACTAGAATAAGGCCCATAGTTACATAGTAGGTGAGGCTGAATAAAGACTTGCGTCCATCTAGTTCAACCTATGTTTATAATAGTTTAAAATATCAGAACATACTATACAACAAGGGATAAAGACAGATTATGTTTCTTCTTCATACCCATGGATGTTTTTAACCAAGAAATGTTTATCCAACCTTATTTTAAACGTATTTATAGTGTCTGGAACGCTCTTCCTGGAGAAGTGGTGTCGGCAAAGTTTGACTGCTCTGACTGTAAAGAATTTTTTTCTTCTAGATGAACAAAATCTTTTTTCTTCAAATCTAAACTCGTGCCCTCGCGTCCTAGATTCCTATCTAGCAGAAAAAAGGGTGTTTGACAGTTCCTTTTATTGGCATCTAATATATTTATACTCGTTGAGCATGTTCCCCCTTAAACGTCTCTTCTCTAGTGTAAATAGTCCCACATTGCTTAATCTCTCCTCGTAGTTTAAATTCTCCATTCCCCTTATAAGCTTTGTTGCTCTTCTTTCGATTTTTTTCTAATTCTATGATGTCCTTTTTATAGTGTGGGGCCAAGAATTGTACTCCGTTTTCGAGGTGCGGTCTAACCAATGATTTGTACAGAGGCATAATTACTTTTGAATCCCTAGTTTCCATGCCCCTTTTAATACATGCTAGAATTTTGTTGGCCTTTTTTGTTGCTATATTACATTGAGCACTACACCCCAGTTTGTTGTCTATTTGGACTCCTAGATCTTTTTTCGAGTACTGAATTACCCAATTCCTCCCCGCTTAGGTTATAACTAGTACACTGGTTATGTCTCTCAAGGTGCATGACCTTGCATTTATCCACATTGAACCTCATCTTCCAATTATATAGATTGTCAAGATCATTTTGAAGCGTGGTGATCTTTTGATGATTTAATAACTCTGCTCAGTTTCGTATCGTCCGCAAAGATGGATACGTTGCTGAGTAACCCTATCCCAATATCGTTAAACAAAATGGGCCCTAGAACCGAACCCTGTGCCACTCCACTTAGTACTGGTATCATATTTGATATGGCACTGTTCACAACCACTTTTTGGGCGGGATGCTGTGACATCCGCGCCCCTTGTCCTCCGCACATCCGCCGGCTACCGAAGACCTAATTATTGCATATGTGATAATTATGGCAAAGGTCAGCTCTTGCATTAAGACCTGTCCTTTGCGATCTTGCCGGCAATGTGCTGCGGGTCCCGGTGGCTCCCCCCTCCCTCCATTACCGGGGCTGCTGCCTGCGTGTGTGGGGTCTCTTCCTCCTCCCTGCACCCGGAAGAGGATAAAGTGCAGGGAGGAGGAGGTCACAGGTCCAGAAAGCACAACGCTGTGCTGCCTGGACACAGGTGAGTGGGGGGGTCGGCGCGAGGTGGCAGGGGGTCCGTTCGGGGTGGCATGGGTGTATTAAGAAGCCCATAGGCTTCTATGGGGTATTGCCAGCTTTTGCTGGCGATATCCCCCGCAGTGAAAATCCGCCGTGTGGGTTTTGCTGCATATCAAAATGCGGTAAAAACCTAGATAACGGGGTTTTTAGCGCATTCCTGCTTTAGAGAATCTCCCCCTTTGTTCTCTATTACACAGCCAGTTCCCTACCCATCTACAGATATTTGCCCCTTATCCCAGGTCCTCCTTTTTATTTATCAACCTCTTGTGTGGTACTGTGTCAAAGGCTTTAGCAAAATCTAGGAAAATCACATCTACAAGCTATCAAAAAGTAGATTAGTTTGGCATGAACGATTTTTCATGAACCCATGCTGGTTATTACTGAGTAAACCATGAAGGTCTAAATATTCCTGGATACCATCTCTTAAAAATCCTTCAAATAGTTTACCCACTATTGATGTTAAACTAACAAGTCTGTAATTAGTGGGATCCTCCTTTTTTCCTTTTTTTGAATAACGGCACTACCTCTGCTCTTCTCCAGTCTTTTGGTACCTTTCCTGATGATAGTGAATTATCAAAGATATAATGTAATAATAATGGAAGCTAATTCCTCCCTTAGGGTCTTATTCTAGTTCACTGTTTCTGACAAAATCCTTCTTAGATGGACAAAACCATGGGGGGCAGATGTAAAATGTGCAGAGAGAATTAGATTTGGGTGAGTTATTTTGTTTCTGTGCAGAGAAAATCCTGGCTGCTTTATTTTTACACTGCAATATAGATCTCACTTTGAAGTAAAACCCCACCCTAATCTAATCTAATTCTCTCTTCACAAGTAACATCTGCCCCACCTGCAGTGCACATGGTTTTGTCCATCTAAGAAGGATTTTGTCAGAAAGAGTGAACAAGAATAAGGCTCTTAATTCCATTAGTACCCTAGGATGAATCCCATCTGGCCCATGTGATTTTTGATTTTGCTGAGCCTCAATATTATTTCCTCGGTAGAGAAATCAATATTGAGGTCCGGCTTGTTTATCCCATTTGTGGTATGTGTGCGTTCCACAGTCTGCTCTCCCTTAGTAAACACTGATGAGAAGAACTCATTTAACAGTTCTGCTTTACCCTTATCCTCCGTAAAACTTTTTCCAGTGAGTGGGCCTATGTTGTCCTTAATTATACGTTTACTATTTATGTATTTGAAAAACTTCTTGGGGTTAGTTTTACTTTCAGTGGCTATGCGCTCTTCATAATCCCTTTTAGCTACTTTGATTGCCCCTTTGCAAATTTTGTTTGATTCTTTGTATTTGGTGAACGCCTCCTCATCAAGCTATTTTTATAGAATGTATATGCTCTTGTTTTATTGTTGATTGCTGTCCTAACTTTTTTGTCCAACCATGGTGGCTTTTTTTATTGAATTGACCCTTATTTACTTTAGAAATGTATTTAATAGTTAATGATTTGAGTAAATTTTTTAGAGTATCCCACATTTCCTCAGTTTTTGAGGGGAAAAATGCTGTTTCCCACACAATTCATTTTAGGGCTTTTCTGAATAATTCGAAGTTAGCTGTTCTGAAGTTTAGTATTTTTGCCGATCCTTTATGATGTGTTTGAAACTAGATCTATGTTGTTTGTTTTATTTTGTGTCATTTACAATAACTAATATGTTTATTTTATTTTACATTCTGTACATGCCTTACTTAAAGATAACTTATTGCTACAAACTATTCAGATTGCGTTGTCCCCCAAAACAAGATATATATCCTCCCTTTTCTAAGAAAGCTGAGTTCAACAACAGATCATTTGATTGATTTGAATGTAAATTACCAAGGCACAGAGCTCTTCTGGGTACACAGGTAATAATTACATTTTTACTGGCTTTCAATAGATCGGAATTCAATAAAAAAAATTTTTTATAATAGTAAGAGATAATATAACAAAAATGCATTAACCTTCAACTATAGTAACTGGTATATTTCCAGGCTAGTGCCAACCAATGAATGTAATACTGTGTAAGAGCATTACTGTGTTATTTTCACCAGCATATCCTTCTAGGTTCTTCTGTTTTACCAGAGCCAAAGAGTGTTTTTGTTCCCTTTGTTAATGTCTCACTCCAAGAGATAAAAGAAGATTGAAGGTAGAGGTAGTATTTATTCCTAAACAGTACATATAATTCTATATTGTAGACTTATGTAAACAGAACCAATATTACAGTATGCATCTACATACAAATAACCTGTCAGATGAAAACTCGGTACTTGTGTATTATCACAGCGCCCATACCAGCGGATCACATGCCATATCATATACCAAATTGTATGCAAATTGCGTACGATTTGCATATGATTTACATAGGATTTCCATACGATGCAATCTGCGATGCGATTTAGCACACCACCACTATCCACGTCAGCCCGAAGCGTGACGAGAGCAGCTAGGCCTGTGAGGGGACGCGGTACATGTCCTCCTGACCTGTTCATACCTCCACTATCCACGTCAGCGTGGAGTTGACTTTATAAAGTGTGGCGAGTGCAGCGAGCTGATTACTCACTGTGCTCGCCAAGCTTTGGGCTCGTTGTGCGCGTCCCCTCGCAGGGATCGTTGCGCTCGCCACGCTTCGGGCTCGCTGTGCTCACCACACTTTATGAAAACTCCACTCCAACGTGGATACTCAGGTTATGAACAGGTCGGGAGGACGCATCCCGCACCCCCTCACAGGGCTCGCTGTGCTCACCATGCTTCGGGCTTATGTGGATATTGGTGCTGTGCTAAATCGCATTGCAGATTGAATCGTATGCAAATCCTATGCAAATCGTATGTAAATCCTATGCAATATTGCATGGGATTTGCATACTATTTACATACAGTTTTCATACAATTCGATCTGCGATCATGGGTGGCGTGATAATACACAAGTACCGAAAACTCACTAGCTATGAGTTAATGAGACTTTTAAGACTCATTAGCCACAATTTGAATTAGATTTCCCATAGTTGCTTGCATTTAGAAATATACTGCATACAGTATTATTATTCCTAGAACAATCTCCCTCTCTTTAAGATAGATGTACAAGCCTATCATCTGCTGTCATTTTGTGTACAGTCTAGGTAATGTGATTTCCCTTTTGGATAATTAATTTTTATTAGCTTTAGAACATGGGTTTACTCTTTTTCCTTTTTTAAGTGTTATATTCAAGATACATTTTGCATCATATCTGAAGGCAACAATACAGCTCTTTTAGACAATATAAATGCATTATTTCAAATCTAATAAAAATAAAATGTATTTGATAATCATTGCAGAAAGGCATGTAATGTACAAATAAAGCCAAAGGTGACTTAAGGTAGTAGAAGGAGGAAACCTCCATAAAGCCTTTAATATATAACATTATCATTAAATATTGCTTATAGCCACAAATAGAGGTCTGATCAAAAGTTATAATTTTAAAACAGTACTCTTATATTTGATTGGTTATCAGTCTGTAGTAATTATTATTTTAAATAAATGGGGAATATTCAACAATCAGTTTCATGTTAATTGTATGCATTTTATGGTTTTTATTTAGCTAAAAAATAAGTAAATCAAAAGACTAGTAGTCCTAGTTAATTAAATATTTTCAGTACTCGGTATTGAAAAATGTATATTGTAAATGTACAGTACAACAGATGCAGAAAAGACAAAAACACAGACCCGCTGTATATAGAAACCCCTTCATAACATGATATACTGGAAATAGATTAGCCTACAGTTTTGTAGACACAGAATACAAATAGAATAATAATAATCAATTAGTTTACTATTGTGATTTATGATAAATATAAGGCACATTGTTAACTTCTCTAGAATCTGGACAGTTCCGCAACACCACTGATTTAGTGGCAGTGTGAGTTTTTTCCTTCATTAAATGTTAGTTGCCTTTGCTGCTATAAGGATCAGACCGGAAAGCCTTGGTGCCAAATGTAATAGGATGTGAGAATCAGAAAGTGAGAGATTTTGGGAGCGTTTTCCCTTTTTTTTTTTTTTTTTTTTTTTTTTAAGCGGCAATCAATTAAATGACAAAATAAACCTGTTTTTTCAGAGCAATTGATTGCTGCTTTAAAAATATGGGAATACTCTCCCAAATCTCACACCCTATTACATTTGGCACTTGATATTAAACTTTGAAATATACAGTATGAATCCTAAACATTTGGAAGAGTAACTGGGACTGTATAATTGGTAAAGCAAACAAGTAGAGCATTGTAGCATCTCCATGTGGAAATATCTACTGGGGGCCCTGTTGCAAGTCAAGTGAAATCTTTATTACTGTATTTGTGTTAGTCCCAGCATCATAACCTCAACTAAAATCACTTCATTCCACCCATATTTTGCCAGGTCTGCTATCCAAATTTGAAAACTTTACAATTAATACTACTTAACCACACTGGCATCTTAAAAATACTGCAAAAGTGCAGTAAATGGTAGTAAATAGCAAAACAATTATTATCTTCATGCCAGGACTGGCTTCCTTCTGTACAGTGTAAATGAGGCACCACCTCACAGACCTCCTGTGAGGTGGTGCCCCATTTACACTGTACAGAAGGAAGCCAGTAAAGCACATTCACTGACAGGGCACCGGACTGATCATGACCTGTGACATCCAATTCTCCTGATAAAACATTGGGAGCGGAAAATGTCCAAACCCCCCCCCCCCCCCCCACATTACACTGCAAAAATACACAGATTCAGCGAGACCTGCCACCCTGTTTTGGATGAAAATAGGGTGTGCTTATGGTGATTTTGCTTGGCTTTGGGGCTAATAAGTCTCCTCTACAGTTCTACTGGGGGAAGGGGGGGCCTGAAGCGACTAATGTGTGTTTTACTTTTTTCCTGTGGGGCTTATGTGTTTGCTTGTTTATCCTGTCAGTGTCAATGTGTTTTCTTTTTTCATATGATGGCCAATGTGAGTATTTTTTAATACAACAATAGCAATTACATTTTGAATTATGAATATAGTTGGATGTGTGCTCCATTTGTCAGAAAGGGTATTAGTAGACCTGGGGCTGGCCCTGGCTCATTATTCTCATCTAGATCCTCTCCCCCATATCTTACTTATCTCTTTTGTTCACTTGACTCTAAAATACTGCCTGGACTACTTACAGACTGCAACATCTATTGCTCATCTTCCTACTTAATTACTGATAGAGAGTCACAAAACCAGCCTGCTGGGATTGGATATCTGTATTCAAAGAAGGAGGGAGAGGTGTATAAGTTGTTAATGCCTATCCCTACCAAATAAGAATACAGTTCTTAAGAGTATACCTGAATTGAAATACATTATATGAATAGTTTGCAGAAATTGTGTAGACAATAAATTACAATAGAAATTCTAACTATTGTTTCACCATCTATTTAGACAACTTGGGTAATTGAGAATGGTAAATAATAAATATTTTCACAGTGAAATTCAGATATTTCAGAGAGGCAATACTGTGCTAGGTGGAAAAGGGTACATTTCTTTTACTTCATTGTAAACTGTATGGGTCATTGGGTTGAGCAACTGAAGGTTAACATACATTGGGTTGACCACTGAGGTGACATGGGATAGGTAAATACCTGGAATAGGCCTACATGCTTAAGATCAACATGGTTGGAAGTCGATATAAGCATTAGGTCGACATGGGGATTTCACTTTTTGTCGACATAGACACCGTCTCGGTGCACCGCATCTGCTCACTATGCTTCAGGCATGGTGCCTTGATACGCTCGTCACACTATTGTATTCTCCCTCCACCCCCTAGTGGATGGAAGGGCATAAAATACCACCTGTCGGTACATGTCGGCTAATAAGTGAAAAACTGTCGATCCAATGCTTGTGTCTACCTTCCATCCATGTTGACCTTAAGCATGTATTCATATTTCAGTGGTCGACCCAATGCATGTAGACCTAACGACCTTATAATGTGATGGTTATTCCAAAATGATTACTGTATGTTGTATGGAACTGCTAGTTTGTTCACATGAGCCATTTAAATCCATGATATAGTCATGTGGCCCATTTCTTCAAGTAGTGATGTGTCAGTTATAAATAATTGTTGAAATGGTGTTGATGTGTATTCAACTTCATTGGTTAAAAGGTGTGATCATTTTTACTGACCCTTAATTTTTTCATCTTGCTGTTCAGTATTAGCAACATAACCTTATGAAGCAAGTATCATTGAGTTTCCTTTTAATTAGAAGGAACAAATGCATTTGCATCAAGATAAGATGAAGAGTCTGTCTCAAAAAAATCTTCCAGCCTCCACTGTAACGTTTCAAAGGTTGGCCGACTCTCTGGCTGTTCATTCCAACATTCCAACATGATACTATATAGGTCATTGGGGCAACTTAGAGGTTTGGGGATTCTGTACCCTTGTTCCAGTCTTTCCAAAGCCTGCTTTCCAGTCAAACCTACACAAAAGAATATAAAAGGTTAAAAAAAAACAATATATTTTAATTTCAAAATTTACATAAGAGAATAATTTTCATCAATGAGCGCTGTGGGATTCTTTTAACTACACAATGACCTTGTCTTCTCTTTAAAAGTAAAGCGACCTTGATCAGCAATTAAATACATGAAATTGCTCAGCTGGCGAAACTGCAGGTAAACCATATTTGTAATTGCTCTCTGCATGCTGGGTTTCTTAATAAAAAATGTAAAATGAAATTGAAGTTTAAGGCAGTAGGTTTGGAATGCTTTGTTTTGTTTTAATAATAGATAGATCATTTCAATTAAATGAAAATCATCATTGTTCGCTCCTCTTTGCTTATAATGTTGCGCAAGCCCCCAGTTAATCCCATGCATGCGGAGGAAGGGCAACGACAGACTTTCCGCCTAATGGGCAATCACCACTATGAGAGTACTGATTTATTCCATTCGTTTCACTCTCTTAAGGTTTCTCCTATAGTAATCTCTCCCACATCCTACAGTATAGCCAGTGACTGTTGATATTTTTAAATACTTTTGTAACCCGTTTTGAAAAGGTAATAAACTGAGTGTTTGGATGATAGTTCGACAGTCAATAGGTCGGCACCAAAAGGTCAACATGCACAAGGTCAAGATTGAGGTTTGATTTGCAGCATGTCGAAATTAACAAAAAGTGCACCAGGTCGACATTGATAACAGGTCGACATGGCAATGGTTGACACATGAAAAGTTTGACATGAGGATTTGTTAATTTTTTGGGACTATTTTAATACTTTAATATCCATGTGGTCTCCGATTAGGAAAGGTAAGTGCAAAAGTATGCAAGGGTACAAGCTACACTAATCGGAAGTTTACCTGCTCAAGTGGCCACAACATTTTCACATGTAAACCTTTTGCTTGTGGCAACCTGTTGTTAATTTCAACCTTATGCAAGCCAAACCTTTTGTCAATGTTGACCTTGTGAATTGCAACCTTTTGACTGTACCTAGACACTGTCTATCCCATGATACACACATAATCTATTGTAGGTGGCACACAATGTAAAAATAAGCTACCTAGTAAATATCATTTGAAGTCTAACAAGAAAAAAAATCAGCTTCAAAATCCCATGTTACGAATAACAGGAGCTAATTGGTTGGTACTTATATCTCTCTTCAGAGTGCAAGATGTTGCTGACTGTTTGCAGGTAAAAGTAGTGAATCCCTGCAAACAGGTGTCTATGGTGGAATCCAGAAAATGAGGCTATCTTTGTGGTTGAACCCCAATTGACTTTTGCGGTCAGCCTCATTTAACATAGCACACTATAATAGGAACCTCGCATAGACGGCACGCAATAGCCTTTCAGGTGCAGAACTAGGATTGGGACTGGGATTTCCCTCATCCTCTGGGAAGCCCTGCATGTGTACACACACACACACACACACACACAAGTAGTTCCTCGGTGCATTTGGTTCAGGTGTATGATTTTTTTTTAAGCCGTGGTTTTCCTACTTCGGACCGAAGTGGATGCATTCTACACCGGATAGTGTTGAGTATAATTGTTATTCAAAGGTTCCCATTTGGATTTCTAACTGGAGAAGAGGATAGGCCAATGAGGGACCCTATAGGTGAGTATGTATGGATGGTGTGTGTAATAAAGTTATACTTTATTAAGTGTGCATGTGATTTATTTGGGTATTGGTTCTGTAGTGGGACTACAAGACCCAGCAGGTCCATTAAGGCCCTGCATGTTGGGACTTGTGGTTCTCCAAGTCCCTGCATGTGGTGCATGCTTACTGGGACTTGAAGAATAGTTATTTACACTGCTCAAAAAAATAAAGGGAACACTTAAACAACACAATGTAACTCCAAGTCAATCACATTTCTGTGAAATCAAACTGACCACTTAGATAATCAATTTTGCATGCTGTTGTGCAAATGGAATAGACAACAGGTGGCAATAATAGGCAATTAGCAAGACACCCCCAATAAAGGAGTTGTTCTGCAGGTGGTGACCACAGACCACTTCTCAGCTCCTATGCTTTCTGGCTGATGTTTGGTCACTTTTGAAAGCTGGCGGTGCTTTCACTCTAGTGGTAGAATGGGACGGAGTCTACAACCCACACAAGTGTCTCAGGTAGTGCAGCTCATCCAGGATGGCACATCAATGCGAGCTGTGGCAAGAAGGTTTGCTGGGTCTGTCTGCGTAGTGTCCAGAGCATGGAGGCACTACCAGGAGACAGGCCAGTACATCATGAGATGTGGAGGAGGCCGTAGGAGGGAAACAACTCAGCAGCTGGACCGCTACTGTACCTCCACCTTTGTGCATGGAGGAACAGGAGGAGCACTGATAGAGCCCTGAAAAATTACCTCCAGCAGGCCACCGATGTGCATGTGTCTACTCAAACGGTCAGAAACAGACTCCATGAGGGTGGTATGAGGGCCTGATGTCCACAGGTGGGGGTTGTGCTTACGCTTACAGTTCAACACCGTGCAGGACCTTTGGCATTTTCCAGAGAACACCAAGATTTGCAAATTCGCCACTAGCACCCTGTGCTCCTCACAGATGAAAGCAGGTTCACACTGACAGACATGACAGTCTGGAGACACCAAGGAGAATGTTCTGCTGCCTGCAACATCCTCCAGCATGACCGGTTTGGCAGTGGATCAGTAATGGTGTGGGGTGGCATTTCTTTGAGGGTCGCACAGCCCTTCATGTGCTCGCCAAAGGTAGCCTGACTGCCATTAGGTACCGAGATGAGATCTTCAGACTCCTTGTAAGACCATATGCTGGTGTGGTTGGCCCTGGGTTCCTCCTAATGCAAGACAATGCTAGACCTGATGTGGCTGGAGTGTGTCAGCAGTTCCTGCAAGACAAAGGCATTGATGCGATGGACTGGCCTGCCCATTCCCAATACCTGAATCCAATTGAGCACATCTGGGACATCATGTCTCTCTCCATCCACCAATGCCACGTTGCACAGACTGTCCAGGAGTTGGCCGATGGTTTAGTATAGGTCTGGGTGGAGATCCCTCAGGAGACCACCCGCCACCTCATGAGGAGCATGCCCAGGAGTTGTAGGGAGGTCATACAGGCATTTAGAGGCCACACACACTACTGAGCCTCATTTTGACATGTTTTAAGGACATTATATCAAAGTTGGATCAGCCTGTAGTGTGTTTTTCCATTTTCCTTTTGAGGGTGACTCCAAATCCAGACCTCCATGGGTTGTTAAATTTGATTTCCATTGATAATTTTTGTGTATTTTGTTGTCAGCACATTCAACTATGTAAAGAACAAAGTATTTAATAAGAATATTTGGTACTTGTTTAGTTTCACAGCAGCCGAAATATTGGATGCAATATCGGCTGATATATCGACCAATCCGATGCAATTTTTTTACCTGTTCATAACCCCACTATCCACTATGCATAGAGTTAATTCTATATAGTGTGGCAAGCGCAGGGAGCCACCGAGCCCGAAGCTTGGCGAGCGTACGCGGATTACTGCGCTCGCCACACTATATAAAATCAACTCCATGCATAGTGGATAGTGGGGTTATGATCAGGTAAAACATTGCATCGAATTGGCCGATATTGCATCCAACATATCAGCCGCCGTGAAACTAAACAAGTACACTGGGGTTGTGACCAGATAGAACATGAAAGGTGTGTGACCGTGTCATAGTCAAAGTTCTATTCTCAACCTGATGGCAGGTATGAGATGGTAAAATACCAACCATTAAAATTGGCAGGTATTCAATGCTGTGGGCGAGTGGCGACAGCGAGCATAGCTTCCTGCTCGCTGTCACCACTCACCCTGACCGTATTCAACACCGCCCCCTCATACGCCAATTCCCCCTCGCTCCATTTTTTGAGCAAGGGGGGAATTGGCGTATGCGGCTCCAGAAGCAGCGAGACTCGCGGCTAAATACTGCGAGTTTCCTGCATGAGCCGCGGGTCTCGCTGTTTTGGGGAGTTCTCGCCGTCCTGTGACGGTGAGGATTCCCCCGGAACGTTGAATAGAGCGAGCGACCGGCGCGGGGGTTGAACAGCGAGGATCGCTGGTTTTCTGCAATCCTCGCTGTTTAACCCCCTCGCTAGCCGCTCGCCGCGGCAATAATACACCCCATTGTATGCAAGGTATTAGCATAATTAAAATGCTACTTTAACTTACCAGGATAAGGCATCTTTCCATATGTTACTATTTCAAAAAGAAGGATACCAAAGGACCAAACATCCGATTTAACACTAAATTTGTTATGTCGGATTGCTTCTGGTGCTGTCCATTTAAGAGGTAGCTTCATATCTTTTTTGGACTCATAAACCTCTTCATCCTTAAAAAAGTAAGATACAATTAGAATGGTATGTTTTTATTTTAGAGTATAAAATATATATGTGTGTATAATAACCTGTACAGCAGGGGTGGATTGGCCATACAGTAGATATTACAAGGAAGTCACACTTATGCAAAAAGTCACTGGTTGTCAGGTGGCCTCACAAGATGTGGCCCTCCCAGAGTAGTGCCCCTGTCCCCCTTCTGGTTCCCACACAGAGAACCTTTGCTAGGTCACAGAGCAGAGAATCCGATGCCTCAAAAACTCATCTAAAGCTGATGCCCATCTATATCCATTGTTAAATTTGTTAAAGGGACAAGAGTAGGTGCTATCTGGGGGAGGGGGTTACAATTCTGTGGTGTTTCTGGGCTCTGCTGGGGGAGGGATGTTTGCGACATTCTGAGGATTATGGTAATAAACTTTTTGTCTGCTTGATGGAGATTTTGGGGTCTGTGTTCAGTCTCATTGGGAAGAGGTGGGTGTAATTTAAAATGTAGAGGCTTGTGGTTTGTCACAGCAGCTTAAACGGTCTGTGGGTCTCTAGACTGCTAAGCATATTGAAGACAATGGCTTGTTTTCAATATGTATTAATTCTTTCCTATATTGGTGCTGGTTCTGCACACATCGGAATTGATGCTGTCTACTTGAGGCCACTTCTAGACCTCTTTCCAGGGCTACTTTTAGATGCAAATCTGCCTCTACTGCTTTTAATGATCCAACATGACATGATAATCATTTTACAAGAAAAGGCAGATGGCAAAGATTTTATACAGTAATGGGGAAATTTATGAAGATGGGAGTTCTATTTCACATGGAATGTTGCTATGGGAACTTAATCAGATACTGTCTATTATTTTCTAGAGGGTACTAAATAAATAAGAAGTAGATTCTGATTGGTTTCCGACAGCAACATCTCATGTAAAATAGAACTCCCATCTTAGAAAATGTCCCCCAATGTGTCATAAAATGTTGACATTTTCTATAATACAATTAAAAAGAATGCATGCGAATGTACACAGTGGGAAGCTACAGCTTAACTCTGACTCCACCTACTGGCGAGGACAACATCTTAAACTCTGTGATACAAACAAAGTACTATGCCTAGAAGAGATATAAAGGGGGATATTTAGTATGGGATCGCATCTTTTTGGACATCCCGACAGTTGAAATCCCGACCGTTGTTCATTTCATCGGACAGTACATTGACCATCGGTATTCAATGTACCAACTGTCAAGTGTTGGAATGACCGCAAATTGATGGAAATGGACACGGATTGTCTGAAAATGGCTGTGAATTCTACAAGACGCTGCCATTTCTGACAAAATGGATACGACTTTAAAACAGCAGCATTGGATAGGTGAGTGTTGATATTTCCCCTGTCTATTGGGTACTAAAATTGTGGTGATATTTGCAAAGTGGAGAAAGATAAAGTAACATGCAACCTGCACCTAACTATTATGTTTCAAACACAGCTTGTAACATGGCTGATTGGCTGATACTTTATCCAACCACTTTATCTCTCTCCAAGGCTTAGTAAATTTCCCTCAAAGTACTTTGTTTTGGGGGAGAAAAGAAGAGATCTATTGTAAATTTCTTCATAAATATGAGTCCGGATCACAGAGAGCACTTATTACACAACTGCAACAAAACCCTGACATTCCCATAACACTCATCTCACTCTCACAATCCTGTGCTGTTGAGATGTCGGCCATGCTCCGGTAAAATTTTGGGGGCATGGCTTAATCATGGGAGACATGAGCACGCTTCGATATTTTACACAACATCTGGGGTAAATTTACTAAGATGGGAGTTCTATTGAGGATCAATTAGATTCTATTATCTTCTAGAAGGTGCTTAATGTATAAAAAGTAGAATCTGATTGGTTGCTATGGGCAACATCCTATCTTCAATAGAACTCCCATCTTAGTAAATTTACCCCTCGGAATCTGTATACAAACCTACAATCTACTAGTGGCTGTGGATTTTTTCCTTACCAAGTTCCAATGTGATTCATACATTGCATAGCAACTTAGACACATTTTTGGTTGGAAAAGATGTATATAGGGTAGATGTACCAGGACACATCTCTAAGTAAAAGTGAGTAATACTGCTTCTTCACATGTGCTGTAAGCAAAGACTCGCCATTTGCAGCATATAATCTCTTTATTACTTTTTGTTTCTTCAATAAGTATTTATTTCTTACTAAAGGCCTATTGGTAACAGCTTCTGAGAATATTATCTTTTTTCCCTTTTTCCCTTGTCAGTATTTTATCCTGTGTTTTCCGATCACTTTAAATTATATGTTAATTTCTCTTGTGCTACCTTTGTCATAAGCCATAAAAATATTTTTGCTGTGCTCCACATACAGTATATACCCTTCTTTATCATCTATATATATGTTTAGTGTCCGTGAGTCTCCAAAACACTGCCACCTGCTGGCAGAGAGTGAAACTACATTTCCTCTACCTCCCCCATGGCAGCCAACCCCTGTGGGTTATCTCCCTTCTGGGTAGTACTTGGAAAGGAAAAAAGACATCCGGCCCCTATATAAGGCTCCTCCTCCTGGGCCTCCTTGTCTTTTTTCCTTTCCAGCAGGGTAGTGCGTGGATACAGCAGGTGAAAAGTCTGCAGGAAAGGTGTTTGGCTTACCCCAGCATTAAGACTGATCCCGCCGACGCCTAGAGCGCTCCGGCGGGATGGAGAAGGTGATGCCGGCCTTCAGAGGTTCTGAATACCTCGGGTGCTGCATGCCGCTTCCTAGAGGAGTAGGCTACACGCCGGGGCGTCCTCAGGCGGCACGGGAGCTTACAGCTGTGCGTGCCTGGTCCGGGTTAATCAGCACGTGAAACCGGACGGATGTCATAGGGGGTGCGGCGCATAAGGATGATGCGGCAGCACACGGAAGTGCCGGAGCGAGACACTGTGCGGCTGCTGGAAGTGCGCTGACGCCCGGAAAAACCTATACCCCATACAGTCGGCAAAAAGTGAGTACGACTGGTGTCCCAGCGTGGACATTTAAAAGAGCATACGGAGGTTATGCGGTGGCTAATGTTAGCATGTTTTTTAGCAGGGTAATTGCAATAATTATGGAGGACGAAAAACGGCCTGTCGCAAAAAAATCGGGGTAAGCCAGATATAAGTATGACATGTATTGGGGTGTTGCTAAGATTGGCTAAACACTCGGTGTGTTTTTGCTACAGGTCTGACTCCAGTAAGGATAAAGGGGACCTTAAAGCAAAACACAAGAAACTGCACGTGGCTAAATGCTTGATGTGCACTAAAGACTTGCCGGATAATAATATTGGCAGTGTGTGTGAGCAGTGTAAATCACCTCAAATACCCCTAGCCCAAATGACGGGACTAGTGGATATGCTCAGAGTTGCCCTGACTGACAAATTTGTAACCAAAGAAGATTTGGTTAAAGCTACAAGCAAGAGAAGCCGATCTGTAGTGAGTGAGGAGTCTGCAGGTTCAGCAGATGAGTTAGGGGCAGGAGCTCTGGTGGATGAGCATGAGGTGATAGCAGACAAATCAGATTCAGATTTTAACCTCGATATGGTCGAGAATCTCATATTGTTAAAAAAGACGACACCTCTTTTAGAAGATGCAAATATTTTTAAAGATCCTATGGAGCGAAGAATAGAGCTAGGTTTGAGGAAACAGCACCTAACCACAGGAGCAGCCTTAAAACCAGCAGCGTCCATGGCTATAACAGCAAGGGTCCTTAGAGGATGGTGTCAACAGTTGGAAGCCGACTTACTGGACGGGATTAAGAGAGCTGAAATATTAAAAGGTGTACAAAATATGCAATTAGCAATAGAGTTTCTTTGCGAGGCTTCTATGGACTCCGTGAGGTTGGCAGCAAGGGCAAATGCCACAGCAGCAGTGGTGAGACGGGCCCTTTGGCTCAAACCATGGGCAGCTGATGTGCAGTCTAAAAATAAGCTGCTAACACTTCCGTTCCAAGGTGATTATTTATTTGGAGCACAGCTAGATGAGATAATAACAAAACTCTCGGGAGGAAAATCGGTATGGTTACCCCAAGACAGACCGACTAAAAAAGGCCCTAATAATAAACCATTTAAATATCAACCACAGGATTATAAGGACGCTAGGGCTTATCGCCCAGGCAGAGGGTACAGGAGAGGAAGTTGGTCTTCGAGATCTAATTTTCGTGGCCAAAGAGGAAGAGAAAATAGATTTTTCTCAAAACAAAATACTCAATGACGCCAGACCACAGACTTTGGGGGCCAGATTGCTCTACTTCGCAAAGGTTTGGGAAGATTCTACGTCAGACAAGTGGGTCCGAGAAATTGTAAGAGAAGGTTACAAAATAGAATTCAAAAGCAGGCCAGGAAAATTTTTTACAGAATCTCCAGTACCCAAAGACAAAGAGAAGCTTTACTATCAAGCCTCCAGGTCATGATACAACAACAAGTGGTGGTGAGAGTGCAGGAAGCCCAAATAGGAGAAGGCTGGTACTCCCGTTTTTTTGTAGTAAAAAAAGCATCGGGCGGATTCAGAACAATATTAGATCTGAGAAGATTAAACCGGTTCATTCACGTAAGAGCGTTCAAAATGTAATCGGTGAGGACAATCTTACCAGACTTAAGACCGGACATGTTCATGACAGCTATCGATTTAAAAGATGCTTATCTTCATGTGCCAATTTATATAGGACACCAAAAGTTTCTGCGTTTCTCCATCAACGGGATAAGTTATCAGTTCACGGCACTTCCGTTTGGACTGGCAACCTCCCCAAGAACTTTTACCAAGGTCCTGGTAGTAGTAATAGCAGTACTCAGGAGACAGGGAATAATGTTGTGGCCTTACCTAGACGACATACTGATTGTAGCAAGGTCAATGGAACACAGGCAGTGGAACATACACAGAAGGTGTTGGAATGCCTATCAGACCATGGTTGGCTTATAAATTTGCAGAAAAGCAAGCTAGTTCCGTCAAACCAAAGAGACTATTTGGGAGTGACGCTGGACACGAGGTTAATGAAAGTGAAATTAACCGAGGAGAGGAAACAGAAGCTATTGCGCTTGTTAAAATCGATGATAAAGAAATCGGTGGTGTCCTCAGAAATGTGTATGAAAGCCCTGGGTCTGATGTCGGCGGCACTAGAGACCATACCCTGGTCGAGGTTCCACATGAGGAAAATGCAGAACTGTTTCCTGTCCCAATGGGATGGAGACAGCAAAAACCTAACGCAAAGGATTGTGCTGTCAATGAGAGCAAAAGAAGATCTAAAATGGTGGTCGGATGTAAACCGATTGGAGAGCGGAAAATCTTTTGCGGCGATAGAGCAAATTGTAGTAACTACAGATGCCAGCCAGACAGGCTGGGGGGCGACGTGTGGTCAACATCTAGCGCAAGGGCTGTGGCCAACAAAATTTCAAGCAGCACACTCAAATTTGAGAGAAATGCGAGCAGTATATCTAGCATGCAAAAATTTCGACCATATTCTAAAAGACAAAGAAGCGGTGATCCGTTCAGACAACAGCACAGTAGTGGCCTACATAAACAGGCAAGGGGGCACAAGGAGCCAGCATATGATGAGGGAAACAGAAAAATTGTTAGTTTGGGCCGAAAACAATGTAAAAAACATGGTGGCGATATTCCTGACAGGGAAGGAGAACGTGTTGCCAGATGGGCTCAGCAGAACCACATGTGTCCCTGGAGAATGGGGCCTGAACAAGGTGGTCTTCGAATCCTTGGTGGAGATGTGGGGACTCCCAGAGGTAGACCTGATGGCTACAAAAGAAAACAGAAAAGTCCCGAAATACTTTTCAAGGTTCAAGGAGCAACAGGCAGCTCAAGTAGACGCTCTGACCTGCAGTTGGCCAGCAGGGCTTGCATATGCTTTTCCACCTCTTCCAATGATACCAAGATTTCTGAGGAAAATGCAAAAGTAGAAAGCAGTAGTAATAGCGGTGCTGCCTTATTGGCCAAGGAGGCCTTGGTTTCCGAAGTTACTTCAGATGGCAATAGACAAACCCTGGAAGCTCCCACAGTTACCGGATTTGCTGATACAGGGGAAAGTTCAGTGTCCACAACCAGAATCATGGAACTTGACGGCGTGGCTGTTGAGGCCGGAAACTTAAGAAGAAAAGGGTTCTCAGGTACAGTGATTGGCACTTTGCTGAAGGCAAGGAAGGAGTCTACCTCTAAGGCATACTATAAAGTCTGGAAGAAGTACAGTATAGCTCTTGGTGCGTGGAAAATAATCATTCACCAGGAGGAATTCCGGGAATACTTGAATTCTTACAGGAAGGCTTAGAAAAACGGTTGTCACTTAGCACAATAAAAGTACAGATCTCAGCATTGGCAGCTATGCTAGACCAAGATATAGCTGAAAACAAGTACGTTAGAAGGTTTATACAAGCGGCAAAAAAATTAAGACCAACTTTTAAAAGTCCTTTGGCACCGTGGGACCTGAATATGGTTCTAAAGGCCCTTATGGATGAACCCTTTGAACCTTTAACAGAGATTCCATTAAAATTTTTAAACTGGAAAGTAGCCTTCCTGGTGGCCATAACCTCGGCCAGAAGGGTGTCCGAAATTCAGGCGTTATGGGCGGAAGAACCCTTCTTGAACTTTTTCGAGAGTAAGGTGGTGTTACGCACAAACCCACAGTTTCTACCTAAGGTAGTTTCCAATTTTCATGTAAATCAGGAGATCGTACTTCCGTCCCTCTGTGCAAACCCCGTAGATGAGAAAGAAAGAAGATTAAACACGTTAGACCTAGTGAGAGCTCTAAAAGTGTATGTAGAGAGAACAAAGGATCTCAGAAAGACAAGGAGGATGTAGAAAAGGATCTGGAGCTTCAAAGCTGACACTCGCCAGATGGATCAGGAACTGTATTCTGGAAGCATACAAATTAAATAACCAGGTGTTACCAAGTGGATTAAAAGCGCACTCGACAAGAGCACTAGCCACATCTTGGGCAGAAAAAGGAGAGGCGTCAATTACAGACTTATGCAAAGCGGCAGGATGGGCATTGGCTCATACCTTTACTAGGCATTACAGAATAGATGTGATGTCCTCCGCGGATGCAAAGTTTGGACGAAAGGTGCTAAGCGCAGCAATATAGACCAAAGGGTGGTTTGTATATGTGTGATATATATATATATATATATATATATATATATATATATATATATATATTAAAAAAATTATATAATATAGAAGTGATGTTTTGATGTACAGTTTGTTATGATTTGAGGAAACCCACCCGGATAAGTACTGCTCGGGTATCTCCCACAGGTGTTGGCTGCCATGGGGGAGGTAGAGGAAATATCAGATTCTTACCTGATAATATGTTTTCCTCTACTCCACCATGGCAGCATATTTCCCGACCCTGTGTTAGATTGTTGTTGTGCAATAACTGTTAGTTTATATTAAAGCTGGAGAAGTAAAGACAAGGAGGCCCAGGAGGAGGAGCCTTATATAGGGGCCGGATGTCTTTTTTCCTTTCCAAGTACTACCCAGAAGGGAGATAACCGACAGGTGTTGGCTGCCATGGTGGAGTAGAGGAAAACATATTATCAGGTAAGAATCTGATATTTTTCTCACACATGCACAAACACAGAAGGTAGCAGACTAGCTTTCAAAGCTTTTGCTTTGAGCGGGTTTACTAGTCTTATATATGTATGATCATGTTACCTTTTCTCATAAAATCCAAATTACAAAAACCGCAAATAAATATGATATATAACTATAAATATGATACCAAAAACAAATCCTAAAACATGCAGTTACTGTACTTATTCCATCTCTAAACACTCTTAAACACACAAAATCAGCCTACAGTATACCTTGCCTGTAGCATGCCCCGCATAGCCATACCGCTTCTCTAAAATAGTGGTAGGTTTTTTTCTAGGTAGTGCTCCCCACTGGGTGAGTTTTTTGGGGGGAGCACTGCCTAAAAAACCCACCACTGTCCCTCCCAGGGCCAGGCAGTGCCGTTGATCCCTATATCAGCTGCTGTCCTGCCCACAGCAACCCGGCTGTGTGTGTGTGTGGTGTGATGTTACGCCGCACACAGCAGGGGTTAATAGTCTTGGTAGACTTATGATCCAATCCAGAGGCTTTGACTTTCAGTTAGAGAACTCAAGGCTTTACTGCATGGGTGCAGAAACCATACACACTCAGAAAATCAAAGAGGGACCTTTGAAGTTGATAGATCAGTGTCACTGGTCGCTTCTCAATGCTAGGCCTCCCAGCTGCTACAGGGGCTGCTCTGTCAGCAGTTCTTTTACTCTAGATGCATAGCTTGTTTCCTGGGATATGCTATGCCTCTAAAATATCAGTTATGTGAAAAATGAAGCCACATTGTTAGATTTGTACCTCAAAGACTCTTGCAAGTCCAAAATCCGCTATTTTGTAAACACTGTTTTCACCAACAAGTACGTTCCTGGCTGCTAAGTCTCTGTGGATGAAGTTTTGTGTTTCCAGGTATGCCATTCCTGAAGCTACTTGAGCACCTATGTCCACCTGCTGAGGCACTTGGATTGAGGTCCCGTTATCATCTGTAACAACATTAACATTTCCATAACATTATTAAAAAAACATTTGTCACCTGTGCTATTTAAAAAAAATGTTTTTGGTGTCATTTTCAGAAAATCTAACAAATATCATATAATTAGGCTATTAGCTAGGAAAGCATTGTCATTTGCCATAACAAGTGGTAAAAATAGGCAAGTATATGGTGGTATGCCATAACGCTACCTACTGATTTCATTTAAAAACTACTATATGTTCATCCACCAGATGTCACTTTTGAAATTCACTAATGCACATGTGTGAGGTCTCCAATGAAATACAGTACAGTAATATAGTCCAAGAACTACTTTGCCATTTTTTAAATACAGTATGCTACGTAGTCAATCATTCTCTGCCCACCACCATGTTGTACAGGGACTCATTGGGGAAAATGTATGCCAAGCTTAGCTCTGTAACTTTGATTCTTTTATGGTAGTCTGTCCATTAGCGACTATTTTCCTAAGACTATTGGCCAAATGTAATAGGGTGTGAGAATCAGAATGTGAGCGATTTTGGGAGAGTTTTCCCATTTTTTTTTCTAAAGCGGCAATCATTTACACTGAAAAACCAGGATGATTTTTCCAAGCAATTGATTGTCGCTTTAAAAAATTGGGAAACTGCTCTCAAATTCTCTCACTTTCTGATTCTTATACCCCACTACATTTGGCGCTATGCGGGATACTAAAATTTACTCTGATCAATTTTCAGTAGAAAGACAGTGGGCATTTTTGTGTTCTTACCCAGTTTAGCATTGGGCAATTTAATTAAAAAAAAACCTTTTTGATTGATTGTTTTTCAAATTTCAGGGCTATTAAAGATGGTTACCAGATATATATTTGAGCCTGTATGTGCAAAAAGGTGGTGTGTGATTTATCTAGTGTGCCTCTATACCAGCAGCCCAAGAAAGGGTTCCCAGTCAGTTCAATCAGCCGACACAGTGTGTGTATAGAAGGATAGGGGGTTAGGGAACCATATAACTCAGGCGCTTGGAGTAAGATGTTGCAAAAGCCACTATCTCAATGGTAGAAGTTTATTAAAAAATACATGTATAAAAAGATTGAAAAAAGAAGAAAAATTTGTTTCACTCACATAAAAATTCAAGTAGATTGTACCAAGTCAGAATTGTCCCGTGTGTATGCAGGGAGTGGAGGATGTTTTTAAAACCTCCTTCCCGCTGCGGATCGAAACATGTTGGCGGCAGGTGGACGTGGTCTCTACTAAACACCTATACTTTTGCCGGGACGGAATTACAAATATCTCCGCAGAATCTTATTCTTGGACAGAGCTACATAAATTCATATCAGTTAACAGCAGCATCAAAAATCCCTCTCCGCAAATATCCTGGACCGGGACGGAGCTGCAAGATCTTTATCTGCCAAATTGACATCAGCGCACAGATCCCCCTTCACACTGGAAGCCGGTCCCACGGCTGCAGCAATTGTCGGGGAGCCTGATAACACTTCTGTCTACACAGACGCTTCTGTCTACACAGACACTTTGGATTACAAACAAACCTGGATAGAAGGAGGTTTTAAAAACATCCTCCACTCCCTGCATACACACGGGACAATTCTGACTTGGTACAATCTACTTGAATTTTTATGTGAGTGAAACAAATTTTTCTTCTTTTTTCAATCTTTTTATACATGTATTTTTTAATAAATTTCTACCATTGAGATAGTGGCTTTTGCAACATCTTACTCCAAGCGCCTGAGTTATATGGTTCCCTAACCCCCTATCCTTATATATTTGAGCCTGCACAAGAAAAAAAAACCTGATGACTTCAAACATCTGGGACATGGTAATATACCCTTGGAAATCATTTATCTGTGGAAAATGACTGCAACTAATTGAACACCCCCTATATTTTACCATTGCCTCATCACTTTTTCCTTGCATACAGATATTGGTGCTAGTAATGTACATCTATATAATAAGTTGAGGTGTGTGTGTGTGTGTGTGCGTGCATGTCTGTTGCATTGCGGGAAGACCCTGGCACTCGGAGCCGCCAAATTCAGCAACAAGGTACCTCTGGACCTGGTGGTGTGCATCTCGAAGCCGTTTTGGTGAAATTTCACTTAGAAATGTAAAAAAACACAAGGTTCAATTTGCCTTAATTGTTGATCTGGAAAAAGATTGACGAAGGAACAACACCTGATTTCATTGCTATCATTGAGTATAGCTGTGTACACACGGTGCAATATATTGCTACAGTACGTGTCCAGTTTTCATCAGCGACCAGAGATGGAGCCTCAGGGAAACAGCTGATCAAGCTCCTCCGACCAGCGACCATTAGGAGGCTGAACACGGGAGCGTGCATCCGGCGATTTATCGCTGCAGCACAAACAAATCAATGGCAATCTGGTCGCTCAGTGACCATATTGCCAGCGATATTGCACCGTGTGTACACCGCTTATGAATGCAAACACATTCTAACATTACGGTGGATACTTTCAACAATTGGGAATAATTGGGGAAATACATAGACCACACATCACACACACGTACACATTTGTACACACACATCACACCATATACTCGCACACAGCACACTACACACGCATATATACACATTGGACAGATAACACACAACACACACACACACACATATAACACACCACAAGCAGTACAAAACACACCCATATACACTACAACACACCTCAAAACAGTACAACACACACACACTTATACCCCTTTTACACCAAAAATCCCGTATCCGACCGTGCATTTGGAACACGGATCTAAGCCAGGTCAGATTCGGGATTTGCATGGTTTACACTGTGTTGCTTACCTGCAGTGTAGATGGAGGTCAGGGCCGCCACTAGAACTGTTGGGCGTTGGGACTGACCTACAGTCCAGGACCCCAGCAGCACAGCACCACATCCCCATCTGCACCCCCCCCCCCCCCGCGCGTTTGCACCTGCCAGCACCCCACCTCCCCCTACCCATTACTTACCATCACCCGCGTTGTGGCATCACCCTCCGGCTCCTTCAGCCTCCACGGTCAGTTCTGGAGTGCACAGTGCAGCCTGCAGAGTGCCGAGCCCCTCTGTTTCCTAGCTTTGGCACTCTGCAGGCTGCACTGTGCATTGTGCGTGCCTGGCTGGGGGGGAGGCGGTGTGTGGGTGCCGGGGGTGAGGTTGTCACCGCTGTGGGCAGCTGCCTGGGCCCCTCCAGAGTCTGGGGCCCAGGACAGCTGTACCCATAGCACCCCTTGTCGGCGGCCCTGACGGAGGTGGCGCTTGAAGATGACATTGTCTCCACGGTAAGCTGCACCCCCCCAGCCCCCGTCCACGAGGTTAATGGATGCCGCATACAGGCATCCATTTCACCTCCTCCCTGTCTCCACTGCTGTCTGCAGAGTACAGCAGCGGAGGCTGTGTGCGACCCTCACCCAACCTCCATACTGACCGCAGGATGCTGCGGTCCGGAGGGTGGGCTTCCTCCATTGAGATGTAAACAGGAGCCAGGTCAGATGAATGTGACAGGTAGCAGGTGGGAGAAATGTTACACATAGTGTGACAGAGGTGCATGTCCCTGCATCACCCCGCCATCTCTGTCCCTGCATCACCCCGCCATCTCTGTCCCTGCATCACCCTGCCATCTCTGTCCCTGCATCACCCTGCCATCTCTGTCCCTGCATCGCCCCGCCGTCTCTGTCCCTGTGTCGCCCCGCCATGTGGCATGATGTGAATTTAGGCTTATTCCAGGTGGCATTATGTGAATTTGGGCTCAATCCGGGTGGCATGATGTGAATTTTTCCTCAATCCATGTTGCATAATGTTAATTTTGGATTAATTTATGTAGCATAACATGAATTTTGGCTCTTTCAGTTTGGCATAACATGAATTTTGGCTCAATCCGAGTGGTATAATGTATACTTTTGGCTCATTCCGTGTGAATTTTTTTTTGCTCATTCTGTGTCGCATAAGGGGAATTTGGGCTCTTTCCGCATGGCATAATGTTTAAGGGGCAAGTGTAAGGGGGTCTACTACTGTTTTGCATAATGTGTGTAAGGGGCATATGGCATGGTACACTACACTGAAGGACATGCCACCTTTTGAGTGGTGGCACCCTCTTTTTCTGGAGTGTGCACATAACATCAGCCTTCAATTTCCCATACCCCCACTTCAAAATTTCCTCTTTGACATATATATATATATATATATATATATATATATATATATTTAACACACTGACACATTGGACAGATACACACAACACAACACACCACAGTACATACACTACAACACACACAAAAACACAAAAAAATGCATCATAGGTGCTAAATCTCAGGAGTGGATGTGGAATTCATCAACACACACAAGCTATCAAGTCAGGAGTGGTGCGTTTCAAACAACACCACCACACCTGATTTCATTCCTGTCATTGAGTATCAATGCAAACACATTCTAACATTGTAGTGGAGGTTTTAACAAATTACGATCTTGGGCCTCTTGCACAGCATAAGATGACCTTTTACAGCAATTTTGGAAATTAAAAAAAAAAAACAAGATTTTCCTGGGCAACTCCGGGTGGGTCAGCTAGTACAGTAGAAGATCATCATTTTTAGTAAAAAAATATTTTGTTCATGTTTGTTTACCTACAAACATCATGAATAAAAAAAAAACAATAATTTTGTCTATGTGCCTAATTTTGCATGAATCGCTAATCAGGGAATTCACAAATTGAGCATTTTCACATGGCGCATACGTGTGATTAAATAGTGGGAAAATATTCATATCCATAGAAGTAGAAGAGTTGCCACCACTTGACTTAAAAGGAAGCTGTTGTTTAGGGGTGGAAACATGGCGTTTTCTGGGTGTGTTTGTAAAATGCGGTGTGTCTCTGATGGTAACAATGACCACTTCCAGCCTGGTTCTTGAGCAGATAATGACGCAGGAGGAAAAAGCTGATCAATGGTTTGGTCTTTGCGAATGGATCTGCAAATACCTCGCTATTTGTGATGCATTCGCAATTTTGTAAGGGGCAGTTTTTCTGTGTATCTGGGTGGCAGCTTTCTGCTTGCAGTGCACTGCAAATTCTCATATTAGCAATCCATGCTAAATTAGGCCCAATATTAGGCAAAAACTACACTCTTCAACAAAAGTACCATCTGTGTGAGAATAGGACCTCACTATTTGTTTGTCAAAATAATGTAAAATAGACAAAAAGTGAAATGTACGCATCAGTAAGTCTGTACCATTGACTTTCCTACATTAAGATAAAACACAATAAAACCTGACCACATGCACATTACAATTCTGCACTGTGAATAATACTATGAGGTTCTCAGAATTCCACATAACATGAAATAGAATAGCTAGTAGGAATTACATACAGTAGATCACCGCACATCCTAATGCACATTAGACCATGCTGAAATAAATATAACTTGCTTAAGTGCCTGGGGCCTCAGTCTGTAATGCGCACAGATCAGTTGAAATTCAGTGCAACAGACCTAAGTGTTATAACCCCAATAAGTAATCTATGACAAGCAATCAGGTGTTTATATTATTGGGAATGATGCATTACTTTGTGCTCTAAGTAATTGGTATTCTGCTAATATCGGGAGTTCTGTTATTACCAAGGTAATTCATTACATTTCTCTTACTTTTCTTTCCCGAAACTGCAATATTTCACATCCTTGTCTAGTGCAAAGCAATGCAATCTCAAACAGGAACAAATGCATCCACATTTTTCAAGGTAAAGAGACTTTACTGTTACTGTGAACTTGCTGAACTGCAGTACTCTGGTAATGGAGATATAATTAATAGGGCTCCTCAATAACAATTATTCTTTATTGTTATGTTCTTTTTAATTGAATAGCGCCCAGTTCTTTCAACGTGTCAGTGATCAAATAAGCCGTTGCCGGAATTGCATTACGATACAGAGTAAAAACTATTATAACAACTAAAATAAAAACTCAACAGTTTGATTAACAGAGACTGTTATAAAACAAAAAAACTTAGAATATAGAAATAAACTGCTACAGAATTGTCTTTGTAATTATGCATGTTATAAAAAGCACTTCAAGCACACTGATTACACAAAGTTCAATTAATGTAATATACTTTTTTTTTTAACCCTGGGGATATCCAGGGCTAGAGTAATGCTTCTCAGCACCCTAGGCAAAACTGCAACCAACTGACCCCCCCCCCCCCCAACTCCACTCTGCCACCAATAGCCACTTTCTAGTCCCTCAAGTCAAGATGTGAAAAATTACATCTTAAAGGTTCTACAGCTGACACCTGCCAAATTAAGCATCTCTTCCTTATTGGTATTCTTAATTTTGTGATATGCAGACTTGTGACCGCCAACCCAAACACACACACACTGAACTATACATATGCCTACTGCTGCCTAATGGTACAGCTGGTCCTGGGAGAAGCTCCCAACATTTCGACTTGCAAGTTGCAACATCATTAAAACACAGGCCCATCTTATTCAAAGTACAAGCTGATGTACTTTAAGTGCACAATGTGGAGTGACACAATACACAATTTCTTGTAAGCTTCATTCCTCTCAAGATCTGTGAATTGGGACTGTCGCACCAGTACCAAAACATACTGTAGACCAGGCATGTCCAAACTATGGCCCTCCAGCTGTTGTGAAACTACAAGTCCCATAATGCATTGCCACAGTTTTGCTATTAGGGAATGCTAAACTATGGCAAGGCATGCTGGGATGTCCAAACTGTGGCCCTCCAGCTGTTGTGAAACTAGACATGTCTGCTGTAGACTATCACAACAACATATACTGCTGCACAAGTCTGAATCACCCCCAATGTTACACTGCATCATTTTTATCACATCATTTGAAGTTCACTCTATTAGGATTTTTGCTCTCTGCGTGTTGCTGCCATCTATCGTCCACCTGGGATTCCCAAATCTCAATTTCAGGAAGATTTCTCTGCCTGGCTCCCCAACTTCTTATCCTCTGACTTCGCCACCATCATCCTGGGTGACTTCAATATTGCTATTGACAGTCCACAATCGCTGCAGGCTTCTAAACTCCTCTCTCTAACCTTCTCTCCTCTCCTCTCCCAGTGGTCCAACTCCTCTACTCATGAGGAAGGCCACTGCCTTGACCTTGTTTTCACCAGGCTGTGCTCAGTCTCTGATTTTACTAACACTCCATTCCCTCTCTCTGATCACAATCTCATTACCCTCTCATTCTCCTCCATTACCCCAAGCTTACTGACACAGAAATCATGCATGTTTACTCTAACCCGTGGAAATAATAATGCTATTAATTTTCCACAACTTTCCACCTCTTTGCAACAACAGCTCTAATTCCTACACTTACCTTTCCTGACTTTGCTGTTTCCCATAAGTACCAGTCTCTTGAAACAGCCCTTGATGAAGTGGCTCCAGTTACCCATTACACCCCCTGCAGGCTTAGATGCCAGCCGTGGCACACCAAAATAACAAGACAACTACGAACTCAGTCACGTAAAGTAGAACGCCAGTGGTGTAAATCTCGTAATCTTACTGATTTCCTCACATATAAGTCTACAACGCCTACTGCAATTCTTTGGACACTGCTAAACAAACGTACTTCCAATCTATCATCTCTTCTCATGCCACCAGCCCTAACCAACTTTTTAACACATTAACACCCTCCCTCTCCTCCCCCACTGGCTACCATTAGTGCACAAGAACTTGCCTCCTATTTTAAGGACAAGATTGATAACATCCGAGATGAGCCCACAAATGAAAAGGAAGTTTCCACACTCTTCTTATCCTCCTACTCTACTACCTCTCCTCTTGATCCTATACCTGCACAAGTCATTAAAACTCTGTCTCCTGTTCTTGTCCCAACCTTAACTAAAATCTGCAATCGCTCTCTTGCTACTGGTACTTTTCCTTCTCTGCTCAAACATACAGTTATTACTCCCATTCTGAAAAAACACAATTCTGACTCTAATGCTCTCTCTAAGTACCGTCCTATCTCTCAGCTCCCTTGCCTCTCCAGGCTACTGGAGAGACTTGTCTACTCTCACCTCACACACTTTCTTAACTCACACCCTATTAGACCCGCTTCATTCAGGCTTTTGTTCCCAACACTCCACTGAGACAGCACTGACTAAAGTGGTGAATGATCTGGTAACTGCCAAGTCTAAAAGCCATTACTCCCTACTTATTCTTCTAGAACTTTCTGCTGCATTTGACACTGTTGATCATACTATTCTCATACAAACACTGCACTCCCTAGGTCTTAATGATACAGCCCTTTCCTGGTTCATATCTTACCTATCTGATCGCTCTTTCAGTGTTCGCTTCTACCTCCTCTACACTACCTCTGTCAGTCAGCGTTCCGCAAGGCTCAGTCTTCGGTCCTCTGCTTTTCTCAATCTATACTTCCTCTCTTGGCAAACTCATCAGCTCTTTCGGATTTCAGTATCACTTATATGCAGATGATACCCATATCCATCTATCAACCCCAGAGTTGTCACCATTGTTTTTTGGACGTGTCTATGAATGCCTCTCTGCCATCTCATCTTGAATGTCTTCTTGCCACCTCAAACTCAATATTTCCAAAACTGAATTTGGTACTTATGTATTATCTGGTCTCCCATGTTAAATGCACCCCATTTTTTCATACCCCTACTATCCAACTACGCATGGAATTGATTTTATATAGTGTGGCGAGCGCAGCGAGCCACCGTGCCCGAAGCGTGGCGAGCGGACGCGGTCTCATAAGAAAAACGAGAGTCCAGATATTGCATAAGTACCCTGAATTACTTATATTACCGCCAACTAAGAACAGTTACCATCCTGAGATCTCCATCACTGTTGACAACTCGACAATCTACCCTACCCCACAAGCTTGTTGCCTAGGGTCATCCACGACTCTGAACTGTCCTTTGCTCCCCACATTCAATCTGTCTCCAAATCATGTTACATGCATCTAAAAAACATATCCAAAATACGACCCTATCTCACACAAGACGCTACTAAATCTCTTATTCATGCACTCATTATATCCCGCATTGATTATTGCAATAGTCTCCTAACTGGTCTCCGCAAAAACAGACTCTCACCTCTACAATCCATTTTAAATGCTGCTGCTAGGCTGATCTTCATAGCAAGACACTCATCATTTGCCAGTCCCTCCATTGGTTACCTGTGTTTTTCCGTATTCAAAATAAAACCCTTCTACTAGCATATAAAGCTATTAACCATACCAGCTTATATCTCTTTACTTATCACAAAATATCTCCCATCTAAACCACTCTGCTCTGCACAAGATCTGCGTCTCTCTTCTGAAAGGATCATTAGCTCCCATTCACTATGACAGGACTTTCATTGGGCTGCTCCCATCCTATGGAATGCCCTTCCACGCACAATAAGACTCTCCACTAGTCTCCAAACTTTCAAGTGTTCCCTAAAAGCTCACTTCTTCAGGCAAGCCGATCATATTTACGTTCCATACGCAGAACCTTCTGAGGCACTTATGTATTATATAGCTTCCCTTCTGGACCTACAAGCTATGCTAAACACAATATCCCCTTTTCAAAAATGTTCTTGTTGTTAAGGAAAAGTAGTGTCACTCAGTTTTATTTAAAAGCAGGGGTAGATGGGCTGATTTTCATTTTCAGACTTTTTGAATAATAACACACAGCGCATTCTCTGATCACCATATGAGTTAGGCGACATCATTGTGGAGGCATGGATCTAGCTGTTCGGGAAAAATCATTTTACTCTACTGTTTGCAGTATGAATCTTCACACATTTTGGATAAGCAGTAATTATACCTTTTTTCAGCATTTTTTATTGATAGAGACGCACGCCATTACATTGGCCGAGTTCGGGGAAATGTCGGACAGTCTGATGGACAACTTTTTCTGGCCCCATTACATCCTGGCTATAATGTTATGAAACCACCAAAACACAATATTCCTTTTTAAAAATGATTCTTGTTAAGGAAAAGTAGTGTCACTCAGTGGTGTTTTATTTGAAAGCAGTGGTAGATAGGCTGATTTTCATACTTTTTGAATAATAACACACAGCGCATTCTCCGATCACCCTATGAGTTAGGTGACATCATTGTGGAGGCATGGTTCTAGCTCTTCGGAAAAAAATATTTTACTCTACCATTTGCGGTATGAATCTTTATACATTTTGGATAAGCAGTAATAAGCCCTTTTTCAGCATTTTTTTATGGATAAAAGGGCTATTACAATTACTTCGTAGTGAAGAGTCTCCCATATTTTTGAATGCAGTACATATTTTATTCATGCTTACTTTGTAGATATGAATGCAGGCTTCCATGTCTCATGAGCTCAGTAATAATATATACTGGTTCTTCCATACTGCACACTGCATACAGCTGGATAAGTCTCGGATGTCTGAGTTTCTTCATAAGTTGCGCCTCCCTTAAAAAGTCCTGTGGATTCATAGATCCTGAAAAGAAAACAACAGAGAGCTGATGCTATTAAGAATTGTTCTTACAGTATATACACAGCAACCAAGTGGGAATAGCTAAAATTGCTTTCTCTTTCCGTAATCTAAAAGAAGAGTGTCACAAATCTTACAAGTCATCAAAGGATATCAGTTCAGCTGTAGAAATATGTGTAACTGGAGGAAGCCAAATGTGTTAGAGGAACAAGAACCTTTAATGTGTCTGTAGTTTTTCCCAACAACAAAAAATCAAACGGAGAACCCAATAACAACAGAACAAGAAGAAAGCAAAGACGTTTTAACACTTCAAGTTATCTGTTTCTGCTAAAATAAAACATTAAATAAAATCACTTTCTTACTGCACATATGAAGCCAGTGATTTAACAGAGCCATCTTTTTACGGTTCAGCTTACAGCTCACCTTTTCTACCATGCACAGGCACAGATAATATCAAACAGCAAGCTGATTTGTCCATAAAGATGCAAACTCAGATCCCCCAAGCTACTGGCTGCAGTAAGCCCATTCCATTTTATCTGATTATTATGTAATTTGTGGATATATCAGTTACATATTTATATACTGTGTAAGTGTCAGGACTCTAAAACAGTCTGCAGGACATATTCAGCCTGCCAGGCATATAGCTCTGGCCTGTGGACCCTACACACCGAGCGATATTCATATATTATATACTATATATTATATTGCTCAGAAAATGGTTAAATATCACTGTGCGTGTAGCCAGCTTGAGACCGGGGCAGGCAGTCCGACGGCAGAGAAGGAACAGAGAAAAGCTCCTTGATACCAAGTTCTTGTTCGGCGGTCATGCAAAAGAGCTTAAAAGGTTGCCGCCCCCAGGTGAAGAACACAGATGAAGGTGATGAAGCCCTGGAAGGTGGTGGCCATGCAAAAGAGCCCCCAAGTTGAAGACGCTGCAGAAGCCCTGGGGGTGGAACCAGTTTAATAAAAATATTTTATAACCCCTATTTGTGTTTTTATTTTAATATTTCCTTTACAGGGGGCCATAGGTACCAGTGTGTCTTTAATGATATCCATGCTGGTACCTGTGGTTCTCCCAAGTACCAGTATGTGAGGCAGGCTTTTTGGAACCTGTAGGCCCACTGTAAAAGCTGATTTTTAACAGTAAAATTGGCCATCAACCTTGCACCCACCTCCCAGGGGTGAGGGGGATTGCCCCGGGGGCCTGAGGTGCTCTGGAGAGGAGGGATACCTTTATTTGGCAGGTCCCCACCTCCCCAAAAACTCCCGGCCTGGGCTGGTTGAGTAGGGTGGGCAATGCTTTGGCCACAGGGCCCCATCAAGTGTGTCCCCTGGCTATGGCATTACACCCCTTGCTAGTGGTGCCTTGTGCTGGTCACTAAAATATGGGGGACCCACACTCACTTTGTGCCCCATATTTTTCAAACCAGGAACAGTCCAAGAGCCCAGCTGCTGGTGTCTGGAATATCGGGGGACCTTATTTAAATTTTCGAGAAACCTGGACTTGGCTCAGAGAGCCGAGGGCTGGTCATGCTCATGGAGGGGACCCCACGCCATTTTGTTACATTATTTATTTCTTTTTCTATTATAGACAAAGATGACAACACTCCCACAAGCTTTATTTCCACCTATTATTTTCATTTCAATACTTTTTTTATTCCCCTGACGTCGCCAAACACTTTCTGTGAGAGATTTTAAATCTCTCATGCTAAATCTCCCATTATGAATCTCTGGCACAAATCTCTCTGTATGTGGGCCCACTATCTGAGATATTCAGTTTGAGTGCTTTCATGTGCTTGAGAAGAATTTAATAGATTTTCTTCATCATCTTCTAATCCAAGCTTTTTAATGAATGTAAACATGCTGAAAAACTTCCTTCTGATATTATTAGATGACTTTTACAGACATGAAGAATTTACTTTAGTTACTTTAGGTTTTCTTTTATGTCAGTGTGGCTTTGCTATTGATGTACTACCTAAGGGCCTAATTCACAGGGCCGGCAAAATAAATGTTAGGGCCCGGGAAACTGATATCTCTGGGGCCCTCCAACATCGCACACAGATTTTTATTATATTGCATATTGAATGTTTTTTTTTTTATTATTTGAAATAAAAAACAGTTCATTAATATTTACTATGCAATATAATAGGGAAGGACAGATGGGAGGGCACAGCATTGTGCGTCGTGTGCAATCGGTAGCCAAACAGGTCACTAGGCAGCCATGCATATAGCCCCTGAGTCCCTCAAAGCCTTGGGGCCCCTCAACTGGTTGGGGCCTGGTACGAGTGTCCTCCTGGACCACCCATGTCATACTTGATCACATGCCAATTTTTATGGACAAAACCATGATACACTGCAGGTGGGACAGATGTAACATGTGCAGAGAGAGTTAGAATTGGATGAGATATTTTGTTTCTGTGCAGGATAAATACTGGCTGCTTTATTTGCACTGCATTTTAGATTTCAGTTTGAACACACCTAACCCAAATCTAATTCTCTCTGCACGTTACAGCTTTCTTACCTGCAGTGCAGCATGATTTTGGCTACTATAGAAAAAAAACTGTGCTTTGCAATCCTTTCTGAATTAGGCCCTAAAACTTCAGTATTATGGACCTTATTCTGGTCCACATGAAAAGCTTCAAAATGTGCAGCTTTGCATGTGGTTTAAATGATTTCTACAGTACTCACACATGTAAGACACCTCTCTGGTGTCTTCAGCTGTGTACACACGGTGCAATATTGCTGGCAATATGGTCGCTGAGCGACCATATTGCCAGTTATTTGTTTGTGCTGCAGCGATAAATCTCCGGGTGCATACTCTTGTGTTCATCCCCCTAATGGTCGCTGGTTGCAGGAGCTAGAGGCTCCCCTGGAAGAGTCTCCTGTTCATCAGAGACCTATCTCTGGTCGCTGATGAAAACTGGTCACTGAGCAATATATTTCACCGTGTGTACACAGCTTAACATCTGCTGGCGCCCTGTATGGGAAGCGGGCGGGCAGCTGAGAACCGCTGACATCAGCGGCCACCCCCCTGCGCCCGCGTCATGGGCGCATTTACATGGAAATGCCCAGTATTTTTATGGGAACGCCCATGAAACACTGGGTGTTCCCATGGGCGCAGCCTGTTGCCACTGACCCCCGTCCCCACTGCTAGGTGTGAAATGGAGGACGAACAAGCAGTTTGCTGCGCCCGCTCGCACCATGCAGCTGCACATGTGCATAACGGACTATGGTGTATATTCTGATTCACTTGGAAAGGCACAATATATCTCTAATGGACAAAACCATATACACTGCAGGTGGGGTGACGTAACATGTGCAGAGAGAGAAGATTTAGGTGGGGGGTGTACTTCAAACTGATATCTATATTGCAGTGTAAAAATAAAGCAGCCAGTATTTACCCTGCACAGAAACAATAAAATACCCAAATCTAACTCTCTCTGCACGTTACAGTTGCTCGCCACAGCGTGTTCGCTAGGGGAGCGAGGGGCGATTAGAAAAAAGGCCTGTGTGCATTGTTTTTGATGTTTGTAAATGACCTTTCTCGAGTCTTGTTCGAGAAAGCATTATATATATATATAATATATATATATTTTTTTTTTTTATTTATTTATTTATTTTTTTGGGCTTGCTGCCACCAATATAATGTTTGTATTCAAGTTTTGAAAGGAGCGGGAATTAGGGTGGCCAATTCGGGGATTGGGATCGGCAGGATTCCAGGATTTAGCACCAAAATGGCCGGGATTTCAATCCCGGGATTGGAGTGTCCAATCCCGGGATTTTGGGATTAGATTGAGCACCGTTTAGATGCTGCCCGGCTGTCCCCGACCCGTCGGGCGGCTTACGCACCGTGACCTATGACCAGGTCACACTGCGCAGGCTGAACTGCTGTGCCTCCGCCGCCAGAACTTTAAACTATACAACCTCTCCCGGCCACACACAAGCGTCTCCAGCATCACACACGCCGCCTCCCTCCACTCTGCTGCCGCCTGCCCAGCTCCACTGCTCCCACAAATTAGACATTTCTTTTAGGGATTCCAATCCCGGGATTTAAAAAAATGACCCGGGATTGTCATCCCTAGTGGGAATGTTCAACATGCATTAAAAACTACAGCTAGTATAGCACTGAAATTTTGCAGCTACATACCTGTTTTTAAAGTTTTGATAGCCACTGATATAGTATTGTTCCACAGTCCTTCCCAAACTTCACCAAATTGACCTTGTCCCAACTTCTTTAAAAACTTCAGAGATTTTCTGTCAATTTCCCATTGATCTGCATATTTGTAACACAGATCTGGAGGCAATGGAACTTCTGTCTGGTATAAAGAAAAATAATTACAGGTTGAGTATCCCTTATCCAAATATCAGTTATCCAAATTATTCCAAAAAACATACATTCCAGAGAGTGAAAATATATATATATTTGTTGCTAAAAGCACTATACCGTTTTTTTAGTGCGGTCTGAAAGGGGCATTATTTAATTTTCCTGTGTTTTTTCACTCTTTTTCACTAATCCTCGTGTTTTGCTCATATTTCCATATGTCTTGTGAATGTTTAATGTCTAATGTTTTAAGATGTGTAAGATTCAATATTGTATGATGTGTTGCTGTATGTATACCTTTATATCCAGTGTGTAGGGCTGTGACGGGCATGGGGGGTGATGTGATGTGGGCTTGGCATTGCGCTAATGGTAGCGTTGTCATGCCATCCTCGCATCGTAACCCCAGGGCCTGTACGGTGAGCACCTGGATTGTTTGTTTATGTTTTTAGCCAGCCCCGGGCGCAGCCGATTACAGGACTTCCGTAAGTAACAGATCGGAGGAGGCTCCAGGTACTGCTTCCGGGCAGTAACATGCAAGTAACAGGTTGCTTAGCAACCTGACTGTGTTGGCGTCAGCCGGAAGAGGACAGTGACTACTTCCGAGATACACCAACATGTTTGTATGTCTGATTGCTGTAGGTAGGGCTGATGATGGGGATAACACCCCGAAACGTTCCCGAACCCGCAATATATTTTATTTGCATCACTTCTCATCTCATCTCCAGAGTGCCGTTTTTTTCCCGTCCATGGGGAATCATTGGACTGACATATTATTGCCTTCTGGGGCAAGTTACTTATATACCATTTGAGTGCCGGCAGACTTTGGACACATATATATATATATATATATATATATATATATATATATATATATATATATATATATATCCTCGGTCTGACAGGGTTACTGGACCTGAGTGCCTTTTCAGGAATAGTACAATCAGCAAATGTGGAGGTAACCTTGAAGTGCCGTTTGTTGGAGCCCGCAAGGTTACCTCCACATTTGCTGAATATATATATATATCCAAAAAGATAAATCCGGCACTCCACCAATTTTTAGAACCGCAGCTTGCTCTCCGGTGCCTTCCCAGGTGTGAAGACCAAATGCAGGTAGCTGGCAAAAAGGCGTCACTCTGAGACTCAGTAGAATTTCAAAAGCTTGCGTGGTAACCGACACCAGTGTTTCGAGCTGGAAGCTCGTCCTCAGGGTTCGAGCTGAGGACGAGCTTCCAGCTCGAAACACTGGTGTCGGTTACCACGCAATAAAGCTTTTGAAATTCTACTGAGTCTCAGAGTGATGCCTTTTTGCCAGCTACATATATATATATATATATATATATGTATATATATATATATATATATATATATATCACACACACACACACACACACACACACACACTGTGTTTGGCACTCCAGATATAAATGCAACTTGCCTGGTGCCTTCCCAGATATTTGTACTGTACTGATTCCTTGAGACTTATGGCAGGGTCTGCAAGTAGGAGGCGGCACTCATCAGGCTTCTGGTACTCAAACCATTTTATTGGGTGCAGATATTTAGTGCAGCGTCATATGTCGACGTTTCAAGGCTGTCAGCCTTTTCTTCAGGACGTCCTCCTACTTGCAGACCCTGCCATAAGTCTCAAGGAACCAGTACTATATATATATATATATATATATATATATATATATATATATATATATATAAACAGTCACAGCAGTGGCACTCCGGACGTCTGTAAATGATCATTTACAGACGTCCGGAGTGCCACTGCTGTGACTGTTATATTTGAAAGTCAGATGTTGGTCTGAAGCTTCTTCAGGATCTTCAGGAGGCACCCGGCAAGTAATTAGTGTATCCCAGAGAGTGACGACATACGGAGTATGTATATGTGTATATATATATATATATATATATAGTCCCCAGTGCCGCAGACGAATGTGTGTGTGTGTATATATATATATATATATATATATATATATATATATATATGTATGCACAATCGTCTGCGGCACTGGGGACTAGCAAATAACTCACACAAAGGCTGAAACGTCAACTACTAAGCTGGTTGTTGAGTTATTTGGTAGTCCCCAGTGCCACATACGATTGTGCCAGGGGCAGAACTCTGGGAGGCAATGGAGTCATCTGCCGCCGGGCTCCCAAGGGGGCACCTCTTCTCCCCTGCCAGTTTGAATCAGTTAATTGAAAGCCATTGCTATCCCTTCTGTAGCTGATTTCTGAAATATATACTGTATGTGTTCTCCCTCTCAATATATATGTGTGTGTAAACTTACGCCACTGGATTGTGCATATATCTATTTTTCCGGCGTGCTGGAATCTGCTGATGGTACAGGGCCAAAATCACCTAAGGAGCTGAGTGCCGACTACCCGTCTATTATTTATATATATATATATATATATATATATATATATAAATCTCTGGTGTCCGGCACTCCGTGTTGCTGATAAATGATGATTAGGGTGCCTTCCTCTGGTGTAGGATGACTCCTGCCCAATATTATATGCAGAAACGGGGCGGCACTCCAATAGATACAGTAAACCAAAAAACTTTTTAGTTTTTAATGGTGCAGGTGATGGCAACGTTTCGGGGCAGCGCCCCTTTCTCAAGCCGGAAAAAACAACAAGATGGTTGCTTGTTGTTTTTTCCGGCTTGAGAAAGGGGCGCTGCCCCGAAACGTTGCCATCACCTGCACCATTAAAAACTAAAAAGTTTTTTGGTTTACTGTATCTATTGGAGTGCCGCCCCGTTTCTGCATATATATATATATATATATATATATATATATATATGACATGATCCTCCATATGCCATAGGGTTCAGCATTTATTATGCCTCAATAACTCTGCCTATAATAGTATTGAGGATAGCTTTAAGAGACATCCTTGATCTACTTAATACAGGTGGTGGCTCTAGTACTAATAAAACACAGCCTCCACACTTTCATGTCACGGACTATAAAGTGGGTATAGGGGACAGTAGGCTGAAGTTTACCAGCCCTGGTATAGGTATCTGTTATTGTCTAACAGTTTCCTACATAGCACAGCAATACCCCACTGCAATGTACAATTGGAGCAACAGCAATAAAACAAAACTGGGTATTAACAGACAAACATAGAAGTAGGAAGGCACTGCTGGCAAGCTTACAATCTATAAGGACATAGGTATTGATACATAAGGATACGTTCTGCCTATTGCTTAATGGTCAGCCAGGTTGCAAAGGTTCTTAATGGGATACATGATATGGTCACCCAGCAATGTTGGCCAGGTGTCAGGAGGATTTGCAAGTGAAGAAAGATAAAATATGAGGACGTGTGGAATGTATATAAGGAAGTTAGGGTAGAATAGCTTATAATTATATGGGGTAAATTTACTAAAATAGAAGTTCTATTGAAGATGGGATGTTGCCCATAGCAACCAATCAGATTCTACTTATTTAGCAGCTTATAGAAGATAATAGATAGAATCTGATTGGTTGCTATGGGCAACGTATTTGATTGGTTCTGGAATTTGATAAGCTTGCCTGAACAGATGGGTATGGGTGATAGGGTCAACAGTAATTTAATTGTCAATAGGTCAACCACTATTGGTCGACAGGCAATTGACACATGTAAAAGGTCGACATGCATTAGGTTGAAATGGTCAAAGGGTTGACACAAGCAATAGGTTGACATGAAAAAGGTGGAAGTGAGTTTTTCATGTTTTCTTGTTGTCTATGTCATCATAAGTTGACATGGACACCCTATCAGTGTACCGCTTCACTCACCATGCTTCGGGTATGATGACATGCTACACTCAGCACACTTTTATATTCTGTCTCAATAACCACTTGGATAGTATGAAAAAAAAATGTGACCTGTTGCATGTGTCGACCTTTTGGCCATGTCGACCTAATGCATGTCAACCTTTTTCATGAGTCAACCTTTTGCCTGTCGACCAATAGTGATCGACCTATTGACCGCATAATGAACAGATGAGTTTTCAGAAAACACTTGAAGGTTTGGAGACTGGAAGAGATGGGAGAGATGGGAGAGCAAGTCTTATCATCGTGAGTGGGTAATGTGTGGATGAGAGTCGCAGATCAGATATTCTGCAGAGCGGAGAGGTCGGGTAGAGAGGAATTTAAAGATAAGTGAAGAGATATGTGTGGGGGCAATATGGTACAAGTAAAGGTTAGTTATATTGAAAATGGTAGAATACCGGCAACCAATGCAGGGACTGACACAGCAGTTTTGCAGATGATGAACGTCTGGCGAGGAAGGAAAGCCATGTACTGTATAATGCAGAGATATGGAGAATTAAACCTACAGTATCCATGGGAAGAGTTAGATCCATTGCTGCATCTGCCCACAAGATGGCACTTGTATAGTAAGATCATCTTCTAAAATGTAATACATGGACATTTTCAAAGAAACTACATTGTCACGTTTTGTAAAATATTCTTCTTTGCAATATACTGTATCTATCTACCTCATTTTCCTCTGATATTCTAGGCGGCATACTAACAGTTTTATCTTTGCTGATTGTGTTACCTGCAGTAACATTGCTTAACTGGAGTGTTTCACCACACACCCTATCCCTCTTTGTAGTTGACAGGTTACAATTAATTATTTTATTAATTTTGTTGACTTTATATTATATATTATAATATTTTTCTGGATATTCTTAATTTTTTAAATTATAATGAACTGCAGTTACAGTATTATATCTTCTATTTAAGCGTACTATATTGCATTCTTAACTTATGTTTGAATCAGTCTCACAAATGTTAAAAATTTTTCATCAAGATAGTCCATCTTCATTAAACATGAAAAGTCACTTCCAGAATTAACATATTATACCTGGTTGCCAACTAGTGTCATTTACACAAGTAGACACAATTTGGGTGCTGTATATCTAGGTATTGTTTAGACATTTGTCTTGTGGTTTGGTGCCAATAGAAGTATTTAAAGGAAATATTTTGATACATTATAATTATTGAACATTGAGAAATGTGCATGGAAAAAGTAGCATTTCTGACCACTTCACTTTCTGTTATGTGTTATGTAAAACCTGCGGCCCTGCAGCTGTTGTGAAACTACACATCCCAGTATGCCAAAGCTGGGCAACACCGGCCCTCCAGATGTTGATAAACTACACATCCCAGCATGCCTTGCATCAGTTTCAGCATGGCCACATAGCAAAACTAATGCAAAGCATCCTGGGATGTGTAGTTCACTAACATCTGGAGTTCCGGTGTTGCCTAGCCCTGCAATATGCTATACCATGGTTTTAGCATTCCCTAATAGCAAAACTATGGCAAGGCATCCTGGGATGTGTAGTTTCACAAAAGCTGGATTGCCGCAGGTTGGATGATGACTTTCCTTTAATGCACATACGATGGACCGATAAACTGATACTAGCTGTTGTTGCATCTGGGCAAAGGTTTATGGGGTAGAACATTTGGTACATTTTCACCCCCTTAGCAGTAACATTTCTAAAAATCCCAAATTAGTGGGAGTCTGCAGATAACTGTCATAGTTTCCAGACCACCCAGCAGGTCACAACTTCACCATCCTATATTCCAAAACACAATGGTACTGCATTGTAATGGTAGGCTGACATTTTCCCACAGAACAGTAATATGAGGGTCGTGGGCAATGTATAAGGCATGGCCGTGCCCATGTAAAAAATTGTTTGTGCGGGCATGTGCCACGCAAGGGGTGCCGGTGTCTATACCGGTGGGCGGCAAGGTGCGTGTGTGTGTGATCGCATACCCACGCAGGATGAGAGAAGACAAGCTGCCGCTGCCTCTTTCCCCAGCTCAGCAAACAGCATTGAGCAAGGTGTGCTGGACTGGGGAGAGATGCTGCTGCTGCGGTGTCAGTTTGTTGTTCTTCTCTAGGAGCCCGGCTCTCTGTAATAGGGGAGGGGTAGCGGGCCCTGGGCCCTTCCATCAGACCCGGGCCAAGGTAAAGAGTATCCACCCCCCTCGTGGCGCCACTGGTTGGCTCTCATTATTGAAATACATAAATCTATGCTATACTAATAGCTATAGGTGCTATTATCATACATCGTATGACGACCAGAGGCGAGGTGCCGTGGCTGGCAGCTTACTATGTAGTATATACAGTATTTGCATTGTGTGTTTTTCTAGGTTGCTAACCTCACAGATCTATGTACAGTACTTCCTGACCTGATGTAATGTGCATATACAGTGCCTTGCAAAAGTAATCACCCCCTTGGCTTTTTAACTATTTTGTTACATTATAACCTGTAATTTAAATTAAATGTTTTTTTTTATCTGAATTTTATGTGATGTATCTGCACAAAAACGTCTAAATTGGTGAAGTAAAATTAGAAATTTGTTTTATAAAAAAATAATTTTTAAAAGTAAATATCTGAAAATTGGCATGTGCATATGTATTCACCCCCTTTTGCTTTGAAGCCCCTCAAAAGTTCTGGTGCAACCAATTACCTTCAGAAGTCACATCATTAGTGAAATGAAGTCACCTGTGTGCATTCTAAGTGTCACATGATCTGTCAGTATAAACACATCTTTTCTGAAAGACCCCAGAGGCTGCAACAAGCAAGTGACATCACGCCATAAAGACCAAGAAGCTCTCCACATGTCAGAGACAAAGTTGTTGAGAAGTACAAGTCAGGGTTGGGTTATAAAAAAATATCCAAACCTTTAATGATTCGCTGGAGCACCATCAAATCCATCATCTTCAAATGGAAAGAACATGGTATCACAACAAACCTGCCAAGAGAGGGCCGCCCATCAAAACTCACAGACTGGGCAAGGAGGGCATTAATTAGAGAGGCAGCACAGAGACCAAAGCTAACCCTGAAGGAGCTGCAGAATTACACAGCATAGACTGGTGTATCTGCGCATAGGATCACAAATAAGCCATACACTCCATAGAGTTGGGCTTTATGGAAGAGTGGCCAGAAAAAGCCATTATGTAGTGGTAAAAATAAGTAGGCACATTTTGAGTTTGCCAAAAGGCATGTGGGCGACTCCCTAAATGTATGGAGGAAGGTGCTCTGTCAGATGAGACTAAAATTTAACTTTTTGGCCAGCAAGGAAAACGCTATGTCTGGCACAAACCCAACACATCCCATCACCCCAAGAACACCATCCCCACAGTGATACATGGTGGTGGCAGCATCATGCTGGGGGGAGTTTTTCATCAGCAGGATCTGGGCAACTGATTCAAATTAAGGGAAAGCTGGATGGTGCTAAATACAGGGATATTCTTGAGCAAAACCTGTTTGTCTGCCTGTGATTTGAGACTGGGTCGGAGGTTCACCTTCCAGCAGGACAATGACCCAAATCGTACTGCTAAAGCAACACTTCAGTGGTTTAAGGGTAAACATTTATATGTGTTGGAGTGGCCTTAGATGACCTGTTAATAATCTGGACAGGTCATGAACAGGAGTTTGCTGATCTGATAACACATATAAATGCATTAGACAGCACTATCAAATTTACTTATGATGTCAGTCCGACTTCGGTTCATTACCTAGATGTTGTCATACAACTCCACAATGGTCAGCTTACCGCAGGCCTGTACAAAAAAACGACTGACAGGAACACAATGTTGCATTGTGCCAGTCAACACCCGATTGCCACTACTAAGGGTCTCCCCTTCTCACAATTTTTACGGGTGAGAAGGATCTGTGATGATTTAAATCTAGCGGAAAAAGAGATAGAGCTGATGATAACCGAATTTTTGGCATGGGGGTACAATAAAACTGATTTGTTAGCTGCTAAAGCTAAGGTGATGACAACACCTAGGGCCAAGACCCTGTTACCGAAACGAGCCGACATCAAAACTATGACCACCAAAATTCCTTTAGTTCAAAAATGTAACCGTGCTAGCACAGAAATCGTAAAAACAGCAAGAAAATTGTGGCCCATGGTCCGTAATGACCCGGGACTCAAATCGTTCAGCCACAGTTCGTTACTGCCCAGCTTTCAGAGACAACGCAATCTGAAAGACTGGTTGGTCAGGAATGACATCACGGGGTTCAAGAAGCCGAGCTATAGCCATTTTCTATCTAAAAAACAGGCTGCTACAGGTACATAAATTGCACCACTTGTAGCTACCTGGAGACGGGCAGTTTTTTCTGCCACCCACACTCTGGGGTTAAAATCCCCATCAAACCTGTGTTGACGTGCACCAGCACATACATTATATACATAATCCGGTGCCCATGCGGGCTGCTGTATGTGGGGAAGACCACCAGAACCCTGAAAGAAAGGATGGCAACCCACCGTTCCACCATACGACATTCCATTGAAGGCAAAATCTCTGGAACTGAACAGCCAGTACCCTGACACTTTAGGGAGTTCGGCCATTCATTGGCCACACTCCAGTACAGATCATTGACCACATCCCTGCCAACATGAGAGGGGGTGACCGGGATAGTCTTCTGCTGCAGCGGGAGGCCCGCTGGATACATAGGTTAATACGGTGTATCCAGCCGGTCTGAATGAACATTGCAGCCTCACATGTTTTCTTTAAATTTCTAGGTTGTAGTGCAGAGTTTTTCAGATTTCAGGAAGATTGCCACATATCTGTTTATACATTTACCTAGTGATATTGACACCTTTTTTTAGTTCAATCTGTACAGTTGGTAATCACATTATTTTAGCCTTAACATCGCCTTATTGTAATTGTGTGCTCTACATTTGTATTTAGATATTGCATTCATGCAATCACTGTGTGACTTGTATTTTATATTTGCACTGTTTGTTGTTTCAGGGGTTGTCTGGCAACCGCCCCACAGTCTGTGAGCGCCGGAGGACGCGCGTCGCAACAGTGGTGACGTCATCGGGTGCGCCGGAGGGCGCGCATTGCAAGAGGTGTGACGTCAGCTGGTCCAGACGCGGGGACGGTGGCACGGTGGAGGGAGGTGATTTAGGTAAGTTGTTTGTCTATGGTGTTTGAGCCTGAGGACAAGCAATAAAGTGCTTGAAATGTTGCTAAGTGATTGCTGACCTCCGTGTCATTTTTCTTTACTGATACAAGTCCTGTGAGTGCCTCCGATATTCAGTACTATATCTTGTTAGAAAGCAGCGCTCCGCGTCTGTCCCCATATCCCTGGTTAGTGAGCAGCCTACAGACTGCCTTGTCCCTCTGCAGCCACTGTAGTTAGAGTGTCACCCTGAGTGACAGCTTGCGTAGCGAATAGCAGGGCACAGTCCCCTGACCTTGCTGGCCGCGTTTCCTCTCTTGGTCAGGAAGTGGTAGTAAGTGTGCTATAGCGTGTGTGTCCTGTCCTCCATGCCGGTTTACAGCTCCACGTGCACCGGATCGTGTAATAGCAAGCCCCGCTGTATTCCCCGTTACCAGCGCGTCACTTGCACAGGGAGATCAATCCTGTGTAGCAGCAGCGTTACTGGGAGAGATACCGCCAGCGTAAACCGGTCATTGCCATTAACCCTGCACAAGCTGAACGGATCAGATAAGTAACACCTGTGACTGTGATTTCTGCATCAGTTATATTGCATGTGAAGTTAACCACTGAAGTACCATTGTACACTGCAAGCTTATCACTTGAATAAATCTAAAGCTGGTTATATCTTCTAAGTGTGTCGTCTAACAACCACACAGCACGATCATACAAATACTCTGCCAATATATCTCCCTGGGAGCATACCCAGATTGTGCTGCGCACCTGGGCTGATGTGCATTTACGTTTGAGTGCCTCTCTATATGGAACTATATATATACACACCTTGTCTCCCGATTAATAAGACACTGTATTTTTTTTTTCAACAAAAAACACCATAGGGCTTATTTTAATTACATGCCCCCAGTCCTTTTTAAACAGCCCCCATTCCTCCTTTCATTACATGCCCCCAGCCTGCTGCAGCCGCATGATGTGCGCAGTGACGTCACGTGCTGCCCCAGTGCCGAATTTCCCATTATGCACATGAGGCCTAGGGGCGGCACATGTTTAGGGGGCGGCACTTGTATGCTTGTGATAGTACTGTCAGCATGAAATGTACCATTAACTGCAAAATACTTCCACTGTACTGTATCATTTTCCATCTTGAATAGAGTGTATATGGATAAGACATGCAGATACTGCCTCTGTAAACTGTCCTACTTAGTAAATATGTATACATGATAGAAAAGGTGACAGTTAGTGGATATTTAATTATTCTATGAAATTGGCTGTTATCAATTGAGAGCTTATAACTTATCAATAAAAATAATATAATAACACTAGGGGTAGGGGGGGGCGGCCATTATTGTTGTGCCTATGGGCGCCCTCACCCCTAAATCCGCCCCTGCGCTGCTCGCAGTGCATCCCTGGGACCGGGAGCTGCCTGGCAACAGAAGCCAGAGCGGCACCTTACAAGCAACGCAGAGGTGAGAGGGGGTTAGCGGGGGTGGAGATGGGGTATCGTAGAATTTAGTGACTGCACTATGGAAATTTTGATAGGGCTTATTTTCGGGGTAAGGCTTATTTTGGACCAGTGTCCAAAATAAAGGGTAGGGCTTAATTTCGGGGTAGGGCATATGATCAGGAAAATATGGTGTATGTATGTGTGTATATATATATATATATATATATATATATATATATATATATATTATATTCATGTGCAGCACACACATGAATAAAAATAGCATGCCCATTCACCGAAAAAAAATTATTGATTTTGCACAAATTTAAAAAAAAAAAAACTTATACCTTAAAAGATAACCTTCCAGTTCACCTTAAAAAGATGGCGATTGCTCACGCGGAAGCACAGCAAAGATCACGCTGAAAGCAATTCGCCATCCTAACATTGAATGCACCCACGGCAAATCACAGTGAAAAACCCATTGGAAAACAGCAGCGAATTGCGACGACTAACAGGCGGCGAATTGCCCGTCATTCACTGTTCGCCGTCAGCGAAATTTGAGTGTTGAATTGGGTGAATTACTTTTCCAGTCAAAAAATTCGCCAGGGAGCTTGAAAATAGGAGTCATTCACCGCGAAAAGCGGCGAATCAGTGTCATTGTATACTGCCCCAAGTCTAAAGCCAGAAAAGGATGGTTTCTAATGTCTATAATTTCAAGGTCATACACACATTTCCAATATTAAAAAAAAATCATTATAAAATGGCGAGGTTCTTCTGTAGTTTCACGGCGCCAGCATGGCGCCGTGCTACTTCTGGTTTGTACGCTCTGCAAACTATCTAAAATAAACTAACCGAACTCCATGCCAACATGGATAGTTCATACCTCCACTATCCATGTTGGCATAGAGTTGATTTTAGATAGCGTGGCGAGCGTAGCGAGCCACCGAGCCCGCAGCGTGGGCGAGCGAAGCAAGCCCCGCAAGGGGACTCCGACTCTGGCGCCGTGAAACTAAACAAGTACCAATGGCGATTGCCTATTACTAAACCATTAACAAAATGATGATCTACCATCCAAAAGAACACCAATATACATACCTTTATGCATGGTTCTCCAAGCTTGCAGCAAAGACCATTATTTGTTTTCTTATACGTTTCCACTAGTTGTTCTAAATTCTTTACTTTGTTGCTTGCTGATATATAAAATCCTCCATTATCAAGTTTTCTGATTCTGTAGTGCTTCACAAGGATGCCATCATAGACTAAAACAGAAGAAACAATGGGGGTTATTCTAGTCCATTCTTTCTGACAAAATCCTTCTTAGATGGACAAAACCATGTGCACTGCAGGTGGGGCAGATGTAACTTGTGCAGAGAGAATTAGATTTGGGTGGGGTTTTTCTTCAAAGTGAGATCTATATTGAAGTGTAAAATCATGCAGTCAGTATTTTCCCTGCACAGAAACAAAATAACTCACCCAAATCTAATTCTCTCTGCACATGTTACATCTGCCCCCCTGCAGTGCACATGGTTTTGTCCATCTAAGAAGGATTTTGTCAGAAAGAATGAACTAGAATAAACCCCAATGAGAGCAATACTGATGCAACATTATAGGTTATACAGAACAATAGTACGGTAATCAGCACACAATAACATACCAGGAATCCAAGAATGTTCTAATTCTGAAGCAATAATAATGTTTACCTTACATCTTGTGGACTATCATTGAAGCTTACTATACATTCAAATACTACCAATGTGCAAATCATCATCATCATCATGAATATACTGTACCTGCTGTAATAAGTGTGCTAAGAAAATCTTCAGAAAAAATAACTTACTCTATCTGTCCACAAGATGGCTCTTGTGTCTTTATTATGCAGACTGCAATCGATATGTCAAATGATAAAGTTTGGTCAGATTATTTTGTTAATCTTTTCATCTCTGCTAATTTCTGATCAAACTTATGTCCTCACCTCAACAAACTCCAAAGTGCACATGGGCCCCTGTGCAGGACTCAGAGGGACCACACTGCTCACCCTGCATCCATGTTTAAATCTCACTTCTCAGCATTCTATGTATGCAGCCAAACTCCTGGCACTTTCCTGCTCCAGTGCGCTCCAAAAGTGAACAACCAGCCGTAGCAGTAAAAGGACAGCACTCACAATGACCAGATGATGGGCTATTCAGCCAGAAACATGTGAATAATGCAAATCATTTTTTTCACAGCTGAAACTGCCTCATGAGTGCCACCCTTTTGTTTGCTGTATTTGGGCTAGTTTATATATAGAGAGAGAGCGAGAGAGAGATCCTTGGTATCCGGCACTCACTGTTGTTGCAAATAATTACTGCCCTGGTGCCATCCTGGGAGCAGGATTTCTCCTGCACCAATGTATACAAGCAGAGACGGGCGGCACTCAGGAGAATGTGAAAAAGCCAAACTGGGTTTATAGGTGCATGTCAGGGCCGGATTAACAATGGGCCTGCTGGAGCTACATTTTTTAGCTGAGGACCAGGGCTTTCCAACGAGCCCAGTCCCGCGTTGCTAGCCCCCCAGGAACCGGAGATACTGGCAGGCAAACCTGGAATGTTGTCCCCATAGAATAACATGGGACCCGCTAATTCCGACCTCCACCCGGTTCCAACGGCTGCCAGTTCCCCCTCCGGCATCACAGAAGCTCGAGGTTGATCTCAGTCGAACCTTCAATCTGATACCTGGCCCATATGGGTTCATTGGTTCTAGAGATATTGCGGGTAAACCATTTTTTTTTTTTCATTTCTAAAATGTAATACCTGGCCCATATGGGTTCATTGGTTCTAGAGATATTGCAGGTAAACCATTTTTTTTTTTTCATTTCTAAAATGTAATTTCATGGCTGTTCATGTTGTTTGAGGACAAATTTCTCTGGAACCAAACGGCCCAGGTTCACGGGACCAAAACCATTTGAAGCCTACATGTAAATGGGTCAGTTGGTTCCGAAGATATAGCTGTTTGTTTAAAGGGGGGCGGCGGTGGTTTTCTCTCCCCCTCACACCAGAAAATGCAGGGACTAGGCTGGTGTAAAAGGGGCCAGTCCGGGAATGTCCCTGCATGATCCTGGGACCATATTCCCGGGTAAATCCCTGCATTTTCTGGTGTGAATGGGGTATTATTTCAAATAGCCGGGACATGGAGTGCTCCGAATACAGCCAGGCAGCCCCCTGCTCTCTGCCCGGCTGTCAATGGCTGTCATTTCTGCCAGGCGGTGGCTGTACCCCAGTTACCACAAGCATGTATTCCCCCTTGACAATGAGCATGTAATCCCACATGGCAACGAGCATGGAACCCCTGGCAATGAGCATCCAACCCCTGGCAATGAACATGGAACCCCTGGCAATGAACATGTAGGTAAGCAACACTTATGTAGCATAATTTGTAATAGGCATTATGGTGTTTGGCATAATACGTAATGGACATTATGGTGTGTGGCTTAACATGTAATGGGCATTATGGTGTAAATTTTTAATGCGCGCCTTCGGCGCACAATGCCCCTGTGATACTTATGTAATATCTGGACTCCCGTTTTTCTTATGAGACCGCGTCCCCTCGCGGGACTCGCTGCGCTCACCACGCTTCGGGCACGGTGGCTCGCTGCGCTCGCCACACTATATAAAATCAACTCCATGCGTAGTTGGATAGTAGGGGTATGAAAAAATGGGGTGCATTTAACATGGGAGTCCAGATAATACATAAGTACCGCCCCTGTTTATGATGCATATTGTGCATTATTGCTCAATCTGTTTGGTATAGTGCAGGCATGTCCAAACTATGTCCCTCCAGCTGTTGTGAAACTACAAGTCCCATAATGCATTGCCACAGTTTTGCTATTAGGGAATGCTAAAACTATGTCAAGGCATGCTGGGACGTGTAGTTTCACAACAGCTGGAGGGCCACTGTTTGGATATGCCTGGTATAGTGTGTATTTTGGTTCAATCCATGTGCCATAGTGTGAATTTTGGCTCATTCCATGTGGCATAATGTGTAAGAGGCAAGTACAGTATAAGGGGGTTGCTATTGTGTTGCATGATTTGTATAAGGGGTATATGGTGTGGTAAACTTAGGTGACCACATAAAAGATGCTGAAATGTTGTCTACCAAGTTTTGGCTTTCATTATATTTTTTATGACTGGAGTGCCGCAAGTACCATATATACTCAAGTATAAGCCTACTTTTTCAGAACATTTTTTATGCTGAAAAAGCCCCCCTCGGCTTATACTCAAGTGAGGGTCCAACTTGAGTCAATACGTTTTCCCAGTTTTTTGTTGTTAAAATTAGGTACCTCCGCTTATATTCGGGTCGACTTATACTCGAGTATATGCGGTATCTTAGGACATCGGCATCCTGCGGGTGCACCTTTGGAGTGCACCCACCAATATATCTCCATGCATTTTTCTTATGCCAGCACCCTGTCTTTTCCAGGCATATATAATTAGTTGAAAGTATTTACACAAATACAGACACACCCATGAGCAGACCACCCAAACAGAACACTGGTCACGCCACCCACATTATTAGGTGCTGGCCACAACCCCTATTATTGCGCATAATAGGCCCTTGATCATTTTCAGCTCCAGGCCCATTTAGACCTTAATCTGGCTCTGGTGCATGTAGGCAATGTTTCGGGGCTTCACCCCTTTCTCAAGCAAAAAACAGCAATACAATTACATGTGTGAAATAAAGAGATTTAGGTTACCGTAAGTTTTATTTGTTCATAAACTCAAATATATTAGTGTAATGTACATACCGGATAGAGAATAGTCCCCTGTTTTACTCTCACTTTCACGGATGAGAAAAGACCCGGGTTGGTTGCCTGGTAGAGTCAACTGCTTCTCAGCTTCTAATCGTTTCATGTCACTAAAGAACCACCTGCAATAAGAAAAAAACACCAATACTGAGTATAAAAAAAAATCAAATCTCAATAAGTAATATCCTTAAACCTATTCTAAATGCACACTAATATTTACTCCGATAACACATCAATCAAAGAGCAATACAGAGGGGATACAGGGAATCGGGACATCTATCAGAATGAACTTAGGTCTACAGTCACTAGGTCGACCCCACTAGGTCGACTGGCAGGAAGGTCGACCTGATTTAAGGTCGACATGGGCCAAGGTCGACATGACTTAAGGTTGAATTTGCATAAATGTCGACATGAGGAAGGTCGACTGGTCATAAGGTCGACATGGGTTTTTCACTGTTTTTTTGATCCGAATGTCGACAAAGTCGACATGGACACAGTTGGCAATGAGAATCGGACCCTCGCATCGCTCGCTTCGCTCGCAATGCTTCGCTCGCCACAGCTTTAATAACCTCCTCCACGCCCTAGTGGATGGTAGGGCATGAAATACCGCCTGTCAGCACATGTCGGCTCAAAAAACAGTGAAAAACCCCATGTCGACCTTATGACCAGTCGACCTTCCTCATGTCGACCTTTATGCAAACTCGACCTTAAGTCATGTCGACCTTGGCCCATGTCGACCTTAAGTCAGGTCGACCTTCCTGCCAGTCGACCTAGTGGGGTCGACCTAATGACTGTAGACCTAAGTTCATTCTAATAGATGACCGCTTCCCGGATACAGTCACTAAGTCCATAAGGGGAAGGATGACAAGCATTAGTTCGAAAACTGAAGGTCGACATGCATGCAGGTCGACATGATTTAGGCTGACAGGGGAATTAGATCGACACAAGCATTAGGTCGACATGGGGAAAGGCAACAGTCTAAAGGTCGACATGGGGTTTTTAACTTTTTTTTTTAGCCATGTGCCAACACCAACCACTGGGGTGTGGTGGGAGAATAAAATAGTGTGCTGAGCAAGGTACCATGCCTGAAGCATGGTGAGCGCAGCAACTGTGTCGACATTTGGGTAAAAATTTAAAAAACCCATGTCGACCTATTGACTGTCGACCTTCCCCAAGTCGACCTAATGATTGTGTCAACCTAATGACCCTGTTGACCTAAACGATGTCGACCTTCAGTCATGTTGACCTTCATGCATGTCAACCTTCAGTCATGTCAAACCAATGCTTGTCTATCCTATGATCTGCACTTATACAGAGTCACATAAATTGTGTCACTCAATAGGATTAGGGCTGACCCTGGGAAGACTCAGGCGTAGGGGTAGATGAATACACAAACCGAGGAGCCCTCAGAGGGTTCTTAGACATGCACAGCTGATTAAAGAGAGGCGCAAACACGTAACCAGGACAACCAAGTACAATAAAAACTTTTATTAAGGCACGTACAGATGATAATGGTTTTGCAGTGGTAAGTATTTCCACACAGGCAGTAAATACAGTACAGTCACTAGAGTATAGAACTGAACATCCAGGGGTGGAGATGATGATACAGACATCGGCCCGGAGCAGGGGAACGACCAACGATTTATGGGTGTCCCCATGTAAACTTGGTGTTCCCCTGAGGTCGCTTAGAGCAGACGGCTGATGTCCCAGGATGTCAGCTGCATGCCCCTCGTCTTCGTTCAGACACTCGTAAATAAGTCAGCCCCCCCATACACTCACAGGTGAATGTAAGTGTGAGCGTATACCTCATTCGCTCAAGGAAGTGGGGCATCACTTCACTTGCCGAGTGGGAGGTGTCTAACCACTCGGTAAGCAGCGAATTTACACTGCTTACAGAGCCAACGTGAATCACCCCCTAGGGTTATTGTTGTACACTGCAGTCAGTTAGTGTGTACAGTACTACTGTTGGTTAGTTAGACTTGTGGCACAATGTATACTATCCGGGTCACTATGATAGAATGGTTTCCCTGGAATTATACTTATTTGCGTATTCCATGTGAGCTGGGAATAGCAAGTGGAAGGGAAGATGCCTCTGAGATGTCCTAAACATATTATAACAATGATGTTTGTCATAGGTTAAATTATATTAAAATAGATGACACCACTAATACCCCTTTCACATTTCAACTAATTACCGGGTACAAGCTGTTTTGACCAGGTAATTAGTGTGATGTGAAAGGGGTTACCGTGTCCCGGCAATACGAACCAGTAAGAAAGCACAGTTCTTACTATTTTGTTGCCGTGTTGCTTGGCAGTGTGAACGGGTTAAACGGGTCAAGCACCGGTTTCCTGTTCACTCTATGGAGGAGGCAGCGCTTGGAGCAGCGCCAGCTCTAAGGGCTGCCTCCTCCCTGCCGCGCCCCCAATGATGTCAGCGAACCGGCATTATTGCCGGTTCACTGTGGGGATGTGTGAACATCCCAAAATGAAGGTTCGCGCCGGTACTGACCCATTTTAATGTCCCGGTTCGAACCTTCCTTTTGGTATGTGAAAGAAGCATTAGCTGTGCAAGGGGAGTGTGCTGTGCAAAGCCTCTTGTTTCCAAGCCTGATTTGTGCTATATGTACTCAGTAATGGTATGACATATAGCTTTTCTGACTTGTCTGTTAATATTAATTGTTAGCATTTTGTAACTGTTAGGGCAGGGCATGAGCAAATAAAAATGCTATTATTAAAGCAATATTAGAAAAGGGTGGATTCAAGTGAAGCTGGGAGAATAACAATTCAGAGGCTTGTATATGTTAAATGTCATTCATTTTTAAGGAAACTTCATTTGGAAGAAAATCAAACAACACAAGCATGTATTATATATATATATATATATATATATATATATATATATATATATATATATATATATATATATATATATATATATATATATATATATATATAGCCAAGGTGCGGGTGGCACTCGGGTGAATAATCACAATAGCCTGTACTTAGTTGTCAACGTTTCAGGGTTGCCCCTTTTATCAAGACATGACATGTCTTGATAAAAGGGGCAACCCTGAAACGTTGACAACTAAGTACAGGCTATTGTGATTATTCACCCGAGTGCCACCCGCACCTTGGCTACCTACATCTTTCATTTGGCTGGGCACCGGGACAATTGCTGCATTTATCAGGGAGTGCCGGAGCTTGTGGACTGGTTTATATATATATATATATATATATATATATATATATATATATATATATATATATATATATATATATATATATATATACAAAGCAGGGATCCCCACGAGGATCAAGCACGTCACTGCAGCAATCTCTTATGAAGAAAAGATGTTTATTGAGGCTCAATAAACATCTTTTCTTCATAAGAAATTGCTGCAGTGACGTACTTGATCCTCGTGGGGATCCCTGCTTTGTATCTTATTCTGGCAAAGGCACGCAGCACCGCTGAACTGATTGTGAGAGTGCCGGTCCACTACACGCTATATATATATATATATATATATATATATATATATAATATATATATTAACATTTACAATGACAAACATTGCTGAATCACAGCCAGAGAGGAAGGGGCAATTGTGCAGTCTCTATTGGCCCTGTGCTACCCTACCCTCTCTTGCAGTTGCCCTAGCAAACTCTGGCATTGAACCAGTATCTACTGCACACATGTAGGTCTCTGAGAACTCTTAAGCAGACCTTCGCCATTTTTCAAGAGTCTTATGGAGTGCTGTTGTTATAATGTATGCATGCAGGTTGTGCAGTGCAGGTTTCCCTGGACCCAGATTCCCATATTCCCGTATAGTAGGTCAGTAGCGCACGCAGGGGGGGGGGGTTCTGAGTACCCAGAAACCCCCCCAGGAGTCTAAGGGCCCTAAGCTGAAAGCTGAGGGTCCCCTCTTTCCATGGGTACAAAAATTTTTAAAAATCGTCCCTTGGAAACCAGAGATATCTGACTTCAAAGCAGTGGTCCCCATCCAAGCCTGTTAATTGCTCTTCCCAGTCAGATATTTCAGGTTCTGTCTGACGTAGAGTTTTTTTGAGGGCATATTCCAAAAGCTGGGATTCTCCCCCTTTGAGGGACACTAGCAGCTTGGCTCTACTGTTCCCAGAACCAGAGATATCATCCTTCCAGCAGCTGGTTACTGCTCCAGCTCCACACACCTGGTATGTAGTTTTATATCCTCGTTGGTAGATTGCTCTGCCTCCTGCACTCCAATCCCCTAGTCCCCAAAACCATTTGGTAGGTGGGATTCTCTAGTTTTTAATTCCATTAAAATCTAAGAAATCTATTTCTGGGAACTGGAGATATCTGCAGTCAAGCAAGTGGTCCTCCCACCAGAAAATTATGAATAATAAGCCCACTCTACTATACACCCCTCCTCTGCATATTAAACATCCTCTACCACCCTGGAAGTTATGTATCAGGGCCCCTTCATTCAGCCCAATGCCCCATTCTCCCACCATCTGTGCAGTAAATGTGTAATAAGTGGAAATTACTGATCCAGGCCCTACATGCCTGAGCGGTTGATATAATACTCCCTACCACCCGGGGGACATCAAAGCTTCCCCTACCGCTGGAGAATCAGTAGGTTCCCCAATACATTGCTATGCCCAAGGGTCTACACTGCTGTTGACACTTCTGTATGTATATATATATATATTTTTTTTTTTTTTTTTATTATTATTATTTATATACATTTGGTCTATCTATATTCCTTTAACTGACTCGGCATATACTGGGTCACCTAAGTGTCCATCTCCGTGCTTTGCTCCGCCCCTCTGGAAACCCCCTTCTGAAAATCCTGCGTTTGCCACTGTAGGTATCTATAATGGAAGCAGGGTGTGTGTTACACACACCTTGCTTCCATTATAGATACCTACTATCAGTGGCGAAACTAGATATGTGGGCCCCATAGCAAAAGTTTGTAGGGGCCCCTATTTATCACCTAATGCTGAAAAATGTATACAGCATATGATATTTTGACAAACAAAGTGGGCCCCACTCAGCTCTAGGCCCCATAGCAGCTGCACCCCCTGCACCTATGGTAGTTATGCCCTTGCCTACTATACGTTATCACAGGATTGGGGCAATGGGTGTTACTCTGACCAAAAGATTGTACATGCCACAATCTAGATTAAGCGGATGAGTATTATGTTGGCATTATATAAAAAAACATGAATACATTGACAATTTCAAAGTTCAAACTAAAACACAAACTGAACATGGCTGTGATGCTGTAGAAATGGTAAAAAATAGAGAGTAGCATGCTAATTACTTTTACCTAATTGGCATGATGTCATAGGTATATTATGCCAGTAATGGACAGAAAAACATTGTGAATCATTTATCAGCCATGAGATTTATTTAAATTGGAACATTTGCATACAAAATATGATTCTTTTGAGTAGCACACATCTTAGAAAATGTGCAATTCAACATTAAGCCACAAATTAGTAACATACTGTAGGTCCTTATTCTAGTTCACTCTTTCTGACAAAATCCTTCTTAGATGGACAAAACCATGTGCACAGCAGATGGAAAATGTGCAGAGAGAATTAGATTTGGGTGAGTTATCTTGTTTCTGTGCAGGGTAAATACTGGCTGCTTTATTTTTACACTGCAATATAGATCTCACTTTGAAGTAAAACCCCACCCAAATCTAATTCTACCTGCACAAGTTACATCTGCACACCCCCCACCCCCCCCCCCCCCCCCCCCCGCAGTGCACATGGTTTTGTCATCTAAAGCCCTGTACACACGCTTCGATTTTTCCCTGTTTTCGATTCGATTTTGCTTATAGAAGCAAAATCGAATCCACATCGAATGCTTTTTAGGACACTTTCGATCTAAATTCGATTCGTTGCGCGCTTCCGTTTTCTCAAAATCTAATAGAAAAATCTACTGTGCAGCCAAGGAAATCTCAAATTGGATCTAAAGCAAATCTAAACGTGTGTACAGGGCTTAAGAAGGATTTTGTCAGAGTGAACTAGAATAAGGCCCATAGAAACATAGAATTTGACGGCAGATAAGAACCACTTGGCCCATCTAGTCTGCCCCTTTTTTAAACATATTTGATCCTTATTTTTTTAAGGATATCAATATGCCTATCCCAAGCATGTTTAAATTGTACTACTGTATTTGCCTCTACCACCTCTGATGGGAGGCTATTCCACTTATCTACTACACTCTGTGAAGTTTCGGGGAATTTCCCCTGAATCTTCCTCCCTCTAGTTTCAGTGCATGTCCTCGTGTTCTGTTGCTCCTCTTCCTGTGAAGAATGTCTCCCACCTGAACCTTGTTAAAGCCCTTGATATATTTGAAAGTTTCTATCATGTCCCACCTTTACCTTCTCTGCTCAAAAGTATATATTTTAAGATATTTTAGTCTTTCCTGGTACGTAATCTAAGTATATCATGAGTTGATAGCATACTCAAGACTTTAGTCATCATCTGGAACTTTATGATGAGGAATTGAATTTTAATCTTTTAGAGAAAAATGTAAGGGGATTTTTGGCATTTGTAGGTAGGTGCAGGTCATCATAACATACAAATATATGATTCCAGGGGACATCGAAAAGGTGCGGGCTGGGGGGCATATGCCCCCGAGCTTCTTGGGAGGAAGGTAGAAATTAGCGCCCAGCCGCATCTCTTATTTTGATTTACACATCAGAGCAGCCAGGCAACATTTCCTTTCACATTTCACTCGTTTATCAAAGAGTCCTGGGCCATGACCAGGAAGTCCGGAATTTACCAGCAGTACATCCCACCCATATCTCTCTCCACTTTACTTCTTTCCAAGTTTTGATAAATCTCACCCCAAGATCCATCTCAAAATGGGCCCAAGATAAGCAAAAATGTGTAAACTTATATCTGCGCATGCTTTGTATGCTAAGACTCACTATTTGTGGCCATGAAAAAAGCTGCTGAAAGTGTGGAGGATTGCAGTAGCCCAGAACAGAAAACCTGCATGCGGATCATCAGTGAAATGAACTTAACCCTTTGAGTGCCAATGTTGCTGTGAGAGATGTGCAAAATATCTGCTAAAAATGCCAGCATCGCTCACAGCAACTGTTTTTTTTTTTTTTTTTGGGGTGGGGGGGGGCGCAATATTTCATTAAGCTTCAATCAATTGACTTCAGATCATTTTCTGGCAATTCCAATTCATATTCCTTGACTACGGCCCTTTTAGTGGATATTTTGCACATTGCTCACAGTAATGATGGCACTCAAAGGGTTAAGCATGATAGAAACTAAATAGGCCATCTGAGCCCACGCAGAGGCCCTAATCAGCCTCCAAAGGGAGCTAGTAGCCCAAAGGGCCATAGTGATGTTCTTTCTGTGAAGTCAGTAAGCTCCCTGACCACATCCCCCCCAAACTGCACCACCAGTCACTCACATAAAGTTCGGTGTACACATGTGGGAAGGTGTGTCGTGAGGGGCAGATAGGGGCAGAGAGAGTTTGTGCTCTAACAATGTTGCAGATATATTAAGCCTGGAGAAGAGATAAACAGGAGATAAAGTGTAGATAAAGTGAAAGGGATAAAGCACCAGCCAATGAACATTGTTTGATAATGACAGTTGGGAGTTGATTGGGTACTTGTTTCCTAGAACGGCGCCCGCTAAGCAATTTGCTTATTGGGCTATTCTGCGTAGGAAAATCATCGCATCCCATGGGCCATTTTAGGGCCATGCGATGTGCGATTCGATTTTCCTATGTCATTTATTCACTGCTCTCTCTGCCCCGGGCCATCGCATTTGCTGCAAAATCGCATGTCATTTTATAGGGTGTGCAAAGCCATGACATTAGGTATACAATAATATGATTGTTTGTCCCCAAAATAGGTTTAACGCACCCCCCTACTATCCACGCCACCCTGAAGCGTGACGAGCACAGGCAGAACGCGTCCTATGACTTTTTCATTACCCCACTATCCAACGTCGGCATGGAGTTGATTTCACATAGTGTGGCAAGCACAGCGAGCCACCGAGCCCGAATCATGGCGAGCGGAATACATGTAAAGTAATCCGCGTCCCCTCGCGGGGCTCGCTACGCTCCACATGCTTCGGGCTCGGTGGCTCGCTGCGCTCGCTAGACTATATGAAATCAACTCCACGCCGACGTGGATAGTGGGGGAATGAAAAGGTCGGAGGACGCGTTCCGCCACGCTCGCCATGCTTCTGGCTGGCGTGGATAGTGTGGGGTGCGTTAAACCTATTTTTGGGACATACAATCATATTATTGTATACCTAATGTCATGGCATTGCACACCCTATAAAATCGCATGCGATTTTGCGTGACATGCAATGCAATGTGATATAGTGGTGTACAATGAGCATAGAAAAAATTACATTAAATCGCATTGCATGCCGTTATAATGGCCCATGCGATGCGATGCGATTTCCCTGGGCGCCGTGCTAGGAAACAAGTACCGTTGATTGGCTGGTGCTTGATCTCCTTTCACTTTATCTCCACTTTATCTCTTCTCCAGGCTTAATACATCTGCCCCACTGAGTTTTTTTATTTGCATTAAGATTTCTGTATGTTTTGACTTTTCTTTATTCTTTTCTGTTCAGTAAACCTTTTAAAAAATGTGTCTATCTTTACTTTTAAAATAAGACATGGTAATGTTTTTTTTTTAATTTACATGTGGATACATTATATAAGGGTACATTATTCATAATGGATTTTTTTTACTTACATATGTGTACACTATATTTAGGGGTTAAAATATTGGGTACTTTTGTAGTTTCACTGCGTCAGCATGGTGCCGTGCTACTTCTGGGTTCTATGCTCGGCAAACTATCTAAAATAAAGTAACTTAACTCCATGCCAAAGTGGATAGTTCATACCCCCACTATCCATGTTGGCATGGAGTTGATTTTAGATAGTGTGGCGAGCGTAGCGAGCCACCGAGCCCCTGGCATGGGCAAGCGAAACAAACCCTGCAAGGGGACTCAGACGCACGGCACCATGCTGGCACCGTGAAACTACACAAGTACCAAATATTGTGAATACTGTAGGTTTCTTTTTAACTGAGATAAGTGTTTAGATATGATTAATTAGTGTAAATGGGCTTTTACAATTTTTAGAATTTTGTAGGTATCGCATGGATTTTTTTTTTTTTTAAGTAGGAGAGTTAAAAGGGGTACAAAAATCCAAATGTAGTAAACCTTTTTAACATATCAAATATATTGAGCCAGATGTATTATAGTGGTGCTCGTCATGCCGCTATAACACTTCTTCCTTTGATTCATTATAGAGACAATGCAGGAAGAGACACCGACAAGATGTATTAACATCTTTTCCGCTGAAGCGGGGGATCGCAAACTTCCCCTCCAGTGATGTCCCCTGGCCAGCTGTATGAGATTTCAGTACTCACGCAAGATCTTCTGCACAGCCCAGAGCCGACAGCAGGGACAGCACTGTCCCTGCAGCTGTCGAAATCGATAGCAGCAGGGGGCAGAACAGTCACCTGCTGACCATTCATACATTTGCACTTCATATTGGCCTGCTATCTATAAGATATCAGTGCTGATATGGACATAGCACCCCTGTCATTTACCTTTTCCTGGCCCCTTCATACATGGGTAAGAAACTCTATCAGAGCACATAAGGTATGCTGATACACCTTCTCCTCCATAATGCAGCGTCATACATCCCCTTTGTCCCATATTTTATACTGACAAAAATAACAGACAGCCGTTCATACATTTTTCATACTTTAATTCAGTAATGCCCATGGGATATATTAAGGTCAACCTTTTTGCTTATAAGGAAGTAGCTGCACCACCAATGCGTAAATGTCCTGCCCGTAAATCTCGCTGCTCATTGTTGATGCATTGTTTCAGCTGCGTGGCGTGTGTTACCTGAAAATATGTAAGTTTGTATACTACATTCCAAAATGAGTCTGTACAGAAGTAGACAATCAGGTTTTACAGAAGCATTCATGCAATAATTCATGCACTAATCTATTTAGTAACACAATGCCTGGATTGTTTATTACAGGGAGAGCTTTGTGTGCCATTGTACCCTAAATTGTATGCTATTTACTCAGCTGAACTCTTTCATCATTAGAACAATTATTACTTTCATATATTCTTATTCTTTATACACCAATTTTCTATACTTAGAAGCAGGGAAAGTACTTGTGACAGTGATTCAAAAAAATACAAAGGGGTACATTTTCTAAGATGGAAGTTCTAGTGACGGTGAGATGTTGCCCATAGCAACTAATCAAATTCTATCTATTATCTTCTAGAAGGTGCTAAATAAATAAGAAGTAGAATCTGGTTATGTAGCCAATGAGCTGCATGTTCAGCTGGGTCCCTGTGACATCACTAAACAATACTGTTAAGGATATCATTAACTATATCGGCGGTCCCGTGGGTTGTCTATTGTGTAGGGGCTTAACAAAAGTACCACACTCAGCCTATGCCTGTTTTGCAAATTGTATCATTAATAAATTAAGACAAGAGGAATCCAATGTACCTACATTGCTTTAAGGGAAATGTTCATGACAAATTATACTTGATAGACTTTAGTTCTGGGGCCCCTTTCCATCCAGGTCTGGGGCTGGAGCCCTGGCAGTCCCGCCCCTGCTGGCAACCCTGCTACTATATATCTCCAGAAGGGGAAGATTTCTCTCCCCCACTCCGGCAAATAAAATGATCATACATCTCGTCACTGATTCGTCTCGATATAGAGGCAAAGCTGGAAGAGTTATGACCCTGCCAGTATAATACATCCCCTCCAGTACTCACTGTTGTATTACAGATAGCATTTTCTCAGTCTGATGATTGATGGCCATCTTTAAATAAATCAGTAATATGTGCATATTATATATGTTATTCTATTATTGAAATGGATGTGAAATGATTTATAGATTGACTTTTCATAATTTAATCTCATTTTTTTATTAAATCCATTGTTACTCTTTTAGGGCGGGATTTACTAAAGGGAAAATGCGGTAAAACTAGGGTTTTACTGCATTTTCCTGTTTACCATTACCCGTCCACCCCGTTTTCGCCTGGCAGAGGGTGGCGATACCCTATAGAAGCCTATGGGCTTCTATCGCAGCCTGCCGCCCCCCCCCTCCCGTCCTCCTGATCTCCTCCTCCCCCAGCAGGTGTCACAGCTGGGAGGACATCCGGCTGCAGGGGGGAGGAGGAGACGCAGGGGGACACTGGCAGCCGCCGGGATGTGACGGAGACATTCGCAGACCACATCAAAGGTATCGCAGGGGGTCTCCGTCACCGCAACCCGATGCTAGCCGCATATGATAGTACATATGCGGCGGCTGTCAGGCGAAGGGCGGCGATGTATATTAATACATCCCGCCCTTAACGTTTCATGTAAGTAATGTATTTTTTTTGCCAACTAAAATTTTTATTCTTTATATATAAACACTTGTATCCCCTTGTCAACATCATGACTGTCAAATTCAAAAACTATTGCTCTGTTTTTGGAACAAAATAATCTCCTCTTCAACTCTAGCCACTGCAGTGATAATCAGGGGCACACTTGCCTACTTTGGAAAAGTAGAATCAGGGAGATCACAGTATGATGTGACATCGAGGGGGCATGTTGCAAATCTAGCCCCACACATGGGTGGTATGCTTAAATGCTTCTGGTTGTGAGATATTTCTGTATAACATTAGTAACAATATATTTTGTGACATTTTGCAAGTATTGATACATTGCTGTCTTATTGCTACTACTGTATGTATTCACTGTGATATTTATTTTCTTCTCACTCAGTATAAAATAAATGCAATACATTCTGTTTGCATTTTGATATTATCCCTAAGCATATAAGTTTATTTTCAGTGTATTAAATGTTATTTTATTGCAAACACTGGTCTGTCAGCATCTTCCAGGCACTACCCATATTTATTGGAGGTACTGTTTTCTATGCCATTAGCCAAATCGTCATGGACACCAATTACTCTGTGATTAACTAAAGAAAGATTATTAACAAAAATTCTTAGGCTACTGTAAGTCGCTCATTATTGCACACCAGCACCATACCTCCTAACATGACCCTCTCCAGGAAGGACACAATGCTCTGTTTCTGGACTTTCCTCTTAATATATGATTGCCATCACCTGTGGTGAGCTAGTTAATTGATAAGAAAGGTGTTTTACCACAGGTGATGGCAATCATACATTAAGAGAAAGTCCAGAAGCAGAGCATTGTGTCTAGATATGAGCAGGGTCGCATCCTAGAGATCCGAATCCCGCTGATAATCCGGGTCAAAAATGAGGCCAAAATCATAATCCCTCATCGGATTCTCGCAAAACCAGATCGCTATATAAGTCCCGGCTTCCGGCACCATCTTCAGTCTGCATGTGAAAGTCAGACAGCACGGATGTGTCCATGCTGTCTGCAGCAGGAGGGGGACACTATGGGGACTGAAGGGGGGGAAATGGCAGAGGGGAAAGCGTGCTGTCTGCAGCAGGAGGGGGACACTATGGGGGCTTCAGGGAGGGGACAACGGCTGTATGCAGCAGGAGGGGAACATTATGGGGGCTGCAGGGGGGGGACAAACAGCAGAGGGGAAAGCTACGGGGCCACACGGGGGGGACAAACAAGGGGGAACTAACAGGCTGCATAACTTAATAAGGGCTGCTGGATGAGAAAACAAAAGGGTACGTACACTAAAAAAGAACTACTGAGCGGCCAGGGTACATCTACTAAGGGGGAACTACTGTGATGGAAACTATACTAAGGGGGAACTACTGAAGGTACCACTATTAAGGGGGCATTACTAAGGGTGCTATTATGTGGGTACTACTAAGGGGGGGCTGCTATATGGAACTGCTGTGGGGGACAACTAAGGAAGAAAGAAGAAAAAAACATTTTACATTTTTACTGCAGGGCTGCCTGCTATTAAGTCCAGCTGTGCTGCCCAGTGTTCCATATCACTCCAGTTGTGCTGCCCAGTGTCTCGTATCAGTCCAAGGGAGCTGCCCCCCCCCCCTTTTTTTGTATTAAAAGAAAAAGGTGTTTTCTTATTTTTTTATATTTTATGGCAAGGGCTGTGAAATGTGCTGTATCAGTCCAGGGGTGCCCGCATGTGTCCCATATCAGTCCAGGGGTGCCCATATGTGTGCCATATAATTCCATGGGTGCCCCATGTGTCCCATGTCAGTCCAGGGGTGTCCACATGTGTCCCATATCAGTCCAGGGGTGCCCGCATTTGTCCCATATCAGTCCAGGGGTGCCCGCATGTGTGCCATATAATTCCATTGGTGCCCCCATGTGTCCCTTATAAGTCCAGAGGTGCAGCGCATATGTGCCGTATAATTGCATGGGTGCCTCCAGGGGTGCCCATATGTGTGCCATATAATTCCATGGGTGGCCCCATGTATCCCGTATAAATCCAGGGGTGCCTGCATGTGTGCCGCATAATTCCAGGGGTGCCCTCATGTGTCCCGTATCAGACCAGGGTGAGCTGCCCTTTTTTAATGACAAGAGAAAAAAAGGTGTTTTACTGTTTTGTTTTTTACTGCAAGGGCTGTTAAGTGTGCTGTATCAGTCCAGGGGTGAGCCAAGTGTGCTGTATATTTCACGGGGTGTTGCTAAGTCTGCCGTATAATTCCAGGTGTGCTGCTCTTTTATTTTAATCAACATAATTTTTTTTTTTTATCTTTTTTTTACTGCAGGAGTGTCGCCATGTCTGCTGTATAATTCCATGTCTGCTGCCATGTGTGCTGTATCAGTTCAGGGGTGCCGCCATCTGTGTCGTATAATTCCATGTGTGCTGCATCAGGTCAGGGGTGCCCGCATGTGTGATGCATAATTCCTGGGGTGAGCCATGTCTGCCGTATAATTCATGGGGTGCTGCCAAGTGTGCTGTATAATACAGCACTAATACAGCCTGTATTAGTCCAGGGATGATGCTTAGTGTGCCATATCAGTCCAGTGTTTGTGCCGCCCTTGTGTCACTTATCATAGTCATCCAGCTACCTTGGTGCAACCTTTTGGCCTAAAAACAATATTGTGAGGTGTTCATAATAGGGCCCCACCAGGAGCACAACCAGCCCTGTTCTAGCACTCTAAAATGCAAACTTTAGGAATGAATTTGTGCAGTTTAGGGATATTGAAGGCTATTATTGCAGGCATGCCAACACTGTCGCAGGGGCACATTACAAACATTTTCCCCTTAAGCCCAATCATTTCCAGGCACTGTATGCCAGGAACTGCCAGAAAGTCTATTCAGAGCAGCATTAAGGCTTTGGGGGGTCCAGGACACTGAAACACTGGGGATACCTAAAGAACATCATTTTGAAAATGGGAATTTGTTTCTCGTGCGAGGAGCCTTCTGTAAGCACATGAAAAAGGGGCATAGTCATATATTATGTCCCCATTTCATATCACACTTGTGGGGTATAAATCGCATTCCCAGTCTTGCACAGCAGGTGAGTGAACACATATAAACAGACAGACATATGTATAAGCACATACATAGTTACACACAGACATATACATACAGACAGACACACTTATACAAACGCACACTAATACACACATACAGATGTGTCTGCAGTCATCCATCCTGCAAACTTGTCACACATGTGGCCTCATTACGATTGTGAGTATATAGTCCTCCCTCTCTCACACTAGATGCTACACACTGTCTGTAGCAGGTCCTCTTCATCCACGCTACTTGCACTGACTATGCAGTGCTGTGTAGCCCCCCCCCCCCCCTCCCCCTTCCATCTTCAACTGCAGTCAAGCTCTGCAGAGCACTGCAGCTGTAATAATAAATGGCTGGGGAGCCCGTGATAGACGGGGGGCCTAGGGTGACATGGCCCCTGTGCCCCCATTTCCCTTACCTTTAATCTGGCTCTGGGTTAATTGTCTATTAGTCATGGTACTAGTATGATGTGGATCCCACACTTGACCACACCATACTGTGGCCCTCGTTTCATATCACCTGCTGAGGGACCATGACTGTGTTTCTGCTCAGCAGACTTGACCCCTAGAATGCGCTGGCTTAGGTTATGCAAAACTGTTAATTACGTCAAACAACTATTCAATGTGCATTATTATTTTTTTCTTTCTGTATTTCCTCATACAGTATATTACAGAAACAAAAGCATCTAGAAAAACTTGTGTAACAATGTTAGATCAGTGTGGAAATTTCTAGAAATTCAGAATTTTAGCTATAATTTGAACAGCAGTATTTGCCCCAGGGTGGATATGTCATTTACCAACAAAAAAAAATATATTACTTATTCTACAAGGCTTTTTGTTCTTATCATCATTTAACTATTTTTGTCATAGCTACTGAGGGGTACATTTACTAAAGCATTAGTTAATTTACTCCTGAGTATCGCTTTTAGAAAAGTACTTATCTTCCCTTACCTTTACCAAAAGGCGGTTTTGAATGAAATGTGCATAATAAAATCAATTATCAGTACTATGAAGATAGGCAGTGTCTTCTGCATTTCTGTAATATATGTGTACAAATACAATATATCTGCCTATTAAGGTTATCGCAGGGGCATATATTAATGAAATATTCATTAAGGCAATCTGTCAATGTACATTTGCTTCCAACAGCGAAAGTGCAGCACGTGCTGAGCGTCTTGGCGGAAGCTCTGAGCAACTGTACAGACTGCAGCTCGCAGGTCTGGAGCATCCAAATGACTCTATGGGTAGCATTGTAGCAGCAACACTGGCTGTAGGGTACCAATTCTAGGCACCCTGCAAGCCAGAAGCAAGGATTATGCAGCGACAGTACTGACCACAAGATCCTGAGCTTTTGGTTTCCAAATAAGAAAATAAAAACATCAGTAGATTTACATTTTCTTTTAATGGGCGCATTATTATGGTTGGTGTAAAGGAGCCCATACACGGTCCGTTGTGGACCGGCTTCGTTCTGTATTATGCGATGTGCGCTCCCGGCCATCACATAGTACGGTACAAAAAGTATGTGCTGCACATACTTTTTGTACTAGATACACATCGTATCGGATCGCAGTGCATGCACAAGGCATGCGATCCGATACGATGTGTACTTTAAAAGTACAAAACGGACCGGCAAAACTGAACGTGTATGGGTTCCTTTAAACCTTAGTCTACAAACATACTGAAAATCTTTCAAATTATTATACAACCCCCAAGATAACTATTTATCTGACTTAGCTGTAATTAGGATTTTATTGACAGTTAGCTCTTAAAATCTAAAAAGTAAAAAGTAATACTAACTAGTTGTAATGCCCAGTATTCCCTGGCTATTATTTACAGTATTTACCTATTTTATTTTCTTTCTCCAGGTTTCTTTCTCTCCATCTCACCCCACAGACACACACAAGTACACACAGACATATCCAGTGGTGGTATTTATCTATGGGCTGCAGGGCTTCAGCCTCCCCAGGTAAAATCTGCCACTGCAGTAAAGCCAGTGCAGTCTGTCAGACTGCACTGGCTTCACTGTGACTGGCAGTGACTTCCTATTCAAAGTCTGACTTGCCAGTCACCAAGGCAGTCCCATTAGGAGGTATTTCCTCCCTCTAGGACACCTCTCAATGGGCTGCCAAGCGTCAGTCCCTAAAATCCTGGGATTATGCATGCTGGTCCTGATGCCTGTCATCTGTATTATAGAGGCTCCGGGACGGTGATTCCCCTTCTCTGCACTGTTGTCGAAGCATCCCACAGAAGCTGACTGCATGCGCAGTACAGAGGTTTGTTCTGCGCATGCGCCTTTCATGTCATCATAGTACAGGTGGCGGGAATGCTGCGCCTATGGCAGAGACTGGGAAAAGCAGCATAGGCGGGGGGGGGGGGTGCCTGCATCACGGCCAGCAGCAGCCCCCCCTCCTGCCAATAGGAATGAGCCACCACAGACACATCTCTTTCTCTCTCTCACACAAACTCTCTATCCCCCCCCCCAACTCTCCTTCTACCTCCTCCATTGTGTCCTTTTTATCATCTTTACTATCTTCCGATTTTCTCAGGGGTCAGAGCTCAAACCATCATTACATAGTAACATTGTGACATCATTTTTATCAGCAGTTAATTTTATTATTCAGATTATAAACAAATTGTGTGTACTTTAACCCTTGCTCAAAAAAGTTTATTACCCACATCGGGCCAGATACACGAAGCTTGAAAAGTAAGTCTTTAAGTTACATTAATGTAATAAAGTGCCATATATTTCTATATACCTTTCATTTTAATACTGTTTATTTGATGTTGGGTGATTCTTCTTTTTGATTCTTTTTTTTTTTTTTTTGTAGTAAGGTAGGCTGTAAATGGTTTCATGTTTGTTGTGCACCTCTTTATATTTGCATTAAGTTTAGGAAATAACATATTAGCCATTTCAATTTAGCTGTATTGAAATGGTATCAGGACCATTACTGATAATGGATTATGGACAAAGTGCTCTCAGAAGTTGGTCTAAATTCAAAAGTAATTAATGTTTTTCTTTGACAGCCACAGTTGAATGAAAAGACCACAGTTATTTATGTTTTGAGTTGTTTCCCTATGAGAAATAGAAGTTTGGTATAACAAAATTGTATATTAATAATAAACCATACTTTACTGTATACTCTACTGCATGTCCATTATAGAAATCCCTTGAAAATAATACAGTTTAGAACAATATGGGATATACCTGCACACTAAGGCCCTGATTCTGGTTTACTTGCAAAAGCAAATTCTCTCTTTAATGGATAAAACAATGTGTACTGCAGGTGGGGTTGATGTAACATGTGCAGAGAGTTGGATTTGGGTGGGGTTTGTACTTTAAACTGATATCTACTGTATATTGCAGTGTAAAAATAAAGTAAGTATTTACCATGCACAAATAAAAAAAAAAAAAAAATTAACTCTCTCTGCATTGCACATGGGCCCTTATTCAGATCTGATCGCAGTACAAATTTGTTCTTAAAATGGACAAAACCATGTGCACTGCAGGTGGGGCAGATGTAATGTGCAGAGAGAGTTAGAATTCGGTGGGGTGTGTTGAAACTGAAATATAAATTGCAGTGTAAAAGTAATAGAGACAGTATTTACCCTGCACAGAAACAAAATAATTCACACAAATCTAACTCTCTATATACATGTTACATCTGCCCCAGCTGCAGTGCACATGGTTTTGCCCATTTTGAGAACAAATTTGTACTGCAAACAGATCTGAATAAGGGCCATGGTTTCATCCATTAGAGAGAGAATTTACTTTTGCGAGTGAACCAGAAGCAGGCCCTAAGATCGTTCAAAGGGGTAGGTGGTGTGCTGCTAACTTTTGCAAGGTTTGGTCGTCCTGTAGTATTAGGTGCGTGTCACATACCTCACACTGTGTGGTTCAGATGTATGTATCGTATAGGGTGTTTGGAGTGAGAGAGTGCTCAAAATGTAGTATTTTATGCAAAAGGCAATTTATTAATCAATAATTAACACAAAAACTTTATACTATCATAAAGCTTCCACCATCCGAACTGGTTTAACAGTGTACCTATAGGCCAATTTAAAAGAATTAATAATTATTTCTGCTCATTATTCACTGCTGAAAGAGAGAGGGAGGGGCCACAGTTAAGTTGAAAGTATAGTCAGAAAACTGAGGGAGAAACAAGTACATTTACAGAGAAAAAAGTCCTCACAGAACTCTCAATACTGAAAGTGGATAAATCAATGGGGCCAGATGGGATACATCCAAGGATACTAAAAGAGTTCAAAGGGGAGCTGGTAAAACAAATAACTGAATTATTCAACCAGTCACTAGCTACTGGAGTAATCCCAGAGGACTGAAAAAAGTGAATGTAGTCCCACTGCACAAAAGTGGAAGAAAGGAAGAGGTAATCAACTATCAACCAGTGATCCTTACATCAGTAGTAGGAACATTGATGGAAACACTCTTAAAACAAAGAGTTGTAGAATATCTCAAAACCAGAAATTGACAGGATCTGAAACCGCATGGGTTTACTGGGGAAAGATCATGTCAAACAAATCTTATTTACTTTTTTGACTGGGTGACTAAAGTAATAGATCAAGGTGGGGCTGTAGATGTAGCTTATCTAGACTTTAGTAAGGCTTTTGACACTGTCCCACATCGAAGACTGTTAAATAAACTTGAAAGCTTGGGATTGAATTTTAAGATAGTTGAATGGATAAGAGCGTGGTTGCAGGACAGAAAACAGAGTTGTAGTAAATGGAGTACAGTCAAAGGAGGGAAAGGTTACAAGTGGGGTACCCCAGGGATCTATACTTGGACCAGTGCTTTTTAATATCTTTATTGGTGATATTGCAAATGGAATTGAGGGTAAAATGTGCCTTTTTGCAGATGACACAAAGGTACGCAACAGGGTAGACACACCAGGAAGGGTAAAACAAATGATTGATGATCTGGGTAGATTAGAGGAATGGTCAAGAGCATGGCAGCTACAGTTTAATGCCAAAAATTCAAAATCATGCACTTGGGTCTCAAAAATCAAAAGACTAAATATAGTATAAAATGCACTATAATGGAAACTACTGAGGAAGAGAGGGATCTAGGTGTCAATATTTCAGGGGACTTAAAGGCAGGTAGGCAATGTAACCTAGCAATGAAAATGCAAGTCAGATGCTTGGTTGCATAGGGAGAGGTATCAGCAGTAGAAAGAAAGAAGTAATAATGCCACTGTATAGGTCAATGGTACACCTCATCTAGAATACTGTGTTCAGTTCTGAGGCCATATCTCCAGAAGGATATACTGTACAAAGAAGTGCAACTAAAATGGTGCATGACCTACATCACAAAACGTACCAGGAAAGACTACAATATCTTAATATGTATAATTTGGAGCAGAGAAGGGAAAGGGGGGACATGATGGAAACTTTCAAATATAACAAGGTACAGGTGGAAAACATTATTCACAGGAAGAGGAGCAGCAGAACAAGAGGACATGCACTGAAACTAGAGAGAGGAAGGTTCAGGAGAAATTTGAGGAATAATTACTTCACAGATAGGGTAGTAGATAAGTGGAATAGCCTCCCATCAGAGGTGGTAGAGGCAAATACAGTAGTACAATTTAAACATGCTTGGGATAGGCATATTGATATCCTTACAAAAAAATAAGGATCAAATATGGTTTGAGGTAACCTGTTTAAAAAAGGGGCAGACTAGATGGGCCAAGTGGTTCTTATCTGCCATCAAATTCTGTTTCTATGTTTAAGGAACTGCTCATACATGAATGAATATTAAGGAACTGTCTCACTCAGCCATATGTACCCCATGTCTACCCTGACTTGTAGACTGCATCGTGACTTAAAACTGTACTGACTCTGCTTAACTGTTACCTACCTGGCTGTTGCAATGACCAGTGGTGCCGCAGATGGCTGCCTAGGTGCTGTGCAGCTCGCATGGTATGTGTTTCCTATGTAATAACTGTACTGCCTCTGCTTATATTGCTACCTACCTGGCTGCTGCAACAACCAGTGGCACCACTGATGGTTGCCTTGGTGTTGTGCAGCTTGGCAGGTATATGATCCCTGTGTGATAGCTGTACTGTCTCTGCTTGTATTGTTGCCTTGACGTGGCTTGGGGGCATATCATACACCTACGCAGGTATATGTAACCAATATCTCTGAATTCTATTATCATGTAGTGTTGCAGAGACCAGTGGTGCTGCTGATGGCTGCCTAGACACTGGGGCAGCATGGCGGGTTTGTGTTCCCTGTGTCTTTAATCCCCAGGGTACATGTAGCCTATACCTGTATGTGTTATGTATATCTGTACTGTTACTGTTTAACTGTTACCTAACTGGCTGTTGCACAGCAATCCAAATCCATTCCCTAGTATAAGCAAGTATACCTGGCCAATAAAGTTGATTCTGATTCTAATATGGCATACAAGGGCAGAGACTGAAATCACAACTGAAGAAAAAGCAGTACAAAGAGGACATGGTCAATCAGGCATTCAACACCGCACAACAAACAACACAACACAACAAACAATACCAAAATACAGACCAAAACTGACACAAACAAAATACTGAAAACATCTACAGTACTTCAGTACACAATACACGAAACAAGCCAACCAAATTAAGAAAACTGTTAACAAACATTGGCCCATCCTTATGAGAGAGAAAACCCTTGAAGACAACCTCCCGCCAAAACCAAAAATCAAATTCAGTATCCAACTAGTGACACAGACAACCACCACACAGACCACCCTGGATGGTTCCAAAGGCTTCTACCACTGTGGTAGCTGCATAGCATGCAAACAAACAAAGAACAGGAGCACGAAACCAAAACTCAATATAAAATCGACATCCAAAAATAACAATCACCATAAAGGACACATTCAGCTGCCAAAGCAAAGGCATTATCTATGTCCTAGAGTGCCGTGCATGACACAATATGTAGGCAGAATTGTAAGATCACTCAAAATAAATATAGGAGAACACATCAAAAAAGGGACAGAGCAACACCACTATCAGCACATTTCGGAGCCGGATGACCTGCCGACAGTCGGGACTCTGGATTCTGATGTCGGAGTACTGACAGTCAGACTGTTTAACTGCCCGACAGTCAGGATCCCAACTTACAGGGGCTATTCTCCCTCTTGGGGGTCCACGACCCCATAGAGGGAGTGTAGAAGCTGTGGGGAGCGAATTGAGCCTGCAAGGGGCTTCTTTGTGCTTGTACCCCTGTCGGGATACCCGCTGTCGCGATTCCGATGTCCGGATACTGACCAATGGAATCCTGACTGACGGGCAGTTATACCACACCACACATTTTGCACATTTTAACAACAGCAATCCAGAATTACTAAAATTCACTGGAGAGTGGTGAAACAAAACTGGAGAGGGGGGACTACACAAAACAAACCAATAGAAAGGAACTCCGGCTCATGATAAATATGGAAACACTGGCACCCAGACGACTAAACAAAGATAGCAAAATAAGATCCAACACTTAAGCTGGCCATACATCAGAAAGATCGATCTTAAGATCGATTGCGCTCATGATTGTGTACAATTTCCCTTGAAATCCCCGGCAGTCCTTGGTGGTTTTTGGACACACAATCTACACACAATCCATCCTACAATCAGTCATACAATCCATCTGCTGTATGATTGTGTATACAAGATGTGCACACAATCTGCATACAATCCATCATACAATCAGTCATACAATCCATCTGATGATTGATTGTATGATTTGTGTACACAAGATGTGCGCACAATCTGCATACAATCCATCTTACAATCAATTGAGATTGTATGATTGGGTACAATATCTTTCTGATGTATGGCCACCTTTAGCCCACTTGTATTTACAGTACCATTCACCATCTCATCAGTTTGATCATTGTATGTACCTAGTCTATTTATTGCCACCATTCTGACATAATAGTTAATTAATAGATGTACCCAGTCTATCTGTATTCACCATACTAATATAACCAAGCCATATGCTGACCACATAAATGAGTAGTTAGATTTTGATTGTTATGTGTTTTAGTCACATCTGAAACTTATATTCATATTAATGATTATGTCTCGGCTTAAGTCGCATCAGTATTTCACATTACCTATGCACTCTATATACACTCTTTACCTTGCCCTATTGTATAAACCTGTCTGTAAGCATCCACAGCATGTACACTGCCTTTATTATTAACTTGTGGATCAAGAAAATACCCACAAGCCACGCATAAACCCTGTACTGTATGTTAACACATACGTTTTCTCATACAAAATATGCTGCTGAACAAGAATAACAAGTAGATAGATTATGAATGGTAAAGCATTAAAACTGTAGCATCTGTACTGTACTGTTTGCTTTCCGAAGGATTGTAACAGTTTTTATATTATAAATATGTCTATGCAATTCTTATTATGATAATAACATATTTCTGCTCCAAATAACATTCACCTATGCTCCATTTCTGTGTTAAATGCTTACAAGAATCATTAACTAATCAAACACATGGCGATCCCTTTAATTACACAATTATTTCTATGATGTAGACAAAGCAAGATAAGGCCATATAAAACTGCATATGCTTGATTAAAGTTTATGTTCTTATCATGCGTAAGATTTGTCTTTCCAAATGTGTAATAATTTCATATGTTGCCTCCACGCTGTGGCTATTGTCATAGGGTAACAGGCTACAGCTATACTCACAGTGGCTAGTTTCTAACCAGGTTAAAGTTTAAATCAGCGGCCCCTTAGTAGAGCCCCCAGAACTGCATGCTGAATCTTCTCGTGGCTCTTGTGTCTGAAATAAAAGGTATATATTTATTTGGCTCCCTGTGGGGTCTGTTTGAGATACTTCAAATTTTATCCATCAAAAATGTCCTTACTTAACACCTCATATTGCATTCATATTTACTATACTAATATATTATAATAATGCTTCCAAAAAGTTTTCAACCTGGCAAACAGTGAGAATATCAAAGTGATAACTTATACTTTCACTATGTTGCACAGTTTATAAGGAGATTTACTACTACAGATGCATGACCATCAGGCCACATAGGTACACAGGGCCTATTTCAGTAAGTGCGAAAATCAGGCAATTTTTGTATTTCTGCACATGTACAGTGCGCAGATTGCATCCTGACCACGACACAGCGATATAGGGGCGTGGTTCAGACATGCACCATTTTCAAGAGGGGTTTGGGGCGGCTGTGTGAAATAACATGCAGCTGATGTGAGATGAAACATGGGAGTGCTGCTAAGACAGGGGCTACGCAGGGCCTGACTGGCCAATAGGGATACAAGGTAAACCCCCGGTGGACACCACTGCCTGGCGACCCCACCTCCTCCTCTTCTAAGGATTAGGTCACAGATTGTGAACTTTATACATGTTACTTTATTCTTAATAGGACTATGGTGTATTTTTTATAGTGCAATTAATCAAGTACAGTCACTAATACCATAAATAACACAAAAATAAATTGTGGAATAGGATATACTGTACTAATAGAATATCTTATATATGTCTACTGTCCATGTGTAACCGAAACACTGCCATCTGCTGTCAGCGAGTGAAATTAAGGGGGTTATTCTAAATCAATCGGTCCCCTGCACATACACATGGGGGACCTAAACATCCCAACATCTCATGTGTACCTTAAGCATGTCATAACATATGTGAACTTAACTTAACATAACTAAACCTGAAATAAAGACTCGGAGGCATAGGTTTGGCAGAAATTGTTAACTGATTTATTTGTAGCAACTTTTAAGCTAATTTGTTTATTTGAATTAATTTAATTAATTAATTAATGGTGGCCAAAAAAGAACAGCTACAAATGTAACTCCACCCCAATTCTGACGTAACTGGCCTAACTCAAAACACAGGCGGTATCCAACTCTACCCAACACATTGACTACCCACCCAGCCGGGTGGGGACGCTGTCCCCGACACGGGTGATACAACGAAAAGGCCTAAGCCAATGAGAGGTGAGTGCACCGCAAACAAGCCATAAAAACGCCCACAAAACACGTGGTGTGAGCTAATTGATTAAATCTGCCGTTCTTTCCCGCCTATCAGCTAACTCGATTAACACCCACCACCCTCGATAAGTAACAGGGAAGGGAGGGCGGGGAATTCTGCAGGAAGAAGAGGAAGTCTCCTCCCCTTCCTGCTATTATGAATCAGTCACCACAGCCAGACCTATGTCCTTATTGGCTCTCCGAGTCACATGCATCTCAGTGTGACACGCAGATGTGGATGTTTAATTCACTCCATGTCAAGTGTTGGCATTACGTTACTCAATTGTTTGCTACTACACATGCGAATAGGGTTTTATGCACATGTGTAGCCGCTGTGTGCAAGCACCCATGGCGCTTGGACACAGAAGTCCGAGTGGGGGGCACGGAGGGGCATGGGGAGCTGGACCGGGGAATTTGCCCCAGCGTTTCATGGGCATTCCCATGAGAAAACTTGGCATTCCCATGGTAATTCCCCAATGACGCTGGTGCGGGTGGCGGGGAGATGATATCAGCGGATGTCAGCTGCCCGCCTGTCCTCGTACAGGGCGCCTGCAGGTCTGAGACACCATAGAGGTGTCTCAGATCTACGAGCACTGAAGAATCATTTGATGGTTGTCGACCATCAAATGATTTTTCCCTCGGACTAAGGCTGCGAATGGATGATTATGCAAATTGAATGGGTGATTGCTAAGCAGCCCCAAATGCTATTGTATCATTCAATTTTTACTGCATTAAAAAAAAATTGTGCTGCAGTGCAAATACTACAAGCACATACTGTATGATAGTTGGGATGGAATCATTGTAATGAATGAGGTCCACTGCCATAGCCTTGTACTTGTTTTTTATAGCATAAAAATAAAAGCATGTATTATGATGTTGTGGTCAAGAAGCTTTATACAGATTTATGATGATGACCCTGGAAACATACTATACTCTTGTTTTTACCTGCGGAAACTGTAAAAAAAAAAAAAAAAAGCAATGTACAATATCTGACAACCACTGCTGCTGTAAAACAATAGAATGAGAAAAATGTCCGCAAGCAACGTTTCGCTTTAATAGAGCAAAGAACTTCACAAAAATAATGTCTTACATTTTGAACACCTTCTCGCTTCTTGTTAAATATTGTTCACATTATTGGTTGTAGTGCCACAAGGCTTTGTTTTCAAATTAAAAAATACACAGCCCAACTTTGTTACATTAAAAGGATTCTTCTTTTCAAATCTCAGAGATTCCGTTTGACGATGCTTGGAAAAAGTAATGACGCTGTAGGTATATATGAAAGACTAGGGCGAGAAGGTGGGTTGATAAAGTTATTGAGAAATCTGCACTAGACCATATTGGAAGAGACCAACCTTCAGAGGCTAACTAGAATGTGGCTACTCAGGGGTAAATTTACGAAGATGGGAGTTCTACTGAAAATGGGATGTTGTCCATAGCAACCAATCAGATTCGGTACTTCTGTAGTTTCACGTCGCCAGTATGGCGCCGTGCGTCTGAGTCCCCTTGCGGGGCTCGCTTCGCTCGCCCACGCTGCGGGCTTGGTGGCTCGCTACGCTCGCCACGCTATTTAAAATCAACTCCATACCAACATGGATAGTGGGGGTATGAACTATCCATGTTGGCATGGAGTTAAGTTACTTTTTTTGACATATTTCGTGGCGAGCGTAGAACCCGGAAGTAGCACTGCGCCATGCTGGCGCCATGAAACTACAGAAGTACCTCAGATTCTACTTCTTATTTATTGAGCACCTTCTAGAACAGTGGTTCCCAACCCTGGTCCTCAAGTACCCCCAACAGTGCATGTTTTCCAGGTTTCCACACAGAATCAAAAGCTCCACCTGTGGATCTTTTAAAATGTGTCTGAATAATGAGTGCACCTACTGGGTGACCTGGAAAACATGCACTGTTGGGGGTACTTGAGGACCAGGGTTGGGAACCACTGTTCTAGAAGATAGTAGATAGAATCCTCAATAGAACTCCCAGCTTAATAAATTTACCCCTCAGCGTCTACCCACAGCAGAAAAAAAGTCATTTTAAAATTGTGGAATCTCAAACCCTACAGCCAAATCAGAACTTGCCCTAACTCTTGGTTTTTTATCAACCCATTAAAATGAATGGGAAGTATCTGGAACAGATATATTATTTTAATAGACATTTGGGGTGAGATTTAATAGGATGAGAGATTCAGAAAGTGAGAGATTTGTTGAGAAATCTCCAGTTTTTTTAAAGCGGCAATCATTTGCACTGCAAAACCAGTTTGATTTTTAAGTGTAAATGATTGCCGCTTCAAAAAAAACCTGGAGATTTCTCAACAAATCTCTCACTTTCTGAATCTCTCATTCTAATAAATCTCACCCTTGGTTTGGGAGTTTGATTTAGGACTTTCAGGGTTTTTTTTTGTTACCCCTGGATGCCTACTTGGAATGCAGATGACTGATCTACACTGGATTAGATGAGTATGTGTTTATTTATAGGTAACCAACCTATGGATTCTATTGGAGAGGAGGACCAAAGGGCTATGGGGGATGTAGATACTGTAAGTGTGAAATTATGTATGTAAGTGTGCATGAGTGTGTAACTTTCCCTCTGTGATTGCAATGTGTTTATTGTAATATTTGCTTTACAGGTGGTTTTAATGCCCATGCTGGTACTTGTGGTTCTCCAATTAACAGCATGCAGGGGACGCTTGCTGGTACCTTCCATTCCACAGGTAAAACCTTGGCCTTACCTTACTGACTAGTAGAGATTGGTACGAGTTTAAAAAAATATGGCAGACCCCTTCTTCTTTTTCCCCCTGTATTTTTGGAACCAGGAATGGTCCAAAAGCCTGGTTTTGGTTCTTTAAATACAGGAGAGTCCTATACAAATGTTTTCCCTGTATTTTCTGAACCCGCACCAGCTCAAAGAGCCAGGGGCTGGTTATGCCCAGGGCCGCCACAAGAAATGTTGGGGCCCGGGACTGACCCCCCGCATGCCGTCCCCATTATGATTACTTACCATCACCCATGTTGCGGCACCGTCCACCGGATCCTTTAGCCTCCACGGTCAGGTCCGGAGCGCACACTGCACAGTGGAGCCTGCAAAGCGCAGAGCCCCTCTGTGTCCTAGGCTCAGCACTCTGCAGGCTGCACTGTGTATTGTGCGTACCTGACCACCGGCGTCGGGTGGGGGAGGCAGTGTGCGGGGGGGCTGTGGGCAGCTGCCCGGGCCCCTCCAGAGGCCAGGGCCCAGGTTAGCTTTACCCAGGGCACCCCCTGTCGGTGGCTCTGGTTATGCCCATGAATTTTTTGTAATATTAACCCTTTTACATACAGAACTGCATGAATCTGGCTGATCCATACATGCTTTTCCAAACACAGAAGCCAAAATCAGTTCTATTTGAGCTGTATTTTGAGCTGATTTCATGGCCGAGTTTGCAGAAATAAATTTTGGTACAGTTTCGTTTTGTAGTGGTGCCTATGAACCAATGGTCTATTGGTCATGTATGTGTGTTCTATTGTATTTTTCATTCATATTTGAGCAAAAACTCTGCCATGTTTAGTAAATTAGCTATACATTTGACAGCCAAGAATGCTTATTTGAATCAACATGAATAATAGCAAATTTACCTTTATGGGGAAATTTACTAAAGCCGGATGGGCATGAATTTAGATTGAATGATTATGAATGCCCCATTATCTGCTGGGAATTGTACCTTGGAAATTTACTAAACTGAAAAATCGTCTGATTTTGTTCATTGAAAATTATGGAAGAAAGTATGAATCAATAGACCAACGGATAAACTCGGAATGGACTTTCCATAGGCACCAGGACATCTCAGAAATTTACCAACATTCGTATGACCAAAAGTTGGTCATTAAATTAACTCAAAATACATATGGTAAATAGACCACCTTTTTTCCATTTGAGTTTGCAGAAGCATGCAAGGATCAGTCAGATCTGTGCAATGCTTCTGTATGTAAAGGTAAGAGACTCAAGAAAAAATTGTGAGAGGTCCCCCCTTCTTAGCATAAACAGCCACCAGCTCTTTGAGCTGGTGCTGGTTCCAAAAATACAGGGAACAAAATGACTAGAGGTTCCCCATTTCTAATGAACCAGGAACAATCTCTCAGACCAGTCCTGGTTTAAAAAATATGGGGGGAAACAGTAAGGTAATGCCACAGCTGCACTGGTGGAGATCTAAGGTGATTGGCTCAGGAGATTCCCAGGGCACCAAAAAGTCAAGTTAAGGCTCTGGCTAAAGTCAAAGGTGATGCAGTATTTATGAAGAATCCCCTCTACCTTCTCAAGTTGTAGAGTACCACACCGCAGGTAAGACAATGGCCATATTTGTACCTTTTACATTGGTTATGTGTTAAGGCCGGGTTCTCCGGACAGGTCATACAGCCCATAGAGTGCACTAGGATGGTGGCTAGGCATTATACTTGGGGTTATTTGGGGAAGACTTGCAATTATGGAGCACTAAGGATGGGCTCGTCACCACTTAGAGTTAGAGACTCAATGTCCTGTCTGCTATTGTATTCTGGAATGTTCCTTCTTTTTCCCTCTGTCTTTGACTGCATGCAACTATACTTTCAGCAGGTAAATGACCATACCTGGGTCAAAGGCTCAGTGTGTAAAGGCCATTTTGTCCGTTGATGCTAAAAAGCATTTTTCCCTATTACAGTGCATCTATTTCAGTGATATCTCACCTCCACATAGTGCAATCTATATAATCTACACACCAACTCCTAATAATGGTATAACAAACCAGTATACAGTATGACACAGTATACTAGTATATAATACTGCATGTTAATGTATATGATAGAATACTGTGATCAACCTGTTACACATCAAATTACAAAGGTCTTCCTACCAAATGAGAACAACAACAAATGGCCATTATATGGTTCTAATGAAAAAGGCAAATAAAACTAATAATATAGCTTAGTGTACACAATAGAAGACAATGTAGGACAAGGAATTGTTGTACAGCTTTTGTCATGGGGAAGGTGCCCAGTCTCTATATTTTATAACATTTGCAAAACATTTTTATATTATACACTAAATTTATCTTAAATGCCAAGTGTGGGATAAATAGTTTGTATATTGTATTAGTCAAATATTACCCTTTCTCCACTGTCAGTCAACTAGCAACCACAGATGTTCACTGTGAGCGTATACAAACCGTATGTAGTATACAGTACCAAATATATGCTATATATGAAGGTTTATATTATTGCACTTGTGTGATGTGTTTTATGTACTGTGATCACTTATTCCTCAGATTTATATATTTTTTTGTTCCTATAAACCTACCAGCCCCAAAATTCCAGGATCCAGACTGCCTTACCTGAGAAATGTACTATTATTTTACTCATAGAAGCATATTGAGTACATGAACTTACATTAGCTCATAATATTCAATGAAACCTAGTGGGAAATTTACTAAGATGTGAGTTCTATTTTACATAGGATATTGCTATGGTGCTAAATAAGTAAGAAGTAGATTCTGATTGGTAGCAACAGTAGAACTCCTTAGTTATCTTTGTAAATTCTCTACCTAGATTAGTGCTACCTGGCAGGAGAACAACAACTCAGCATCTGGTAAAGAATGGCTTGCCAATGTGCATCACATGATTTTTTCATGTTATTTTTATAACAGTACTTGTTTCCTAGTACGGCGCCCATCTCGTTGATTGTATGCTTTAAGTTTAAGGCACTTAAGGCATACAATCAACGCGATGGACCCGATTTTGTGTCAATCACCAGCTAATTTGCCGGTGAAAGACAAAATCGGGTTTTTCACATCCATCGCGGCCCCTAATAAGGGGCCGCGATTCGATCAACGCGATATTCCCATAGGGAACAATGTAAAATTATTTTTAAAGTGAAAATCGGGTTGATCGCATTATAATGGCCCGCGATGCGATCAACCCGATTTTACATAGGTGACAATGTGAAATGGGCCAATATGGATACCTGTGAAGCCCGCAAGGGGACGCGGATACCTGTGAAAGTATCCGCGTCCCCTCGCGGGGCTCGGTGGCTCGCTACGCTCGCCACACTATATAAAATCAACTCCACGCCGACGTCGATAGTAGGGGTATGAAACGGTCGGAGGACATGTACCGCCACCCCTTGCGGGCTCGCTGCGCTCGCCACACTTCGGGTTGGCGTCAATAGTGGGTTGGTGTTAACAATGGGGGGGCATTTGAAACATGAGGGGGGTTTGGTATTAAAATGGGGGGTTTTGGGGCTTTTTACATTGAAATCAATGTAAAATCGGGTCTCAGGGACCATTTTACATTGATTACAATCGACCCGATTTTTCTGACCCGATGGATACAATCACAATCGGTGGCACCGTGCTAGGAAACAAGTACCTTTATAACATGTATTTATATAGCCTTGGCATACAGCATTTGGGGATTAGGAACAATAATAAAACAACACTGAATATCAATGTTCATAGTGAACTGTGTGAACTGCATATAGTGTATTAGTAATAGATCTGAATAGCCTAGGGATGTTAAGAAGATTTGAAGTGACTTTTCCAGAAATTCTAGAAGTTTTGAATGTAAAGTATTTTTGTTGTTCAATAAGTTCTTTCCACGGTACAAAAAGTTCTATAATGTATTTGTACAGAATAGAACACGTATTACTGTGTTCCATACATGAAATGAGTGTGGATGAGAGATCAGATTCAGGTCAGTTGGTTGGTCTAGATCAGTGGTTCTCAACCTCGGTCCTCAAGGACCCCCAACAGTGCACGTTTTACAGGTCATCCAACAGGTGCTCATTATTCACTGACACATTTTTTTGTTTTAACAAGTTTTTTATTTGTTTCAAATAAATGGGTACAACAGTTTGAAGCAAGACATTTTTTTGTTATTCTCTGAGTAGTAGTGAACAATACAACAATTTGCGAAGTCTCGGACAGTACATTTCTAAATCTAGATTCCTGTTTCTCGGCTAGTGGAGGAGTAGTAGTTTAAGATATAATATCTAACATACAGTGGTCCTGATAAGGCGGTTTTGATAACATTTGTAGTGAACTAAATATTGAAGAATCCTAAAATCTAGTCTTTCTTAACAGTTCTAAATAAGGTAGGACGGAGTGTGCCTACTCAAATGCTTATAAACAACAACAACAAATTGTTTGTTTTGATTTTGGTAGAAATGATATGAGGAAAAAAAATAAAATAATAGGTAAAGAAAAAATAACATGTACAAGAGTATATTATATTGAACATTCCATTCATACACATTAAGACAAGACAGGTAGGTAAAAATGGGGGGAGAGTAGAGGGGGGGGGGGGTGGAGCGGGGTATCCTGGAGGGTGCAGAGCGGAGGACCTGAAAGTGTGTTTGTGGGTCGTTTAGGGGGGTGGGTTGGTGCTTACTGTAGATATCACAGTGGTTCTAGGGAGGTCATGACTTGAGCGTACTGGGTTGGTTCAAGAGATTTAATGTAGGGTAACCATTTTTTTAGAAATTTGGATCTGTTCTCCATAAGGTTAAGCATCAGTGATCGTTTGTCGTATAATAGGATTTGAAATAGTTTACTTTTGAGCTCACAGAGGGTCGGGGCGGAGGATGAGATCCAGTGTGTGAGGATTGTTTTTTTTGCCAGAGTTAGGATAATAGTTAAAAGGGGAATATATTCCTCTCTTGGGGAGGGTATCTCCCAATTCTGGAAATTGAGACATAAACATGCTAGTGGATCAGGTGGTAGAGATAATCCCAAAATCGAGCTGCTGAAGTGGAGGGTTTTTCGCCAAAATTTCAAGATCTTAGAGCAAGACCACATGCAGTGTAGAAATTTTGCATTGGTCATTCGACATTTGCTGCAGTCGCCTGTGGCTCCTGGTGCCATATGTTTACTTTGGGCGGGGGCGATGTACAATCGATGTATAGTTTTGAAGTGCACCTCTTGGAGGTATGAAGACTGTAGTATTTTGAGAGAGTTTGTGTAGGAGGAAAATAGAATATCTGGGGAGGTCACATCTGGGATATCAGCTTTCCAGGATAGCATTAAAGATTCAAAGGGGTTGTCTGGGGATTTGGCAAGCATCATGTCATATAGAGAGGAGGTTTTAAATCTCGTTTGATTCAGTGTCCTGAATATGTAGTTTAATGGGTCAGTGAGCGAGAGATTCAGTATCTGTTGGGAAATGGAGGAGACATAATGTCTTGTTTGAAGGTACATAAAGAATTGTGTTCTTTGTAGATCATATTTGGTTTGTAGGGTTTGGAAGGAGAACAGTGTGCCGCCTGGGTCAAAAAGTTTTGTGGCAAGGTCTAGGCCTTTTTGTCGCCATGTTTTGTAGAGGGGGTTATAGGTCGAAGGCGGGAAGTTGGGGTTTCCCCAAATTGGGATGTAGGCCGAGATCGAAGGGTTTCTGTGTAGTTTTTTATTTAAGAGTAGCCAAGCATTATATGTACCTTTGAACAGAACATGATTTTGGATGTGTTGCGGTATCTTGGTTATATGAGAGTGGAGTAGGGCACTCGGTGAATAGGGGTAGAATATGTTTTCATCTAGCTCTAAGTCTACATATGTGGAGTCGTTAGCCAACCAGTCCGCTATATATCGGAAGTGGACAGAACAGGAGTATAAGAAAAAGTTAGGGATTTTGAGTCCTCCTTGTGCTTTAGGTCGCATTAGTTTGGGGAGGGACATCCGGGGTCTTTTTCCCGCCCAGAGGAATTTGGACATCAGTTTTTCTAATTTTTGGATGTCTGTTGTCGGGAGTATGCAAGGTATCATCTGTAATCTATAAAATACTTTCGGAAATATGATGTTTTTGAGTACCGCTGCTCTTCCGAGAAGAGATATCGGGAGTTTGGTCCAGGTCTCTAGCTGGTCTGAGATTTTGTTAATCAAAGGAGTAAAATTCGCCTTGTACATTGAATAAGGGTGTTTTGTGATGGTTACACCCAGGTATTTGATACTATCAGATTGAGTGTTGAATTGCGTGATTGTGGGGTGGGTAGCTATATCAGGTGGCATCGGGTTAATTGGTAGCAGTTCTGTTTTGTTAATATTGATTCTGTATCCTGATATAGGACTAAAAGAATTTATTAGGTTCATTATGGTTGGGATTGATGTGAGGGGGTTAGACACAAACAGGAGTAGGTCGTCAGCGAACAGTGCGAGCTTTAGTTCTTCTTTGTGAATGGTTATGCCTGTGTATTGTTGGGAGGATCTTAGTGCTATAGTGAGGGGTTCAATGGCTAAAGCAAAGAGTAGGGGGGAGAGTGGGCAACCCTGTCTTGTTCCTCTTTGAATGGGGAATGGGGGGGAAAGGAAACCGTTGCATGCGATTTGCGACGTAGGGTTCGTGTAAAGGGTCTGGAGGAAGGAGATATATTTGTGAGGGATACCAAAGTTTGACATGGTGCGGAAGAGGTGAGTCCACCGCACCATGTCAAAGGCCTTCTCTGCATCGATGGCCAGAATCATCGTGGGTGGTTGTGAACGGGACTGGTCGACGGAGTTTTGTGTAACTGCTAGGACTTTCCTTACATTTCTAACTGAATGCCTCCCAGTTATAAAGCCAGTCTGGTCTCTATGGATGATATGTGGGAGTAACGGGTTTAATCTGTCAGCTAAGATTTTTGTCAACAGCTTGTAGTCACAATTCAATAGTGAAATGGGACGGTAAGAGCCTGGGAGTGTGAGATCACGTCCTGGTTTCGGAATTAATTTAATAATTGCCGAATTAAAATAGGGGGGCAAAATATTGTTGGTCAGGATGTGGTTAAAGACGGATGTGAGTATAGTGGCCGTTCTATCTGGGTACATCTTGTAGAAATCTCCTGCAAATCCATCTGGGCCTGGGGCTTTCGCTGTTTTTAACTTTTTTATTGCACCTAGGACTTCAGGGATCGTGATGGGATTTATTAACGTCTGTGTTTGATCTGTAGATAGTTTCGGGAAATCAAGATTGTCCCAAATGTCTGAAGTGGGGGGAGGGGTGGGTTCAGGGTTGTTCTGATCAGTGTGTGTTGGTTGGTTTTGCTGTTGGGAGTAGATGTCTCTATAGAAATCTGACATCACCTGTGTGGTTTGGGCATTGGAGTTAGTGAGTTCGCCTGTGGGGGTTTTTAGGTGTTGTACTAGCATTGGGGGCCGGGTGGAGTTTAAAATATTAGAGAGGAGTTTTCCTGTTTTGTTGCCCAGTTTATGGTATTTATAATTCGAAATGAATTGGGACTTGTCTGACATGGACTGGAGAATGTCTTCTAGTATAGATTTCGATTGTAAGTAGTGAGATTTGTGGGTGTGTGTAGGATGTTTTAGATATTTGGCATACGACTCTTCTAGTGCGCTTAAGGCCAGTGCGTAAGACTGAGATAATCGGTTTTTTTGGGTCTTCTCATAAGTCATGATCACACCTCTTAGTACTGATTTCGCTGTCATCCAATAAAGAGATGGGTTTGAGGCGAGGCACTGCTCATGAGTAATATGGAAATCATCCCACGCCTTGGTCAAGTGGTCACGGAAGGGCACTGATGTGGTAAGGTGTGAAGGGAATTTCCAGGTTTTGTGCGGGGATATTTCTTTAGAAATCTGTAATGTGATTTGAACTAATGCGTGGTCAGAGAGTATTATCGGATGTATCTTAGCTGCTTTTACTAATGGGAGAAGGTTGGATGAGATGCAGATATAATCTATACGTGAGAGTGTATGGTGCGCTGCAGAGAGACAGGTATACTCTCTGTCCGTGGGATGAAGGGCTCTCCATGTATCTATCAGTTGTAAAGTTTTTAGTATAAACGGGATATTTATTCTGGGTGAGTGTCTGTCCTTTTTTGGGGTGGTGGATCTATCTAATGTAGAATGTGCGGTTAGGTTAAAATCTCCACATAAAATGAGGGGGGAGGAGGCATGTGGGGTAAGAAGAGTAATAATTTTTTTGAAGAAGACCTTGGAGTAGGCGTTTGGGGCGTAGATGGAACATATGACATGAGGCTTGCCAGCTATTTTAAGGTTTGCTATTAGGAATCTGCCTTCTAAGTCTGCCTCCACTGATGTGACCTCAACTGGAAGGGATTTAGAGGCTAGTATAACTATGCCTCTTGATTTGGAATTATAGGGGGCAGAGGCTATAACCCTCCACTTCAGCATCTGGAGCTTCAGAACCTCGGGTGGTAAAAGGTGTGTCTCTTGTAAACAGACTATGTCTAAGTTTTGCTTTTGGAGATAGACCAGTACCTTTCTGCGTTTGACCGGGGAGTGGAACCCTCCAACATTGAGGGTGCCTATTTTGATTTCAGTCATTCGAGTCCGGGTGGTAGGGAGTGATGCTCAGCAAGCTGTAGGAGAATTTTTCTCGGGGATTCTTGTCTTCCAGGACCTGTAGACACAATGGGGGAGAGAAGGGGAGAAGAAACAGAAAGACACAAGACATAGGGGGAAACATTCGCACAGTAGGAGGTAGTGCGATCAACGCACTGGATATGCATATAATAACATTGACATTCCGCAAACAGAATACAAACTTAACTAGTTGTGTACTGAATCTCAGTACAGTTTCTGAGAGAGATAAGCGAACACGAGGCATGGATTCTATGTAAGGGCGGTTACCTCGTTTTCGTCTGGTTTATCAGCTTTTCTATACCTCAAATCTAAAGTCTGAAACATATCAGAGACCACAAGTTTATGGTAAACCGGCCGATCGGGATAGGGGAGTCTCGGAGGGGGGGGGGGGGGGGGGGAGAGAAAAAGGGGAGGGAAGGGGGAAAAAAAAAAGGAAAAAAAGAAAAAAAGGGTAGTAAAATATGGGGTTGTTCGGAGGTCTACGAGGTCGTTCCTATCATCTTAGGAGGAGTCAGTGAATCCTGTTAAAGGAATGAGCTGGTTGAGAGTAGGGGGCTGGTCTCTTAGATGGGATCATTTGTCGGTTATATCAGCAGTTGTTGTATCGTATTTTTCTTTAAGGAAGTCGACCGCTTCATCTGGGTGTGAGAAGTCGTAGTGGGAGTCCTCAGTGAAAATTCTCAGGCGGGCAGGATACATCAGGGCGAATTTCAGCTTCTTGTTCACAAGCTGTGTGCAAACTGGGGAGAAGGCTTTTCTTTGCTTAGATAATTCTGCAGAGAAGTCTTGGAAAATGCGCAATCTTTTGCCCTCCCAGATAAGGGTTTGGTGTTTTCGGGATGCACTCCAGATGGCGGTCTTGTGCAAATAATTCAGGCATCGAAACAGGACAGGTCTTGGTCTGGGATCTTTGTGTTTTGGAAGGTATCCCAAGCGGTGGGCCCTTTCAACTACAAGGTCTTTGCATTCTGCAGATATACCTAGTAGGTCAGGGAGTGTTTTGGTCACAAATTCGTTAAGGGCAGGGCCCTTCACCTCTTCTGGGAGTCCTACCAGTCTGATGTTGTTCCTTCTGGAACGGTTTTCCATCTCATCAAGCTTATTCCAGATGTGGAAATTTTCTTTTTGGAGCCTTATAACATCTTTTTGCGCTACATGCAGGTCATGTGAGATTGCCCCTATTGTATTCTCGTTTACCGATACTCTGGTAGTGAGTTGCTGAAGCTGCTGTGATATCTCGTGCACTGCATTGGAAAGTAGTGGTGTCATTGTAGATTTAATGGCTTCAACAATGTCCCTGTAAGTGACAGGTGAATCAGGGTCTTTGCGTATTTGGGGAGTATCTGAGTCCTCCTGGATTGCTGCTGTTTTTTTAGAAGCAGGAGAAAGAGGGGAAATGCCATCCTCATCTTCTGAGGTCATATTAAATTCAGCCCTGCGTTTCTCATTCCTTGTAGGGGTCTGTCTGCGTGTACCCTCTGGAGGGATATGTTTATCCATAATTATTGTGTAGATGTCTCCAGTGAGTTGATTCTGAATGCCACTCCTTTTGTTGGGTGGGGGATATGAGTTGAAGTGCTAAAGTCACAGAACTCTGCTATGGTGGATATTATGGGTTCAAATGTCTGTTTCTGGTGAATAGGAGTGAGAGGGGGGAGGGGTGAATGGGAGGCCGGAGTAGTGGCTGTGCCAATGTCTGGAGCGCTGTGGGTGTCAGAGGGTAATGTTAATGGGTGTATGGCTGGGAGGCACTGTACCTTTTATATTTCAGTCGACATACCAAAGTGTCGACATGTCTGTCGGCTGGGCAGGTGGTTGCGGTTTTTTGGTGCCACTCCAGATTGTAGTCGATGACAGGGTAGTGTAGTGGGTTTTCAGGTGACCTGGGTGGTCTTCAGGCCACTGGGTAGGCGCCGCTGTGCTGCCTCCGCTATTGAGCGCGGGATGATCAGCGTCTCAGTGTAATGGCGCCGGGGCGGCGATGACGTCACCCGGTCTTCAGGAGCTCCGTTCGGGGTTAGGCGGAGGTCTCGGACGCCGCGATGGTCTCTGGAGACTCAGCGGGGGATAAGGAGGTAAGCTGTGGTGGTCGAGGGCTGGGGTCTGCCCTCTGATTGTCCGGTGCGAGGGATTCCGCTCGGAGCTGCGGTCTCAGGCAGCTTCTTCCATGCAGCCGGAAGCGGAAGTCTCTTCACTGACACATTTTAAAAGATCACAGGTGGAGTGACTATATAGACAATGTCAACCCTTTAATCCATTACCATTTTAAGAAAAGTGAAGAGTACATTAGTGCTGTAATGTTAATAGAGGTATTTTGTAAGAAAGCAAGAAAGAACATGTGGTTTGTGTATTGTATATATTGCAGCAATAAAATGTTTATAAATAGTCTAACATTTATGTAAGGGGTCAAAGTCAGATAAGGGGACAAACAATGAGAAGGAAATTGCAATAGATTATGCAGAAGATAATGGGCAGTATTCAATGCATTTTACTAGTGCTGACTGCTCGCTATCACAGCTCGAAAAGTCAATATTCAACTGACCCCCCTGCACGCGCCGTTTCCACCTCGCTGGGTTTTTACAGCGACATGGAAACAGCATGTGTGGCCACCAAAACAGCTAGGCTTACGGCTAAATGCAGCGGGCTCCCTGCATTAGCCAGGAACCTTGCCATTTGGTGGAATCCCCCAGAACGTTGAATAGGGTGAGAGGCTGGCGAGGGAAGCTTGTTTTCGGGGATCCTCGCTGTTTAACCCCCTCGCTGGTCGGCCGCATTGAATACGGCCCGATGAGTACATGTATTATAGTTTTTGTAGTTCCTTGTGTAAGATACTGTATAGTGAACCATATCACAAATTAATTATTCATGAACTAATTTAGATGAGCGACACATTTCCAAGTACATTTGCTTGTAAAGGAAAGAAATCAAATAAATACAAAATATATATATATATATATATATATATATATATATATATGTGTGTGTGTGTGTGTGTGTGTGTGCGCGTGTGTGTGTGTGTATATATATATATGTGTATATATATATGTGTGTGTGTGTGTGTATATATATATATATATATATATATATATATATCCTGGAACAGGTTGGCACTCTCTTATATAGGTGTAAATGCCTGGGGTGACAATCTAATGGTCCCTCGTCGGAGCCATACAATATATCCACAGAAAAAATAGCACTCACCAGGGCTTTTATCAATTTCTCACTGCTGTCTTTATTCCATCAGCAGGGCATACATCAATACAGATAAGTCAGGTCGACGTTTCGGCCACAGAACGTGGCCTTAATCATGACCACATCAGAGACAGTGTCTGTCTCTGATGTGGTCATGATTAAGGCCACGTTCTGTGGCCGAAACGTCGACCTGACTTATCTGTATTGATGTATGCCCTGCTGATGGAATAAAGACAGCAGTGAGAAATTGATAAAAGCCCTGGTGAGTGCTATTTTTTCTGTGGATATATATATATATATATATATATATATATATATATATATATATATATATCGTAATTGCCAGCACTCTAGGACGACTTGTGGTCAAGAAAGACCGCTGAAATTCTACAATTTTATTTTATTATACATATAAATAGGTCTAGTATCCATGTGTAACCAAAACACTGTCATCTGCTGGCAGCAAGTGAAACTACATATCTTTCTCTTTCACACATACAGAAACACAGAGGCAATAACAGGTAGCAGACTAGCTTTCAAAGCATTTGCTTCAAGCAGGTTTTGCAAGTAATGTATATATATATATATACATACACACATAAATAACAACACTTCCTCATTGTCAAACTAAAAGTTTATAGAAAAATAAACTATCAATAACATAAACAAGGAAGAACCAAAATCCCCTTCTCGGTCAATATGAAAAAAGTGTGTGCTTATATTAGAAACAATATACTGTAACAGTGAAACTATGCTCAACAAAATATTCTACATCAGTTGGAAAAGGTGTTCAATTCACAGGAAGAATGGATAATACAGTACATAACATTAATGTGATAATGTTTGAAATAGAATACTAATAAGTACAGTCAATGGCGTAACTCTGAATTGGGAACCCCCTCCCCCGCAACTAAAGTTTGTGCGTCCTCTCCTCACCACAATTAAAAGTAGACCGGATTAGAGTGACTACCATAAAATAAAACATTCTACAAAACAAGTATCAGAGGAGATAATTTATGAGTAATATAAAATAATATAATATAATAAATTGCTAGCCAGTTACTTTCATAACTAGTATTGTTCTATAAAGAGAAAGTTCTATCACCCCTGGTTTGAAAACAAAGGAAGTGCACACCAAATATTAATTTGATTTAGATTTCTCTTCTGTTCATTTGCTTTGCATTTTATTTGATTAAAATAAAATATTAACCCATTTATTTTTGACAGCATTCCTATTTTGCAGCTTGTTTTCACACATGTGTAAAGCTTTTTATTTATTGCACAGTACTGTGCATTACATATATATATATATATATATATATATATATATATATATATATATATATATACATATATATATATATATACATATATATATATATATATACATTTACATATACATTGAGTGGCCAAATTATTATGACCACTTGACACTTATAGGCAAATCGGCCATAACTTCACGTTGTGGCCGCTAGAGGGTGAGATAGCTATAAAATGGAATGCAGGACAAAATAAGTATCCTTGTGGATCTGACTATACCAATGTTATCTGCATAGATACCAAAAATGATATCAAGACAAAAGGAGAAGTGTCACTGTGTGTTTGTGCAAAGTCATGCCAGATAAAGATCTCAATACTAGCAAAGTGGAGGACCCACAAGGTACCTTCAAAATCCTGCCAGCTATATTACTTTAATTCATTGAGCTTCTGGGCATGTGCAGAAGTTGCCTCCATGCCTGACCTGACTTACCTCCAATTGTGGAAACCAGCGTGGTGGTGCATTGAGTGCAAGCCACTGAGGAGGCCACGGAAGCAGTAAAGCAGGATCAGTTAGAATCTATCTTCTCTGAATTCGTCTCCTCATTGTTACCTCTTTCAGTTGGAGTACCACAAGGCTAGGTCTTTGGCTCCCTGCTTTTTTCAATCTCTACCACAACTCTTGGCAAACTACAGTAAAAAGATCTTTTGGATTTCAGTATTTTATATATAATACACTAGTAAGGCCACTCGAAGCAGACGCTTCGAAAGCTAGTCTGCTACCTTCTGTGTTTGTGTATAGAAACATAGAAACATAGAATTTGACGGCAGATAAGAACCATTTGGCCCATCTAGTCTGCCCCTTTTTTACCCTTCAGGTAAACTCAACCCTTTTTAATCCTTATTTCTTTGTAAGGATATTCATATGCCTATCCCAAGCATGTTTAAATTGTTCTACTGTCTTAGCCTCTACCACCTCTGATGGGAGGCTATTCCACTTATCCACTACCCTTTCTGTGAAGTAATTTTTTCTAACATTTCCCCTGAACCTACCTCCCTCCAGTTTCAGTGCATGTCCTCGTGTTTTATTACTTGTTTTCCTTTAAAGAAAATTTTCCACCTGTACTATGTTAAAACCCTTGATATATTTGAAGATTTCTATCATGTCCCCCTTTCCCTTCTCTGCTCCAAACTATACATGTTAAGATCTTTTAGTCTATCCAGGTAAGTTTTGTGATGTAGGCCATGAACCATTTTAGTTGCCCTTCTTTGTACACTCTCCAATGTATTTATATCCTTCTGAAGATATGGTCTCCAGAACTGGACACAGTATTCCAGATGAGGTCGTACCAATGACCTATAAAGTGGCATTATTACGTCTTTTTTTCTGCTACTGATTCCTCTCCCTATGCAACCAAGCATCTGACTAGCCTTCCTCATTGCTTTGTTACATTGCCTCCCTGCCTTTAAGTCACTTGAAACAGTGACTCCTAGATCTCTTTCCTCCTCAGTAGTTTCCATTATAGTACCCTTGATACTATATTGAGCCTTTGGGTTTTTGAGTCCTAAGTGCATAATTTTGCATTTTTTAGCATTAAACTGTAGTTGCCATTCTCTTGACCAATTCTCAAGTTTACTTAGATCATCAGTCATTTCATTTACCCCTCCTGGTGTGTCTACTCTGTTGCATATCTTTGTATCATCTGCAAAAAGGCATACTTTCCCTTCAATACCATTTGCAATGTCACTAACAAAGATATTAAAGAGCACTGGTCCAAGTACAAATCCCTGGGGTACTCCACTGGTAACATGTCCCTCCATAGAATGCACTCCATTTACGACAACTGTCTGTTTCCTATCCTGCAACCAGGTTCTTATCCATTTAATTGTTTTATAATCCAATCCCACACTTTCAAGTTTATTTAGCAGCCTGCAATGTGGGACAGTGTCAAATGCCTTACTAAAGTCTAGATATGCCACATCTACAGCCCCCCCTTCATCTAGTATTTTGGTCACGGAGTCAAAAAAGTCAATTAGACTTGTTTGGCATGATCTCCCTGCAGTAAAACCATGCTGTTTTGGATCCTGTAAGTTGTTTAATTTAAGATATTCCACTATTCTTTCTTTTAATAGTATTTCCATTATTTTCCCTACTACTGATAAGGCTCACTGGTCTGTAGTTACTTGCTTCTTCTTTGCTTCCGCTTTTGTGCAGTGGAACTACATTTGCTTTTCTCCAGTCCTCTGGAACTGCACCTGTATCTAGTGACTGGTTGAATAAATCTGTTAATGGCGCTACCAACACATCTTTTAATTCTTTTAGTATCCTTGGATGCACTCCGTCTGGCCCCATTGATTTATCCACTTTCAGTCTTGAAAGTTCTGTTAGGACTTTCTCCCTAGTAAATGTACCTCCATCTACCTTATTTTTATGAATGTCCTTGCAACTTAACTGTGGTCCCTTCCCTTCTCCTTCTATAGTGAATACAGAGCAAAAGTAATTATTTAGATGATCTGCAATTGCCTTGTCTCCCTCCACCAAATTCTCAGTGTCTGTCCGCAGTCTTATTATTCCTCCATTTGATTTTCTCCTTTCACTTATATACTTAAAAAAAGTTTTGTTTCCTTTATCTACCGACTGAGCCATTTTCTCCTCAGCTTGTGCCTTGGCACGCCTGATCACTTTCTTAGCCTCTCTGCGTCTGGCAAGATACACTTCTTTGTCATTATTATTTTGAGTCTGCTTGTATGTCCTAAAGGCCATCTTTTTTGCTTTTACACTAGTTGATACCTCTTTTGTAAACCACACTGGCTTCCTTTTCCTGATACTTTTCTTAACCTTTTGATACAAAGGTCCGTTGCCTTTAGTATTGCACTTTTTGATTTTCTCCACCTCTCCTGCACTCCTTTCAAGTTCATCCAATCCGCTAATGAGTCGCTTAAACATCTCCCCATTTTTGCAAAGTCAGCCTTCCTAAAATCCAACACCTTAGTTTTTGTGTGACTGGAGTTGGACCCTGCCTTGATACTAAACCATACTGCTTGATGATCACTGGATCCCAGGTTCTCACCCACATATATGTCTGATATCCTGTCACCATTTGTGAGTATTAAATCTAATATTGAGTCTTTGCGAGTAGGCTCCCTCACCAATTGCTTGAGAGAGGCTCCCTGTAGGGAATTTAGAAATTTGCCACTTGTAGATGATCTTGCAAAAGACTCCTTCCAATTCACATCAGGTAGATTAAAGTCTCCCATGATTATGACTTCTCCCTTTAAAGCCATTTTAGTGACATCAAGCAATAGGCTCCTGTCCAAATCCTGCCCCTGGCCTGGTGGCCTATAGATGACCCCAGTACGAATAATGTCTGTCTCCCCCATTTCTATGGTCACCCAAAGGGCCTCAGTTTTTTCTTCAATGTTTTGTATTAAAGTAGCATTTATGTTTTTCTTTACATACATTGCTACCCCTCCTCCGATTCTTCCCATTCTGTCCTTCCTAAATAAATTGTATCCTGGTGTAGCTACGTCCCAGCCATGGTTCTCATTCCACCATGTCTCTGTGATAGCCACAATGTCTAGGTCATCCCTTGTCATTATTGCAATTAGATCAGGAATTTTGTCTCCTAGGCTTCTAGCGTTTGCACACATAGTTTTAAAAATTTTGCCTGTGCATCTGTTATTCAGTACAAAATCGTAATCTAAAGTTGAAATGACCTGTTTGATGATGTTGTTCAATGTCTGTTTTTATTTTTTACTGTTCAGAAAAGCTGCAGGTCACTAATTCTAAGAATATAGTCATCTGTTCAGGTCAGGCTACACCTGAACACTAACGGCCAAATGGTCAAAGGAGATAATTTGCACTGTGTTTGAGTAGACATCAGGCAGAATGCAACACTAAACTATGCTTCACTGAACAACTTCACCAAACAAGTAATAACAATTACAAACAATTCATTAAATCAGAACTTTTCAAATCATACAAGAGTTTGCATAACACAGAAATAAAGAGAGCATATTGGAGATGAATTACATACTCTTGAGGTATCAATGCAGTCCATGTGTGTTTTTGTTGATTTGTAGTAGTTTGCCTTCAGTTTTCCTTCGGTGTAACGCAGGTATAACGCTCGTAGTTATGAGTGTATGTGTGAGAAAGAGATGTAGAAAGAGATGGCAGTATTTCAGAGACTCACGGACACTAGACATACATATATATATATGTGTGTGTGTGTGTGTGTGTGTGTGTGTGTGTGTGTGTGTGTGTGTGGAAGATACCCAATCTTCCCCAGATTTGTCAACTTCTGAATGGTCCTTGCCACTGAATGATTTTCTGTCATTTGGGTTGTCATCTTACCACCTCAAACGTATTATTTTCAAATTGATTCTATTTCCACCGACCAATAGAAGTTACCAACTTATAATCTCTATCACTGTTGAGAACTTGACAGTCAATAATACCCTCGCTGCCAAACTGGCTTCTCTGCATCTCTCACCTGGTTAATAAAGCAGGCATATTTACCTTCCAAATGTCTGAGAAGACTGTCGCTGCACTACAGACATTGTTTTTATCAGTTTTTATCAGTGCTGTGTGAGCTCAGCCTGCAGTGTTCAAGTCCAGCAGTCTCCTGGTGCTGCTGTTCCTTCAGCTGTCCCTGCCTGTCATCCCTAATGCTCAGCTCCAGTCTCCTGCAGCGTCCACGCCGCCACCATTACCATAGGCCTCAGACCATGTGCCAGACACACAGACTTTCTGCCTTTCCCAGACATGGGAGCAGCCATGTCTTTCCTGGTCACATGTCCGTTTCCAGCCAATGCTGTGTGCTTCCCAGTCTGGCTAATTACCCAGCCAATCAGCTTCCACTGGCTGCTATAAGGATGTGGGGTAAGTAAAGCCAGTTGCCAGAGATACTGATCTGATTGTGTATGGTGCTCTCTCTGTCTCCACACTGCTTCCAGGTTCCTGTTCCAGGGGATTCCATTCCCTCCAGGTCATGTGTCATCTCTAGCAAGCAGCTGCCTGGCTCCATCGGTGTTCCGCCATCGAAACATATCATCATTGGTACCCCTTCCTCGATACTCATCACCATAGGTGCTTCTTCTTTATACTCATTGCCATCTGTGCCTCCTTCATCAATATTCATCACCATCGGTGCTCCATCATCGATACTCATCACCATTGGTGCTGCACCAGCAATATTCCTCAGCAATTGTGATTCCAACGTCAATGTTCCTCACCATCGGTACTCTCACATCGTGACCCAGCTTCCGTGGTATCTACCTGGTCCACATCGGTCAGTATATTCCAATATTGACATTGTCAAGTTTGCACTACTGTTATTATTCTAAACTTCCTCAATGTCTTCAGACTACACCGTTTACTCTCAGAATTTATACCTATAGCTCTGGGCTTCATTAGTGTCATCACACTACACCAGCCTTTCTCCAACATCTATGCTATAACACTGACTGACTCAATCAGTGTTCTTACACTGCAGCTATATTTCATCTTGCTATTGCCAGTAAGGGTAATACATCATTGCCTGTGATAAACTGCTATTTACGAATACCATTCCTAAAGTGTTCATTATACCATATTGTCATCTCACTAAAGACTATTTGTTTTATATTCCTGTGGTCATGTCTCAAGCTATTGTCCGGGGTGTCTCTGGCATGCACAGTAACCTTATCAAGGCCCCTCGGTTCCGGTACCAGCCAGCCTCTACCCCTGTGGTTACCTCCAGTCAGGATCTGACCACAAAGGTGTGACATCATCCACATGCATTTCTTGATCCTATTCACAATTGTAGGACTTTCTCCAGGCTAACCCACTCTGTTGAATGCCCTTCCAAGCACATTAAGTCTCTACTCCAGTCTTTAAACCTTCAAAAGAATATATGAAAACTCCCCTTTTCAGGCAATCTTATCAAATTCTAGAACCACCCACATAACCTTCATAAAGTTTCTTGTCCAATTCTATCACCACTGTACAGTCCACACATATCCTCACATATTTTCAATTTTCCATGCTCCTGATGCCAGAGGCCAGATCATACAGCCCACCAAGTACTTTTGGAATATGGTGGACTATTATTTAACGCCTACTGAAATTCCCTATAGATTATAAACTTGTGAGGAGGACCTTCCTAACTCTATGATTGTGTGTTAATATTACTACTTTTTCCTAATGTAAAGTGCAACATAATGTGTTGCACTATATAAGAATCTGTTTATAAATAATAATAACTAATAATAATGTCTCACAGACCACCAGTTCCTCAAGGTAAACCAGATTGCAAAGCAATATTTTACATAAAGCTGCTACCAATTCTGCTACTACGACTGGCCTATAATGATCACTATTACAGGACTTTCATCAGGCTGCTCCCACCCTATGGAATGCCCGGTACTTGTGTAGTTTCACGGCGCCAGCATGGCGTCGTGCGTCTGAGTCCCCTTGCGGGGCTCGCTTCGCTCGCCCACGCTGCGGGCTCGGTGGCTCGCTATGCTCAACACACTATTTAAAATCAACTCCATGCCAACATGGATAGTGGAGGTATGAACTATCCATGTTGGCATGGAGTTAAGTAACTTTTTTGGACATATTTCGTGGCGAGCATACACCCGGAAGTAGCACGGCACAATGCTGGCGCCGTGAAACTACACAAGTACCGAATGCCCTTCCACGCACAATAAGACTCTCCACTAGCCTCCAAACTTTCAAGCGCTCGCTGAAAACTCACCTCTTCAGGCAAGCCTATCATATTTAAGTTCTACACGCATAACCCTCTGAGGCACTTATGTATTATATAGCTTCCCTTCTGACCTACAAGCTATGTTATTACTGGTACCTGTCCTTGTGCTTACATCCTATATCCCTATAGATTGTAAGCTTGCAGTAGGGCCCTCCTACCTCCAAGTCTGTCTGTTGTTACCCAGTTTGTTTTATCTCTGTTTACAATTGTAAAGCACAACAGAATCTGCTGTGCTATATAAGAAACTGTAAATAAATAAATCTACTGAGGTTGCAGGTGTTTTGTGAACATGCATCATGTTGACATACATAATCTATTCATAATAATGTCAAAATGGTTGTAATGCGGTCATGCTTAGCATGTCAATACTACATTACAGTGAAAATGTTGACAAAAAATTCCCAGTAGTGCACTGGCTTCTCTTCCCTGCTCCGGTGGCTCTGGCAGTGTCTTGTGGTAATTGGCGTCATCTATGGTGACTGTGCTACCACTCTGCCCAACAATCCATTATTGCTGTCCCTCAGGCAGACTATTTGTAAATCGCTCTGTTTCAAGTAGCCCTCCTTTCCCACTGCCTTACTCTAATCCTACACTCTCACTGCCTAACCACACATGCCCCTGAGTCCCAGGGGGCCCACACAGCACCCATTCTTTAATACTTACTTTCCAGGGTCCAGGAATGAAGGCAGCAACGCCATAGAGGAGGGGGACCAGCCAGACGAGGCTGCACACGGGCCTCCTCCTCTCTTAAAACACCTCTGCCTAAGTCTCTATGTAATGTTGCAATATTAGGTAGTGGTGTTATAAAAATAATTAGTGATATATTTCATAACTGTGATGTCACCTAGTGGAAACAACACTGTTAATGCATACCCTCCAACTGTACCGATTTAGCCGGTACAGTACTGTTTTTTTAACTGTCTGTACCAGCTAAATCAAAGTGTACTGATTGTACCGGTTTTTGAAGGGTTCAGGCAGCTCCTCCTTCTCTTGCAATGGGAATCGATCGGGACTGGCACGGATGGAAAGAAGAATGCATTCTGCAGATTCTAGCCCTTCTACACCCGTTCTCATGGGAGCATTGCGGCGGGTCCCGACATCGTGCGTCGCATCATGACATCATGTGGCCCGCGGACTCTCCCTCCCGGTCTAAGACACGCTGGTGGAGAATATTCTATTTTGTGGACGCATCTTTGCGGGACTGCGGAAGATGAGGAGAGCACTCAGTGGTCAAATGTATGTGTGGCCCAATAACTTCTATGTGACCTGAGTGAGTGTGTGACCTGATGCTTGGTGCTGGTCTGTGCCGGCTCTAGTGCGCTGCTCTTTCGGGTATGCCTGTTAATGTGCCCGGTTAGGGCCAGCACAATGATTTAGCTTAATGTTTATATAATGAACTGTGAAAGGTACTGTACTGCGTGTGCTGTGCCCAGTCCGTAATAACAGGAGCTGATGAAAATAGGGCACATAAAAGTGTTTGCAATGCAGTTATAGTTCTCATATGTATATGTAGGAAAAAAATGCCCTGTACATATTCGGAAAGGGGGCGTGGACATGCCCCCTGTACTCGTGGAAATGCCCTCTTTACCCTTGGCCATGCCCCCTTTCTGAATGTGTACCAGTTTTTAACCTTCAGATGTTGGAGGGTATGTTACTGTACCAACAAAAAGTATCTGTGCAGTGCTGAGTGGCATTGTACAAATATAGTATACAGTAGTAATAATAATAACAACATTAATAATAATTATTATAATGATGTCCCTTGTTTCTCTATTTTCAAAACATAAACTAGAAACTTTGCTTGTAACTTTAAAAACTTGCTATGGCCCCCCAAATTTCCAGTTACACCCCTCTGTCTATAGTTTGCCACAGGTTGAATGCATACTGTAGATAAAGATTGGCAAAATTGTGGATGGCATTATATTTTAAAGATACAGTATTTTGAAGGTATCTTGTGGGTCCTCCGCTTTGCTAGTATTGAGATCTTTATCTGGCATGACTTTGCACAAACACACAGTGACACTTCTCCTTTTGTCTTGATATCATTTTTAGTATCTATGAAGATAACATTTGTATAGACATATCCAAAAGGATACTTATTTTGTACAGTTGGAGCTGTGTCAATTGCAACAGAGGTAAGCATTAAGCTTTGTAATACAATAACCCATGCAGTAACAAACTCCCTCAGGAGTGAAATAGGAGGCAATTGCACCACAGTTCTTTTCAGTATTTAAGGATTTACTTCAGAACCATAAGAAGGATAAAGATCCTGCAGAGCTGCAACTAGTGCATTTAACTACATAGCTGTGTGACTATTACTAAACTACTGTACTCCTACTGGCTTGTGCCATTATCTGATTCCGACAAAAGATTAGAACTCATGACTCCTGATTCATCAGTGTGTACTATCTCAACTTTACTTTCCATAGATGCATGAAAACATTCATGCAGAAGTTATGTGATACTGTAAATCAGCTGTTGAACTTTCCGCCAAGGCCAAAGGTATGCGGCCTTTTCTTTACAGGTTTGCTAAAATAGTAGGTACAGTATACAGTAGGTGCCTGATTTGTGATTTAACAGTAATTTGTGGAATACAGAATGTAATGGGTTAGTTACACAATGAATACATGACCTCCTCATGTAAATTAAATATCACTTAAGATTCCTGTTTCCCTATAAAATAAGTGATAGAGAAGCGGCATGATTCCAAAATTTACAGGGAGAAATGGTTTATTAACTGGTTTTCTAAACACAAATGTATTACTTCCGTTAAATCTTTTGCACCAATTATCGGCATGGTACAACATGTTGATAATGAAAACTACTTTCACTAGCGGTTGGAAGATTGCGATTTGATAAATAGGTGGAAATTGGCACGGAACTTGGGTGTAATTATGGGCACGTTATGTACAGGATTTCTTCTTTACCCGTCATTTTTTTATTTTTAAACACAGGTTTTATGCTTTTATTTCTTTCTATTGCCTATTTATCCTGCAAGCATTATAATGAAAGGAAATCAGACCTAATTAGGTGAATTTAATAAAAAAAAAAAAAAAAAAAAAAAGCAACCAGATACTGTATACTGTAAAACAAAGAGTAAACATTTTGAACCAGAAAATAATTGAATGTATTTTATGTGGATTTGGGGCCCAATAATTAACTGTATGCTCTGCAGTACAGATTTATTAACCACTAAACACACTTTTTTTTTCAAAATTGACAATACAATTGATTGAATGAAGTCAAAACATTATTAAAAACAGATTTGGTACTTGTTTCCTAGCACGGCCACAATCTTGTGGATCGTGTACCTTTTAAGTTAAGGTACACGATCCACACGATGGACCCGATTTCCTTTGAAATCAGGTCCATTTTGCCGGCTAAGACACAATATCGGGGGCATCGCGTCGGTCAGGACCATTAACATTGGTCCCGACGCGACCGACGCGATGCCCCTGATTTTTCCATAGGCTTCAATGTTAAAAAATATTTTAACATTGAAATCGTGTCGGGAAAGGTAAAATATCGGGGGTATCGCGTCGGTCGGGACCATTAACATTGGTCCCGACGCAATGCCCCCGATTTTTCCATAGGCTTCAATGTTAAAATATTTTTTAACATTGAAATCGTGAGAAAATGTGAAAAATGTGAAATGGGCCAATATGACCCATTTCACATTATAGATGTCCCCGTCGTCACCCCACGATAGACGCCAACCCGAAGCGTGGCGAGCGCAGCGAGCCCGCGAGGGGCGGCGGTGCGCGTCCTCCGACCTTTTCATTCCCCTACTATCCACGTCGGCGTGGATTTGAGAATAGAATAGTGTGGCGAGCGCAGCGAGCCACCGTGCCCGAAGCGTGGCGAGCGCACGCGTATAACTTCACAGGTATACGCGTCCCCTCGCGGGGCTCGCTGCGCTCGCCACGCTTCGGGCTCGGTGGCTCGCTGCGCTCGCCACACTATTCTATTCTCAACTCCACGCCGACGTGGATAGTAGGGGAATGAAAAGGTCGGAGGACGCGCACCGCCGCCCCTTGCGGGCTCGCTGCGCTCGCCACGCTTCGGGTTGGCGTCTATCATGGGGTGGGGTTTACGCCGTTAAATTTGGGGGGGTTGGGAATATTTTACATTGAATCCAATGTAAAATCGGGTCCCAGGGACCCGATTTACATTTCATTCAATCAAAAAATCGGGTCGGTCGCGTCGATCGCATCGCATGCGACCAAATCGCATGCGATGCGATCGACGCGATTTTTCCGACACGACCACCCCGATGTAAATCGGTGTGGCCGTGCTAGGAAACAAGTACCACAGATTTAAATACTTTCATAAAACAAAAATATGCTTGGGGGACATGTAGTCAGTGTCCATACAGTATGTCTTCATTGTAACATTACCTCCTCTGTCCCTCCCGGGTAGCAACAGCAGCACACTCTTCTACAGCATGTGCTGTGCTGACAGCAGGCTCAGCATGAGAGGTCATGCTGAGCCTGCTGTCAGCACAGCACATGCTGAAGGTGTGTGCTGCTGCTGAGATTACAGTTTTCTTTCACCCACCTCTAAACATCTTGGGGGTGTGGCCTAAGTGTGGGAGGTGCCCACACCCCACACTTAGGCCACACCCCCAAAATGTTACCGGGGCCCGGCATTCCTCCCGGCTGCCCTGCCTATCCCAAAGAGGCATAAGGTTGTCAGAAAGCACTGCATCACTGCCGGAGGGCGTTCCAGCAGCACTCGAGCAGAATTCATGTACATATAAAACAAATATGGTAAATACTATATGTTAAATAATAATTATAAAATCAGGGTATCCTCCAAAGCTAAAAAAAAAAAAAAAAAAAGCAAATTGATTTTATTATTATTATCTATAATTTCAATAAAGTTTCCTCATTTTCAATCTGGGTTTGTATCATCTAATTGAAATAGAAACATAGGGTGAAATGTAATAAAAAATCAGAAAGTGAGTTTTATTAAATCGGCAATCATATAGGGCTGTTTCACACAGTACGGTTCCTGCCGCACGGTGAAATCCCGTACGGCCAGGGAGCCGTGCCGCACTCAGCAGTTGTGAATGGACACTATTGTGTCCATTCACACGGGACGGCCACGGCCCGGCCGCACGGCTGCAGCCGGATCCCCCCACTGGAAGGGACGGCTGCCGGGCTGTGGCCATCCCTGCCATTATAAAATTCTGAGTGCGGCGCGGCTCCCTGACCGTACGGGATTTCACCGTGCGGCAGGAACCGTACTGTGTGAAACAGCCCTTACACTGCAAAATCAAACCGGTTTTGAAGTGTAAATGATTGCCCCTTAAAAAACTGGAGATTTCTTACCAAATCTCTCACTTTCTGAATCTCTCATTCTATTACATTTCTCCCATAATAAGCCACAATAAAAAACTAACCTTTATGTAAATTATATCAAAAGCATACAAGTATATATAAACACAACTGTGAAAACATATAGATGATATGGGCCTCATATGTGGACACAATGCTGGCGTTGACACAATTGAGAAAAAATGCTGAAAGAGGGCATCTCAGTCCATCTCAGCTGAATGACTGTACACATGAGAATGACTTCGAATTTGCAGATGCAGCTGTGGGTGGTTCAGCGTCCACCCATCAGGCACTACATTTCGAAGGGCACAATCTCCAATATAATATTATAGCTACTCTGAAATGTTTTAATACATAAGAAAATCTTTGACAATTACCTTGTAACTGATGATATAGGACCTTATTCTGATAAACACACAATGCTGCGAAGTTCGTAGCATTGCGTGTGGCTTAAATGCCGCCTGCTCCCCTCGTTCACCAAATTTGTCCGCATGGCTGTGAATGGATGTTTTACATAAACATCCATTCGCAGCCTTGGGTGCAGGGAACAAATCATTTGATGGTCGCTGACCGTCCAATGATTTGGAACGAGAACACAAAACAAAGACCATCTCAGATGCCTTGACAAAGCTGACGTTGGACCGGCAAAACGCGTTGGTGTTGCTTGGTGCCAGATCGTGGAGGTTCAGTGGAGGATTTACCTGCTAAATACTCTGACCACCTTCCCAGAATTTTGGAAGTCTCCGGCTCATTCCTACAAAATTGGATACCCCTGGCCACGAGGTGGAAGGTAGGCTGCCAACAACAGCCACTCCCTCGTTTGGGCCTATAGGATAAAAACTGCCGATTGTTTGGACTCCATCCACCTTGCGGGATTAATACAGTGTGTGGACAGTGCAGGATTATTGCTCCCTCAACCCCAATCAGGGGACCTCCGTACACACGTGAGATCTGGTCATCCAATTGTTTTTAAAACAACATTTTTTCATATGTATTTTTTGTCAATTTATTGTGCTATTTCTTTCTTTCTTTTTTATGTGCTTATATTTGTGAATTACACATGTGTTTTTTATATGCATGACTATATATGCATTATCTATATGGTTGAGAATAAATAATTTATATTTTATTAATTGATTCACTCATTTTTAAATTTTGAGCGCTGCTTTTTTTTCTGTGTTTTTTTTGTCTTAGCTTTGTGTGTCCCTGTACGGGAACAGGGCGAGCAGCTGAAATCCGGTGATGTTAGCTGCCTGCCCTCGGCAGCCACGTCAATGCCTAATCTCCATGGGAATGTCCAGCATTTTCATGGGAACACCCATGAAACGCTGGACATTCCCATGGGCATGTCCCCTTGCCCCCGTCCTATACCCTTTGTCCGAACTAGTATTTTGCCGTGCCCATTCGCACCCAGCATATGCACATGAGAAGAAATGTGCATGTGCATAACGAAAACAAAGCAACTAGAATCAGGCCCATAGTCAAAGTTGTTCTGAAGTGTAATTAGCAGCCTAAACTCTAGCAGTTATATACTAGAAAGGCCAGGAAGGAGATTATTTGGGTGGTTACTGTATGTCTGCCAAGAAATTTATTTTCTTTAAGTTCTTTCCATGGAAGTATAACATTCATATATTAGCAATATAAGCAGTGTGCGCTTGCCAATATAATCTGTCATCACACACTGTGAGAGAGACAGTCAAAGGAAAACTGCAAAAACAGCCTACCTTTCCTATACCAGAAAAAACCTAGGGGTAGATTTATTAAGCTCGGTGAAGTGATAAACTGTCTGGTTTTTATCACCGTCCAATCGTCTCCTACCTATCATTTTTCAAACCAAGCCTGTAACTTCACAGGTAGGAGCTGATTGGCCGGTGATAAAAAACAGACCGTTTATCACTTCACCGAGCTTAATAAATCGACCCTCTAGTCTCCAATAAGACTCAATGGGGAGATGTATGAAGCAGTGAATAGCGTGAAGAAGTAGACCAGTGAAGAAGTTGCCCATGGAAACCAATCAGCTTTGAAGTAATATTTATCAAGTGCAATCTACAAAATTATAGGTAGCAGCTGATTAGTTGTCATGGGCAACTTCCCTCTTATGTGCTTTATAGATCTCCCACAATGTGTGACACATTTTGGTACTGTCAACTAATGCAAAGGCAGTCGAAGATCAGGCATACACAAAATGCTATACATATCCCAGTGTCACCCTCTCAGAGTTTCAAACCTGCACTCACAAATGTTAAGCTACCTGATTATGGGCCTGATTCAGACCTGATTGCTGCTCTGCGATCAGAAATCCGATAGACGATATCATGCCAGAGTGAAAATCACACCAATCAGGGGCTAGCTGCAAACTTATTTGCAACTCACTCACCATTGAACGATTTTCGCAGTCTGTGCATAACCAAAAACATATTATAACTGTACGATAGAAACAGGCTGATTGAGTCCAGAGTTGGGGTCACACACCCTCCCTGAAAATGCTTGGTCACATTTATGCTTTTCATGACAATGGCCAGTTAGTACCCCCAAATGTCAGCTCCCTGTCTGTCAGATAGGAGCTAGCTTGCAATTGATTTTTGGCACTGTTCGGCATTGTGAATGCATACTGTGATCATGTCATTCGAAAATGTGTCTTTGTGTGAATTTGCACAACAGCGGTGTGTGTCGATCAGATCCGACAAAGCAATTATTGAGCTAATGTGTACTTTCTTTTGTTTTCTACAACGTAATTGCGAGATCAGGACCGATAAAATGTGTGAAGTACATGGTCATCCATCCTGTTCTGTCCTTTGCAGGAGACCCTGGTGTGTTTATCGTCTTTAAATAGCCTAACATTCCTGCACATACACTATCCAATTATTAGCGGATTGGTTCAATAAGCATAGTGTGTACCTAGCTTTACTCAAGTTGAATCAATGAGTTTGTGAATGATTTCATTTTCATATTGCGGGGCTGCAATATTTAAATTGCCAAGCATAGTGTATACTGGGTCCTAGAATATTGGCACATTTTAAATGTTCAGTAAAGAAAATTTAGCATAAAGACTTCTCCAGTAAAATATTTTGAAGACCAAATGCTTTTATGAGAGATCTAAAGTGACTGTTCCTTATTTCTGGTCTGTAGGGGAATTTTAGACAAAAGTAGTAGTCAATATCGTTTTTCTATAACATGGCCCCTGTTATTTAAGTTTAGTAAAGAACTACTCATAATTGAGTAGTACTTGGCTTTTTCTTCCCAATTTGTCACAACATGTAAAACACGGCTTAGCTGTTTTTCCAAATTTAGCAAGTAGATGGATTCTAACAATTTTTTGCAGCAATAGAATTTGTATAAAGTAATAGATTAGAGAAGCAAATTTTTATAAAAATCACAAAGAGTCCAAGGTGTGCCAAATGTATATATATGTGTCCAAGATGTACTTGGACACATATATGCGTAACCTGCCAAAAGAATGTTAGAAGTGTAGTAGAAAAGTTTCTTATACTTACGGCTTCGATCTAATGCTGGAGACAGGAGCAACGTAGTTAGCTGGAACATATCCTTCTGCCTTTCCCAAGGGTAACAAAGCCCTAGCTTTCCACCAGCTCTCATGAGTACGATCCAGTATGTGCATGCGGTCCCCAGTACTAAAACTTAGCTCCTCGTTTGAGGCTGCTTGGTAATCATATAAAGCCACATAAACGTCTCTTTTGGTGCTCTCATTTTCTTTGTGTATTATCACTTTTTGGGCAATCGTATTGACAGGTGCAGGAGTTATAGCTTCTCCAGGTTTATTCACATATTTATTTGGAATAACAATATCATTATCTTCTTCTTTACTTTTTGCCTTGTATCCTGTGGAGCAGCAGCAGAAGGGCCAGCAATGACTGCAGTGTTTCCTACAACAGTTCCCCATAATCAGTGACAATGGCAAATCCTTGTTTTCTTATTAAATTGTGCGCACTGATTCTTCCTTTCCTCCATGTCACATAATGAGTGTAATCGCTATGATAAATAAAAACTGCTCTTGTTGTGTGTACAGTATATATATCCTGTAGTGTCTATTACAAACCTCAGGATGATCCCAGCATCTGAACTTCCGTAACGTAAAGTTACAGTAGCAGCTGAAACAGGTTCTTCCCACTTGCAGAGATTGTCCTTTGTCAGAAACTGAAGAACTGCATATGTCAGTGATGTCTGTATTTCTCAGAATAAAAAGGACACCTTGTTGAAGACTGTATACAGGTTTATAATATGCTGGATCAGGTAGTCAGCTTACTTCCTAGTGAAGGCATATTTGTTTCTATTAGCTAGGACCGCCCTCTGTGATTTGCTAATTTATGTCTTTGGTTCCTGTATATTCACCAGTGAGATTAGTTAGCAACACCTCTCGCCAGCTTCCTGATACCTGGTGAGCGAGCAGGTATGTTTTGCAGCTATAGTAACTCCCTTTGAAATCAGACCATGTCATTCATGCAAATTAGTGTCAGTTTTCCCTGGAGGTGAGCAGTGTAGTGTTTACCTTATCTTGATACAAAAGCCGGTTGGAATGTGGAAAATTGAGAGAAAGGTCTTTGGTGACGTTGTTATAGCACCAGTAGAGACTCCCTTTGTGTAAATGACAAATCAAAAGAGCTGTAATTTAAACAGACTTTTTAAAAAGGGCACACAGTTGGTTTATAATTATTGAATTTGTTACATATATATATATATATATATATATATATGTATTTACTTTATTACAGTCAAATAAATATCAAATTTCTTAATAGTGTGAATTTTGCATATCTAGTTGTATACATAATTTGCATAAGAAAATAATCTACAGCGACAATGCACGATACAAAAAGGAAAAAAAAAATCATTATTCCATATTATATTACCCTTTACTGGAGAAAAATGGGAAAAGGAAACTTTCAGAACATGGACACCTTGCCTATAATAAAGTATTACTTTTAATAGATATTCATTAAAATAACATTTTAATTAGCAAAAGTTAAACTTGACAAACAGGCAAATCATACAGTGCAATGGGGTATTTATTTTGGATGCAGTGTGTGCAGTACACATGGGCCCCTCAGGTGCGGGAGGGCCACACCATACTAACTGCACCAATTTACTCAGTACTTACTATACCTTTTCTGCAAACTTTCTGGAAAGATAGCACAGTGTCCATTTCCCTCACATTTTGCTCATACATAGAAGGGCAATTGCTGGGAAAATGTCATGATGGCAGTAAACTCTAGAACAACCCTAGAGTCTACCAGTGTCACCGCACAGTAATTATGCAGTCAGTGTGGAGTTGTCTTTATATAGTGTGGCGAGCGCAGCGAGCCACCGAGCCCAAAGCGTGGCGAGGGGATGCGGAATACATGTAAATTAATCCGCGTCCCCTCGCGGGGCTCGTCACGCTTCGGGCTTGGTGGCTCGCTGCGCTCGCCACACTATATAAATTCTACTCCACGCCGACGTGGATAGTGGGGGTATCAAAAAGTCGGAGGACGCGTTCCGCCACCCCTCGCGGGCCTTGCTGCTATCCGCCACGTTTCGGGGTGGAGTGGATAGTGGGGGGTGCGTAAAACCTATTTTTAGGACATACAATCATATCATTGTATAGCTAATGTCATGGCATCGCACACCCTATAAAATCGAATGCGATTTTGCAGGAGGTGCAATGCAATGCGATATAGTGGAGAAAAAAGAACATTGAAAAAATTACATTGAAAAATCACATTGCATCGCATGCCGCTATAATGGCCCATGCGATGCGATTTCCCTACACTTTGGTACTTGTTCCCTAGAACGGCGCCCAGATTTTCTACGTACGGCACATACGTAGAAAATCCGGGCGACGTTCTAGGAAACAAGTACCAAATTGTGTATTCTGGTTTAATTTTTAGGTATTGATTGTTGTTTGTACCCCTGGATGTTTTTTACCCAATAGATGTTTGTACAATTTTTTTAAAATGTATTTATTGTGTCTGCCGACACCACCTCTCCAGGAAGAGATCCACAATTTAACTGCCCTGACCATAAAGAAGTTTTTCCTTCTAAGGGTACGAAATCTTTTTTACTCTAGTCTAAATGCACGTCCACGTGTCCTAGACTCCTTCCTCAAAGCAGAAAGTGTCCCTGATAGTTTCTTATATTGGCCCCTGATATATTTGTACATGTTAAGCATGTCTCACCTTAAATGTCTCTCTTTCAGCGTAAATAATCCTAATTTGTCCAATCTGTCTTTGTAGCTTAATTTCTCCAACCCTTTTATAAGCTTTGTTGCTCTTTTTTGGACTTTCAAATAAAGGCAAACACTGACTGGCAACCAGGGAAAGTAATAACAACAGGAAACTACCATACTGTATATACAATAGTAATCTGTGAAACACATGTGACTATTGTCTTTCTTATGTGTGAAAGAGATCCTCTGTATTGCTTAAATTTATGATACCAGGGTTTTTTAAGAGGTATCCCAGGGTTGCCGACTTTTAAAAGTTCCTCTCCGGGAAAAGCCCGGAAAGGAGACTTTCAGCAGGAGCTCGGGGCGGGGCTTAAATGTGACATCATTAAGCCCCGCCCACCTGAAGGAAAGTTACTTAGTTTGCCTATCTCCGTGGAGGGAGCGGGGCTAAATGACGCGATTATGATGCTTTAGCCCCGCCCCCTCCCCGTAGATCTGCAGAAAAAGGTAATTTAAACGCCGCGATCAGGGGGGGGCGGGGGTCCCCCAGAATCCGGGAGGGTTGGCCACCTTTCCGGGGGGCCGGGAGGGTGACCCGATTTTCGGGACCCTCCCGGCCATTCCGGGAGGGTAGGCAACCCTGAGGTACCCCCCCTCCTTATTTTTTTTTAAACAGATTCTATTAATATATACTGCTTGTATTTGACATAATACTGTGCCTTATATTTTATTATAGGCAGATTGCCCCTGACCTGCGAGTTTTGTTTTCCTCTTTTTTACTCCCTAACTTGCAACTGCAATGTTACTCTCTGAGTGCAACGCCCCTATCTGATATCTACTGTACAATATATAATAACTAATTTGTGATACAGTGGACAGTCCTATAGTCCTACATGTTAAACCAAGGAGAACCCGTGCGTACATACTCCCTTTTCTCTCCTTTCCCTGTGTTATTAATACCCTGAACTGGCTATCTGTTTAGAGTTGCATTATTTATCAGTTCAGTAATATTCATATATAAAGAATAATAGTAACAATTCCTTTCACATAATTGATTCCAATACAATGAATTACTATTGCTTAACAGCAGCCTGAGGCCTCAGGTACCTGTACCATCTATATCAGTGGTTCCCAAACTTTGTCCTCAGGGGCCACCAACAGTGCATGTTTTTCTAGATTTCCTCAAAATGGCCCTTATTCAGATCTGATCGCAGTACAAATTTGTTCTTAAAATGCGCAAAACCATGTGCACTGCAGGTGCGGCAAATGTAACACGTGCAGAGAGAGTTAAATTTGGGTGGGGTGTGTTGAAACTGAAATCTAAATTGCAGTGTAAAAATAATGCAGCCAGTATTTACCCTGCACAGAAACAAAATAACTCAAACAAATCTAACTCTCTCTGCACATGTTACATCTGCCCCACCTGCAGAGCACATGGTTTTGCACATTTTAAGAACAAAGTTGTACTGTGATCAGATCTGAATAAAGGCCAATATCACAAGTGAAATGATTGGCTCTACCTGTGGATCTTATAAAATGTGAGAAAGTAATGAGTACACCTGTGCAGCTGCTCTCGGGGAAGATATAATATATAAAATGTTGGGGTCCTTGAGGATCTAGTTTGAAAAACAAGTGACATATTGTTTATCAAGATAGTATAATAGACAGTTCTTCTAACAAATAGTTGTTTGAGGTAAAGGAGAACTTCAAAATAAAGTATCTCTTTTTAACCCTTTGAGTGCCAACATCTCAGTGAGAGATGTGCAAAATATCCACTAAAAATGCCAGCGTCGCTCACATTTGATATATAATTTGTAAAAAATGCTGTGTAAAAAAAATATATATATTCTATATATAACGTAAACATTACACGTCAATATGATGAATAAAAATGTTTGCTAGGCAATTTTCGCAACTATTTTGACAAATTCACTTGGCACGCAAAGGGTAAAAGGTGGTATTCAATCTCGGATTCTGAGTGGCAGAATCCCGCTCCATTTTCTCTCTGCCTGACAGAAACTTGGGTACTTATATGTTAGTTGGGCACCCACTATAGTTAGTACGCTCATACCCCCACTATCCATGTTGGCATGGAGTTGATTTTATATAGTGTGGCGAGCGCAGCGAGCCACCAAGCCCAAAGCGTGACGAGCCCCACGAGGGGATGCGGAAAACTAAGCAAATACCTTAGTGGGCGCTCAACTAACATATAAGTACCATAACTTGGCAGGCAAAATTCAATGTTCCGCATATGGCGTGGCAAAAAGTGGGCGTGTCGGCAAAAAATGGTCTTGGATTGTCCAGAAATGTCTGTGAATTCAACAATCCATTGCCGTTTCCAACAAAACAGATCCAACTTGTTTTAAAGTCAGATTTGTTTTGTCAAAATCCGCCTTCGGTGCTGTCAGAAGCAGCAAAATTGGATAGGCGGCAGCCGCTATTTCCCCTTTTCGGAAATAGCAGCCCACATTATATGCCGCCCTTTGTACTTTAAATTGGTGGACTATAATGGATTAAAATCAAATCAGCAGAAAGTCGAAATATATCTTCTTATACCTCATTCAGACAAACTGAGAAACTCAGGAAATTGCTGGTGCATTGTAAAAATAACCAGGGTTGAGTGTATGTCTCAGAGGTACCGACTAGGATTGATGGGAGTGGGGAGGCTGTGAAGAACATAAAACAGCAAGTAGTTAATATGCTGAAATTCTCAGAGAAATAGTACACAAACCACAATAAAAATCAAAGCGATGCCCAAAAGATGGAGTAGCCCATGTAAGGTTTGTGCAATGAGGTTCTTGGGCATAGAGCAGTATGCAACCCCATTGTCCTGTGTTTATTAAGAGTTGCAGGCACACCTACTGTGGGACCAACAAGGATGCAAACACTGACTTGAGGGTGCAGCAAGCGGAGCCCGGTGGAATTGCAGGTGCTATTGTGGATCATGATGATCTCCTCTGTGCCCACTGTGGAAACAGACAAACACAATTAATGTGCCATCACTGTCAAAGAGCTATGGGGCAGTATCCAGGTAGAGAAGCCATTCTTACGCAACATGAGTAAGTTCCCTTGTATAAAAAATTTTAAAAACCCTATCTGTTGCAGTGGTAAGCTAATGTGCAAGATGAAGGAGGTCACACATACAGATAAGCTTATAGTTCTGCTGTTTGATTTGCAATACAAATATTTTTATAAGATACATAAAATAGTACTTAAAGACAGTAAAATTGCAACTATCCTTACTGGACCCACACATAACTGGCCCATTGTGCAATGTTAAACTAGTGTTCATTCTAGCAGCCTGCATCTAGGGTATATATTTTAATTTGAAAGGGCAAAATGTTATATGTTACATACTACAGTAGCTGTAGTAATACATCACATCTAAACTGTTGGCAAGGAAAATTAAAATATGCCCTCCTCACTGATAGGGGCAGGGTTCTAGAAGAAACACTATTAAACTGTATTTGATCAACTAGTTTGCAAGAGGATGATGACCAAAAGCACAGACCAGGTCATAGTGTTGTGCTTTAATTTTCAATGCCTTTTACAACAAGTGTAGAATACATTATTATGACCTTGACAATGCATTATTTTTTAAGTTTTTTACAGTTTTCACAGTACCATCATGGAAAAATTTAGGATACCACAAGAGCCATGATCAATATTTGTTTTAGGATGGCAGGCGCCAGAGGATGCCAGACTATAGCGATTCATGGACAATGAAATTCTGCCTACCCATAGAATAGGGAAAAATCTGTAAGAAAGTATATGTAGATAAGGATTTTTGCAATAGCCCAGATCAGTAAACAATTACACTGCAGACCTAAAAAGGAAATTGCTGGTTAATTAAAACTAATGCATACAGGTAATTGATACAATTAGTATATACAGTAGCAAATCCACCAGGGTACTTATGTATTTACAGGGCGCCTACTAAGCAAATACTGTAGCTTACTGGGCGATTCTGCGTAAGAAAATCGCATTGCATGCAATGCGATGCGATTTTCCTATGTAATGTATTCACTGCTCTCTGGCATTGGGTGGTGCGATGAGATCGCATGCAATCGCACCGCACATAAAATCGCATGCAATTTTATATGGTGCGATGCCATTTCATTTACTGTACACTTGTATGACATACAATGGAATTTAGGCACCCCCCAGTGGCAAACACAGTGGGGGTTTCTGAGTACCCAGACCCCCCCCCCCCCCAGGAGTCAAAGTACTGAAAGCTGAGGGTCCCCTATTTCCATGGCTACAGTAATTTTAAAAATCGGCCCTTGGAAACCAGAGATATCTGACTTCAAAGCAGTGGTCCCATCCAAGCCTGTTAATTGCTCTTCCCAGACAGATATTTCAGGTTCTGTCTGACTTAGTTTTTCTGAGGGTATATTCCAAAAAGCTGGGACTCTCCCCCTTTGATGGACACTAGCAGCTTGTCTCTACTGTCCCCACTCAGAACCAGAGATATCAGCCTTCCAGCAGCTGGTTATTGCTCCAGCTCCACACACCTGGTATGTAGTTTTATAAATTATGAATAATAAGCCCACTCCACTATACACCCCTCCTCTGCGTATTAAACATCCTCTACCACCCTGAAAGTTATGTATCAGGGCCCAGTCATTCAGCCCAATGCTCCCTTCTCCCACCCCATCTCCCACCATCTGTGCAGTAAAGGAGTAATTAGTGGAAATTACTGATCCAGGCCCAGTGGTGCAAGTAGAATTTTTTTCTTGGTGGTACTGATAGCCTCCACCAAAAATGGGCATGGTCATGTGTCATCAGGGGGCGTGGTCACACAAAGCTAGAGGAGTGACTAAATGACAATAGAGGCGTCGACACAGGAGACAGGGAATGAGAAACTGGGAATGACTGGGGGTGGGTTGGCTCTTGCTTGGGGGAGAGCCAGGCAGCTTGTGCTTACAATAGTGGAGCCTGCTCTTCATGCTGTCGGCGCTGCTGATGCCAGTCAGTGTGACAGGCTAAATCAGCAGTAGCCGGTAGCTGCATACAGCACCAATCATAACGCTGGGTGGGCGGGCTGCGGATGCATTATATTTAGACTTAAAATGAAAATAGAAATGACAGTGTATCAGGGGTAAGTGGTACTGCGTACCTGCAACATATTTCTTACAGGTACTCCGTACCACGCCGTACCCCCTTACTTGCAACACTGTCCAGGCCCTACATGCTGAGCGGTTGATATAATACCCCCTACCCATGGGACATCAAAGCTTCCCCCACCCCTACCGCTGGAGGATCAGTAGGGGCCCCAATACATTGCTATGCCCAGGGGTCTACACTGCTGTTGACGCCCCTGTATGCATATATATATACTGTATATGTATGTATGTATATATATATGTATGTACTGTATGTATATATATATATATATATATATATATATATATATATATATATATATTTATGATATGCCGGCACTCCAAGAGCTTGTTCAGCGCCATCAGGTGCACTTCAAAATATTCATATGGACGTCCAACAAGGAAGGCACTCCACGACCAGGTTAATTAGAAAAACAGTAACAGTTATTTCTCCTGTATACCCTGAGGACGGGGAGTTAGGTCCCCGAAAGTACTCAGTATTTTGAATACAGATATGGTTTTCTAATTAACCTGGTCGTGGAGTGCCTTCCTTATTGGACGTCTATATATATATATATATATATATATATATATATATATATAGATAGATATAGATATATAGATATATATCTATCTATATATCTATATATATATCTATATATATATATATATCTATATATATATATATATGTAGGAGAGTCCGCACTCAAGGTAGATTGTTGTCATAGGGGGTGCTCCAACAGATGAATGAACATCACAAGGATATAGAGATATATGAAATGGGCACTCACCAAGGTCTTAGGTTCAGCAAGAAAATTTATTCACGAAATGAAAATACATCCGACGTGACGTGACGTTTCGATCAAAGGATCGTCATCAGGAAAATGTCAACATAGATAGCAAAATATCATTCCCAACCAACAGGCAACCTGGTATCCATCCATGGAGCAGTATCTCCTCCATGGATGGATACCAGGTTGCCTGTTGGTTGGGAATGATATTTTGCTATCTATGTTGACATTTTCCTGATGACGATCCTTTGATCGAAACGTCACGTCACGTCGGATGTATTTTCATTTCGTGAATAAATTTTCTTGCTGAACCTAAGACCTTGGTGAGTGCCCATTTCATATATCTCTATATATATATATATATATATGGAAGAGAGGGGGGGATGTAGGGCGCCACTTGTGTCCTGAACAACTCAGTTCTCTTATGTATAGAAAAACAGGTATACCTTTAGAAAAAAGGGTGTCAGCTGACCTCTAAGGAAAAACACCTTGGTAAGGGGTGTGGCGTAAAGAATACAATTGTGAGTAGGTTACTGAAGGGAAAGTGTCTGTTTCATGACATTACAGTCATACCACGCTGGTAATGCCCAACCCCGCCCGATCTTGGCAGCCAAGCAGTGTTTGGGCCCGTCCAGTATCAGGATAGGGGACTACCTGAGAAGAACGGGTTCTGTAATGTACAGAGAATACAAAGAATACATACCTCGTGATAAGGACATAATAGAGATACCAATGCTCAGTCTTTCCTACACTTTACCCTTCAGTAACCTACTCACAATTACCTGACTTACCATTCTACCCTATTCTTCATTTTTTTATATAGAGATAATCACTGTAATTAATTTTTTCATATATATATAGAGATAATCACTGTAATTCATATAAATAAGTAAAAATCACCTAATCACTTTACTTATTTATAATGTATATATGTCTTTATCAGCTAAGTACTCTTTAACCTACTACTGTCACGCATCACCGTTTTTTTGATTCATAAAAATTGTCTTTGATTACTGCCACGCACCATCGATCTTTTCTAAATATCGGTCTTTTCACTAATGACTCATCAATATAAGCTAATTGATTCTTTCTAAATTGATTAATTCTGCTGCTATTATTGGGAATATTTTATGTACTATATATTATATATTTTATTTTTTTATATATTCCTTTGAATTTTATATATATTTATATACTTAATATAAGTTATAAAGAAGCCCCTAACTATGATGCACTGAACATCCATACAAATATAGGTTATTAACATACTGTATTCTCTATCCCTATGTCCTATGTGGAATCACCACTAAGAAATGAGCACACATGAAAATATAAACTCTGTCGACACACCAGTATCCAAAAAGATGGCGGATTCCCTATGTGAAAGATTGAAAAAATCTCTAACAAAATGGCCGCTGAATGGAGACAAATACCGCAAGGAACTCTGAATAACAAACTAAATAATGACTGACGATTACTACAACCAATGGGACACAGCTCTCCAACAAACGGAAGCGGGGCGCACCTGCACATCCGCCGGTGAGAGGCGGAAGACACAGAGCTATGTAATAGAAACGGACACAGGAAGCGGGGCGGAAGTGACGTCCGCCCGCCGGAAGTGGGGACACGCATCCCTGTACACATAAAGAAGAATTTTCTGTTATCCCTACGATGTATTTTAACCAGTGTATTACAGCGCAGGCTACATAGAACGCTGATCCTAACACTCATATGAGTGTGTAAAAGATTTAATTAAATCCCTCGTTTTTAGAAATGGTGGCCACACCCCACAGGATGTGACATCATAATTATGAGCATTAGACATACACAGTATAAATAGAGCACCAGGCACATCTCCCTCTCACCCCTTGATGAATTCTTAAATGACGAAACGCGTTGGGTACTGCCTGCTGACTCCTCCCTAAATAGATAAGTTCTGCTTTTACACCTTGTCTTATAACTTTTTGTATATCTCCGATTTTTTTAGCGCTAACACATGTAGGCAATTTTTTTATTGAGCTTCGCATTTTTTACACTGTTGTTTTTCTATGTTAATTTCTTGTACTGTTTGTTCTTATATTCAATGCTATTGTGCATTTTTTATATGTATAAAATAAATTCTTATATGTTTTAAAAAGAAACACGTTTCTTATACAGGTATTTGTAGTCGCTTAGACCTCTATCCAATCCATTATATACATATATATATATATATATATATATATATATTTGGTCTATCTATAATACTTTAACTGACCCGGCATATACTGGGTCACGTAAGTGTCCATCTCCATGCTTTGCTCTGCCCCTCTGCAAACCCCTTCTGAAAATACTGCGTTTGACCCTGCCCCCCACTATACACGCCACCCCGAAGCGTGGCGAGCGTCGGCGGAACGCGTCCTCCCGACCTTTTTATACCCCCACTATCCACGTCGGCGTGGAGTTGATTTTACTTGGACTTCAATCTTAATTTATGATTGTCCTCACCTGTGTCAAGCTCATTAATTGATAAGGTGTTTCACAACAGGTGAGAGCAATCATAAATTAAAAGGCAAGTCCAGGATCAGAGCATTTTGTTTCTCCTGGAATACATCATGTTTGGAGGTATGCAATGGCATGATTCCACAGAAGACCTAACAAGCTTGTAACAATATATCCCGGAACAATGAGTTGTGTAGTACTGTATGTATGAGTATGTGATATATTGTTACATTGTAATTGTTCTGTTGCAATATCATTTAGGTGTGTACAGTATTAAGGTTAAAGCACTCTTCCAGAGAGCTAAACATAATAGACACATAGGGGGTTATTTTGGTTCACTCTTTCTGACAAATTCCTTCTAAGATGGACAAAACCATGTGCACTGCAGGTGGGGCAGATGTAACATATGCATATATATTTAGATTTGGGTGGGTTTACTTCAAAGTGAGATCTATTTTGCAGTGTAAAAATAAAGCAGTCAGTATTTTCCCTGCACAGAAACAAAATAACTCACCCAAATCTAATTCTCTCTGCACGTTACATCTGCCCCACCTGCAGTGCACATGGTTTTGTCCATCTAAGAAGGATTTTGTCAGAAAGAATGAACCAAAATAACCCCCATAGGGGTACATTTACTAAGATCAAATGGGTACGAATGCACTCATTTGTACCCATTCGATGTAAGATATGGCTAGGACCAGGTGACCAGCTGATTCACAATCAGCCGAATGCGGCTGATCTGCCATATGTATATACGGCCTGGTCAGTCGTATTGGGCTATTACGAATGGCTACACCATTGACAGAATACGGCTGTATGTGGCAATAGTGTTCTATCTGATTGGCAGATACATACTGATGAATTCATATACGAATTCACCAGTAATTACGAATGTCAAATTGATCCGTGCAGGCTTCAGTCAAATACGACCAAAAGACATGGTCTGTCATATCCGTGCAGGCTTCTAAGTGTAAAAAAAAAAATAATAATAAATAAAAAAAAAATCAGTGTGGGGTGACGGTCCCCCCGTCTGGCTATAACCAGTGAGCTGGTCCTGATTGCAGAGATACAGGGGGCCAAAAAAACGTGGTCCCTTCATATTTCTATAACCAGCACCAGGCTCATGCGCCAGTCCTTGTTCCCAAAATATGAGGGATAAAATGGGTATGGGTCCCTCAGTGTAAAATGTGTAATAAAATAGATTTAATAACTATTTGGTTCATTTGTCAAACTACAAGTCCCAGAAAGCCTCCCCATATGCAGGGACTTGTAGAAACACAAGTCCAAGCATACAGGGCATTTTTTTTTTTTTTTTAGGGAGCGTTCCCCACTGGGCGAGTTTTTTCTGGGGAGCGCTCCCTATAATAAAAACCCTACCACTGTGTTCCCGGGTCTGGGCAGCGCCACTGAACTGTGTATCAGCCGCTGCCCGGCCCTGCCTCCCGGCAACCCGGCCCTGCCCCCGGCAACGGGGTGGGGAGACGGGAGGGAAGGGGATGCACCATTGAGCATCCGGAGTTAGCTGAACTCCGCTTCAGCGCTGCCTATCAACTCAGCAGCGCTGCCCGGCTTTAACCAGCGGCATTCCCGAGAATTTTCCGGGCTTGCCAGTCTGGGCACTAAGGTATAGCCCGGAAAATTCTCGGGAATACCACGGAAGGGGTTATAGGGCACGCTGAGTCAAACGAAGTCAAACTAAGTCAAACACCATACAAAATAAAACTTTAATACACACTACATTCACCCATACATACTTAACAATAGGGTCTACCTTAGGCCTCTTCTCCAGTGGATATCCATAGGTGTACCTGTGGAAATACTCACCATCCAATTCGGTGTAGATTGCGTCCTCTTTGGTCCATGTAGGCATACACGGGTCAAAAAAATAAACTGACATTCCCGATACCATAACAAACTGGATGAGCCGCAATTGTGATTACACTTGGGGCTCCTCCCCCAAACTGGGGGATTTGCCGTTGATGTCATACACCGGATGCTTTACCAGCCAATCATCAGCGGGCTCCAGGGTACAGTCACTCGGAACCTGGGCGGCGTAACCCTGTCTGTCTCACTTGAGGGAGACGGGCAGGGTTAGGGGGGGTTCAAGGTGACAGTGGGGACCAGCAATGACGGTGCACGGCGGCGGGGAGCTCCTTCGAAACAGTGCGCGCAAGCATCTCATGCGTGCGCGACCCCTTCCGATGGCTGGTGGGATGGTGGCCGGCGGGGGGCTGGAAATGGAATAGCCAGCCCCTGCAATGAAGAGCCATGCTCCATCTGTAGCTCCATGTCTATGGGTGGTTCCCATCATAGACGCCTCTATTATATATTTAACAGGGGCGTCTATGATGGGAACTGCCCATTGATGCCCATGTTAAAGTTTAACTTTACTTCTTTTTACTTCTGTGGAAATGTGAACAGCCAATCAGCCACAAAGCTCCCCTGGAACCTGTGGCTGATTGGCTGGGGGAGGATCCAGTGTATGATGTCACCTGCAAATCCCCAAGTTCATGGGAGGAGCCCCAAGTGTATACACACGTGCAGCTCCTCCAGTTCGGATTTGATGGTGAGTATATTTTATTTGTACAGGTACACCTATGGATATATACTGGAGCAGAGGACTGGCCTAAGGTGGATGTTATAGGTAAGTATGTATGGGTGAATGTAGAGTGCATTAAAGTTTTATTTTCTACGGTATGTGTGTGTACAGTATTTCATTTAACTATTGGTTAAGTTTTAGAACTACAAGATCCAGCAGGACCTTTAATGCCCCACATGCTGGGACTAGTGGTCCTCCAAGTCCCTGCATGCGGGGAGGCTTGCTGGCACTTGTAGTTTCACAATTTAATCCAATAGTTATGAAATATATTTTTTACACATTAGGGCTATCAGCCTGATGCCCACCGCCCAGGGGCATCAGGGACAGCCCCGAGCTTCAGCTGGCCTGGGCCGACCAGTCAGAGGATAATACTTTGTCCGTGGAGCTTATATAAGCTAACGCTGTGGCATTAGTCTGCTGGCTATTTGAGCCCAGTGCTGGTTTTCAAAATATGGGGGTTCCCTTATCCACCATATTTGGGGAACCAGGATCGCCCCATGAGCCTGGTGCTGGTTATAGAAATACTGGGGACCATATTTTTTTGTATTTCTGCAACAAGGACTGGCTTAATTAGCCCGGACAGGGGGACCCCACGCCATTTGTTTATTATTAATATATTCTAATTTTTTCGAACATTGGCCAGCATTGCACGGATATAACAGATTTGTATAATGCTGGTGGCTCATACGTATTTGGCTTCTGTATTTCCGGCACCCAAATACGAATGGCTACAACATTGGAGAATATGAATCTGGAATATACAACAGCTTTGTAAATTTGCTGTATTCTCTATTACTTTTGTCAGGCCTTATATAGCTGATCCCTTTCGTAAGGGGATCAGCCATATATGGCCAACCTTAGTAAATTTACCCCATAGAATTTAAAGGCAGATAACAATCACTTGGCCCATCTAGTCTGCCCCTTTTTAACCTATATTACCTCAAACCCAATTGATGCTTATTTATTTGTAAGGAGATACTTCTGTCTTTCTCACCCATGTTTAATTTAATCAGACAGGAAGTGTCAGGTAGTGTTAACTCTTGACCTGCTGGAAAACAACACATGATGGGCCATCAGATGTACTAAGCTTGAAAAGTGATAAAATGGAGAGTTAAAAACCTCCAAACAATCAGCTCCTAAATTTCATGTCACAGACTGTGTTTGAAAAATAACCTGATTGGTTGGTGGTTTATCACTTTCCATTTTATCCCTTTTCAAGGCTTAGTACATATCGCCCAATAACTGCTACAGGAAAGGTAATAAGTACACCCAACACAATACAGAACAAGTAAATAAAAACAGGGGTTCCCTTATTTCATGGTACAGGTTTTCTAGTTTTTAAAATGGTATGCCAGTCTGGAATTCTGAGCAGATGAGCCTATCGGCACACCATAACCATGTGAAAAAAATTCTCAGGACTAATTGAAAATCCCAGATTCCTGCAACAATATCAGCAAACAATGATATGCAAAATAGGTTATGTCGCTGGAATACCAGCATTTAATTATTTGCTCAAAAAATGCACATTTGGCCCAAAATCCTACCAACCAAGGACCAGGGTTGCCGACTTTTTATGTCTCCTCTCCGGGAGGGTCGGCAACCCTGACCAAGGACCCCTCTAACAAATATTCTTTTGACTAATATTTGATCAACATTAGTGAGCCTGGCAGTTAACCCTCATCTTCTATATTTCCTGTATGCTACTATATGATTTCTGCACAGTGTACACATTTAATTTAAGATGTTGCAAACGAGAAGCTAAAATCCTTACCATTACCTATCTTGATTTTTGTATATAGGAAAGGTGGATTAATTCTGAAATGAAACAAGATACAAAAAGTATTTGTAGTTTTTATAAAATACACTGCAGTTTGCAAAATTACAAAAAAATTCAAAAATCTGTTCATTTAAATAAAAAACCCTTTATTTCTCTATTTTACATAGATTTTATTTGATGGGTAAGAAAATGCTCAGTGACGAAGGGGTTAAATCTATCAAAATCGTAAAACGTTTGGGTACAGTACATTTACTTTAGCTTTGCTTATAAATTGTCACATTGAGGATATCTATATACTGTATATATATTTATATATAACAAGTGTGTAACTTCTGGGTTGTGCAGATTTTGGTTTAATAGTGTAAGGGCACCCTCTTGTGGAAATACAGTTCAAAACATGATGTTCAAGAACTGACAAATTTTAAGAAATGTTAATTTAATTTAGATAAAGACACTGCTGGTACTGCCAGCAGTGTAAAGAGGACAACAGCAAATGCATGTGTTCAGAGAGACTACCCAGCATACTATAACCAGCATATTATAGTAATCACAGCCCCACATTTTAGATGTTCTTGATAAAATAAAATATAAAGGTTGGTTCAATTACAGTAACTGCGAGACAGCTCCATACACAAGCACATGCATATTCTGCACTTATGCATACCTCCCAACTGTCACGATTTTAGAGGGACAGTCCCGATTTTCGGGTCCTGTCCCGCTGTCCCACCCGCGGCAGGCATTGTCCCGCTGCAGGGGGTGGCAATTGGGAGACCCCCCAATCTAGTAGAATAGCGTCTATTCTCGTATGAAAATTAGGTTGCGGCTAATTAGCATAAGCCACGCCCTCATTTGCATACGCCCCACCCCCTTTTCGGACGCTCGCACGGCTTCGCCGCGCGAGTGTCCCTATTTCTTCAGGTCGAAAGTTGGGAGGTATGCTTATGGCAGCCCTGTGTGCAAGAGCGTAACTTCCATAGGTGCAAGGGGTGCAGCTGCTATGGGGCCCAGAGCTGAAGGGGGCCCATCTGTACTGTTTAAATACTGTTTTACACACATTTATCACCATCAGTTGTTAAATAGGGAGCCCTTAAAAAAACCTTTGCTATGGGGCCTACACATATCTAGTTAGTCCCCTGCCTGTGTGTGTGGATTTGGACTGCATACAATATATGCAAGTTCAAGTTAAATTTCTAACATGGGTCTCTATGGCCGCGCATAGCCAATCAGGTGAGGAGCTTCCCCTGCTCCTGATTAGCTGAGAATACCATCACCAGGGAATCCCTCATTCTCAGGGAGGAGTTGCAAGTGTAAATTTGCGGCACCTCAGTGCACTTGAGTGGGTGACTCGTTTGTTTTGTTTTTTAAATCGCAGATGCCTACATGGACCGAAGACGACATGATCTACACCGGAGGGGATGGTGAGTATAATTTTGTTTCTCAGGTACCCCTATAGATTTCTACAGGACAAGAGGGCAGGCCTATGAGGGACCCTATAGGTGAGTATGTATGTGTGATTGTAGTATGTATTAAAGTTTTACTTTATTAGAGTGTGTGTGTGTCTTTTTTTAGGTATTGGTTATGTTGTAGAACTATGAAGGGAAGGCTTGCTGGTACTTGTAGTTCCATGACATAACTTAATACTTTTTATCTTATTTTTACACTTTTTAGCCCCATCAGCCCACCACCCACAGCCCAGAGGTGGCTGGGGATAGCCCCAGGCTTCAGCCCGGGCCGGGAATACCCTGTCCCCACTCCTCCAGGGACCCTGCCCGGGCTGACTAGCCAGGGTGATCATGTTTTGCCCAGGGGACCTTATATAAGTGTCCCCTGGCTGTGGCATTACACCACTAGTTGTTTGAGCCCGGTGCTGGTTTTTGAATTACGGGGGACCCCTTCTCTTTTTGTCCTCTGTATTTTGAGAACCAGGACCGGGCCAAGAGCCTGGTGCTGGTTATAGAAATACAGAGGAATCCCAGCTCCCCCCCACCCCACCCCTATATTTCTATAACCAGGACCGGGTTAATATCCCAGGATTGGTAATTAGATTTGGTACTTGTTTCCTAGCACGGCCACACCGATTTGCATCGGGGTGATCGTGTCGGAAAAATCACGTCGGTCGCATCGCATGCGACCAAATCGCATGTGATGCGACCGACCCGATTTTTACATTGAATCAAATGTGAATAGGGCCCCTGGGACCCTATTTTACATTGGATTCAATGTAAAGTATTCCCCAGACCCCCAATTTTACCCCCTCAACGCCACCCCACGATTGACGCGGCGGTGCGCGTCCTCCGACCTTTTCATACCCCTACTATCCACGTCGGCGTGGAGTTGAGAATATAAAGTGTGGCGAGCGCAGCAAGCCACCGAGCCCGAAGCTTCGGGCTCGGTGCGCTCGCCACACTTTATATTCTCAACTCCACGCCGAGGTGGATAGTAGGGGTATGAAAAGGTCGGAGGACGCACACCGCCTCCCCTCGCGGGCTCGCTGCGCTCGCCATGCTTCGGGTTGGTGTCAATCATGGGGTGACGCTCATAATGGGATTGCGTAACCCATGACGGGGCCATGTACAATGTGAAATGGGTCATATTGGCCCATTTCACATTGTTTCCTATGTAAAATGGACTTAATCAAGTCCATCTCATCTTGTGCCATTATAATGGCACAAGACCGACGCGATGCTCCCGATTTCAATGTTAAAAATATTTTAACATTGAAGCCTATGGCAAAATCGGGGGCATCGCGTCGGTCGAGTCGGGGGCCATGTTAATGCACGCGACCGACGCGATGCCCCCGATTTTGCCTTTGCCGGCAAAATGGACCTGATTTCAAAGGAAATCGGGTCCATCGCGTCCATCGTGTACCTTAACTTTAAGATACACGATGGCCGCGATTGTGGCTGTGCTAGGAAACAAGTACCTTAGATTTTTATTTTTTTACACAGAGAAGCCTGCACAGATCTGACTGATCCATGCAGGCTTCAGCCAAATACGCCTCGAAAATAAGGAGGATTTTCCAGTCGTATTGTAAGCTGAACTACTGGCTGTATTCAGCCCTACGAATGATAGTAAATGAGCACACCACCATAGAAATCATGGCCATATACGACCGTGTTCTATACAGTAGATTGGTGTAGTCATAGAAATCATGGTTATATACGGCCATGTTCTATCAATGGTGTATTCATTCATAAAGCCGAATTCAGCTGACCTTGCCATATATACTGTAAGTATGGCAGATCTGCCAAATTTGGCTGTTAGTAACAGAGGCGTAGGGAGGGCGGAGCCACCGGAGCTCATGCTCCGGGCGCAGATTGGCCGAATGGCGCCGCCGGCCCGCCCCCCCCCCCTCCGCGAATGATGCCTGCAGCTGCCCTGCTCGCCCGGTCCCTGCCGCCAAGCGTCATCCATGCCTGCCTAGGGCTGGCGGAGGTCCTGCACTGGGCTGACTACCGCGATCGGAACTCTCGGTTCTGATCGGGTAGCTCAGGGAGCCGGCAGCAGCAAGTGAGGGCAGCGGGCTGGCCGTGGGAGGAGGGCTAGTATGCATGACTAGCAGTAGCAGCTCCTCCTCCCATGTTTTTCCTAACAGCTCAGCAGCAGTACAATAGCCCATTGTAGCCCCGCCCCCTTGCAGCTATATCCCGTGATTCGCGGGTCTGTCACGAGGAGAGGGGGTGAATCTAAAAAGACAGGTGTCTCACAAAATAGTCCTGTCAACCCGCAAATCACGGGAATATGCCGTGGGGGAGGGGCTAATGATGAAAGTGCCAATACCAGGCTGTGGCACTCCCGAATTTTCATCTCAGGGCAGTCTTCAAATGTGAGTATCTGTGAGCGTCTGTTGTGTATGTACACAGTATGTATATATTTTATTTGTGAGTGTGTATATTTAAGTTACGTATCGTGTGTGTGTGTGTGTGTGTGTTCTGGCAATACTGCTAGAAGTGTTGCTATTGCTGTTATATTACACTCCATACCCCCGAACATTAAGTGGATACTGTTTTTTAAACTAGTGTGTATATTTATGTATATGTGTGTATCTGTATGTGTGTATACAGGTGTGGGTGTGTAGGTGGTCTATGTAACGTGTGTGTGTGTGTGTGTATACAGGTATACAAATCCTGCATTTGCCCGTTTGTAGAGCTAGTATTTAAAATTTGCAAATACAAAGTACCGCCAGCATGTATGTAGAAGGGACTGCAGCAGGAATCTCAGATACCTGCTGCGATCCCTCCTGTCCCACATGCAGCTGCATCCCCCATAGGTTTTTATTGGGGATGCAATGCTGCCCAATGTACCAATATCCCGTGCCTCTTTAACATCCCATTATTCAAGGTGACTTTTTTGGGTGGATTCGTGGGGCTGTTCCGTTACAGCATCTTATATAGCGCAGCAGATTACGTTACAGTGTCTTATATAGCGCAGCAGATTCCGTTACAGTGTCTTATATAGCGCAGCAGATTCCGTTACAACGTCTTATATAGCGCTGGAAAAATGGGGAAAGGGGGAGGGGATGGGGGCCAGGTGCACAGGACTGATTTGCTAGCAGGTAAGAAGGTTAAACTCCAGTCAACATGTGAGTGAGTAAATTATGTTATAATCTCGTTGTGGAGGTGCTCCCGGGGAGTATGGTAAGTACAATTGGAAACGGGTTGATATTCAAGGGAGAATATCAGGAAAGAAACTCCCAGGTGGGGCACTGCCTTCTATAATATAAACGTATCAGTCTAAAATATCAACTTTATTAATACTAAAATTGATCCTGTTAATGGATCAAGAGACGAACATGAGACGAGGACATACAGATAACATGAATAGAAAAAATTGAGAAAAGATCGTGAAAATATGATATCTGGGTCTGAAAATGGGCTAAATGCCTCTGTTCAATATGGCTGTAATATCAGCGTATTCCTGTAAAGGATTGTTTCAGACTAAGCACGTCTTCAATTAACCATATTAGTTATCATAAACACATATCTAATAAATGCGTAACAAATGGCACACTGTCTGGCAGTACAACTTATTGTTATCTTAATTACTTTCTAATGGTCGAAAACTGTGTATAATCTCACTCTAATTGGACTGCAAGATCCAAGAGAAATTGAGAATAGTGGTGAAGTACCTGGGTTGAAAATGCTCGCCTAGTGGCTGCTGCCTGTGCATATGATGGCAACCGGACAACTGCACAGTTGAGCGGACTCTGCGAGCGTCACAGGTACAGGAGTTAAGACAAAAAGGAGGTTTCTGCTGTCTCCAGGGGTGACCAACCTGGCCCTGTTATACAGTGACAGCGCAGAGTCAGGTAATGGGTCCCCTGGGGATGAGAGAACCCCGACTATGGGAGATGCCAGAAAAGAAGAGCAATTTCACTTTAATCCCAGGTATACGCTACTGTCCAGTGTGTACGCATGTAGACGTAGTGAACAATGGTTGAGCGGTATATCTGGGTAGTGAATAGCAGAAGGAAGCACAGGGTGCACTCTGGTATTGTATCAACCGATTGAGAAAGCTTCCTAAGTGAAACGTACATCTCGGTGTCCTAGGACCCCGCTGTGTACAAGCGGGACCCTGCACGCTTCACACATATCTACTTGGCTACTACTACTGCCCTGACAGCGCGATATTCCGGACAGCGTGTGCACCTTCTAAACGCTGACACAGCTGTTTGAGTTACATCACCGGCGGCTCTGTTCATTCACCACCGCACTCACCACCGCCGCACACAGTGGATGCTTACCACTGTGAGGACTACCTCTTGGACGGGGCACCGTACTGCTGATAAGATCTCTGCAGCAATCTCGGTGCACACCGCCTGCCTCACAGACTGTGGAGAGGCACAACGGAGTCCACACCTGTGCCTGCAGACGCTGCAGGAGAATACAAACAGCGCGCAGCTGCTTACCTTTTACTTCTATACCAAGACTGTCCATTTATTATTATCGTGACAACTTACAGATTTACTACTACAAAAAACTTTCTTCTTCACCTTTACCGACCAATTGCAGCCAGCAGTATCTGAGTGTACACACTGGGGGATTTTGCTATCGGATAGACAGACTTCCCAGCGCTGCACCCGGGAACCGGTGTCCGTGAGTTACCAACAGCCCTCAGGGCAATACTGTCATTATCTGCTTTTTAATGGTTGGAATTACAGGGTTATGGCAATACAACCCCCTACCTATATTTATTGATATCACATGTTGATTCACCTAGGCACTAAATTGTGAACCCGTATTGCATGGAGGATTTCTCTCTGCAATTACCTCACCCTGTCACCCTGCCTATACCAGTTGATGCCATATTTAAATGTATTGATCTATCTTAGGTTTTAAAGTGTGACTCCGTATTTATAGGGGATTCTTTCCTTCATATATATTTTCACCCTGTCACATACGTGGGACTTGTTCCCTCCATTTAAAAAATTTTCAACATTGAACATAGTGTATTTGGGTAAGGTCGACACATAGTGTGTGCCGACACAAGACTACAGACCAGGACTGCATTCTAAACTATTGTGTATATTCCATCATAGATATCCATCTGACTGGGAGTTGTATGCACTAAATTGTGAACCTGTACTGCATGGAGGATTTCTCTCTCCAATTACCCCACCCTGTCACCCTGCCTATACCAGCTGATGCTATATTTGAATGTACTGATTGACCTTAGGTTTTAAAGTGTGACTCCGTATTTATAGGGGATTCTTTCCTTCATATATATTTTCACCCTGTCACACACGTGGGACTTGTTCCCTCCATTTAAAAAAAAAAAAAAAAATTTCAACATTGAACATAGTGTATTTGGGTAAGGTCGACACATAGTGTGTGCCGACACAAGACTACAGACCAGGACTGCATTCTAAACTATTGTGTATATTCCATCATAGATATCCATCTGACTGGGAGTTGTATGCACTAAATTGTGAACCTGTACTGCATGGAGGATTTCTCTCTCCAATTACCCCACCCTGTCACCCTGCCTATACCAGCTGATGCTATATTTGAATGTACTGATTGACCTTAGGTTTTAAAGTGTGACTCCGTATTTATAGGGGATTCTTTCCTTCATATATATTTTCACCCTGTCACACACGTGGGACTTGTTCCCTCCATTTAAAAAAAAAATAAAAAATTTCAACATTGAATATAGTGTATTTGGGTAAGGTCGACACATAGTGTGTGCCGACACAAGACTACAGACTAGGACTGCATTCTAAACCATTGTGTATATTCCATCATAGATATCCATCTGACTGGGAGTTGTATGCACTAAATTGTGAACCTGTATTGCATGGAGGATTTCTCTCTCCAATTACCCCACCCTGTCACCCTGCCTATACCAGTTGATGCTATATTTGAATGTATTGATTGACCTTAGGTTTTAAAGTGTGACTCCGTATTTATAGGGGATTTTTTCCTTCATATATATTTTCACCCTGTCACATACGTGGGACTTGTTCCCTCCATTCATCAAAAATTTTCAACATTGAATATAGTGTATTTGGGTAAGGTCGACACATAGTGTGTGCCGACACAAGACTACAGACCAGGACTGCATTCTAAACCATAGTGTATATTCCACCATAGATATCCATCTGACTGGGAGTTGCATGCACTAAATTGTGAACCTGTATTGCATGGAGGATTTCTCTCTCCAATTACCCCACCCTGTCACCCTGCCTATACCAGTTTATGCTATATTTGAATGTATTGATTGACTTAAGGTTTTAAAGTGTGACTCCGTATTTATAGGGGATTCTTTCCTTCATATATATTCTCACCCTGTCACATACGTGGGACTTGTTCCCTCCATTCATCAAAAATTTCAACATTGAATATAGTGTATTTGGGTAAGGTCGACACATAGTGTGTGCCGACACAAGACTACAGACCAGGACTGCATTCTAAACCATTGTGTATATTCTATCATAGATATCCATCTGACTGGGAGTTGTATCAATTTTTGTTAGCCCATTTCTTTTTTGGGCTTGCGGCCAATTAGAGCAAGATATTCAGTCTTATGTGAAGTACAGATTGTGCATTTTCTGAAATCTCCTCCTTTTTTACTACCTTTGCACGGTATAGCAGCGACCCACTAGGAACAATACCAGAGTGCACAATGTGCTTCCTTCTGCTATTCACTACCCAGATATACCGCTCAACCATTGTTCACTACGTCTACATGCGTACACACTGGACAGTAGCGTATACCTGGGATTAAAGTGAAATTGCTCTTCTTTTCTGGCATCTCCCATAGTCGGGGTTCTCTCATCCCCAGGGGACCCATTACCTGACTCTGCGCTGTCACTGTATAACAGGGCCAGGTTGGTCACCCCTGGAGACAGCAGAAACCTCCTTTTTGTCTTAACTCCTGTACCTGTGACGCTCGCAGAGTCCGCTCAACTGTGCAGTTGTCCGGTTGCCATCATATGCACAGGCAGCAGCCACTAGGCGAGCATTTTCAACCCAGGTACTTCACCACTATTCTCAATTTCTCTTGGATCTTGCAGTCCAATTAGAGTGAGATTATACACAGTTTTCGACCATTAGAAAGTAATTAAGATAACAATAAGTTGTACTGCCAGACAGTGTGCCATTTGTTACGCATTTATTAGATATGTGTTTATGATAACTAATATGGTTAATTGAAGACGTGCTTAGTCTGAAATAATCCTTTACAGGAATACGCTGATATTACAGCCATATTGAACAGAGGCATTTAGCCCATTTTCAGACCCAGATATCATATTTTCACGATCTTTTCTCAATTTTTTCTATTCATGTTATCTGTATGTCCTCGTCTCATGTTCGTTTCTTGATCCATTAACAGGATCAATTTTAGTATTAATAAAGTTGATATTTTAGACTGATACGTTTATATTATAGAAGGCAGTGCCCCACCCGGGAGTCTTATATAGCGCAGCAGATTCCGTTACAGGTTGTTATATAGCGCAGCAGATTCCGTTACAGCGTCTTATATAGCGCAGCAGATTCCGTTACAGCGTCTTATATAGCGCAGCAGATTTCATTACAGTGTCTTATATAGCGCAGCATATTCCGTTACAGGTTGTTATATAGCGCAACAGATTCTGTTACAGTGTCTTATATAGCGCAGCAGATTCCGTTACAGCGTCTTATATAGCGCAGCAGATTCCGTTACAGTTTCTTATATAGCGCAGCAGATTCCGTTACAGTTTCTTATATAGCGCAGCAGATTCCGCTACAGCGTCTTATATAGCGCAGCAGATTCCGTTACAGCGTCTTATATAGCGCAGCAGATTCTGTTACAGCGTCTTATATAGCGCAGCAGATTCCGTTACAGTGTCTTATATAGAGCAGCAGATTCTGTTACAGCGTCTTATATAGCGCAGCAGATTCCGTTACAGGTTGTAATATAGCGCAGCAGATTCCGTTACAGCGTCTTATATAGCGCAGCAGATTCCGTTACAGCGTCTTATATAGCGCAGCAGATTCCATTACAGTGTCTTATATAGCGCAGCAGATTCCGTTACAGGTTGTTATATAGCGCAGCAGATTCCGTTACAGCGTCTTATATAGCGCAGCAGATTCCATTACAGTGTCTTATATAGCGCAGCAGATTCCGTTACAGCGTCTTATATAGCGCAGCAGATTCCGTTACAGTTTCTTATATAGCGCAGCAGATTCCGTTACAGTTTCTTATATAGCACAGCAGATTCCGTTACAGCGTCTTATATAGCGCAGCAGATTCCTTTACAGCGTCTTATATAGCGCAGCAGATTCCGTTACAGCGTCTTATATAGCGCAGCAGATTGTTACAGCGTCTTATATAGCGCAGCAGATTCCGTTAGTGTCTTATATAGCGCAGCAGATGCTGTTACAGCGTCTTATATAGCGCAGCAGATTCCGTTACAGTGTCTTATATAGCGCAGCAGATTCCGTTACAGCGTCTTATATAGCGCAGCAGATGTCGTTACAGTGTCTTATATAGCGCAGCAGATTCCGTTACAGTGTCTTATATAGCGCAGCAGATTCCGTTACAGTGTCTTATATAGCGCAGCAGATTCCGTTACAGCGTCTTATATAGCGCAGCAGAGTCCGTTACAGTGTCTTATATAGCGCAGCAGATTCCGTTACTGTGTTTTATAAGTTTTTTCTTTTCAAATGTGACATGCCAACACATGTTAGCCACACCCCCAATTCATTACCGGGGGGGGGGGGGCGCGCAAAATATGCCATTGCTCCGGGCACCATGGTGCCTAGCTACACCGCTGGTTAGTAAATTAGCAAAAGCTAATTTACTGTCCATATTTCACTTCAAATGGGTACGAATACATGTATTCGTACCCATTTGATCTTAGTAACTGTAACCCTGCATCTTCTTCACTCAAGTGAGTATTTATATAATTGTAAACTCTTATCTCCCCTGGAAACCTCTCCAATATATAATTGTTAATAGAGTACACTTGTTGTTTCTTGGGTTCAAGGAACACATGTTCCCATAACCATAAGTTGCTATCACTTGCAGTGATAATACCAATAAAGTTTGTTTTTGTTTTTGCTCATCTGTTGTTGAGTCGAGATGAAAGAAAGTGCAGGCTATTTTTAGGAGTTCCCACTACAAAATTATGTGGTTTTTATGAAAATTGGTTTAGTAGATTTTGAACAAACAGTCAACCTGTAATATTGTAAGTATATTGTGTCTGAGTATCCCTTATCCAAAATGTTCAGGACCAGAAGAATTTTCGATAATAGATTATTCTATATTTCAGAATATTTTTATATTTCAATGGTGTATCTTGAGGTATCTTACATTTATGTTGTACAAATACATCAAACACAAGAAATACAAACAAATATATTTTATTTCTGCATAAAACAAGGTTTCAAAACATGAAACAGAGTTTGTGTACTATTTCAGACACTTAGGGGGAAATTTACCAATATGGATTCGTAAAAAATAGGTGTATTCGTAGGCAGAAATACATCTATTTTTTACACATTTGTATATTCGGGATTTACTATCCCGAAAATACAGCAATTCGTATTCCTAATGATGGGACATTCGTATTTGTATTTACAAATACGAATGTCTACACCATCGATAGAATACGACAGGAATCACCATTCAAAAGAATGGTGGTTCCTGATGTACTAAGCAGCCGTATTGATAATACGGCTGCTAATTGGTGTAAAACAGGCACGCAAATATGACAGGAAAATACACCTTGATGTTCCTGTCGTATTTGCCTTTAGCCTGCACGTCAGATCAGTGCAGGCTGCAGTGTAAAAAAAATAGAAAAATAAATAATAAAAAAAAAACAGCGTGGGGTCCCCCCCCACAGCCGTAACCAGCACCAGGCTGACAGAGCCGGGGCCGGTAATTAAAAATCAGGGAGCCCGACAAATAGGGGTTCCCTGATTTTGAACAACCAGCCCCAGGCTCCAGGTCCTGGGCTGGTTCCCAAAATATGGGGGACAAAATGACTAGGGGTCCCCCGTATTTTAAGAACCAGCCCCAGGCCAAACCAGCCAGCAGGGTAATGCCACAGCCAGGGGGAGACTTTTTATACAAGTCCCCCCGGCCAAAGCATTAACCCTCTGACCAGTCAGCCTGGCCAGGGGCCCTTAGGGAGTGGGGACCCCCCCAATAAAGGGGTCCCCCCCCTCCAGGACTTACCTGACCAGGCTGAAGCCTGGTGCTGTCCCCGGTGACCCTGGGCTGTGGTCACCGGGCTGATCTTGGTGTAAAAAAAAAAGATGAATAAACTATTGTTTTAAACTGTGGAACTATGAGTCCCAGCAAGCCTCCCCTGCAAGCTGGGACTTGGAGAACCACAAGTCCCAGCCTGCGGGGCATTAAAGGGCCCGCTGGGTCTTGTAGTTCCACAGTAAAAAAATTGTTAAATAAATACACACTGACACCTGAAAAATAAAAGTTTAATGCAGCCATTACACACATGCTGATACTTACCTATCTTGATCCCGTAGGTAGCCCTCTGTCCTGGAGTCAGGTGTCCTGTGTCGTCCTCCAGGTCCGTGTCGTCCTCCAGGTCCATGGCGGTGTCCGGGTCCGAAGAAATCCATGGTGGAGCTGTGGAAGGAAATCCTACTCACCTGATCCTGTGGTGAAGATGTCTTCTCTTGGTCCGCCGTAGTCCATGTAATCTTCAAGCTGTCGCCGGTCCCCGCACTGTCCGCATCGCACTGAGGAGAGATGCAGAGATATTTCATACTCGGCGCCTCTCCTCAGAATGATTCCATTGGCCACCTAGCGGCCAATCAGGAGCCTTGAAAGTCGGCTATTGAACTGCTGCTATAGAAACTGCTATTCTAGGCATGGTTTTTATCTGTTCTAGCTTGGTTCAAGTCACAGGTCTGTTCCAGTTGTACACGCCACCACAAAGCCCTGATCTCAACACAATCGAGTCTGTCTGGGAATACATGAAGAGACAGAATGATTTAAACAAGCCTACATCCACAGGAGATCTGTGATTAGTTCTTGGAACAACCTTCCTGACCAGATCCTTCAATTTGGTAAAAGAGTGTGATTTGCGCTTTGTAAGCAGTTTATAATAAATGGTAGAGAATTTCCAAACTTAATAAAAGCGCTTGGGGAGTTGTGTGTTCTCTTATTTATGTAGTAAAATAAGATAACATGTGCATGCCATAAAATAATGTATATAAAATAATTTTATATAAATTAAGGTTATAATAAAAAACACTCAACACATATAATAATGTATACAGCTCTCTTTGGAGAAATGATGTGGAGCCAGGACTGGTGGAACAAGGAGGATTACACAGCACAGTGGCACTGTGGGAGGTTAAGCTGGGTGCACATCTATACAATCCCTGTTTTCTTGCGGGCGTTCGATCGACCATACACGTGACCGACCATCCACAAACACCAGCCGATACGTGCGTACACACCTGTACAATTTTACTTGCGACGTCCGATCTACCTCCGTCCAAACCGTCGCAAGAAAAAGATTGTACCACCATACACACACTCTCGATTTGGGCTATTGACACGTCATTTATAAACAAAATTATCATAATGGGCTGGGTTACGGGCATACCAAAACAAAGAGGCGTGAGTATAGAACCTAAACAACAGTGATTAGGGTAAAGATGGGGTGCGTGTCTAAATTAGTCAGCCGGCAGGGTGACTATACTTCTGTATAGACCTGGTATGCGTCTAAATGAGTCAGCCGGTAGGGTGGCTACACTTCTATATAGACGGGGTACGTGTCTAAATAGTCAGCCGGCAAGGTATGGAACGCCCACATGGGCATTCCAATTTTGCCAGTATAATCGTAAGAACGGCCAGCATATCGATCGAACATGCGTACGCACTGCACTTTTGTTCCGATATGGGCCCATCCGGTCAGATGAATATTATACAGCACTGAACCTTTGACCGAACGAGAATGGACGGACAAGACCGTTTTTGGACGTTTATCCATCGTACAGAAGGAATCGGGACAGTGTACACACCTATACAATTGAACGGCCGTTAGACCCAGAACGGAAGAACTGCCCAATTGTATATATGTGTACCCAGCTTTAGTTAGGCTACTGTATCTGTTCCTGTTCTAACTAAAATCTGGCTTGCAATCTTGGTGGTGAGCAAACTGATTATTTTCTCGTCTCCGGTGGCATGTTGTCTCCCAGCCCGGCATCAGTAGCTTTGTCCCTGTCCATCTTTTAGAGTAGTTTTTATGGTTTGGCTCATTGACCAGGCCAACACTGCTGAGGCTAAAGTGATTAAGGTTCAGTGGCAAGCTCGTCGAAATATTCCTGTATGCTCTCTAAATACAGATCTACCGTATCTGTAGTTCGATCTAGAATGAAAGTACTATTGTATCACTACAGGTGTTTTCTAAGTGATTTTGAATGCACAAAGGAATCTGGTGCCCTCAGGGGGCACACTAGATATCTATAGTTGACCAAAGAGCAGTAAGTGCAAAATTTTCAAATATGTCCCCCGTATCCCTTTTGTGCCCTAGAGTGCAAGATACCTGGCGTGATTTTCGTGCTGCCTTTTCAACTTACTTTAGATAATTTGTCGTCAATCTTACATCTTAGACACATATGTATTTGTGAACTATTTCCATAATGCTTTCTGCGGCAAATGCAAGTCATTTGCTGCAAATAGTTTGGCTGTGACCGTGCACTCACTTTCTGAAAAATGTACTCTGCGTACAAATGCTGCAATTAGTCGCAGTAGGGAACTAAAAATCAGGATGTGTATGCATGCTGCAAGTGATTTAATGTAAGATGCAAGTGTAAAACAATGCTGTTTACTATACCACCCATATGTGAAACAGAGCTAATCAGGATAGCACAGAACAGCATGTCAGAGCACACTATTGTTAGAAAAGTACAGTACAAAATGAGTTAACATTGACGTCACCACAATTTTTTTTCATACATACTTAAGAGATGTTATTGTGCCGAGAAGTTTCTAAGAAGAGCACCAATGTCAGGATGTTATTGAGAAGTTAATTAGCAATGTTTACTCATTTCATTTGCTTTATTTCTTGAGCTGTACTTTCTTAAAATAAGACCGTTGTTAAACTGCCAAAATTTCTTTAGCTCTAATTAATGAATGTAAAGTTCTAAAAACCATTAAAGGTCCTTGAGTTTGTGGAGATATTATTCACACTGGAACACAAAAGTATATTGTTTGAAGATTCCGGATTGAGCCTTATAAGGGCCAGGGTACTTAAGTCAGGGGGCCTGGGGGATTTATATCAGATACCTACCTCAAAACATGACTTATTCCGTGAGGGACAAAATGCTCTGTATCGGGGCTTCCTTCTTAATATCTGATTGGTGTTAAGCATACACACTGGACTATGGGTCTTATTCTAGTTCACTTTTTCTGACGAAATCCTTCATAGATGGACAAAACCATGTGCACTGCAGGTGGGGCAGATGTTACTTGTGAAGACATAATTAGATATGGGAACAAACAATTATAAGTGGAGTCTACACAGCGCTTGTGAATGATAACAGAAAAAATAAATGTACACGTCACTTTCCTTTTTGTAGTCTAGAATCTGAAGGTGCAAATGATCCTAGGGAATCTCAGTAGTATCCCATGTTCATATGGAGAGGCATGAAAAAGATGAAGACAATGTACTTTGTGTCAGAAGACATGTAACTTTATATACAACACAAGCCCCAGGTGAATAACGCTCAGGGAAAAAGGTGTTTTGATAGGTGTCCTTCCACCATCAGGTGCGTGAATGAATGTCGTACCGAAAAACTCACTTCAGTGAGGTGCAGAACCCACATATAAAGGTATCTTTAAGGATATTGAAGGTCGTACCCCACTCACAGTAAAGAAAAGCAGATATTTCCTATAAAGGTATTTTTAAAGGGAAATTTCCATGGGGAGCATACCCCAACTTACTGTGGGAAATGAAGTACGACTTGCATCAAGGTTTCTTTATGACACTCGAGATGGTGCCCAAAAAGATATTTATTCTAAAAAACACTCCCAACATGTAAAAGATAAAAAGTGCAATACAATAATTAGAAGAAGGCCTTTTTCCACCTTGGAAGTGAGGCTAGATACACAAAAAAGAGATGGAATATAACCTGGGTGTGGATAAATCCGGATAGTCCACATAGATGGTAAAGTCCAGGGTGTATCAGTCCCAACAGGCAATGGGTCAAGGTACCTTCACAGCTTTTCAATCCACAAGGACCTTTGTCAAGGGATCCCTTTGTCAAGGGATAGATATGGGTGGGGTTTTACTTCAAATTGAGATCTATATTGCAGTGTAAAAATAAAGCAGTCAGTATTTACCCTGCACAGAAACAAAATAACTCACCCAAATCTAATTTTCTCTGCACATTTTACATCTGCCCCCTGCAGTGCACATGGTTTTGTCCATCTAAGAAGGATTTTTGTCAGAGTGAACTAGAATAAGGCCCTATGTACACAGTATGCACTGAACGACATTGGCGACCACTTTCCAATGAACTTCCCATGTCCTGGACGAAAGATGTGGTGCATACACACTAAAAAAGGTGAACAACAAAAGATCTACCTACAGTCTAAAGGTTTTTTTTTTTTTTTTAAGATATCCAAATTGAGCTGCCTGCACAGTCGACGAACAGCCTTTACAACCGATCGGTGAGTACGAGCATCTTCGTTTTTTTGTAGCATATACTCTGAACGATATTTTTACCAATTTTTTTATATTGGTCAAAAAACCATAGGGTGTGTATTCACCTTTACCAGTGTTTTACCATATAATTAATGAATAAAGGAGTTCCAAGGAGGTCATTGCAGTCAAAATTTAAGAGGGACGTCAAGGTAGAGAGCATTTTATCCCTTCTAGAATCAGTAAAGTTGGGAGGTATGGATTGTGTATTTTTTTATTTAAAGCATGTACTGTATGGTGTATGTTAGTTAATTAAAAGTTTATTAATGACTGGGTAATGTTTATAGCTCCACCCAATTGAGAATCAATTATTTTAAAAGTTTGCTAGTAGTGGAACAAAGACAACTTGACCTTAAAATAAACAGAATTAAATCTATCATCTATCTTGTCATATGTACAACTGGCAGCAGCCTCTGTACTACTTATACATTGGAAAATGAATTAGGAGTAATCTGTATGTGTATGGAATCGGTACATCTGTCAGATTGAACTTAGGTCTACAGTCATTAGGTCGACCCCACTAGGTCGACTGGCAGGAAGGTCGACCTGACTTAAGGTCGACATGGGCCAAGGTCGACATGACTTAAGGTCGAATTTGCATAAAGGTCGACATGAAGAAGGTCGACTGGTCATAAGGTCGACATGGGTTTTTCACTGTTTTTTTATCCGAATGTCGACACAGTTGGCAATGAGAATCGGACCCTCGCATCGCTCGCTTCGCTCGCAATGCTTCGGGCACGGTGCCTCGCTGCGCTCGGCACACTATTTTATTCTCCCACCACGCCCTAGTGGATGGTAGGGCATGAAATACCGCCTGTCGGCACATGTCGGCTCAAGAAACAGTGAAAAACCCCATGTCGACCTTATGACCAGTCGACCTTCCTCATGTCGACCTTTATGCAAATTCGACCTTAAGTCATGTCGACCTTGGCCCATGTCGACCTTAAGTCAGGTCGACCTTCCTGCCAGTCGACCTAGTGGGGTCGACCTAATGACTGTAGACCTAAGTTCATTCTAATAGATGACCGCTTCCCGTGTGTATATATCTAAACCCAAATGCTCTCATTAGATAACACTTTACTCATACACCCAAAGAGGAGCAGCTGGGATCTCTGACTGGGAAGCTGTCTTGTAGCTCATGACATTTATTATTTATTTATTAACCCCTTCCTGACAGAGCCAGTTTTTGCGTTCCTGACAGAGTCATTTTTTTCAAATCTGACATGTTTCACTTAAGTGGGGATAACTTTTTTTTGCTTTTACTTATCCCAGTGATTTTGAGATTGTTTTCTCGTGACACATTGTACTTCAAGTTAGTGGTAAATTTGGGTCGATACAGTCTGTGTTTTTTTGTGAAAAATACCAAAATGTCGTGAAAAAATGGAAAATTTTGCAATTTGCAAAATGTCACATTTTCTGCTTGTGAGACAAATAAACGTACCACTCAAAATAGTTAATAACTAACAAAGACCATATGTCTACTTTATGTTGCAATCATTATTTCAACCTCCTTTTCATTTTTTTGGACACTAGGAGGCTTCAAATATGAATAGCAAATTCTCAAATT